>NC_137171.1:32867787-34067787 GCF_951804945.1 Podarcis cretensis
CCAGCTGATTTGGAAATCTGAACTACACCTCAGGCTTTTGCTACTAGCTGGGGAAAATTCAATTATTCTATACTGCAGATTAAATCTAAATACTCTGATTTAAGTTATTCACGGCCATAACCTAGTTCCCTTTGACTTCCATGATGATTATTAATTTTGGGGTTTGTGCGATGCTGAATAGTCCAGTCCTATGCATGCTTCCTCAGCAGTAACACCCACTAACTTCAATGGGACATATTGCTGAATAAGTGAATTTAGGATTCTGTAGCGCCTGAGATAGTCCAGCAGGAAGTTTGGGATTCAGAAGACCTATGAGCTTTTGAAAATTTTAACCCAAGTTCCAAATTACAGGCTCCCAATTTCAAAAGTGTCTTCTCAAGTGCTTACACCTGAATATTAATACATAGCGTAAAAGCTTCTCAAGCAATATGATGGCTGATCACTTAAAAGCAGTACTTTCTATGCAGGCAAGTATGTATGATGACATATACCCTTATGAACACAGTGCATATACTTTACGGAACATGCAAGCAAAGAAGCATGCTGCCAGTCACATAACTTTGCATGGCTACATTTTAGGAGCTGTATTCCTCTTTCATCATGTGCTCAAATACCACATTAACACATAAATTTCCACTGAAAAAAGAGTTCTGCGGGGCGAGACAGTCACCCGTCCAAAGTTAAGGCTGGGACAGATCTGAATAAATGTATTATATGTATACCAGACATATAGCTGAGAGAGTGAGTGGGTGATCTTGTGCCTGTTTAATGCAGTTCTTGTAGCCACCTGCTGCACATCCCTCATCTCCCATCAACATAACCTGCCAACTCATAACAAATGCTCTCATGACTCTCATCATTGCAATCCCATGTGAACATTCAATTTCATGGTCTGCACTTGGCTGAGTAGGGATTTTTTTTACTCACAGGGGGAAAGGAATACAACTCCCTTATACATTAATACACTCAAGACGTTTTGGAATCTGTGCAAATGCTATCTGACGAAAGTATAAGCTACTCCCCACTTCACCCACCACCTAAGATTCTCACCATAGGATGAACCAATGAGAGTTGAGAATCCACCTTGATTTGCATGGGATTGGCATATCCTCCGGGGCTCTCAGGTCTTTCTCCTGCATTACTGCCTGCCCATATGAAAGGGTCAGAGGGTGGATGCTGGCCTGGGGTGATTGTCTTCATTTCCATCTCCAGTTCCAATTCCAGTTCTGCTTCCTCTTTTGCTTCCTTGTTACTTTCCTCTAGGTGCTTCATGAGTACAGCAATCACCACATTCACCAGGACAAACTGAGCTGTCAGCACAAATGATACGAAATAGATTGGCGAGATGACGGTGTTGTAGCAGGTGGATTCCTCATCGCAGTCTCGCAGAGTGTCCTAAAGGAAGGAACAGAGGTGGGAATGGTCGTGGCTTATGAGACAGTTCTGGGCAACTCTATCCAAGAATCAGATTGGGCTTTTCAGCTTCAAGTCCAAAAGGCTTTTTATAGGGGTGAGCAAAACCCACTGTGGAATCTCTTCAGGTTAATTCCCTTCATCCTCCACAGAGTTTATATGGAATTTCTGGAACTTGTTTACCCATGTCCCATGGCAGACCTTTTCTGCCAAACTTAGCCTTCCTAAACGCCCCATTATCGTGTGGAGGGCACACAAAGGCTTCTCACTCATACAAATGGCCAATGCACACAACCTTGCCGCAAGAGCTGATTTCTGTGCAAACATCAACATCGAACTATTCAGCACTGTCCTAGCATGAATTCCTCAAACCATAAGAACATCTGTCTTACTGTAGCAACACTCATTCTAATGGGGATTTTACCTTCATTATCCCATTCCAGTTGTCTCCTGTTGATACACGGAAGAGTGTGAGAAAAGCCATCCCAAAGTTGCGAAAAGTTGCATGCCGCCCTAAGCCCTCACAGGGATGAGTATCGTCACATTCTGTATGACCAACCAAAAATAAAGGCAATTTAGCCATTTGTTTTCATGACAAATAACTATGTTACTCTGCCTCATCCAATTCTATGCAACAAACTGGTGGAGCAGAGAACTTACCAAGGTCTCCAAACAGCTCCACCCCAAGAGCTGCAAATATGAAAAACAACAACATGAAGAGAAGACCCAGATTCCCCACCTGTAAAGAGAAAAGAAAAGGAGGAAAATTTAAAAAAAATCATTGATGTATTTCTCTGAAGTAACCCCCATTATGGAAGATGTACCACATTAGCCTCCATTGTATAGGCCTTTGTCTCTTTGTCCTCAGTAACTTTAACAACTCCTGTCTAACCACTAGTAGTAGCCCAGTCTCATGATTTACTGTGCCAGTGAATATATACAAAAGCTTCAATCCTAGGCAGTGCAGGTGGAGAAAAAGCACACGAACAGACAGAAATAGTTTCAAGAAAGTTTGCATTGTTACCAGTCACCTGGCTGAACAGTCAAAACCTGTTTTTGATGGAAAACTGGCTTCCCAATTCTACTGGGCAAACAGTTTTAGTAAAAAAGAAAAAAAGAGTATGCATTTAAAACTTTATAAACAGAGTACATAGTCTTGCCCTGTCAAGGACTGTCATATATTGTTGCGCACTGTCTGCTGCACAAGCACAATACCAGATTGTGCACAATACAAATTGTTGCATTATGCCCACAATGTTGCTATTCCCGAACAGTTCCACCTAGAACTCCAGGGCTATTCAATTTCCTCTGGTTTTGAGAGTTTCTATCCCCCTTCTAAGAGAAAAGCACATGGCCACTGAAATTCCATTCCAAAGTCAGAGTAATTCTAGATGAGGGATAGCCAATGTGGTGGTGCTGTCCAGATGTAGCAGAACCCCAACTCCCATCAACCCCAACCTGGTCAGGACTGATGGGAACAACATCTGAAGAGCACCACGTTGGCTACCCTGCTCTAGACTATCTGATTTATTTGTTTAATTTCTGCTTAGAAATACAGCAAATATGTTGTTCAGCCCACCACACTGCAAACTGCTGTGGGTCACACAATACAGTCTACTTTGAAGTCTGCCCCCCTGAAAGTTAGTTCACCTTGAATGTCACTCAGTGACTTCCCTACAATGCCTCCTGTTCATGAGGAGCACTGATCCTACCATAAATCATAGAGATGGAAGGGACCACAAGCGTAACCTAGTCCAACCCACTGAAGTGGAGGAATCTTTTGCCCAAAGGGGGGCCCAAGCCCACAATGCTGAGACTAAGAGTCTTGTGCTCTACTGACTGAGCTACCCTGGCAGTTATACATAATGTTGTCTTTATATTTCCTCCTGCTCCATCTGCTCCAACAATTTAAAAGCAATCCCATGTATTAATTTCCTTTTTCTATGGTTAAGGTGGATTGTTTCTGACCGTGCACAACCCCAGCCATTTTACAATCCTACAGAGGGGAAGTTTCCTCTCTTACTCCTTTCTGCCACTGCTCATTGCATTGAGTTACGGGTTTGTTTTGAGGTGTATGCACACAGCTGTCAAAACATGTATTTAGCTTTAAAAAATAAAATAAAAATAAATCCCATGACTGAGAGGAAGAAGCATTCATGTCCTGCTTGTGGGCTTCCCATGCTGGTTGGCCATTGTGAGAACAGAGTGCTGGATTAGATGGGTCCTTGGCCTGATCCAGCAGCATTCTTCTTTGCTCCAAACATATGAAAGGCAGCATGTGAAGAATGAGGCTGAGCAGAGGATAAGCTAAACTAAACTGAGATTTGAGGAACTGTGATAAAGCATCTTGCCCAGTCTGGAGATCCCCCAACCATTAGAATTAACACTTACTAAATTCATAGTAAAGGTTGTGCTAAGCACAGAGAAAACACACATAAGGGAGATATGTCAAAACAACAACAACAACACAGATTTCTCCAGGAAATTAGAAAATGAGGGCAACTCAGCAGAGGTCTTTATGATAAAGACACAAAGGTTACCTGAGGCAGTGCTTGCATCACTGTGTCCAGCAGAGCTCTCATCCCTACAGCCATCTTCAGCAGTTTCAACACTGCAGAAAATGAAATGTCCTCTGCATTATTGTCACACAATCGGCATGTGAAAAGGAAATAAATATTTCAGAAAGCATATCAGGCTCCCCAAGTGATGTGGCAAGCATCCTTCACTAGAGGTGAAAATGCAAGGCCGCATTATAATGAAGTGCTCTGTTGTTGTCAGGATGTTCGTAACAAGTAGAAAAACCTGTGAACATCATGGCCATCTCCTTCACTCACTAAATTGGGTGCTGCTGACACTGTGGCAGGAATACAAGAGTGACCTTTTCTCCTGGTGGTGACTACCGCTGCTGAGTAAAGTAAACTGGTTTGGAAAGGTCAGAAATCTATCTGATATACTGATGACAGAATTCAGCTTCAAGCTAAAGAATTAAGAAGCCAAGTGTATCCCCATTGATTTCCATCACAAGAAGATTGGATAAGAAATAACATGAACTCATAACCTTCAGAACTAAGCTAAGAACTAATGCCACCAGCTCCAGTCATTCTGTAACAAAACCCTTTAGTGCTTTGTTGCTTGGAGTTGGTATCACCACCCTACTGGGAATATAGACGGCAGAGGTTCATCTAAAGTGCCTGAAGACCAAGCAATTCTGGTCCTTCTCTGTATGTAATGCCTGCCACACAACTAACTGGTCATAGCAGTGATGGAAAGCTACTTCTGAGTAAACACAAGACTGTCAGTCTAGGACTAGAATGATCCATGTTCAACTCCCCCCACAGTCACAGAGGCCACTTGGTGACCTTGGGGCAGCTGCACTCACTCTCTCAGCACAAAGTGTTGTTGCGTTGACAAAATTGGGGAGATTCAAACCTTGAACATCACATTGAACTCCTTGGGGGGTGGGGAGTGTGATATAACCCAACCCAAAACGACTTGCAGGACAAAGTACATTGAGGTGTCTATTAGCTAGGCAGTTTATGATTGGAAGTATAGCTGTGCTGCATAGGAAACCTTACAATGCCGGGAATTAGCAGTTCCACTGGGAACAGAAACTGTGTGGCTGGAATGCCCCAGGAGTAAGGCGAGACTGACCTCGAGCAATCCTCAGGACCCTCATGATGCGGATAATGGTGGGGTTGATAGGCAGTGAGGCATTCACCTCAATCTCTTCCAGCGTGATCCCCATGATGGACAACAGCACTATTGCCAGGTCTAATTGGTTCCACCTGAAAGTGACACAAAAACCAAGCAGAAAAAACTGCTAAAATATTTGCAGTGGTGACAAAAGGATTACAGTCATTTCAGTTATTCTGGAACTGACTCATGAACCAATGCACCACCTCAAGCAATTTTTTGTGATGAAACACGTCAAACAATTTAAAAACCATTATATATACTATTATAGAGTTAGTCAAGTCTGGATATATCACTGACTAGAACAGAAAATGCAAAACCTAAAATTCTTTAGGACTTACCTGTCTTGAAAGAACCGACGAAACCCAAATGCAATCAGCTTGAAAACAGATTCCATGACAAAGATGACCGTGAAGATGTAATTGCAAATCTTCAGAGCTTCATCAAGAACCTGTAATGTGGAGACAACTCACACAGGTTATTGCAATATCTTAAGGAGGATTTTGCTCCCTGCAGTTATTGGCCTTCCTGCTTTCAACAGGAGCCATTATTATTATTTTAATCTGAAAAGGCAAAATGAAGAAGGGGCAGGAACGCAGGCAATCACAACTCCTGCACAGTGTTAACATTTAAACTGCTGCTGGCTTTCCAAGTGGCAGTGACAAAACCAGGCTCTCCTATTTTTCATGAAACCTGTATAACAGAAATGATTTGCAGCTGGATAGGATTTCATACTATCTCTGCTCAGATCCTGTACAGCTGGATTGATTTCATACTATTTCAGAGGAAGGCATCCTGGATCGTGGTATCAGTGCTGCACGAGAGAAAATGTGATTTTGTTCTTTGGAGCACATGCAGCGTTTCACATGTTGCATTATTTAACACATCTGAGGAATATACACTTCCATGCTTGCAACTGGAGATACGGATCTACACTGGGCAATATTTGATAATATAACATTATTTTGGGATTGTGGCAAACGTATCTATAAGATATACAAAAACCATAAAATACAATTAAAACCAAAACCTTAGTACTAAGCCCTGCACCCCCCCCCCCAGGTCACCTGCCATAGCCTCAGCTGACTTGAAAAGATCTGGGCTGGGAGTGGGCAGAATCTAGAACACAGTCCTGAAAGACAACCAGGAGGGCAGGCAGCAAGGCACATCAAAGGCACATGGAATTAAAGAAATGCGTAGCAAGACTGGCTGATAGAATTAATAAAACTAACTGTGTGAAAAGCAAAAGCTAACGTGCTCCTCTGGTTCATAATCAGTACATGCCACTGAGCAATGCTATAGTTCAGAACACATCTTAACATTAACATGAGGTAATTGGATCATATAACAAGCTTCCCACAGTATTTACAAGATGCTCCTGTCACGTGGGTCATGCACTGCCACCTTAAACATGGCGTTTTCTCCCGCTGATTTCTTTTTAATTGTTTCACATTACACATTCAAGTACTATTTGGCTACATTGGCTGATTCACCTTTGCTTTCGTCTTGCATTTATTCCTTGGCTTTTCAAAGTAGTAGGGAACAAAAATAAGCAACGCTACGCTAATTGGCAGCCATTTCCATCGAGCTATCATAAGCAAGTGATTTGGCAGATCATTGCAAGCGGTTTGCCATTATAATTTGAATGCGATCCTAAATACAGGAGTTTGGCATGCTAATATATCGGGGACCTGCTGCCTTGCCAAAATGCTGAGTCACCACAGCAGAAATAAAGAGAGGCAACTGGGTTTTGGTCCAGCTGCATATTAAATCCCTCAGGCTGCCGACAGATCTAATGCAGTAAGATTTGAAAGATTTCAGGATTTGATCTATAGATCATTTATTATTAATATTATTATTCTCAGTTTCTTAAATAACCCCTCCTTTTCAGGGAATCTGCTGACACATGGAATTAGTGTTTGTGTGTGAGAGAGAGTTCCAAACCCCAAGTGCCTTTTCCAGCCTTTTGCGGGGCGGAATTTGGTAGTCTCCTGTTAAGGATACCAGCCATTTTGATATATCTTCATATCTTCTCTCTTATCTGCCACTTTACATGCAGACTGAACTGCCTACTTGTGTTACTGAGATCTTCCAATTCTAACTTAAGTGTTTAATTGTAGTTTTAAAATTGCTTTGATTTTATCATATTTTGTTGTAGTTCCTGCAGCATTCATATGGTGCTCAGATTACCCAGATTCACCACCATTTCTGCCTAATGGTATTTTAGTTCCTTTGAGGGGGGGGTTAATTGGGCTTTTCTTCTTCTTTCACCACCACAGCCGGTGTTGCTCATGTTAAAGGGGCATTCCCTCAAAGTGATACACAGAAGAGTAAAAGGCGGGCGATGCCTCCAGAACAAAACAGCATTAAATACTGTTCAAACTTCCCAGAGTGCAATAAGATACAATAAAACACAACCCCAACAGCAACTTCTCTTTTCGGTGAAAAGAGAAGTTTTCAGTATGCACCAAAAGCAGAAGTTCATTGGCACATGCCTCATTTCAGGGGGAATGAGGGCTGCCATTCAAAGACATTTAGGGCTTTGAAAATCTAAAGCAGCACTTTGAAATGGAAATGCGGAAACTGACATCCAGCAAAGTTCCCTTATAATAATTTGGCTGCTCAGGCCAGAGATTCACTGGTATGCAGGGTAATCAGTGGAGGATGACTAAATTTTATGGCCTATTGCTATAGTTAAAACTTATTCTGAGTTAAAAGAGATAAAACTGACAGCTCTGGAAGTCCCTTCCAGCCCTCTCATTTGCCTCTTCCAATCTCTTTGCATTAAAATCAATGCACCCTTCCCCTCTTTACTCATCGTCTTCTAAAATAAATGGCCTCAAACACTGTTTTGTTTTTCATGTTGTGCTGCTTGATTTTCTTTGCTCTCTTAGTCACCTTTCCACGAATTGCTCTGGGAGACCGTGATAAAATCTAAGGGCCAGATTCAACAAACTTATTCCACTAGTGGAAGCCAATGCAAGTACGCCCACTAGTGCAGGCATCCCCAAACTCGGCCCTCCAGAAGTTTTGGGACTACAACTCCCATCATCCCTAGCTAACAGGACCAGTGGTCAGGGATGATGGGAATTGTAGTCCCAAAACATCTGGAGGGCCAAGTTTGGGGATGCCTGCACTAGTGCAGTGGGGCTCCCCCCTTCTCCTCCTCCTTCAAATCCACTTAAAGGAGGGCCAAGAGAACACGCAGAACACCACATGGAAGGAGGAGAGGGGAGACTGTCAAACAAGCAAAATACACTGATTTGGAGGGCGGCAGACATGCCTACATTACAGCAGAGGCTGGATGGTCAACCAACCAGGGATGCTGTATCTGCAGATTTCCTGCATTAGCAGAAGGTAAGGCTAAATGACCCGAGAGACCATCTACGATTCTACAGTGGCACCTCGGGTTACGAACTTAATTTGTTCTGGACGTCCGTTCTTAACCTGAAACCATTCTTAACCTGAGGTACCACTTTAGCTAATGGGGCCGCCTCCTGCTGCTGCACAATTTCTGTTCTCATACTGAGGTAAAGTTCTTAACCTGAGGTACTACTTCTGGGTTAGCGGAGTCTGTAACCTGAAGCGTTTGTAACCCGAGGTACCACTGTATGTCTTCATTTATTTATTTATTTAACTAATCAGTGGTACCTCAGGTTAAGAACTTAATTCGTTTTGGATGTCTGTTCTTAACTTGAAACTGTTCTTAACCTGAAGCACCACTTTAGCTAATGGGGCCTCATGCTGCTGCCGCGCCGCCGGAGCACGATTTCTGTTCTCATCCTGAAGCAAAGTTTTTAACCCGAGGTACTATTTCTGGGTTAGCGGAGTCTGTAACCTGAAGCGTATGTAACCCGAGGTACCACTGTATTCCCCTAAGCAGTTTACAAAACAGCTTTTGTGTCACATATGCGAATTGTTTCACAATGCACATGAACCACCCAAGAATTGCAAGGGTGTTTCTCTAGATCAACGTTCTTTCTCCAACGGGGTCGGTCAGGTGCATGTGGAAAGCTGAAAAAACAGGACATGGTTTGCTAGCTATTCCCTTGTATTTTGCTTCCAAAAAGGAGAACATGTAGGGAAGGAAGAAAAGAAAGCAGGTAAGCTGTCAGGATAAACATTCACACACTTATGTGCTTGTGTGGCCTGTACAGTAAGAGCTAAAAAGAGATAAGAAGACAGTAATTGCTAAGAAAGCCATGTCCAAAAAGATGGTGCCAAAACTGACTGCCATAGTGAACAGGAATGTCATGTTTCCTATAATGACACTTTAAGAAACAATTTTTCCCCTGGTACTTGCCGAGTTCTCTCTCTCTCTCTCTTTTTTTTAGTCCTTGCTACCAGGAAATGACAGAAAGAGCATCAGCGCAACTAAAAGGTCATTGGGTTTAGCCCTTCTTTGGGAAACTTTAAGTTGATGTGTGTGCTTTCCCTGCCACTGAATCTGACAGAATCAGTGCTCAGGAGTAGACAAAGCATATAATCTCCACATCTCTGCCAATTTTATCTTGGCAGCAATTAAAAGTAAGGGATAAAGCCTCTTTGTGATCTAGAAGGCCAGCTTCAGTATAGTTTTAAAAAAGATTAACAAAGCATCCCTTGGGAGAGAATTTCCCACAGAAATAAGTTTGCCAGGGAGAAAAAAAATCTAAGTGTCAGAAGACCCACAAACTGAGTCAACACTGATGCTTTTTTTTTGAGGGAGTACTCAAGGGGACGCAGTACTGGTACCTCTTTTTTGTTGTTGTTAAAAAGTGTGCCACTTACTATAACAACTTCATGGTACATACTGACACCTATTTTTCTAGAAAGAAAAGCACTGTTAACGTTCCCCTTTGGTTGTTTGGATAGACACTGTATTGTAAGTGGATGACGTAATTGAAGATTTGGGAAACAAAGTTCATTATGTTCTTTCTCCGAATTGTAAAATGCAAGAGGGCCTGGGGTTCCTGTAATTTACATACAGCTTTCAATGTTCAGAAACCTAGGAATGGCCAAATCAGTCCATTTCAGGTTCTCCCAGTTTTAACATTCCCAGTTTTAAGTCCTCATGAAAATTCACCAGCTTTCCAGTGTGTTTTTCCTAATATTTACATTTTTATACTGTTTTATTTATTTTCATGGGACAGAAGATAAATTTTGAGAAAACAATTGTTATAACAGTAAACAACAAATAACTTGTCCTGATAAAATTACAGACTTTCCTCATGCCATGTGTTAAAGTTTCATTTGATCACTCTAAGAGATCACACCACTAATATTTACATTTTTGTATGCAATTTTCTGCAATATGCCCCGTTTTCCCAGTTTCCCCTAATATAACACATTTTTGTATGTGATTTATGTAATGAATTTTCATATGCTATTCACTAATATGTGGATTTCTCTGTGTACTTCCTCGTAATATGCACATCTTTTGGTTACAAAATTCAAAGATGGGTGAGTTCTGAAGGATTTTGGTTCATCCATTGTTTCACGAAGTGTGAATTAGGCAGGCTCACATTAAATTTGTAAATTGAACCAAATTTCTCCCATATCCCTACTTTGAACTCCTTTGGTTTTATCCAAATTGGATAGCCCTTAATGGTGAACAGTTCTAATGAAAGCATGAGAGACAAGATGGAGCAATCCTGCCCCGCTGTATTGTACAAAGAAACAGTTATAAACCATTGGCTTCCACCATAGCCTTAGGCATGATGATAAAGCACCTTGCAGTGGTTCTTAGAAACAGATCTAAATCCTATCATAGTAAAAACAACTCTCAAGGAATGTCTGCCACTGAGTGCCTTCTGCAGCATCCAAAGAAAGCATCTCCCTGATTAGCACCTCTCATTCTAACAGGGGAATATAAAATTCAAAAGCCTGATGAAGATTATGAATTACTCTTTTGGAAATAAAAACAGGCAGTTCTTTCTGTATCTTCTGAAAAGCTACTTGACCTAGCAAAGAGGTAGTAAATAATTTCACATCTTGATTCAATTGAGAGATTGGACCATATGCTCACTTTCCAAACAATCTCTCTTGGCTTTGCAATGCAACAACAGCTAATGTTGCTTGATTAGAGGAAGGTCATAAAATCAGGGTGGTAATCAGCTATGTTTTACTCAGATCAGACATTAAAAAGATGATTAAAGGTAAAGGTAAAGGTACCCCTGCCCGTACGGGCCAGTCTTGACAGACTCTGGGGTTGTGCGCCCATCTCACTTAAGAGGCCAGGGGCCAGCGCTGTCCGGAGACACTTCCGGGTCACGTGGCCAGCGTGACATCGCTGCTCTGGCGAGCCAGAGCCGCACACGGAAACGCCGTTTACCTTCCCGCTGGTAAGCGGTCCCTATTTATCTACTTGCACCCGGAGGTGCTTTCGAACTGCTAGGTTGGCAGGCGCTGGGACCGAGCAGCGGGAGCGCACCCCGCCGCAGGGATTCGAACCGCCGACCTTTCGATCGGCAAGTCCTAGGCGCTGAGGCTTTAACCCACAGCGCCACCTGCGTCCCTAAAAAGATGATTAAGTTAGGTCTATTAATTTCAATGGGTTTACTCTGAGTAAAATCCTAGGGTAGGATTTGGTGTTGAGCACATACAGAAGTATTTCAGGAAGTACAACCCTGCTGTTGCTATCAACTCCAAAATGCTATATGGGTACCTTAGGGAAGATACTTTGCACCTCAGCTAATGCAGAGTTGCTTACTCGTTGGCTTATAACAAGAACACCCTGAGTGTTTTACTGAGTTAGCAGTAGTTGCAGCAAAAAATATAAATATTTTTGTTAAAGCCAATGCTATGGGCTGTAAAGATAATCCTTGTATGCAACTGCTTTATTTTGGTTTCTTTCTGTGTTGTTTATGATGATTTGAATGACTGCTATCAACTACAGTTCTTTAGCTGGTGCAAACACTACTCTCACTCAGTAAAAACTAGATCCCTATATTACCATCATCTCCCATTCAGCACGGTAGAATGGCCAATGCATATTTATTTCTGTTTCATTCTTGTTTTCCATGTTAATGGGTGCAATGCCAATTCCTTATCAAGGCTACAACAATGTTTGCAAACCACCCACAGCATCTACAAATACTTTTCTTGTCCTACCTTTGGCTGCTGGTAGTGCTCCATAGCCATGGTGATGACATTGAGCCCAATCACACCTGTGATGAATAAATCCAGGTAATGGGTGGTGCACATTTGATGAATCAGAAGTCGGAAGCGAGAGTAATCAGAGTAGTAGGGTTTACACTGTGCCTCTGAAAAGGAAAAGAGTGGAGAAGCAGATCAGGTAATTTCTCCCTGTCTTAAGACCAGTTCAGCATTGGCTTTCAAAAATCGAAATTGATACATTCAATCAAATTCATAATGATTAGGTTTTCAGCAACGAATGGGGTGTGGTAAAGGGGATTGTATGTTAACCATCATTAATGCATAGCAAGACTACAGGATTATCTATCTGTACCAGCAGCTACAATAAACCATGCACAACAGCCAGGCTTTCAGGATTAGAGATAAGGTGAGTATGGCATGGAATCATTTCAGGTTCCAACATAATGTTTAGTGTTCACTGTTTAAATATCTATTATTACACAACAACACTCTTAATTTATATAAAAGAAAACAAGAACTTTCAATCAGAATTGCAAGTATGTGAGCTATAATTATAAGGCCTGTATTAACAGTGCATAAAAGCGTGCTTAAATGGGGCATTCAATCTCCACTGAAAAGGGAGCTTGGAAAAGACTTGAGGCAGGTTGGAAACAGTATTCAGTGGTTTTTGACAGAGAATAGCAAAGCACTGTAATTCGATATTTTAAGGACTTCCCTCTATATTTTGAGAGTGTGCCTAAATGTGAAGGAATGTTTGCTTGCCAATAGGATATGTGTTCTATCGCAATACAGTGCCCAGTTTACATTGGGCATGTAAAGCTTAACTACTTAGCTGTGAGTTCAGCATAATATATAAGGGTGAGTGTTTAAAAAAGGTAACAGGGGAGTCCTCGTTATTACATATTCTACATGGCTGTTTATTTGTATATATTTTGAAATGTTATATATGAATGTTTTATGATGGCCTATATTTGTAATGCCTAACAAAGGTTTGGTTAAGTAAGTAAGAAAGAAAGAAAGTAACATGGGAGTCCAGGCAGAGAGGATAGTATAAAAAGATACTAGTAGATACTGACTGGGCAAGCAATAGACTGTGATATAAGGGGAAAATGTAAAGAGGCAGTGGGGAAGAAAGTTAAAAGGGGAATAATGGACTGTTTGAAATAGCAGACATGAACTCATATAACTGCATTTTGAAATACAAGGTAGGGAAATGGAGGGTGGGGGGAACAACCCCAAAGTTGTCAGAGCTATGAAAACAATTTATGAAATAATGCAAGTGATTGCTCAGTCAGAATTTCTGTCTCGGAAATAAATGATCTTCTCATTTGTGTGTGATTGCCAAAGTGCAAATGTCCCTGTTAGTCTTCTATGTTTGGCTGCATCAGGGATGACACTTACTCTTCAGGCCTGAATGTTCCTGCAGATAAACTCATTTACTCACCTAATCTCTAACAAGGAAATGCCAAGTCTGAGTCTATAATTCAGGGCAATTTTCAAAAAGGCATTATAATGTACCATAAAATGAAAAGGACTGTCTTGAAGATGTCAGAGTGTAATATTATGACCATAATTTGATGATCAACTGGTTATGAAAATTATTGAGCCAAGAGAATTGAATGCCGTGGTGTTTAGCTACTCTGAACACAAAAAAGGGGATTTCATATATTGGTCTGAACAGAAATTTGGGGAGGGTGAAGTATGCGTATTCGTGATCTTGAGGGAAAGCTAATTTTTAGATCACATTTTTTGCAGGGAGTATGTATACAATTTGATTCTCAGATAGTCAAAATTGCAATCTTCTTAGCCATTTATGCAGCTGGCCAGTCGTTTTGTATGGTGGAGGTGCAGGCACATGCCTCTTCCCTTCACCCATGCACCTAAAGCAGGGTGTGGGGAATCTTTTGCTCTCCAGATGCTGCTGGATTCCAGCTCCCATCTGCCCCAGCTGGCACAGCCAATAGCTGCCTGTGGGAGTTGGAGTTTAACAACATCCAGAGGGACAGAGGTTAGCCACTCCTGACCTAAAGAAATGTGTAGCACAGGCCCATTATGCCTGAGGGCTCAATTTGGGGAACATTTCCCTATTTTGAGAGGGAAGAATCACACAAGGAAAACCTAAGACAAAGTACTTTAGGTGTGCAGTGGAGAGGACATGGGCCTGTGCCTCTTACATGTGAAATGATCATCCACCTGGGTAAGTGATTAGCTGTATCATTATATGACTTCCAATATCCCCATCCCACAAAGTTTGAGCATCAGGGAGAAGACTAATAATGGAGCAACTTATCCTGCGAGGTTTGGTGAAGTGATCCCAAACATTTGCTCCAGTACTTTGAAATAAAGAGGCTGAATTGATATTTTTTGCATTAGGAGCTGCCAGTCTATAGATAATCTGACCCTGAATGCCATGGCATAATATTAAAAAGTGAATTTTGTTGCTGAATTTATTTAGCATCTCTTAAAAAACAACAACAACAACAAAAGCTACACAGGTTGGTATCTGACTGACTCACAACTTTCATCAGAGCTCTTACATTCTGCATAAATATCCATTAAAAACTTGAGATATCTCGATGGCATTATGCAAAACTATGAAGAGGAAATTAACTAAAATGTTTGAATACAATTAAGGTTTGAACTGGGGCCCTGGCTATGAACCAAGTTATAATTTCAAAGAGAAACCCCATTATAATTTGCTGATCTCTTTTTGTTCAATACTTATCCATAATTCACATTCAGGCATGAAAAAAATGTCACAATTTCTGCCTTTTATTTGGGAGGATTTATTTATGAATAATTACACTGGAATCCAAGGGTTCAGCTATGACTGGCAGATTAATTCAAAACTCCACACGGTAACAAAAGAGGCTGTTAACATATAGCAGGGATTTTCACAGAGATTGTAGAATGTTACCTGCATAGCAACAAAGCATGTGGCAGCATAACCTTACAAGCAGGGCTGCCCATTTTCCATTCTGTATATTGTGGGTGAAGACAGATGTAATATTTAAAGAGATGGCTCAGCTGGTTCTTCACCTCTGACATGAGCTCAGCTTCCTCTCAGCTTCACATTTGCTTGAGAGGTATGCAGTCTATCAAGCTGAACACTGGAGCACCATCCGTCTTGTCCCTCCCTCATGATTTAGCTGATTTAGGCCTTCTCAAAAAAATTAAGTGCCACATATCCATCTACTTGTTTTTATATTAATTCTTTGCCATATTAGGGAAGGAAAGGTTGGACAAAGAGTGGAAATGTCTGACGATGATGCAGGCACTGGCCATAGCCAGGTTTGCTGAACCAGAGTTCAGCTCTGGAGCAAAAAAAGCTACGTCTTTGGACTGAATGAGAAGGTGCCTCCAAACCTGCTCCTATAATTGATAATATCTGTCTTCACCTTATTTTTGGTAAGGCTTTCTCCTAAAATTCTTATCTGGTTAAGTCAAAAATAAAATAAAATCACAGATTACTTTTCAGTAGTTTAGCCAATTTTTAAATTGTGCATTAGATTGATAAATCCGTAACATAATTGATATAAACATTTTGGTATCTGCCAATAACTTTATTAAACATGTCAGCCCTGTTTCAAAATCCTGCTCACCACCAGCTTCCCCATGCTTGGCATGCTGTCATGCATATTACTGGAAATTACAGCTTTTACCTTAAAATGAACCACAAACAGTCACACCATGCTTCCTGTGGGCTTTAAATTAAAAGCTGCTGAGTTTAGGTGGGCAGGGAACATTTTCCTCTTTTGAAAATAAAAGTATTATTTCTTTTTGCTGGTGTTATAAAGAAGCCACATTTCTGATTGTAAGTTTTGGTACAGTACTTAAAATGTCTCATTCTAGACCTGACATCCGTGCCCCCCTATGCAACAGCATTATTTGTTCTAGGAAATATTTGAGAGGTACCAACATCTTGGGAAATACAGACATCTGTTCAAGTCTAGGTGATGAATCATCACACAAAATGACACCACACCACCAATACTGCTACAATACAGTGACTGGGTCAAGAACAAGAAGAATGCTCAATTAGTAAGGAAGATACTGGAAAGATTAAGACAACATCCTGACATCGAGGGTATCAATGGGGTGTGTGTGTATGGGGTGGGGGAAGGAGGGAGGAAAATGGTAGGCAAAAAAAAAGCAAGAAAATAAGGAGATAATGACAAGAAGGCCTATAGTAAAACAACAGGCACCAGCAAGGGTGGAGAGGGGGTGAAACAGGTTCTAAATCAAGCTGCTTTGGAGGGCTCAGTAAAAAACAAGGAATGAACTATTGGTTGATTATGGAGTCACATTGATTTGATCAGAAACCAGAATCCAGGATATAAATGGCAAAGCATCTTTTGTGTACCATTGTCAGGTTACACAGAGTGGTGGTGATTCAGACCTCATTTTATGCCAATAGTAATAGAGAGCTGGTAGTATTAAGGTAATTTCAGTCTTCCCTCTCATCTTGGTAGATTAGATACAGCTCTAGCTCTCTTTCACACCAGAAGGAAGGAGGGAACATGACAAAGGATTACTGGATACTGTCCAGTGTGCATAGTATGTCAGAGCAATAAGGCTCATACGACCACTATATTGACCTCATAGTGACTGGCAACCCCACTGAGTAAACATGCCAACTGAGAGACCCTTTTATTCACAATTTAGGCAGGACATAGCCCAAAGCGGGCAAAACGTATTCCTATTCTTCTTTGGATTCTGTAGAATGATGTTCTGAAGTGATCTGGTGTGGCAGCTGTAACCAGCTGTCTAACAGTGTTGGCATTTATATATCATTTTGAATGGCATAACGTTTCACAAATAGGGGGTCGAATGCTCTCCCAAGCCTTCATCAAGTGGATAAGCGGTCAGGGATGCAGCTCTTACTAAGCAGCTGGATTTACAAACTGTCCAGAGAATATTGAGTTCAAAGTGATGTGCATGGGAGTAACACTGACATTTAAACAAGTGGTTTTATTAGTCTTTTTTTTTTTTAGTGAGTGGCATTTTTTAAAAGCAAAGTGGAAAATGGTTAAATTGTTCCCACTGAGAGTTTTCCAGCTGCGACAGACAGCATCCTGTCCAAAAATAAAATCTTGACTTTATACCAGTAAACAATACAGATAGATAGCACCATTTTCTTTCTACAATTTGTAAAATGCAAAGAAAGAAAGACATCCTGGGTTTTCAGGTTTGAGTGACTCATTAGGGCTAGTTTGTAGAGCATGGGTATCATTGGTTTCCTACTGTCACACACATTTAAAGTACTTTCACAAAAGAGTCTCTCTCTGTCCTTTCACACCAATGAGCATTACATTGTGTTTAATAATGTGAGCACCAGTATGAGGCAACAACAAAGGGAAGACAAAGCACAGGTCTGAGAATCAGACACAAGAAAAGGCAAGCCAAGAGGTTCTTTGTGAGCCTGCACTGAAGAATGGCCCACTTGGGACGACGCCAAAGCATTCAAAACAAACAAATGCAACGGAACACTCAAATGTACATCTAAGATTTTAAGATTAGAATCACACTGAAAGAACAAGTCTCAGGGGATTTTCCTCTAGCTCTTGTCCAAGGGGATGGACAGCACTGATCTCCTAGCCCACACAGAGAAATTGAACATGTGAATGCAAAGAAATGGAACATAAAGAATGGTAATGTTGAGGAGATTCCGGATTTATTAAAATGAGCTGGGTCATTTTTTGCAAGCCATATATATCTTTAAAATCCCCTTCTGATTTATTCCTCTGTAATGCTCTTCATTTATTTTTTTTACACAACTTGCATTATTAGAGTTGCACCTCAAATTAGCCCTATACCTGTCAGGGTCTGTGTTAATGTGCATCATGCTTAAATAGGCACCATATTCACTTATCCCCTGGAACTACCATATTTGAAGAATTTGGAAAAGTCTCCCTGCAAAATTGCTGTAGACAATTTGTCTAATGTATGCAACCTTTCCTGGTTTTCCAAAGTTGCAACACTTGCCAGTGATGTGTTCTTCTGGCTTACAACCCAACAGCTGATTCAATGTTTGGCAATTATGACCAGGGTCACTGAGGTGGTAAAGTCCTTGAGACTCTCACAGAAAATATGCCCAGTCTGGTTTTTACAAATGCATGGAGTGACTAGAAGGATTTCCTGGCAGCCAATGAGAGGTTCAGTTATCTTATGCTATGTAAAGAAGTGGACTTGAGTTGAGCAATCAAATTCCTGTTGCTATTTTGAGTTTTTCTAAAGGTGGATTAAAGAGACTGTCCTTTATTAGGCAATGTTTGATTCTGTGCTTGCTGAAGTAAAGAATTTGCTAAGCAGGCCCAGAGCTATAGATCTATAGAGCTATAGATGCCTATCTGTCTCTTGCTAAATCTTGATTAATGAAGTAGGACATGACATCACTTTTTCTCACACTGAAAACAACACAAACGTTCTCCTTTATAATTTGTTTAAATGTGTGGATTATTTATTTTTCAGTGGAGGAACATTCAATCGCAGGAGCCCCCACTGCAGTCTAAATGAGCAGAACCTGGACAATGGGGTATCACCTCATTAAGAAGTTGGGCTAAGGCTTGGGCCCTGTACAGATAAGGAGCTGTCCCCTAAACAGATAATGCTGTTAGGTATACAGCAGTACCTCGGTTTTCAAACGTATTTCTCTGTTCTGGAAGACTGTTTGAGTTCTGAAACATTTGAAAACCGGGGCGCAAAGGGCGGTCTGCAAATTTCATAGAGAAAATTGAGAAAAATACAGTGGCACCTCAGCGGAAGCCATTTGACTTCCGAGGCACGTTCGAAAATGGAAGCATTTACTTCTGGGTTTTCGGCGTTCGAAAACTGAAACGATGGTCAACGGAGACATTCAAAAATCGAGGTACCACTGTATACCTAACAGCATGATCTCAAATGCATTTTGGAATAAGTTTTCGACTGATTTCAGTGGACTCTTTCTTCCCAAATAATATAGCTGAGGAGAATTGTCCACATGCACAGATTATTATCTAGGCAAGTAAAACATTGATAGCTGATGCAGGTATTACATTTTACTTCAAGATACAGTTAATAGAGCAGAGCTGCAATGCCCTCCCCAAATATCTCCTGATATTTTAGGGCTGCAAAATGGGGGAGGGATTTTGCCAAATATTCTTTTGGGTTCAGGAATGAATTGTATCAGCCATTTTTCTTACAAAACTCTCTTCTGAAAAATTCTCCCCAGTCTCCAGATCTATCTTAAGCAAGGTTGTACCGGGGAAGGATACAAAACAATATAGGACTTTGGTGTGTGGGGGGGGAGCCCATTACAGAACATTGTATACAAAACGTTCTGCAAAAATATATTTGTCACCTGAGGCGACACTATTTTTTGCTCTGGTGACTGCCCCTCTCATGGTCAGTACAGAATGAGGGGCCTCCCCCCGAGTCTCCGCACATCTGTACAAGGTTAATCACCACACATCAAACAGCTCCAAAGTGGATGACCCAGACCTTATCCAAAAAATCTCTTCCTGAAAACAACAAAAAAACAAAGAAAAGAACATCGATGGGAAGTTGGCAATATTTGTGATGAAAAAGAAAACCTGCTAAAAAGGTAAGATAACATAACATCAAAACCTGCTAAAAAGGTAAGATAACATAACATCAAAAATGTGTCAGTGGTAAGTCAAACCTGCAGACGTTTCTAATTTTTAAAAAACAAGCACAAAAACAACATGCGTGAAATGCAGAGAAACCAAGAAAAGGCCTTCCACCACACACAATCTAGCAAGCTGCCTCATAGGACCAGTGGGCGGCCGTTAAGTCACACAGCACTGCCATTCACGTGAGACAAAGACAGCAAGGACTTCCCAGTACCTGGCACTGCACTGGCTGAGCTGTCCATTATTACATCATCCAGCATTAGATCTAGAAGAACGAAAGGGCATTAAATCACTGGAGAGGATGCGAGGCCAATCCTTCATTCCATCTTCATCGCTTCATGCACCCGTCACTCTGACAAAGCACACCGTCACCCCTGGCAGGGCGAAACAAGGCTTCTGCCTGCCTACAACCGTTACCCACAAACGCACCCACACATTTCAGTGGAGTTTAGATAGAAGCAATGTAGAGTATACCTCCTGTGGTGCAATGGGTCAGTGGATTTGACTGTTAAGCAGAAGGTTGGTGGTTTGAGCCCACCCAGGGACAAGTGTGGGCAGGATTCCTGCATTACAGGGGGTTGGACTTGATGACCCTCAGGGTCCCTTCCAACTCTACAATTCTATGAATCTATGAGCAGAGAGCACCCAGTTCCACACCATCAGAAGGAGGGTGGTCTTTATTGGCAAATCAGCCTTTTAAATTTATAGGCAAGGACGATGTGGTCTTATGATTTAACACTTGTACAGTGCCTAGCCATTTGAGATTACCGTAAGTATTCATAGTAGTATAATTCATGTTGCCTTTCAGTTTTAAAGCCCCAAGATTGGCATTAAGAACATTATAGTATAAAACTAAATAATGTTATTAATGTCATTAAAAAATAATATTAAGAATGAAAACACTCAGAATACTGATAGGCTGGGACTGCGAGAGGCTACCCCAATGGGTTGCTCACACTCAGAGGAATTTGTACAGTAACTTTTTGGCAGCAGCAGCACATCACCATCAAAGCCTATGCTCACAAATCTCTTCAGTTTTCAAACGCTTTTCACAATGCAGCGTTTGGGAAGTGTGCACATGCATACAGGGCAACATAAACCCAAGACACCTCTGGGATAAACAGAACTAGTTGATCCTGAGCAATGTAATGGTTGGTGAGCAGAATATGAGATTCTTATCCACTGTGATGCACTGGCAGACAGCTAAGGGGAAAATGGTCCTCTCTCATAAATCAATGTAGCCTTCAGGGGAACTATATGTTACAGTGGAATAAACTAGGATTATTAAGGGTAAATAACAGTGGCAGGCAAAGGGAAGCCCCAAATGTAACTATAGACCATTCCTTCCATATTCTCAAGTCAATAAAGTATTAAAGATATGAGCATGACATCTGGGATAGCATCACCTCAGGGAAAAAAATGAATGTTGTAATCCTTTCTAAAGAAATATAAAGGAGAAGCTGAAACCTGCTTTCTTGTAGTCTTTTGTCCCAAAGCAGTACCCACAAAATCCCATTAAAACCAGTGGGGCTATGCCAGGACTAGTCTAGACTCAAGTAACTACCTAGTCACATGGTCAGTACTGGGCCCAGGGCAAAATAAAACAGCATGGCATCAGCATTGGTCCCTATGTGATGAGTAAACATACAGGGAGTTGGGTGGGAAAATTCTAGCTACTATACAGTCTTCATGCCACTTACCCCAAAAGAATCTCACCATTTCAACCAACTGTATAACTAATGGGTTATTTAGAAATAAATATTTTAAGAGGTGAAATGCTACATTATGTGCGAACATGTAGAACAAAACTCCAGTGACCACATCTGTTAGGAACCCATTTGGAGCAGAGAGCTGGCAAAGGGAAGGGCTCTTTATCACTCCCAATATTCATTGCTTTTCTACTTCAGTGCCTTCCTCTGAATTACTTTTAAGAGTTCCAGACATGTTTGTTAGGGGAAACATGAATCTAGACAAGAGATAGAGGAGAAATTTGTGCAGTCTATATTTTTAAGCAAACCAACCTTATAGGCCAGCCCTGGACTTATATGCAGTTCAGAACACAGCTGACAAATCAGTTTCAGCTTTTTAAAAAAGCATACAGAGATGTGTATTTTACAGAAAAATGCACAAAATATGCACTTCTAGGGGGAACTGCATACAAAAGTCCATGCAAAATATGTACACGTTAAATGCATATATTTAGTGCATTTCCTTTTTTTAAAAAAATAGCAACAAATGGGATAGGATATTCCTTACATGCAAAACTGACATGGACTAGAAAAAGGGTAATACATCCATCCCTAAACTAGAACTGTGTGAGGGGAAAATAGGGTTGGCTTGTTGGAGCAGGAAAACAGTTGTTTGATGATGAGAGAACCACCCTGACCAGGGCTGGCCTAAGACATTTTGCTGCTGTAATCAAAATGCTATGATTGCTCCCCCCTCAATTTAGGCCCCCACCTCATCCTTGCCATCACACTCACGCTCTGCCACCACAACTGTACCCTTGCCTGTGGCTGTGCCCACACTTCCACCACAATACAGTAGCAGTGAGGGCAATGGTGTTGAGGTGGCTGCACTAGCGAAGCCCTGGGAGGCTGGCAATGGGGCAATGGCAGCGGTTGGATCTGCTGCCTGAGGCAGACGGCTTTCACATCACCTCATTGACAGGGTGCCCTTGATCCCAGCCCCCATTGCCAGTGCACACAACTTCCCCACCCCAATTGCTCCCTTCCAAAGCTACCCAATGGTTTGGAAGTGGCCACCATAGATTTGTAGGCACTTATTTTTCCACAGCACATAGTTCTGCCCTTAGGCACATTTGTTGTACACATGTCAAAGAGTGTTCTGCCAGGGCAAACTCAACTGGCACTTGTGCCTGCAATCTTAAAAAAACCTTTTTCCTCATTGTACTAAGCAACAGATTTGTCTGCTAATAAATGCATTTTCACTCCAATCAACCCAACAGACTGCAAATGAATGTTATAGTTCTAAAATGATTATAAGAGGACAATTTCTTTCTTCTGTAAATGTTATATGGTAGTTTCTTTTGCAAGAACTTCCCATTCTTCAGCAGACTATTTCAACCCATGTCCCACTACATTAGAGAACTAACTGGCAATATCATTCCATGCACAGAGTGGACTGTGAGTTTCTTTTAGGAAATTCCTCATACCTCATGTGTGCCCCCCCCCCCTTATATCTGCTGTCGTAGCCAACATAATTCAAAGTATTTCAGGATTTATTTTTTTGAAAACACGATGAAATATTAAGCTTTTCCAAGCGGTTCTTTTAAAAATAACAATAATCACAGCCAAAGTGAAATTATTTTCCAGGGAATTATGATGTGTCAATGGGAGCTCACATTAAATGAAAGGGTGTTCAATATGTTACAGCTAGGGAAGAAGCTATAAAATCCTCACTTTCTCTGTTGAAGCCTTTGTAACGAGTATCATTAGTGGAATCATAACTATGAGATTTATGAATTATGCTTATGGTTTTATTGTAGCAAATACTAAATCCCTAAATACCCACGTTAATTTCCAAACTTAGGAAGAAATCTGAAGGTGTTGTACAAGTAGCCTGGACCATATAAAATTATGCCACACTTTACTTTTAACTATGGTTCGATTTTTACACTTAACTTGTAAAACATATTTTCACAATAATAAGTGTGTCAGAATAATTTTAAGTGGTATTCATAATATTCAGGGTCCACCTTTTACCGATCAATGGAGTAACCATTTCATAAATCATTTGTAAACTGATGTGTTCTGTAGTCATCCCTACATCAAAGGCTGCATAAGGAAACTAGGTGACTGTCTAAGGCAGGGGTGAGAAACTTGTGGCCCTCCAGATATTGTTGGACTCCAACTCCCATCAACCCAACTCTTTCCAGTGCTTGCTTAAAACACAGACTTCTTTTTGGCCCACTCGTGATTATGTTATTTCATATCTATATGAAGCTCTGGAAGTGGCCATTAGGCGTTTTGGGGCAAATTGCCATCAATATACTGTTGACAATCAGTTCTATTTCTCCATAATATCTCAATCAGGAAAGACAGGTGCAGAGTTGGGCAACCAAGACGTTCAAGGGTCTGGAAACCAAGCCTTAAATAATCATTGTTAATAATTTTATTGTCACATGGAAGATGGAGCAAGCTTGTTTTCTCTTGCTCTGGAGGAGAGTAGGACTCAAACCAATGGCTTCAAGTTACAAGAAAGGAGATTCCGACTAAACATCAGGAAGAACTTTCTGACAGTAAAAATACATTTTTTGTTTAGGCAAGCCTACCCAGACATGTAGAATACTGGCGTGTTTTAATCTCTTTTTGCTTACTGTTGATTTTAATTATCTTTTGAATGTTTTTTAAACCTGTTCTTATCTGTTTCTTGTTTTTTACTGATTATTCTAATGTTTTATTTTTGTAAGCTGTTTAGAGTTTTTAGAGAAGCTGAGAAATATGGCAGTGGGGGGAATACCATAGTGTCTCAAGACAATCTGGGAAATAAGGAATGAACAGGCAAGTTACAGTAAGTACACTGTGTGAGACAGAGGGGCAGGCCAGGAGTCTAGTGAACCAAGGAATAATGCATAAGATGGTCAATAAGTTCCCCAGGGCTGTGGCCCACTGAGAAGTGTGAAGCCAAGTAAACATAAAGAATGACAAGGGGCGGGCCTTTCACCTTGAACAAGAAGGGGTGGGTGAGAGGAGGCATGCCATTTTATATTTCCATATAAGGTCCTACGCAGGTGGCGCTGTGGGTTAAAGCCTCAGTGCCTAGGACTTGCCGATCGAAAGGTCGGCGGTTTGAATCCCTGCGGCGGGGTGCGCTCCCGCTGCTCGGTCCCAGCACCTGCCAACCTAGCAGTTCGAAAGCACCTCCGGGTGCAAGTAGATAAATAGGGACTGCTTACCAGCGGGAAGGTAAACAGCGTTTCCGTGTGCGGCTCTGGCTCGCCAGAGCAGCGATGTCACGCTGGCCACGTGACCCGGAAGTGTCTCTGGACAGCGCTGGCCCCTGGCCTCTTGAGTGAGATGGGCGCACAACCCCAGAGTCTGTCAAGACTGGCCCGTATAGGCAGGGGTACCTTTACCTTTACCTTTTATGTCAAAGCTAATCCTACGTAGGCCACAATTCTGTGCCAGATTCCATGGGACTGCATTGCTTTCCAAATGTGTTACAGGCATGACTGGAGCTAGCTTTCCTTTAAAATGGAACTCTTTCAGTAGTGTATAATTCCATTCTTAAATCTTCCCTGTTCCCAGAGTTACTTTACAAGGCTTCCTTTGTTGTAGCAAGAAGCTGCATTTGACAAAACTCTACGCTGGCTGGGAGGCCAAGACTGCTTTATGCACAAAAGTCTGTGAGGCTTTTTGTCTCTTTACCATGTTTACTGTGTTATTACCACTAAAATATTTGCAGATGCTATACCAGCAAAACATGGGTGCACGCATACATTTCATTGACACTGACAGATATACTACCAAAGTATCTCCAATAAACCTTTTCACCTTTGTGCCTTTATGCATCATGGGATGTTTCATGTGTACGAAATCCCATGAACTTTGGCTAAAAAGAGAACATGAACCCCAATACATGGACAGTCCTTCCTATAACATGATTTTATGTTCCTTGAGATATAAATCGAAATAGTCATTGTCTTGGAAAAAATCATGTCAGTTCTGAAATACTTTGAAAGGTCACTTGTGAACATCACAACCTCATGGCTCATTATGGAGCTCTCTTATTTCTGAACAGTGTCACAAAATTCATTAATAAACCACAGCTTCAGCATGATTTGTTCGTTTCAGATCTTCTGATCTGGAATCCTTACGCTCAAGTAAATAATGTTAAAATATAATCCTCAAAGTTGTGAATGTCCTTAAGTATCTAGATATTCATTTCATATAATTAATGCTCAAAAAAACCCAACACACAACACAAATCACGGTCCTATCTTGTTATACCTATAAAACAACCATACAGGGAATTGCACCATTTTTTTTAGTAACTATTAAACAACAACAACATCATCATCATCAACAACAACAAAGAGAGATTCCTACAGATTTACTGGTGTCAGTCTGAAAGGGATGAAATAAATGTGAAAGGGATAATAGGTTGGGGGGAAAGCCATAAGAACACTTAAAGATGGAAGTAACAAGAGTGATACCATGAATGAACGCAGGGGCATTTGGGGAAAAAAATCCAAGCAGAATAGAAGGCATGCAAGATGGAGGAGAGTACCTCTGACCTGTGACCTCTGACCTGAATGTAATTTCCTGTTTTTCAATCAAACAGAACTGAGATAAAAAAGACAATATGTATGTCAAGTTTCTCAGATTTTTAGAGACACATCTACTATGGTTACAAAAGGGTTTTAAAAAATTATTCTAAGTGGTCCAACAAGGTTGTGTGCCAGTGGATCTACTTAATTTGGCTAATTTCTGTCTGGTTATTTCCTTCATCATTTTAAAGAAAAAAAATCTGTATTTCTCAAGCAAATACACTATATTTTCAAGCATTTCTAAAACAAGGCTGCTTTTTATTATTACATCCTTGAATGCACGATTGCAGTTTCATCAATCGATACGCAAACTGGCTCAGAAATTGACAAAAGTGATTTCACTGTGACATTACAAGGCTGTAATAAACCAAATAGTGAAGCTAATTCTCAGCAACAGTGCTAGACACGCCTAAGATTCTTGGCCTGTTCTGGAACTGTTGGTTTTTGCATTTGACACTATTTGGGTAATGCTAAGCTTGTGCAATAATAATAAAAAAAACATTTAAAATTATTCTTTTTTAAAAATCACCTAGCATATAAAGTAGTTGCGAATCATGCAGCCATTGCTATGTTTCTGCGGCTTGTTACTTAGCCTATGCCAGAACTATATCCTTCATGCAAATTTCATAGCTGGACATGCTTTTGAAAGGAATCTGAGCCTCGGGTGCTAGGCAGGGAGTTACGGGGAGACTGTCAAAGGTCAAGCAGGACTCAGAAAGATGAGGAAAGACTACCGACCAGCCATCTGTTTCTCCTTACTCCTTCTCTTTTTCTCCAGCCGCTTGAGTCTCTTCTCCTCTCGTCTCTTGGCTTCTTCTTCTTCCTGATGCTGACGACACTTATGGAAATTCTCCACCACAACTCCCACAAACATGTTGAGGACAAAGAAGGCAACAATCAGCAGGAAGGAGATGAAGTAGAGGAGCATCCAAGGGTTATAGTTCATGACTGGCTACAAGGCAGAGAAGAAAGCCATTAAAATTACAACCTAGGAGGGTACCGGGGACAAGGCTGTATAAATGTGCAAAGTAAGATTGGAACATCCTTTGTCCATGAAGATTGTAAGATACGGGGAGGAGCTGTACCTCTTACAGTTTTGTTTTGTTTTTTACAAAACTATCTCTTCTATTAACTTAATGCTGAACCACATACCTGCTGATCCACTCCCACAGCATCCAATCCATCATACATGATGTCCACCCACCCATCTTTGGAGGCCAAAACAAACAGAGACATTAAGGCCTAGAAAGGCAAGAGGAAACACAGCATTACATTTAGGCCATAAGAAAACAATTCCTTTCATGTGCCCATCTTCTACTCTGGTCTCCTATCTGCTCAAGTTTAAACTTGCATTTTAGCTTGTTATTTTACCTTGCTGATAAAAATAATGTGCTTTGATGCCGAACATCTCCCGCCTGCGAAAACCTATCAGTGTTAGACACTGGTCCAACAATGAGGGTTAATTCAAAAAATAGAGACAGCCAGCTCCATTTTCACCCTACAGGCTTCCCTCACTCACTTCTAATTAGTTCCTGCCACACTGCTAAAGTATGGATGATTTCCAGTGGACCCTGTAAATGAATGGAGATGTTAGCAGCCAATGTGGCGCCCTTCATATGATGTTGGGAATCAACTGTTTACTATTGACCATATTGACTATAACGTGAGTTATAGTCCAGAAACATTTGAAGTGTATCACTTAGGCAAGCATTAGGTTGTGCTGGGTACAGGGTGTCAAATTTTCTAATATGAGGCTTTTTGATAGACATATGTAGTATGGTGTGTAATGGTCCAAGAAGGTGCGAGCCCTTGTCTTAATTCAGAAAGGAACTTGTGCAGACTTACGAACGCTAAAATGGGGGATTTTAAGTGCACATTTTGCGTCTAGGAAATGTGTCATTTGCCACGGTAGCTGCAAAATCGGCAAGAACACTTAGAATCAGGGAAATAAAGGAGCAAAGAAGCAGATTACCATTCCATTAATACCTGGCCGAGATTATCAAAATTATACTTGTGTCGGACCCATTTGTAGCTGGCTTCTGCACAGTCCGACCTGTTGGTAATGTTCCTTGTGTCTTCCCCTTGGCAGACAAAAAACTTCCCTTTGAACAACTGTGAAAACCAAGAGATGGCAAAATAATTAGCAAATGTGACTTTACAATGCCCGGTCACTGAGATATGTCTGGAGGCTTTTGTCTGGGTGCCCCCAACTTCAGACACTTGGCATGTGGTCATCAGGGACAGGTCTTACCTGCCCCATTTAAGCCCTGAGGTCTGGCACCAGGCCCCCAATGTTTTATTAACACCATCTTTTAGTGAATGGTGCTTTGGTCCTGCTGTTTTTATTTATTTTTATTTGCAGTTTTATGCTGCTGTTTTAATTGATTTAATTGGTTTTCCTTCTATTTGTGAGCTGCCTTCTGAATAATTAAAAGCTGGGACATTTAAATAAAAACCAACAAAAAGGCCCCCAAATCACCACCCAAGGAGCAGCAGATAATGGAGCCAGCTCCAAACAGGCCTGACATCTGCATCTGTGCTGGCATGGACATGCCAGGGAACACCAGGGCTGAAGCTAGTCACTACAGCATCCTTCCTTCTTATTTTTAACAAAATATTTTATAGTTAGGAGGTGGCAAGTCAAGCATGTACTTGGTTACAGATGTTCATTTTATTACTCATTCCTTAAAGATATATTATCCTTTTCTAGAAGAAACGATGCTTTCCCCCAAGTAAATGTGTTTAGCATGAAGCAGCAAAAGCAAACCCCATTTTATTTCTGTAGCCATGATGGTACCATAAAAATGCAAAACTGCACAAGCTCAGAGTATTTATTTTACCAGGGCTAGCAAACAGGTTTATCTTTGGCTTTGCTCTAACATATTAGCAATGGAAAAGCAGTTACAAAGCATGGAATTGCCGTGGTGAGAAGAGAAATGTCAACTGTGTGCTTCACAACTAAATGACCATCGCCCTATAAGACTGTGAAGTCCAGGGTCTAGAGTTACTTAAGGGTCACCACTGACCGTGTGCTGCAGGAAGAAGTCATCAGGATACATGTGAAAATGTCTTCACAATAACATTCAAAGTTTTAGGAACTGATAGAGGGAAAAGCTAATTATTCAGCATGATTTTTAAGAGTTGGCTTGACGGACTTGGAAGGAGCAAGCCACCAAATCTTCTTCTTCAAGGGTACTTGGTTGATGGTGGACTACCTCATGATTTCTGCCCATACACAAAATACTGTACCACGTCCAGAATATCTTACTCTCTTTGACAGGGACTGTACAACCCAAACAACCTGAATAGTGCAAACAAGGCTGCAAATAACTGCCAGTGGTACCCACACTTTTTATTTGTTTATTATAAATATTTATCTCCCATATTTCCATGAGACATGCCCAAGGCTAATTTTTGCTACAGAATGTGACTCACTGCAGTTCGGCCCTAATGTACAGGAAGCTTGTAGTATACACAAGCTCATAAACAATTGCCCCCAATCCAGTGAAGATTAAGAGCCATGTGTAATTGGAAGCTTCCGCATGAGTGGCTGCTCCTAACTGGAAAGAAATTTTGCCTTTCCAATGCATGTTATACATAATTACCTGGGATTATCCAGCAGTCAGGGCCCTATAAATATCCAAGTAGCACTATAATGTCAATGGTAATTGTGCTGAGCACCTGTTCAGGAAAGGGAGGTGGCTAGAGTTGGCCTCCTGTCAATCTGCCTCCTCACCAAACAACAACAAACCTTCTTTTGCAAGGCACAACCCTGGTGTCTGTGTATGTCTACTGCTAAATCCAGCCCTGGCTATCATTTCCTCACAGTTCTGACAACTTCTGAACTGCTGCTTGGAAATACATTTCCTACCTTGGATTATTATTTAGGTTACAAGACAGTATTTGTTTGCTTTTATCCAGTACCAGGGTCCATTTACCCTGCTGACTTCACAGTTATGCCCTTTCATGCTCCTGAAATCACCTTGGGTCTACATGTGCATTTGATCAGACAAAGGCATTATTCAGTCTACTAGAGGGAGGAATTTTGCAGACCTTTGCTAGTTAAATCATATACATGGATAAAGAGATCAGCTCCTTTTCTAGACCCCAACTGATTCCATACCTCTGCCTGTAAGTAGAATGAAGGAAAGGTCTCCCATCATCACACTTATTCATTCAATCAATCTGTATCCTGCCCCTCCTCCCAAAGGAGTCCAACATTTTCTGTGAGATCTCACTCACTCTGTCTAGGACTGCCAGATAAGGGACAGGTGTTCCACATCTGTCAAAGTGACAGAAGAATTTTGAAAGTTGCCGCTTCTCCTGCTTGTGCAGTCACAGTGGTCGGAATTCTGTGGTGCACACAACCCTTGAAGCATAGGCCTCACACTGTATTGTGAATCTGGTGACCCCAAGGCATTGACTTCAACAGCGTCAGATACAATTACCAACAGGGTGAAAGGTATCGAAATCCCAGATGATTAATATTGTCGCTTTTTCAATGGCAAACAGGAAGCAGCAGAGCGTGACAACTACTATGATGGATGTCAGTGCAGCAGCCTGCATCAGGCTAGGTTGAGACATTTGCACTATTTTATTGAGTGACAAACGCTATTGGCATTATCATGCTTTGCTTCCCTATGGAAAGGTTCGTTTCCCACTGGACTCTTTAAACATCACCTCTTTATTTGAACTCAAAAAGTGATGCCAAGCGTTTAGGGCTCTGTTTGAGCAAGCCAAACAATAGAGATCAATGCAAACCCATATATTTCATAGGTGGTGACATTTAATCTTTTTTTTTTTTAACCTAAGAGTACTATACTTGGGGGGTAGAAGTGTTGAAAAGCACAACACTGGATGCATACCAAAGGTTGATGATTTCCCCCAACACAGCATTTTCTGAAAGGCTTAGGGACTAGGGGATCAAGCTACACCCTGTACTTTCCATTATTATATTTCATCACCTCTGTCTCCATGACAGGTTAGTTACTAGTGCCTACTCTACAGCAGTTGAAGCAAATATTGGGAACTGCAGCAAGCAAATATGGGGCATTGCAACCAGCACATTAGGGAAGAGATCAAAACAAGATTACTAAATCAGATTTCTGTATCTGGAAAGTGGGAGACTGAAGAGATAAAACTTTCAGTAAATGCTCAGGATGACTTCCAAAAAACAACAAAAAACACACACACAAAATCAGACGTTTTATAGTTATAGTGATATAATACATATTCCAACCTATACATCAAGGCATAGCTCTATAAATAAAATATGAAGAGAACAAATGGGACCACTGGATATTACTAAGCCATTATAAACTGTGCAATTGATTAAGAAACAAATCACTTGCAATACTACATTAAAGCTGCTAAATGTATCTTGGAGAGGCTTAGTAGGTTTTCATTCAATGTTTGGGTTGGAAGGAATTTTCATTTGTATTCTACTAGTTAGTGGCCTGATTCTCTCCCCCCCCCAATAGTGTGTAGAGACTTGTTTGTCTGAGAGCTGCTTCACAAGTTCTGCAGCATGTTTCTTACCACGCATGTACATGCAACAGGGAGCTTACAGGCCAAGGAAACAGAACCTCAGGCCCAGGGACCAAAAGTGGGCTCTGTTTGGACCTTGGGGTTCCCCCCAACCCATGCACCCCGTCACCTGTCTCATCATGGAGTGTTTCTGCCTGTCTAGAATGAACCCTTGGACTCTGACTATGCCTCTTGGCTGGATGGAAGACACAGACTAGACAAGAGGCAAAATTCACATGTATTGTTCTGCACACTTTGTCTCTGCCCATTGGCATGTGGGCCCCTGGAAGGTTGCGCAGAAGGGAATGCAAGCTCTCAGGCTCTGAAAAGGGTAACCATCCATTATAGGTTACCAGCCCCCTCCCTCCAAATGTGCTACAGTGATGCTGAAAACACACTTTTGCTTAATGAAACTCACAGCGGAATGCACAAAAAGTGTACATTTCCTACAAAAGAGATACAAAACGGTTTTGCAGCTAAAATCAAATATTTTGACTGCATTTCTAGAAAAAAGTAATTTGTGAAGCAGCTCTGAAACACATGGACTTATTATTTGTTCTATAAGCACTCGTGGAATCTTGCACCTTTCCAGAGGCATATATGGTTGTGAGAGTCTGTGTATAGGAAAGTCTCCAATTCCATGCGGTGAATTTGAGCACATGGACCGTCTGGTCTATTCTACATTCAGTGAATCCTGTGCAAAGCCTACCTGGACTCCCAAGATGCCAAAAATGATGAAGAAAGCACAGCAGATGACAACAATGTTTCCAATGGGTTTTAGGGATGACATCAGGGTTTCCACCACCAGCTTCAGCCCTTGTGCTCGGCTAATGACCCTGAAAGACAAAACTAGCATGTTAATAGCATCCTAACAACATATCTTTCTTCATTCAAAGGGAGTGGGGAAAAGGTAAGTTGAAGTAGCAGCTAGCTCAAATACAGGAACTTTAAAGAAATAAAATGACTCCAATCTGAAAAGGTAAAATGGAACTGAACATGTGCATTTGGGAGAGCACTTGTGTGAATTACAGGATTTTTGTGCTTTTACACAACACACTTATCCCATAGAGATATAAACACAGCAGCATAAATGGGACATCTGAATAGTATTGTCATTTTACAATGACCAATTTGTGGCATTTCATCTTAAAACATCTATGTATTTTTGCCATGCTTTCTTCCACACTGCTGTAATAAACCCTGTGCTTTATACGATTGTAATGGCCGCTTACCGTCTGCCAGGAGAGTGGCAGTTGTGGCTTAACGCGGTGCCTCCTCTCCCCCCCCGGACATGCAGCCCCTTTTTAGATTGTTTCCCTGTCCCCTCTGGCCACTGCGAAAGCTCACGGGTTCCCACCTAACCTGTCCTTCAAATGAGCCAATCCGCAGTGGCCCGGGGAGGGATGGCCATCTACTTAGCCTGGCCGACCACTCAGCACAGCATCCAGTTGGCCAGGAGTGTCACCCACCCTTCCTCTCCCTTCATTAATAGTTGATTACTGCTCTAACCATTTCTTTTCAGCTAGCTGAGCTTTGCTGTGGTCTTTTGGCGGTTGCTGTATTCGGAGCCGGGAAGCAATTTCTCCTGCTCGGCAGGTTTCACCTTCCCCATAGCACAACTTTGCCGGTTTAGGCCTTGGGCGGAATCCTATAGTCTTTCATCCAGTTGGGGTGTGGTGAAGTGGTGACTCATCCACCCCCTGTTCCCTGGGGTGGCGTTAACAGGGTACCCTGTTAGACGGGTCTAGAAGGAAGTCTCTGTCCAAAGAGCAAAGTGTGTAGGGCTAGCAGGCCATAGAGCTTCCCTCAGCGTTTGGGGGCCATTTGCGCAAACCTGCGTTTTGCGATGGATCCACCCCCGAATAGACCCTGTCTTGCCTCAGTTCCCGAGCAAGGGGGGCAGGGCTGAGAGGGATACACACCCAATGCCTATGCCAAAGCTTCCTACATCTGAAATCATTAAAGTTGTGGCCGTTTAAATCTCAGACGATTGTTGTGTCCATTCATTTTACCACTCAGCAGCTAGGCGCACCAGGAGAGTGGACTCTGTGGCTGAGCACACAACCAGTCTTCCAAACAGCCATAGAAATGTGAAGCTAGATGTAAAGAAAGAGCTGTGGCGGAATTTGGGTTATCACTGAATATGGGGATGCATCTTTGCTACCACAATGATTAAAAAAAATATTACAACAATGAATGAGATGGGTATTCTGAAGCAAATGACAGCTTAGGATTCTCAGAGTACCCATGGGATAACTTTTGAGAGAGAGCTTTCAAGATGCCTTTAGCTTGACTATTTAAATGCACCGTAATGGAGAAAGGACGTAAGTTATCAAGAGCTGTGACTGCAACATACATTCTTCCCCTTATGGCCCCTGATGACCAGAACAGTTGACCAAAACTCCAGTTTCTGCAAAAGATGAGGAAAAGTCTATGGTATAATGATGTCAATTAAGGGCATTGGCCTACAGATTCTGGTATCAGACAATTGAGATACTGCCCTGAGGTCTTGTGATGAAGGGAGGTACAGTGGTACCTCAGGTTAAGTACTTAATTCGTTCCGGAGGTCCGTACTTAACCTGAAACTGTTCTTAACCTGAAGCACCACTTTAGCTAATGGGGCCTCCTCCTCCTGCTGCCGCGCCGCCGGAGCACAATTTCTGTTCTCATCCTGAAGCAAAGTTCTTAACCTGAAGCACTATTTCTGGGTTAGTGGAGTCTGTAACCTGAAGCGTATGTAACCTAAAGCGTATGTAACCCGAGGTACCACTGTATATCAATCTAATAAAAATAAATAAAATAGATTTATTTGTGTGTGTGCTGAATTCAGTTGCCTGTGATGTATCCTGTCAACATGTCTTTAATTTTGCTCAACTTTTAAAAATACAGCAGTAGCCTCAGTAGTGCTTCCCTGGAAACCCCATGCTACTTGGATGAGAAATTAAACTGTATCCCGTTTGACCTCACGGGTAACAATCTAAGCTCCTGTAAACAGAGTCTGGCACTTTATAACCCGACATCATTCTTCAGATGTAGGCCCTTGGACAATGGTTCACTTCTGCAAGAAGTTTGAATGTATAGTTTTAATCTAACTCACTGTCACTTGTGGCCTTATTTCCTGACTGGGATTTCTGAACATTGCTACCCATTTGGAGAAAATCTCTATGTATTCTGCTCTTCGGCAAAGCTTCAGCAGTTTGTATTTTTTTCTGAATACACTGTTATCATTCACATTCTCAAGGTAAAAAGCAAAGATATTTACTTATATTTCTGCTGGTTCCACCAGAAAGGTATCCTTAAATTGATTCAGTGGGAAAATTTTCTCTTTTTTTGGCCAGCAATAGACAGGGCCAAATCCAGAAGGGGATGGGACCAAGACCACACACACCAATTAATCTACACAATCCTCCCACTTCACACATCTCTACACCAACACACACACACTCATTTACTCACATCCATTTATCCCCACACTCCCTCCTCTCATACACATCTCTTTGAGTTTCCTTTGCTGTGCGTGTTACGGTCTGTTTCTGCACCACCAGCTTGTCCCTGTCCTCTGTTTCACACAGAAGTAGCCAAGAAGGAGAAATAGGCTTTGGAAGGAGTGGGGCTGCAGGAGAGACCAACCAGCTGCATGGGGAGGCCTGGCAGGCCATGCTTGGATTGTGCACCAGAGATTCCCCACCCCAATTTTAATGGATCCACTTTATTTCTTGCAGATTCGTAGCATGACACTGTCCCTGAAAAAGTGACAGCACCATTATAAATGCACAGTTGGCTTTATGATTTTCAGGGGCCCTGGGTAAGAGACCATCAGTAAGCCCTGTTAGGCACTGAGCCATAGAGTGTGGAATTTATAAATGGAGAGCACCCCAGAATAATCTAATCAAATTCCTGGAATAAGTGTCATCCCCAAAAATTTCTCTGGAGCATAAAAGTGCCTTAATACCAAATCAGGCATTGGCCCATTGGTCTGTAGGACTGCCATATACCTGAGATCTTCTTCACCACATGGAGTATATGCTATCCTAGCCCTTCACTCTCCAAAGAGCATAGTGGAATAACATATCTCCACAGGCTTCACCTTCCACATCTGTGCAGAGCAACTAAAAGTCAGCTTATCATTCTCCATGTGGATGACTTCTAATTCTTATAGAACCCCCTCTTTTTTGCTGAAGAAAGAGGTACAAAACCTTTAAGAAAATAGTTGTCTTTTATAAGTAGCTTTAAATTCTATATCCAATGATAACAGCAATTCCCTGTGTTAGCTTTTGTTTTGTTTGTTCATAACACTGTTGCTTAAAATCCTTTTGCTCTTGACTTTCCTACCTCCATTCTGTCATATACATTCCAATGTCCCTGAGTTGAAACTCATTCAGGAAGCCTTGATTGGGACTTTGCACAACTACCACACTAATCAGTGACCTTCAGTGATGCAGCATCACTCCTGAATACGGCACAAAATTCCATAACTGCGAATTAGAGTATACTGCTGCAATTGGAGAGAGTGAGCAAGCAATCGATATGTGAGACAGATGCAAGCAGGAAAACAAAGCAGCTAGAATTACTGCACTGCCTTACCAAGGACAAGTCTTACCAAGGGCAGAACTTTACCAAGAGAATTAAGAAGAAGCTTGCTTGCCTTATGTTAGCTACCAAGTCCTTAAGCAATGTCCCCCTAAAAAAAAAATGACCAAAGCAGCTTGCCATGCTTAACAAGCTGGGAGTAAAGTCTTAAGAATGGATGTGGACATACAGAGTGAACAGTAGTTAATACAAGTACTCTGTTTTACTATTTAGTGGACACTGCATTTGTAAACGAACATAAACTGTCCTTTGTGGGTGTACACTAAAACAAGTGTAGAGTGAATGTTGTAAAAGCATGGCTCTGAAGCCTTGCTGGAAGTTTCAGTGAACATTTTTCTTTGGTCTCATTAAGTGCATCCAAGAAGACCCACTTGCCGCCCTTGCACAGTCCACCCAATGCATGAAAACCACCTGGACATGAAAAAATTAGAATATCATATTGTGCTTTCCTTGATTTTCTCCCAAGGCTGCTTCCCATATTTTGAGTGCATTCCAAAAGTGTTCACTGTGAGTGGGAAAAGCTTTCCTGCAGACGTAGCCTGCCCTTTATCCTCCAAAGCATCCACCCTAGTCCTCAGCTTAGTGTGCTCTGCACAGGCAGCTCCTATCCATGTAGACAGCTCCACTTTCAAGATCAGCAATAAACTAGCATTCCTGCCTATTTATTTTAGTTACTTTATACCATGCAGTTCAAAGAAACTTCCCAGGAGCAGTTTATAATCAAAACAGAAATAAAATAATACCATAGAAAAGAATAACAGGTATACAATAAAAACAAGAACAGAAGCTAAAAGAGCAGGTTACAGAACAGTATAAATACCAAACACTCGAAATAAAACCCAGTTAAAATGCCTGGGAGAATAAAAATGATGCCAGTAGGTACCAGGCAAGTTTTTGTTTTTTTCCCTGGAGAGAGAATTCTACAACCAGGGCACCACCACCAAGCAGACCCTTTTCCTTGTCACCTCCCACTGAATCTGTGATGGCAGGGCCATCCAAAAGTGATGGCCTTTGAAAATGACCTTGACTGATAAAGAAGAATAAGATTCATCATGCAACTTGGACCTAAGCCATTAAGGGCTTTAGGAGTTAAGAACTTAACTGAACTCAGAACAAGACAAGGATCCAGTACAATTAACGAAGCACTGGCATTTTGTGATCATTGCATCTGGTTCTAGTTAGCAATCTAGCAGCTGTATTTTGAACTAATGGTACTTTCCAAACTCTTTTCAAAGGCAGCCCCACATATAACACATTACCGAAGTCTAACCTGGAGGTTACCAAAACATGGATGACTGAGGCTCAGCTATCTCTATCCAGAAAGGATCGGAGTTGGCATGCCAGCTGCATCTGGTAGAAGGCATTCAATGCGACTGTGGTCAACTGTGTCTCCAGTGACAAAGCAGGATCTAGGCGCAACCCATACATTCCTCCTATAGTGGGAGTGCCACCCTACCTGGACAAGAGTCACTATCTTTGGAGTAATGGGCAGCATTACACTTGAACACTAGCTTAGAGCTGGGACTGGAAGTCTCCCCCCCCCATTCTATCCTTAGCTCAAGGATGGGGAAATGGTGGACATCCATATGTTGTAGGACTCCAACTCCTATCATCCCTGACCACTTGCTATGTTGGCTAGGACTCATGGGAATTGAACAACATCCAGAGAACCAAAGGTTTCCCATTCCTGCCTAAATCAGCTAAGTCCACAACTAATTGGTACTCCATATATAAAAGCAGCCCTGACCCAGGCAATGTTGCAGCAACTGTCCTTAATCCTTCACTAGGGTTCTCTCCCTTTTCCTTCAGATATTTTACCTTACAAGGCCCTCCAGGCTGTGCTCTTCCCATTTTCCTTTGTCCTCCCCTTACTGTCCCAGTGATTGAGGGCTGCACTCTCCTTTGCCAGCCCTTTGCTTCCAGGTCTTATTAGAGTAGCTCCTGTTGAGGGTCTTCATTTCATGTCTCCCTCTGAGACTTCTGCACAATGTCTCCTTCCTCCTCTTCTCATCTTTTTTATATTAAAAAACCCCTATTTGTCACACTCACCTCTGATATGCCTACTCATTTTTAGCTGGAGCCAACCACAAGTCAGTCTTCAATCACCAGAGTACTCCTGCTAATAAAATTAGTCATGCTTAACACTAGGTGTGATCTGTAGTGTTCTAGTGAACTATTTAAAGCAGGTAGGTCCCTAAACGCTGGAAGCAGGAAACTACAACACAGATTTTATTGCTCACCACTGCCTCTCACTAAATCCCCGTGTACAATAATAGAAATATCACTTTCCAATCTCCATTATTTTCCCCGAGCAATTAGAACAAGAATTTACACAGACGACTGCTTTTGCTTTTTGTTAATAATAGAATGTTGTATTCTCTTCATTTTTTTTTTAAAAAAGGAAGCAGATGGATTATCTTTATATAACTCCTCCAGCAAATAAACATACCACATACATACACATACAGCGAATGGATTGCTTTCTGCAAGCCTAGTCCAGGTAGAGGTTAATATGGATGTGCGTGTGGCTGTGGTGTGATGGCCACCAAGGATGTGAGCCATGTGTGCCCTGCCACATGGCGAACCTTGTGTAAAGCCTTGGACACATAGTTCCTGGCCAACAAAGCTTGCACAACCTCCAAGGCTTTGCTGGCGCGGTTAAAACTGGCTTGAATCACAAGGGCAGCGCTTCACACAAACGACATACCATGTGGAGAAGTGCCCATATGGTTTGCATCCGTTGCGGACACCACATCACAGAGTGCATGTATGAAGTGGCGCCTCTTTGGATAAAAAGGGAGGCCTGTTTGTCTAAGCTGTTTCCTTTTGGTAGCAAAGAGTACAGTTACACTTGGTGCTAGGGTGGGGGCAGATTTGGATGTGCGCAGGCATGTTTTGATGAAAGATTTCTACAAGCTGGACAGGGATTCTTCTGTCATTCCTTTGGCTCCCCCCTCTTGTCCGCTTCACCATTTCCCCACCAGATCTACATTCTTCTATATTTTTCATTGGCGTGGGAAGGGTGTGTGTGTGCAAATTCCTTGAAGTAGACTATATAATGAAAAACAATCACATCCAAATGTTGCAATATGCATTATGTAAGTTGCACTATTTATTCCGGGCACCAAAACCACATTTGGATTACTTGGTGCAGAAACGTGCACAGCTTTGGCTTAAAACCCTCTGTCGTTTCCTCCTCAGCTTCAATGCTAATGCAGTTCTCATGTCTTCAGGAAGCAAAAATGTAAAGACTTTTACAGAATACAACTAATCCCTAATCACTGAAAGAGGGCAACATGTTTTTGCTTAAGAGCTCCAGGGACCCTTAATGGTGAAACCAGGAGGGGCTTTTGGGCTCTAAATTTATAGTGTGGTGGATCAGAGACCACGGAGGTGGTAGGCAGGAACAGAAGCTCAGTGGTATCCAAGAGGTTGTGGGTGGGTGGGGGGCAGCGGCTGAGGCTGACTAGAGTTAGCACTAATATTTGGGAATGGGGATGCTGCATTCCTGTAGATCAGGAATGTGATCTACCTCTCCATGCAGAGAACCCATCCATTTCAGCTACCTGAGGCTGTAGTGAGAATGGTTTTAAGCTAGTGTCAAGTGCATGACAAATGAAGAAAATTGAAGTCAGGGCATGTGTTACTCCCCCTTCCAAAACGTACCTCCCCATCTAATCCCTGGAGTATTTCCCAGTTCTGCTAGCCTCAGCAGTCTCGATTCTCTCTGCTAAACTTGCACCATGCAGACAGCTCCATCCTAAACACCTGTCAGTCTCATATCTGCTGGAACATGTTTGCCAGCTTTAAGCCTACTAGTCCGATCAGAGCACTTGTCACAAAGTGAGGGAAATTCAGATTTGCCTTCAACACTCAGAGAAGTGTTAATATGATAGAAAAGAGCCACGAAAAATGACTTGTAGCATAGTGTTATGAAGAGTGAATAATTCATACATCTATTTTGGAAGCCAAAGCCAGGACAGAATAGTATTCAACCCCCTCCCCCCCCCCAATTATTCTGAATACATTTTAAATGTTGGTTTCTCTTGTATTTGATCCTGGCAATAGCAGCCAGGGAAAAAAAATTAGTTGCAAGTAATCCAGATTTACAAGGGGCTGGTGGGTTACTACAATGTGTTATACATGGGGCTAACTGTGGAAACAGTCTGGAAAGTCAGCTGCTCCAATACAGGGCAGTGAGAATATTAATTATCACATCTGGACTTTAACATCTGCACTGGCTTCAAAATATTTCTGTGCCAAATTCAAGGTGCTAATATTATTCTTTAATCTCCTAAATGGCTTGGGGCCATGCTACTGGAAGGTTCACCTTTTTCTGCATATGCCTTAAGATCTTCATTAGAGGTTGTACTCTAGATGCCTCCACCAAATGAGATGTGTGGTTACTAAGGAGCGGTCCTTTTGCCTGATACCTACACTGTGGTCTTTCCAGCACCAGGTAAAGTTATTTTAATTTTTCAATTTTTTTTAAAAAATTTTTTTAGTTATATGCATCTTAGGTATTTCACAATAATTATTCCGCCCCCCTAATGATTGGCTGTAGCTCAACAGTAGAGCATCTTCTTTTTATTTATAATGTCCCATGCTCAATTCCCAGCATCTTTAGGTAGGGCTGGGTGAGTCCCCCTGCCTAAAACCCTGAAGAGCTTCTATCGGTCTGTGTAGACAACACTGAGCATGATGGACGAATATGGATCTTGTATTGGCTGCACTGATATTGTTGTTAATACATAAAGGTAAAGGTCCAGTCGTGGCAGACTGGGGTTGTGGTGCTCATCTCGCTTTGTTGGCCGAGGGAGCCGGCGTACAGTCATGTGGCCAGCATGACTAAGCCGCTTCTGGTGAACCAGAGCAGTGCATGGAAACACTGTTTACCTTCCCGCCGGAGCGATACCTATTTATCTACTTGCACTTTGACGTGCTTTTGAACTGCTAGGTTGGCAGGAGCAGGGACCAAGCAACAGGAGCTCCCCCCCCCCCCGTCACGGGGATTCAGACCGCCAACCTTCTGATTGGCAAGTCCTAGGCTCTGTAGTTTAACCCACAGCGCCCCCCGTGTCCCTGTTAATACATACCCTGATGTTATTTTCTTGTGTCTTTATTTAACCGATTCATAACTTTTATAAACTGTACAGAACACTTTGTGGAAGGGTAGCATTAAAAAAATAAATAAATCTAAATGAGTAGTTAATGCCACAGCACCTTGGAAAGTTATCTACAAACAACACTTGGAATTCCTTCTCTCTTCTTTTAAACGGGGTCTTTTCAGAGTGCTATAATGCAGGTTGTCAACAGACCTCAGTAAACAAGCACCTAATCATCCCTGGTCTCTCCAGGGAGAAGCATGCTAGTTGTAACAGCAGTCTTGATCACTCTGTCCCCAAAAAACATTATTTCAGCAGAAGGAAAAACCCAAGACACCATATTACACTTTTGTTGAAGCAGCTGCACTGGCTGTTTGTATACCAGCAGGCAGGTTCATGGTGTTGTTACTTGTTTACACTGCCTAAACAACTTGGGACCCAGCTATTTGAGAGACCACTTCTTCCTTTACAACCCTGCTTGGCTACTACATTTGATGGTAGAGGACCCTAAGAGCTCCTGCTTTTAGCCTTGCATCCACCACAGTGTGGCATTCACTACAATCTGATCTAAGGCATTATCCAACAAACTACTCTTTCAGGTGTATGCTAAAGATTATTATTATTATTAACTGGAGACTTGTCCGAAATTATTTTGTTTACAGTAAAACTGTCACAATTATTTACAACGATCACAAGGCAGTTGACAACATAAGGAAAGGACTATCAATTAAACAAAAAAGCCCAGATATTTGGTCATGTGTATCCACTGTGAGACAGACAGTTTCTTTTCATACAAATTCAATTTATTATTTAGCATGAGCAACAGACTGCTTTTGCCAAAGGTCACTGAACATAGCATCCTGAAGCAGTGTGCTGTGCCTCTAGCATCTCTGCTGAGGCCTGTGGCACTCTCTCAAGTACAGATTTCATCTGCAAACATTTAATGGTATGTTCCCGCAGTACGTGTCCTTCCACTCCTTATTTCTTTAAGAGCACCCTTATTTCTTTCCATGACACACTGGATTCATCATTTCCCCACACCCAGCCCAATAACATTTGACCATCCTACATAACCCTCTGTAGTTTCCTTACCTTAATGGTCTGAGAGTTCGCAGTAGCCTCAAGACTCTTAGCATTCCAAGGATTTTTGTGCCGCTATCGGAAACCATCGAAACCAGGATGTCAGCCACTGAGATGAGAACCAACACCCCGTCCAGCACATTCCAACTACTTCTCAAGTATGCCTTCTCACCAAAGCACAAGCCTAACGCCACCACCTGTCAATATGTCAAAATTGCAACAAAAGATGACTAATTGAGTCAATATGTTGAATGCATTATTTACAGATATGAGACTGCAAATGCATTGGCTTCCCAGTTATAGAAACACAACTAAGCCAATCCTGCAAAGTGTTATAATGTAAGGTTCGTAAAAAATAACTATGCAGAAACATCCCAGATTGTGCCTTTAACAGCTGATGTATTTTTAATGCAGTTAAAACCTAATTGCGCAAAAGTGTCTGCAATAATGTATAGAAATTACATAAAAGAATGGCACACATGATTAATATTTTCTTACAGCTGACTGCAGATATAAAAGGTTGGAAGCTGCTGACCATATGCTATCCTGAGCCACAAGGCTTTCAAACAATTTTCAGGTGCAACAAGGTCACCACAAGAACTAAAATGAATCATTTGAGAGGTTGCTAATTTCACACATGCTAGCTTTGTTGGAAGCATTTATTCCTACACACTGGTGGGAAAGGGTGACATCCCCACCAATTCCCAGCAAGTTAGAAAGTTTCAGCCGAGCATTTTAAACTCTGGCCTTTTCAGAGGCAAGCAGGTCTGAATGGTAAATCTCTTAAAAGAGCATATAGCAGATACAAACTGAGTTGTCGAAAATGAGCCCTTGTGGAATGTGCTTGGTCTTCATTTAGGTTACATGGCAATCTGCTGCACAGGGTCTCAGTTCTGTGGTTCATAAGGTCAACAGATGGGAGTACACACTCCACTAGCCAACCTCGGTTAACAGGGATGGGGAACTTGTGGCTCCCCATGTTGCTTGATTCCAATTCCCATCAGGTCAGCCAAGCATGGCCAAGGAAAAGGGATGGTGGAAACTGTAGTCCAGCACCATCTGGAGCATCACTGGTTTCTATTCTTGCTCTATTAGCTGCTACAAACATGTAGCTTAATTGTTTAGAACTCAATGAGTGCATATGAGTTCCAAACACTCTCAGAGGTTTTTCATGTGCATGCTGGGATGTCCCAGTAGGGAAGCCCGTTTTCATAGGACGTGTGCATACTGGCATAGAGCTTATACTGATGAAATGAGTTCAGTAGGTAGGAAACATGTGTTTCATGAGGGTTCAGGATGAGGCCAAAAGGCCAAAGGGTAATTTACCTTGATGGTCATTTCAGCCAGGAAGATTGCTGTGAAAATATAGTTGGAGAGTGTGAGGAAAATTCGTTCCTATTTAAAAAGAGAGAGAGAGAGAGATGCAATATTTTAATCTCATTTGCCAAGCTGTGAGTATTTACATGCCTGGGAGCTGTTAAATGGTTTCTTGCTTTCATATAGAAATACCCACAACATTTGCTATCAAAGAAGAAACAAGTCCAAATATGTACAGGATAAGATTTAATTTCGTGAACGCCCCTTTGCTTTTTCTCATGCACGTTTATCTGTGTTAGTACCATGGACAGCTGCTGGCTCTCTTATACATTGAGGTGGGATATGCACTGCAAATCATTTTCCCGCAGTACAATCTCACATCTTTCTCTATATTCCTAGAATGAGCAGTGACATCTTTTTACTTGTACTAAGAATTCCAGAATACATGGAAGTGCCTGATAGAAAGTGGAAGGCACCAGAAATAGTGTGTGTTGTGTGGGGCTGTTGTGCATCCCATGTAAAGTTCAGGACATATTAAATACATTGCTGAGAGTCTTGGTACCATCCTTGCTTTACAAAGAAGCTGAGCACCAGCTTTCTGGAGGTAGGCATGCAAAGCAGTTCTTGCAAGGGGAGGGAAATCTAGATCCCACCCTCCTATCTGCCACATTACCACAGCTGTCCACCTCAGTTTCCTCTATGACTGCTGTTCGTGCAGAGCTGGGTTTCCTAAACCACATGTGTGAAGGGAATCTGAAAGATGTATGAGTATCATTTTTCTTTTGACCCAAGTCCTGTGAATTTTCTTCCTTTCTCTACATTTAAGGTGTAGTTCAGGAGAGTCAATGCAGTGAGAACAGAAACAGATTTTTGTGCTTTCATTAATATCTATCTCTATCTATCTATCTATCTATCTATCTATCTATCTATCTATCTATCTATCATCTATCTATCTATCATCTATCTATCTATCTATCTATCTATCTATCTATCTATCATCTATCTATCTATCATCTATCTATCTATCTATCTATCATCTATATCTATCTATCTATCTATCTATCATCTATCTATCTATCTATCTATCTATCTATCTATCATCTATCTATCTATCATCTATCATCTCTGCTAATTTATGGGAAATTATAGGAGTACAGTGGTATCTCGGGTTACATACGCTTCAGGTTACAGACTCCGATAACCCAAAAATAGTACCTCGGGTTAAGTACTTTGCTTCAGGATGAGAACAGAAATCGCACGGCGACAGCAGCGGGAGGTCCCACTAGCTAAAGTGGTGCTTCAGGTTAAGAACAGTTTCAGGATAAGAACGGACCTCCAGAACGAATTAAGTACTTAACCTGAGGTACCACTGTAATATGAAATGAAACAAATAAAAACAATGCAAGTTTCAAGCAGTATCAACCCAGGGTCCACACTTGGGTTACCTTTGAGCACATGAGGCCAACCTACTCATTTCCAGCAATGTACACAGCTGAACCTCAATTAGCAATGAACACAGAAACAAACCCTGTCCTTTTTCTAATTCAGTCTTCCTCAAACCTGGTACCCTACAGATGTTTTGGATTCCAACTCATTCTTCCACGGAAGCCAGCATGGTAAGAGATGATGGGAGCTGAACTTCAAAACATTAGGAAGGCACCAGGTAGGGGAAGGCTGATATAGCTGCCTAAAGTTGTCTGTGACCTTCAGGGGAATTATATATATCCCTCTTGGTGGTCTCTACCTCCCCAGTGCGAAATGCTGAACCCTGAATATTCGGAAACATGATAGTACCAAAAGCTATTACTTATGCAAGGTACACCTTAATGGCCATGTTGGTATTGGGAAACTCCACAGCAACCAAAATTTGTTAGCATTTAGCTATTACATACCACTGCATTACAGTCCTTATCTAATTCATTTTTCATAAAAACCTCCAGTCATTGTGCTCCACATTTTCCCAAAGGGTACCTGTGGGAAATCCAAGCCTAACCTGACATCCCTATAGCTTAGCCAAAGTCCATAGGTTCCCCAGGGGTGGCTAAGGATCCTCTCTGGATCATATTTACAAATGATCACAGAAGTAGCCAGTGGAAAAGAGACTTTGCAATGATAATAATTAAAGACATCACACTTCAGACTAATCTCTTTGCAATCTCTGATTATGCTGAGGAAGAAGACGAGGCCTCTAAGTTAAGAATGCTGTTCAAAACTCAAAACATGATAGATCGTGATGTGTGGAGAATGACTCGGGAATCAGTTAATAGCCACTTTTCCAGACTGGCCTCTGTAATTAATCAAATCTTGCAGGTTCCTGCTGTGACCACACAAGTTTCTTCACCAGGAAAACATTCCCTGCCTTCTTTGGTAAAGGTACCCCTGCCCGTACGGGCCAGTCTTGACAGACTCTGGGGCTGTGCGCCCATCTCACTCAAGAGGCCAGGGGCCAGCGCTGTCCAGAGACACTTCCGGGTCACGTGGCCAGCGTGACATCGCTGCTCTGGCGAGCCAGAGCCGCACACGGAAACGCTGTTTACCTTCCCGCCGGTAAGCGGTCCCTATTTATCTACTTGCACCCGGAGGTGCTTTCGAACTGCTAGGTTGGCAGGCGCTGGGACCGAGCAGCGGGAGCGCACCCCGCCGCAGGGATTCGAACCGCCGACCTTTCGATCGGCAAGTCCTAGGCGCTGAGGCTTTAACCCACAGCGCCACCTGCGTCCCTGCCTTCTTTGGAGTACTGCACAAAAGATGGGTCTCTACAAGGTCAGCAAGCATGCCATGCAGACGAGCTGCTGGAGGACTGGATAAGGTCCTGCTTTAAGGGCTGCAGATAAAATATTAATAGCAGTCAGAAAAGGTTTGGAATATTAGACTCCTTTGCGTGAAGCATGGAGCAATTTTAGAGTGTAATCTCTGCAGACCACAGAGAGAATTCTCAGAAAAGGATTGCACATTGTCTAGAGGCAGTGCTCCCACCCTCCCCCACTGTGGTGACAGGCTGGCTGGATCTGGGACAGCAAGAGAACCAGCTTGAGGCGGTTAGAAAATCCACATCTCTGGAAGGCAAAGAATAATTGTTAGAGACGACTGAAGCTCAAGTAATATCTATTTTGGTTTCTAGGCAAGAAGTCTGTTCCATGGAGAAGTTAATATATGAGCCCTGACTCCCTTTAGGGGTTTTTACACTGTCCCCCACTCCCAATACCAAAGTAGAGGACTACTGAAATCCTTTGTAAGCCCATGATTCATGGTCCAGCTCTCTTCTATCCTGTCTGAGTTGGTCACTTTTAATCCAAAATTTATTCAGTTTTCTCACACTTGAATTCAAAGACTATCCTTCTGCACATAAGAAGAGCCATGCTGTTCTACACATAACACAAGAAGAGGCCCGTCTAGACCAGCATCCTGTTCTTACAGTGGCCATTAAAATGCCTACAGGAAGTCAGACCCTCAGTGAAACAGCGATCTCCCAACTTGTACTATCCAGCAGCACTGCTTTCAACAGTGGAGACCCAACATAGCCATCATGGCTAGTAGCCATGGAAAGCCTTATCCTCCATGAACTTGAGAACAAATTCTGAGCAAAAGCTTCAGCTGCTTCTCTGTTCCTCAGCTTCAGGGGCATGTCTTTCTTCACCCCACCCCATTTCCCATTTAATCTTCCTGGTTGATCGACTTGACACTTCTGATCAACACCACCCCAGCCCCACTTCAAAATCTTTTCCCATGCCCATCTTTTATCCTTACGTTTCCCGTGGCCCCCAGACCTAAGCCCTTGCTCAGGAGGGGAAGTCACACCCACTGAAATTCCCTGTTCTCCACAACCACTGAAGCTGCAGGAGCTACACACACCCCTGTCCTCTTTTGTACCTGGGCCCCTCCTGAAATAAAATGCCAGTTAAAAGACCTCTGTTCAGTAGTGGATGGAGGGCTGGGGCAATGGCACCCACCTGACCTCCAGCTGCCCTCATAGCTTCTGCATACCAGGACAGAGATGGGGAGGGACAAAGTGGTTGTGAGGTTGGCACAGTGTGAATAAAATGGTGGGAACACCAGATTGGTTCCACCAGTGCATCTGCACCATGCTGACCTCACCAATGCCTCATCCCTCCTGCTTTCAGTCCTGGTATATAGCAGCGATATGGGCAGCTGGAGGCCAGCTCAGCACTGCTGTCCCATTTCACTGCCCGCTGCTGCCTGTTTGATATTAAGTGGTTTCTTCTGAATTCTGTGTGCTGGCAGGCACCATTTTGAAATCCTATGACTATTTACTCTTAAAACGGCTAATTCTTTCATAGGTCCTGCATGCAAAGAACAATTGCTAAATTCAACCAAACCAGATGTGAGTTTGTTTCCTAATAAACTCCCTGACAACATGCAATAGAGGGAATTTTTTTTTTTTAAGAAAAGCATCTGAAAGTTAATAATGGCCCACAAGCTCAAAATAGCTCTCGCCCTATCCAAATCACTCATGTAAGAATTGTTTTATAAAGCAAGTTAATGGAGAACAGTGTCAATGATTGCTCGCTCATCAAAAGAGCATTTTTACTTTAATAGTTGGAAAGGGATTCATGTGAAGCCCCATTTGACAAAAGTTTGAAAACTCCCAGCCTTAATGAAGAGCACATTTTATTAACTAACTAACACACATGTTCAGTTTCTGTGGGTGGGGGGAGGGGAAGTAAAAAGAAAGAAAAGAAAAAGCAGAAACTTAAATTTGTTTTCATGCCACAGTTCTTTGTGGGTCACGCAATCATTTAAAACAAAATTATGTGCTTTACCAGTTATGGAAATCTTAGTCGGTGTGAAGTGGCTAAGCTACAAAGGCACACATCTGGAGGTAGTTCCTTGAAATCTATGGGATGCAGATTTTGTGACCCAGAAAAGAGAGAACTTTAGCGGAACACAGGGTGGAATTGCTTCAAAATGCTGTAGTGCTCCTAATTAGGATTACAGCCGCTCTGTTCCATTCTATTCTCCCTTCCCACTGTCTGCCCACCCCACTCTGGTCAGCATTCTGTGCTCACTGCGCATGCTGCTGAGTCTTCAGAGTCTTCACTCCCTTTAAATATTTTTGTACTACTGCAAGCTTTGGGTTTTCTCCTCACCAATCCTGCTGATAACTTCCCTCCTGTGTGTGAGCTGAGCAGTGCTGTTTTGGCTCCATACGGAATGATGCTCACAGCCTTAACACTGGAATGTCTTGGGTCTGAAAGCTTGATCTCCAGGGTAGGACTAGTTTTTGATGCAGCTGCTTCTAATGACTAACTGCAACGTGTTTTGAAACGACAACCTTTGTGGTAGCTTCATCAACATGGGTTGTAGGGCTGGCCCTATCATTAGGCAGGGTGAGGCAACTGCCTAAGGTGGCAGCTGCCCTGGGGAAGCATTATCATCTTGTGACTTTCCTTCCTGAGCCTCGAGCCATTTTGTTCTGTTGCTACATGACCTGTTCTGGACCAGCTACTCTGCCATGCTACTCTCCAGTGTGGTAGTAGATGTTATCTAGTCACCAGTTTTAAAAGTAAGATTCAACAATCAATTTATCTGGCTTTCGGTTGTGGAATTGGGAGGGGCACCATCTTATCCTTTCCTCCAGGTAGCAAATTATCTGGCCCTGGTGGTTTGGGTATGAAAACCGAAAATTTATTTTAACCTCTTGCTTGTTTTGTGACACCAGCTGGACTCCTAACAGACATTCGTCCATGACAATAAAACCTTTCATTTGTTCATCAGCCAAACATGCCGTTAAGTTGTATGGATGGCTTCAATTCCAAACCCAGAAATTTCAGTTGCCGGTACTTTGACTTTAAAGCATTTCAATAACTAAAACTGTCATTTCATATTCAAATTTAATAGAACTCCAGAGCATTCAAATGGGTGCATTTAATTTCAATGGATTTGACCATTTGAAAAATACTCTTTGCTTTCAGCTCTCATTTTAAGCTAAGGGAAGATGATTCTAGAGGGGTGCAGCCTGAATAGCATTTGACAATGTTACAGAAGCTTGTTTATCAGCCCCTCTTTTTGCCTCTCTGAAGCTGCAGATCCTAAGCATGCTCACCAGGATGCAATCCCATTTAATTCAGTGGGGCGTATGTCCAAGCAAACATGCATAGGATCAGGTGGTAAGAAACTGAAATAAAATAATAGAACTGTCAGTTTAATGTGCTTTATCTGGTTAGAATCTGATTGACAGACACTGTTGCTATGAAGATCTGACTGAAAAAAACAAAACCCAATTATGCAAATCTATCAAAACAAATGTTGCAGGGAACCAGAATGAAGATGTTTGTTCCTATCAAAACAAAGAGGAGAAAAAGAAGTGAAAAAAGAGCTATTCCTTTCCTTCCTTTGTGCTGTGCCCCCCAATAAATGCCAATGCAGAACAGATGGAAAGGACCAAAACCCAACATTACACCAAGAAAGCAAAAGCGTTTGAATGTTTATTGAAGAAGAAAACTGTGACAGATGCCATAGTTGTGTCAAGTATTAAAACAAGCTGATTCTGCCTTGGGAAATAGGATGCCAAAAAAGAAAAAAAGGGGGTGTTCTTACTTTGATGTCTTTGGCACATGGCTGTTGCTCTTGGATATTGCAGAGTGGAATAAAAGACAGCTTGACGGGGCAAAAGCAAGGAAAGCCCCTTTGCACCCAATGCTGGGAAGGGGCATTTATTGCTCAAAGTAACAGCATGCAGGTGAAGAACTAAAAAAAGAATAAGCCACAGCCAGCGATAAACTGATGAGACCTTGTCTTCTGTTATAAACTACAATGCTTAAACCCAAGAGCAGAGCATGGCAGCAGGACAAGCAGCAGCAAATTCCACATAAATGCAAATCTGGAGGTCAGCTATGCATCTGTAATGGCCAGATGTGCCAGGCAGCCGACGAACAGGATTTGCCAAGGTGGGAATTGAAGGCAGTTTTGCCTTAACACTGAAACTAGAAGTTTGGTGCTGATGTTGCTTAGATACTAGCACTGCTTGTGTGCTTGCTTCTGTGACCCCATAATGCCTGCTCAAATATGTACATTTGTACGGTGAGGGGTGGAAACATATTATTAGGATGACACGATGTCTCTAGCCCCCTCTCCTCCTAAAAAAGCTTATCTTAGGAAGGCTGCCATGAATTTCTCAACACGTGGAGGAATTGCAGAAGTGAAGCAAAGTATGAGTATTTGAAAACACTCATCCCTTTAGATGTGTGAAGCAGTCATACTAGAAGGGCAACAAAGAGTCTTGTGCATTGAAGACCGATACATTTTTATTACAGCAAATGATTCCGTGAAGTAGAACCCACCTCATCAGATGCATGGAGTGTAATCTTTATTTTGATTCATTGATTCATTCAATAAATTTAAATTATGTCCTTTGTCATAAACAATGAAGTTATCAAATAACTATTCTGCATTTAATTAAGTCAATAATGAAATATTAATAAATATTTATTATGTAGCTACAAAAACTGCAAAACACAATGTGTTAGAACTAGTACAAAAATCTATCCTAAGCCAACAGCAGAAAGCAGTTCCGCCATTACAGTTGGGCAACACTGATCAACCACTGCCAAGTGCCCTGGTGAAGAGATAGGTCTTCATTTGGCATCAAATTCCATACAAAGTAGACACCAGATACATTTCTGATGGGAGGGAGTTTCATATAGGTTGGGTGCCACTACAGAAAAGGCCCTATCTTGAGTTGCTGTCTTATATACCAATATATATGGATGTCCAAAAAGGTCTCTCCTACAGATTTCACGGCCAAAGCATGTTCATAAAGGAAGAGGCACTCCTTTACATTAGGTATGTAATTATATATACACACTGCATAAAGGGGAAAATATGTAAATAACTAAGTTAAAGTTGGAGACATATGGCGATAGAATGCAGAAAGTACTTTCTGTGACAATTCAATCAGAGTGATGCATCCAATGAAGTGGGCTCTAGCCAGTGAAAGATTATGAAAAGAAAAAAAATGGCTTTATGGTGCCACAAGCCTCTTAAGGTTGCATAAAGCAAAATTCTGAAAGTGATGTTGAAAAAGAAAGTTTTCTCCTTGAGGAACTGTATTCATTCTTCCAGTGTTACTTTTTCATGATGTTACAAAAGCTACAGGGAAACTGCAGTGGCCTTCAGGCTGTTCATGAAATAGGATCATCTCTAGATCACCAAAGAGAGAGGGTGTGCTGAGGTGATTGCCCACAGATGCTTTGATCTCTTGGTAAAACTAGTACAAGACCCAGTATTTTTACTTAAATCACATTTAACCAGCTGAGATTAGCCCCCTCCCAACACCACGGCTAAAGAGATTGAAGGCAAGAACAGACATTGCTAAGAATACAACATCAGCTTGATCTGATCAGCAAGGTGGTAACCATCAGGAAGCAAGGAGGCTTGGTGACTACTCACAGCACTGTGTGGCTCAATTTTGGGACGTTCCATTGCAATGGTGATGCAGTTCAGAAAGATGATTACCAAGACGACATGATCAAACATCTTGTGAGTAATTATTTTATTGCATATCACACGGAATCTAGGAAAGGGAAGAGGAAAAGAAGACTTAGGAATTACCGGTAGTTGTCATCACAAGCCTTAAGCATGCAGACTGCCATTTCTTTCTAAACCAAATGTCTGAAACAATCCCCTCTCCCCCAACCCCCACTCTTGGGAAACTGAATCCCCACCCTTACACATTTCTTTCATTAGAATATAACTGCAGATATTTCAAATTGTTCAGGAACAGAGATTTGTTGGCATAATTCTTCTCTCAAACTTTTCCCAGCAAAGCTTATTTCAAGGCATCTCACTCTCAGAAAGATCTTCTGTTGGGAACATCACCCTTTTTTTTTTAGTTGTTTTTTATACGTTATTATTATCCCAAAATTACAAGCCTGAGAAAACTGCTAGTGTGCCACAAGGAATGTACCAATCAATCAGTCAATGAATCAATGAATAGCTCTTGTGAGTTCATAGAGGAGGCTGTCTGCTGTGGCTCTGTACAGTTCACCACTCTCGCCTGGACTCCCTTCTACTTGGCCTCCGCTGGAGATGGCTAATCAGTTTGGCAGTGTTTCTGCACTGGGTGCAATAGGATTCTTAATGAGCTCCTGATGTGTAGTGTGTGCTGCTGAATGACTTACTGCAGAAGAGGCTGCCCACCGTGTGCCTGAATGCATCACTGCTCTAGACATGGCTGGTCAAAGACATGGCCAGATTAACCAACCATCCAGAAATGCTTTTGTGTGTGTCTGTTTCTTTTTTGTGTGTTTTCTGAGGTCAGGACGTGTAATTCTTACCCTTACACATTCAAAAGCAAATCTTTCAGGTGTACAAGTGAAGATAGGGTAGCAACTGAGAGTATGAGAGGCCAATGGGCAAAGTAAAAATAAGGGGTGGTATTCAAACAATTATACTTACTGAAATCACATTAAAATCACTACTGCTACCAGTCCCAAAATGTATGGCTGATGCTACAGAGGTACTGTAGGGAGAAGACCTTGCATCTATCTAATGCAGAATTCCTTACTAGTTGACTTGTAAAACAACAACACCGTGAGGGTTTATTGAGTAGAAAGCAGAAAATAGTCACACTTAAGATGGACTTGTTAATAGCAACTGCAGCAAAAATTATAATTATTTTTGTTAAAGCAAATGTTTTGGTCTGCAAACACTAATCCCTGCATGTAATCACTTTAGTTTCTCTTGCTGTTGTTTCTGGCTATATGAATGAATGTTAAAGGAACACACTCTTGCCAGAATGATCTACTCTGACAGGTAGGAGTTTTCCAGGGTCCCATCACTTGGTACCTGATCCTTTGAACTGGAGTTGCCAGAGATCAGGGCATCTTCCACATGTAAAACAAGTGCTCTACCTTTGAGCTAGAGGGCTAACTAATTCATTATGCCAGTGCAAGGATTTCTGCTTATACAATAGAAGTTCCCTGTTAGTGCCACAAACACTGCCCAAATCTGCTCTGGAGCGTTTGGAGAAACCTCAGAATCTATTTTGTTGCACAAGCAGAAATCCTTGCACTGTTGAAACAAGTATTAATTGGATACCACCCACTGCCCCTCCACAATGTTGTTAGCATTCACGGCCAGCAGCTAATGTTACACAATGTAATAATTGATTTCAAGAGGTGCTGGGTGCTGGCAGCCATTGGACATTAGCACAAGTTCAAATCTTTCAGCTGGCAACATTTTTTTCGGTTCCCCTTGCAACTGTTAAGTCTGCGGGAATTCTACAACTGCCATGCTCTGCAAATATTTATTTGAGCACAGAATCCTGGAGCCCTGCCTGCCACAGCATTATCAATCACACTAAGTTGCCTTACTTAGACTGAGGAGCAAAGATGTAGATAGACCAGGAATCTCTTTCTTTGCACCAGGTGGGGAGGCGTGCCCTTATCCAAGCCTTCATACGGTCCTTTTTACTCTTAAAGAGAAAGAGAGGGAGACAAAAATTGAAAACACAATGAGACATCAATCAGCTCCTCCGAGTGGCTGCAGCAGCCATTCAAACTGTAATCTGTAACGAGGAAAACAGACAGGTGAAGAGCTCTTATGCTACTTTAATTCCCACCCTTGCCCATCAGCCCTGAAGATACCTTGCAGGCTGCAAGCTGGAGGCCGTCTTCGAATTGGACATCCTGGCCTTAAAACAAGGACTAAAACAATTAATCTGACTGCACGGAGATGTCACTCATGCTGTGTTGCTCAAGAATGGATTAATGGTATCTTACAGTACAGGCAGGCTCCTCCACTTACAGAAGCAGCGTAAAGAGATGGGTGTCTGGCGGGGCATAGATTGAGAGAAATTTATTGTAGAGATATGCACTGCTGTGCACAGTATCAGCTTAAAGACCACTCCAGCACGGCAGCAGCACTTTAAAAGTAAGTCACTGGGTGGAAAATGCAGACATAGCAGCTAAGAAAGAATAAATATAATTGTCTCTCAATCTCAGATAGTATCAAAACTGTCAAGAAACAACTCGATAGGAAAAATAGAACACAGCAAACATAAAGGCGGCAAGAAGGAATCTCTGGGGAAAGATTTTCTTTAATATAAGGCATTTTCTTTAATATACGATATACTCCTCTGTGAGAGAAGAGTAACAAATAACAGAACCTACAAGAGTGGCTAGGTTTTACCTTTTCTCAGTGGATTGGTTTTCATGTTATATAAGGACAGATACTACAGGTAAGATATAGGGGGAGATTCCCACATGGGAAGTGATGGGAACAATAATTCTGGTTACAACTTGATCTCAGAGTTTACAAGCAATGTTCTCATGGGCACTCATTGAGCAGAATGACCAAATGCACTGAGGAGAAAATGACTGAATGAAATAATCAAGCCAAACAAAACTCTAATTTGCTCATGCTATTATGTGGGTCAGGTCACAAAGATGCAAAGCCACAGTCTGCTAGGAAAGCAAATTAAGGCACATGAGATGAAACCAATCACGTCGTTCCCAAGGGGACAATTGCAAAGATACAAGATATGTCAAATAATTTGAGCGTGTGGATATTAGTCACAATCTGGAAAATCCCTCCCTGTTTCCGATCTGAAAAGTCTAATTGTGCATTGTTGTTTATTTGTCCATCCTTCCCCTGATATGCACGCAGTTGTATGAAATGAATTAGCATGTAAACAATGAAGTATTAAATGAATTTCCTGTCACTGGGAATTTATGATCTTCTCACATATTAGGAATGCAGGAAGCTGCCTTACACCGAGTCAGACCATTGGTCCATACAGTTCAGCACTGTCTACACTGACTGGCAGCTGATCTCCAGGGTTTCTGTCAGGGGGGACGGACAATGACACCCAGCCCTACCCGGAGATACCAGGGATTAAACCTTGAACCTTCTACATGCAAAACAGGTGCCCTACCAATGGGCTTTGGTCCTTTCCATCTTTGATTATTGTTAGCCGCCCTGAGCCCGGCTTCGGCTGGGGAGGGCGGGATATAAATAAAATTTATTATTATTATTATTATCTAATGTCAGATATGTGGCTGGATCAGATGATGTCTGTCCCACACGCATGGTGGGGAATGAGAAGCAGGGAGTAAACCTGCTCCACCCCATAAGATAGCTCCAGTCCTCCTTCAAAAGCTGGATAACCAGACATATTACCTACATGTCCCTATTTCCAACTCAGTCATAACTTAAAGTTTTCCAATTATTCTCTCATTTTGATTTTCAAGTCAAAACTTGTGCTTTCCTGAATAGAGGGGGGGGGAGCAGAAATATAATGGATGGTGTAGAAATAATAATAATAATAATAATAATAATAATAATAATAATAATTTCCTGATAAAGCTCTTAGTGTGTGAATTGTGAATGCTCACCTTTTATCAACCCGGTTCACTGCCATTAGTTCCCCTATCTGCTGCTGCTTTGGCACCGCATCTTTCTACTAATTATACAGCAGCAACATTTTCCTGGATCAGTAATATAGCAATTCTAGACAATGGGGGTTCATACAGAAAATGAGATGATGTCACACAGCATTTGACTAAGCCGGTCAAATTTGGCTGACATCACCAAGGGCATAAACTGTTAAATTCAGAGGGAGGGCAATGCTTTCTGAATAGCTGAGCACTTTTGAAGCAATTGTAAAACACACACACACACACACACACACACACACACACCATTTGACAATGGCAACAATATCCAGAAGGAGCAGTGAACTTTTTTTTCCACTTCAGCGCTATTCGTAATTGCTTAGCTCCTTCTATGAGTCTTAGCATTTCTTAAAAAAAAAATAAGCAGAGGTGAGTTTCTTATATGGTCATTTGGTCAGTAAAAACTAGATCAGTCAGTATAATTGAATGGAATAAGTGAAAAAAATCTATTCTGCATTGTCATGAGTACTGCTAGGACTCTCATTAGTCCCAGGTAATAGGTAGAAGAATGTCTATTGTAATGAAAATCCTCAGTGACAAACTGAACTAAGGAACGAGAAAACTACCTGTCAAGCAAGGTGAGAACAGTTCAGATAACAAGGACAAATTTATTCTTGATCCTTGCCTCTCTGTTCCACAGTTAAATCTATGTTTTGTTTAGAGAAGAAGAAGAAGAAGAAGAGTTTGGATTTGATATCCCGCCTTTCACTCCCTTTAAGGAGTCTCACAGCGGCTAACATTCTCCTTTCCCTTCCTCCCCCACAACAAACACTCTGTGAGGTGAGTGGGGCTGAGAGACTTCAAAGAAGTGTGACTAGCCCAAGGTCACCCAGCAGCTGCATGTGGAGGAGCGGAGACGCGAACCCGGTTCCCCAGATTACGAGACTACCGCTCTTAACCACTACACCACACTGGTGAATCTCTTCTTTACTATAGTGAATCGCTCTGCTCCCCTCTCCTCTCCTCCCCTTCCCAATAGATTGAGGGGCCACATCTACTGTGTATCACCTGATTCCCAAATACCAGTGGGGAAAAGCCTTAATTAGGCAGGGTTATTTAAAGATGTTATGTCCATAAGTCCTAGCTAGAAGGCTTCCCTCGAGACATCTAGTAACAGCTATAGCTTGGTCCAGATAATTTTGTAATCTGGATGGGTTCCAAAAGCATCTGCTATTCAAAGCATCGCTTGGTATTTATCTTGAGGCTTTGTAGTTAAATCAGAATGTGTCAGCAGCCTAGAATGCCCCTTTATATCTCCCTTTTGTCCAATTTTAATGCCAGAGATATTTTGAGTTTGTGTAATTGTTTCAAGCAAGTCAGTCAAAGGGCTTTGAGAAAAAGTCTGTGTGTGTTGGGGGGGGGGATTATTTCACTTTCCATACCGCCTGCTCAGTGGGAGAGGGTAAACGACTGGGCCAAATATTTGCTTATGCACGGTCTTCTTTTAGGGGCAAACTGAGACAAAGAAAGGTAACAAAATAAAATTTGAAACGAGAGTGTTGAGCTGGCCTAGAGGAAGCTGGTCTACATCTAGATTTTGCTGGGCTCCCCCCCCCCTTTCAAGAGAGTCCTTCTCCCCCATCCATAAGATTATTTCTCTGCAGAGGCCAGAGATGGAGGCTTGCTTACAATCAGCTTGATTGCTTCTGAAGTTCACATTATGTTCAAAGAGATGGCTCAATTATGTTATTCTAATCACATCTACTTCAGAAGACACACCTGGTCGGTATGAATATAGATGTGGAAGAAAAGAACACTGTAACAAACACATTTGATAGTAAATATTGTGAAGGGATTCTGTAATGTACAAATGCAAGCAGAGTCCCTGTGGATGCAGATGTGAATATATGTCTATCCAAGGACTACATTCCCTTTGATATCAACTGGTGTTTTACTTAGAAATGACGGTCGGGGTTTTAGAAAGGCGTCTCAGTGATTCCTTTAAGTAAGAGTATTGATAATCCCGATTGGGGGTGTCCAATGTTCTTAATGTATACTTAAGGCCAATGACACATAGGTTTCTGAAAAATGGGGAAAATGTATAAAAAGGAGGGAACAAGGAAAAGCTTACAGAAAAAAAGTGGCCGCTATTGTTTAACTTTCCAAGGTTAAGAACAAGTCCTGGAGCTTTGCAAAACCAACTGTTCAAAGACTTATGAAATTGATTTTTTTAAAGCAGCAATTTTCTACAACCTTGAATGCAAGAACTTAATACCAAAACAATCACAGGTTTTAATGGGTCACAGAAGTAAAGCTGGAAGTGGGATCCCAATGAACATGTAATGTCTGCTGATGGAATGGGTCCAAGTTTCTAAGTTTACAAAGATGCAAAGAAAAACCTTCATATGGGCAAGTAACACAAGCTTTTTGTTTCACTCCAGTTGAGGTTTCCCTTGCAATGCAAATAATAGCTTCAGAGAGGTCATTTTTGTTTAGACTTAAGGCAGGAATAGAAAAAAGCTAGTTTCAGCTGCCAATGGTCCTGAAACTGCTCAAGCTTCCCCTCAGCTCCTTTTTACATACCATAAAATGTGCATGTTGAATGCATTTGCACAGTTAAAATCATGTCTAGTTTGGCCTGCAGTCACCTAAGACTTTCATTGACTTAATCACTATAGGATGGCAATGGCTCAGGGTTTTGGTAAACCATAGTTAATCGTTAAACCACAATTTCTGGCTTAGTGTTATGTCAAAATTAGGGATCATGGTTTGCTATTTACTTACTGATTCCGATTAATTTGGAGCAAAACAGACCACAACCCCAACACTTAGCTTAGGATTCTGGTTTCTTTCTCCTGTATGCTAGCAAGGAGGAGCAAAGCAGGCAATATTTACTATGGTTTACTGTGACATGCAGATGAGGCCCAGTGCAATTTTTACCTGAAGGTCCAGCTTCCTCCTTATTCAGTGGTGAAAGCAAAGTAAACACATGGAGAAGCCATCCTGACTGCCATACATTTGATGGGCTGCTACTCAAACCAAGACTTTAAGCATAGTGACACCAGCATTTTAGAATATATTTCCTATTGAAATTAAACAGGCACCTACAATTCTCACATTTTGTCCTTTAATGAAAAGGTTATTCTTCTGTCAAGCATTTTTAGAGAAATGATTTTATTCATTGTAGGTCACTTGACACTGTACTTTGTAATTTTATGATGCTATAGTAGATTTTTATTGTTTTGTTCATTTGTTTAATTTGGTACACACCATGATACATGCTAATCTCACACCTGGTATATGCAAACTGAGATCCAACCTGCAATAACTGGACTCATTCATAGGTTTGTTGACACCCTGTGACCAAATCGTTTTTGCTTCAAATCATTGGTTCATGCATAGCAGTTCTGCTTTTTGCATGTGTTCATTCCTGTTATAATTTCACCTTGCAAGATAGTCCCCCTCACTCATTCGCTGGTCCTATGTATGGGTGGATTATCTATTTACCTCCCTACTCGCATGCACACACAACAAACTCATCTATTTCCACATCCTTAAGGATGCTTACAAAAAGCTCATGTCACGATCAATTTATTAGTCTTAAAGGAGCCACAAAACTTGTTATTTTTACAGCTATGTATCAACGCATCTACTTCTCTAGAATTTGTTTCTAATAGTTGCAGATGTTCATGTCATGTTTTTCACCTGTATTGCAGAGAAGAGATGGTCCCAAGAGTCCTTGTATGCCCCTCCAGGAGCCAAGGCTATACAAGGAACAATGTCTGCAGGTTTTGATTTGATTAGTCACATTCTGCATCTTCTGGGTGCCCAGAGGCCTTGTTCCTTCCTAATGGATGCTCTGTGCAATCTCTCTAACTGCACTTGATGGAGTTGAAGGAGATGCCTGTCAGCTTGCAGTTTACTTCTTTGGAATCAGCTGTACGTATGTGTTGTTCTGTGTGCTCAGGAGCTGCACCTGAATTTACATAAGTCTGGCTGTATGCCCCTGTTCTAACTATGGGTATTCATTGGCAAGCAGAGATACAGGGATAACTTAGCCTCATCAGTCTATCCAGCTCCAAACTGCAGCTGATTTTTCTCCTGTTTTACCCCCACCCGTTCCTTTTAACTAACGTTTTCTAAATGGCCTCCATGGCCTAGGAAAGAGCAACATTCATTAGAGTACTGCCTCTTTATAATTTGAGGCTAATAGGACAATTTCTCTCCTTCCTTAGGAATCTCTAAAGGGAATATATAGAAGCAGAAATCACCCACTTGAAACAGAGCACAGGATATAGCTCTGTCTCTGAAAGAAAGGGAAATCTCTCTCTCTCTCTCTCTCTCTCTCTCTCTCTCTCTCTCTCTTGGCTTACAATGCACACTGAATAGCTGAAGATAATCCACTTGCTAATGCTGGGCTTACCAGTCTGGGCTGGCTACCCATGAAGACCCACAGAAAATTCTGAACGACTTCTGAAAATTCTGAAGGAGTCTAAAGCAAGGGAACAGAAGGGCATGCTGGGCAAAATGACAAGATTTAGCTTCCCTCCCTCCCTCTGTGATTTCATGCTTCACAATACGCAGACATTGGGGTTGTGCTGGATAAAAACCACAACATGACAAACTCGCTCAGCAACCTGGTATGCCACAGCATTTCCCCTCACTCCACCACCTCCAATCCAGCCTCTACTTGGAGTGGAGGTGGATTTCTATAGGTCACTCCAGGGGCTTCCTACTGGGATTGAGGGTGGCGGGAGCCACTGCTGTCAACAGGAGCTTCCCTCCCATAAGATAATTGCCTTATGGGGGGATTTTTACGGGGACCACATTGGATGAAGTGTTAAATAAGCCTCCACTCACTGCATGCTGAAGTCCCAATGAAAATTACGCCTTTCACAGATAGCGTTGTGTGCTACTCACTTAACATAATGTGTAATCAGGGCCTCGGATCTTGCGCACATCTTACATTGGGCTGCTATGACTTCTCTTGATTAAACACTTTCAGTTCCAGTGACTGAAGGAGACATGGCCCCCAATGGATTCCTTACTTGACAAACATGGATTCCAGTGATGTTTTGTGCTCATTAAAAAACAACACACCCAACAATTAAACAAAGAAAAAGCAGAACTTTCCCCTCTCTTCTAAACCCTTTGAAGCAAAGGGTCTAGACGTCCTGGCTCTCACTTACCAAGTTGCCTTCATCATCCATATCGTCACATTCAGGAAGCGGATCTTCCAAATGAATCTGCTGTATCAGAACTCTGGAGGTTGTTTTACCATTGCAATCTTGGTGCTCTGATGCGGAGGTGTGGCTACTGTGTATGCTGCTGGTCCGGTATAGAGAAGGCACCTGAAGGGTATCTTGGAAGTCAAAAGAGCCTTTGGTTTCCAGTGACTCAATGCGGTGAGGTATAGTGCCATTAATGCTCCCAGTCCGACTGGACTGCTCTTCATCAGAGCTTTCCCCTTCCTCTGAACTCTGCTTCCCATCCCCGGACAAAAGTGACTTGCGCTCTCCACTTTGGTGGCGACGTTTCAAGCTGGGAGCCCGCCCAATGCTGTTCCAGCTTGACCTGCGGCTGTTCCAGCTACCTCCGGCACTCCAAGGACTGTGTGGGGAACTCCGGGCACTCACCTGGGGCAAAGCAGTGAAGAACAGGTAAGAAAACCAAGCCAGGTGCTAAACAATAACCACCTGGGGCCTGCACTCAATTAGCAAGGCCTCAAGCCATCAAACATCGCAGTAGGTGCTCTGGTATGTCACACCCTTGGAAACAACCGCTAAGACAAGAAACAAACAGCATGACAAGAAAGACAACTCACGTACCGGAGATTTGAGATCATATGTATTAGGATCCATGGAGATGCTACTAGCTCTTCGGGAATCATAGCCTTGAGCCGCTTCCCCATAGATGGCACTTTTCGGCATGGGCATTGGTGTAGCGGCGGTGTGGATGATGAGCGGAGGTGTTAAGCTCTTCTTTAGCTCTGGGTGGTCACAAAGAGCCATCACTGAGAAAAACAAAGGACATTTAAGTCATACCCTAAGGGTGGAGGCATGTGAATGCATGTGTCAAGGTCCTGATGCCAACGTGATGCCATGTGTTTCTGATCTAAAGGGGTTTCTCCTCATCATCTCTTCCACCCTTGTATAATATGAGTTTCACGTTTTTCTGTTTGTACACGTCTTGTATTCTACTCTCTTTCATTTACCTCTGATCACTTTTCCTAAATACACATAAATTACAAGTAGCATTGCTCTGTTTCTTCCATTTCCATTGAGAGATACCAACAAGGCCAGTCTCCCTTTTCTGGTGGATAGTCTTTAACGGCACCTTTAAAGGTAAGCAGCTTGGGCAGGAAGGAGCAACATAATGTACAGGAGGCTTCTCCAACCGGATGTCATGATGAGGTTGGACTACAATACCCATCGATCCCAGCTGATATACAGCAGTATCAAGTCTTCTTCCCTACCCCCCCCCCCCACCATTGAGCTAATAGTCTGTAAGTCATGTATGAAATTTTTAAGGCCACCAAACAGGACTTTCCTTTCTGAATTCTTTTGATTACAATCATTCAATTATGTTCTCTTTTGAATCAAAATCACATTAGTTCAAAGTGAGACTATTCTGGAGTTAGACGTTCAAGAAAAACAACACCCGCTATTCATACTAAAATGAAAAACAGTTCTCCTTGAAGGAGCAGCAGCTACTTACAGGCTGGATTTGAGAAGTTCTTAAGCCCACAGTCTTCTTCCAGACTACGGGGGAAAAGCTCCCCTTCAGAATCAGATTTAGTAGCATCACCCTAGATCAAAACAAAGTGCTTTAGCAAGCAGGATGAAAAGCGATAGTTAACTCAGGATTCCCCTTCTGAATAAAAGGGTCCTTTCACCCAACAAGATATCCACTGTTCCACTGAAATTGTTACCACAATGGGACATCACCTTCCACAAAATGATGCATGCATATATTGATAGCACATCAATTCACTATGCAGTAATCCTTCAGGAAGGGCAGAGAGGCTACATTTGATTCAAAAGCAGCTAAAGACTTGAATGGGGCAGGAACAAACTGTTTAACCTCCATCAGTTGGAATCTCAGACCGAAACACAGCTACCGGTGAATGCTCTATTGGCCAAGTAAAATTAGACTCTATTCTTAACTTACTTTCCTAGCTATTCAGACGAATTCCTCATACACCTACATTCACAGGAAGTCAAAATGCTTCTTGCTGAAATTGATTTTTTAAATAAGATGTTTGCAAATTGCATTGAGACATATACATGGAAGGCGATTCACTAATTATTATCATTATTGATAATATACAAAATAATCAAGATTTTAACCAGGAATCTGAAAATGTACCTTGGTAATTACAGTGGGTAAGGGAATATGGGTGACGATACTGGAAAATGGGAATATATAGAAGAAAGTCCAACTAAGTGGGCAGCCTCTAATCTGATTGCTGCATGCAGCTTTTTCAAAAATAGTTAACAATACAAAAATCTGCAGTCAAAACCTTTTTGGGAGGAAGGGTAGAATACAAGTTCAATAATATAGACTTTTATGAAATTTAGACTGGTACAGTCTATTGATTAGTAGTGTGAATTCATTTATTTGAATGGCTTGAAGAAAATATATATATCCTATCTGGTTGCCAATGAAGAGCAGTGACATGGGGCTACATGATTGAAATGGTAAGCTCTGGATCACTTAGTTATGGACAACGGGGTTTTACCACTTGGGCAAGTCCTGTCTAACAAATTAGAAGCTTGAAGTTGACAAAAAGCTTGTCCCTATTAGAGGATGGCCTAGAGGGTCTTCCAATTCCATGTTAAATAATTCACTTGCTCATTAGCCTCTGCCATTTGCTTCACTGATAGGTTTCTAAGATCAGGCATCATAAACAAAGGGCCCTCAATACCTTCCCCTTCAGTCCTCTGATCCAATTCACTGGCACATGTGGTGGTAGATGGGAGAGTGTTATAACCCAAAAATATAAGCCAGGAATAGCATATACAATAATTATTCCAGTCTAATTTCCTGAAGAAATCATAATTCCAGAGAAGAGTAGACTCCAGGGAGTTTGATGTGATCAGTGGAAGAAGTTGATGCAGTGATAACAGAGAAACCAAGCAAATTTTTACTTTCCTAATTTTCTAGCTAAAGTAAGGCAACTACCACAGGAAAGTACAACAAAGTCTACATTGCTGTTCTAAAAAGCCTTGGCTCACCCTGATGACATTTGGTGCTTGGGCAAAACATGAAAAGCAGAATGGGCAGTAGTTGGGAGGATAATGCTAAATGGCTGGCTTTTGAAAACAATTTTTGCCTGATTAAAGAGTACAGGACACATCATCAACATAAATGACCTTTATTTTCTCTATTTAAGTGCCTGTGTCTGTTTATCTATGTAGCTGAGCACATAACATATTTTTTCTCCAATCAAGCTTTGAACTTTTTCTCAAAGATGCTTCTTCATCAAAATAGAGAGTGCACATAAACACAAAATCCTGTATCTTCACCAGGTCTGTATGTAGGGCATCAGGTCTATTTAGAAATACTCAGGCTCCCCCTATTATGGTAGGTGAGGATTGCTGAGGAATGTATTCCGTTAAAAGGGACTTAAACTAATTAGTTTTTTTGTGACACAGAATTAACCTGACTTCTCCTCTTGGAAAGTTTCCCAACAATATACTAAAGATGAACTGATTTATTTAAGACAATAATTAAAACAGGATTAGAAGCAGTAATCTATTAATCTCCACAATTAATGGATCAATTCATTAGTGGTTTAGACATGATTTAACCATGCTTTCACAGATAACAAGAGGTATAGCAATAGGGAAGGGCAGGGTGATGTTTCTTACTTGATCAAATGCTTATTGCGTGTCGAGGTCCCCAGGTCCACCCCAATAACTCACACATCACACAGAAAATTTTGTTCAAGATTTTTGGCATAATTTTGGCCACAACTTTATTAAAATACAAATTTGTGAGTGGTTGCGTAGGCATTGGTTGTGACTATCTGCCCCCACCATGGGGGACAGACTGACATTCTGCACGATGCGAAAGTCAGAATGGGGGAATACACTTGGGGGTTACGCGGAGCAGGGAACCTGCCCTCACCCCAAATGCAACCAGGAGCTCATTGCTATGGCCCGAGCCCCCTTGACAGAGTGAACAAGCAATAGTTAGCTCCCAATTCCTTTAACGGAATCCCTTACAGCAGCAGCATTAGAGGGGCAGGCACAGCCAATCCATGCCCCTCAACCAACCAAACCATAAACCAATGCCTAACCGCGAACCTTACAAGTTGTGACGATTTGCTAAGCAGGAGGCAAAAACCAAATGGCCCCAGCCAATCAGCCAGATGGACAAAATTCCTACCAGGCCCCCGCTCCAAAGCAGACGACCCCACGACAGGCATAGCAAGGTCAAAGCGAACAACCCTATTCTAGGGAGGGAGGGACGGGCAATCCAATGCACGGGCGAAAAGAGGAAGCCCTAGCCTCGTGCAAGGAGTTTTACTATTTCTGGCTGTCAATCAATCAATGGCAACATGAACTTCTTCCCAACAACAAGGGAAGCCACAATCGCATCAGTGGCCAACGATCAATTAGCCCGCCCCCAAACTTTGGAGTGTCCTGGCGGCCCCCACCGCAACACGTACTCTCCATGAAGGAGAACACGATTTACTTTAAGTCAGGGCAGGGTGGTGAATCTCAAACCTTTCAGATTTTGTTGGGCTTTAATTCACATCAGCCCTAGCTAGCATGGCCAATAGTCAGAGATAATGGGAGTTTTACCTCTCCCCCCTTTTTTCTTTACTCTGTAGCCTTCTGGTAACTTCCAGAGGGCTACAGGTTCTCCATCCCCAGTTTAAATGCAGAAGTATCACAAAGCTTCATGATCAACTGATCTCTTAACACCAAAAGAATTTGGTCCAGCATAAGGTATCATCTTTTATCTATTTTGTATCTCTTGAGATTTAAAGCGTGGAGTCTTAACTGAAGCTGCCCCCTGTTGAGATGATGCCCAGAATTAATAGCATTGCTGTAAAATAGCTGCATTGCTTCTTTCAATCAGCCAATGCATTAAATACGTTTCCTCAACAGTAAATTATTATGCTATTTAGTGGAGATAAATGGCTCACTTAATTATCCCTAAAAGGTCAGTTGTGTTTATATGCTTCAAAATGAATATGATACAGGAGTATTATGGGCTGGGTTTAAACCTGGGAAACTCCTGAAATAACTCCATGGGGGGTTTCTTCAGTTTGGCAGTCCATTTTTCTGCAATTCCAATTTCTCACTAATGCTTCAAACAAAAATGAGAGAAATTCCTGTTCAGATATGTGCCTTTATAAGACTTGCTGCTTCAGAAAAATAAAGTGTTTTTGATGAGGAAATGTGCCAAAGCACGTTATGACATTGCATAAAATATCACATGGCAAGCAACTATGCTAGCACAAATGTCCAGAGCCAAACTACTATGTATGTGGAAAAGTATGAATAAAAGAGAGGTTAATTAATTAACTACTTGGTGGTTTTTAGAGTGAAGCTGGATTAAGATCCTCAGATTGAAATTTGTTATATCTTTTCATGATTTAGTTAGAGTTCCTAAAAATATAAATAAAGAACGGGGGGAGATACTTTTATCCTCCAGCCCTGCAGCACCAAACCCCATGTTTTCTTTGAAATAAAGCACCCCGCCAAATAATATACCAGCACCTTTGTCAGTACACTAAGCAGTAAGTTTAGCCACAGAGAAGCATCACCCACCAGGGCTCCAATAGAAATTACCTGTTTTTGCACTCCCAGTTTGCCTTTCTGGATGAAAAAGGCATCGTATGAGTGAATGCAGAGTTTAAATCTTTTTTTCCTAGAAGCACAAGTACTTTGAGATGGCCTACAGGGTATTAGAGATATACAAATGTAGGGGAAGCAGTATCTGGCTATAACACAAGAGGCTTTTCATCTAAATAAAAGCTGCTGCTTCCAATGCTGTATGGAAATGGAGAAAAAATGGGAAAGGATAGACACATGGCAGGAATAGGCTATGGAAAGGGAAGCACAATTTATGAAGTGCTTGATTTCATGGAAATAAATGGAGCCTTGTAGACCTTTAGTATGTCAACATTTGACATAGCTTTTGTGTCATCATTCTGGGTTGTTTTTTTTTTAATATAAAGAAAACATTGTTAGCATACAGAACATGGTTAGGATTTAGGTCCATCAGCACATCATAACTCTACGAAACAGTAGGAGTATTAAAACTTTTTTTAACCTTTCCTACATACCCTAGACTGGGGGATTTTGCTCAGAGATTATTGCCCAAGTTATCTGCAGTTTTGTTTTTTGTTTTAAAGACACCAGCATTTATTGCAGCTGCCTCGATTTTAGCACTGACTTTTCCAGAACAGAGTTGTCTCACACATGAGCATCCACAAAACGTGCTTGATTTTAGGTCTCTTCTGTCTTTGAGGGGTTTCTTTAATCTCTCTCTCTCTCTTTTAACAAGAACTGGGTGTGGTATGCAAAGCAGTTAACAGCCTGTTTGTAAACCCTGTGCAAGGTCAAGAATATGCTGAAAACAATATGGGTCACGTTATCTTAGAATTCACTTTAATCCAATGGGCAGTCTCTCAGTGACTTGAATGGTCTCTGGGCCTAAGCTAGTACAGCCCTGCCATTGGTAGTAAGTAGATAAAACAATTTTATATTGAGAAAGTAGATATAACAATTTGTATCTCTCCATGAACATGAAACCAATCTACATGCATAAGGGCAAGTGCATTAGCGTAGTAAATGCAAGCAAATCCCAGTGATCCCAACGGAAATCAAAACCTGGATCCATGGAGTCACAGGCAGCATGTTGCTCAAGCATATCTAGGGCTTGGAGAGCACTGGCCAAGGCATGAAACTGAACTTCCATATGCAAATATTATTTTAAATGGCATCTATCTTTTAGGGAGAAACCAGAAACTTGTGAAGAAAAATCTCACTAGGGAGGAAGGAAGGAATCCAAAACAGGTTCTCTGTTATTAAGGCGACTCTGTTAATTCCCTCAAAGAAGGAAGAGACTTTAAATCAAGGCTAACTTGACAACAACAACAAGTCCAAAACCAAACAGCTACCATGATGAGAACAGTGGCAATGATGTGATTGTTCACCACAGAGGGAGAGAATGAGAGAAAAAGAGAGAGAGAGAGACAACTATCAGACGAAGTTTGGGGTGTTCATGCCAAGGTCTTACATACCACTGACGAGTCGACAGGCAGCTGAATACAGCTTAACTGCCTACTCGCTGCTTCCCGTTTGGTGATTTCCTGAAGTAAAAATGAGGAAGGAGGGTGAGGAAAGGGGCAGGGAAGGAAGGGAAGGCGGGTTTACAGGTTTTACAAATTTCAACATCAAAATTGAGAGAGTGGATCAAAGGGGAAACGATATCGGTATAAAAAGGATGGAAACAAAAGGGAAAAGTGAGAGAAAAGGGAAGGCACCCATTGGGGTCAATTTCGTATCAAGGAGAAGCAGTGGAACAGACTACATCTGTCGTCTGATGCCTTCATATTTGCTCTGTACAAAGGATAGTTCAAGCTGTTGAACATCCTTCATGGGGGGGGGGGGGGGAAATCAACCTTACCTTCAAATTAAGAGTTCCAAAGAATTCTTCTTTCATTTATTGCTTGTTTGTATATAGCACAGTATTAACAGTAATGCATTTTTATATCTGTTTCATAAGATCAAGTGTGTTTCTCAAGCAGAAGCCCCCACCTCCACTCCCCAATGCCACATAGTAAACCACCTTTAAGGTTTTGATATAGAAAGGGGTATGTGTCTGCTGTTGAAGGGGGGAGAAAATATGTTGGAAATAATCAGTCTGACTTTGTTGTACAAAAAGGCAAGGTTTTCATGCAAGTTTCAATTTGTTAGCTAAGGATTTAATTTTCTCTTGCCTGCCATATTTGGTGACAGTACGGTTAATTTCCAGGGTAATGATGTCAGTAAATTAGAACCAATTGAAAGGATGACTGGTCAAAAATTTGGACCTAAGCAGAATAGTAAAATATACATATATCAGCTGCTCAAGTTAAACTATTATCAAACTCACTTGCAGAAAGGAAAGCACAAGGATAAGCCAGAAAATGCTAAAATGTGGGTTTTTTTTAAAAAAGGACAATTTTGTGATAGAAGTGTGTTTTAAGTATAAGGCATGGCCAACCCATTCCAAAAGCGCTACCAAGAGATGATTGTAAAATAGCTCATAATTTCCTTCCTCCTTTCTCAGGCTCTGTTCCCACACATAGTTTAGGCACGGTATGACTACTATTATGAATCTTAATTATTTACACACAGTTACCATTCCCTTGCTCATAGGTTGTTTTGTGATAGGGTACAAGTTCGAAGAATAACTGACACAAAAGAGGGATATGAGATGAGCCAGCCACTAAGGATTGCCTGAGACAAGCGCAGAAACTGTAGGTAACATGAAAAGATTACCAATGGAATAATATGCTTCATAGATAATATTATCATGAAGTCCCTCAGGAGAGAAGCTTTATCTCCGACAGAAAGCTCTCTCACCAGAAGCCAATGTCCCCCCCCCCCCCCGATATATCCCCCAGGGTACAGACCTGACAGCTCAGTCAGTAATTTTTGCATTACCAGCTCTGTCAAACAGAGTCGCACTCCTCTTATTGCACAACTTACAACTGCTTCAAATTCAGACACAAAATTCAGACTGAGCATAAATAAATAAATAAGCCACTTGCATGCTGCAGGGAACGTGTTATGTGTGCATCTTGCATGAGGCACCAGCTAGGCTTATGTTTTAAAGTTTGTGTGTGTGTATGTGTGTTTTAGAGCAGCCCCATTCTTTTGTATGTTTGCCTGCTGCTTAGCAACGAAAGGGTCCTGCACAGTCAGGCACTAAAATTAACAAAGTGTTTCCAGAGTTGAAGAAAGGCACTTGAGGATCACAAAGATAAAACCAACCGCAACATCGAGAGAAGTTTTCAGAGAGAAATCTCAAATAAGTGGGTGGGTTGGGGCACTTAAAGGAGCAAAAAGTATTTGAGCTTTTTTTTTTAAAAAAAAAAGGTTCACGTGACAAGACAGCAGTAAACCTTGCTACTTTATTTGAAAGAGGGTTACTTGTATGCAAAGCACATTGTAAGGAAGGAAAAGAACGATTGAAACTTGAAGGCTGTTTGATTTGTTTTTAAATAGAACAAAAATTAAGAAAGAAGGAAACATCCTAAATCTGTGTAAGAATTCATAGAGTAGCCAGTGTTTTTGGTGGTGGGGGGGGAGAGAACCTTAGATTTGTTTTTATTTTGACTGATTTAGGGGGGCAACTGCCCCCGAGCTACACTCATGTGTCCTTTAGACATAAGGGTACCATCTGGGCTTTTTTCCCAGCTGCAATTCACCGGAACTCAGTTTTGGCACCTCTCAGGTGGGTGCCATTGCCATTAGAAGAGAACAAAGGAGGTGTTCATGGTGATTTCTGGCATCTCTTTTTCTAGAAAATAGTACTGGGCACCATATTAATTTCAGGCCATTCATACCAAACCAACAGCAAACGTTCATACCAAACCAAACCAAACCAAACCAGTAACTAACAGCAAGAGACATTCTAGGCAGGTAGACTTGCTAGGACCAACACACTCAAGAGTAAAGAATCCTGTAACCATTTGGGCAAGAGCCAGGAGGTGGTTGTGCATTCACTGCCTGAAGTGTGATATATCTCCCACTCCTTGAGAAAGAAAGGATTGGCGCAATGACCCCTTCCTAGGTTATCGAAGATGAAAAAAATACTATTACATGGAGACATGGGCATGATACCAAGCAGAAACGACATAAATGAAATAAAAGCACTTGGGAAAGATATGATTAAAAACAAATAAACAGCTACTCCAGCTGCATTGCCCTAAGAGGCCCCCATAAATCTTCTCCTTAAACTGCACTTGAAAGAAAGAAATAAAAAGCATAGCAGCGTTTCTAAATGGGTTTTTATAGTGTGAATGAATATGATGGCAAAAAAGGTGACAGACCTCAATGGTTGTTATTCTCCTGTCACACCTATATTATCAACAACACTTTAATTTAGAACCCATGCTACCACTAGACGCTGCTGAACAAAGCCCAAAATCAAAAGGCATGCTTGGGAAGTCATGCAGAATAATGTTGCCTTTAGACCTTCACAATGACAGTTTACTGCTCTGAGACTAGATTTTTGTCCACCAGCCCCAGCTGCAGGGAGAACTGCTTGGGGGCTAGTTTTAAGAGGACTCAGCTACGTTATAAAGCAGCCTGCCAGTAAAACATGGAGGCCATGGAGGTTCAAAGATTTGCTTTCCAGCTGCCTGCAGATGGTGGCAGAGAGGAAGTTTAGTTAGCAAAAGATCCAGCTTCTAGCAAATCGGTCCATAGAGATGGGGGCGGGGGGGGGGGGGGATTGGAACTGAAAATATATATGCCAAAGTGTTGCACTTAAGGAGGAAGAAAGACATTCACTAAGGAACAGCAGCAAGAAAGGCAGCAACATCACTCCTCTTCCAACTTTGTCCATGCTTTTATGGGGTTGCTTTTAATTTGGCTCCTAAATGCAACAAAGCCTGGTTCAAAGGCACTGGCATTGCATTCAATCCATCCAGTACTTATTGCATAAATTCTGCATCTATAATAATGCTGGCTATTTTCGGTTTAGCCTTTGATAGAAGCTAAAGCGTTTGGTTTATATTGTACTGAAGTATTTGTTAAGGAAGGCAATGTTAGTGCTACATGTTCCCTTTTGTTCTGTTTGCCAGATCTACTCATAAGATAATGGGGGTTCTAAATCCTCCGTACTACCTAATAGCAAGCATGAAGATAAATAAGTTATTCAAGGCGTTACCTCTGTTTGAAAACCTTCCACCAAGATGGCAACCAACAAGTTAAAGAGAACGTAGTTTCCGAATGTCATGAGGGCAATGAAGTAGAGGGCAGCCCAGGAAGAGGTAGAAGCCATGCCGTTGTACAGGACTTTATTCCAGTCTTCCTGAGTCAGTATCTAGATTGGGGGGCGGGGAAGGGGAGGGCACGTTAAGGGAGATAGAAGCACAGATCATTTGCACTCTCTTAAAGTTAGTTTGTCCTGCTCAGTTGAAGTGAACAAGCATATTTTGTTCTTTGAATAAATTATTTCAATTCTTTGCCATTTTAAAGCTTGTCATTCACATCAGCATTTCAGACAACAAAAACATAAATTCTGCAAAGACACTGGTTTCTAAAAACTGCATCTGGAAAACCAAAACTTAAGTAGGTTCTGTATTTTATGAGCAGGCATTCCCCACTCCTACTCCCAAAATGCTTATAGATCTCTCCAGGGCTTTTTCCCCAGCCGGAACTCAGTGGGTGCCATTGCCATTTTAGCCTCTCAGGTGGGCACCATTGACATTATAAGAGAATGAGGGAGGCGTTCATGGTGAGTTCCGGCACCTCTTTTTCAAGAAAAAAATAGCACATGCTCTCTCTTAGCATTCAGTATGACATTTTGGAGAATCTCAAGCTGTTATCTCTTCAAGGGGTGGGTGCTTGCTTATTCTTTCTGTAAATCAATTTGATTTTTTTTTTTTAAACCTCTTTGATATTTGATTACCATCAACCAATATATAAATGCTGTGAAATAAATAACTGTTAGCCATAATGGTTGCATTACCTGGAAAACAGTAACGATGGCCCAGAGCAAGGAATCAAAGTTCTTCCTGTCGGGAAGAGTGTCTCCATCTCTCTCCGAAGCAAATTTACAGCCAAAGAGATGCATCCCAAGAATACTGAATGAAAGGGGGGAAAGAGTATATTAAGAAGAACAAGATTGTATTGGAAAAGAGACACTTCCACCTTAGCAAATAATGTTTGGAGTGAAGTTCCTTACTCCTGCACCCCGCCACTCATGGAAGGACAAAGAAAAAAAAAGAAAAGAAATGGGAATTCAGCTTTTAGTAAGCTACTTTCTCTGAGCTCTGACACCATGCCCTGTGGTGACTAGCAGTTGAAGGCTCATATATGATAAGGCTTCATTTGTTGGAACGAAAAAGTTTGAAGACTCTCACATTATGAAGACTGTTGGACTCTTGAGGGTTCACAAACTAAAAACCAAAGTGTTGCTCAGCCTGGGGAATTTCAGGGTTAAAGCCATCAGAAGTAGAAGCATACTACACCACTCAGGTGGGGGAAAGAAATAACTACCATTTTCAAAAGATGCAGAGTTGTAGCACTGTACATTAAATCACTTTCCATCTTAGCAACTTGTACTGTTTTGCCATGGCACATAAATTAATATTGGCCGATTCCACCTCAAAGCACAGACACAACAGGCTTCAAAAGGGAATGAAGGGGCTCATTTAAGTACCCACCTGAAGATAAATATGAAAAGCATCAGCAACATGCAGAATGTGGCGACATTGTCCATTGTTTTCATGAGCACCACCAGCTGGCGCTGGAGAGCAGGCATGAAACGGACCAGTTTCAGGACTCTCATAAGGCGAAAGGTCCGTAGAACAGACAAGCCTCCACCCTGCTGTCCCACTATCTCCCAGACACTAAGAAGATAAAAGAATAATGTTAAATGGGTTCTTGTGAGGAAGAAGTACATCCATGCATAGAGTGCATATAGCAAAAGTGGGGAAGGCCTATAGTACAAACTAGCTAGTAGAGCTCAGTGGTGTGAAACAGGGATGCTCACAGGATGCTGCATACTACATGAGACAAGAACTTCAGGTAATACAGACCTACAAGTATCTGCTGCAGAAATATGGAGGCCCAGGGGCAAATGGAGAAACACATTTTCCTGGGTTGTTTTTTTTAATGACTCAGTATTATCACCCACTGAAAATGTTGTTATAAACTGGGAAGGGGGAGGGGACCTCATATTTTCCTATTGCAAAGTTATCTGTGAAATTTAATTACATCACAAGAATTGTGCTGTTCTGAGCTTTCTCTCTGGAAAAATCAATTTCTTCTCTTTCTGTAGTATATTCTTCTGTATGTATACTGCTTCCAGATGCAAACAATCTCATTTTGTTTACTATAATGTTGATACACGTTTTGAGACTGGGTACATATGCAATTATGATTTGGGGAAAAAAGATTTCATAAATACACCAAATGCTCCTGTTTGGTGTGTTAACAGCTAATAAAGTTATATACCCAACACTTTTCATTTTCTTAAACTGTTAATGTTTAAGGTGGACAAAGTTAATGAGTACTGCATATATTTCAGCTTTCCCCCCAAGACCTTAGGATTTCTGAAAATTTTAAATTTCTAGCCAGAACTTGCATTTGAATTAAAAAGAATTATGCCAGCATACACTCCTAACATATTTTGCATGTGCCTGAAAACTGAACAAGCAGCCAGATAGGTATAAGCCCACTTTGAGGATACTTTACTTAATGGATGAGTGGTAAATGTTGAACGATCTCTTCAACTGGAAAGTTCTGCAGATAGAAATATCTTTTTTTTGGTCATGCACTTTTTAAAGATAATATGTGCTAAAGGAAACAGGTACATTCTTGGCTGCCATTCCCAGTGTGTGGCTGCCACAAGGAAGGAAAATAGCATTTAAGTAGCTGCTGTTCAGTGATTCCCCTATGCAGGAAATCCCCCAGAAGAAGTTATCAAAATGGTGCTGTTGCACATAATCACGAGAGACGGGAGACAGCGCTGGTTTTTAGGAAGTTTTCACAGCAATTCTAGAGCACATATTCTAACAGAGAGAGCAAAAGAACCGAGACCCCCATAAACATTTCAGACATTCCTTACTATTTTCCTGCAGCTTTATTTTAAACAGCCCAGTTGGGAGAAATCACTTTACCTGCTCACATAAAATGACAACTCCAGGCCAGTTACCTGATCACTACGATGATCCCATCAAATATATTGTATGGATTTTTGATGTAGCCAAAAGGGCCGTACACGAGCAGTTTCAGAAGCATTTCTAGGGCAAAGAGACTAGTGAAGACAATATTGCTGATTTCCAGTGCATTGGTGAGTTCTTCAGGCTGGAGAAATGAAGAAAAAGGAGAAACAAAAAAAATATATGTCAAGATGAACAAAATTTGTGCTCTGATAGGCCAGGAGGTTCCAAGAGATGCGAGTAAATGTCAACTCAGTAATTACTGTATTCGTACAAGTCAGCAAGACAATGCTGGTGAATCTCTGGCCTATAAGTTATTTGTTGGCTCCTACAGTGCTTTTTTGTAACTCCCGAAACTGACCCTAGCACACTATGAACAGCAGCTATGAGAGGGAATTTGGTATTTGATATCACCCCCGGCTCCCTATCTTCTGGTGACAAGACGAGCAATAAATTAGCAAGAGATTTTAAATTAGTCTTTATGGCATTATATGTTTCACAGGTAATTAGTACACATTAAATACTGCAAGATAGTTATTAAAAGACGTTGAGATGTGTATCATAATCTCACAAATAAAGTAGCACAGGGAGCTCAAGGGCACATTATCCTCGATCCTTATATACACTCACTAATTAAGGAACTTTGGAAAATTAACTGCAACATGAAATCAATATTTTAAATAATGAGGAGTGATCTTCAGAACCCTTCTTGTTTTTGAGCATGCAGTTTGAGACTTGGTCTCAAATTCTTAAGCATATACGGTATATACACCGCTTCAGTTAAATTGGTTCCATGGAAATATGCACTATTAAAGTATCAAAACCGAGATACCTATACCGTAATTTTGAAAACCCAGCAGACAAAAACAGAACAATCAGCAACATTTCAAAATGCCTAAAAGGTTTAAAAACAATAACACACACATAGGAGACAAAAGGGTTCTACTTGGTATCTAAAAGAAAATAAAGGTGGCAACAGGCAAGCCGCTCTGAGGAGCAAATTTCATAGGTGAGGCACTATGGCTGAAAAGGCCACCTCTCTGGTTATTGCCTGCTTAAACTCTTAACAAGGAGGAAACAAACAGTAGAGGAATATAAGAACAGAAGAAGAGTCCAATTGGGTCAGACCAAAGGCCTATCTGGTCCAGTATCCTGCTTCCCACAATGGTCAAACAGGAGCCCACTGTAAGGTCACGAGGGCCATGGCACTGCCTCACATTTGCTCCCCAGTCTAATCCTCCATGCATTTACTTAATCCTCTTTTAAAGCCCTACCCTTAAAAAAAAAAAAAAAAAAGCCACCTAAGGGCTGATGCAGACCATGCATTTAAAGCACATGACCACCTTCAAAGAACTCTTAAACTGTAGTTAAGAGTGACGGGAAAATGTAGCCCTGTGAGGAGGAAAGTACATGCATAATTGTATACGCTTCTATTTTGTTCCTGATCCCCTTAACTTGCCAGTTTTTCTAAATTAAAAAAAACCAAAAATAAATGTTGGAACCTTTCCTTGTAACAGTTGCTCCAGCTCTCTAAGCATCTATGCTGCCATTTTCGGCACTTTTCCTGGTTCTACAATATCCTTTTGAAATACAGCAACCAAAACAGTAAGTACACAAAGTATAGTCATGCCATAGATTTTTAAAATAAATACTTCATGATATTGGCTGTTTTATTTTTAATCCCTTTTTCTAATAATCCCTAACATGGATGTTGCTGCCTCCCCCCCCCCCTTTTTTTTTTTTACAGCTGCCACACATAGGTCAACTTTTTCATAATGTTATTCACCACGTCCCAAGATCTCTTTCCCGGTCAGTCAAACCAGCTCAGACCCAATCAGTTTATATTTTATGCCCAAATGTTCATCACTTTTCATTTAACTTAATGCGCCGGGCAGCACTGGACATGCTACGCCCCTGACAGAAACAACTGCCTTGGGCACTTGCCATGTCCCCCTACCCAGCCACTCACTATGCACATCCTCAGCTTTGTTCCCTAGTCTTTGGGAAAACTATAGTCATGAGCATGTTCTGATCCTCTCACCAATGTTACATGTGCACCTTTTACAATTAAGATGGCTCAAGAAAACACCACTGCCAAAAATCATTCTTTTTTTTTTTTTGGGTTTCATGATTTTCCTGCAACAAATGCAAGCTATAATTTAGAAACAGACCCTTAACCAACTCTCTGTGCATTTCCCTGGGGTTTTTTTGGTTTATGTTTTTATTAAAGGACTTTTCATGAGTTGCAAAAGTACATTCGGCGCCTCTGTTTTCAAATCGTACTCTTTTCTTCACTGAGAGTGGGGAGGAAGAAGCAAGGTGGGCCTAATTAATACGTTGGTTTACTTTTCCGCACGTGTCTTTAAAACATGTAAGATATTAAACACATTTTTCATCTAAAGCAAATAAACCTTGACACACACATATCCACTTAATGTATACTACATACACACACATACACACACTCATATTCTCTCTCTCTCTCTCTCTCTCTCTCTCTCTTGTGGTGGGAGAGCTGCCCTATAAAGCAGTTTCAAATTGCCTTATTAAAACATGTGCTTTGAATGGAAAAATATCTTATTTACAATCTCAATGGCACTGAGGGAGTTGGTATATAGTTATTTTCATCCTGGAGGCCATATTATTTGAGAAGCAAATACTGAAGGCTCTCACAGTAGAAATACTAATCTTCTCTTTAATCTAGTATCCCACACTAATTTTTCATGCAGTTTTCTTCTTGAAATGTCACCCAGTGCAGCACTTGCAGCTCTGTATTTCCTACCAGAAAATGATATATTAGAACTGTCTGAGCTTAATTCACAGTCTGTGAAAGAAAAAGACCCCTTCATTACTGTCAGTTGAAACAAACTAAGAATTTATGGTTAAATTGATTCTAATAATGATATGGGTTCCATATCCATATCCGACTGTAATTCTATTTTGCTCCAGTTGAAAAAAACAAAGTACTCAAACTGCCCCAGTAGTAAGTACCGTAGTTACTTAGTACTTACTGTAGTAAGTAACTACAGTACCTTTAATAGCAGGGCATGTTTTGCAGAAATGTATTTTGTAGAAGGATAGAGTTATCTAACCAGAGCAGAAATGCTGTTAACAGAATATTTTTTAAAAAGACAGCCTTTTCTAACTAGTCATATTATGAAGACTTTCAGGAGTTCCCCTCTTTTTCCTTAGCAAAATGGCTTGTAAAATATTGCTTTTTCTTTACTATTTAGTCTTCACTGCAATACATGTTCAGTACAATATATGCAGAGTAAAGATCACAACAGTAAACTGCTCCATTAAGAGGCCACAAAGAGGGCGTATAACTAACAAGAAAATTAAAAACAAGTTTTTTCAAGCAGAAACAATGCAGCTTCAAAGACAGGATCAAAACAAAGCACAGTTTTGGTATGGCAAACCAGAAGGGTCAATATACTACAGATAGTATGCAGCTAGGCCTGAAAATAAATTCTGCATCAGAATCACAGCTGGACTTCTACAATCATAGCAGGGAGGCAGCTGGTGCTCGCTAGACCTGATGAGGCTGCTAGGGTCACATCAGATGGTCATACCCGCCAACATTTCCCCGATGAAAATAGGGACGTCCTAAGGAAAAGCTGGACATTCCGGGATAAAATCAGAAACCGGGATGGCTTCTGTAAATCTGGGACGGTCTCTGGGAAATAGGAACACTTGGAGGGTCTGTGAGGTCACAAGTACATGGCAAAATTATGCCCCCCCCCCATCCTTCTCCCTTGCAAACATAAAGTAGATACTTAAGCAAGGCAATTTCACAAACAGTGCATAACTAAATGAACGTGTGTTTTACTTTGGTTCAGAAGGTGTCCCTGCTGTCACAGTTCCTTCTCTGGAATGGGAGAAATGTCGTGTGGCCTCCACCTCACTCTGAAGAAGAACCTTACATTGCGACTTAGGTTCTTTGCAGAGTTTGGCTCTGTGGACAGGCCCCAAAGAACACATGAAATTGTATACTGGTTTGCTGCTGTACTGTCAAATTTTGATTCAAGTCAAACATTGGTAAACTGTTAAACTATAAAATTTTAAATTTGCCCATTCACAAATTTTGCCAGGGGTGGCAAAGTGACAGCAGCACAGGTGCTATTAGGAGCCACCTTGTCCACCTACCTCACTCTGAGGAAGGATCCTGCAAAGTGCTCTGTTGATGCAGCAAAGGCACTCCTAAAGTGGCAGGGCATGTTGAATTTTCCAACTTTCCAACTCCAAAAATGAGGGATGCTAAAAAGTTTTAAGATAACTTGAGAATCCAATATATGTTTGCGTTAATTTAATACAATTTAATGTTGCTTGGTAAATAAGTACTTTAAAATATTGATGTTTTAACATTTTTGTGGAATTTCTAATAATTTTAAACTTGTCTGATTATTTTTTTGTGGGGGAAAATGTGTGCAAAATTACATCAAAATCATCAAAAATGATAGGACATCAGATCGGCTTGCCAGATTTGGAAGTGGCAGGAAGATAAGAAAAGAAGGCTTGCTGAATGTAAGCAGAGAAGTAAGCAGGATGCTTACTTCAAATGAAATAAATCTTCTGTGATGATGAAAATGAAGAGCAAATAGCTGATGCCCAAAATGGAAATGATGGAAGTTAATGAATTGACTTTAGGAAAACAAAGTACGCCTTCTACTTCTAATAAAAAAGCAGAATACAGCACATTAAAAATAAATAATGTTGCTATGTAGAACCTCAAATACGGTATGTTCACCTGCATACCACAGCTGCCATCACCACTGCTGCCTTTATAGACCCATATCTGAAGAAATTTGCCAAAATTAAGCTTCACTCCGTAAAATAATATGCCCTACATGACAGGCCAGGGTGTGGGTGTAGTTGAATTGCCCCTCCTGATGTGCCACCTCAGACAAATGGCTCACTTTGGCTCATATAAGGGCTATATTTGGAGAGGAAACAAAAACCACTATACCCAAGGATGTCCTTCCAACTCTATGTTCTCCTTTCAGTCACTTGATACCTAGGATTCCTGTGGCGTTTTCTCTTACCCCAAAGCAGATAAAGCCTTCTCAAAAGTCTTGCTCCCTTATAATGATGTAGAGCCTCAAAAAATGGAAACTTTCCCTCAATCTGAAAGTAAAATTAAGGTCACTTCTAGCTGTCAGGGTAACCTCATCCCTAGCTGAAAAGTAACCTCATCCTCAAAAATAATCTATGGTAATTTGAACTTTACAAGCAGATGTCTAACCTCAATTACTCCATGCACAGCTTTGTCCATCTCAAATAAATGTTATATGACAGTGTTCAACAACTTTGTCTCTGTGTAAATCAGCAAAAGACCTGGCCTTGCTACTGGAGCTTGTACTGATTTCATTTAAGCTGATTTATACTGCTCTAAGAAAGTGATTTTCTGCTCACATGTAACTTATAGGTTTTCCAGAGATCACTATTTGTACATCTTCCTGCCCCTCAACTAAACCTAAGATCAATGAATAGCAGCACATCTGTGTACAAATTTTTCAACAGGAGTTGCTGCAGCATAGCTCTCAGAGTGCCCCCTCCCGGTGGCGTAGCGTGGGTTGTCAGCATCTGGGGCAAGGCAAGTAATTTGCGCCCCCTAACCCGCAAGCCTGGCACACACCCCTCCACAGTGGGCGGCGACCCGGCGGCTCGGATCGGATTCGCACAGCAGTGAGAGAGAGTGAGTGAGCCAGGTAGGGGCAGAGAGCTGCGAGTGCGAGCGCCCCCCCAGATGTTGCGCCCGGTGCGGCCGGGCCCCCCTGCACCCCCACGCTACGCCACTGCCCCCTCCAAATGCAGAAATCACCTCAGGAAATTCAGCCTTCTGTCCTTGACGTGGGTTTGACCTAATGAACATGTGCTTGTAATCAACTACTGTACCTGTTGTCTTTTCCTCCTCCTCCTCAGAAACCGTGTGGAACTTTATAAGGAACCTGCTATTCACCAAATTGAGGACTATGAATGTAACCTCCAATACAGTGGTACCTCGGGTTACATACGCTACAGGTTACATACGCTTCAGGTTACAGACTCCGCTAACCCAGAAATATTACGTCAGGTTAAGAAGTTTGCTTCAGGATGAGAACAGAAATTGTGCTCTGGCGGCACAGCAGCAGCAGGAGGCCCCATTAGCTAAAGTGGTGCTTCAGGTTAAGAACAGTTTCAGGTTAAGAACAGACCTCCAGAACAAATTAAGTACGTAACCCGAGGTACCACTGTAATCTCTTTAACTGAAATAAGAATAGCTTACATGTCATCTCTGGAGAAAGATAATATTAAGCCTTTAGAGAGAGAAAAACCTCTGGCACCACAATTTCTAATCAAACTTGTAATTATGTCATAATAACCCCTCTTCTGGCACATTCCAGAGGGAAACTTTTACTTCTGTAACACCTTCTATTCCCTTGCTGTTTTTCTCTCCTTAGATTCATTTTTGTGGCACAATAGTTCATATTCTACCTCTGTTATTGTCCCAGTGAGAGAAACAGTACATGGCATGCCTTAGACCAGTGTTCTTCAAAATTGGGTTCCCAGATGTTGTTGGACTATCATCCCTGGTCCGCCTAGCCAGTCATCAGGGATAATGGGAGCTGCAGTCCAGCAACATCTTGCGCCCCCAAGGTTGACGAACACTACTTAATTATGTACCCTTAACAGCTACAGTGCTGGCTTTCTGGAGATTGTCAGCATTCCATTATTCCATTACTTGAATGTATGTGAAACTGGCACACTATAGAAATAGTCTGACCCATCTAACCCTACTTCTAAGTAAACAAGGGTAGAATTGGGTTGTTAGTCATCTAACCACATAGTGATGCTTTGGTAGTGACTGGATAGCATTTCCTTTTCCAATCCGCCGCAATATGTCCTGGAATTTGGCTATGGCATACGTAATACGATCAGAACCCCACAAAGAATTATGACTCGGCACAAGGCAGCTGAGGGCATTTTCTCACAGGAATTTATATTAATTCAGAACATGTGCATTCAGTGTGCCATAATCGCTCTAGGCACCTGTCCATAATCTGCCCATATCTTCCTCCTGTATTCATGGCAGACACAGAAAACTGTAGGATGTGTTCAGGCTTTCTAGCTGAAGCTGGGAAATGAACTCTGCTGTTGGGTTTTACCCAGTTATTGCTTTTTGGTGTGTCTCCAGGTTAGCTTTGCCTGGGAGTTTGAAGGACATGCCATCAGCAGTGAGATGGTCTGGAGAAAGGAAGCATGAACACTCACCAAAATGAAATAATTGGTATTTCCAACATCCTGAGAGTTTATTCTCTGTTGTTTTCTCTCTCCTGCTTCCTATGTATTTTGTGCTCGACCCATTTATGAAACAGCAGAACATAAATAAATAAAAATAAGCCAGTGGGGATACCTGCTCCAGGCTGTGTCTAATCCTGGTATGTCATGGACACCACTTCTTTCTTTTCTCTTACACTAGCCCTTCCAACCACAGAAAACAACAGGGACTTTCTTGTCAGTAGAAAATAAATCAGCCAGCTCACCTTCTCATTGCCTGAAATCATTGTTAATAAGCACATCTCCTGCCATCCAACCACTAGCTCCGAAGGGGCTTCACCTTCCAGTTGCTCCTACAAAACTACCTGAAATAACCTTCTGAGGTAACTGGAATCGACAATGGATTGATAATGCTTAGGTTCATTTGAAGGGATGGAAAGAGCTCTTCCTCAGAACTGGTGGCGGTGGGCTCAGGAATGAGGTCAGCTTATATGGTTTATCTGACAGGAAAGCCATTTGTTACAAAGTGAATTTGAAAGTAAACTACAGCACTGTATTACACAATTTGACCCTGCAGCTGCAGTCTTCACTAGGTCACTGTAGCCTCAAGCACATTAAAAGCTTAGGGTGGAAGGGTTGTATAGACTGTGTGCTCTACGCTCACCCAGGGAAGTACCCTCAGTTCAATGGCAGACTTTTTATTCCTCATTTTTATCACACAGTGCCTGAGGAGAACTAATAATTCCCATTTCTCTCCTGTACAAAATCTACACAGACCACAGCAATTCAGGACAAAAGGCGAATACACTTCTGACAAATGCAATGCAAGGTGAAGCCAAGAGTTTTGTAGTCCTGGAAGCAGCACAATACTCTATCTCCCTTCCCAACTCAATTTCAAACTGTAGGGTAACCAGCCTCATATATCACTGTACTTGAATCTAATTAATGCATGAAAGGGTCAATGCCATAGAGCAAGCTGTAGTTTGGCAAAGGAACCACTAGGCTAAGCTGGCCCTGTCCTGCCAGGCTTAGCCTATGTCACTTTCCCTCACTTTGGACAACCAATGGACAACCAATACTTTTGTTGTCACCACTCTAATGAGAATTTAGTGTATGAGGATTCCTGACATGGCTTTAATCAGTCTCTTTTCTTTCAGACAAGAATGGAGTTTGAAATTAGTATTTTCCCTGTTTTGTAACAAAGCAATGTTTTACTGCCTGTGCAACCTCTTCTGACTGCTGTATGGAAAAGCACATGAATTTGACCTGTGAAGAGTTTTGTAAGTAAACAATTTTATGAGTTAGTAAATGTGTGGTCTCTCTTTGTACTAGAGAAATGGGATATATTAGGATTTACTGGAAAGGGTCCATTTTAAAGGCTTTACAGCCTCTATTTCCACGCTTTTCTTTGAGGCATGCTTTGCCATGTTTAATCTCTACTGGGGTTCTCTCACCCAAGATTACTTGCCCCAGAATTTCCAACACAAACCATGCCAAAGAGATGTCCTATCCCCTGGTGCTAGCATGCATTCAGGAACTATGAACATCAGCCAGGAAAGCTCAAGGCAGCAGTCATTTGCAAATGCTGGCAGATAGGTCCCAAATGATGAGCTAGCTTTGCAACCAATACATTCTGCCCTAATTTCCTTGATTAAAGACATGCCTATCAGTGCCGCATAGCTTAGAGCATCCAAGCCCAGCAGTACGCTCATCAGCAAAGCGCACCCTCACAGCTTCAGTTACTCAGGCTATGACTGTGTGTGCCATATTTCATTACTTTATACTTTTCGTTACTTGTGGCAGTAATGCTACTTACCTTTGCATTCTTCGCATTCATATGTGTTTCCTTCCTCGTGGCATTGCAGGCTTCAGGTTTTAAGCAACTGAAATAACAGTGATTCATTTCCCCTGAAATAATGAATTTGTGCAATTTCACTTTCCCCCCAATAAATAAAGGTGCAGTGTGCTCCAAAAGATTGGGAAGGACAAACACATTGAGAAGGGACTGGTTTTAAAAGTTTAGCTTAAAAATAAGAGCTGTTCAACAGTGGAACAGGCTCCCACGAGAGGTGGTGGACTCTCCTTGTAAGTTTTTAAGCAGAAGTTGAATGACCATTTGTCATGTATGATCTAGCTGAGATTCCAGCATTGCAGGAGGTGGACTAGATGACTCCCGTGGTCCCTTCCAACTCTACAGCTCTACAATTCAATGAGCAGCAGATGTAACCGGCAAAGTGTCTAGGGAAACACAACAGTCCAATGCTGCAAATTAAGCACAATCAAAAAGAAGGATCTGATAATGAATGCATGCCGAGGAAAGGTTGGGACGAGGAACTGTGTAAGATTTGCATCCACCCAACATTGTTTTTTATAGCCCCTTCAATGAATCAAAGCTTTAGCATGGGAAAACCTAAAAGCAGTGTGTGCAGAAACTAGGGTGGTATGTGGACTGTGTTTCATTTTTGTATGACGATCAGCAGCAAATCATGCAACAACAAAAACATAGTCTGGTGGACTTTCATTTACTCAACCATGTTCCTTTGGTAGGATTTAAATGCTAAAAATAAAGAGATAGACCATTTGACATGTCCTTTTAAACAAAATCATCCAACCAACCAACCAACCAACCAACAACAAATCAATTCCAGAAAGCCCAACTGAATCAGGGCCATGCTTCCTCCCCTCCTTCCCAACGCACAGTACTTCCCTGATCAAAATTACTCCCCGTACAGAAAAAATGCTTTTATTTTTGTAACAGTGAAGGGAAAGAGAGAGTTGTGCGTGGCATTTTCACTGGATGCGGCGGAGTTTCACCCTTTCCCCAGCAATGTTTTTCGGATAGCAAATTGTTCACTACCACCAAAGCTGCTATTTGTTCTGTTAGGGGAAAACATACAACCTGCCATTTCCTAGGCAGCATAAATTTAGCAGCTATCAGCATGAAGCAGATAAGGTTTCTAAAATATGTGGCATACAGTCATTGCCATGTAAAAGAATATGAGTTAGGTTAACTGGTAACGCACAGCCTGGAATTTGACACAGCATTCACAACTTTATTCTAATATGGAAAACCTAGGAAGCAGTCCCACGCTATGGGTGATATTCAACTAAATAATTGTTGAGAGGAATGACTTCATTAAGAGAAGGCCACACAGAAGGTGAGAGGCTTAAAAGAACATTAATAACCAGAGGACTATGGAAGAAAAAGGCCATACAGCAGAATCCTATTCACCAAAAAGAACTGAAAGCACAATGCCTGAGAGTTGACTCAAGCATCCCATGGTATGGCAAGCTGGAGATGCCAATATACTATGGAACACATCTTGCTGGTCTTGCAACAACTATGCTGCCTCCTGGTTAATTTTTGAATGCAACCAAAGTGCTGGTTCTTAAAATGGCAAAGCACCGAAAAGTTTATTCCCCTCAATGGCTTTTTTTGGGGGGGGGGGTTGGGGGCTCTCCAAAACTGTGTGTGTGCAGGTGTTTAGTGACACAAGCTTCTTCTGAAAGGTTTCAGGGGGCATTTTTTGAGGGGTTGTTGTTTTTTTAAGTAGTACAGTAGTCTTTTAAAAAAATCTTTAAATTGCATTATTGACAAAACTGCAGTGGCACATATAGAATCATATAGAAAAAGCAGGAAAAGGTAGGGTTAGGGTGCAGAAGTGGTGTATCTCCGTTGGGCTTTGTCACCACAGAGTTCCCTATTATGCTTGCAAAAAAGCACAGGTAACTGGAGGTTACTGCTGGTGGCATTCCTGTTGGCTATAGCCAGCATAAGCTCCCAAAATGGGGGGATTTCAGGGGTAGGGTAGAGGTGGGTTGGCCAAAGATTAGTTGGATCCTCAGTCACTCCAGCTACTGGTGATGAACCTAATCCGGGTCTTTCTGCCATGCCAGCTTGGAGCTTCCATAGCAGAAAACCTCATTTTTTCTTTATTATTTTCTTTATTAATTTTATATACCACCCTTCATCCAAGGATCACAAAGCAGTTCACAATATAAAAGCACAAAAATGCATAACATAGTAACAAACAAAAACAATACCCCCCATCAGTGCCTCCCACATCGTCTGCTCTGACCCAGTGCAGGTGGCAAGGCTTTGACTATGGTGGTCACTCCCCTGCTCATTTCAGCCCTGCTGGTCTTGGTTGGAGTTAGGATTGCTTTCGCAGTCGCAGAACTTTGCGCTCCTTTCCGCATGCTTTTGTATGGTGCATCTTATTGACCTGAAAAGGCCTTGAGACTGCTTTGTTAATTGCAGAAATTATGCATCTAGAAACTCCCAAGTTAGCAGAAACCCATGACTCAAAAGGGCAGTTAATGATCTCTTTAATTTAGAATTAAGATTATTACTTGGAAACCATTGCCGGCATTGAAAATATAGGTCCCACCGAACTCTGTGTTCTAGCATCTTTGTATTAAGAAGCTGAAGGGTTTGAAGCAAACTCTCCATGGGCAATTTTCTGCAGAGTTGTAAAAGAAGCTTTTATTACACAAAATGGCTTGTAATTCCAGAATGGTACAGTGGGCAAAACATTCATGAGAGCCTTATTCATAAGAACCATACTCTTCAACTTGTAAACTCTTAGCGTGGGTGGTTTGAAATATTGCTTGATATGCAATCTTAATATTATCCAAAATAAATTAAGAAGTAAGCCCTGATCAGCCAAGACCTCCCCATGCCTATTCAGTGCTTCTGGACAGATTTAGTGAAATGATCATGCTTGTTATTAATATGTGCTGTGCATGGTTAGCCAGCTAATGGGTCTGTAGAGGACAGTGGGTTGTATCCAAAGCTTCTGTTCCATTTGCTCAGCAGATTTCCATTTGTGCAATGGAGCTTCCCTCTCCTCTCTTCTCTCTCCTCAAAATCTGCTCCAGAGGGTTGGGAGGTACCAGTGGTGGAGGCTAAAATTTGTGACATGCTAAAATTTAGTGCCTTCCTGCCTCTTGTGCTCTGTTCTACAGCACTGCTGTGGTGTCCCCTGCAGCACGGCACCCAGTGTGGCTGAACTGGTCATGCCACCATAAAACCAGCTCTGGAGCAGATTGAGAGCACTGGGAGAAAAGAGGAAATAGAAGTCCCACTGTGCACAGTGCTGAATACAACACAGTATTTTTAAGCTCATTCCATTTATAATACTCCATGCCTGCCTGCCTTTCTTTCCGCTTTGACAAATCTAACTGAATTGGGACAGCCTGAAATAAAAAAATTAAATTTGGGCAGTAGAACCATGTTAATTCTGCTCTTTGGGCAACACATGGCAAATTCATTTTCTTCTAGACTTCTAGGTCTTTCTTAACAGAGTGTAATAAGGATATAAAATTGCTGTACCAAATTACAAATCAGACCAATGTTTAGTAATTTAAATGGCAGTATCTCTCCAGGGTCTGTAAAGTTCACTTCAACAGAGAAAAGACTTGGAGACATTGAGCTGTCATCAGCTGAGAGATTCTGTATCATAGTTCCGAATCTACTAAAACCGATTTGAAACATAGAAATACACCCAATTCACTCAGCTTTGATTCTGGTTCAGACAACAAGATAAAGTAAAAAAAGTACCTGTGAACAGATTTATAAAATGTCAGGGATCCCCTAAAGGCGTAGGCACAAGCTCCTAGGAGCTAAGGCAGTCCCCTCCTGTATTTTTTTGAGGGGTCAGGACATTGCGTCGAGCCCCCTGAATCAACTAGAGAAGGTGGCACCTCTGCTTAAGGGCAAGGCAATCCTATGCATGTTTACTCAGTTTAATGGAGATTACTTCTGCAGTGGACACTAAGTCTATAAATGAGTTTTGGGCTGCAATCCTTTTAAGTTCACATACAGAGGCAAGTCATCTAGGGCTGAAGTTCCATACAGAAGGCAAAAGGCTTCTCACAATTGCAGAATGGACATTATGTGGCACTTGTAAAACTGCAAGTTCTGCGGAATGAATAACTGAATAGGCATGTTTGGGGCAAGGTGAAGTATTAAGTAAACTGGTCTCAAGCCATTAAAGGCTTTATATACCAATAGTAAAACTTGGCCTGGTAGCAAATGGGCAGCCAGTGAGCACAGGTATAACATGCTGACAGATGCTCACTAGTATCAGTAATTACTTTGCAGAATTTGCAGTAACTGGAAGCTCCACATGGAGTCCATTGCAACCTACCAATGCCTGAATTACTGTAGTTAAGCTATCCCAGTCCAGGAATTATCACAGATGTCATACCAGCTGAAAAATGTGCTTCTAGTCATTGAGGCCACTAGGGCCTCTAGTGGCAAATATGGATCCAACAGCACCTAGATTGTGTACCTGCTCCTTCACAGGGAATGCAACACCATCCAGAGCAAGCAACTGGCCAATTCCATGAACACAAGAAGCACTCATCCATACAGTCTCTGTCTTTCCAGCATTCAAGCTCAGTATATTTTCCCTCACTGACCCACCACTGCATCCAGGCCTTGGTCAAGCTTCTGCATGTCTTCTCCTTATTCAGATGTCATGGAGAAATTGAGCAAATGTCTGATCCCAATGGCTACATGTAGATGTTAAACAGCATTGGGGACAAAATAATGCCCTACAGCACCCCATGGCATAACTACTGAAGATCAGAAAGGGACTCTCTGAATCCAGCCCACTAAGTAGGGAATGGGACCACTGTAAGACTGTGTCCCTGATAGCCAGACCAGGAAGACATCATCACCGAAAGCCAGAGAGAGAGAGAGAGATAAAGGAGAAACGTTGAACTCCCCTTATCACATTCCCAGTAAAGGTCACCTTGCTTAATTGTGTCTTGGCACGATGTTTGAACTGGGCCTTTGACATGTTGTCACTTAAAGGGCCTAAACCAGGCAATGTGTTTTAATCACAAAAATGTTTTGTATGAGCCTGTGGAAGTTTGGATGAGGGCCAGATGAAGGTTTAAAGCAGAAGTGGGCAACCCATGGCTCTCCTGAGTTTGTTGGACTCCCATCAGCTCAAGCCAAAATAGTCAGTGGTCACGAATGATGGGACCTATAGCCCAACAACATCTGGAGCTCTACAGGGTCCCCATCCTAGTTCTAAATGTATGGAAACAAAAAAAACAAAACAAAAAAGGGGGGGGGAGTTCTAAGGAACATAGCTGCTTGCCAATGTGGAGGTGATACATATTCCGAATGAAGGTAAGATAAGTGATACTGAAATACTGCAGGATGAGAAGCTTAGGGAAATGAGAACACCCTTGGAGCATCAGAATGAAACACCACAATTATTCTGTGTATCTGTGAGATAAATTCCATCCATATAACATAGAGGAATGCAGCTCCCTATCAACACCACTCCGAACTCTTGACTTAAAGATTCTCTTTCTGTAAATAGCTTATTACCAAGACATATTCAGAGCCAAGGTACTTATGTAACAAGATAAACTGCCCACAGAAAATGTTGTTTCCATGCTGTTTTTTCTCGTCTGCATATCATTTAATACCAAGCATTGTTATATTTACTAATAGCAAACTCATTCTCCAAGTATGGATCCTTCTGTAGAAAAAAAACCAGCAGCACCCACACACCACCCAGGCTAAAAATATATACATTAGTTGGGGGATCCTAGGGAGAGGGAAACACAAAAAGCCCAATATGGACTGAGCATGCTCAGTGATCATGGAATGCTGACTGACGCTGGGGCGGCAGTGGTGAGAGGAGAATAGAATAGAGTATCCTGGAATAGAACAGGGGTGAAGGGGTGTGTGCTGCTGGGACGATTTTTCTCAGTGGCAGTGTGAGGAGGACGCAACAGTCATGTACCCTTCCAATCAGTCTGATCAGTTTGTTACATGGTTCAGCTTTGCATAGCTGCTCTTTGTTCAAGAAATAACGGATGAGGGAATGGGGGAGAGCCAGGACCACGGAACAGGGAGTATGCCCATGGTCTCAATTAGACTCAGAGCCAGCTATTCACAAGGAGCAAAGCTCTAGTCTACCTTGGTCCTGCGTCACTACAAGGCTAAAATACGTGCATATCCCATGCCCACAGACAAACCCAGATATATGTGTTGGCAGTGCACATGGTAGGGATACTGCAGTAATCCATCAGGTTTGATTTCTGATGCAGATATTGCTGTTTTGCTAGTGCACAGACAATTATCCTAACTGTTCTTGTGTCCAATTCTCCCTGATTTACTTTCTGTCCAGGGAAAATAAAAAATTGGCAGCTACATGCACAAACCCTTGTGCAAGCTATGCAGAGATTGGGCAGGAGGACAGAGGCTGAAAGTCCATTAGAATTTGCAAGGCAGTGAACTGCATTGCTCTCCATGGAATGCAAGTTCTTTTCCACTAATGCAACTATTTGGTGCTCATGAATGGCTGTAACACACATCAATTTGAGAAACTTTCTTTTCATTGAGGGGAGCAGATGAGGATTCTGCAAACCTAGATGTTGTTTGAGAAAGCAAAGGAAATCCAGAACACTTTACTGACTTTTTGTAGATATCTAATAACGTGGGTGGCGCTGTGGGTAAAACCTCAGCACCTAGGACTTGCCGATCGTCAGGTCGGCGGTTTGAATCCCCACGGCGGGGTGCGCTCCCGTTGCTCGGTCCCAGCGCCTGCCAACCTAGCAGTTCGAAAGCACCCCCAGGTGCAAGTAGATAAATAGGGACCGCTTACTAGCAGGAAGGTAAACGGCGTTTCCGTGTGCTGCGCTGGCTCGCCAGATGCATCTTTGTCACGCTGGCCACGTGACCCGGAAGTGTCTCTGGACAGCGCTGGCCCCCGGCCTCTTAAGTGAGATGGGCACACAACCCTAGAGTCCGACACGACTGGCCTGTACGGGCAGGGGTACCTTTACCTTTTAATAACGTGGGTTAGGACTTGGTAAAAATATCTAAAGTCTCACTGCATACATAGTTGCACCAACACCCCCCCCCCCAAAATGTACCAGGACAGGGTACTCTGCTATCCAGGCGTGGTGCAAAATGGAAACTGCTGTTCTGCCACTGCTGCCTGCACTGCCCACCCCACTGCTTCTGGTGGTGCTGGCATCGGTGCTGATTTCTGGAGATATCTCACCGAAAGTCGGTGGCGGGGTGGGCAAGGTATCCTGAGGGGCTGCACCTCAGCGGCTTCCACAGCCTGGCCTGACCCTGCTAGCATTGTAAGCAGACACAGGATATGTAACCACCATATGCGGTCAACGGTGTGTCATTTAGAACAGCCATCACCACTACACAGAGCATCAATTAGCCTAGTCATGCAACACCTGTTGGCATGCCATATGTCGGAAATGGGATCATCACCAGAACATCATGCCCAGGGGGGTCTCCAATCTTTTGGGGCCCATTTGCAAAAAACAAACAAACCACGAGGAGCTATCATGGGCACCACACACACTGCAATCATGCACACACCACCACCTTGGCTACAACGGAATGCTTATTTCAATCATAATTTCAGTGGGAGGAGGGGACACCGTGGGTGCCAAGGAAGACCTCTGTGGGTGTATGTCCACATGTGCCACTTTGGCGGCCCCTACTATAGCCGATAAAGTTCTATCTATGGCACATCATTGATCCCCATCATTGTTCACCCCAAACAGCAGGCACAATTAATAATTTTGGAGTGAAGAGTTCCAGTTATTTCAACAAAGCTTCACTTCTTAATATTTTGAGGTTGTCTGCAGTGTCATCTGGCTTTTAGGGGTTTCTAGGGAAGCTACAACCAAAGTTTCAAAATTCTCTTCTGTTACTTTGCAGATCTGAATGGCAAAAGAATTAAAACGCCACTTAGTTATATCTGGGGATTTTATTAGTTCCTCCGAAATTTAAACTTGCTCCCCTCCCACCTTCCATTCAACACAGTGTGTTGATAAGAATAGCTGGAATCAGGCAGCCTAAAATGACTCTATTGCCCAGCTCCACCTCTTCCTCTTCCTCCTAAGATGTTTCAACAAAGAACACCAAGTCCCAAAGAGGATTTTATTCTTATCCCTTTAACATTAACAAAATTGGCCCTGCCACAGAGCAGAGAGATGAACGAGGATGATCAGACAGAAAGCCCCCAGTGACCCAAATGATTCTGCCCGCTTTGCACCCGGAACTTCCCAGTTATTAAAAAACACTGAAACGCAAACACGGCCTGAAACCATTACCATGGTAACGAAGGATTCTGAAGGAAAGATACAAAAGAAGGAAGGGGCGGGTGAGGAGGAATTTCAACTATTCCTTAGGAAATACCAAACAACATTTTACTGACTCATCATTTAGCGATATTTTGTTTTAAAGAAAGAAGTTAACAGCACCAAAAAGAAACAGATTTCATTTTATGTTACTAGGGCTGACACTGATCCCTGAAAATGCTCATGATAAGCTATTTTTTTAATTATGAAAATATAATTAAAAAAAACCCTGTTTATTTTTAATTCAATGGACACACAATACAGTATTTTTTTTTAGAAAGGAAAAAGGGAAAGGCCAAAAAATAAATAAAGCATGAGGGAGACACAAAAGAAGAACTCCTGGTGAACTATTCAAAAATTGAATTACGGACAGCAAGGAAGCAATGATAATTTGTGAAGGGTTATCCATGGAAATAACAGGAGCAGTGATTTACTTTTAGCTAAAAGCGCAAAACAACTCTGCCAGAAACAATTCAAGCACTGCTGAGAAAGACCCTCCATTCACACAGAAAACTGCGGTTTTATTTTTTCCAGATGGGTGATTTCTGCCCCCTTCCCAAATCAGTATGTAGGGTATTTGTTGTAATTTACTTTGCAGAATAAATTTAGAGTTAACCTCATGTCAAAGTCTGGACCAGTAAAGCCCAGACCTTTGAAAAATGGTAGTCCAACTTCTTTACAGGACTGGGGCTGGATAAAAGGGATTAGTAGGATCCACTTCTGGAAAGGAACAGGTCCAAAAAAGAGGCAATATCAATATTTGGGCTGCGGCCATTTGGCAGAGAAGTACCACAAAAACTTCCATTACAGCTGTACAAGCTAAACCTGTTCTAAGGTTAAAAAGAATAGACCTCAATCTCCACAACCGTCCATCTGGCATCTTCTGACAGCACTAAGCTTGCTTAATGTTCCCACCTGATTGCAAAGCTACACAGGGGTGCCATAACCCTCTAGGCTTGTTCTCATCTAAACTCATTAAATCATCCTGATGGAGAGACGGGTGCTTAGTCACTAGGACCTTCTTAAAGCTAATTCCATGCTACTGTTGCATCTTATTTGGTTCTGGCATTAATTTAATCAGCCATTCCTACAATTCAATCAGGCCTGCACGATGACGAAAAGCCATTTCCAACCACTAAGTTGGAGGAAAGTAATCCTGCATCTCGCTTAGATGTCAGCCCAGGCCACAGATGGTGGTTGGAGCTGTTCAGAGGCTGAGGGAATAAGTCATGCAACCACTGGGGTGGGGGTGGGAACTGTCACTCACTATCTTTTCAAGATCCTGCCTCCAAAAGGGCTTTGCAACTCCAAGCTCTCATTTTGATTTTTGGCTTCAATTTCTCTCCCTCCCTAATTGGGACAAACAAGTAGCTGAAATGCTCCAACTCTATTTCCCAATTAAAAAGGCATTCAGACACATAGGCCCACTAGAAATGATCAACATTTTTATTTTTTCGTCTTCTTCCATTTTATTTAAGATGCCAGACTTTCTATTGGTATCACTTCCCCTCCAGCCAAGTGATGATATGTCTTCTGAATATCCTTTTTTCTCCTTATCACACCCATGTGGTTGGTCATTTGCAGTGTGCTTTTGGGTTTTTACAGAGTTCTCAAATGTCTTTGGAGTACAGATTGAAAGTACACTTTCAGCATTTCTATAGGGTTCTTCTAGTTTAACTTCAGAGAGGGTTCAGACAATCGTCTGCAGAGCAATGGTCATTTGCATAAACTCTTCCCTTTCTTCCATTATAGAGAGCTCTGCAGGAATTAAAAAAATGTGTCTTGCTGTTCTAGTAATAGAAGCCACATCCTCAAATATGACTTCCATTGTCTCCTAGCTTCTTCTCTGTAGGATTTATACTATTTGGGGTGTGTCTTTCAACAATTTTCAATCTATCTCAGCCTTTAGCAACCTGGTCCTACCCAGCAGTTGTCGTTGGACTACAACTCCCATCATCCTTAACCATTAGCCATGCTGGCTAGGGTTGAAGGAGTCAAAAAAATATCTAGAGGGTACCAGGTCACAGAAGGCTGAGCTGTCTGACTGAATCCATAACTTTTCTGATTGGTTCTCCTTTTTTTTCTTTTTTACAGAATCAGTTGCAAATGACATTCACGATAATTAATTTTGGAAAATAAAAGGCATCTTCACTGGGCTTTTTCTTTGGTGTCTTCTGGGATCTTTCACTCCCCGCCACCCGCCCTCAGCATCCTGCTAAGAATACCACTTCCTAAACTGTTGACATGTGTGCTTTCAGAACAGTCTGCTTTGTGTGAAAATAAAAGCTTCCCTAAGGCTCAGCCCTGGACCTCTTTCTCAGAACCTCTTCAAGGGATGGTCACACTCAAAGTGGGACAAACAAGTTTCTCCATCAACAGATGGGAATGGAGAGGAGAGAAGGATGGTGCTAAGCTCATGTTGCTCAATACTGGCATCTTGTCACTAAAAGAATTGTAAAAGAATTGCTTTTTTATGTATTCATAATCTGAGCCTGTTTTAATGATGATGATGATGATGATGATGATAATGATAATGATAATGATAATGATAATGATAATAATGATGATGATGATGATGATGATTATTATTATTATTATTTATTTGTACCCCGCCCATCTGGCTGGGCTTCCCCAACCACTCTGGGCAGCTTCCAAAAAAAATCAAAATACTGTAATACATCAAACATTAAAAGCTTCCCTAAACAGGGCTGCCTTCAGATGTCTTCTAAAAGTCTGGTAGTTGTTGTTCTCTTTGACATCTGGTGGGAGGGCGTTCTACAGGGAGGGCGCCCTGTTTTCCTCCTCTCGGCATTCCCTCATCCTTCTTCAGGAAAGCTGAGACCAGTTCCAGGTGGTTTTGAGTGAGACTTCCTTTATTAAAGATTTCCTTCTTTCGGTCTGAGAATCAGCAGGCTTACCCACAACATGGCTGATCTAGAACGCACCCAGGTCTGCTCATTGCCTTGCTTTCCTACAAGATAATGCAGGCTAGAGTGGCTCTTTAAAGCAAGGCTACACAGCAGGGGTGGGGGAATGTGCGGCATCTCCCCTGACCACTGACCAGATGGAAATTTGATTTCCAGTGTATCCGTAACATCTGGAGGACACTGGGCTGGCCACCCCTGCTGCATCAAAGCGTTCGTTACATATGTAAATATGCTTCTCTTCTCAAACCTTAGTACAGGAGCCTTCAATGCTTAACATTCTGGACTGCCAGTATTGTTCTGAGCTTATATTAGAAAATGTACTTTCTGCAGGCCAGCACAAAAGCTGAAGTTGACACTTCCTATCTTACCTGGGTTGGTAAGAGAATGCCACAGGATATCTTTGGCAATAACTTGCTCACTCAGTACAGCAACCCAGTCCATTTATTTAAACCCTGTTTATTTCGACCTGCTGAACACTGAAAATCTTTTTTTTTCTTTCACCATCTGCCAAAAATATTTTGCTAGTGCAAAATCTATTAGATGCTCCGTGTCTGGATTTGTAGAACGAGAGGCTCCAAGGCCCATATAGGAAGCCATTCCTACTGATGCAGAAGCTCTGCCTCCTAATGCCAAATGTATGTAGCTGCCTGGGACAACTTGGGTTGGTGGTGAAAGCAATGGATTCTAGACATGCTGAAAGCCAGGGTCAATCTCCCTCATTGTTGCAAACATCCTGGAGGAAACGCTGCCTCTGTCACAAAGGAGGAGCCTTAATTCATGATTTCTTTCCTGAGACTTCAGGAATAATATTATCCTAGCAATATAACAAAAATGGCAACCAATGCAGACCTATCCCCATAGACCTGGAAGGAGCGTAAGCTTCTTTAATGTCATTGGTTTCTGGTTAATCTAAACTATATTTCAAACTTAGCTCTGTATTAGAAGTTGGAAAATATACGCAGGAAGAAATCAGTCTCCTTTTCTTTCTGTGTATCTCCTGCTGAAACTGGTTTGGAAATACAGGTAAAGCTTCCTCTAATGCTGACTGCTTTCTACATCGGAAATGCCTGGAGTCAGCAAGAAACAACGAGGCTCTATCACGCATGTGTGTGAGATACAGAGGGACGGGTGCTTTTAAAGATCTGTTCCATGATGCTTTTTTCTCTCTGGAAGGGATCAATGGGATGCTGGTGGCATACTGTGTATGTAGCTCTGTTGAACAAGGCAGGGGGTGGGGTGGGGTGGAGGGCAGGAGGGGAAAAGATGACAGCACAAAGTGCTTTCAAAGGAGGATCACACAAAGCCAGCTTCTCAGCTGCATCACCTGCAACAGCACCGCTAAGACCTGGTAAAGAAAAGGAGACGGAGGCTTGTTTTTAAGCAACCTGCATCCTAAACAGAGGTGTGAAGTTGAAAAACAGGCAAACAGGTTCTAGTATACTTTCCCTCACCAGAATGCATGTCTACACTGAAAGCGACCTCATCTGTTTATGGCATAATATTGGTTAGCTGCATTTGGTTTTTTGATGAGAGATGTACCGTATATTGTTTGCATCCTCTTTGAACCATGCCTCAAGCTCCCTGCCCCCAGGTGGTGGTGGCGGCAGTGAGATTTAGGGCAACTGGGCTGTCCCTCTGGAGATGCATAACCATAGTTTCTAATCCATCATGCTTTTAAATTCTACCAATGTAGCCTGGCATCAGTGGCAAACCCCATATGCTGCCAGCGCAATATCACATGCACCTAAGATGTCTCAAATTAGCACTGACTTGCTGTCAAGTTTTATGAACGGCGGAGGCAACCAAGCCTTCCTCTCGTAGGAACTCGGTGTGCAAAGGGAATAACACAAGACGCAAGGGGAATTATATGAGAAGAATGAAAAGCACAGACACCAGAAAAACAACGTAGTCTGTAAGAAAACCATATGCCTAAGGAGCTTCATGGAAAATGTAAGAGCAGATATTATTTGAGACGGATAGCTCAGTTGTGTAGAGAGCTGATAAAACCAAGGTTGCAGGTTGGATCCCCATATGAGACAGCTACATATTCCTGCACTGCAAAGGGTTGGACTCGATGATTCTCAGGGTCCCTTCCAACTATATGATTCTGAGTCTATAACCCTCTGTCTAACAAATGCCTTCCAAGCCAGGCTCGTGGCTTGTGAAAGCCAAGCCCATAAATAATAATAATAATAATAATAATAATAATAATAATAATAATATTTATTTGCCTTCCATCTGATGGGTTGCCCCAGCCACTCTAGGTGGTTCCCAACAAAATACTAAAAACACAATAAAACATCAACCATTAAAAACTTCCCTGTACAGGGGACTTCCGGGTTAGCGCCATCGACTAATGGCGGATTCCCTCCGAGCTCCGGAGGGAATCGGCTCCGCAGGACTGGGTCTTGCTGCTGCGGCGACGCGGGGACCCTTAAAAATCACAGCCTGTGAGCGTGGTGACTCGGCAGGCACCATTTGCGCCCCCCCAATCTGCGAAGGAGCCTTTTTAAAGGCTCTGGAACGGGGACGGGGTGCGGCGCGGTGCTGAAAGTAGACTGCTTCTTCTGCTGAGTGAAGCCGCAAGCCATTATCGGAGAGCGCTGACTTTTTCCTTTGAACAATTGGATTCTAAAGCAACAACCCGTGAGTAGTATGGAAATTGGAATTTTAAAGAAAATTTTGATGAATTAGGAACGAGCGGGGAAGGTTTAAAAAGGAAGTCCGCCCCCCCTTTGTAAATAATTTAAAGCAAAGGACCTGCTAACTAAGGTCGAGAGAATTCTTTCTTTTTTGTAAAAGATTTTAACTTCACGGTTTGATATTACAAGAAATCTTACTGGAGGATAAAGAACTAATTTCGGGAGCTGAAGTGTCACCCCCCCGTACCCGGGAGAGTTCCGTGAGAGAGCCTGTTGATGAAGTACTGAAGAGTTTGACAGCTGTCAAGTTAGCTGTCAAGAAGGAAAAAGAGAACTTTGTTTCTGTTGTTTCTGCTGGTTATATTTGTTACAATTTGTTGAAAATAAGGAAGGGCTGATACAAACTAACTTGATTTTTGGGTTTGAGCTGAAAGGAACCAAAATCCCCCTAGAGGGGGTTTAGGGACATTACAAGAATGGCTGGAGGAGGGAAAATTCAGGCTGAATTGGACAGAGCATTTGTTCTCTTGGGAAAGTTACAAGGCCAAATTGATGTTTTGGCTATAAACGTCACAACTCTGGACTTAACAGTAAATAACATTGTTGAATCTGATAAGGATTTGAAACAGGAAGCCTATTCAATTGGACAAACAGAGAAACCTGAGAGCTTTGAAAATATGGAGAAGGAAACATATGTTGCCCCTGAAGAAAAGGAAGGAGGAGCTGTAATTTTGCAGATGTTAAAGGAGAGCTGTAACTTGAGGCCTGACATGATGGCAACAAAGCAAAATAAAAACTTGATGTGGAAAGTCTGGCCAGAATTGGAGAGTGGAAAATTGAGAGATCTCCTTATGTGGAGATCTGAAGACCGAAGGATTATAAATTTGATTAAGGCGGAAGTTGGAGCTTTGGGGACATTTGGACTTGAAAGGAGTATGAAACAAGATTTGGAATACCCCATAGGCTTCATTTTTAAGTATGGAGGTCTGGCTGGAAGAAACATGAATCCTGTTGGGCCGGAGCCTCTCCGAGATTTGGGGTTTAACATTAAGGACTATCAAAAAGACCGGCAGAGAGGAACTGAGAGAGATTTAAGAGCCTCGGATGTGAGATCTCCAGGCTAATACTATATTGAGACTGATGGACACTTGCTGGGGACTGAAACCGGGAAAGGGGTGGGTGGAGTTTGGGAATCCAAAGGGTATACAATTATAATTTGTTCTGTTTTTATATTGTTTTGCTATTGGTATGAAAATTGGGAAAGTCGTGGAAGGGAAGTTTGGTCGACATTAGGAAAAATGTTTAAGAATGAGTACTAATGTATAAGTATTGATGTTTAAGTTCGGATAAGTTAAAACTGGTCTCTAAAATGGTCTAAACTAAATGAAGATAAGGTTTGCAAAAATAAATTAAGGAAATGGAAGAAAGAGAAAAAGTAAAATAATAACATGTTAAAATAAATTATTAAGTAAAGTTGAGAAATAAGTAATAAGGATTTGCTGAGCTAATAATTTAAATTGGAATACAAGAAGGGGAGGTGTGAGGAGGTCTGAGAAACAAGTTAAAGGAAAATAAGCAATTGAAATTCTATGTGTTTTTAATTGTTTTTAAGTTTTGTATTTTTGTACTTTTGTCATTTTTTGGGGTCTATTTTTGTTTTTGTTTTGTTATTGAAAATTCCAATAAATATTCATTAAAAAATAAATAAATAAAAACTTCCCTGTACAGGGCTACCTTCAGATGTCTGAAGCAGAGGTTTCATAAGCCCCCAAATTGTTCTGCAGCTTGGAGTGGCATTGCGCTCTCTCTCTCTCTCTCTCTCGGGGTGTGTGTGTGTGTGTGTGGTGGGGAGAAAACTTTGATCATGGAGTGGGTGTTAGCTACTCCTGACTTAGAGGCTAAATGGTGCAATTTGAGCTAGTCAATTACCATGTTGTTCTTGATTCTAATAGCCAGTTCTAGGAGTTTTAGAAAAGTACTGGGAGGCAAAATAAGCATATATAAATGATAGTGGAAAAATTACTATATCAGACATCACCAGTTACTACTGGTGTGTATTATCATACAATGTCTTACATGTGAATTTGCTAAACAAAGCTCTGACTCCAACCACTCCCCACCCCAACTGTATAGCAAATTCTTCAATAGAAGTTCATAATCCCTTTGTAAAAGCCCAAACCAAGACTTCTTTGACCAGGAAGCCCCCTTACCTAAACAAGGTTGAAACTTGCTTATTTTAAATATGGGTGTCCACTGATTTCTTTGCCATTATATGCATTCTTTATATCTCTTATTTCTTTATATCTTACACACCAGAACCATATCCACTAATTTTGGCTATGTGTTGACATGCTCTCATTAGAGTCTTATTAAGCTAATTACTCCCAATACAAAACAGGAAGTACATTTTTGAAAATCAGCTATCATGATGATGAACCATTCCAACAGCTACCATTAACATTGATTTAATTCCATTAGGGTTCCAGCAGCAAATCTTTAATAAGAATAACTCCTGTTTAAACAGCAAGTAAATTGAGTGTTGGTAATACAAAATCTATAGAGCACTGTGTTCCCTTCTCCCCCATATCAGTCTAATTTATTCAGCTGTTCTTGCTCAGGGGTTTAAATGGATAATTCACACAAGCTCTGTGGTAGGTAAAGAGAAAAGGCAGGAATAGATGGGGAGGTGACAAAAATGATGCCAGACTTTTGATCACTTGGCAAAAGAATGCTGGCACATAGCAGGGAAGGTGGCAGTAAACTCACATGCAGCAAAATGGGATTCATGCGCCAAGCCATAAATGGGAATGCATCATTATTTAAAGATGGGGCTTTATGGTAGGCTCGTTCCTGCAAAATAGGCAGAAGATAAATGCATAGAGAAAACAAGAAGAAGATAGTTTGAAGCCAGCAGGAGGATCATAGAATCGTATGCTTCATAGTTGCACAGACCAGTGAGCAAACCCAAGTTAAACATTTTAAAGTGGTTAGGGAAGCTCATCGGATCAACTCAGGTCTATCTTTCAATTGCTCCCTCCTTCAATATAGCAAGGAATGGGGAGATGGGGAATGTCCATTTTGATCTCTCTTGATTTCTCATTTATAAAATCTTAAAGTCAGTTTTCTGAGTTTTCACATCAGTTTGCATTTAAAAAATAAATAAAAGTCCTCATGAAAGTTCATGATTTTAGTACAAATCTCTCCTAATCCTTTTGTATGCAATTTCCCCTAATACATGTCTTGCAAAGCCTATTTTCTTAATTTGATGCATTTTTTATGTTAATTGCAATAATATATGCATTTTTATGCAGTTTACCTTAGTACATGCATTTTTGTACACATTACTCGGTTGGAGAAGTGCATTGCAAAATTCACCGAAGTGTGAATTTAAAGAGAATGTCAATGTTTCAGTTTGCATAGTGTTTTGGAATGTGCAAATTAGGTAGGTTCACCTTTAAATGAGAAATAAATTTACTTTCTCTCCTGTCCCTACACCTAAGACTTTGGGACATCCTCATTAGCAGCCCATGGATCGCCATCTCAAAACTCACTACTACTTGACTTCTGACGCTATTAGAGTAAGCTGAAAACACTCAAATGAGGCTTATTCAACAGCATGTTTGCGAGAATTTTTGGAAAAAAAAGGGGGTTTCCTTTAAAAAGCTTAACAATTTTGAGGTCTTCTTAATAAAAGCTCAACAACTTTCGGGGTGTCTTGGTTATTACATTTTGGAATATGGCAAACCTATTTAAATCCCACAGTCATGGAAGATCTGCAGTATTTGTTGATTCACAAATCCTCATGCACAATCTCCACCTGAAACTCTGGGCCATCCTTCACAATGGCATAGCACCACATGGCTCCAGAGAATTTGATGTGTTTACAAGTAGCCGAGATTAGTGATACCAGAAAGTGGATCCTTCCTACTCTGAGTCATGTACCATACAAGCATCTGCTTCAGAACCATTAGGGTTTAGAAACAATCATACAGATGAAAAATGTACACAGGGCATTTAGCTCACAGCTTTTGCTAATCTTTGATATATACACTGATTTCTTTAAAATTAATACATGTCTTGCTTAGCGAGGTGGGCTGAGCAAAAACGGATAAGGGCCCTGCATGGAGTATAACGAGAGTTGCACAGAAAGCAACACTCTTGACTTTTCCCTGTCCTCAAAATACTTGCTGTTGTGAAAACAACTGAAGATGGCATCTGCCCCTTTTGCACCTGATTTCCATGAGCAAGCAATAATTGTAAAAGAAAACCCACCTACTGCGAAAAGAGCCATATTGCGCTCAGTGGTGATATTGCACATCATCACTAATGACAATCCTTGAATCCAAGCACACTGACTAGAATGGATCCAGGCAGGAGCAGACACAAATATATACTAAAAATAGTACCTGCACGCCCACACGCAAACCACTGACCCCCAACAACCTGACACGAAAGCACAGCTATGTCCAGAAAATCCAGAATGAATATCCACAGCAAGGGACAGAGAACAAGTGAGCTGCAGAATCCCACATTCAGCCAGCAGCATTTTAATGATGCAGTCAGCAAAAGAGAACAAAATAACACTACTATAAATTACCACTCTGTTATTATTGTAAGTGACAGCATAATCAATGAAAAGACAACATGTGGCCAAAATACTTGTTTGTAATTTTTTTTAAAGTGCTTATTCATAGTGGGGAGGAAATAAATACAGTGTGAATTGTAGAACTGTAGTTGGAAGGGACCCACTGCAACACAGGAATCGAACTCACAACACTGCGATTAAGAGTCTCCTGCTCTACCAACTGAGCTATGGCCCATGTAGGGTGTGTGGGGTGTGGGGTGTGTGTCCTCACATAGCACAGTGACCTTGATTTGACTTTCAAAGTTCTGAAATGGAGAAATACTACCACATCTGAACCCTGTTCTTCTGCCTCCTGGTTTCCAGTCAGAGCCAATTCATAGAACCCTTGGTGTGTCATAAGGGACATGAGGGCCAAGTGGAAGCATATTGTAGTTGTGTCCCAGTCAAAGCAGCCGTTTAATTCCCTTGCCACTTGCCCACAGTATCGTTCGGAATGCCTGAGGAAGGGCAGGGAAAACTATGACTTGTCATCAGCTGGACCGTCTCCACCCACAGAAACTTGTTTTTATGTTTTGATCACCATCTGAAGTCCTGCTCAGTGTTGCTCTGCTTTCCTTTGGGCCACATCAGCAAGGCTGTGGGGGGGGGGGGGGGCTATTGTCGTCTGGAAGGGCACTTCGGTGCTGCTAACACAGCGGTTTGACTTCACCACTGGAGGTGCACTCCACTGAGACAGATGAATGCCAGCAATCTGAGATAAACCAGGCTGGGGAAACTCAATGAATGAATCATAGAATTGGAAGGGACCACAAGTGCCATCTACTCCAACCCCCTGCAATGCAGGAATCTTTGGCCCAATGTGGGGCTTGATCACACAACTCTGAGATTCATATCTTACCAACTGAGTTATCCTCCAAACTGCTGGACTCCAAACTTCCATCAGTCCCATCCAGTACAGTCAATAATTTACAGTCTCTATCCCTTTCTAAAGTGAAAGAAGTTGAAACTAGTTTAGCTTTCACCTCCTCTTCCTGTAAAGGAACACAGCAGAGCCAGTATCATCTTGCTTAGGATGGGTAAATGAAAGAACAAAGGCACCGTAAGCTCTGGGATCACTCTGTCCCAGCCCCCTGCGAATTATCGCATGTTTCCCTCAGATGAAGAGGTCCTTCTTTTCTTTAATTAGCTGTTGGCTCCACAGGAGGTAGAGAAGCAAACAAAATCACAAATCGGAGGAAAAAAGACTAGATCAAGGAAGTGAACCAGTAAGTTAGTGATACTTGCTACAGTCCTAGCACCTTAATCCACACTTCTTCACAAATGAATACTGCGCCAAAAGGATACGCCACATTTTTACAAGAAACTATCCTGCATTTGCCCGTAGACCTTTTAGTTTCCGATCCTTTCTGCAGGCACATTTTCCTTACATACCGTGGCACAGATGGGTGATATTTTCATGCTGCAATGGTTATTGGGTTTTAATGTTACTTAGTGACAACTTTACAACATTTGTACAGTCACCTGTTCAAGCCCCCTGCTGTTTGATGCACTAAGGATTAAGCTTTAAAACTCTTAAATGAGCTTTAAAAGTGCCTGAAAAGGTTACACTGGTATTTTGCAAACTGAGCGTGCACATTAGCTACTGTTTTGAGAGGTTCTTCCTTTGTAGACTTTTTTTTTTTTTTTTAAGAATGCCCTCCTATTGAATTACTTCCTTTTCTAAGCTTTCAAACAATTGCGTACCAGTAGTTTTATCACAGCAGGCCAGTCTACAGCTCCTGCCACAACCACAGATTTTTGTTTCATTTGCTCTCCCCCCTCCCATCTTTCAGGCTTGACTATCTCTGGGACCTTTTTGACTTAGACGCAGCTAAACACCTGGCTGCATAATTCTTGTGTTCCTGCTGCCTTTGTTCCTATGGACCTCATACACATATTTAACATTCCAGCCTTAGCTGACTTTGTGTTGCCAACACCACAGTGTGAGAGGTAATGAATGAATTAGAAGCAAAAGCCTCAATGGATGGAAATTAATATCCAGATATTTGTTAGAGGAAACCAGTGCTGTGCCTTCTTTCAACTGAAGCAAGAAGAAACTGCATGATGCGTTTAGAGTCAGTGTGTGCCTTGGCAAGAGGGAAACCAAAGAAAAGAGCCCAATGGATCACCTTCATTGGAAATGTTAATTGCTCTATACTGCATTGCATTGAAGCTTGTATTCTAGGGCTGCCATATGTTCCTAAAAAAAGCTCAAGCTCAACAACCTGTGGGCTTTTGGGGTGTCCTGGTTCTTACTTTTTGAAACATGGCAACCCTATATTTCATTGTATTATATGTAGGTTTCCAGTTTCATTTATGTACCCTATTTGTTATTTTGTAATCTGCTTAGAGACTATCTTAGTATAAGTGGTACGTAAAATATATAAAATAAATAAATCGACAGGTTTCACCCACCAGATCACATATTTGCCTTTGAATCTGCTTTCCCCTTCTGCTTTGATTGTCTTTAGAAATTCTCAAAACTCATACACACTCTCACACACACTTGTTTTGCTCTGCTTTATTTCCTTAGACCCTCTGTTCATGTCTTTTACTCCCCTTCCCCGCAATCAAACCATGGTTGCTCTCATTCCCCCAATGATCTTAGGCTGTTCCTTCAGGACCCTAATTATCTCTTTGCTTGGTTATTTACGATTAAATAGGAAGAAACTTGTTTCTTTGCTGCTTTTACAGTTGTTTGCTATAACCACTCAGCCTGCCCTGATGGGATCTTTGCTATGCAATCAATAATGTTTCAGCTAATTCTTAGGCTACTACAGAAGACTAACTTTTGCTCTGGCTGTGATAATCGCGTCTTCAGATCAACTGATTTCGAGCATGTTGGGGGTGGTGGTCTTCTGCTCATAATAATTGGTGGGGGTCAAGTTCCTTAATCTCTAGGGGTAGCAAAGCAGTTGAACATGATGTGAACTGATGTGACAGCGCTGGGATAACAGTGATACTAATTTTATGTACAATGGTACCTCGGGTTACGCACACTTTAGATTACATACGCTTCAGGTTACAGACTCCGCTAACCCAGAAATAGTACCTTGGGTTAAGAACTTTGCTTCAGGATGAGAACACAAATCGTGCTCTGGCGGTGCAGCGGCAGCAGGAGGCCCCATTAGCTAAAGTGGTGCTTCAGGTTAAGAACAGTTTCAGGTTAAGAACGGATCTCCGGAACGAATTAAGTACTTAATCCGAGGTACCACTGTACTAGATGATGTACAGTGTACCATTAATCTTCACAGAATGGGCCTGGCACTGCAGTTGTATTCATTCACATCTCCTCCTGCTAGCATGGCCCTTAAAAAATTTCAGTATGTTACAACCCCATTTTTTAAAACAGACTGTAAATCTGATATGTGAGGGATGTGTGCCACTTATTTCTATTAATAACAAAGCTACCAGTTTCTCATTATTATGGAAACCTGGTTAAGGGTGACATATATGATGCTTTAAGCAATTATGACAGCTCCTTCTTTCCAAAGAATAGCTGGTTTTCCTTAAAATGAATGTGCTGAGATTTCTGCTTTTAATTTTTTTAAGTATGATGTTCATGAGAATGACTCATTAGGAACACATATTCAGAAATAATGGGCAAAACTTCCCAAAGCTGTTAAGTCCAATTTTGTTTTAACATAGAGAAAGAATTGGTTATCATGAGCATTTAATGGGGACTCTAAACTTTACACTGCTCTCTTTCTCTCTTTGTTCTTGTGAAAGAGTTTGAAGGAGGAACTAGTGTCAGAGTCCCTTAACCCAAGCGTGATTACAGGGTGACCTCATCCAAAGAAGTTGGGAGTGGGGAATTCTGCTCCTACTTACAGGGCCATATCTAGAGAGCAGCACTGGGTGGCTATACTTAGCCACCCTGGCACTAGCTGTAATCTTGTCCCCAATGCTCTTTAAGCCATTAGGAATGGCTATCGCGGGATTTGGAGCACTGTGTCATCAGTATAGTGATGATATCCAGCTCCATTTCTCTATTAGCATATCCTGGACTAGTCTCTGGATGAAGTGGTAGGTTGGAGGAGGGAAAATAAACAGGAGACTGAATCCTGAAAAGACAGAAGTCCGGTGGTTTGGTGGCTCCTGGGTCTGGGAATTTCATAGCTGCCGCCCTCCATTTGAAGGAGCAAGTGCGCAGCTTGGGGTGCGGGTATGTGTGCACACCCCTGAGGATGTTCTTAGATCTACCTTTCTCACTGGAGGCCCAAGTGGGTACAGCAACTACTTTTGGCTGGTTCTCCAGCTACAAATGTGTCTGGCCAGGGAGAGCCTCGCCCCTTTGACTCATGCATAGGGAAACTTAAGGCTGGATGACTGTAATACACTCTCTGTGGGGCTGGCCTTACAGCTAGTGCAGCAGCTGCAGCTAGTGCAGAATGTTGCAGCTAGATTGCTTCCTGGAGACCTTTTCATGCACATGTTAACATCTCTCTTACATTTGTTGCTATACTGGCTCCCAATATGCTGCTAAAGCTCTCAAGAGCAGGCTATTTTAAGGAAAATCTTCTCCCACATCATCTGACACCATCACTGAGGTCAGCTAGAGGCCCGCATGGCTGTGCTGCTGCCTTGAAAGGTTCATCTTGCAATTACCAGGGATATGGCCTTTTCCATTGTGATGCTATCTCTGTGGAACCATCTCCCCTCTGAGTTATTGCAGGCACCCACATCAATCCCTGCTGCCTATGGAGATTCGGGGGGGGGGGTTGGTTAATTTCTAACTTTTTCCCTAGTTCCAGGAATTTAGGGGAGTCTTGCTCCCCCCCCCAAACTTATAACAATATCAACATTTCTGATACCAAATTATTCCACTTCATAGAACTGACAAAGCTAGGGTTCAGTGTGTATGGAAATACTTGTGTTTTATATTAGGCAAAAGAGCCTCATATAAAAACTAATAAAGTCAATTGCTCATAAGGTCCTTCATTTCTTTTTAAACAACCTATCCTTGCAGATACATTTGGTGACATTGATTTGTTTGTTCTTAAGGGTTTTTTTTAGGGGGAGGGGAAAGGTCACATTCACCATTTATAATCTCAGCAGAAGGGCCAGAGCTATCAATTCTCAGCTCTAATTCCCTATCTCATAACTGTCAGATTATGAAACTGCAAACTGTAAGCCTCAGGAGTTTACAGAAAAACATCTCCTTATTCTCTCCTGCCGCTTTAATCAGATGAATTAATAAAACCAGGATTCAACATTTGCTATTCACTCCAATATTGAGGGGAGCGGGAGCGGAGGGAAATAGGACATTGGATTCTCTAATCTTTTCTTAAAAAGAAAAGAAAAAGAAGATAGCACTCTGAAACTCACTGAGTACTCACTTACCAATCACCTTTCTACCCCAGTCCCAGGTTTTTCCAACTATGACATCTTTTAAGCCTCTCTGAGTGCATCACATAATCACCTTCTGTCCATAAGGCAACAGTCCTACTCTATTTTGCCTTGACCACAACTGGAATAATGTGTCCAATTCTGGGCACCACAATTTTAGAAGGATGTTGCCAAGCTGGAACGTGTGCAGATGAGGGCAACCAAGGTGATCAAGGGTCTGGAAACCAAGCCTTATGAGGAGCGCTTGGATGAGCTGGGTATGTTTAGCCTGGAAAAGAGGAGACTGAGAGAAGGTATGATAGCCATCTTCAAAATATCCTAAAGGCTGTCACATGGAAGAGGGAGCAGGCTTGTTTTCTCCTGACCTGGAGGGTAGGACGTGAACCAATGGCTTCAAGTGGGAAAGGAGTGGGAAAGGAGATTCCCACTAAACACACAGGAAAGCTTTCTGACAGTAAGAGCTGTCTGACAGTGGAACAGTCTCCCTCGGGAGGTTGTAGACTCTCCTTCCTTGGAGGCTTTTAAGCAGATGTTGGATGGCTATCTGAGAAGGATGCTTTAGCTGAGATTCCTGCATTGCAGGGAGTTGGACTTGATGACCCTTGAGTCCCTTACAACTCTACGGTTCTTTTATTCTATATTCCTAGGGACACTGGTGCTACAGGTTCTACTGCCTAGCAGACCCACCTCTCTCTCTAATCAACTGCAACCTTTCCCCAGCCTGGTATGCTGAAAATGCTGTTGGATTCCAACTCCCAACAACCCTTCCCAGCATGACCAATGTCAGTTGAGCAGTGAGGGTTGCAGTCCAACAACATCAGGAGGACCACATGCTCCCCACCCTTTCCTGGTGGCAAACTCTTTCCCATGGGTGTTCCCAAAGATAGTTTATTTTTTAATCACCATGAGAAAAGCACACCAGGCAACATGATTGCTTCTCTTGCATGCCCTTGGTGGGTTTTCTGTTATGGTAAGAGGGGTAATGGGAAGGGCAGAGGAACTGCTAAGGTTGTCTCCCCATCACAGGAAGCAATACCTGAATTAAGACAGAGATGACATTTCCCTCTGTGATTCAAACTATCAAAAATGAAGAATGTGAACTTTGCATCAACTTTTCTAGTTTCCCCTCCAGACTCCAAAGGAATGATCCACTTGGTACTATTATTAAAAGAATAACGAATTTCAAAAGCAATCCATCAATCCTTACTTCAGCTATGGAGACAAATTTTGAGTAAGGTCAAGAAAGGAAGGTCAAACAGCATGTGACAGATCCTAAGAGGACCTAAGTGTGCCTTTCCATTTAAGGCATAACGAAAACAAAGGTTAATCAGCCACATTGCATTAAGATTTCAGAAAACATGCTTGCTTGAAAGGACACATTTAGCACACCAAAGGGGCCTCAGCCACTATAATGTACAACCACTGATGCATTAATACACCAGGATGGCACTAGGATCTACAATTATACCTGCAGAATTTGGTTTGCAGCTACTATTCTGACACAGGGAGCTACAAAACGAGAAGTAAAGCAACTGCATTAAACAGTAAGCGACTATGCCAATAGGGAAGGGGGAGCTAGAAAAGAAGAAAAATGAGCACATCTGAAGGACAGCTTGTTTAATAGGTTCAGTTATGTTCAGTACGTTCAATGCAACTTGCTTCCAAGGGGCAGAGTAATCCTAACCAAGGTGTGCCTGATCAGTGTAGCCACTGCTGCATTTGCAACCCCACTGCTTATGCTGGCTGAGGCATAAGATAGTAGCAGAGGAAACTCTGCTCAGTGCGAGAAGAGTCTGGAGCAGGTGCAGTGATCGGTCCCAATGCTGGATTGGGTGGAATGTCATCAAGTGTCAGCCGTGTACCCAGCTCAGGATACATTGGATTCCAGGCCAGCAAAACCACTCCTCCTCTCCTGAATGCTCTGTTGGGGGGCTTTCCTTGGATTACTGTTGATGAGAATATAACCTGCAGGAACTCCACCTGCCCATGCTTTCATTAGGTGGGACAGAGAGCTCCATATGGGAGGAATGACACTGACATCACTAGGGGTGGAGCTCTTTATGAAGATGCCACCAGGTCGGTGATGTCTCTAACCTTATGAGACTTTATTCCTTTTTTATATTATGTTGAAAAACATATTTAAAATTTTCCATGACCTCTGAAATTAAATGGAATGACAAGAATTTAGGACTCTGTATGGGAAGTGGGGGACAAAGTCAACCTGATGTTTCAGGGGGAAAGTTGGGTTTCACAGAACTAGAAGCCAACGTATTTGATCGACCCTTTGACACTGAACAACACTGACACAGACCTATGGGAACTGGAGTAGGTCTTAAATCAGCAACTGTACATAACAACTATGTACCACTTGCCAGTAAGAGAATGTAATCAGTGCTGGCATTTTTAGTTTGGTCACATCAACTGTGCACCAAAGCAGACACATTTCTAAATAAAGGGCACCCCACAATATGACTGACTGGAGCAAAATCATGTCTAAGTATTGGAATACACCATAACCCAAATTGTATGGGGAAGCCTGCATTAAAAAACACAAAACACCACCAAGCATGCAATTACAGTACTTATTTCACGAAACAGCTTGCATATTTCATGACATGTTATTTGCAAGTTAGCTATTATAAAATCAAATGTAAATGATTTACTGAGGTAAGCAAATAGTCTTGTGGCATTTGGAGAATTACTGTGAAAATGCAAAAAAAGAAAGAGAGAGAGAGAGAGAGAGCAAAGCATTGTAAAGACGGCTTCACTTGCTTACATCCTCAGACCAACAAGTGTCACTGAACTCTATTCACCAGTGTGCAGTTCTCCACACTAAGTAGCACAACCAGAAGTGCTCCCCCAAGATCTGCAGCTTTGTTGCCCTTGCAGAGCTTCAGAGCTTCATTTAACAACAGACCAGAACAAACACAGCTAAACAGAGCAAGGCATGAAAGTAAGAGGTCAGCATGAATCGATGCTGTGTGGTACGAAATCCCACTCAAGGGGCTAAGAGCAGAACCAGAATGGAGCTAATGAGGCCACCATTTGGGGTGCCTTGGCTGCAGGGAGAGTCTAACTATAACTACTAAAGTACAGAGGGCTCTGCTTACCTGCTCGTGATACTCAATCCCCATGCTGAGGGTATTGATCAGGATAGCTATCATGATCCCACGGCCAAAGTACTTGCTATCTACAATCTTCCGAAACGTCTCACAAACCACCTTCCAGAAGGCTAGGAATTTTAAGGTGTTTCTTCCCCGAGCTTTCCAACGCTGAGGGTCCCTCTGATCACTGTAGTGAGCATCCTGAGTAAACTCATATACCCCGTCGCTGTCAGAATCTCCCACTTCATTGTCCACCAGCTCTGGATCGTTAGCCAAGGTCTTCATGCAGTATGGACAACTATCTGGGTTGCAAGTATTGTTGGGTTTCCCAGACTGGCTGGAAATCTTGCAGGAACTTTGACAAGCACCTGAAACAGGGACAAAGAAAACCATACCCTCTGTTATTTCACTAAAAATCTTGGAAATCTCTTTCTGGAGCAGCCGAACAATGTCGGTGTCCAACTGCAGTTTTTGTAAGTTCAATAATTTCACACCAGATGTATGTGGAGAACCTCTGCCCCGTTTGAGTGGTTATCTCCAACCAATGCAAAAACAGTATGCGTGTATAACTTTCACCATGGCTAGAACAACATTTGAACCATAATTTTTGACTATCTACTGAACCTGAATCAAGACCCTTACTAAGAGATTGATAAGAGGGAGGATACATTAGATTCTAAAAACCTGGTGATTTTTGATGCTAAGCATCAGCCTGCCCCCTGCATTCTCCAGCATGTTGTCAGAAAGGTCAGTCCCAATTTAATGAGAAGAGAATTGAAGGGCACAAGTCAAAGAGAGCAAGAGGTGGGAGGATGGGAAAACACAGAAGTGGGACATCAAATGAGCCAGAGGGGCCCTTTCAGGAATGGCTTAAACAATCTCTTGAGAAAACTAGATCAAGTGCTGCATATATGCTGCAACTGAAAAAGGAGCTACATTCCAGTTTCTCCTTCCTCTTCCATAGCTTCTAGAACTCGCTGCCAGGTATGAGATCCCAAGGGACCTTGTTTCCCTGTCATTCCCTCCCCAGCAATTGTCAGCCAATGATTTGGAGGGCTGTGACACAAGTTAAGTTCTCCTAGATATTACAGGTAGGGGAACTACCAGACACAATTTCACTTGCAGGCAATGTGTTTGCTGTCACTTCTGCTTACATCCCGGGGTTCCGCCACTAGCGAGGAAACATCACCAGCCAGTAAGCTATTATAATGAATGCAGGCAAGGTTTCATTTGAAAGAAGCTTTGTGCAGAAATTAGGCCTGTTCTGCTGCTTCTTTAAAAATCTCCATCGGTCAGAATTCAGAAGCAACTCATGCAACACATAGCAAGAGACCCATAAATGGCTACCATCCTACCTATGGGGATGCTTTAGGTGTCTCAGCCTGATTCAGCACAAATAGTAGGATTACGTAGAATTTAGGTATCACAGTGAAGTGTGTGCGTGCATGTGAGCTGTCAGAGATGATGGCCCAAGTTTCAACTAGCCCAGCGTGCTAGCAGAAGCCTGTGCAGGGGCTCACACTAACACAACAGGGCTCCCCTCCTCTCCTCCCCCCATGCACCACCACATCTCCCCCAGATCTGGTCTGGAGGTTTGGGAGAACCCTGAGAAGAGAGCACAGGGCTAGGAGAAGGAAAGATCATTGCACCCGGCAAGCAGAATTCTTGCACTGATGTAACAATCATAAGAGTATGATGTTAAATTCCTCCCAGTGGTCTGGACACCATTTTCCCATAGGACCATTGTTTTTCAAAAAACATCTTCCAAAATACAATTCTGCAAGAGGAATCTGGAAACTCCTCAAAATGTTGAAACTTAAAAATGCTCTCCAACCTAATTTCTGTTGCGTTTTCTTCAAACAGAAGCTTCAGTGGTGTACATATAAACTGGGCAAGTATTTCTCTATGGAGCAAGACCTATGAGGTCAGAATTGTCAGCTCTCATCACTGCAACTCAACACCCTTCATAACAACACAGCATGCTCTATGTTTTGTGATATGCTGATTTAAGACGGCCTTTCATTTTTCATACTCTAAAGCTGAGAGGAGGAGGTAAAGACACTAAAACATTTATGTGTTTATATATACAGGGTGAGTCCTTTAAAAGAGGCCCCATGGATACAGAGTACATGTGTTCCACGGGGCCCCTTTTAAAAGACTCAGCCTATATATAGCTATAGGACATGCACACACACACAGTTGACACAATTTATCCTATTATATCTCACCTCCTTAAGCTCATGACCTAAGAGCAGATAGGATACTTGGTGTGTGTGTGTGTGTGTGTGTGTGTGTGTGTGTGTAATATCCTCTGAATTTCTTCACTTTCTCACCTATACAAAAGAAGAAAATCCATGATACTGCTCATTTCCACACCCTAATTTATTGGAAGGACAGATCCTGAAGCTGAGGCTCCAATACTCTGGCCACCTCATGAGAAGAGAAGACTCCCTGGAAAAGACCCTGATGTTGGGAAAGATTGAGGGCACAAGAAGAAGGGGACGACAGAGGATGAGATGGTTGGACAGTGTTATCGAAGCTACTAATATGAGTTTGACCGAACTGCAGGAGGCAGTGGAAGACAGGTGTGCTCTGGTCCATGGGGTCACGACTAAACAACTAAACAACAACAATTGCTAAGCCACGAATGTCTGCTAACTAACTTTGAAGATGAAAAAGAGAGAGAAAAGAATGAGTGACAGCTGTCCACTGCCAAGAGTTCACAGTCACCTCATTACACATTTGGCTATTAAGTTAAAACAAAAAGCAATCAGCTCTTCTGGCACCTGGAATATTAGGAGCTGTAATTAGAGACAAGCACTGCAGCCAGCAAGCTACTTGGATGTTCCTGCTGTTTGGTGATACTTCAGCATTAACAACTTTCCCCTAAACATATCATTCTCAAATCATTTCTCGCAATGGCTGAGGCCAGCTGACAGATGGTACCCCACCAGACGACAAGGATACAAAGAGTCTCCCGTTTGTGCTGGCTATGGTGGAATGAAGAGTTTGTCTCCAGAATGCACCTCTGACCCAGTTGTAATGTCTCTCTCATTTCGAAGCCAGCAGGGGAAACTCCCATGGCTGATATAAGGCAGATAATAAGATTTTGGCTACCTGGCCCTACACCGCATCACATCCAGACAGTTTTTCTTATGGATCTCTCTAATGGCAAACATCATGTTCTGCTCATGTGTTAAAGGGGAAAGCATCATACACATCTGCATATATACTCACAGGTGTGCGGCTGCCTACCAAAACATATCATGTTCAGAAAGAGCAGCTCTTACAAGTTACATAATGTGCAGCCTGATCCTAGGCATGCTTGTTTGAAAGCAAGTCCCACTGTGCTCAGTTGGGTTGGCTGCAGTGCACTCCCAGGTAAGTGTGCTTAAGACTGCAGCCTAAGAGGTCACCTTCCTAAGAAGTTAAGGAAGAATGACCAAGTCATCAGACTGTTCTTCACTGTTATGAAAGAAAATGGACATAGGCAGGAAACAGATGCAAAGACAAATTCACTTTCTGAGTACAATGCTCTGAATATTTGCACATTTGCAATGATGTGCATCAGGGATCGGGAGCCTGTAGCCTACAGGTGTTGTTGGACTCCAGTAACCATCAGTCCCAGCCAGCATACATACATGAACAAAGTTCTTGCTTTCCTCTCTCATTGCTTTTAGACAAATATTAAGGCAACGGCAACTCTCAGAATGATGGAATGACTGCTCCAACTAAATAGGAGGCCTACCAGTCACCACCTTGACATAATGTGTCCTGCAGATGGAGAAAGTATGGAAACAGCACTTCTGTCTCCAACACATAGGCCCAGAGAAGGATGTTTAGAGCACTGGTCTTAGAGCACTGGTGGCTTAGGGCCTGGTTTTAGGTGGGTCGTAACAGCAGCATGGCCCCCATACAAATATGTGGTTAAAAATTAATTAAGAAGGTCCTCAAATGAATATTTGGGTTAAAGGTGGGTCCCTCGTTTGAAAAGGCTGAAGACTGCTGACTTAGAGCAGGTGGGTCAGGTCTGGAATGCTTTCTTCATAACATTCATTTTCTCTCCATCTTACTGAGGGGCACAGAACAGCCGACTTGCTATCAACACAAATTTGCTTAACATGCTACTTTGTTACAACCAATTTGAAAAAATAAAGCTCTATCTTTTCATTCTCTGCCCCCATTTCATGTTTTCCAGTGGGGCAGGTTGGGAGGAGGTAATCGACACACCCAAAACGAATTATTTCCGATGAACGGGTTTTGTTAGAACCTTATAAACTAACTTCTGTCTTAGTTCTGAACTGAGGACAACCCGAATCATCCCGAATCTCACCTGACCCTAATCAATGGCAGCCCTGCCTGGAAAGGTAAGTTAGGGATGAACAGCGGCTTTGCCTTCCATCTAGGTGATATCTTAGTGGCTGACACTCTACCCAAACACTTACCAGTGCTCTGTGTCTCCAGTAGCTTCTGCATTGGACTATACGGTCCCGGGGGGATATTAAGGTTCATCAGGGTGCTGGCCCCAGGGTTCAACGTGGGCTCTGCTAAACCTTTTTCTTTCAGCAGTTCATGGGAGTTACTTGGGTGTACAGTAGGGTAGACCTTGCTGCCAACCACAGTCCTGGGAAGCACCTCTGGCCCCGGTAAGCTGAGACCAGGCTGAGGCGGGAGAGATGATCTGCAGCGAATGGGCTCAAAATGACAGTCTGCATGGTAGATGCTGTGAACGGACTCAGCGTTGCTGGCAGTGGGGTGAGGATTGGCTGTTGGAGGGAGCATCAGCCTATTTGCACCATTGTGAAGCGAGCTGGTTTCAACGTCGCTGATTTCAGGGCTGGCGCGCGGTGCCTGAAGGCTTCCATTGCCCAGGTGATAGTGGTGGTGGTGGTGATGGTGGTGGTGAATGAGATGATGCACCGAGGACCTTTTCCGCGGCCGGTGTTTGCACGGCTGCCGCTCTGCACTGCTCTTGCTACCTGGGCTGGAGAGAAACCCCATCCTCACCCCTGTGGTTCGGTAGACCTCCACCAGTTGCTTGCTGGCCTTACGGAGGACGTAGACGAGATATTTGAGGAGTTCGTCATAGCAGCTCCCCGGCTCTGAGAAGCTGGCCAGAGTGCTAGCATTGGAGAGGTAGCGGATTCGCTGTTCCTTCATCAGCTGGCTCTCCCGCTGCTTAGTCTCCGAGAACTGAGTTGCTATGACCACTAAGCAGAGGTTTATCATGAAGAAAGAGCCCACCTGTAAGGGAAGGAGGGATGTGTCAGTATTCCTACAACCAGGGAGGAAGCCTGAAGCAAGTGTGTCTGAGAGAGAACTAGTCATTAAAAAAAATATCTTCAAAACTAGAGCTGAGCTAGCGTTTCTCTGAAGACTCCCTCCCCCCTGCCTCCCCAGGAACATTTCTAAGATATTTTCTTTTTCTGAACCCCCTAGTAAAAGAGAACCACTTCATGGAATTTCCCACCACCATTTATTTTGGTAGCATCCACTATTCCTACGTCCACCACCCCAGCAAACCACCACCATTGCCCTGATACAACACTAGGTCATGTGGTCCAATATGGTTGGTGATGCTGCCACTGGCAGTGGCAGAGCCAGAAACTGTTGGAAAACTTGTCACCTTGGAAAAATGGTCCTCTTCTCTCTCCCCCCCCCCCATCAGTATGCAAATAGCGGGCAATTTCAAGTGACACTCTGCTCACAGTTCTATTCAAAACCCACTTAAAAAGACCAAACAAGTATTATCTCATCACACGATGAAAAACAAAACTCTGACATTAAATCTCTTAATCGTCTGCCCTCAATACTATGGTCTGAAGGGCACAGAATAATCTGGCATGGGGTCTGGTCAGTGCCTGGAAGGAAGACTTATTGGAACTAACAAGGGGACAAACTTAATAGGTTTGGATCCAGATTTAAGTTGATTCCCTTTGATTTCAATGGGAGTTGAAGTCATGAATAACTGGTCCCATTGACTAACTGGTTCCTGCCTCCATGACTGCCTGCCTGCACTGCTCATTTACTTCCTCACACTGCTTCTGGGTCCAGGCCGCTCCATTACACGGAGGAGAGGTCAAGGCAAGTGGAGGTTGCTCCTCCTCCTCTTCCCTCTTGTAACTGGTCCTACACTTGGTGAGGGCAGGTGAACAGAGGATAGTGACACCAGAAAGCAGACACAGGGTGAAGGTGTTGCAGGGGCCATCAGGGAGCCCTTTGCTAGGCTACAGGCCTTGGCAACTGCCCAATAATGCCAACTCCTGACACCGATCCAAGCTGTCTCCTTTTGTAAGTCTACAGCTCTGTTATCCAGAGGTGGCGTGCTTATGTATACGAAACTACACTGATGTTCTCAGCCTCAGGAGTCACTCAGGAAGTGCACCTGTGTCTAAAAATCACAATATGGGAAGTAGCTGACAACAAAGGCTAGTGTCATGTAATACAAAACATAGCCCCAAACCCCGTCCCAGTCAAGAGCAGTCATCATCACATTCTGTGTGTGACTCACACGGGGTGGATATTCCCTGCCCTGTTCTTTTCTTTCCTTCCATGTCAAAGACTCTCAAGCTTCCTCACCTCAGGGACACCCACTCCTCAGTTCCGCAGATGACACAAAGAGCTCAAAGAAGAAGGGAGATTTATTGTGACTTAGAAGGGTTTCTCTAATTTTTGCTTCCCGGTAGTCAGTGCTTACTTATTATCACAATTAAGTAGCATTTCTTTCTCCCATGCATTTACTTTTCAGGACAGATTTTTCCCTTGCAGAGAGGATTGGCAGCTTTGCAAACAGATCTCCCGCTTTGTTAACTGGAATTGTGGAAAGGCTGTAACCCAACTACAGCAGCTGTCTGCAGCAAAAGATTGGATATTTTACTCTGAAACAGTCTTTTCATCAGGCTGCATTTTCAGGAGATCATGATCATCATTCAGCTTTGAAAAGGACCTAGTAACTAGCCTCCTCTCCTGGCTACCGTATGCCTTCAGATATACGATCCATGCATGTCACCTGAGCAGCAGGAAGATGCTGATTCATTTTCCCTTTCATTGCCATCAAGGAGGAAAGGAAACATACAATCTGTTCATACCCCACATGCTTATGAGACTGCAAGTCAGTGCACCTTGCAGCCATTTAGGTATGATTAAATATCCATCTCAGCCTAAGGAATCTAGAATGATCTTAGCAATGATCTGACCTAGAATGATCTGACCTCTAAGTGTGTTTACGGTGCCTAAGACCAAGTCACTTTGTTTCTGATCAAAACAGAACAAATTGTGCCGGGGTTTATAAACATATAAATGTTCTTTATCCATGTGTGCTATCACCTGTAATACTATGGGGTGTATCTGTGTATCTGGGCCACCGCCCAGCTAAAGTTAAGCATTTTTCTCTTCCACTGATTTCAACGCGAGTTAAACATGTGCTAACTCCTGTCACTGAAATCATATGACAAAAGTACTTAGCCTTGGCTGAATCATGTAAATAATGTTTATGCTGGTCTCAGATGTTGCAAAATGCCTTTTGAAGCAGAATGCTATGCTGCAAATCAACAAACACCTCATGCCTCATTGCTTTCCATTACTTTCTTCTTACTACCCGTAGACCTTCACTATCACTTTAGTCAGTCGGTGCTCTCATTTGCCACATCTCTCTCTTGCGCACAAGAGACACAGGGAGGGAAGTTGGAACGCATCCTTTGCTAATGGGCTACCATCTCTCTCAGGCTTCGCTTATAACTCTCCTTTCCTCTGTCAGCCCCCCCCCCGCCCGTTTCTTTCCCTTATAACTCTTGAGTGCAACACCTCTGGTTGCCATGAAGACTAGAGAGATAACTCACAATGATCAGGAGAATGAAATATATGAAGTTGTAGAACGAATGAGCATCCATGACAAAGTACATAATATCTACCCAGCCCTCCAGAGTGATGACCTGTAGGCAAGAGAAAAGGAAAAGGAAGGCATCAGTTAGCTTGCACCAGCGGATGCAGGACTCTCAAGGATAGGAAGCACGGGCAAGCATCTATGGATGTTCAAGAAGATACACCAGTGCTATTACTTATACTAGGTCATCTGTCAGATCTCTTAACACAAAGGCTATGAAATCACTAAAGAATGACAAAACCCCAAAGTAAAAAATCATTTCATACAAGTGTCAACCCCATGCTTGATAGAACTGAAGAATAACACCTGGCGATTCTCAACCACAAATTATTATTCTTTGCATATAAAAAATTACTTTGGGACAAGAATAAAGGTTGACCTAGCTTTCCCTGTCACTGAAGGATAGCCTGTTGATACAGCAAGCTTGGAGTCAGTTGAGTCCCTTTGTTCACCTGAAATATTGCAATCCATGCATATCCAATGTTATCGAAATTGATTGCTCCTTTGAAAGGGTTGTGCTCCCCTGCAGAGCAGTTTGTGTAATACTGGTTCCAGTTGACACAAGAGGTGTTCGTGGTGTCGTTGTAGGAATAATAGTCCAAGGTGCATTGCAGACCTTCTTCCCTCCTTGTTGGGATGTCGCGACAGTAACGCATCCCATTTTCTCGAGGCTGAGAGCAGATAAAAGGGCTTTCATCTTCATTCTCTGTCTGGTAGTAGGGTTCCACCTCGATTGTGTAAGGGCTTAAAGGAAACAGAAAAGTGCAGGTTAAATACCCAGTATCAGCCTCTGTGTGTGTGTGTGTGTGTGTGTGTGTGTGTGTAAGGAAATGAAGGAAACCTATTTCTATATAACTGAGGGATGCATAGTGGTGTTAAAGGGCAACAGACTGGAAAATGTAAGAGGAAAGTACTCATTCACAAAGTTAACAGGGTAACCTGTGGAACTCATGGCCCTAAGATGTTACAAGGGTGAATAGGATAATTGGGTTCAGAAAAAGCCTTTACACAAATTAATTGAGGGTTAGGGCATTTTGACTGTCTGGGAGTACAATTTCATTTTTCCAGATGTCTTTAAACTGTGGATATTTTGAAGTTCATAATGAATAGCATATCACTCCAAAATGGCTCTTTCTTGAACAATTTAATCTAAACTGCTGGGGATCAGCTATCAGAGACTGGGATGAATGGTTGAAATTTTCTGATTCTAGTACATCCATTATTATGCCCTTGTGGACTGCATACAGCAACTGAAGTTATTTGAGGGAAACCAAAATAATAATAATAAAAAATCTGGTTTGCATAATTATTGAAATACTGTACAGTATTTAAGTAAGAGCGAAAAATGCTCAAAGTCATGACCATTAGTAATCTAGCCTTAAGTGCTCAGGATAAACATTAGTCAAGATGGTCATGAACTTCTCTTATACCATCCCAGTAGCAAAGGTAGGGAAGAGAGGGTGCAAGAAAGCAGGCAACAGCCTGGTCTATCTAAGCTTGCTTTTAACGAGTTTACATTTTAAAATCTTGTGTGTTCTATTGGCTCAACAGCTTGCAGCTTTCAAACTAGTGTTGCCCTTAAAAAATAAAGAAATAGATTTGTTTATACCTTGTCCATTTTTTTCAGTCAACTAATGCCCTCCCACCCCAACCTCCCAGGATTGGGTTAGGTAAATAATGGGCTTTATAATGTGATATATTGATGTCTTCCCACCCCACTCTCAATATTTTCATTGTGCATTCTCAAATGTCAATTTAGATGAATAATGGTATTAAAAAAGGACTGACTAGGCAGGCGTTTTTCAGACTAGAGGTAGATGGTGAAAAACCCTTACTGGGATTCAGAATATCTTTTTAAAAATGCTACTGTTGCTTTCTAAATACTTCCCTTCACATGGCAGGCACCACTTGTGTTTCTGGCATTAGAAATGAACATTACTTCAGAAGATGCTACTGGTATAATAAGCCAGTTCAATGCATTCGCTCTGATATGGAAAGGGAAGTAAGTGCTGACTTGTTGGGAATTAGCATACTCCTGCCTCAATAAATGGCTACTTCGCTGATGCCACAAGGACTCATTGCAAAAAGCTGGTGGAGCTATATTTAAGGCAAGTTCAGCCCGGTTAATTCCTGAAGTATTGCTTTTAATGCCACTGGAAGCTAAGCTGAAATCCTGGCATTCTGGTTCAATTAAACTCAGACCAGTAGCTGCTGTGTTGGATATACCCAGAATTGATCAGCAATTCATTTACTTTATTGCCAATTTACCTAGAGGGATTTTGCATGTTAATGAAATCCCAGCTTCCTTTGATAGAGGGAGTGGAAGCAAAAAAATAACAACAAAAAATGACAGAAGACTTGCACAAGTTTGGGAGCCAGGAAAACACATGCGTACACACATTTATACACCTAACTTCTGCACTATTTTGAGAGCCACTTCTGATCCAGCTTAACGCTGCTCACGTCTTAAAAACGTAACTGGGGAATAGACTGGAAAGTTCATCTCCATAACACCTGGAAAATTCTGGACTTCCTGTACATTATCAGCAGAATGTTGTGTTCAAACCTGCTTAGACTGTTCAAAAGTTACCAATATGCACTACATTTTCCCCACTCCAGCCCACTTCTCCTTGCTTGAAAACAGCCTTGAGATCCACTACGGAAATCATCAAACCAATTCATAGTAAGTTGGTAATCTATAAGTAACATTGAAATTAATGAGACATCAGTGTGACTTTTGGATCAGGCTCAACAAAGGTGTAACCATTTGAACACGCTAAGGTCCAATGTAAATGTATTCTTAACGCGCCATGAAAGTATTTCTTATCATCGTTCACTATTTGGGAACATTGCCTACTAATAATGTCTGACACAGTACTAATAATCATAAATCACAACAATCATAAATCAACAAGACAGCCTCTACACACTTCAAAGGTGTATTTTGTTAACAGGTACCAACATTATTAATAGTGATTTGCTTATATTTTTTATGGAATTACCTTTGCGTGGGGTGTGGGTTGCTACTCTTAGAAATCCTGTTGCTAAGAAGTATAGCCAAAATGGTGCCCTCCCTATGTTGTTGTGACTTCTAACTCACATCAGCCTCAGCCAGCATGACCAATGGTCAGGGATAACGGAAGCCAAAGTCTGGAAGGCAGCATGTTGGCTACTCCTGCTCTCCAAGAAGGAAAACTAGGAAAAGAACCTGTGAATCTTGCACCAAAAAACATACCACAGCAAGAAAGTTGAAGTGATAATATGCAAACTGAGCGTTCACCCACAAAGGCAAGCAAACAGAATGGAGGAAACAGCGACAGCATGACGCAGACTCCTCAGATCTTGCTGGGATTAGCATGTTTATCTAAAGAAACTCCTTGCCTCACCACCATGCACATATAAAACCCCTATGCAAGCATATCCTAAGAACGTTTAGGTGCCTCATTCATACTTACAAACTGAAGTTTTCTGGAAGGAAACAGCGGTTCCTGAGCAGCCCTGCCCAAAGCTGGACTCCAACAATACCAAAGATGAAGAAGACAAAAAAACAGAGGAGGAGGACGTTCCCCAACATGGGAAGCGTGTCCAAAAGCAGCGTGACCAGGATGCGCATACCTGAGGGAGCAAAGGGAAAGCAGCCACTAAATGGGAGAAGTCCTACTAAGTTGGGTTCTTCTTGCTTCAAAAGCTAGGCAGAAGGGTCAAACTTGCCATCTGTGAGCTCGGTTCCAACCTTATTTTTTTCCTATTACTGCACCATATTAATTCCTGGCAGTGGTTATAGTCCGTCTTACTGTCCACCACACATTGCAGAGAAAATGACATTTCCCCTCAGGAATCTAAATTCTTCAACAGCTAATCTAAACTCATGGAAAACTATTGTCATGGCCCACGTAACACGGTGACTGTGAAACTATAGGTGGTACGGTGGTGGTTTCAGCACCAGACCACGGTACCCAATGGTGCCGCCTGGAACGTGAAAGATGGGGGTGATGCCAACCTAGAATATGTACAATGCCACCAAACTTCTGGGCCTCTTAGAAAGTAAAGGATTGCAATTCAGTTGAGGCCCATGCGAAAGTCAGCAAGAAAGTGACTGTTTGAATGCCCTATGCCATATGTTTCAATCTACAGATGCACTCTATGGCGGGAGAGCAATGCTAACACAGAAGGTCTCCACATGATGAGAGAAAGTCACGTAAAAATCGGCTTTCAGCCATTACAGTCACCGCACAGAACACAGCCATGTGGAAGCGATTTTCATGCTGAGACTCACTAGCAGCCGGTATATGGTGGGACTCAGTTGCTAAGCCATCAGTGCATCTGCCCCATCTCAAACTCATGGCTGTCCTGCCCTCTCCAGCTCTGCCCTTCCACACCACCTACTGCTGTTGGGAATGAAGCATGTAAAGCAGACCTGGGGCCAGCCCTACCATTAGACAGGGTGAGAAAACATCTCTAGGGTGGCAGCTTTACTATTACAGGGCAGCACAATGTCAAACTATTTAGGTTTTCACCACAATGGAGTAACACACCCTGCCTCTGTGTTGCCACACATATGCATGTCTATTCTAGGGGTCCCCCCCCCAACTTCCCTTCCTGAACTTCTTGCACCTCTCATGTTTCAGCTGAACTGCAGTGGCCACCTTTCTTCTAGCAATTATCCTGTTCCTTCAGCATCAACCAGCAAAGTGTTTAACCAGTTAAAGTTTCTCTTTGCTTGGAAAATTCACCTGTGAATTTCTGTCTGTCTGCCACGGAAAAATCACAGGAAGGTAGGTAGCAACCCTAGATTCTCATACGTCCTGGCCATTCTACACTCCTTTTGCAAGCTCAGAACCACCCTATTCCCTTCTATCTCAATACAATATAAATTAAAATCTTCTTCCCCATCCTAATTCATTCCCTGCAAACATGCAGAACTTTACAAGGCAGTTAATTCGTACAACGTTAGGAACATTCGGTTCTGTAACAGAAAGACAAATTGATGGCGACTTAACTTGACATTTGCAAAAAAAAATTGATTTCACCCGACATCTCTGTAATATTCTGTTCATCCTCCATCTCTTTTTGTTCTCTCTCTCTTCTTTCTTGTCTCTTTCATCCACAACGCGGTTCATATTGATCTTATTTAAAGAAACCTTTAAAGCCATTTCTTTTACCTTTATACCTCAGCAAGAATTTTTCATTGTTATGTCACCAGATCGCCTCTTTTTTTTACTTGCTTCCTCCCATAACAAAATAATAGCCTGCCTTCCATATACTCACATATACCCCATCACCACCAGCACCTCCAGCCTATTGTTAAATGTCTTGCATTTGGTCCCTGCATTTATTATTGATTCATACTTGTTCCTTGCCTTGCTTCCTTATGCTTCTGTGTGGTCCTAGCTTTGCTGCACAGGAGCGAAGATGAATTACCCGGGATTTGCAAACACATTAAATGAATTACACCTACAGTTAGACAGTGGCAGATAAATTCAGCCATCCATCAGCTCTGCTAGGTGGGGAAAAAAATTATGAGCAAGATACTTGAGCTATAAAATGATAAAAGCGACAACAATAACAACAGGGAACATCCTGCCAGATTAAGTTTAATTTAATGGGATTAGAAAAGCAAATAGAGCCTAGGAATTTCCGGCTTCTGACAGATGGATCACAGTCTGAGTACCTCATGTTGTCAAGGTAACTGGCTAATTTGACAAGATGGGTCCTTTCTTTTGCACTACAAAGCTTTGCACTCATGCATAGTGTTAAAGAGAGGGGAAGGATTGAGACCCCAAATTTATCTAGATACTCTGGTCGATTGGATACACTGGACTTCAGATGCAAATGAAATTTCCTTAGAATATTTAGGTGCTGTTACTGTATTGATATCACTAGCACAAAGCATCTTGTTTTAAGTTTTATGGTTGTTGTTTTTTTTTAAAAAAAAATAATAATCTGGAAATTATTAGGAAGATATACAGATAAGAGAAGAGCTATTCATAATGTCCTAAATTATTTGACCAGTAACATGCTGTCAAGGAACCACAATCAACCTTTGGGAGTCAGAGAGAGAGAGAGAAAGAGAAACCAAGATGTACATACCATCGAAAGCCTGAAATCATTTTTCAAGATTAATTATGGGTAGGGATGGGGGATAAATTAAATTCAGTGTGCATTCTAAAGTGAATCTGTCTAAAGTGAATCTGTCTAATTCAAAATTTCCGGAAAAAATATGCAAACTGAAAACAGCTATCCTTCAAAAATTCTCACTTCTCTGAATTATGTTATGCAGCTCTCAAACAATATAAAGTATACAAAATGCATATATTATTTTAGTACATTTATTTATTTATTTAACAATATATATATATAGTGCTTACATGATGAAAGGCCTCTAAGCAGTTCGCAAGGAGAAAGCATACATTAAAAAATGCACCTATTGGTGTATACAAAAATACTTTATGTTAGGAAAAACTGCTTGCGAAAATGTGTACGTCAGGAGAATTGCACTCAAAGACTTGCATCTTTTTTTATTAAAGAAAACAATAACCTGAAATTAAGTTTGGGAAAAACAAGAAATTCAGGGGAAATGACACTGGCAGATTCAATCATCCCTGTTGATGGCGAGGGTCGGGCAGTCTCAGCTGCATACATGAGGCAGTCTTTCAAACATGGTCAGCTGGCTACACCTTAGTTTAATGTTTATACCTGCCCTTCACCTTTGCCAGAGCACCTTACAAATGTCAATATATGGCAACAGGGCAGGCATTCTGAAATGAAAACGTAAGGAAGTCCCCTGCTTGGGACCAGGATTGAAATCCCCACCATCTAGAGGGGAGAAAGTCCTGGCAAGAAGCACTGAAGAGTAATAGAGCAACGTTATAAAGGAGTATTTAAAGATGGATTATTAACAGGTGAGAATGTAAAGTTATAATATATTAAGATAAATTATTAAGATAAAAGCAAAAATGGAAAGGATTTGCTGAAATAACTAATTGAACTAGAATACAAAAAAGGGAGGTGTGAGGAGGTCAGGGAAACAAGTAAATGAAAGTTAAGATATGGAAAGGTTGACTTGTTTTTAATTGTTTTTACTTTTTTGTATTTTGTATTTTTTGTTTCTTTTTCTTTTCTTTTTTTATTCTTGTAACTTTTTTGAAACTTTAATAAATATTATTTTTTAAAAAAGAAGAAGAAGAAGAAGAAGAGTAATAGAGCAACAATCCAGGAAGAGAGGGTGAGATATAAAAATAAAAATAAAAATGTGTGTGCAAAAATCCCCAATTCCCTAAAATCATTATTTCAGTTCATTCTTCTCTCTGCTTTTCTTCAGAGAGCCGAGAGGAAAGTGAGCTATGTAGCTCATCTTGTTATTTCTGGAAGGTCAAAGAAACCTTGTTTCATACTGACATATGAAAAGCATTGGCTGGAGAAGGACAAAAAGCTGGCATAGCATTGCTGAAGATGTGGATCAGGGGCAAAGTAGCATTGTGAATTTTTTTATTTTTTGGGGGGGGGGGTCCTGTATTCACAGTCCCTGGATCCAGCAAGGATTCAAATTGCTGGAATAGCTAGTCAAGTTTCTCAGTAATGGTTCTTCAAGTATGGGATGTTAAAGTAACAAAGGAAGTGGCTCTGGGCCAAACAGCCAAACAGCAAGTGGATACATTCACCTCTTTGTTAGAAAGTCATAGGTGGAGTTGGTGTGTGAGAGGTAGGAGATGGATTCAGGCTGAAGCCTACGAGGCAGAGCCATGCCTGATTTTTGCTGGAACTCAAGGCTGTGGCAATGGAAGAAGCAAGACCTTCTTGGGGTATGGATGGTGTGAGCCCCTCCATCATAGGCTCAGGTTGCACATACATGTAAATAAACCATATGTTGACACCAGTGTCTCTGCTATCCCTCATTAAAAAGGAAACCTGGGTAAGTGCCTGGAACCTGCTTGGAGGCGTGCAATAATACAGCAAGGAGCCATAGGTTGAGCATACACTTCAGAACACTGAAATAAGTGGAATCCAGTATGGTCCAAGGACTTGTTATATTTGAAGGAAGAGTAATTCTCTTAAACTAAGCTATACCTGGCAGCCCTAGGAAGAGGAAGGAATTTGTTGGCCTCCAGATGTGGATGGACTCCAATTCCCATCGTATGCAGCCAACATGGGCAAAAGTCAGGGATGATGGGATCTGGAGTCCAGCAACACCTGGAGGGCTGCAGGTTCTCCTCCCCTATTCTACATCATCTTTCATACTAGTGCAAGCATGTACACAGAGAGAAGCATATACTGTTTCTAGTAGTCTACCCTCTTTTTCCCATCACACCTCCTTGATGCCTCCAAACTCATTTTTTAATTTTCCTATAAAGGGATTCACATGAGACCCTTTTCCAGAAGCACTGTTCAGCAAGGGAAACAAAATACCAAGTCCTTGCCAGTCTGTTTGATTAATTATTCACTCTTTTTTTGAGGAGATGGCTTAGATGGATAGACAATTCATTAAAAAGAGCACACTGGTATCAGGCTCTACATAAGGGGAGTCACAATAGCAGTCAGCGTGGTCAAGAGATGTAGGTGAGCGCGTTAAATGGGATTTTGGAAAAGATGTAAAATGTCCCACTTATTTCCAGATTGTCAGAAATAATGAGCTAGTTTCAAGGGGGAGAGAAAAAATGGGGAGAAAGGAGATTTTACTTACTAGGAACTCTGTTAATGGCTCTCAACGGCCGGAGTACCCTGACGGTCCGAACAGCTGAGAAACTGACATTCTGCAAGTCCAGAGAGTATTCCAACATGCTGAGAAAAAGCAAGAAATAAAGGGAACACATCAGAGTTCTGCAGGAAAAAAGTTAGACGCATCCCAAATCAAACAATCGACACATGGTGCCAGGAGAAAAACTCCCTAGCAGGACTTCTGTCCATGACTGAAGGGTCCTGGAGGAATTAATTATGGGTTTAATTATCATATCAGAATAAAGTTCATGAGCAAAAACTGTTCTATAAAGTCTCCCATCCCTCTTATCGTCTGCATTTTTAATGCTCTTTTACAAAAAAAGTTTCTGAGGGCCGAAAGTTTCCCAAAGATTCTTTTACCATTGAGGAATGAGAGCATCCAGGGAGGAACTTTCCCAGTTAGCATAATAATAATACGCTTTTGATTTGTTTTGTGGTTTCAAGACATGTGACCCAGTCAAAGGGCATTTGTGCAAGAGCAATGTCTCCGTTTATGGGATCGTCTTGGAGCAAGCTGTATGTACCTATATGAATTATCTCACAGAATCATTTTCACACAATAAAAGACTCGTGGGAATCGCTCCAAGTGAGGCCTCATGTTGATGTAAGTATGTGGAAGCATTTTTTCACCAGTCAATTTACACCTCAGTTCTCTCACCTCTGAAAGTCCTCTGCCAAAACGTCTCATGGCTCAGATCATACATCATCTCTCCTCGGGTCTTTTCACTGGCTTCCCATCCCCTTCTGTATCTAGCACAAACTTCTCTATAAACTATCCTCAGCCTGCCACCCCCTCCCTCAAACCGCCAGCCTCTCTTTTAGCTCTTGATTCTCATATGCCTCTATCTGTGATTTTGTCTCCTCCAACATTAACAAGCTTGGCCAACTGAAAATCTCATTCAAAATACCTAAATCTGAAAATCTCGGGCTCACTTGAACACCCCCCACCCCACCCCATTCTTCCCTGCTGTATCCCATGGATGGAACTCACTTCCTGAATATGTGCAAATGCTCTACCTTCAAACCTCTTTGCAAAACCCATCCATTCCATGTGGCCATGGCACACCCCTTCCATCTTAATTCCCAAATGTAACAAAGCTTTAAACTTCTCTCATATCCTTCTCTCTCTCTGTGTGGCTCAGATTCCAACTTCCTTGGGGACCAGGACCTCTTAATTTTGGCTATAAAACTCTGTACGCTACACCGATGTTCGTGACTGGACTTAACTTACCTTTACCTTTTTATACCAGCTCTCAATGGGGACCAAACCAGCATGGCAAGAATTCTTTCTTTTTTTTCTTTATTATTTCATAAAATGTATATGCCACTCTTGTAAAAACACAAAAACAAAAAACACCTCCAAGTGGTTTACAATAAGGATTAAGCAATAAAATCAGGAAAAAGGTACAACAGTACTTTAAAATATACAAAAAATAAAATACTAAAGCGGATTAAAATTACTTCGACTTTCTGAGCATCTTGGTAGGCTTGCCTAAATAAGAATGTTTTTAGCGAGTGTCAAATAGTACAGTGAAGGCGCCTGCTTCATCTCAGTGGGCAACTTGGGGCACTTTGGAGGTTTCCATGCCCACCACCCAAGTAAAAGTGCCATGTCCATATCCCCCCTCCAAATAAGATTTGCCCACACACAAAGCCTAATGTTGCTCTGTCCTTTTCTGTCCTGATACAGCTCTATGTTTTCCTATGTAATATCAACATTTCTTTAGGCCTGTGGGCTTTGCAATAAGTAAAGCTGTCAAAAAAATGTTGCCTGTGGAACACTGAAGAGCTCTGGATTGTTTTTTTGGTAAAACACAGAATGTGAGGTTTTTTAAAATTAAAAAAAAGAAGTTAAAAGCTTTATTTAATTTGTTCCAAAAACTACTTTAACAAGATACAAGTAAAGCCAGAGTTCTTCAGAACTCAGCAAGTTGAATTCGAGACAGACATACATTGAAAGTTTGTTGTGAGGCTTGTAAAGCCTCCTGGAGGACACAGGCAACCACCAGAAAGAAAAGTTTGTGTGGATTTGTAAAGAAATACAATGGTACCTTGGTTTATTAACTTAATCTGTTCTTCAACCAAGGCGTGCTTTCCCATAGCAGCGGGGGGACTCAATTTACAAATGGAACACACTCAACAGGAGGTGGAACATGTTCTGCTTCCAAGGCAAAGTTCACAAACCAAAACACCTACTTCTGGGTTTGCAGTGTTTTTTAATCCAAGTTGTAAACTAAGCGGTCCTTAAACGAAAGTACCACTGTAATGGAATGTGCACTCAGCTACCTAGTCATCATTTTAAGGTAAGAAAGCAGCAAACCCCACCTCCCCCCCCCCAACCCCACAAAAAGACCATGGAGGAAAGTCAATCCCTTTTACACCCCCTACAAAAAGCCCATGGAACTTATTTGTCTGCAAACTGTCAGGTTTAATCCACTCCAGAGGGACTCCTGTGCCACGACATTTCATCTACTTTGCTCAAAAGCTGGAAGAGGTTTTGCAGCTTAATGTGCCATACTATAGTGAAAATGGGGGGAAACAAAACAGAGTTGCTCAAGAGCTGAAGTACAGATCAAAGCAGCAAGCGCACCGAGCAACACAGAAAGAGACTGGATTTTTTCAAAGTGCAGATATTATTATTATTATTATTATTATTATTATTATTATTATTATACACCAAAAGGCAAATCTCAGGGCCTGTGAGAGAAGTCTGAGCCTTCTTGAAGACTTATAACCATCAACATGCTTCTCCAGGCATCCTCTTCCCAGCCATGGAAAGGCAGGAGAACTGTGGAAAAAGAATGCATAAAACTCTAAGAATGGCCCGCAGTCCTTTCCGGCAGAGAAAAGTGGCACACTGGCTTACAAACAGAAATAAAGCAGCCTCTTGGATGCGCTTTCACCTAATATCCTATCCATTCAGCTCAGCATCTTTCTGTTTAGTTTAGTTTTTCTTATCTTCCCATAGCAACAAGCATTCCAAGACTATAATGTGAAGTAAGATTCAGCCGAGGAAACTAATGTTGGTTTGTTTTTCTTCTGGATGGCATTTTTGCTAGAGATTCTGATAAGGAAAGAAGTTTTGAGAAACAAGTTCATTTCTCAGGGGAGCCTGTCTGCGAACTTGTAGCAAAATAAGGAAACACTTGCTGCAAATTCTGGATTCATATTTCGTAGAGGTACAGAAAATGTCATTTATGAGCCAACTCTGAACCATTCACCTGTGCAGAACTGCTTCGAAGAGAGACTACTCCGAACATACAGAATTTAGGAATACAGGGCAGAATTCAGCGCAGCAGGGCAAGAATGTGGGAAATGGGGTCTGCTTATACAACAGGACTTTCCCCTTGTCCCCTTGCACACCCCTAAAGCTGTTCTGCCCCACCCCAACTCCCCAGAGCAGATTTAGGGGGTGTGGGGTGCATGGGGGAGGAAGTCCTCTTGAGTGGACAGATCTCGTTCCACACATACAACAACTAAGTTTATCAGTGGTCATCCATAACACACCACAAAGCACAGCTATAGATGTACAGCATGACCTTCATTTTACCTAGTGGAATGTACCTGAGTAACTTAGTGGCTTACTATATTCCTTCTACTTAAAGGTAGCTGCTTGCATAATAGCAATTTTGCAAGCATCTTCTAAAAGTTCCTTTGCAGCCAGAACCATATTTACTAGATTGAGTGATGTCTGATTTATTATAATGAGAAATAGATGCTGTATCTGCATGGCAGAGAAAAACTCCAGTGCAAACAGACATCAGATCAACACACAAAGGGTTGTATCCAATGGTGTCAGAGCAAAGATCTGTTCTCACAATGGGACATCCCCTTCCTCTCCTCTCAGTGCCCGACAATCTGCTCCAAGTGAGCTGCAGGGAACAGAAGGGGGTGGATGGGATTCCATCGCAACACAGTCAGGCTGGATAGCTCAGTTGCTTAGGTAAAGGTAAAGGGACCCCTGACCATTAGGTCCAGTCGTGACTGACTCTGGGGTTGCAGCGCTCATCTCGCTTTACTAGCCGAGGGAGCCGGCGTACAGCTTCCTGGTCATGTGGCCAGCATGACTAAGCCACTTCTGGTGAACCAGAGCAACGCACGGAAACACCGTTTACCTTCCCGCTGGAGCGGTACCTATTTATCTACTTGCACTTTGATGTGCTTTCGAACTGCTAGGTTGGCAGCAGCAGGGACCGAGCAACGGGAGCTCACCCCGTCACGGGGATTCGAACCGCCGACCTTCAGATCAGCAAGTCCTAGGCTCTGTGGTTTAACCCACAGCGCCACCCATTGTGCAAATAACGCCAAGGTTGCAGGTTCAATCCCTGTATGGAATGACTGCATATTCCTGCATTGCAGGGGCTTGGACCAGATGATCCTCAGGATCCCTTGCAACTCTACAATTCTATGTACATAACTCCTTTTGAGGTGTTGTTTCCTATGCTTCTAATGTAGCACTGGAGTACCAAACCAGTTGTGCAGTGATTTCCCATGCTGCAGAAGCACCCTTAAACTCTACAATCCCTCCTGTAGTGCAAGCAAAAGGAAAAAGAAAAGACTCAAAAGACAGAGGGGGCGGACGGACTTGGGAATAAAGAGAATACTAGTCTACTAAAACCAAGAGATCTGAAAACATTCAAATTGCATACAAAGCCAAATCAGAGCAGTTCATTTTGTGCTGACTGGAAGTTTATGAGCAAGTTGTGAATATGCATAACCGCTGCAAGGGAAAAATGTGAAAAGAAGGTGAGAGCTTGGAGGAGCATCAGATGTTCACATTGTGGGAACCCCTCTAAGAGAATGATCCTGCAGATGTCCCTGTCAGGAGGAGAAGTGCCCACATATGCATATGGTGGATTGAAAGTCACCCAGCTGAAGCAGGGGTTGGCAAGAGGCAGTTACAGTGGTACCTTGGGTTACAGACGCTTCAGGTTACAGACGCTTCAGGTTACAGACGCTTCAGGTTACAGACTCTGCTAATGCAGAAATAGTACCTCGGGTTAAGAACTTTACCTCAGGATGAGAACAGAAATCGTGGTCCGGTGGTGCGGCAGCAGCGGGAGGCCCCATTAGCTAAAGTGGTGCTTCAGGTTAAGAACAGTTTCAGGTTAAGAACAGACCTCCAGAACGAATTAAGTTCTTAACCCGAGGTACCACTGTATTTTATTGGAGGTTAGAATGGGATTGAAATCTCTCTACCCCTGCCCAGCCATTCCAATTTATCGCAGCATCCGAGAAGTGTGGTTTACCAGTCTTGGATTGCATTTTGCACATCAAGAAGGCATCTCTACAGCACGGGTACCTGAGCGAGGGAGTCAAGAGCTGTGTGCACATGCCCTCTCAAAAATATTCCATTGGCAGACAGGGGAATTCTGACTGTCCATTTCACCAAATTTCTTCAGGGGCAAGGAATTTTTTCAGCAGTTTCTTGGTGTCAGGGACTGGCAGGGCTCTGAAGAGTGTGTGACAAAGGCTGGGCGGGGGGGGCAGGCCAACTCAAGAGAGAGGACCAGCTAATTATGGGGTTTTGTGCCACCCATGAGGCTAGAGCCAAGGCTGGAGGAAGGGGAAGAGCCTGAGCAGTTAGCAGCAGGAGAGGAGGTGCAGGATGTGGAGGAAGAGGCTTTTCAGATGAGGTGCAGGGCGGTTGAATCCTCACTGTCCCCTGGAACCAGGAGGGGCTCGAATAGGCAAGCGCAGAGGCAGCTTCCGTGTAGGAGAAGTCACCGGTCACTTGCGCACACTCCATCCGAAAAGAATACTTAAGCTGAGAGGGGGGCATGGTCCCATTGTTGTTTCAGCTGTTCAGCCAGGGCACAAGCCTGGACAAGTTAATGCCAGCTATGTAGTTGCTAAAAGTGTATGTGCATGTGTATTTGGTGCATCTTAGAAGCTACTGTGAAGCATGCTTTTGTTAATGAAGAATTAAACTACCGTCTGTTTGACCTCCTTGCCTGAGTGCGAGCAGGACACCAAGGGGATGGAGTTCACCATTTGCAGGGGCACCTGAACAGGGTCCCCCCCCCACTTTCCCCTGAAGGCTTTATTTATTTCTGCTGCTTAAAGTAGCAAGAGCAGCATCTGTGTTGGCAACCTAGCCACCGTTTTGAATCCTCCACAATGCCATAGTCCTAGCATTGCTCCAGAGCAGGCATAGGCAAACTCCAGCCCTCCAGATGTTTGGGACTATAATTCCCATCATCCCTAGCTCACAGGACCAGTGGTCAGGGATGATGGGAATTGTAGTCTCAAACATCTGGAGGGCCGGAGTTTGCCTATGCCTGCTCCAGAGCATTGGGGACTGAGCGGGTGATGAATGGCACAAAAGAATGGTGTAGAACATTTTCAGAAAATTCTGCAAGGTTGCTTTCTTTTTCTATAGGGTGAGATAAAGAAAAATATCTGGAATGTTCCCATTAAAAACATTTCTTCTGGGGAATTTTGGGCCAACCCTAAGGGGGCTTCTAAGAGAAAATTAGTACCTTCGCCAAACTACAGTTCCCAGGCCAGGATTGTGCTTGGGAAAGTTATGAGAGTTCAACTTTATCAAGCCTATACAATTTTTTAGGAACCACACAAGCACAACATTGACTGATTTGGAAGTGGCAAAGGATGCATGAAATGATATGTTTACTTGCTCCATGTGAAACAGCCACAAGATAGCTCCCTGAGCTGAAGACAGTTCCAGGCTGGTTACAGATGATAACATGAGGGTGGGTGGGTGGGTGGGGACTGAGCTAGAATCTGAACTTGGTACAGACTTGTTTGTTTCTTTGTAGGACATTTCAATGAACCTATAATGGGCCCTCCATTATTCTACGAAGAAGACAGGTGGTTGCTGGATCTAGTTAGATTCTGATTAGGAGAGAAGCAGCAGTCTTCATAGGCAATCATGGGCATGGTTCTCCATGGGGATTTCCAACATGCGAATTAGAAATATTGCACAAGGAACCTCAGGGACCTTCTCTAGAGCAAAGCACACCCAATGTCAGCACATCCAACCCACTTCATTTCCTGAGGATGTGAAATTATATACAAGAAATGACTGGGCTGCATTTTAGTCTTCTTAAGAGAAAGCTCTGCCATATATTCTTTAAAGTACACCATAAGATCATCCAGGTTGGATGTCATGGTTCCTTATTATCTACAAAGTGGAGCAATCAGAATTGAGAGAGAGCATTAAGCAATCAGGGGACAGAAAGAAAATGACGTCTAGGTAGCTTACATTGTATCTCTGGAAAAGCAGGGAGAAATTTGAAGGCTTTGTCACCTGCTACTATCACTCAGCCAATGTCCATTATATGCTGCTCACTATCTTAATCGGGAGGGCAATGAATCTGACACTCCCAGCTCAAAACAGGGAACACAAGTACGTGCAAAACCAGGGATCTTGGCAAATGTGGCTTTGAAAATAGTGACATCCATTGCTGCTCTAGACTTGGGTCGGGGTATATGCTCTAACACAGAAGGACTGCCATGCTAACTACTAAGATTAGCTACCAGCGTTAATCTTCTAACTCCAGCTCCTAACATGGCAACATTATGGTACAAACTATATATAGGTAACCTGATGGGGCTTCAAAATGCTTGCTTATAGATTTTGCAGATTTCTTCTGCTGCCCAAATACTTTGTGATTTCAGAAAAGTCTAATGATAACAAAGGGTGTTTCAAGGTCCAACTCCCAATCTAAGTATCCCGCTTCTCCTGGTTGCATTAGCCTCGCTGACTTAGGTCATGTAACACAGTTCAAAAACACTTGAATAACGCTCAGGAATAATTAAAATCTAGAAACTGAGGCATGCTGCCAATTTGAATCATTATCACAAGTAGTTAATGGTAACAGTTCATATATCTTGCAAAGCACTCGGCTATCAGAATTTGATGGATTGGACATAAGCATTGACAGGCCTGCAGCCAACAAATGGGGTTGGAGACCATTGCCTCCAAGGATGCAATCCTATGAGCATTTACCCAAGAGTAAGCACCACTGAGAGACGCGGGTGGCGCTGTGGGTTAAACCGCAGAGCCTAGGGCTTGCTGATCAGAAGGTTGGCGGTTTGAATCCCCGCAACGGGGTGAGCTCCTGTTGCTCAGTCCCTGCTCCTGCCAATCTAGCAGTTCAAAAGCACGAAGTACAAGTAGATAAATAGGTACCGCTCTGGTGGGAAGGTAAACGGCGTTTCCGTGTGCTGTTCTGGTTCGCCAGAAGCAGCTTAGTCATGCTGGCCACATGACCCAGAAGCTGTATGCTGGCTCCCATGGCCAGTTTGCTTCCAAGTAAACACTGACTGAACTTTAAGTTGGTATGGCGCCCCTCCTAGAAATAACATGCGTTCCAGATTCCCATGTTGATTTTTTTTGCAGCTGTGGCCCTCTAGCTGTTGTTTGACTCCAAGTCCCATCGGTCCCAGCCAGCATGGCCAATGGCTATGGGCGATGGTAGCTGTAGTCCAGCAACATTTGTTGGGTCAAAGGTTCCACACCCTGTTCTAGTGCAAGCTGTCTTGAGATGCATGGAAATATGTGCATCTGAGGATATATATTTTTGGAATGATTTGCTATATTGCGAAAATGTTTCACAAATATTTACTTTTTTAAAAAATAAAAGCTTTGGATACTGCATTTTAAACCTAATTCCGAAGACAAGGACAATTCCGTCATCGTCTCCTGCGGCATGTCCCAGATCTTCGACTGGATATTAGCCAAAATGGATCTGGAAATGTGCTGCTATTCTGCAGCACAACCTCCAGTGCTAAAAACAAGGTGGGGGTGCACGGTGGAAATCCAAGGAAACCAGTCTCTATCCTATTGCTCTGATCCTTACATTTGCTGAAACAACCAGAACTGACTCATATTAGAAAGGGAACTCCTAACTCGGTATTGATACATTCACTCGTATACTGTACATTATATACATAGAAAAACTAATGAATAGACTGAACAGCAGCAACTCATCTGCCACAATTAGCTGCTCCATACTAATAATGAGAAAAGGCAAAGGGAACATAAAGGTGATGAAATTACATTTGGGCTCATGGTAACCTGGGAAAGTGAGTTACAGTGGGTATTTGTCACCTCACTGTTTCAGGTGGCTGGTTTATGTCTAAAGTCACTTTAGTTTGATGGCTGTTTTAAGAAATATTATTATTGTGGGAGGTTTATTATGTCAACATTTTGGTTTCAATATTCTGACGAGGATTGAGGTCTGTGATACGTGTTTTCAATAATGCCTGGTGTTCTTATTTGTTACTGCCTTGAGCATCATCTGAGAATTAGGTGGGATATACCTTTCTTCCCTGCCCCCGCCCCCATCTTGGAGGACAAGGTGGTGTTACATGGGGGGGGGTCCCCAAGGTGGCTAAGCCTCAACAAGATGGCTGAATCATGTGCCCTGTCCTCAGACCATGCTCTAGTAAATAGTTTGCATCCCATAGATTTGGAAACTAAGATTGAATACACTTCTGTTTACTCTACATCCAGTGTGTTCCCACTGCTGGCTGGGGAAGGGGTGCACATATGATGTTAGTCATAATACGTATGGTATGTATCCTGCTGTTTCTTACGAAATATCATGTTTTTATGAACTTTTCTCTGAACCAGTTTTGATCCAAATTGAGAAAAAGAACATCCTAGCTACTTTTAAGCTAGTAATGGGTACACAGCCTAAGTACCATACTGAGAAATCTAGCTGCTAATTATACAATTTCAAGATAATTTGCTTCATTTTGGTAATGCAGCTTCATTTAGGTATTAGGAAGGCACTGGCCCAGCGCCCAGACACCTAACCATTATATGAATTGAGAACCAGCTCTAGCACACACCCAGCACTACCCTGAATTGGCCTAATTTCAGGTGAAGGTTGGTAGTGGTAGTGAGCAAGCAGTTGAGCCTGCCCAACTGTACTGATATTTCCATAGTTGAACTTCTGATAAGGGACCCCAAATTCCCTGGAATCCAGGTCTGGGGTTGGGGGGAAACCACACTGCTCTATGATATCAATTCAGTACATCATCTGGAACCTCTTACATGGTCAGGTTCTATAGAGTCACTAATTCTCCTACCCTTTGGGGTTTGTGTTTAAAGGAAAGCATAATGGCACTTTAAGAAGTCACAACTCAAACTGCAAAGAGGCAGAAAATAAGAATACATCATATATTCACCAACTCTAAGAAGCACTTGAGTTTCTGCATATTTTGGGGGTGAAAGAATTTGCCCTCAGTGCTTGAGGGTATTCACACTTTTAGATGCTGCACTTATATTATTCTTTGGGTGGCAAAGGTCTGCCTCCCAGCTTCTGTCAACCTTTAACTACTCTTTCAATATCCATTTCCCAGAATTCCCTTTGAAATAATGGCTCATGATTATGTGATTCATCAAAACTTCTCATTTCTATGAGGAGCTCTGTTCTAGCCAAAGCTGTATTTTAAAAAGAATGAGATCTGATAATATGGCAGCATTCTCTCTCTAATCTCCAATGAGCTTAGCTATAATTAGAGGGGAGTGTGGCAAATACTGTATCCTCTATGAGTAGTGCTAATAGTTGTATTATATTGTTACAAATAAACAATTTCTTCTCCTGGAGTTCAGTCTGGACAACCTAATATGGCAAGGCATAATTTTCAGAGGGGCCCAGCTGCATGTAGAACCCCCTAGATCAGGCACCCCCAAACTCGGCCCTCCAGCTGTTTTGGGACTACAACTCCCATCATCCCTAGCTAACAGGACCAGTGGTCAGGGATGATGGGAATTGTAGTCCCAAAACAGCTAGAGGGCTGAGTTTGGGGATGCCTGCCCTAGATAATGAATGCCACAAACTCAGTTTGATTCTTTGGACACTACCACCTCACGCCTTTGTACACAGACTCTGCTAAGCAGTAGGACTTAAAACAAAAAAACCTATGCCAATTTAAAACATAGCTCTTCAACATGCCCCATGTTGAATTCAGCCCCTAATTGCACATATTCAGCTCAGGGATTCTGGACCTACATCAATGCCTGCAAGAGGGGGTGCTGAACTGAAAATTAGGCTATCTTTTGGAACAGAACTGAGGATGGTGTCCAACTAAATTGTTCCATAAGTAAAACTTCCTCTCCCTTCTCCCCTTAAATCTGTTCTAGGGAAAATTACATGAAAAGGACCACAAAGACTTTAAGAGAATGGGAACCATTTACAACATATCTGAAGAGGCAACATATAGAAATGGACTCATTGGCAGGGTTTGAGTAAACAATCACACCTGTATACAACAAAAAGTAAGACTATATGTATTGAGAAAATTTTGGGGAAAATAATACGCAGGGTGAACAATATGGAGATAAAACAAAACGGGAGTATGAGGGAAGTCCAGGGGGAGGAGGGTTGAAATATGAAAAATTGTTGAAGATATATTGTTAGAAGAAGTATACATGGAAAAATCAATAAAAATTATTTTTTAAAAAAAAACAGATTTGGCAAGGCTGGGGGCACGCATGGGGAGAGCAGGGGAGGAACTTTCATTGCGCAAGTGTAAATCCTTGTGCCGACCAAATGAACTAGTTGGATGCTGCCTTTAATTATGGACTTGAAAGGCATATGAGAAACAGAGGGGAGATGGCCCCAATCTCAAACTGGGATTACACATGCCAAAGGCAGCTGCTATAAAAGTGCATATGGGTAGGTAGGTGGGAACAACATAATGTGCTGCACTGCACTCTGTGAAAACACACACACACACACACACACACACACTTATTGTTAGCCGCTCTGAGCCCAGCTTCGGCTGGGGAGGGCGGGATATAAATAAATTATTATTATTATTATTATTATTATTATTATTATTATTATTGAAAGCTTTCCCACTTTTGCAGTAATAAACAAAACCTTTTCCACGGGTGATACCCAATGCTAGTCATTGGGTATCACTATCTTATTCCACTTCCAACAGCTGTGCTCTCTTAGTAACCTCACTTCTGTACTGAAATAATAGTGTCCAACAGTAGCAGGAAGTAGCATTACCCAAACCAGAACCACAAACTGGATGTGGATAAAGGTAAAGGGGGGGGGGGGGCTTTTGTGAAACTTTTTGCCCGTATTCCACATCAATGTGCTTTTCTTTCAAGCACAAAGCTTTACTGTGTAAGCAGGGAAAGGGAACCTGTGGTCTTTCCAGATGCTGTTGGACTCTAATGCCCATCAATCACAGCCAGAGCAGTCAATGAGCAAGGGATGATGGGAGCTGTAGTTCAACAACATTGGGACGGTCACAGGTTCTACAATACTGCTGTCTAGGTTGATGTGAAAAGTTATCAGGCAGAACTTTGGAAGAAAGCAGGAATGCCATGCCGTGAACGGACTTTTCGATCAGGAAGCTGCCCTGCCTGGAACATTTCCTCAAATGTGAGGCTCAAGTCTCTTACACTTGTATGCATGTGAACATATGATAATTCTTATTATGAAAAAGAAAGACAGGATAGAGAAGCATTTGTATTGCAAATGGACATTCTGGCCCAAGCTGGTTTCCTATTCATCTTTCAAGCTGAAATGAAGCAAGAACTGCTTAAAGCCTCATGTGTGAAATGTTCTTAGATTCAAATCCTGCTGCATACAGACAGAAACTCTGCCAGGCCTGGATCAGCTACTACAGCTTGGATATATTTTTTAGCTTGCACAAACATTTTCTCCTCAAAAGCCTTGGCCTGACAGTCATTAAGGGCAGTGCTCTCCTGATGTTACATCCTTAGTTACCTCTGGCAACATGTCAGGTCCTGCGCTTCTCAAATGTAGCTGCCTTATCTGCAGATGGAAGTGGGAGATATCCTTTGTGGAGATGTTGCATGGGAAGGAATAGTAAAACCTATCAGGAGAAACCCCACTCACAACAGATGTTATTTTAAAGCAGTCTAGTACTGGGTCACCCCATTAGATTTCTCTGCCTGCTGGCTCAGAGGTGGAGGAATCTGAAGCAGAAAAATAGGCAACATTCTGAACACCTTACAAGTACCTTACTAGAATGGAGAAAGGTGTGCTATTTTAGTTAACAAAGTAAAAAGGAAGAGGCCTGTGTCCTCCTCAGCAGTAAAACAAAGGAGAAAGTCAATGAGCTTGGGGAGTGGGAGAAGGGGAAATGATATTTCATTTCACATTTAAACTATGGATCTTTTGTCAGCTAGATTGCTTTTGACAGGGGCCAGATGGGAACAGTTCAGACACTCAAAGAGAAGGAAAATCTTAAAGCAAGAGACAAAGCTGATCAAGCAGAAGTCAATGGCAAAGCTGTAATATGTCTGGACCAAAAGTCTTATGCCCATATGCCTGCAGAGCTGTGAAGACCTGGCCCAGAAATGGCACTGGGGTTGTGTCACTGTCTGAATAAAGGATATATATATATATATATATATATATATATATATATAATGAACCCCAAAGACCCTTCAAGCTGGGATTCACTGCAAGGGCTTTCATGCATTTTTGTGTGTGCAGACAACACATGACAAATGACAGTGGGCGGAGGCAGCCATTGATGCATCTTCAAAACACTGAGTTAGAAAGTACTGCTGCTGGACTCCAAATCCATCAGCCCCAACCAATGGTCAGAGATGATGGGAGTGGTAGTCCAGCAGCATCTGGAGGGCCACAGGTCCACCATCCTTGAAACATACCCTAGGCAGATGCCTCCCGTCTTCAAATAACCCTCTTCCCAGAAGCCTCCCCAAGCTGTAGCTCTGGTCTGAAACCTCAGATGAAACCCTTATGAAACCGTCTACAGTCTCCTTTGCAAGCCTGATATGGAACCCTACCCTAAAATTTGATAAGCTAAGGTAGAATAACATGGCAGGATTCAAGCTGAATAAACAAAAAACTAAAGTTCTGGAAAAAAACTTAACAAATGTTGAAAGAGAGAGATTCCAAAATGAAACTGGGTTAATGGTGGCAAAGAAAGTAAAATATTTGGGGATTAACATGACATCTAAAAATGTGAATTTATTTAAGGATAATTATGACAAATGTTGGACAGAGGTAAAGAAAGATCTAGAAATATGGTCGAATTTGAAGCTTTCCTTGTTAGGCCGAATTGCAGTGATTAAAATGAATGTATTGCCTAGAATGTTATTTTTGTTTCAGACATTACAAATTGTGGATAAACTGGATTGCTTCAAGAAGTGGCAGAAAGATATATCTAAATTTATCTGGCAGGGCAAAAAGCCCAGAATAAAATTTAAGATACTTACTGACGTTAAAGAAAGAGGGGGGTTTGCCCTGCCGGATTTGAGACTGTACTATGAATCGGCAGCTTTCTGCTGGTTGAAAGATTGGCTACTTCTTTAGAATGCAGATATTCTGGATTTGGAAGGATTTGATAATAGGTTTGGTTGGCATGCATATTTATGGTACGACAAGGTTAAAGTTCATAAGGGTTTTAAAAACCATATTGTTAGGAAAGCATTATATAATGTTTGGATTCGGTACAAGGATTTGTTGGAAAATGAAACTCCTAGGTGGTTATCACCTATGGAGGCTAAGGAGGTGAAGAAACTGAATATGGAATCCAAATGGCCAAAATACTCTGAAATTTTAGAACAAGAAAGCGGTGAATTTAAACTACAGAGTTTTGAGAAATTAAAGCCCAAGGTGCGAGATTGGCTTCATTATTATCAAATAATGGAAACTTTTAAACAAGACAGAAAAATTGGCTTCCAGGTGGAGAAATCGAAATTGGAAACAGAATTGCTAGAACCCAATACTAAGAATGTATCAAGAATGTATAATTTGTTGCTGAAGTGGAATACAATAGATGAGACAGTTAAATCAGCTATGATTAAATGGGCACAGGACGTTGGACATGACATTATGTTTGCTGACTGGGAACAGTTATGGACCACCGGTATTAAATTCACGGCATGTAATGCCCTAAGAGAAAATATTATGAAAATGATTTACAGGTGGTACATGACCCCAGTTAAGCTTGCGAAGATTTATCATCTGCCCAATAATAAATGTTGGAAATGTAATGAGACTGAAGGAACCTTCTTTCACCTTTGGTGGACCTGCCCAAAGATTAAAGCCTTTTGGGAAATGATTTACAATGAAATTAAGAAAGTACTTAAATGTACTTTTCACAAGAAACCAGAGGCATTCCTCTTGGGCATGGTCGGCCAATTGGTGTTAAGGAAGGATAGGACTTTTTTTATGTACGCCACTACAGCAGCAAGGATTCTTCTAGCAAAGTATTGGAAGACACAAGAACTCCCCACACTGGAAGAATGGCAGACGAAAGTGATTGACTTTATGGGACTGGCAGAAATGACTGGCAGAATCTGTGACCAAGAGAAGGAGACGGTGGAGGAAGACTGGAAGAAGTTCAAAGCTTATCTTAAGAACTGTTATAATATTGATGAGTGCTAAAATGTCAAGGGGAAGGAAGATGCAGAATTGCAGCTGAAAATGTTATTTAAGGTGAAATTGAGAAAGATAACAAATTTAAATTTAATTGGCTAAAAGGGTTGCTGAAAAACTGTAAAATAAGGATGCAAAAAAGGTGAGGTATGGGGAAGTCTGAGAAAGGAGGCTTATGAAAATGAGGTTAAGAATTTATATTTGTGTGTTTGTTTGTATTGGTGGATGTTTTTATGTCGTTGTTATTGTTTTGTTTTAAAATTGGAAAACTAATAAAAATTATTATAAAAAAAAAATAGAATAACATGTCATTTCATCTTCAATATGGATTTTCACATTATATTCTTCTCCAGTTATTAAAATGAATAAAACTAATCAAGAGGCAATGTAATGGAAACAGTTCCCATTCAGATAGTTTAATTGTTTGGACAAATAATGCCATCATGTTAGCCCCAGAGAAGATTAATCAGATAAAGGACAGTGGTTAGAGAAATGGAACCAGGATCTTCCCCTTCTGCAAAATGGGAATAATTTTGACCACACAAGATTCTTACAAGAGAAGTTTTTTAAGTAGCTTTGCAGAGTACTTTTCAAATTAAAACCAGATAAATACTAAGTTGCTGCAATTGACAATTGTACATAGGCTCTCCTGGTAGTCATCTTCCTGCAGAGCCGGCAAATCTCATCTGCAGCTGGAGACCAAGAATAGGGTTGATTTTGAGAAAGGCGTATCTTCCCAGAAACATACAATTCTTTTGTTCAACTGTTGCCTCTGGTCAAATAGTTTTTGCAGGTTTTGTAACCACACAAAACCTGTTTACTAGAAACAAATGGGATGAATGCAAATGGAGATCTTTCTTTCATGCTGCCTTTAACAATACAGGGGTGGGGGAAACACACCTGTCTGTCTCCAGCCCTTTAAACACCTCACCCACCCGCAGAACAGAACAGCTCAGTACATAACAACTTCAAGCAGGAAGAAGCTATAAAAATGCCTCAGATTTCTGGGTGAACTACCATCAAAATAAATGGTGCAATTACAACCCTACAAGCTCCATCAAGCTTCACTACCCCAAATCCCTCCTGTCTGTCATTTCCCAACTTCCAGGCTCTTGGCTGTTCATCTTTGAGAGTCTCCGCTGAGGCAGCCAAACTGCTTCTGCTCATATACTCCAGGCAAGGATCATTACCGAAAGCAAACTGGGGATAACCCCGAGGAAGATTTTGTCCAGACTGGCCTTTGAAAGGTACGTTAGAAGGGCTTTTCTAAGCACATTCTAATCGGCCCCAAAAGCCTGGCAAGAAGAAAAGACTGCAGATGTTATTAGACTGCGTTAAATTGGCCAAGTGAAAGCATAGGAGGGAAGCCTAGGCTGGGTTTCAACTCAGCCAGCTTAGCACATGTTCAGAATTACATGCTGTCTTCTTTGCACGCGACTCTCAGAATGCATCGGTGAGAAAAAGAGCAATGCAACGTAGATTCTGGATAAGAATACAGACACTCACAAATCTGCTCCACATTCTTCAAGATTTTCCCCCAGGGACAACTTTGAGCTTGTGAGCTGCATCCTCATAGTTACAGTGATGCAACTGGGCCTCCCCAGGGTAGCATGTGCCTGAATGCAAGCTCAGCTAGCCATACCTAGTATCTACAGATTTGCTCCGACATACAGGGACATAATATGAACACCCCTAGCTTCCATTTAATTAGGTTTTTGCTCAGGAGAAGCAAGCCTCACCCCAAAATGTGGTTGGATTTGCCCTGTTAAATAAATTAAGATAAATGATGATGATGATAATAATAAAATAATAATAATAATAATAATAATAATAATAATAATAGAGACGTTACTGGTTCCAAGCTATAAAGCTGATCAAAATAGCAGGAAGTCTCATTCTGCTTTCCCTGCTACACATTCAGTCCATCATCGGAGCCTCAGAGCTTAGCCAAAGTTAACAAATGCCCAGAAAATCTTGGCAATATCTTTCTAGGAAGCCTGACAAATCTTATTCTGCAGTGAGGGAAGAGTAGCCTTTCAGGAGTTTCATTAAACAAACTTCTTTAAAACAGGAATGGAGAACCTGTGGCCCTCCAGATGTTGTTGGACTGCAACTCCCATCATCCCTGACCATTATTTATGCTGGCTGGGGCTGATAGGAGTTGATAGCCCAACATCTGGAGGGCCACAGGTTCTCCATCCCAGGATAGGGACAAGAGTTTGGCGGCCTCATTTTAAGACCCAAATAAAAACCCCTCATGTAACAAAGTGGGTGCTTTGTTTATGCTTCTCATCTCTACTGAAGTCTGCAAAAGATGTCAGATTTTTTAAATGTCCCATTTGCCTGTCTTTTAAAGCAAAGCTTTGATATAGCATTCAGTCTATTCTACTTAATATGCAAGTGTCATTTGATGGCAGGCCTTTACTGAAAACAATCTATACATGCAGCACTACATAACATTGCGAACGGGCTATGTAAAGATGCAGTTGCACCCTTGTTCAGAAGAAAGCATGCATCTTGAAGGTGGATCCAGCAGTACTGTGATTAGTGCCAGACCTCATGCCACAAGCCAACCTGCAGCAACCTTCTGGTGGTGAAGAAGAAGAAGAGTTTAGATTTGATATCCCACTTTATCACTACCCTAAGGAGTCTCAAAGCGGCTAACATTCTCCTTTCCCTTCCTCCCCCACAACAAACACTCTGTGAGGTGAGTGGGGCTGAGAGACTTCAAAGAAGTGTGACTAGCCCAAGGTCACCCAGCAGCTGCATGTGGAGGAGCGGGGAAGCGAACCCGGTTCACCAGATTACTTAAATGACAGCGGAAGAAAGTCCTGGTGGTGCACAGTCACTATAAGCCCTGCTCACTGGGTAACTGGTGCCCAAGCAGGAGGCATCTGAGGAGAGCTGCCAAAGGCTCACTATTGCTGCTTTTGCTATTACTGAACACCCTCCCCCCCACACACACATCCAGACCCAGCACATACTTCCTTCTCAGACTCCTCTGATGAATGCTGGGTGGCCTCCACTGTACCTTTTGTGTATTTCAATAGCTTATATCAGGCATAGGCAAACTTCGGCCCTCCAGATGTTTGGGACTACAATTCCCATCATCCCTGACCACTGGTCCTATTAGCTAGGGATGATGGGAATTGTAGTCCCAAACATCTGGAGGGCCAGAGTTTCCCTATGCCTGGCTTATATACCACTTAATCACAGTCGTCTCTAAGTGGTGTACAGGGGACCTAATACAATAAGACTAAAAAGGAGTTAAAACTATATAAGCAGAATTCAGTTTAAAAGTCTGCTGGGTGGTTGTTTTTTAAAATCTTAATTAGTGTCTGAGGTTCAACAGGGAAGTCTCACCTCATCTAGAATGTGAAACTTGTTATTCTTAGGGTAGGGTGTTTTAGCGCTCTGTGAAAAACCGTATGTGGTATACCGGGAGTAGAAGGGTGATAATAGAGCTAAGGCACTACAATGGTTAGGAATGTGAGTTGCGACACTTCCCAATTCAAATCCTTCATTCTGCATCCCATTCCCCCATGTGGTCTAGATGGCTTTAAGCAAGCCAATGGCACTTTTCTTTAGCCCCACCCATTGAGCCATGTGCAATGTAGAGATAAAACTACCAACCTCCTTTACAGGTCCTGTTATAAGGATTACTGAAATAATGTATGTGAAATGCTTTGAAGACACTCAAGTGCAGAACTACACAAATGCTATTTTATTAGCAGTGGCAGTAGTTTTACATGCACCCAACACTCTAGAAAAAAAGAACAACAGCATGGCACCTTCTAGTAGCCTGGGAGAACTCTTGCTGCTGACTTCCTAACCTGGAAAAACGCTGCAGTTGTGGTTTATTTCTAGAATCCTCCAGTCCATTCCAGGAAATTCCAGTTAATTATATGGGAGGGGTGTGTGGGAGTAGGGGCAGAACCCTAATAGACTCTGGGCACTCTTTATGAGTAGGAAGGTGAGGAGAGAGCCTCCAAGCTCTTTATGTGTCAAGGAAACTTAACCCGTTTCCTGGCTGCAGGCCAGGAACGTTTCATGTGGATTTCAAGCCTCAGCCAGGAGATTCTCGGGTGCTAGAAAGAGCCTTTAATTTAAACCAGGTGCCTCTGAAAGAAAAACACTTCATGAAAGGCAAAAACTTGGTTTCGTTCCCTCAAAACAAAAGGGCAATCACGCACATTTTGACTAAAATATTCCCCTTTTGGAACACAGCCTCCATGCTTTAAACAAACTTGCTGAAACCTCATCCATTTGGACAATCTGCATGAAACTGAGACTACCAATATTTCTGGAGCCAGAGAAAATACTTGAGCAGAATGCCAGCTGAGTCCGCCCAAATCTGTGGAGCAAGAGACCTTACAGTATGGAAAGCAGCACACAGGCTGGCAGGGAACAAAGGAAAGCGGGGTTTTGTGGCATTCCTTTGTTGCTGCCGTCTGCAAAACTTAACACTGTGAGTGCCGCAGAAATCTGGGGACACCACAGTGGGTGGAAAGGAGTGTGGTTTGTACTGCTTGTACAGCACGTGTCAAGTAAGGTACATGAGACGAGTGGTGATGGGGACTCTGCTGATGTCATGCTTTTGTTTACAGTGCTCATTCAGTTGCTCTTCTAATCTGGTAATGATATGACGGTGGACCACTGCCCAAGGATGTTTCCTCCCACACATGAATTCCTGGATGATCTCAGCACACACAAAGAAGCCATCTGAAGTGCTGAAAAAGGAATGAGGTATCTGCATATCTTGGCAGGGCTGCCCAAAGACATTTTGCTCTCTTGGGCAGAAAATCCAATGGTGACTCCTTCCCATTGTCATGATGAACATTATACCAATACATACCATTGGTCTAGCTAGGCCAGAATTCTTCAGCCTTAGATGCACAGATATTGTTGGACTCCAACTCCCATCACCCCCAGGCTAAAGCTGACTGGGGATGATGGGAGTTGAAGTCCAACAACATATGGGGACCCAAGGTTGAAGAGTACTGATCCAGGCCATGACAATCTACTTCGATTGGCTGCAGCTCTTGAGGAACCCTCTTTCGGCAGGTCTAGCCCATCCCTACAACCCAAGGTCCTTTTCAAATGGAGATGCCAGGGATTGTGCCCGAAACCTTCTGCTGCAACCCAATGGAAAGTTCTCCTGACCAAGCCCCATTGAAATTGAACAAGGGACTAGGCAGTGGAACTTGATCAGTGATGCTGTCAGGGCAGCTGAGTCCCCACAAATGCAGCATGACTTGCTCCAGACATTCTGAAGCAAGTGAATACACATTACTATCTAATGATGGAGGCAGACAGCAGGCCCTAAATCCAGAGTCTTAAACCACGTAACTGCACGACTAGACTTGCGAGGAACTTCTTGATACACTTTGTATCTGATCCATTATCTACACTCCTGCTCTTAAAATGGGTGCCCCAAATCTGCCACTCAGCATGTACTTGGACATCCAGAAACAGGAGACATATTACGAAAAAGAAAAACCTGCATAGATGCACAGTCTTTTGGGAAAATTGCAGTATGACATGGGTAGAGTTTGAACTGGCAACATTTGTTTGGTTCACAACACAGCTTTCTTCTCTTTGCACCTGGATCCTAACAATATCCTCATCCTGCATATTCCACAAGTTCTTATAAACAACTCTTGAGCCTTTGGTATCAAAAGGGCAGAGGAATTGCTTTCAAGTCGGAAACCCAGAAAATTCTTCAAAGTTTGAAAAAAATAATGCAAACCTTGGCAAGAGCTTATGAAACACTTCATAAATCTCTAGTAAGACATTTGTAGTGTGTCTAATGTCACAGAGTAACAGAAAATGTAACAGAAAACAGTTCAGAAAATGTTCAGACATATCTGTACCATAATTTTAAACGGGCATAAATCATCAGCTTCCTGGTGTTTTTGCTATCGGCACTGCATATCTCAAAACGTCTAAAAGTAGCATTTCGCAACTGGAAACTTGGGGTTATAGACAGCATTTAGGTACACTGTTAAGTAAAAGCTTTCTACATACATTCTCAGCTACTTTGTACACTTACTAAAAATGAGAAAACATACACGATAATGAATTTCTCAGCTGGGGGTTAGCTAGCCTCAGCTGCTGTTAGCAAGAAAGTTGCCCTTTGTTTGAGAACTAATGTCTGACTTACCCAGCCAGGACAATGAAAAAATCCAGACGGTTCCATGTGTCTCCCAGGTAACATTTCTTCCCGAAAATCCCCAGTGCAACCATCTTGATGATCATTTCCACAGCAAAGAAGGCAAAGATAAAATCATCAAAGCTCTGGAAGATAAAGAAGCAGGATGATGAGGTGCACCCTGTGGCAAAGATCCAAGTGCTTAATTGGAGACAGTTCACCATGCAAGGGACTTGACCTCCAACCTAACCAAATGAGGACATCACCCCACATATTCTTCATTTCTCCAACAGGTAGGACTGGCAGTTATTCAAAACAAGTCTGCAAAAAGCAAGACTGGGGAGATGCCCATTTTACTCACAGAAGCAGGAGTATGAAAAGAGAACAGAGCTATATCATAATGTGGCTGAACACCTCCTGATGTCCAGGTCCAGAAGTGGCTGAAAAATACCATCTCCAACCAGTTGTACGTCTGTTGAACAGGACCAGATTTCCTTAGCAAGAAGCCAACATCTGAATAAACTTGAATTAGCTGCCCTTTCTTATTTCAAACTGCCCCATTTTTGTGGTAATGTGAAGAATTCCTCCAGTGGAACTGGTGACCTCTGTTCCCTTTTCAGAATCCTAATAGGGTAAAATTAATTTATCAGTGTACCCCCCCCAAAAAAAAAAACCCCATAACACCACAGTGCTGGGTGTTGAATTCTACTGTAGTTTTTGTTTCTCTGCTTATTTCTGAAACGTGTTGGTTTTTCAGGATCCCTTCCACTTAATTTTCACCCAGCGTTTCCTAACTTGGACCTTTGATACAAAGGGTCAGTTTCCATGCAACCCAGACACACACCCTTAACCCAAAAACCCATCATGTGAAACAGAAAGCTTTGCACACAGAGAACCCTCAAAGGGTGGTAAGGCATACCCAGTAAGCAGATTCATTCTTCTTTATGGCAAAGGCAATGGAGTTGGTTGGATTACCTCTAAGACATTAAATGCACATTTAAAGCACATGGCAACCTCCAAAGAACCATGGGAACTGTAGTTTCTCCTTTGCAAGGCTACAATTCTGACCAGCTTTAACAGACTACAGTTCCCAGGATTCTTGGGGGGGGGGGGAGTGTCATATGTTTTAAATTTATGGTATGGATCTGCCCTAACAAGCACTTTCCTGAAATCATGGAACAAAAGAAGCTACATTAAACTAGCTAAGACTGTGGGTCCAACTAGACCAGGATTGCCTTTGCATATTGGTGGCAGCTATCGCAGGCAGATGACTTTCCTATATATTTTAACTTAATGTAATTAAATGTAATATATTGCTTAATTTCTAAATGGCATCTGATGAGGTTACAAAACAAATACAAAAGATAAAACTGGTTAAAATTAACCATAAAAAAATTAGAAAAGTTTTGTTTTCACACTGCCACATTTGAAGCACATTTATACCACTTGAAATAGCCATTGCTTCCCTCAAAGAATCAAAGGACTGTAGTCTACCCATCACACAGCTACAATTGCTAGCTACAATTACAGCTCCCAAGATTCTCTAGACCAGAGCTTTCCAAACTTTTCATGTTGGTGACACACCATCATTTCGTGACACAGTAATTTAGTTTTACTAGCAAACCGGAGGTTAAACTAACCCCTTTCCAGCCCCAGGAGGAGTGTGGGGAGTGTTCAGAAGACATACCTACACACTGCAGCCGACACACTAACATGTCCTGACACACAGTTTGGAAAGTTCTGCTCTAGATGCAGCCACGTGCTTCAAATGGGTGGTGGGGATCTAACCATTTCAGCAGGCATTTTTAAGTAAGCTTTCCTGATCTTATGGTTAATTTTTACTGATTTTCATCAAGCCCAAAAGGATGCACTTTCTAATGGGATACTTCTAGCAGCAGGTGCCAAGAGCTGGCCCTGGGAACGTCTGTGCATGTGCTCTGACACTGGAACTATAGTTCCTCCCACATGATATGTTATGTCAAACAAGAAATAACCTGTTTTTAAAAAAAAAAAATGAAAAAAAAGTCTTTACCTGAAGAATCTTGCAGCGTGGGGAGTCACAGCCCATATCTTCACAAGGGTGGAACATGCCCAGAGTGACACAGTTCAGGAGAATTACCAGCATGCTGACTCTTTCAAACCAGGTGCACAGGAAATCAGTCAAGGAAAACAAGCATTTTCAGAGTGCAAGCTAAGAATCATCCATTAGCACCAGGGACACCACATTATTAGGCATTAGGGAAATGAGTAGAATTTCCAGGGAGGGGGAGGAGTGGACTTGTTTCCCCAATCTTTTACCTTAGAAGCTGACTATTCATCTACTGGCTATGATTCTGCACACTGTTTGACAGCATCTGCTACTCCCAGAAGTCAAACTGAGATAGTGCCATATTTACTACAATAAAAGGGAAGAGACAATGAAATCATACAATAGTCATCATCTCAGTGGTTTCTGCACAAGTGGAGACATCATTGTTATTATACACAGGTGCTGCAGGTGCAACTTCCAATGACTTTTTCTTAGGATTTTAGACAAAGACATGATAGAATCAAAGTACTACAAACGGCTACCCAAACAATAGTGCTAAGCAGCACAAAAGTGCTAACTGTTCCAGAGAGGCCCTGTTTTGTTAGAAAATGGGACTTGGTTATTACTTGTATTATTTATTATTATCATTATATATTAGATTTCTATACCTCCTCATAAGATCTCAGGGCAGTTTGCAGAATGAAATACTTATCCACACAAGGCTTGTTTATTTATTAGATTTCTTACCTGCCCTTTATTAGAAGGCCCAATCGCAGGCTAGAATAATTTATAAAACACAGTTATGAAAACAAACAAAAGCATTAGTGTTATAAAAATGAGTAAAACAGTTCCAAATGGAACAGAACAGTATAATTTTGGCAAAACAGGTGGGTCCTGCAGAACAAAATATCTTAGCTGTCAGAGGTCAAGAGGCCCATCTTTAGCATGTGGCGAAAGCTCTACAACCTTCTGTGGTGTTAGGGAGGATTCGGAGGTGCAATGGACAGAAGAGGCGGAACAGGGGCTCAGGGATGCGGAAGCGCCCCACAACCACCCAGAGACAGAGAAAGCGGAAGAGAGGGTGGAGAGTAGCCAGGGAGGGTAGGGGCTCAGGGATGCTGAAGAGCCCTGCAACCGTGCAGCCTTTCTCAACCTGTGGGTCCCCAGATGTTGTTGAACTACAACTCCCATCATCCCTAGCTAGCAAGGCCAGAGCTCAGGGATGATGGGAGCTGTAGCCCAACAACATCTGGGGACCCACAGGTTGAGAACCGCTGGTAGAGGTTAGGGAAGGAAGCTCAGACTCAGGAAGGGAGGGAGCTTTCAAATCAGCACAGACAAGGAAGGAAATGAAACTTAAGAATCAAAGATATTGCGCGGGAATCATAGGAAGCCACTCCCCGAATCTGACTCAACGGGTTCGGACACGTAATTCTGAACTGAAGCTGTTTCTTGTAAACATGTAATAAAGACTGTAAATACCACGCTAGGTGTTACTGCGAAGGGGAAACACCAGTCTTTACATGTGGGGAGGGAATTTCATAGTTCAGTGGCTGCTGCAGAGAGAGCACCTCTCCTAGGCCGCCATTCCCTATACTTATGTGGTGGTGGAATTGCCAAGGTCAGACCCATCCTCTAGGTGGGCCCTAAGTGGGGAAATGGCCCATAGCCCAGAGGGTCTGAGAAGCCCACTAGCAACCTCCCTGCTCCAGAACCACAACCAAATGCACTGGGTGGGCAAACAGCTGCTGCTACTGTGCTGGCAGAACCAAGAAATTCAAAAGGCAAGGTGTATGCAGTGGGGTAATAATGCAGCTGCCTGACTGGCTGCAGTCAGGATGAGGGCCCTTCGTTCTTCTCCAAGACAGGTGAATGGCAGCTGTCCTTTCTCTGCTCAGGCAATGAAGGGGATGCTTCATAGTTCAGTTGAGAAAGTCCAGTAGGATCTTCTCTTCTCTCACCCACCCATGGCTGGTAATTTACTTTTCTCCTTTCCTACCCAAGACCCTGGGCTCAGCTGTGTTTCGTGTCTTGTCTCTTTTGGCGCATGAAGGAAACTTATTTTCTCTCCTCTCTTCTCCCATATACTTTGTGTGACCCCTCTATTATTAGTAATTAAATTTGTATAGTGCCCATCATCCATAGATCTCATGGATTTATGCACACAGAATAAAAATACAAGATAACATACCCTTCATTATTTCTCCAGTGAAAATAGAGATGTTCTATTCTATTTTTATTAATTATTATTATTATTATTATTATTAATTATTATTATTACCCCATCCATCTGACTGGGTTGCCCCAGCCACTCTGGGCAGCTTCCAACACATCAATAATAATAAAACATTAAACATTAAAAAAACTTCCCTATACAGGGTTGCCTTCACATGTCTTCTAAAGTTTGTATAGTTTCTTAGATTCTATTAAGAAGGTGCCTACTCCCAAGTAAATGCAAGAAAATAGGATCATGTTAACTTTCAGCCATGTATTCAAGGGCAGCCCCACATTTGGTGTACTGCAACAGTCCCATCTAGAAGTTCTCACAATGTTGGCCTGCTTTTACTTACCAGTTTCCCCTCCCGCTCATCTGTGTTTGGCCAGAAATGAACTCAATGTAAATTCAATGTACTGTCTTCATTAGTACACAGCACATCCTTAGCAAATGGCTGTACTTATCTTTGTGAAACAATATGTTCTCAACCAAAGAGATGACAAATTTTAAAATAGTAAGTCCTTTATTAGGATTAAAGAGAGTTTCAGGACCAGGTTTTGGCTCCTATGATAAACATGAATATATTTAATAAAATTCATGCATTTGGGGAAAAAAAATCCCAAAACAGCTCATTCAAAGGAATCCCTATAATAATTTAGCAACAGACCAAAACAGTGGAGGGGGAGGAAGGCTAGTTTTTTGCTGCTAAAGGCAAAATCTGCTGAATGAAAATTAAAAACCAAGTTGTGCAAGTTGGTGGGGCATTTGCTCAAATGGACCAGCCTCCACTGGCCAGTTCTTTAATTCTAATGATGTGTCTTTTGCACCTAGTTGGTAGATCTTGGGGTTCTAGCTGAAGCAGGTTGCCTAGATGAGAGATGCCACAGCAACAGCCTCCCAGCAGCAGCACTGACACTTGCCAGGAGCGGAAGGGGCACGATGGTGAGAGCAGAGCTGCAAGAGTACTGGACTGGCTTCACAGGTGAATTGCACAGCCCTGATCTCACTGTTGCTTTGCCCCTCCCGGTAAGGGCAGTGATGCTGCAAGGAGGCTACTACTGCAGCTCTGCCACATTGGGCAATATGCTCCTGTGTATAATTTAAAAATCAAGTAGAAGCAAGAAGTACGAAGTCTGCCCATCCCTGATTTCGTTGATAGAGTGATAGGCTTGGAACTGGATTAAGCTCTGCTCAGCTTGGCATGAAATTCACAGGGGGACTGGGAGCTTGTCATTGCCTCTTAGTCTTACGTACATCACATGGTTCTTGTCTGTCTAAAATGGGAAAAAATGAATGAATGCCACCTTCAGCTCTTGGAGGAAGAGTAGGATAAAAACATTATGAAGAACAACAACAGGTATGTGCAAGCAACAGCACAGATCCCAGGGCTACAGGGAAGGAGAGAAAGCTGGCTGTGCACAATAGCTCTTGTTCTTGGACTTCTGAGCAACCTGATTTTGTCTCTGCTATTTTAAGAGAAACTGTCCATTTTATTCCTCCCTAATCATGCCGTCAGTACCGTAGATAAAAGCTGAAAGGATATGTGCTAGGAACCAAGTCCATGCAAAGTTTAGGGCAATTTCCTAAGCGACACTAAGAATGCCATAGACGGGAATGAATGATTTATGAATGCTATTAATAAGAGGGACAAAGTGGAAAGGAACCATTTTAAAGCTGAATGTGTACTCTAGTAGCAACTGATTTGCAGACACAGGAAATGCAAGAACTGATTTAAGCCTCACTTGTGGAAAGACCCTCAGGGACCCTTCAAATGTAACAAACTGAGGACCCAGGAAACACTTCTGTGCAGGGGAAAGTGTGCAAATTGCATACAGATTGTTATGGTGATGCAAATTACATCTATGTCTTCATCAGGTATAAGACCACTCACCAAGAGTATGGTGCATACAATGTGCACACAGAGAAAAACAGTGTGTGTGTGTGTGTGTGTGTGTGTGTGTGTATGATTATCATACTTTCCCCGTCCCACAGTAGTACTTTGAAACAGTTCAGGGGTATAGTGGGGGGAGGGGGGAGACATAGGCCAGGTACACAATTTTGAGGGGCACAAACCAGCCCCTCCATGCAGAGATCCCCATTCCGCACTGCTTGCTGCCAAGAGTCTCTGGGCCCCAGAGTCCAGCCTGGCCTGGCCTGGCCACTGCGTCTCCAGCCCCCACACTGAATGGCTAACTGGCCAGCATTGAGAGGGTTTGCTCCCCTCTACGCAGACGGTACAGTGCAGCCCCACTTGGCTCTGGTGTTGAGGGCTGGACCAGCGCGGCGGGTACTGTTCACCATCTGTGCCCCGGGTGCCAACGAATGATGCAACACCAATGAAGTAGTCATAGCATCTAAAGCACCCTTTGGCAGATGACCATCCAACCTCTGCTTAAAAGCAAACTCCTTAAAGACCATCCAACCTCCAATGAATGAGAGTCCACCACCTTCCAAGAGAATCCATTGAACTGTCAAACAGCTCTCCACTTCTGTGCATCAGGTTAAGTGGCGTTAAAATGCTTTCCTAATTATGATATGCCCCAAATGTAGGTATTAAAAAGTTGGCCGCTCTATAAACCATTTCCAACTAAGAGTTAAGATTAAAATAGCAGAATTCTATAAAACCAGATAAAGCGGACTATTTATTCTCCATGAATAAGTCATTTCCAGATGTCCTTTTTATTGTGCATTCATGATTGATGTGTGCTCATGATGGTATTGGGGCAATTATATGTGTTACACTGTTTGCACTTACAAAATTTGGGGTGGCAGATGTGCTTTGTTTCCAGTCAGTGCATGTCCCGTGGCTTCCTGCTCTAATCCTGCCACTTTTGCACCATTTGGGGGGGCGGAGCAGGGGCAGCAATAGCTGTCCCACTTTTTTTGCACTACAGTGATACATTGGTTTACGAACTTAATCCGTTCCGGAGGTCTGTTCTTAAACCAAAGCCATTCTTAAACTGAGGCACACTTTCCCTAATGAGGCCTCCCACCGCCGGTGCCCTTCCACCGTTCGGATTCTGTTCTTAGAGGTAAAGTTCTCAAACCAAGACACTGCTTCCACTTTTGTGGAGTTCATAAACCGAATCGTTCGTAAACAGGACTGTTCTTAAAGGTACCACTGTATAGCGTAAATGTGCCCCTCAAGGTGGCAGTAATGTAATGATATTGGGAAAGCATTGCAGAAGAACTAATGAAGGGGAATGATGTTTGCATAGTACAATGTGAATCTACCAAAAATGGACTATTATTGCATCAATGGCATGTTGCACATCTGACATGTTTTATGACATTGTATACCTGAAGAAATTGTTTTGTTTTTAGAAGTTATAAAGAGGGTTTCATTGATTTTTAGAGTTTGATGATTTCCCTCCCCCCTCCAGAATTTGTGTCCGTGCGCTTTATTCTGTTTTTATGTTTGATGGCTTTTGCTACAGATTTGCTAAATAAAAATTTAAAAAGTATTTTTTAGTATTATAGCAACATACGTACGTAACAAAACTAAACCATATCATAAAACTAGAATCCTGTATTATGTTTGCCATGCCATAGTTAGTCCCAGGCACGCTGTCTGGAAATGATTTTAATGTGAGATTCCATCCAAACCGTAGTGCCTCAGCCATGTTATCGCTGAGTCTGTGGAGATGTGGTATAGAAACAAATCACTTTGCTGTCTGCCACACACCCCCCCCCTCCATTTTCCTCTTTCCAAAAGCCCTTCCGACTTCTAAATTTGAGAACTGTTGCCAGGGACCAAGTTGGGCTGGGTCAGATTTCAAGAAGCTGACAATTTATCTGACAGGATAAATCGAACTGCAGACGGAAAGGAATTTCTCTGTGTCCCTCTAGTGGGCATTTCCAATGACTTCAGGACTCCTGAGGTTAAGACAGTCACTGAAGTCAATACAGATTCTATTCGAGCATCAAGCTCTCCAACCCTTTAGTGCAAGAAAACGCTGCTGAAGGCTCCGTTTAAACCTGGTTCTGGTCACAGGAGAAATAGTGCAGCATATTGAAAAACATCCACATCAGGCATATTTGAGGAATTCACTTTCCCACCCCCCTGCTGCAGTGTGGCCAGAGACACTGCTTGACCATAATGGCTATACCACTGAGCCTCTTGGGCTTGCTGATCAGAAGGTCAGCGGTTCGAATCCCCGCGACGGGGTGAGCTCCCATTGCTCGGTCCCTGCTCCTGCCAACCTAGCAATTCAAAAGCACGCCAAAAAGTGCAAGTAGATAAATAGGTACCACTCCAGCAGGAAGGTAAATAGCTTTTCCATGCACTGCTCTGGTTTCGGTGTTCTGTTGTGCCAGAAGCGGCATAGTCATGCTGGCCACATGACCTGTCTGAGGACAAACGCCAGCTCCCTCGGCCTGTAAAGCGAGATGAGCGCTGCAACACCCCAGTCATCTGTGACTAGACTTAACTGTCAGGGGTCCCTTACCTTTACCTTTTTATACAAATATATAATCTTCATGACCTTATATAAAACATATAGCCCTGTAGGATATATGTTTGGATATAGAAGGCTGCAACCCTTACTTAGGGGTAAGGGCCCTTTATCTCAGCACCACGTATTTCCAAGTAAAACATGCATGAAATTGGGCTGGAACTTACTTGAGTCTTGGAGCTATTCTGAGAGAGCTAATTACTTTAGAGTGCACTGAATGAAAGGCGGTGAGAGCTCAAGGGTCAATTGTGCTTTGCCACTGCAGTCAATATATGTAGGACATCAATGCTACGAAGAAGAGGCAAGGAAACCATGTTTCCTTTGCAACAGCTCTGGCAAACACACCATTAAATACGTAGCTTGATATCTTCACTTTTTACTATCTAATTCCTTGGTGGAATCAAACCATAATAAGTTTCCACAGATGTAGAAACTGTCTGTCAACAGCTTGAGGTATATTTCATGGTGTACTGGAACTTAACTTCAATTGGTCAACTCCAGCTACAAAAGCTGAAGCTGCTGAACAGAATTTTGGGCTGGGGTATTGTTTATGGGGTTTTGGTCGTTGTTTCTATGAGGAAACCATTTTTATGAGGAAACTGTTCACCTTGGCTGTGTACTTTATGGTGAGTTATTTATTTATGACTACTTTTGTCATGTTTGTAATTATGTAAATCTCTTTATGTTGTGAGCCGCCTTGAGCATGCTTTTAATTATGGAAAGTCAGTATATAAATAAAATGATGATGATATACTGCTTTCTCATCCTCCCTTTGGCGTTAGTGTTCTTAAAAGTAGGAAGCTTCCTTATGCCAAATCAGACCAATGGTTGATCTCAGCAGTGTCTACACTGATTGGCAGCTAGTCTCCGGGTTTCCCAACAGAAAGTCATTCCCAGCCCTACCACCTGACACCAGGAACTGAACTCGTGACCTTCAGCATACAAAGCAGATGCCCTACTGATCTGCGGTCCTTTCTGGAGCCATTCCTGCTCCCTGGATCCTTCTTGTTTCTATCTCAAGCTCCTTCCCTTTTTTGGCCTCCACACAGACTGAAGGCACAACAAGCACAGCAAAACTCTGTGGCTCTTGGCACAGCCCAGCTGCTGGCCTTCCTCCATTAGTTTTCTGCAGCTTTCTTTTGAAATCTTATTAGGGATTCTAAACCACAGAAAAAGATTCTAAGTGTTCTTTGCACTATGGATCTCTGGCATAATGAAGGCTATTGCTCAAGATGACAACAACTACATATAGAACATAACGAGCTTCTCTGTGGACAACAGTGGACCGCCTTACAAAAGAAGCTTATCAATAGACAACGATGAAGCAACGATGGAAAAGGCCAGATGAAAATTTTGGCCCAGGATTTGTGGGCCAAAAATATTCCCATTACCAAGGAGCCTCTTTGTCACCAGACTTCCACAAAGAAATGTCTAAAGGAGGGGCGGGGTCACAGATCTTGCACCTACTGATCACACTCGTGGATGTATGCAATCCAGTTGTGTAAAATGCACATCCTTTACCTCCTGTTCTCTTGTCTTTGGCCAGTAGGCCTTGAGAAAACTGAATCTATCTACCATCTATCTATCTATCTATCTATCTATCTATCCACACACACTAACATGAACGCTGATGGTTGCAAGGATTATAGAGTCTGATATACATTTTGTTCCTACTATATATGCTAACTTAGTTTGCTATATATCACAGCACTCTAAACCTTGATTATGTATAGGTGTCACAGTAAGTAGCAAAGCTGACTGCAATTCCTCTTGCAACATTTTGCATACAAAACCATGGCCTGCAACATGGAGCATCTGTGAACACAAATCCCTAGCATGCGACTATGTATATACAATCATGCATTTCCTCACTTAAGAGTATTTTTGTCAGCAGTTGTCGAACAGAATGCTGAAGTTATTCAATGGCATGGTGGCAATGATGAGGTAAGTCTTGTGGTAGAAGGTGTTGTTGTTTTTTTGAGAAGTCTGATGCCCAGGAAAAGCGGTGAGAGAAGAACTAGGTACTGAAAGCAGAGTAAAGCAGAAGCTGCTGGACAACTCTCAGCTGCAGAAATATATGAGCCTGAAGAGCCTTAGGCTGAGAGGCCACTGGGACCCAGAACTTGACATTCTGCCACAACTGCTAAATTCTCTGTAAGTTTGCACAACTGCATGATCCCAAAGGCTTTGGCAAGATGGACCACTGGACTGATCCACTATGGCAATGTCTGTATAATATTAGGTTTTTCACTGTCATGAAACATTTGCACAAGGCATAGCACATTCATCAAGCTCTTTTTGTCTCTCTCCTCTATTCCATTACTATGCAGTTCCATACCCTGTGCCAAATTCATGCTCGGAAGTAGAAGCAGATGATTGCACACCTTGCCACAGGAATACAATCCAAGGTAGCACAATAAGGACAGTTGCAGAGTTCTTTACAAGAGGTCATATTGTGACTATGCCAATGCAGCAGTTTTGCAGCATGCATCTTGTTTTGAGCCTAAATTTGATGGCAATCCTGTGGTAATCACATTTTATAATTTCTCGAGCTGCTGAAAAAAGCATTCATGTTTCAATGTCTTCCCTGCAATTGCTCTGGCATTTTCTGATTTCTCCAGGTGTCATTTACACAATAGCTGTCAGCTCCTTATGTTGCCGAGCCTCTACAGTTATAAACCATTGCTATGGCATACAAATGGTGGCAAGTTGGAGTACAAAAGGGACTAGGGCGGGAAAATGAGTTGTCCAGTACTGTGACATGTGCATGCCAAGCAAAGCTTTAGAGGATCCTTGGCAAAAAAGGGCCTCTGATGGGTGCTCTGCCCTACAGTGGTGGTCTGGTGGGGGTCCCTGGAAGGCTTATCCTGGCCATATTGGCAACCTCTAGTGGTTCACTTTTTTCCAAAATTCTCCGGACAAGAACTCTACTTCTAGGGAATAGGTGACTGTTGCAAATAGGTAATGTTTTTAAAAATAGCTCTCAGGATATCTAATTTTTACTATTGATTGATTGCATCTATATCTTACCTCTTTCTCTAAGGAGCTCAAGGTAGCAGACATAGTTTGCTGCATCCTCATTTAATCCCACAACAATCCTGTGAGGTAGGTTAGGCTGAGAAGCTGTGGCTGGCCCAAGTTCGCCCAATAAGTTTCATAGCTGAGTGGGATTTGAACCCTGGTCTCCTAGGTCCTAGTCTGACATTGGCTTTGTGTTGAGCCCTGCCAGAACACTGGCAGCTGCCAAAGAATATTATGTGGTGGCAGCTCCACACTCGATGGCAAGCATGTGTACACGAATGTGATGAGGCCGAGATGGAGTAGCCTACACTAGAATTGTGCCATACCCCAGAACAAGTAGCACTACAAAATACTCCCTCAACACAACTGAGACACTGGCTCTATCACATTTAGTTGGCTGAATGGATGGCTTTCTTGCATATTTTTTAAAATATCAATTTCTTTCTTGCATTAAAAATAAAACAGCAACTTATCTTGAAACTTGATTCTTATTTCATTATCAAAACCTATCAGGGCAATGCTATGAGACCCATAAAATGTCTTGGTTTCTACAATCTTTCCTTCCCATTTTCGGCATGTTGACTCATTTTCTCATCACCTGTACTGACTGATTGATACTCCCTTTTTCTTTCCTCTTAATATACTGCCTGTTTTCCTCCACGCTTCCTTCCCTGTTTCCTTCCCTTAAAAAAACCTAAATTGTAGAAAAGCTTTGGTTGTGAACTAACTATTCCGAATTTTGATTATACCAATTCTTTTTCCTAACAATTATGAATAGAGGGGTTCCCCCTGCCCCGCAAGGGGTGGGAGGAAGAAACAAACCCATAGCTGGGGTGTGGAAGGGGGAAGAGAAACTACAAAACATTTCCTAAAGTTCCAAGTACTGAACTTCTAGGTGTACAAGAATGTGGTGTTATTTTAATGCAAGTGCTGCCTTGAAGGAAAGTGTGCATAGCAAACTGGAATCAAATGTGCTTTTAAATGTGCCCCCTATACACACCCACAAGTGTGCACAGAGGCCCTAAACAGGTTAATTCTAAACTCTTTGGATCCTACACTGGAGATTTCACATGCTCACTCACAGCTTTTCTCTGACACATTTATTCTCTTGTTTATCTGGGATCTCCCTGCAGTTTGTGCTGTAGTATTTTATTTTATTAAAAGCTTTGCAGCTCATCACAGCAGAGTTGTGGAAGTCGCTGGCCCCCACAGATGGATGCTATCCAAACAATGTCAGACGAAAGGAACTACATCTCCAAGATGGCTCTACCTCTTTCTCTTCGCTGCCTACACTGTCTTCTCCCACATTGCTATATTTGGGATGAATCTTCCAAGCTGTGACCTCAAGCTGGCAGCTGGAATTCCTATTCTCATAAATGTGTAAATATTTCCTTGGGAGTAAAAAGAAAGATTCTAGGCTAATAAATATCAACATCAAAGCAGAATTTAAATAGCCATCTGCGTATGAGAGCACACCAGTCTTGAAGGGCCTCACCCTCAAGCCCAAAGAGTCTCTCAGGCAGCAATCCTAAGCACACTTCCTGGAAATAAGTCCCACTGAACTCTCTGGCACTCATACCCGAGAGTAGCCTTGTCACTATTAGTTACTCTTTTTGTTAAACCTCTTATAACAAATAATTGTATTCCATGGCATAGCATGCTGCATTGGCAGGTTGTATTAAAAACAAAATGAGAGCTAAGCCAAAAACTAACTTTCCTAGAAAAATTCGGAGTGTTGGGTATATGTGAACACATTCACAAAACTGCCATCCCTACTATCGTCTTCCCTACATGCCACTTTTTGACCCAGAAGTCTCCAAAGCAGAAAAATAGCATATTAAAGCAAAATGTAGCCCCAAACTACATCAGTCATACATCAGTCAGTAATGGAAACAATATACCGGGTAAGACAGCAAAACCACAGTACAGAAGAAAGCATTTCCAAGCTAAAAGGTGCTATCACCAACTTTACAGCTGGCCCACAGGTAGGAACTGAAAACCTGAGCAGTCGATGAGATGCACTCCGAAAGCTCACCCCAGCTAAAATTAAGGGTACTCTCACCATCACCCCTATTCTAACTACACAAAGTAAAAAAGGAATCTGTGTAAGTAACTGGCAGAAATGAAATAACATGATAACAAAATTGGGAACACTTTCAATGTTAATAATTGGGATGACCCAAAGGGGGTCTTCAAAAACGATCCATTCTGCCTGCTGGTGCCTTCTTGCAGGTTGGTCTCCTTGTGTAGTGGAAACGGAAAACTGCTCCTCGGTCTCTGACCCAAGGCAGTTTTTGGAGGGAGTGATTTGTGGCAGAGAAGTAGAGCGATTGGATGATTCCCCAAGCAGGTAGAGAAAGCAATAAGGGGAAGAATTATTGTGCAGGTGAGGAAAGGAACAGATGCACACGCATGCACACACTCTTCTCTGCCGCAAATCACCCTTCCCTGAAGCTGTTCCACAAGATTCTGCCACCATTTGTTACATGGGTTTGACACCAAATACCCACGAGAGCTATTATTAAATTGAACACGCTTCCTGGTCCATGCCATGATGCAAAAAGGAAGATGGCTTAAGCACAGGTGGAGGAAGGCTTTTGCTGAATCAGACTGAAAAGTTTACTACATATTATCAAGCCTATTCTGTGGTGGAGGTGAAGAAGTTCTCCCCCTACCCCCTATGTTACATCTTCTAAATGTCATCCAGCAGGGGATTTTCTGTGAGGGCAGCAGGGACTTGGAACAATCTGGCACAGAAAGGGATGTGGCCCAACCCTTGGGGGCAGACTGTGTGTCAGAGTCCTGTGCTGCCAGCCACGGAGGAGCTCAGTGGAGGGAGAAGCCAGCCAACCAGCTGAGTTCCAGGAGGGTACTGGCCTAGAGGCAGAGTCTATATACAAGGTTCAGTCTGGTCCTAAGGTCAGGAATATCTCGATTCATGTAGTCAGACGATCCGGGGGTCAAGAAAGCCAAAGGTCCAAGGCCACAAGAAGCAAGAAACAGCAAAGTCTGACCAGGAACGATGAATGTTGTTTCCAGCAACTGACTGAGGATGGAAACCATGCTTAAGAAAGCCGAAGCCAGCTGGTTCTCATCAGGAGCAAAAGGGCTGATCAACAGCAGGTGAAGTCACTTCGCCTTTTGCTCCTTCAGGCTGCTGCTCAGCAGGTGAAGCCGACGCCTGGCCCATGACACTGAGATGTGTTTGCAAAATGTTGTGAGGGTTAAGCGAATTTGACGTCACGTTTAAACCGGTTTCATTAGGGAAGGAGCCCAGAGCACCATCCAGCCTGGTATTGCTGGATGATTTTCAGCTTTAAGGCTCAATTGATTTGGACAAGTTTGGCCGACTACCTGTATGCTGGTCCCTTGCCCATCTTGACTTATTACAGCAAACAGGTAGAGGGCAGGGCTAAGAGACAGGATATAAATTCCTCCTTGGCACTGTTCCTTCCATTTGAAAGATGCCATGATTAAGCTAATAAGAAGCCTAACCTGGACCTGAAGGGGGAACAAAAGGGAGGGATAATAGAATGGAGAAGACAAGCATCCAGCCATGCACAGGAACACTCCACACTACTGCTTTTTGTTACCAGCTACACTGGTCTGGGTCTAATCCTAATCCACAAATGGGGAATATCTTTCAGCCCAAGGCCCACATTCCCTTGTGGGCAGCCTTCCAGCAGTGGGTATGGCCAAACACACACATGGCTCTCTAGGTAAGCAGGAGGTATTAGCACAGGCTTCCTCAAACTCGGCCCTCCAGATGTTTTGAGACTACAATTCACATCATCCCTGACCACTGGTCCTGCTAGCTAGGGATCATGGGAGTTGTAGGCCATAAACATCTGGAGGGCTGAGTTTGAGGAAGCCTGTATTAGCAGAGCTCAATGACCAATTCAAGGTAAAACCAGTACAGAAGAGTGCAGAGCAGGGACAGTGATGGGCATGGCCTGGATAGAGTCCTGAGGGCCAGACAGAGAGTCATGGGGGGCCTAAGATTCCCCACACCTGTCCTTATCAGAGCAGTTTAATCCTGCTTTGTGGAAGCATCCCTGCTGTCCTTTTCCCCCTCTCAAACTTACATTGATTAGAGAAGGTGCTGTTACAGTAGTGCCAGCATGCCAAACAAGAGTAGGAAAAGACCCATTTATATCCATGCATTTGCCAGCTCTAAAGATGATGTGATTAGACCTTAAGGTACTTTCTTCTTCTACGATTCCATAGGTTAAGAAGCAACCATCCAACTGCTTGTGGGATTTGATCCAGTTAATGCCTTTGTACAAATAATTGCAAAGTGGGGATGACAGTCCTTCCTCTTCTTTTCCTCCCCCCCCCCCAATTATCCAGCCTGAATTCGCCACAGGTTTCCCCAGTCAAATGCAGATTTCCTCTTCCTTGAATGATAAACAATAATAGGTTGCAGGAAACAGAGATGATGTTTAAATTATATGAAAGAAGGAAGGAAAATGCTGAAGGCAGAAGTGCAGCAAACCTTCAAGCCAATAATACACTAATACACACAGAGTATGAAAACTATTCATAGAGGTTCTGCCTCTTTCCTTCCCACCTCTCCTCTTCTACAGATGGCAAGCAGAAGTTATGCATCTAAAATATGCGACCATCAGGCCATCTTAAGATTGGTTTAAACATTTGCACGTGTAAGAATCAGGAAAAAAACTTGACCCTTTATAGCACAAAGCAGCATCACTTGGGCTATAGGAACTTTCATGTCTCCTTCTGTAACTTTGGAATGGTCATGTGAGGCAGGTTAGGCTGAGAATTGGTGACTGGCCCAAAGCATTAAGTGTTTATGAAGTTTGGCAAAATGTTTGTGTGTGTGTGTGTGTGTGTGTGTGTGTGTGTGTGTGTTCCACTGAGCTAAGAGTTGTGAAAATGCACATGCCGCGAGCATTATCATTCTCTTTTTGTAGTCCACAAAAGCTTATGACATAATAAATTTGTTAGTCTTTAAATGACACAAGGCTTATTTTGTGGTACCTTATTTCAAGTTTTATTGAGTAAAAAGGTTAAACTTGTAAATAGGTTTGAATTGGTTATGCAGTAAGATTACAATGTAAAATAGGAAACTGCAGAGGGAGGGGGAGGGAAGTTGAATAAAAAGCAGGTTGGATTTGTTTAGATTGAATTTTTGTTGTTAAAATATTGCAGAATGCAAATTTATTTATTTATTTATGTATTTAAAAAATACCTTTGATATAGTTTTTCACCTCCTTGTTTATCACAGCATTTTGACAACTTGTGGGAAGCCTAGATTAAAATGGTTTGGTCTAGAATGGAAGGCTTTTTCCTGTTTTTAAGTTATTCTTTCGGATCAAAACTATATGTACTCAGTATTGTGTTTTCTGTATTTTATTTTTTGTTCTGTAAATCACTTCAGGACTCCCATCAATTGTGGGAAGCAGTTAATGGGTAGCTGAGGGTTTACCCCTTTTTTCTTTAAAAAACAACGAAACAAATGCTATGACACCACTTGAAACTTGGCAGCATCCCATTCTAATATGGGGCAGAGTGCTACAATAGGATTGGTGCTATGTCACACTGTAAAGAAAGCCTGTTTCCCCTAAATATTGGGATTTTTTAACCATGCGGAAAGTAACAGGGAAATGCCCTGTAAAGTGTGGGATACCACTTGCTTGATGCAACTTCATCTAACCTCCCCACAAACTAATCAGGACAAATACTCACTAAATAGCCCACGTCATCTAGCCTCTCTGCAAAGAGATCAGGATGAATACTTGATAAACAGGTCACCTGGAAGTGCCCTTTGGCTTGTGCAACAGATTAAAGCTGCTTCTCTTTACACAGTTCAGTGCTGCTAATTTCATTTATCATTGCAGCAACCTTGTGGGGAAAGAACTAGGGAACTTGCCTAAAATGACCTAATGAGAGTCACCCCACATCCAAATTCAGTACTATACTGCAGCCTTGGACAAAATGGAAAACCTTTGAAGTTTAGGTCAAATAACGTTCTGAAATATCCTGTGTTCACCACATATTCTTGTATATGAGGCACTATAAAGATCACTGCCTTTTTAAGCAGTTTGACCCTCCCTCAAAATGTTGGCTATTTATTTGCTGTGCATCAACAGAGCATTAGAATTCTCATTGCTGTTGCTATTCGGGACTTCTGTAATTTTGCAGTAACAAACATACCTCCAGGAAAAGAAGGGCAGAAAGGAAAGAGAATGCATTGCATTGGCTGAAAGTTTTATTTACTTTTTTAAAAAATAATAATTCCTAATTTTATCAGCAAACCCTCTGATCAGCATATCACCCCCTGAAGCTAATAAATGTCCTTCTAATATAATGCTGCACCTTGATTAAAAATTCTCATAGTTGTGAGAGGAAAAGTGACTCTGAGACTGGCTGCGCTCAGGGTGATATGTTAATGCACAGATGATGGAAGTTTCCTGCCCCCTTTCTTATTCTCTCCCTCCCTGTTTCCCCCTCCTTTTTCTTTTCTGCAAATGAAACTTCAAGCTCTTTTTACCACTAATGGGATTTTGGAGATACACAAAGTGCTGATGGCTACCGCTTTGTACTTGACGTTGTTTGAGCCGAGCAGCTGACAAAGGAAAACACTTCAATTAGCCAGGGCACCAGAAGTCTTATTGAATTTTTCAGCTGCTGCCACAACTTCAGGAGCACATGCAAAAGGTAAAAAGGAAAAGTGTGCAAAGAGAATAGTAGGGGCAGCTCCAGTGAGATTACAGAAGTCTCTGGTCAACCGACTCAGCAAGAACAAATGATCCAGGTGATTACACCTCACAGCAGCATCTGACGCGTCAAGAAGCTGGATCTTGTGGCTGAACAAGACTCCTCCCTCAATCCAATCTCAATGTGCCTTTGGTAGTACAGAACAACATGTGATCCCTCAACTAGACAATATTTGGTCCGGCAACTACTATCCACAGTAGCAACCAGGTTGCCCAAAGGAACCTGCTGCAGCAAAAGGAGCAATGAACAAACATCTCAGCCTTCCCAAAGTAAGGCTTTCAGGGTGAAAGGGATGTGCATAGTTTATCTAGTCCATCACCTGAACCTGAAGATAGAGAAGGACCACAGTAGCACAGCATCTACCTGGCATGCAGAAGGGTCAATAATTTCCAGCATCTTTGGGTAGGGCTGGCAGAGACCCCTGTCTGAAACACCGCAGAGCCTCTACGAGTTAGTGTTAGACAAATACTGAGATGGGTAGGCCAATGCTCTCAGTAAAAAGCAGCTTCCTATGTTCCTAAGTGCCCTAAGAGGTTAGTAGGATAGACTGAAGTGCAACATAGCAGGGCACCCATGCACCTTGGTAGCTCAAGCATACATATTCTTGCTGCTATGTACTTTATGCTACAAGTGAAGGCAGGGGAGGGAGGGAGGGAGCCAGGTCACTAGCTAATGTTCCAGAGGGAAAATTCCTTCCCAATCTAGCATATGGTGAGCAGCAGAATCAAAGCATGAAAGAGAAACCTGTCCGTCGAACCTCTTCAAAGACTAAGTGTTCTTAGCTCTCCAGTGCAAATCCAACCCATCTGATATTTCATCTTCAGCTGTGATTCTCACTGATGTGGAGAGGATGTGGAGAATGAGCAAAAACTTAAGATGGCGAAGAGGGAGGGAGGAACTCGTTCCCAATCTCCCAGAGGCCTCTACTGAGACAACCAATTAACATGCATGCACCATAAGGATATCCTTCACGTAATTATCCAGATCAGTTTTAAAACTGAGAAGTGTTTCATGAATTCTTGATTCTTTTCTTCAAAACAAGTGGATGTGCCTAGTGAAACAATCACAATATTATACAAACCTGGGACAACAATGCTGCTAATTTCCACCCTACTGTTTCTTCCTGGCTGGGGAGGTTTTCTCAATGTCAGCAGCCCATTGTAAGCAACTGCCAGAAAAACATTTCTAACTCTCCCCATGAACTGTGCCTGCCAGTATTCTACATTGCCATGCATAGAACTACACAGAGCCTCTCTAAATATCATACCTTTTAAGTGTACACCTATGATGTTCCCTGTTTTAAAATGTATGTATGTGTGAAATGGCTCAGGATTAGTGCTGGGCTGAAACATTTTTGGAGGTGGGGTGAAAAGTCCCAAATACCAACCTTTCAGAGGTAGGTGGGTGGATGAAATCTGAAGATATTTCCCTGCTAGAGAGGGGAGTATTACCTTTTAAATATGAGGTGTCTGGGCTGCCCCTGCCCACCAGAGAGGTCTGTCTACCACCAAGTATATTGTTCTTAGAGGGCCAAATGAAAACTTTTTTTTTAAATTCTCCCAGGCCTTTTGGATTTGTGTTTTGAAACTCTGCCTTTAATGTGGTCGTATTGCTTTGGGGGTTTGGAATAATTTGTCAATTAGCTTTGCATTTTAAGTTTGTTATGGCTGTCTTGAATTTCATACTGGGAAATGTTCTAGGAATTTTACATTCATTCACTCACTCACTCATTTGCAGGCCTTCCTAGACTGTTATTCATTAATTTTAAAGGGGGGGGAGGGTTAAAGACAACAGCAAACACCACTAAATATCACTCAGGACAAACAAACTCCCAAAAAACCTAATTATTATTTTTAAAAAAATAAATAGCAGAGTGAAAATCAATTTATAGTGTGGGACAATAGTCAATTTTCAACTTTCAACTGAAGCCAACATCTTACCTGCCTCCCAAGGCCAACAAGGAAGAGACTGTGTACACTTTCTCAACTGTGTTTGTTCACTGGACTGTTGTTGTTAATTTAATTTGTGTACCACCCTTCATCCGAAGAGCCCAGGGCGATTCAAGGTTTTCTAGACTTACCGGGGGGGGGGGGGAGGAAGGGCGGCGATCCACATTTCCTTCTGCACAACCTCCTGAGGGCCACATGCTAGTGACCAGTGGGGTCAGAGACAAACATGGGCAGTGCAGCAAATGAAAAGTTTACCTTTGCACAATAGGCTAGTTTCTAAACCCACCTAGCCCTACCTGCCGTCCATAGACGAGCAAGAGGCATTATCAGAGTTCAAGGACATATTCCAGTCAGGCAAAAACCCTCAAGGTATGATGCAGGACCAGTGAAAAGTATCACCTGGGAAGAGTTATGAGAGAACTGAAGGCTCTGTGCTTGAGGTTCCCCACTCATGGCATGCAGGCTCTGATTCAGGCCTAGTGTCAAACTTTTCCATGGCCTTCATTTCTGGTCCTCCTTATCTGGCTGGTCCCCTATTTTGGCCAGAGTGTGAGGTGCTGACCAGCGCAAGGGAGGTTCATGACAGAACCTGGTTACAGTCTGGCTCATAGCTGTCAACTTTCAGATTTGAAAATAAGGGATCAGCAGCCTCACCTGTCCCGGGGACAGTCTAATCTAACAATCTGGGATAGCAGCAGGAAGCAGCGGGAAACGGCACTGAAATAAGGGAATTATTGTCACACAGCCTTGGAACGATGGTCCTGGATGTGCTGAAAGTTTCAGAGCTCTGATTGCTCTCCTGCCTCTGTGTTGTATCTTGCCCTATTCAATTTTGTATGCAGCACCAGGGCATTTTCAGGGCTTATTTCCAGGCAGTTTGGAAATCCTGTCAATGCATTCAGAATCAATTCGGCCTCCGTACAAATGGCAAAAGAAACACCCAACTTTGCTGAAGATACAGAGCAGCAGAGGTTGGAAAACTGTTTCCGTTTGTAGGCCAACTTCCAAGGGCCCAGTGTCAGTGTTGAACAGGGCCAGAAGCAAAAGGGGACAGAGCAACAAATATGACTCTAACTTTTACAAAGTAGGCTGCAATTCCAGCCACAAGGAAGTCAGAGGTTTCCACACACACATGTACACCCCTCCATCCAGACATGGAAGAGATAATACAGTGGTATCTTGGGTTAAGTATTTAATTTGTTCCGGAAGTCCGTTCTTAACCTGAAACTGTTCTTAACCTGAAGCACCACTTTAGCTAATGGGGCCTCCTGCTGCCGCTGTGCCACCGGAGCACGATTTCTGTTCTCATCCTGAAGCAAAGTTCTTAACCTGAAGCACTATTTCTGGGTTAGCGGCGTCTGTAACCTGAAGCGTATGTAACCCGAGGTACCACTGCACAAGGAAACATCCCAGCCGGCCAAACCACTCAAGGAGGATATGCAGCAGGGCCTATAAGGGGGTCTGGCCTGAGTAAAAGGCTTAACCTGAGGAGAAATCTAAGAGATGGATAGTGAGGCCTGGGAGGCATCTGGGCCTAAGGTTCCCCATCTCCTTATTAAAAATTTTTTAAAGGGCTATCTGCTATAAAAGAGGATAGGTCCCAACTCACATGCATAACAGACAAGGGGCGGAAAAGTAGAGTACAACAGGTGGCATGATTTGACCCATAACTGAGAATAGGTTTAACTTAAGTTGTGAACACCCTGATATGTGGCTACATACAAGCAAAAGCACCAGCCTGCTCGCTGATCTTGCTAAAACCTTGGGTCTTTTACCACTGTGGCTCCTGCTTGAAAAGCACAATGAGGAATATTCCAGGGCCTTGGAATGTGAATGCAAATGAGATTCAGAAAAAGCAGGCAGAAATGGATGACAGGCTTCTGCTGCGGTGCCAGCTGAGTCCTGGCAGGTCAGGGATGACACTAGGTTAAGCTACAGCAATTAATGAGAATGGATGGTTGCATACCACCCATTCCAGAAATAGGCTCTCTTGACAAGAGCCTTGCAGGATGTCCACGGTTCTGCTTTTGAGAGAGAGAAAAAGTCTCAATAGCATTAAGACATTAATTCAAGCCCATTGAGGCGCCAATTTAACAGCCCTTCAAAATCTTTCTCCCTCTCAGAAGGAAATCATCCTCTTTTCCGTTTTTGTCTCTTGATTGTGTCTGAAAACGATTCCTGATGCAAAGCTTGGTCCAAGGATTATAGGATTTCTATGATGATGTTGGGCATTTAAATGGATTTTCTACTGGGCTGCTACAAAGTGAAATCAGGCTTCCATTACAAAAAATAAAAAATAAAAATTCTACAAAGTTTTGGGTAGGTTTGGAGAATATTTTCACAGCAAGGGGTAGCTGAACACTCAGAGAAATTGAAAGCTGTTTGCATACAAATCCTTGACTGTGTTAGTACGAATATTCTTAAGGAAATAACCAACCTGGGTTTGTTCTGAGTTGGTTAGACAGCAACACTCTTTTTAAATCATACTGAACATACTGAACTATTCTTAAGGAAATAACCAACCTGGGTTTGTTCTGAGTTGGTTAGACAGCAACACTCTTTTTAAATCATACTGAACTTTTAGACAACTAAAGGAAGATTGAAGTGAGTAGTTTTTTCCTTATAGCAATGAATTAAAACATGGATGTGACAAAAACCTTTGTGTAAATACATATATGCCCTCCACACTTTGGCTAATTCATGTGTAGCGCCAAACTATGGTTTGGCGTCACATGACTGTATATAAGGCTCATATACTTCCTCTCCCAGTGCTTGAATTAGGCGAAGAAGTGTGAAAGGTTAATGAAGATTATGAGTCCCACCTTTGGACACTATTGTCTTCTTAAACTATGCCTTCCTTAAGGACGAATCCAAACTCACTTGCTAGCATTGCTTCCTCTTCTTGCACCTTCCTGCACTTTTTCCTTTGAAGCAAAGCTGTTTGCCATTAGGGCCTCATCTGCACTACACATTTAAAACAGCACCCTACCACCACAATCATGGCTTCAAGAACTGAGGGAAGCGTAGTTTAAGTCTGCTGGGAGTTACAAGAAGGCTTATTTTCCCTTCACGAATCTACAATTTCCAGGGTTCCCTGGGAAGAGGGATGGATGGTTAAAACACTCTGAATTGTAGCTCAGTGGGAATAAGAGGGGTCTCATAACATCTCTCACCACCCTTAACAAACAACAGCTCCCAGGATTCTCTGGGAGAAGCCGTGACTGTTTAAAGTGTATTGGTACTGCATGAAATGCATAGTTCAGATGGGGCCTGTATCTTAACTGAGAAAGCCATAGCTTCTCTGCAAACCAGAACTGGTCTACAAATTCTCAGGCAGGTTTTTCTCCTCAGTGCTTCAAGGAGTACAGTACTGCCCACATGCCATCCAGATTATATAGTATGCTGCAAACATAGCAGTAGCCAGAGTAACCTGCACAACAAAGCGGGTATTTGCTAGAACGCCAGCAGTTTAACACTGGCTCACTTCCAGCAACAAGGAGGACAGAATGTGATTATTATGCATGTAACCCAATTCAGAATTAGGTTTCAGAAAGAGTGACATGGTTACTGGTTATCACATTCTTTTCAAACAGTTCGTATTTAATTTAGCTTTCTCATCATCAGATTCTCAAGGTGATGTGTCCTTGGCTTATAAGGGTCAGGGCTTCTTACTTCTCATTTTGTAATTTGGCTTCATCTGCACCAAGCCAGACAGGTGCCATTCCCTAAAGTATAGGATATAACCCCTGCCCTAACTCCAACAAAGACACAAAAGTAAATTATTGAAGTAGCAATCATCTATAGCTACTCAGTCTAGGTTTAGACAGTTGTGACACAAGTTATTCTATAGCCCCTTCCCCACTGGAAGGGTGGGCTCTATTCATTAACTCGAGAAAGAGAAGGAGGAGGGGTCAAAGTCCGCAGCACACAATATAAATCAGATGTGGACATGGTATATTAATTTACGGACTCTATTCCCTGTTCCCAGTTTTCTACATGAGTTTTACTTTGCTGGGTTCTCCTCCTCTGGAGTTACACATCATGCCATGGTGCCATGCCCCTGTTTGCTCTTGTGTGTCCCACTTTGGAAATTAAGTATGAAGTCATAACTCATGTATTACATTGCAGCTTCGTGCAATTTCATTCCAAATACAATCCCTGCATGGTCGTTCCAACACTTCTGAAGCACTTCAGCCAAAATTGTAACATCTTCAGCACAACAGAAAAAGAAATAAATAATTCTTCTTCAAAATTATGCGATGAGTTGAGGCTGGAAAAGCAAATCAGAAGGCGCCAAGAGACATCCTTGTGGAATCAGTATTTTAATTCCATAAATGGTTACAGTTTGCCAAGACCATGTGTCTAGCGATGGGGCAAGGAGTAACCCTGCATTCCTTCTCCTCTGCAGTAATAAAATGTAAACTCAAGGGTCCCCAAAATCAGCTCCATAGTAGCTTACTCTAGATTATTTAACAAGAGTTAATTAACTCTTTACAGAGCCATGTTTATGAAGGTGATTAAAAATTATTTTCCCCCAGATACAGGCACGTGCAGAAAATAAAAGCTTTTCACATTTAACTCTGGTTTTGGATGAGCTGCAATTATTCTGGTTTGGTGCTGGTTCAGGCCAGTAAGCGTTAAATACCAGTAACTGGTTTGACACATACAATCAACTGGTACAGTACTGGTTTGCAGGAGGACTATAAGGCACAATATAATTTCCTTTCTCCAAGAGGCACAAGGCAAACCCTTAGCTTTGTCACCTGCTCTTTATTAAGTTTTGTGTTTGCAGCTACTGAATGGGTCCTGGTTTGATTCTTATCTCAGCTTTCCTAGTCTTCCTGTAATCATCTTATTTTGTATTTTTCTGCCCCAATTTTGGGTTAATGGATTAATCTCCATTTTCAAACATATTCACACTTCATTTTATATAATATCATATATGTTCACACTGTACCATAATGGTCATATGATAGATGGCAAATCTACCCCATGTCACTGTAATGTCAGAGTCACCAACAAATGTGATTGCCAGTACACACACACACACACACACACACACACAAACACACGGCACCTGTGAAAGGTATCATTAAATATTTCCTCAAAATTCAAAGTGTGTGACAGAATACTTGCTTTTCCCTCCCAATTATTGTCACTAACTGAGCATCTCTTACACACATGCCATTTTGTGTGATGCTACACACCCACAGCAGCCATTTTGTGACTGGCACTATCTCAAAATTCCAAATGTGCTCACAAACCTAAAATGGTTGTAAAGTTTATGGTATATATTTTCTTGATCCAGACCAGGATTCCATAATGTTCTGGGCTAAGCATAAGGTAACTCACAACAGGACTCACCCTTGCATATTGAGGCAAACTGACAGTTCAGGCTCATTTCCCTGGCAGTCAGACCCATTAAACACAGAGGGGCTTACTTCCCTATAAGCATGCACAGGATTGCATGTACGAATGCCCATTATTCTAGATTAATTAATGTCCATTATTCTAGATTCATACTATCCAAATTTGCAGTAGATGAATTCTTAAATCTTTGATTTTCTCAAGGAGTCAAAATTATTAGTATTAGTATTATTTAGTATTATTCTATATGTACCCCACCCATCTGACATGGTTGCCCTAGCCACTCTGAGTGGCTTCCAACATATATTAAAGCATAACAAAACATTACACATTAAAAAGCTTCCCTATACAGGGCTCCCTTTGGTCATATTGAACAATTAGAGATCCCTGCTATTATTTAAGGCAACGAAAGCATTTCTGGTTGGAATGACGAGTCTTTTGTCAAACAAAATATATTTATTTCTCTAAGCAAGCAAAATGGTCTCCCTTGCCATGCACTTTCCCCCCTTAACACTCTCCAGCACAGCTGTAGGTCTGCCTGGTTTACATAATGCACCCAAAAGAAAACACTTGGTAAGTACTCTTTCCTCCCAAAGCACACTACTGAACGTCAGTATGAAATAAAGAACCTAAGGTTTTCAAATGCCAGCCTGCGAGCAAATACAATTCAAGGCATCATCTTCAAATACTGAATGATTTATGCCTTGTTTAGCTTAACGCATTGTAATGTTTGAATAATAGAGTTGGAAGGGACACATTGAAGGTCATCTGGCCCAACCTGCAGCTGATGCACAAAATTGACTTAATTGGTCCACCCTCTACTTTAAGAACTGCAATGAAGAAGAGCCCACGGCCTTCCAAAGTAGTCTGCTCAAGTGTCCAACAGCTCGTGCCATTAGGATCTTCTTCCTAATGCTTAGTCTAATGTTTTTTCCCCTTGTAATTTGAATCCATTGGTTCAAGTTCTACCCTTGAGGGTAACAGAAAACAAATTCACACCACCATCTGCATGGCAGTCCTTCAAATATTTGAAAATGGATGTATGTCATATCACCTCTTAATCATTTCTTCTCCAGGCTAAATATGCAAAGCAATAATATATTTAGAACAACAAATCAACACAAAGAACAACAGTTGAACCTTTGGAGTCCTCCAAACTGGCTGGTCAACAAGGACTCTGATGTTATCAGATGAGTGTTTGACTGGAACTATTTTTTGCTTAAGCTTGCTAGTGAACCCAAAATGACCGCACCACATAGTAAACTCAACTTGCTGCCACAATAACAGGAACATACTGCCACATTGTAAAGTCAATTTGAGTTGACATTTGTCAAATTGAACGTTTACTCTGATACAAGGTTGCTTTGGAAACCCTTTCGGTATTATGTGAGTAACAACAACAACAACATTTTTATTATTTATACCCAGCCCATCTGGCTGGGTTTCCCCAGCCACTTTGGGCGGCTTCCAGCACATATAAAAATAATAAAACGTCAATTGGTTAAGCAGTGGATCCACTGCAAAGCAGATCTCTGCTCAATCTACTACCATAGGATCCAATTTCTAGGGGGCCAGCCCCCCCAATTAATAGGCATTGCCATTTAAATTGTGTGCATGCACCACATCATGTGACTGATTATGCAGAGTGGGCCTTACCTGCTCCCCCATATTTCATTCAAGTTGGCACCCCTGTCTACTACTCAGTAAGCCTGCAGTTCATGGAACACCTGCAAAACTTCAGAAAGCAAGCTCAATCATGGGGTAGTAAATTGCAATGTGCCTGCATGGTGAAGCACTCCGATGATCACCCCTCACCAGTCACTCAGTAACTTATACTTCAAAATGCTCTAGTAGTAGAAGAAGAAGAGTTTGGATTTGATATCCCGCCTTTCACTCCCTTTAAGGAGTCTCAAAGCGGCTAACATTCTCCTTTCCCTCCCCCCCCCCCCACAAAAAACACTCTGTGAGGTGAGTGGGGCTGAGAGACTTCAAAGAAGTGTGACTGGCCCAAGGTCACCCAGCAACTGCATGTGGAGGAGCGGAGACGCGAACCTGGTTCCCCAGATAACGAGACTACCGCTCTTAACCACTACACCACATTGGCTCTCAAACCAGCCCTTAGTAGGTGATGGGGTGCACTAATTCAAGTTGCCAGACTTATTTGGAGGAGTGATGGGAATTATTCAGGAGACAAAAAGAGGAGCAAAATGAATGCTGAGGTTAATGGGGACCAACATGGAAGAGAGTCCATTTAGATGATGCAATAAGGACAAAAAAAGGTCATGTCCTCTTTTGCTTTCTCCCCTTGAAGTAACAAAAGTTTGTGACTTTAAAAAATAATAATCTTATCCTTACTTGTCTAGTTGCCTGTTTGCCTTTCATTACATGCAGACAACGTAGACAACATCTCAGTGAAAAATTAAGAGCCAAAATCACGCCAGATTCCACATCATCACTGGAGGGAGATAGCAGAACGGGCATCTGATACAGATGGAGTAATGGACAGTACAAATTTGTTCCAACAAAAGTTATCTGAGGTCTTCTTCATTAGTGTCTCCTGCTCCTGAAACATTTTGTAGGACTCCATCATCACCCTTTATGCTGTTTATTTCTGATCATACCATTTGCAATGTAGCTACGATTATTCTATGCAGAACAGACAGCTTTGTTCTTTCCTGTTGCCTATTGGGCCAACCACTGTCATTCAGCTGCTGTTCTCCTACAGCCAAGACCAGCCCTTTATTCTTTCCCATTGCATCTGCCACCAGCAGATATGGATGTATGAGACACATGGGCCATGGTCAGGTGTAAACCTTTCACTGCTTTTCTCCACATCTCTGCTTCCACAATGCTTTGGCTGATGGAAACGTCATATATTGTTCCCAGCAGCTGCCAGAGCTCAAAACACCTCGGGGGCCACTGCACTCAGTTACATAAAAATGGGTGATCATTCATTCTTCACATGCTGACAGCTCCACAAAACTTGCTTAATGCAGCTCAAAAGAGGAAACTTTTATATTGCCGGTTTAAGATATTGACAACAGGAGATTACGCCAAGGTAGACCTTGCATATGAACCACATAGAATAATACTTTCTCAACCTCTGCTTGAAAGGGTGAAGAGAATTAGAGAAATACCCAACTTCTACAGATTGGGGGGTTGCTATTCACTCCAGACCATATTATGGAGAAACACCTACTGGTAGGTGCTAGTGAATTTGGCATAAGGAGCTGAATTACATATTGATATCAACATGCCAATTTTCCTTAGTTTTTCACTTTCATGTTTGGAAAACAGCAACCTATGTAGGCTAACAGAGTGATCTGAAGTCGCAGAATTCAGTTCTAACTCAAGCCTAGCTCATCTAATTCTGTAAGAAGTCTGGATGTGGGGCTGCCTGGGCTATATGTAAGGCTGCCTCAGCTGTCAAAGCAACAAAGCGTATTGTGGTATCTTACTGACAGAGCAACATACCCTGGCATAAATCTCTCATGAAGTACAGTCCCCTTCTTCAGATGCATGGAGTGTTATCCTGTGTTACATGGTGAGGGGGTGGAGAACTGCGAACCATGAGGTCTGAAGGAAATGAAATGCAGAAAGCACAGATGGTGATAATTACGTTATTAGCAATGTTTAGAAATGCACGCATGAAGAACACAAAGCACCTCTTTGCTTTGATGGGAAGCCATGTTTGGCTGCAGATCCCCAATGCAGACACACGCAGCAAAACAGATAAACGTGCACTCTTCAGAGTACATATCCCTCCCCCTTTCCAATATTCATATAGGTGAAATGTTGTGTGTGCGACACAGCCCTTTATATCTGCCAATGCTAGGAAATTCAGATAGAAAAATTCAGATATAGTGCTCTTCAATTACAATGGATTTTTAAAAAGTCTGAGTTGTTCAAATTCATCAACTAACCACATTAATACAAAGTAAGGCAGAACTCACACTGGGCTGAGCGTCAAACATATTTATGAACAATGAAAAAACACACACTCATTTTGGTTCCTTTCTAATGGCCATGTGTTGCTACCTGTTTCTGAGACTGTTGAAATCTCATATATTATATTGAAGACACAGATTTTTAGCCAGAGTGTCCATCCAAGTGTCTTCATGTTTATTTTAATACCTTTCTTATGGCATTTGAGAGCATTTTTGCTGTTCCTGCACTTTGATGAAAGCGAGAGAAGTAGAAAAAGATGTGCCACCACCACTCCTTTCCATGTTTTGTTTTAAAGCTCTTTCAGACTGTTTTTAAAACTGACTAGCAGGCTGTTGTGAAGACAGGTAAAGGTAGTGACAATTATTATTGGCCAATTGCATTATCACTATCTTCAGTGGGGAGAGGATTTGTATTTCAAATCCCAGAATCCTTCCTTGTTGGTTTTCAGATGGTACAGAAATCTCACAAAAAATTACAGCACAGTCAGAAGCCTTTAAGAAATTATCTGGCACAGTAAAGCCAATGTTAAGAACTTTACAGTGCAAGCCTACGTGCATCTACTTAGAAGTAAGCCCCATTTACTTCACTTAGTCTTACTCCCAGGTAACTAGGCATAGGATTACAGCTTTTAAAGTCCTGCTGGTTTCATTGGGAGGGATTTAAGAGTGTGAACTGTAATCAAAAGAAATTAAAATAGTTTCTCTTTAAATGGATCATGTCCATAGTTAGCAAAATTATTTGGTTTCTGTCAGGATAGGCCAACAAAGCTTTAATAGTTTTAAGTGGGCAAACAAAGAGGGGCTCAACTCAGAATCTTTCCACATATCAGGTTTGGCCAGGTTTGGCGAGGTCATGGCAGATGACTTTCATGATTTGAGTGCAAACAACCAAGCATCTGCAGGTGTGATTCAATCTGAGGATCTGTTAAAAGCCTTTCCTACTGCAGTTTCCTTTCCTGTAGCAAATTCAAGAGACTCTAACCTGAACAGAAGGAGCACAAGAGAGAAGATTCTAATGCATTTCAGGAGAGAATGAATAGAAAGTGTTCAAGGGGGTGACTGAATAAATGGAAGCTTCTCCCACAGCTTCTTCTTGATAAAAATGTTCTTGCTTTCAGGGTACATTGGAGTTTCATGGAGGAAACGCTACCTGGAATTTTGTATTATGCTACTCTGAGTAGCCTGCTTAGAAGATGAAAGCAGAATGATGCGAACTCAGTAGTCTCTTCTGGCCTCAGAAGTAGCATTTTGTTCCAGCCACGAAGACAAAGGGTCCATATTGAAGTCCATATTTATGTACTAGCTGCTCCATTACATGCTTAGAAAGCAAACAAAACAAGACGGGGGGAAGGAGCTTGACTCCATAGATTCTATGGCCTCTAGAAGTTCTTAGACTTAATCCGTGGTCATTGGACACGCTGACTAGGGTTGATGAGAGTTGAGGTCCAATATCATCTGGAGACTCCCATGTTGTCTATGCATGGCATAGAATATAAGCCACTGAGGTTTCATGTGTACCAGAACTACTTCTTCTTTCATCTTGCCTATGCAGGCTCCCAGCAAATGGGTTGTCTGGCCTCCCACATGTAATTCAGCACTTTCAATCTGCCACCAGAAACTTCATCAGTGTGAGCTGAATGGTGCCTCCCGCAATTCCACGTTTTGCTCATAGTAAAAGGGGTTGACCACTCTGCTCACCATGAGCAACAAAACAGCAGGGAGTAACTATGGGCAGAAACTGTAAAGGCTTTGTAATATTTGCAAGGTTGAATGCTGGTATTTGTGTAGAGCATGAGCTCTATGAAAAGCCAGAACCAATGTGGGTCAAGCCTTTGAATCTTCATGGCCCAACAGAAGTAGAAACCCATCAATGACATGCTTTGTTCCCTCTTTCCCTTATTCACAAGGTCTGTCCCCCTCTACATATCGGTTTTCTCAGGTTTCCGCTTAATTTGGTTTGCCAGCATTCTTGCCCTGAACTACTGAGCAAGCAAAGAAACCGCAAGCCTGGGGCAGATGGAGAAACAGAACCAGGTTCATCTGTGTTTTCTCGGCACTTAATGAACCGAATGTCAAAAGCGTGCTACTTCCATACAAATACCCCATATAAGCCCAATGGATGCTGCTGCTGCTGCCTTGAATCACACCCGATAAGAAGGGGTGAATTGACTTCATTTGCCCTCTATGCACAGTGCATAACTGTGCCCTCTTTCCATCACTACATAACTGCTATAAAAACTAGCAATGACAAATTAATGCAATTATATCTAATGCTTCTGTCCCATGGACATTGAAATATCGTTTTCCTGAGCAAAACATGCAGTAACCAAAAATAAAAAATGCCAGTGCTGAGCACTGGGCAATAGCAGTAGTAACACACATAGAAGATTTAGATAGAGGAAAGCTAGGTTTGTCAGGGACCCCGTGTTTTAAGAGTCTGTTGGCCTTGGATCCCAGAGAGCTGAGTTCAAATCTCTGACCAGCCTTGGGTTGGTAGCCTTGAGAAAGTAACCATCATTCATGACTCTGTCTAAAGCTTTGTCCAGACATGCCCTCTCACTGCATTTCAGTTCTGTTTCCTTTTGCCTCTTACTGACCACTTCCTACTTTTGCTCCTTCTGCTAATCTGCCTTTGTTTCTTTTTCATACTTACTTCCTCGAGGGATGGGGTGGTGGTGGATTTTTTCCCCTTTAGGGAAACTGAATTTCAAGATACAGATAGGTATCTTGGAACCACAAGACACATTTCAAGATACAGATAGGTATCAGGAACCACAAGACAGAGAAACCAGTAGGAGAACACTTCAATCTCCCAGGACATTCTATACAAGATCTCAAAGTAGCTGTTCTATTACAAAGGAATTTCAGAAATAGACTGGAAAGAGAAGCTGCTGAATTGCAACTTATTACCAAACTTAAAACCATGGAGAGACCTGGTCTGAACAAAGACATTGGATTCTTATCTCATTATACATGACAAAGCCATTTTTCACCTCCTCACCCCTTGCTTTTTCCTGTAAGACCTATTGCAGTCATTAAGAGTCATCAACAGGCTCATCACAGCTATCTGCCAATCACCCATTCCCACCACCCTTCTGAGCAATACCCCTCCCCACCTTCTCACTATATAGAAGGGTCTGGTGACTTCTGTTTCAGTGTATCTGAAGAAGTGTGCATGCACACGAAAGCTCATACCAAGAACTAACTTAGTTGGTCTTTAAGGTGCTACTGGAAGGAATTTTTTTATTTTGTTTTGAATTTCAAGAGTTATATCAGCACACCTATATCACCCCCACCAGTATATTGCACACACCTAGGCAAAATCCTAGCCTGATCCAAAGGAAAACAGCTATGATTTGGTGTTGCCTACCCTGAAAATTTCTAAACCAGGACAATGTGGAAGCATACATAAGCAGAAATACACCTGAACTTATATAAGTAAATCTCTCTCTGAACAGCTTTAACACTAGCCCATCCTGGATCTTCACTTTTTTCCAAAGGGTGGAAATCCTGTTACTGCTAATATAGAGTTTACATTTCAAGAAGTAAAACACTGATTAACCAGTAGGCAAACATCTAATTCTGCACAAAGTGCCTGGCAGCAATAAGCGCTGTGTAATTTTCTCCTAAATCTCCAAGAGTCCCGAGTCTTTTTCAACCCCTATGGTCCTCACCTTCTCTACATAACCTGAGGCTTAGGGCTCTTCCCTACTATCTGTTCATTCAGCAATCATCCTGATTTGCTTGCACAAAGCTTACACAGTGGTTAGACTATGCCCAGTTTCCATTGGCCATTCATTCTGATTTGTTTATGATGATGTTCTCTAACAATGAGCATTCACCACAATTTGCTTGTGTGGGGTATTTACATGTGTCCCCCATTAATCATTCACTCAACCCACACTTTTCCATGCATTTCCCCCAACATTTTCCATACTGCAAATATTCCAGATTTTTCAGAAGTGGGTTAATTGTGCTAAGGTGACTTTAACTGAGCAAACCTAAAGCTCCAAGATTTGCTTAAATCCCTTCTGCAAAATAGCGGCAGTCAGGAGGCACCCTTAGAGGATCTGGGCTGCCCTCATCCTGTGCAGTGGAACCCACAGCCTGAAGCCTCCACATGCTTTGACCAAATCCCACAGCAATTAAAAATCCATGAAGTGAGCCTCTGAAAGATTAATTCAGGGCAGGGAACATGAACCAGCTCAGAGATGGGAGCACAAGAAAAGTTACAGCTTCAGTGGGTCAATAGCAGGCGCTGATTAATTCAGTGCTTCCTTAATATCTATAACAAGTGGGTGTCAGGAAATCAATAAGACACAATAAGTAAGCGAGGACCACAAAAACCCCCGCTAAGGAGAGAGGAAGCCCAGGAAATGGCTGCAATTACAGGCATTCATCTTGCTCTTTTCCACCAAAGTCCTTGCAACGTCTAGATCAGGGAAAAGCTGAAAGGGAATTCCCCCCCTCCCCTGCTGGGACACAGAGCCAGAGAAAATACTCTTAGGAAGAGCTGTCAGGAAAAGTCATTCATTCCAGCTAAACAAACAGCCTCGTGCTCTCCAGACATTATTTCTCCCAGGGTTATAGCTGCTTGGTTAGATTTAATGCTGTGTGGCCCAAGAGGTCCATTATACTAAAAGCTCTGTATGGGTACACCACCAAGGGCTCTTTCAGTTAACCTGCGTCTTAAAAGATATGTGTGCACATTCAGAACAAGGGCATCTTGCATCCGCCTAGCCTACTGCTGGAGTGCTGCCCAACATTTGCCTTTGCGATGACACAATAGGTAGATGCACCTTTTCTTTATGCCGTTTGCATAAATTGTAAAGGCATCTTTGGAAGCAGCCAAAACAAACAGTTTCCCAAAGGCTTTAAAACAGAAGTGGGATGTAAAACCTGCCCCCTAGGGGTGTGATCTTTCATTTAATACCCACTGCACTGAGAGGGAAATGCCACTAAAGGGTTAATATATCAAGACCTGGGAAGCGACGTCGTCCGATTTCAGTTTCTCTTTCATCTTTCTACGTCTTTTCTGCTGTAACCAGCAATGACTGATGATGTTAAGAGAAGGATCTCGTTTAAAGTTCACAGCCAGGTCTGTCTTTACAGTGTGGGTGAAACCTACTCTGCAACCTTCCCCAACCAGAATGACCAATTACTAAGGATGATGGGAGTTGTAGTCCAGCAACATCTGGAAGGCCACAAATTTCCCACCACTGCCGTGGGAGCCCTGAATGTCATCCATGACATGCTAGGGTGACTAAATTTGGTTTTCCTGCTTACTGAAATGCGAAATATTTTGCTGCTATATCTGTGTATCTGTCTGATACTTGTTATTTGTGGAATAACACCTTATCCCATAGGATGTATAATCAATGCATCCACATAAGATTAAAGGTAAAAGGTAAAGGTACCCCTGCCCGTACGGGCCAGTCTTGACAGACTCTGGGGTTGTGCGCCCATCTCACTTAAGAGGCCAGGGGCCAGCGCTGTCCGGAGACACTTCCGGGTCACGTGGCCAGCGTGACATCGCTGCTCTGGCGAGCCAGAGCCGCACACGGAAACTCCGTTTACCTTCCCGCTGGTAAGCGGTCCCTATTTATCTACTTGCACCTGGAGGTGCTTTCGAACTGCTAGGTTGGCAGGCGCTGGGACCGAGCAGCGGGAGCGCACCCCGCCGCAGGGATTCGAACTGCCGACCTTTCAATCGGCAAGTCCTAGGCACTGAGGCTTTAACCCACAGCGCCACCTGCGTCCACATAAGATTACCAACACATAAATATAAGAATTTCATAATATTGAGGTTACGATTTGATAGATAGAAGACGGGGTGCAGCCGAAGGGGAGAAACAACAACAAGGGTTTCATTTTGTTTCACTCGTATATAATAACACAGACCGATAATAACACAGCCATTGAAAAGGGGAGTTCCAGGGTTTGGGAACGGCTTGTGGGGAAAAGAATTTGAAGGAAAAGGGAGAATTGCCAGAACTGCAAGGGAGAAAGACATTGGTAATAGAGGCTGTGAGTGGCTCACAGGCTGGAGGTGGAGATGGAATGGGGAGAAGCGAGAGGTTCTGCCGACTCTACACAAAGCCAGTCGCTGTCCAGGGTGCCTAAAATGCAACAGGCCATCCTTGAAAAACAACACCTTCCCACAAGATTGGGATCAGCTCCCCAGCTCCTCTTTTTCTCTCTATATTAGCCCCCCCCCCCGAATACTGTCATACATGGTGAAGTGGCTTTCCCCACTTTGTTTTCATAAATAAGAAAAACATGTTTCTGCTTATCGCAAAGATTTCCGCTGCTGCCAAATCCTCCCTTGACCTTAACTGATGACAAATAAAGGACACATCACAGACTTAAGGCATTAGGAGGGAAACCGATATGATCTGAGCAGAGGGAAGCAAGCAAGGAAGTGCTGGGAGGGGAGAACCCAAACAACCCTGCCTGTCAGAGCCCAAATGAGAGGAGGAGGAGGAGGAGTTTGGATTTGATATCCCGCTTTACCACTACTCGAAGGAGTCTCAAAGTGGCTAACATTCTCCTTTCCCTTCCTCCCCCACAACAAACACTCTGTGAGGTGAGTGAGGCTGAGAGACTTCAAAGAAGTGTGACTAGCCCAGGGTCACCCAGCAGCTGCATGTGGAGGAGCGGGGAAGCGAACTCGGTTCCCCAGATTACGAGACTACCGCTCTTAACCACTACACCATACTACAGCCACGAGCCCATTGTCTGCCTGCCTGCCTGTTTTCTTCCAAGGAGCCCATGCTTCTTGATTCTCTCTCTAACTTCCCCAGAACAAATGGCTGGCCAATTGCTTCTGCGATGCCCACAGCTGGTGGGACACAAGTAGATCATGAAGACAACAGCCTGTTTGCCCACTACCCAGCAATCAGCATCCAGGGGTATGTAGCCCTTGAAACGGGAGGCAACCTTTGGCCATCAGGGCTCATAGCTGTGGATGGATGCATCTTCCCAGAATTTGCCTCTTGCATTTGTATTCTGCCCTTTCTCCAAAGCTTTACAGTTTCACTTCAGCATTACAACATCCCTGCAAAGAAATGAGCTTGGGAGACTGTGGCTTGCCCAAAACTACAGCTTGTGAGGCTCACACACGAATGGGAATTTCAACCTGAGCTCTCCATTCCCCCACTCAGCATGCTGGTCAAGAAGCAAGGAACCTTTTCAGCTTGTTGTTGTTTAGTCGTGCCCGACTCTTCGTGACTCCATGGACCAGAGCACGCCAGGCTCTCCTGTCTTCCACTGCCTCCCGTGATTTGGTCAAACTCATGTTTGTAGCTTCGAGAACACTGTCCAACCATCTTGTCTTCTGTCGTCCCCTTCTCCCTGTGCCCTCAATCTTTCCCAACATCAGGGTCTTTTCCAGGGAGTCTTCTCTTCTCATGAGGTGGCCAAAGTATTGGAGCCTCAGCTTCATGATCTGTCCTTCCAGTGAGCACTCAGGGCTGATTTCCTTAAGCATGGATAGGTTTGATCTTCTTGCAGTCCATGGGACTTTCAAGAGTCTCCTCCAGCACCATAATTCAAAAGCATCAATTCTTCAGCGATCAGCCTTCTTTATGGTCCAGCTCTCACTTCCACCTTTTCAGCTAAAGGACTACATTCCCTCATGGCGAACCTCCAAGGGGCCACATGCTCTTTAAATTAGAGTAGTCCGATTTCACCATTGCTTCAAACTACTCATTGCTATACTAGTATGTCTGTATTGTTGTTTAAACGACACCTTTTCTTTCTTAATATTGTTGGTTGCCCTTGGAACATCAATCTAAGTAAATTATATGAATTATGCAAACAAAAGAATAAAGCCAATTCCCAAACCTCTTTCAGCCACTGTATTCCACTGGCATTCCTCAAATATATTCTAAGGTAGGTAAAAAGTAGGTAAATGACGCCCTAGATGATTAAGTCCAGTCAAAGGCAGTTATAGGGTGCGGCGCTCATCTCGCTTCAGGCTGAGGGTACAGGTGAATACATATCCACCATGTCTCATAAAAATAACAGGAACTGCACCCACAGCCAATTTCCCCCTTCATTTTGTTCAGTTTTGTGTAATTAAATAAATCCAGCTTTGCTCTTTTCTCCCTCCAAAATGAAGCATCTCAGAGGTCACTGGTTCAGTTCCTTTTTATACCAGCCGTGTCTCTGGGGTGCAAAACTGCCTTGCAAATTCTGTCTGTATGAGCAATTGGATCTGAGAGCGGTAATCTTTCCTTTCCATATTTTAAAGAAGCTATTCGGCTCAGTGATATGCAGCCCTGTTCTCACCTGCTTCAATCATTTTTCATGGGTGCAAAAATAAAAAAATGCAGCGTCAAAACTCCCCAGAGCTTTTAAACTCATTACCATGAGGCAACAAACTGTGTGAAATGATTTGTTGGACACATGGTACTTCCTGGTGGAAAAACGTCCATAAAATCGGTGCTAATTGGGAACTGAGATGGCAATCTGAATATGATAGCAGAAAGCCTGAATTAGTTCTACAAGGAAAAGTTTATGATGGGAATAAACAAAACTTCTAAAGGCAGAACATCAGGATTCACACCTCTGCCTTGGTCTCCACTACTCTGAGCAAGTGTCACCAAGGTATGTATTAGGCTCAAGCGTTAGCTGGTGGCAAACTCCTGTAACTGCTGACCAAAGCCCTGATGTCTAATTGGCTGGCTGGAAGGTAAGATAAAATCCCCTGGCCTAGGAGCAGCTGGAAATTTGTGAGATGGCCCATCTGCAGTTGCTGAACTATGGATTCTGCTTGCCATTTGGGTGTCAGTTAGGTGCGCCTTCTTTTCTATACCGATTCTGTTTGCCTGTTCATCATTAAGTCCTGATCCCCTGCAGAGATAGCATCAAATAGAGAAAGTAGGTGTCAAGTGAGGCAAGTAACTGAATGATCAGAAAGAGAAGGGGAAGAGCCTCAATGGTGATGGAGGAAGCAACCTTCAATGGAATGGCTAGTGTTGGAACACCCAGGAAGCAATGCCATGAGACACAGCAATGTCAAGTTTACAGTGGTACCTCGAGTTGCAGACGCTTCAGGTTACAGACACTTCAGGTTACAGACTCTGCTAAACCAGAAATAGTACCTCGGGTTAAGAACTTTGCTTCATGATGAGAACAGAAATTATGCTGCGGCGGCAGCAGGGGGCCCCATTAACTAAAGTGGTGCTTCAGGTTAAGAACAGTTTCAGATTAAGAACGGACCTCCAGAACGAATTAAGTTCTTAACCAGAGGTAGCACTGTACAAGATTAATGATCACACAGGAAGGGTTTATTATGAAAATGGTATGGTAGAAGCAGCTGGATCTAATCCCAACCTGGATCTTAGACCTCACCCACACCATATATTTAAAGTATGTAAATATAAAGGTAAAGGGACCCCTGAACATTAGGTCCAGTCGTGACTGACTCTGGGGTTGCGGCGCTCATCTCGCTTTATTGGCCGAGGGAGCTGGCGTACAGCTTCTGTGTACTTCTGGGTCATGTGGCTAGCATGACTAAGCCGCTTCTGGCAAAACCAGAGCAGCGCACGGAAACGCCGTTTACCTTCCCACCGGAGCGGTACCTATTTATCTACTTGCACTTTGATGTGCTTTCGAACTGCTAGGTTGGCAGGAGCTGGGACCGAACGACGGGAGCTCACCCCGCCGCGGGGATTCAAACCGCCGACCTTCTGATCGGTAACTCCTAGGCTCTGTGGTTTAACCCACAGCGTAGGTCCCCCCAAAGAACCCTGAGAACTGTAGTTTGCTAAGGTTGCTGGGAACTATGAATGGTAGAATTCTGGTAGAGTTGGAAGGGATCCCAAGGGTCATCTAGTCCAAGCCCCTGCAATGCAGGAATCTCATCTAAAGCATCCCTGACGGATGGCCATCCAACCTCTGCTTAAAAGCCTCCAAGGAAGGAGAGTTTACAACCTCCCAAGGGAGACTGTGAATGGTAGTGAATGGCAAATTATAGTTCCCAGGATTCTTCGGAGGAAGCCGTGTGTTTTAAAAGCATGAGCCTTACATATGACCAGGAACAGAGAGATTTATCTCCTCCCACCCTGGTGTTTGTACATGCCAGCAACTGAGATTCACGGTAACGGTATCACAGTAACTGACGTCAGAGGGCGGGCAAGTCAGTGACACCACAGAATGTTGTCCCATAACTTCATGAATACAGAAATATTTAATGCCATTAGGAGAACTTGCCCCCCGTCAGCACCCTTCCACAGGCCCAATGTAGGCTGTCATTACCTACTATATGACACACCACAAAACCACGGCTTTTAAAAGGACAGCAACTAGACGAGGCACTTGTAACAAAATGCTAGAAGTAATCACAGACACACACACACACAAATGCTCCCAAAGCCAGCTAGAATGTTCAGAAATTATAATTAACCTTTAGAAACAAATCATGGTAATTGAACTTTGAAAAGAAAATGTGCCTGTGAAATTTGTTTCCCAGTCGGTTAAAAAATTTGTAGTGGTTTTATATTCAAGTCGACAACGCCTTCAACTGCTACAACCGAAAGAGGACCTTCAGTATTTGCAGGCTTCCAAAATGCAATGCCCTCCCCCCAAAATGAACGTTGGACTAAGCATGACTGTATATTACTTCCATTATCGAAGGAAGCATGACCCTGAATACCAGCAGCTGGAATCACAAGTGGAAGAGTGCTGTTGTCATCATGCCCTGGTTGGTTACACTGAGAGCAGATTACAGGGTACTTGGTTAGATCCAGCAGGGCTCTTATGTTTCTTTTGAACATAGTGGATCCATTGCATCTTTCATTTCATCGCACCTCCCATGATAGCTCCTTGGAAATTTAGATGATCCCACGAAAAGCTTTTCTGTAGATGTTCTTTTCTGTTAGCATCTCGAATGACGGTCTTCAGTCATTTCCTGCCATATCAACTCCAAGATGTCAGTCAAAATTGCCACACAGCCATTGAGTGCACAGCTCTGTGTATGCTGACTCTCAGGCTGCAGGCCAGCCACCCATATGAACGCCACACTGCCCACAGGGTTCATCTTTTGACATGAAATGACAACATAATTTATGGAGTGCTTGCTGTTGCCATGTATTGAAAATGGAACCTTATATACCTAGTGGTGGATACTGTGAACTAGGACCATCACACACTGTACAGGGTTTTTGAAGCCATCTTCCCATAGCTATTTTGCACTCAGAGTTCCTGTAAATCCAATCATAGAAAAAAAAAATGTTATTCAATTCAGGATGCCACTAAGAGTCTCTATGGTGTAGAGACTAAAGAAATGATGAGCTAAGCTATTTTAAGTATACTATACTGTTGGCTGCTGCTTAATGCACTCCAAAAGGCAGATTTATGAAGTATACTGTTATGTGCTAATTTATGAACTGATTTGTTATGTTATGTGACTTCCTTTTTTATCTTATTTTAAGAACATGTTTATTAAAATATTATTTAATATCTTACGTATGCAGGTTGTATGGCCTTACCACAAATTCTTTATTATATGGTTTTCTTAAGTGCAATATTGCGAATAGTTTTTGTTGATTTTTGCATTATTATTATTTCTTGCCAAGGTTGATGTAAAGTGCCTTGAGTGTAATATATATGGAAAGGTAGCATACAAAGAAAATTTCTCCATATGGGAACATCCTCCGAGAGAGCTGAACCTACAATACCATTTATTCATATTGCCATTTACTTGTATTGCAAACTGATGAGGTTTTGTCAAATAATGTCACAAAGCTTTGCCCTATGCGATGACGTTGTAGGGCACTCATAAACAAGCTGCAACCAGCTGCATTAAATGGGCCAGTGAGAAGGGTGTGAGCAAAGAAAGGGAAAGGGAAAGGGCACTGAGCAATAGCATCAGCTACAGGGATGAAAAGATGCCAGGCATCATCAAGACAATACAGATGTTCAGTGCAGGCAGCCTCCCCCCCCCTCCTTCCCTGTAATATATTCAGCTGCTCTGTTTGGAGCAAACATCAACATTAGAGAATATTCGGCATCCCTGTGATATATGGATTCAATTAACAAAAAACCCTTTCAGTTTATCAAATTGTATTAAGGGCTTTCCAGTCAAGCTCCAAAATCCTGGAAAATTACTGCTGATAAAGGCTAATGTGGATATAGTATTCTGTGGTTAGTTCCAGCTTCAGCATGACCTTGGAGTTGGCCAGATGTCGGTGGCAGAAGGGTAGACTCAAGTGCCGGATTTGTCTGCTCACCAGAAAAGACACATGAAGTCTACTCAACTGGAACTATCAGGTATCATGTATTTCTGCCTCAACCGGCAACCAATGCCATCCACGTGTGTACAGCCACATAGACTGTGGCCCTGTAATACACCTTGCTCTGAGTTCTTGTGAAGGGGGAGGAGAAAAACTGATTTAACAACATTTATTTCCCTAGAACAGAGCCAGCCGTAGTTGGTTGCATATGGCCAAGTTGGGGCCAAGGCATTTTTTTCCCTATTTGCTGCTGCTGCTAGGAGGCTGAGAGGCAGCCCTAGATTCCTTACAATAATATAGAGCATGGCAACTGCAAGATCACAAAGGCAGTTCCACCTCATGCACCTAACAAACTGAGTGGCTGGTTCAGTCAAGCTAGTCCTGTAAGATGGTCAGGCCCACCTGACTGGAAAGAAATCAAGTGCTATGACTTAGGCTGCAAAATATCTGAAAAACCTCCTGCTTCCTCAAAGGCACTTCTGCGTGTTAAGATCAGTTGAGGGGCCCTCTTGGTAGTTCCACCTCCCTCTAAAATTCAGTGGGGTGGGGGGCACCATAGGAGAGGACATCAGCTGTGGAATTCTCTTGCTGAACTCTTTCCCCACAGAGGTGTGTCTGGCTTCTCCACTATACAGCTTTCGATGAACAATGAAAACATACCTCTTTGAAACCTGAGATGTGTGTTTTCAAGGCTCACCCCATTGCTGGGATTGTTGTCTGTTTTTAGTTTGGGATTTTAAATTGTCGTAACCCACCTGAGACCTGCTGATGAAGGGTGGGTAATTAATAATAATAAAATAATAATAATAATACCTATGGCCCTAATGTAGGACAGTTTGCTTCAGAATAAGCTGCCAAAGAGAGAGCAGCTAGTTTCTGGGGTTTTTTCAAAAAAATTCACACCTAGTTGCAATGTGCGCAAGCAGCTTTTTTTCTGCAGGTAAACACACACACACACACACACATAGAGAGAGCTATAGACAGAGCAGGGCACACTGCTCCATTCTCCTCCTTACCTGCAAATTAGCAGTACGGCTTGCACTGAAACACACACACAGAGCCAATGTCTCCAGATACCCATAGGAAGCAACCTTATATCATCAGCTCAGGCTTCTTGTCCACCTAGCCGAGACCAGCGTTGTATACATTGCCTGCAGGCAGTCTCAAGCAGAGAAGGGTCTTCCCAAGCCCTTTTAAACTGGGTGATGCCAGGAATTGAACCCAGGACCATTTCCCATGCAAAGTTGTATGATCTGCATTTTAAAGGCAAACCATACTTGCTTTAATGGTGGCATTTTGGTAACCTGCCCTGGGAAGGGGCAGACTATGAGTACATAAGAAAGAAAGAAAGAAAGAAAGAAAGAAAGAAAGAAAGAAAGAAAGAAAGAGGCAATGAATGGTGGGAAGGATGAAGCCGGGTGGCATCAGCAATGTGTTTCGCAGCATCAGCAGCATGCTCCATAAACTGTCTGAATTTATTGCTGAGGATTGGAGGAGCTTTGAGCTGTGGAAAGCTTTGGAAGGAAGAGATCAGCTGGAAGGAGGCTGAGCGAGTTGGAAAGCGAGAAGAGGAGAAGGAGGAGAAGGAGGTCATCTGTCTGTGGCAGCGGTGGCAGCAGTGGCTGTGCCTACAACCTGAGAGCAATGTGCGCCTATTACCCAGCAAGGGATTCCTGTTAAGAAGAGTGAGCTCCTGGTTCTTTGGGGAAATGAAAATGCTGACTTGGAAATGCAAAGCAGGATTAATATTTCAGACTCTGCCATGCAACACCAGCAAACAAGACAGCGTGCTGGAGGAGATACCACAGTGTGCACTGCAGTGGCGATATTCGCTTGTTTCATCAGTGTTCACACCAGATGATGACAAAAAAACCCTCAGTGCTTTGCAGATGTTTTGAATGCTTACAACAGCTCGAGCCCTTTGGGGTTGAACAGTGGGGTGTTCATGCATCCCCCCACATTATTTTAGCTACAGGCAGCATGATAAGCATTGCTCTGGGCTTTAAAGCAAGTGTTGTGACATAAAGGTTGTTCTGGGCAGGTGGAGGAACTTAAGAAATCACGTGGGCTGCGGTTTGGCAACGACCCGTTTTCTCATCTGTGGGTTTTTTTCCCTAAGCCTGCCCCCTGCCCAATTCTTCTTCAACATACTTTGTGCCAGCACAGGCCTGATAATCCCACAAGTTTTTCTCCTCATCCCTGGCAGTAAAAATGTGGCAATAAAAAATTATATAGTGAACTTTGGGTGTCCTTTCATGGCACCCAAAATGAGCTCTGAGGCAGCTGCTCCACTCTGCCTAACGGCAGGGCTGGGCTATAGCCTCAGTCAAGATTCTGTGAAAACTACCAAATCCTCTCTCTCTCCACTCCCTCACCTTTTCCAAACCTCCTCCTAGAGTGCCTCTATCTTTCAGAAGGTCTCTTTTGTCAATAGAACATGAATGTTTAAAAAGTCTGCAGCGGCACAAAGAGACGTCAGCTGCTGCAATAGCAAAATTAATCCTATAAATTGCAGGAAGTATCGGAAGCTGTAGTTCAAAATGCCCGTGTCAGAAACCCCTCAGAAACCCCTCATTAGTTCCATGTTATTAGTCTTTGTGCCGTTGTCTGCTTAAGCAGCCCTGCTTTGCTGCAGTTATATAACTAGGGGGATCTTTCATGTTCTTTTCCCCTCTGTGCTCACAGCTAAATTACACTCTCTTATATAAGGCACCGCCGGACACATTTGCATTATTTTTTATTGTCATTGTTTATGCAGACATTGATAGGTATTAGCCTGCATGTGTCAAATCTCCCCCTTTCCAAAGAAAGGAGGGTGGGGAGGAAGAGAAGAAAAGAAAAGGAGTGAGGAAGAAGGAGGAGTGGAAGGGGATGGCTGTCTTTTCTTATCCTCACAAAAAATACCATGAATTTTCCAGGGCTTTGTGTATTGTGGCATTCGGCGGCTTTAAGCAGAGCTGACAATGTTAACACCGTCTTATAACACACCCACACATCCCCAAAAAGTTGGACCAGGACAAAGACAAGTGCTGGGGATTGCACCTATTGTTGTTCAGGTATTCTGGCAGGTGACATGGATAATGCAACACCTGCTTGAGCTCTTCCTTGCTGCTGAAAGGGACCCCAAATCAAAGTCGCATCTGCTGCCTGAACACCACTGCTAAGCGTGCTTACTTGGAAGTAAAGGCCCACTGAAAGCAGCAGGATTTGCTTCCAAGTAAACATGTTTAAGATGAACATGGCTGGAGGTATTGTGAGTGGCTAGCTTCTAAGGACCAAACTAGACATGGCAGAAGTCCTCCTCAGTTGTTCAACGGAAGGAAGAAGAAGAGGAGTTTGGATTTGATATCCTGCTTTATCACTACCCGAAGGAGTCTCAAAGCGGCTAACATTCTCCTTTCCCTTCCTCCCCCACAAGAAACACTCTGTGAGGTGAGTGACGCTGAGAGACTTCAGAGAAGTGTGACTAGCCCAAGGTCACCCAGCAGCTGCATGTGGAGGAGCGGGGAAGCGAACCCGGTTCACCAGATTACAAGTCTAACACTCTTAACCACGACACCACACTGGCCTAAACAACGTAGGGGGTTTGTGGGGCGGCACATGCAGTAAACATTACCCACATATGTGCCACACTGCCACCTCATAGAAACACGAGAGGCTGCCATATCTCGAGTCACATCATTGGCTCATATAGTTCAGTACTGTCTGCATTGATGGGCAGTGGCTCTTCAGAGTTTAAGATGGGGTGGGGTCTCTCTTCATATGGGGACTGAACCAGGTCCTCCTGCATGCACTGAGCCATGGCCCTTCTCTCCACCCTCGGCCTTCATGCTTGCAGGGAGATTGTTACTACGTTCCACAGAATGTGGTTAGAATACCCCTTCAGATGTTTGTGCTAAATATGCAATGTGTGCGGAAGAACCAGCACACATTGGGATATCAAAGGCAGGTCTCTGAGTATGCCCCCTTCCCACTTTAAACCCTCACACATTCTTTTACACACCTAATGGAGATCTGTGGTCCCCAATGTTTATTTACTTACTTCAAATGCAACCTGGGGTGGGGTGGGGGTGCTGCTGCTAATCTGATTGGACAAGCTGTGTTGGGGGAGGATATATATATATATATATATATATATATCCCAATTCTGTGCCCCAATTGAAATTGACCACCACGGGTTGTGATTGGTTCCAATTGTCGCCCACCCCACTGCAAAACAACGGGGGGAAGGCTGATATTGGTCAAGGAAACAGCTTTATCCCTAATGTTGAACATTTTCTGAAATCAAAATAACTGCCCCCGCACAACGGCTTTGAAGAAAAGGAAAAAGACGTCAGATAATTATTAACAGAAGACAGCACTGTTTTGACAACCCTCCTGACAGTCTGCAATAAACATAAAAAGGCTTTGTGTACAGAAAAGTCAACCATTGTATTTGTATTTAGTATTCTTTTATAGGCAATTACATACAAATGCATGTACTGGCTGCTTACTGTGGACTTTATCAGGATGCCCACCCCTTAAAAACAACAACACATGGACCTGGACCTTTGTGACAACTATCAATCAGTCACTAATATCACCTTCAGGGAGATGGTTCTCAAGAAGGGGACATTCTTTTGGCTTTGGACACCCTTGGAATGAACATTTTACCAGCAGCCATTCTAATATATGTCCAGGTTTGGTTTCAGGACGAAAGCAGCCTTGGTTTCAGGACAAAACCAGCCTTGACCTCTGTCAGGAGAGAGGCAGGAGGAATGTGACTCTGTTGATTCTCCTTGATCATTCTGATCCATTAACCATGGTATCCTGATGGATCAATTTTGTGGGTGGGGAGTTCGAGGCACGGTAATACAGTGATTCTGGTCCTACCTACAGGGCACAAAATGGAACTGGGACTCAGACAGTATAGAGGAATGGACAGTTCCCAATGGCTTCATATAGTTGTTAAATAGCACTGGAGAAAAGTGCCCACTACATAATTACCTGAGTCAGGATGTGCAGGCCCTGGACTAGTGCTCGGGTAAGAGTCAATATATTGAGACTGAACCCAGACAAGATGAAGGCCATGAATGTGGGTCTATTGTGCTCTATTGTGTTCTATATAGGGTTGCCTTGTGGCTAGCTTGGTAGCTGTAGCTGGTGCAGAATGATACCATGGCAAGGCTCTTACATGGGGCTGCCTACCATGAGCATTTTATACCACTTTTGAAAGAGCTCCTATAAGCCAATGAACCAAGTTCAAGATGCTTGTACTGACACATGAAGCACTATACAGCTGGAGACCTGAGAAAGTGTGCTTCTGTTTCTGTCTCTCTCAAACACCTGCCCATTAAGATCTGTATTAAGATCTATGAGGAGGCCCTCTTAACTGTGTGACTGTTAAATGTATTATTATAAATTATTATAAATACTGGCTGAATAAGGCCTATTCTAGCAATTCTATATTATATGGTGGGGAACCTCTAGGCCCAACAGGGGTCCTAATTTGGCCTGTGAGGCCACTTCCCCCAAGCCGCTACCTGCTGGACACCTGACATCAAGGGTGAGGAAGGCAAGGATTTGCTGTGGATTTGCTGCAACCATTGATCATGCGATGGGCGGAGCCTGCAAACCGCTCTGCTTTTGCCCATGCAGTTGGATTTGGGCCTGCCTGCCAGCCAGCCTAGGTGTGGTTAGTTAAGCTCCAGGAGCCTGAATTAATTTCCATTCTTAGTTACTTCAAGCCCTCTTCCCTAAAGCTCCTTCCACAATTCAATTTCTACTGTGCTGTATAATTGGCTGTTGCAGGTTAAAGCTGTTCTGTCTTTTCTAGGATGGCAGGAGAGAGTCCACATTCTGCTGTTCCATTTTCACCTGGGAAAATTGGGTTGACATCTCCTCACACCCACCCTGCTCGGGCTCTTTGCTGTAAACAGCTGCCTGGCAGCATCTGAAGTCTCCCCACCCCCACCGCTGCCATTTCTACAACAGGGACGTTACACCTGGTGGCTATTAATTATTATTATCAACACCACCACCAAAGCCGGCCCTAGCATTAGGCAGAGTGAGACTGTTGCCTCAGGTGGCTGATGCTGGCAGATGGCAGTGTGGTTGCTTTAGGACAGGGCTGTGTGTTCCACATGTCTTGTCCTAGTATCCCTTAAGCTAGTGTGCTGTCGTCAGGTGTGGTGGAGGATGAAATTACAAAACAATTGCCAGTCCCGTCATCTTCTGTACACAGAAACTGGTGTGCAGGTGGGTGTGTTGTGTGCTCTCTTCTCTTTTGCCTCAGGCAGCAAAATAGTTTGGGCCACCCCCAATTATCACTAATAACAGCAACAGGTGTAGCTTCCCCTTCCTTTGTGGAATTCATGCATTTTGATGAAAAGAAGGTGAAAGGACACACAGTAGGGTTCTTGTCCCCTCGGATGAGCGGGACTCTTCCGCCTTTCCCTAAGAGCCTTCCCATCCCATCCCAAATGATTTGAGAGAAAAGGCATTTTCCTTGCTTCAATCAGGTGTATCTGGTATAAGGAGTGATGGGAAATAAATTCAACACAGTTTGCATTTAAAAGCAAACCTACCTAATTCACATTTTCACAAATAATACAGGAACACAACCACCCATCAAAGTTTGTGCTTTTATGAATTTTGCAATGCGGCACTTCAGCCAAGTACTTCTGCTTCCTGGTGATTCTGCTAGAAAGCCCCAAATCTAATCAAACCTCTCACTCAGCAACCAAGAGTTGGAATACCTTCTTCTCTGCCAGCTTCCCTTTCATCCTTCACAGCCCAACAGCCAGCCTGACAAAGCAGCGCTCACACACCTGAGAGAAGCTGGCAGCAGTGAAGCCTGAGGTTTAATCAGGTGAAGAAATTTCTAAGCAAAGAGAAGGGCAGTCTGCTGGCCCACCTCTCACATGTCAGTCTATTAAACACAAAACACTCTGTTTAATTAATATCAAGGCTTGACATGAGCCAACAGAAGGCAGGAAACGCGGAACACAGACAACAAATCATCCTTGAAAGCAGTGGGAGGAAGCCCCACAGTGGCAGCTGGAGCCTCAACCCAGATCCTGAAATAGGTATTTAAAAAAATCATAAAAGCATCACCACTGACGTCAATTAAAAAAAACCCACACACACAGTAGAGGACTGGGTATCTTGCTAGTACTGAAGATGGATTCGTTTATTCCTGCTTTCCAATCTTTTGTATCAGCAGTAGGTGGGATGTGAAAATTCCTTTCGGAGGTTTTTGGTGTCTTTGCAAACTACAGCAGCCCTTAGTTTTAGTCTCAAATAACATTACTTGCATCCTCCTTGACATGAAAGCATTTTGCATACACACACACACTATATCTATATCTATATCTATATCTATATCTATATCTATATCTATATCTATCTATCTATCTATCTATCATCTATCTATCTATCTATCTATCTATCTATCTATCTATCATCTATCTATCTATCTATCTATATCTATCTATCTATCATCTATCTAAACATCCACATGAGCAGTCTTGATCCTGCCCACTCATGTGAATAACTGGGATGAATGAACTGGGAGATCATATCATCCACAGCAGTTCTTACAATTGTGTGGCAGCACTTTTTTCCCCAGTGGCCACAGTTGTAATAGTTGCTGCTGGTTACATTTCTGAATCCCCCTCTCTGTGCGTTATTTTTTGTCCACACGAGTATATGGCTGGACTGTGTTGGAACTGCTCAGGTGTTCAAGAGGCATATTGCATGCAAGCTTCGTGATTTCATTCAGTCCTACCACTGGGGCAACCCCGCCCCCTCAAAACACAAGAGTCAATTTCTGGCAAAAAGTAGTGAACAGAAGCCTGAAAGATCCGTGTTTCCCAAAATGAAAGCCTTACTGTGTGAAATATCCATGTATTTTAATTAGAAGGGGCCATGCTTGGAGTGAGCAGGATGGAAGGAATCATAGAATCATAGAATCATAGAGTTGGAAGAGACCACAAGGGCCATCGAGTCCAACCCCCTGCCAAGCAGGAAACACCATCAGAGCACTCCTGACATATGGTTGTCAAGCCTCTGCTTAAAGACCTCCAAAGAAGGAGACTCCACCACACACCTTGGCAGCAAATTCCACTGTCGAACAGCTCTTACTGTCAGGAAGTTCTTCCTAATGTTTAGGTGGAATCTTTTTTCTTGTAGTTTGGAACCATTGCTCCGTGTCCGCTTCTCTGGAGCAGCAGAAAACAACCTTTCTCCCTCCTCTATGTGACATCCTTTTATATATTTGAACATGGCTATCATATCACCCCTTAACCTCCTCTTCTCCAGGCTAAACATGCCCAGCTCCCTTAGCCGTTCTTCATAAGGCATCGTTTCCAGGCCTTTGACCATTTTGGTTGCCCTCCTCTGGACACGTTCCAGTTTGTCAGTGTCCTTCTTGAACTGTGGTGCCCAGAACTGGACACAGTACTCCAGGTGAGGTCTGACCAGAGCAGAATACAGTGGCACTATTACTTCCCTTGATCTAGATGCAATACTCCTATTGATGCAGCCCAGAATTGCATTGGCTTTTTTAGCTGCCGCGTCACACTGTTGGCTCATGTCAAGTTTGTGGTCAACCAAGACTCCTAGATCCTTTTCACATGTACTGCTCTCAAGCCAGGTGTCACCCATCTTGTATTTGTGCCTCTCATTTTTTTTTGGCCAAGTGCAATACTTTACATTTCTCCCTATTAAAATTCATCTTGTTTGTTTTGGCCCAGTTCTCTAATCTGTCAAGGTCGTTTTGAAGTGTGATCCTGTCCTCTGGGGTGTTAGCCACCCCTCCCAGTTTGGTGTCATCTGCAAATTTGATCAGGATGCCCTTGAGTCCATCATCCAAGTCGTTGATAAAGATGTTGAATAAGACTGGGCCCAAGACAGAACCCTGTGGCACCCCACTAGTCACTCTTTTAAGAGACAGAAAACCACCTTGACATTCAGAAAAATGAAATAAACCTTGACAGTTCTGAGTGCCCCCTCTAGAAGGATAACTGTCCCAAAGAGTCAGCGTTCTGTCAACCTCTTTGCACAACCACCCTTCAGCTGGCATTGGCAATACATGATAAACCTTACTGTGCACCCTGTTCCAGATGTGATCTGAGCCAGAAAATAAACCAAAAACCAAAAAAACCTGACTGCAGTGTGGTTTGACACACAACAACCAAACCCTTACCATCCACACTGGCTGGCGACTCGTGTCTTAGGATCCCACAGTGTCGGCATTGACCCATCACATCTAATTGCCACTATGTTTTCAGACGGCTGCCCTGGCGAGAACGTTTTGCTTGTGGGGAGACAGACGCCACCTCCAACAAGTTCACGTATGCTACTCATGCTGATCGGTGGAAGGATTTTTCCAGGCAAGGAGTCGAGGCACAAAAGGGGAAGTACATCTGGTGTTTGTTGTTCCCTATGTCTCTACACACCAACCTCTTCTGAAATAACCCATCAATAACAGGAGGGGGCAATTAACTGCACCGTCAGGGTGCCTTTCTCTCAGAGCTTTCAGAATAAAGGAAATAGACTCCCAGGTTGGGGGTAAGAAAGCAGGTTTATTCCAGCCTGAGGAGAAACACCGTAGCTATAAGTGGATTTGCTTTGCAATGCCTTTCATGCACGGAGCGTGCAGATTACACACCATCCCAGTTAGTTAATTAGCATACTGAAAAGGTACAGAGGAAGTCCTGCTGAACATACACAATGTACCAGAAAATAGATACTCAGTGCTTAAGCCTTTTCCTGCCACATCCCCATTTGCCTTCTTTAACCCTGTAGCATTTGGGTTAACATGATATGCTTTATTAAGTCAATAGTCCTTAACTCAATTGAATCTAGAAAATCAGGACCACCAAACGATTAAATGTATATTAATTTCTCGTTGCTACTGGCAGCCAATTAATCTGCTGATGAATTGATTTTTTTTTTTAAAGTTAGACACTTTTATAACATGCCACATGTTGAGGATTAAGTAGACTAAACAACACAGACAAACCACGATAGGAAAATAATGAATGTCCAAATCAATTGATGTTTATATATTTGCACAGGGGACACGACCAATAAAGATTTCATACTGTTTATTCTGTGACCAATGAACCTATTTATTACCTACATTAATTGGAAGAAATAAATATATCAAATCCTAAAAAAATACATAGGACTGGGTCAAATCTGCAAAATTAAAAACCCAGATTTTCCAATGCCCTCTCGGGCTGGGCGTTTTCCAAGCTCATGTGAAAGATGTCACTGAATGGTAAAATCTCTGTCCAGGCAAGCTGAGATTGGGGCCGACCATAGATCTGGTTTATACACCATTCTAAAAACTGGCATGGTGGGGAAGTACAAATGTGACCCTTTCCATCAATGAAGAAATATATCAATCATCTGTGCAAATGTTTTGACAAGGGGTCAAAAAAGAGTAAGGCCTAGTTCAGAACCCACCTAGAGCAAGCCCTGCAAAGGCATGGTGAGGACATGAGAGTCTATGATCTCTGCCATTATTTTCACTCTCTGAAAATAAAATAAAATAAAATAAAATAAAATAAAATAAAATAAAATAAAATAAAATAAAATAAAATAAAACAAAATAAATAAAATAAAATAAAATAAAACAAAACAAAACAATACAATACAATACAATACAATACAATACAATACAATACAATACAATACAATACAATATAATATAATATAATATAATATAATATAATAATAATATTTTATTTCTACCCTGCCCATCTGGCCGGGCCTCCCCAGGCATTCTGGGCAGCTTCCAACAGAAGGTTAAAAATACATTAAAACATCAGTCATTAAAAACTTCCCTAAACAGGGTTGCCTTCAGGTGTCTTCTAAAAGTCAAATAGTTGTTTATTTTGTTGACATCTGATGGGAGGGTGTTCCATAGGGTGGGCGCCACTACCGAGAAGGCCCTCTGCCTGGTTCCCTGTAACTTTGCTTCTCACAGTGTGGGAACCACCAGAAGGCCCTCGGCGCTGGACATCAGTGTCTGGGTAGAATGATGGGGGTCTAGACGCTCCTTCAGGTATACTTAAATAGCAAATTTAAGTATCTTTTCATCCCTACCCCAATAAAATCTGCTTCTTCTAACAATGTCCAGAATATATGACCCAAGCTTGTCTCATGGTGTGGCTGCATTTCGTTCAGAGTCCCTTGGAGGCCACATCTGTCGCGTCCTCAGCAGCCCCCCCCCATGCTGCCTTATTCCCCCTTCACTCACCCCTTATTTCCTGGCGGGGGTAGTGCAATTTTGTGGTTCACCTCAGGTGCCAAAATGTCTTGGGCTGGCCCTGCTAACTGAGATCAATGTACAATTCCATATCTGACTGCAAAGGAAACTCAAGTATACTTAGAAATTAACCAAAATTATCTTGGGGGGGGGAGTGTGGCCATTTGCACTTTAATAGCCCATTATGATCCCTGCCGAAATGGCTCTCTGTCTCCATCAGCACCGATACCCATCCCATCTCAGGTCCTGCCTCATTTTGTCTCATGCCCTTGCCTTCCCAAGTACTTCACACTTAGCTGCTCTCTGTGCAATAGCTTATTAAAAAAAAAAAGTGGTCAGGATGTCTCAGCATAGCCTGCGGCTACTAACTCTTTCTAATCCCATGCGATCTAATCAGCTTCCCCCTAATAAAACATGTATGTTCTAATACTAGCTAATAAAGTTAAAAAAAAAGAAAAACCCATCCCCACACAAAGGAAGCTGAAAATAAAGACATCAAGCACAAGACAGATCTATGTTTGTCTTCTTCCTAATTCCATTATTGCTTTGAAATGAGGTCTAGCTATTGCTACCCCTTCATTAGCGAGTGCTCCGATTTTCCCTCCGAACCCCTGAGATTGGACTGTAATGAATCCTCTGGCTAGAAAACAGTGTGTGTGTGTCTCTCTTTCTAACCACAGCAGCAGTGATGCAGATGAGAGGAAGGATTAGGTAAAATCTAGCCATGTTAATATTTGTCTTTTCCCCAAAGCTTCTACTGAGGCAAACATTTCTCCTAAGCAGGCTGAGGACGGAAGAAAGGATGAGGCAGGACACACATTCGCTGGAAAAAGCACTCATGTCCTGAGCAACCCATTTAGGCCTCATAATTTTTTTATCACCTTCCCTCACAATCAAGTCAAATAATGCTATCAGCCTTTATTAGATTAAAGATTGGAAAATGTTCCAAGTGGAGCATCTGAAAACCAGTGTTAGAAAACGGGGTCCAATTATACCTGCACCCCACTTCTCAAAGGGGTGAGTAGTTTCATGGGTTCTGTTCGTTTCTAGTTCGATTTCTTTTGCACATGAAAATGAAGGATGCTTAGTTTTTCACCTGGAAGATTACTGCCTAATATATAAATATATTTACACACACGCACAAACACATCTACCAAGACTTCACAACTGGTACCACCCTTGCTTGAAATAAACGCTACTTCTCTTTCCCTTTGTGCCACACATTGAGAGAGACAGTTGTATTATGACAGCAACCTTAGGCACATCTGCTAAGGATTCAATCCCATTGAGCTCAGTGGAGATTACATGCTTAGGATTGCTCTTGGAAGAAAGTCTCCTTCAACAGTAAGAAGAAGAAGAAGAGTTTGGATTTGATATCCCGCGTTATCACTACCCGAAGGAATCTCAAAGTGGCTAACATTCTCCTTTCCCTTCCTCCCCCACAACAAACACTCTGTGAGGTGAGTGGGGCTGAGAGACTTCAGAGAAGTGTGACTGGCCCAAGGTCACCCAGCAGCTGCGTGTTGAGGAGTGGAGATGCAAACCCGGTTCCCCAGATTACAAGACTACCGCTCTTAAGCACTACACCACACTGGCTGTCAATAACACTGACTTCCAAATGAACAGCCACAGAATTGGGTTCCAGGTCTGCCAGCCTAATCATTCTTACTTGGAAGCAAGTTTCACTGAAATCAGTGGTCCGGCTTCAAGGTAAATCTGCTTAGAATATAGAGGGACGCCTTGTGAAAATATAAATAGGAGCAAAGGAAGCTGCCTTACATGGAATCCATCAAGCTCAGTACTGTCTACACTGACTGACTGCAACTCTCCGGAGTCTCTCCCAGCCCCACTAGAGATGTAGGGGATTGAACCCGCAACCTTTGACATGCAAGGAAGATGGTCTACTACTGAGAAATGGCTGTTCCCCTGGTGATGTATACCCATAATGATGCTTTGGAAATGACCCATTTCCAAATGCTCCTCACGGTGCATTTTGGGTTAGCGTATATCTGGGTTGCTTCAGATGCTTAGAGAGAATGTACAGGAAGAGATGAGCTGGTTCCCACTTTGCTCCTCGCCACATCAAACAAAGCACTGAGTCAACGATACTAGTCTCATGTAGAGAACTGCAAGCTGGAACAGAGTTTGAAAAGTGGCTGCTGTACAACGGACTGCGTGGTATGATCTCTGCAGCTACTTTGCCTTGTGGATCACGAATCCCTGCAGAATCAATTTGTTCCCTGCCATTTTTAGACAAGGTTAGCGGATTTTTTTTTGGGGGGGGGGTTGTTTTGTTTTTTTGCTGTAGTAGCCTATGGCTAAGTGCAATAAAAAGTTATTTGGTTTGTGGATTCAGTGGGCAGTCCTCCTCAAAACAGCCTAAAGAATGGCTGCTTCTGTTTCTCTCAAATCAAATGACTTATGAATGGCACCAGCCAAATCTAGATAATTGTCTAAGAGATCTGCCATTCTTATCCTTGTTAATGTTATTCAAGTGTTCTGTAAACAAAACGTGCATTATGTGCTCGGTATGGTGAGCACAAAGTTTCAGGGTGGTAGTCGGTCAATTTTTACTCAGAGTAGACCCATTGAAATTAATGGACCTAACTTATGCTGCATGCATACTGACCTCTTTCTAGCACAAAAAAATTGTAGTTATTTTAAGTCTGGAATCATTTGTGCACATCCTCAACAGGATGCTTTCGATCTAGATTGATACTAAATCCTGCCACCTACAAGGGTGGGTGTGATTACTTGATGCGTATTTGAAAACTCTCTTATTGATCAGGTTATCCACACCTTTCCCTCCCTGCACATGCTCCAGATGAATGAATAAGAGTGTGCTCTTGGTATACGCCCACCTACAACTTCATTGGTCAGGGGAGGATGTGCACCCACCCACACACCATTGCTGTGACTGCCTACAACTGTTTCCAAATGAACACACTGTGGGGTAATGTAGAATTCATCTGTCATGAGCTTTTACTTTCAGAAAGAAACCAGTTTTTCAAGAAGTGCTCTTCAGGGGCAAGCAAGCAAGCAAGCAAGCAAGCAAACAAATAAATGTACAACATAAATAGATTGTGTGTAGACTATGTAGAAAAAACTTTGGACAACTTTGGGAGAGTTTGCCTGTGCAAAACCTGCTGCCCACATGCACACCCAAGATTGGCAAACTTATTACAGCATGCAAGGCCTCAAACCAAGGTATTTTCCATCCATCCTTCTCAGAGGCATGCCAATAATAAGGGCATTCCTTATTTTCGGTGAGGAAATAAAAATAATAAAATATATTTACCTGGGCTGTTTGTAGCCTGCCTTCCACAGCCTTGCATCAAAATCCCAAAGAGTATCTGTTCCTCCTTTTGCTCTCTCCTGAGTGAATTCCTCTGGCATTTTACCCACATGGCTACCCTCACAATTCCTCTGGGTTTGTCTTTGCCAAACTGGAGGTCCCTTTAGCCTCCACAGAACATCCCGATCCTACCCCTGAACTGACACACTTCCTCTTGGCTGTAAAGAGCTGCTTGAACTCTATTGCTCATGCTCTGGGGACTACGGACTCTGCCAGCAAATACATTAGTGAGAACACAGCAGCCGAGAGGGAATGAGATCGGCTTTATATTATCTTGCCAGGACGCCTTTCTTTTGCCTTCACTCTCTGCAGCTGTAAATAAGGAGGACTGAGCTGGATTAATGGTTACTGTCCAGATCAAGGGTTCATTCCTATGAACTAATTGATTTCCCCCTGGTCTTTCCTCCCACCTGATCTCTGTGTCTTGATGAACAGGTCCTGTAAAAGCAGGCACCTGCACTGTTCTCATAATGACTACCAAGATGTGTAAGAGCTAAACCACAGGACACCTGGCTTAATCCCATCACTAGAGACAGGAGATTCACAATCACCACACTCCTCCCAAATTGGAGTCCATTTCCTGAAATAATTGGTCCTGTGGAATTACCTATCCAGCCTTGCGATTCTTCGGCCTTTGTGAAAAAGCCTATAGACCACCCTCCCTCTACTAATTTCTCTTTATATACCCATTCTGCGTACAATTTCCACAACTTAACAATTTTTTGCATGCTTTTTTGCCTAATGTCCACATCTTTACAAGCACTTCTCCCTAATATGATGCATTTAAGCACATTTTATATTGCGTTTTTATTCACACTTTTGATGCATTTTGTACACACTGCTTGGCTTAGCGTTGCAAAATTCAGAGAAGTGTGAACTTTAAAGAACAGCTGCATTTCAACATTCGTCTGGGAGGTGCAGGTCTGGTCTTGCAAAGAATGAATCCCTCAAGTGTCCCTCATCTACACTGGAAACTTTAGTATGCTACTAAAGCATACTACTGCAATGCGCTCTATGTGGGGCTACCTTTGAAGGTGACCCGGAAACTACAACTAATCCAGAATGCAGCAGCTAGACTGGTGACTGGGAGCAGCTGCCGAGACCATATAACACTGGTCTTGAAAGACCTACACTGACTCCCAGTACGTTTCTGAGCACAATTCAAAGTGTTGGTGTTGACCTTTAAAGCCCTAAACGGCCTCGGTCCAGTATACCTGAAGGAGTGTCTCCACCTCCATCGTTCTGCCCGGACACCGAGGTCCAACGCCGAGGGCCTTCTGGCAGTTCCCTCGCTGAGAGAAGCCAAGTTATAGGTAACCAGGCAGAGGGCCTTCTTAGTAGTGGCACCCGCCCTGTGGAACGCCCTCCCATCAGATGATTTATTATTATTATTATTATTATTATTATTATTATTATGCTTATAGCCATGTTTTAGCAAACAACCAAAACAAAGGGCACTGGAGAGAAGGAAGCATTTATTCCATGGGTTGTTTTGCCTCTCCCCAAGCATTGTTTCTGGATGCACAGTGCTGCATGTAAACATCTTTCAGTTCCCATCTCTGCATCAGCTCTGAGCACTCCACCAAGTGACCAATGGCTCTCTCAGCATGGATGCGAAAAGACAGAAAGAGAAGGGAAGATGTTGACCGCCTACATGGGCTTGCAGAAGAGTGCATTTATACCTCTGTCTACTAGCACGGAAAGCCCCAATGAGAGCTTGCCTTCCCCTTAAGGTTTTTCATGAGGACATACCCTGCAACATTTCTCTAAAAAGAAAACAGGGATGTCCTATTCCACAATAATTATTTTATTATTTATACCCCAGCCATCTGACTGGGTTGCCACAGCCACTCTGGGTGGCTTCCAACATATATAAAAACATAATAAAACATTAAACATTTTTTTAAAAACCTTCCCTAAACAGGGATGCCTTCAGATGGCTCAGGGGTCAGATAACTCTGTACCAGGTATGCCCAACTCTCAAGAGACTGTGATCTACTCCAACTATAAAAATCTGGCAGTGATCTACCCATTGGATTGACCAAAGTTGTTGAGCATTTTTGGGGGAGGAAGACCCAGTCGTTGAGCTTTTGGGGGTGGGGAGCATTTGTCAAAGTTGCAGAGCTGTTTTGTTTTGTTTTTGAACCAGTTGATCAGGATCATGCAATCAACTAGGATCAACCCCGCAATCGACCAGAAGATCATGATCGACTGGTTGGACATGCCTGCTCTATACCTTCCAACATTTTCCCAATGAAAATAGGGACATCCCAAGGAATAGTGGGATATGCCAAGTTCAAATCAGAAACTGGGACAGCTTCTGTAAATCTGGGATTGTCCCTGGAAATAGGGACACTTGAAGGGTCTGGAAGGGGCAAGTCTAGAGGAAAATATAAGCAGGCCATTTCGGCTACGGCTCTAGCACTTCTGGAATTGCCTCCCAAAGCAGGCCTGTTAATGGGCCAGCCTGCAGTGGAAAGGCTTCTTCATTTATTTAGAACAACCCTTAGGAATGGGAGTATTTTAAATCAGTAGCAATTCAGTAGCTTTCGTTTATATGTGCCTTTTGGATTTAATTTCTATGCTGTATCTGACTGAATATTTTGTTAGCTGCCTTGGGCACAAATGTGGAATGGCAGGGAGGTTGAAACTGAATGAATGAATGGACTTTTAGACTCGATTTCACGCAGCATCCTCACGATAAATACACATTTGCCCATGCTGTGTATCTGGCACATAACTCAACATTTAAAAAATCTGAACCTTCACTTCTGTTCTTAGGCCAACACAATTACTGAAACATAGCAAATGCCAATTAAAATGTCCCCAAATAGGGAACAGGCTCTCAAGTTCTCCAAAATTCTTCTTCAGGCTGGAAACTTGCCCAAAAAGGTGGTGTGGTGGGGGGAGAGGACAGACATGGTTTGGCATAATGGAAAAACTCCAAGCTGCAGTTTGTAACAACCCTCCAACATTTCTCCGATGAAAATAGGGGCGTCCCATTCCATAATGATAATTTTACAATTTATACCCCATACATCCCAGTAGTGATGTATGGAAGTGAGGTCAAAGAAGGTTTGATCACCGAAGAATTGATGCTTTTGAATTATGCTGCTGGAGGAGACTCTTGAGAGTCCCATGGACTGCAAGAAGATCAAACCTACCATTCTTAAGGAAACCAGCCCTGAGTGCTCACTGGAAGGACAGATCCTGAAGCTGAGGCTCCAATACTTTGGCCACCTCATGAGAAGAGAAGACTCCCTGGAAAAGACCCTAATGTTGGGAAAGATGGAGGGCACAAAGAGAAGGGGACGACAGAGGACGAGATGGTTGGACAGTGTTCTCGAAGCTATCAGCATGAGTTTGACCAAACTGGTGGAGGCAGTGGAAGTTAGGAGTGCCTGGCGTGCTCTGGTCCATGGGGTCACGGAGAGTCAGACATGACTAAATGACTAAACAACAACCCCATACATCTTACTGGGTTGCCCCAGCCACTCTGGGCAGCTTCCAACATATATAAAAACATGCTGCTGTGAGTGCTGGAAGGAAGACCACTCCATACTGCAAGGCCTGTTTCCACTAAGTGGGGCTCACCTTGAACAGTTTGAACAGCTGAAAGAGGCTCCTGAGAGACCCCTGATTCATTGCTGGAGCAATTTTTAGCTTGGGACAACTGGCTAAAATGGTAATTACAAGGTAGAAGGGTGGTGGGAAGAGGGCCTCCTCCCTTTCTCTAAGCCCCTGGGCAAAATATTTCAACTTACTTAAAGACCCCAAACACTTAACTTAAAATTGGTATGTGAATGAAGCTAATAATAATAATAATAATAATAATAATAATAATAATAATAATAATTTATTATTTGTACCCCGCCCATCTGGCTGCCCCCCCCGCCATGCTGGGCTACCTCCAACAAAGATTAAAAATACATCAAAATGTCACACATTAAAAGCTTCCCTAAACCAGGCTGCCTTCAGATGTTTTCTAAATGTCAGGTAGTTGTTTATCTCTTTGACATCTGATGGGAGGGCATTCCATGGGGCCACTACCGAGAAGGCCCTCTGCCTGGTTCCCTGTAGCTTTGCTTCTCGCAGTGAGGGAACCACCAGAAGGCCCTCAGCATTGGACCTCAACGTCCGGGCCAGTGGCGTAGCGTGGGGGGTGCAGGGGGGCCCGGCCGCACTAAGCGCAACATCTGGGGGTTAGGGAAATCCACGGGTTAGGGGGTGCAAATCCACGGGTTAGGGGGCGCAAATCCATGGGTTAGGGGGCGCAAATTACTTGCCTTGCCCCGGGTGCTGATAACCCACGCTACGCCACTGGTCCGGGCAGAATGATGGGGGTGGAGACGCTCCTTCAGGTATACTGGGCCGAGGCCGTTTAGGGCTTTAAAGGTCAGCACAAACACTTTGAATTGTGCACTTTGAAATATGCAAGTCTACATACTTTGCATATATTTCTATGAGCATGGAACCTTCGTTTCTGGCATGCAAACAGTCCTGCTAGCAGCCTTGAATGTAAGGAGGCGCTTGCTGAGAGTAACGTCAACGGACCATTTCTGCTTTGGGTCTGACACGAGGGAGCAAGCAGGCCACTTTCCCATCGAAACCTGGCTCTGGGTAAGAGGTTTTCTCTGTCCCTTGGACGGGTGAGGACAAACAATCAAGCACCATGGCTCTCTCTTATCTCAGCTGGAAGCTGGACTTGGCACCACATGTTTCCCAGCACTATACAAGTTCCTTGGCATAAGGAGGCCATTTTCTGCAGAGCACAAATGTATGACATTCATGACCAAGAGAGAAAAGGGCAAAACATCCCCACCTAGATGCAATCGCCTCCGAATGGAGGTAACAGCTGCAAGTTCTAAGAGGTTTTTGGTATAATTTTCATAAACACTGATGTATACACAGCCATTTGCTCTCCCTGTGCACAAATATTGACTGAGTATCAGTGTCACAGTGGCTGATGCCCGATGGCTCTTCCAGCCAGAGTTGGACTTGGCACATACTGCATCAGTTCCTGCAATGTGTGCTGTGCCCTAAGCCCAGATTATGTCTCTAGAGCAGAGCATCACACAGGGCTACTCTCTTGGATGTCCTAACCTTGGGGATCGTATCATTTTATCATGCACAGTAAATATCGCTTACAGCTTTTCTGTGCCTTTCTTAAGCATGCATTGTTAACAAACATTTTTATTGGCGCTGCAAATTATGGCTCTCCATTTATGAACTGGAAGTCTTATAAAAAAAGGCATTTGCTTTGAAATCATTGGCTCTGGTTTTATAAAATGTGGCCCATTTTAAACTGAACCAACTTGATTTGTTTGTTTTTCTATTAAGTTCTTCATCAGCACCAGGCAATTTTAAAGTTGCTTATACATGTCAAAGAATTAACTTTGGTGCATTTACAAGGTGCTGTTTAATTAGGCTGAGTTCTAATGTTTTTATCCCAAGGCCCACTCTCCCCACAAGGAGCTCAGAATACTTCTGTTTCATCTCCCATAACAAACTTGTGAGGTAGGTCAGGGTTGAGAAATGGTAACTGGCCAAAGTCACCCATGAAGTTGCACAGCTGGAAGGGAATTTGAACCTGGGTTTCCCCAGTTCTCATCTGATATTCTAATCACTACTCTATAGCACAGGTATGGGGAAGCTTTGGCCCTCAGATATTGCTGAACTACAACTCCCATAATCCCTAGCCACTGGCCATGCCTGCTGGGGCCGATGGGAGTTTTAGAGGCACTTATGTGCAGCTTCGGGACGCAGGTGGCGCTGTGGGTTAAAGCCTCAGCGCCTAGGGCTTGCCGATCGAAAGGTCGGCGGTTCGAATCCCTGCGGCGGGGTGCGCTCCCGCTGCTCGGTCCCAGCGCCTGCCAACCTAGCAGTTCGAAAGCACCTCCGGGTGCAAGTAGATAAATAGGGACCGCTTACCAGCGGGAAGGTAAACGGCGTTTCCGTGTGCGGCTCTGGCTCTGGCTCTGGCTCTGGCCAGAGCAGCGATGTCACGCTGGCCACGTGACCCGGAAGTGTCTCCGGACAGCGCTGGCCCCTGGCCTCTTAAGTGAGATGGGCGCACAACCCCAGAGTCTGTCAAGACTGGCCCGTACGGGCAGGGGTACCTTTACCTTTACCTTTATGTGCAGCTTCAAGGCTTCCTCCAGGCATCTGGACTGCCACTGTGAGAACGGGATGGTGGAATAGATGGACCAGTGGCATGATCCAGTAGGGCTGGATCTTCTTAGGTCACCAACATCTGAAGGGCCAAAGGTTTCCCACTGCTGCAATAGCAGGAGGTAGGAATTCCTTCTATATATGTGGTTATTTATCAAGGGCAGCTATATTTCTAGACAAATTGCTCATTTAACATATAGTGACAATTTTCATAAAATGCGGGTGAGCTGGTTTAGGGAGTGATATTAAGTTTATTTGCCTCAGGATGTTCTCCTCAAAAGCCTCTGCAACTTCTCTTTTATTATTTATTTATTAAGTGTGTATCCTTCCCTCCCACCAAATGGTGCTCAAATTTCCAAGGCCAATGTTCCCCAGCCATTATGAGGGTGTACAAATATTCACCAAGCAGATGATATTTGTCATCGGCATTTGACATTGAAAGATTTGGTAGCAGCAGTCAACAGATTTGGCAGTATCTCACAGTTGGCATACAACAGCAGTCAGCATTTGTCAATATCCGACAGCTGATCTGCAACATAATTTAGTAAAATTTAGTTTACGTTAATGTAATTCCTTCAACCAGTCTGAAGAGGGGAATTTTGATATAACCATTCTCCCCACAATTTAACACTGAATTTCAGCTCCAGATTTTGACATTGACACCTGCTCTATGTTTTATTAAAAAATTTGAGTATTCCAAAATCTTGCAAAGTTGTTTCAATACCATACAAATTACCTGCTTTTGTGGAGGGGGAAAAGGGTGTGTGCAATTGTTCTATGTTGATAATTTTCCTGGAGTTCTACATATTGCCTAGATTCCGAAGTGCTATACAAAGTGATGCAATCATCCCCAGGGTGTTACCTTATGAGATGGTGCACTCCAGCTAAATAAACTGGCGTCAGAACAAAGCACACCAAGGCAAAGAACAGATCCATCATTTGCCAAGTCGAAAAAGCAATTGCAAAAAAAAAAGAAAAAAAAAGCTCTTAATATACATGGCTTTCTTTGCCATTTAATTGTAGCTCTATCTAAATATGGGCCTGTAATGCTTGTAAGATTCTTCCCCCTGCCTCCTCCTGAAATATTTTCTCTATGAGAAAAGGTTGAATGCCCACTGGAAGTCAAGATGACTTTCTCCAGCTGGAGAGTAGCAGTAACAAGTGCAGAATTGCAGAGATTCGAAGGAGGGGAACAGAAAGAGGAAGAATACTTTTGTCTCTACACCATGCTTTTCTTGGTCTCCTGTTTCCCCAAGCTCCTGTTCTTCTGCCTCTCTCTGCTGCCCTGTGATTCTTGCTTCTTGCCTATGCTTCTTTGTTGCTTGCACTGGGAGAAGAGAAGTGCTAAGTGTTTGAATGGAGCTGGCCACCTAGGAACATAGCAAATTGCCTTTTACCAAGTCAGCCCATTGGTCCACCTCACTCAGTATTGCCTACACTGACCAGCAGTAGTTTCTACAGGGTTTTAGGCAAAGTTCTATCCCACCCCTTCCCAGGATTAAACCTGGGATTTTCTGCATGAGAGGCAGATATTCTACCACTGAGCTACAGCTGTTCCCAGAGCTAGCAGTGTACAGTACTTCTTCGTTTGTGAAGTGAAGGACATGAGGCAGGAATTGATAATGCAGGTGAGCTTCGCACAGCTGAGCTGCAAGCAAGCTGCCGGCCAGCTCTGTGGAGGCTCCTTTTATTGACACAATATGCAAACCCAGGCAGATACATTTTGGGCTGTCACCTTTACACATCTTCCAGTCCCGAGATTGTGGGGTGGTACAAAGTTATTTTGGCACCTGTATCCACCGCGTCATTTTCCCCTTGCACAGTGTATGACGAAGGAGACAAAGGTCTCAGAGACAAAGGTCACAGGCAGGACACTGCAGACTACTGAGACCGCAAAAGGTTAGACAGAGGGCAAGATGTTCAGACAGCTGTGCCTTTACTTTATCTGTGAGAGGGAGTGTGCCCCACACCCCAAGGTCACACGTGCAGGTAGCTGAGGCTGCCTGTGGGCAGGGAGTGTGCTCCGCACCCAGTGATCATTCCTACAGCTTGAGCATCACAGTCACTTGGCCAAACTTAGGCTTGCAATAGTTTTCAGTGTTTGAGGGCAGCGGGGAAAGGGGGCTGGTCCAAGTCACTTTGCCACCTAAGGCTAAGCAGCAAATGGCATCTCCCATCCCCAAGTCAAGGTGCACAGCACCCAAAGCCAACCATGTTATTTTGCCGCCTGAAGCAGAAAACCCCACGAGCGCCTCTCCTGTTCCCTGACACATTGATAACAAGCTAAGTTAATGAATTTGCATCCCAAAGAGAGACCAAAAACTGTTTATGTATGCAACAACGGCAGCAAGGATTCTTTTAGCTCAAAAATGGAAGCAACAAGAAATATCAACAATAGAAGAGTGGCAGATGAAGATAATGGAACATGTAGAACTGGCGAGACTGACTGGGAAAATCCGAAACTAGCGTGACCAAGCTTTTCAAAAAGACTGGAGTAAATTTGTACAATATTTGAAGGTCAATTGTCAACAACTACCAATACTAGTAGGGTTGATTATAAAGACTTGTAATGTTAATGATTATTACCTTTTTATTTTTATTTAAAAATTTCTGACAACTGGAATGAACAAAACACAAATTGGAAAAGGTACAAATGCTATGATAAAGTAATAAAATATGGAAACCATGAGGCGGGAGGGAGGGAAGTTGATAAGCTCATAATGAGCAAAAGTTAATAACAAGGATGTATTTAAATAATTTTAAATGGAAATTTAATATAATAATAATAATACTGTAATAATGATGATGATGATGAATTCGCTGCCTTTTCATTATACCTGAGGTGGCTGCCTCATTCTGTCCAACGCTAGGACTGGCCTCGGAAGCAGAGGTCAACACACCTGAAGGAGCATCTCTGCCCCATCGTTCTGCCTGGACACTGAGGTCCAGCACTGAGGGCCTTCTGGCAGTTCCCTCGCTGCAAGAAGCAAAGCTACAGGGAACCAGGCAGAGGGCCAACTCGGTAGTGGCGCCCACCCTGTGGAACGTCCTCCCTTCAGATGTCAAAGAGATAAACAACTACCTGACATTCAGAAGACATCAGGGAAGTTTTTAATGTGTGACATTTTAATGTATTCTTAATCTTTGTTGGAAGCCGCCCAGAGTGGCCGGGGAAACCCAGCCAGATGGGCAGGGTACAAATAAATAATAATAATAATAATAATAATAATAATAATAATAATAATAATTACAGTCATACCTCAGGCATGCACAGACGCTCAAAATGGCATCACGCGCATGCGCAGAAGTGGCAAATCACAACCCGCACTTGCAGATGCAGGTTGCGTTCTGCTCTGGATGTGAACAGGGTCCCGAACGGATCCCGTTCGCATCCAGAGGTACCACTGTATTATTATAGGCTGAAGATATATGATGTTTGATATGCAGAAGTAAATAAAGTAAAGCTTCTTACCGGGGGGGGGGGGAATCAACTCCCTAACCAAGACCTTTCAGACTTCTCTCACCTAAGCAAAGAGGGAGAGCAAGGGGAGGAAGAGAATTATTACAAACGGCTGAAGAAGTGGCCCCTGCCAGATGGAGAGCAAAGGGCAGGAGAGTTAGAGCTCTCCGCTGCACAAGGGATTCAGACTGAGGAGTTGTGCACTGATAAAATGCTCAGTCACTGTTTGTTATCAGGACGCATGAGTGGTTGTGTACACATCTGTAATATGCACAGGGAGGAGAAAACAAAAGGCTTTCCAGTTGCACGCTAACCTCCTTTCCCATCATTCATTTCTAACTACATTTTTAGCATTGCACATCACCGCTAGTGCCTTTTTAAATGTGTTGCTGCTTTCCATAAAGAGTTGTTCCACCCCCACTTCCCTCCCTCCCTCCCTGAAGGTGCTCGTTTCACAGAACGAGAGAGTCCACCTGAAAATTATGGGTGGCGGCGGTGGGGAGAGAAGCGGCTTTTGAAGTTCAAAGAAAATTCAGAAATAATTTGCCTTTCATTAGCTTTTCTTTCCAGATACTTCTGAACTTAGGTCAGGCTGTGACTGGTAGCAGCACTGTCAAAATTGTCACAGAGCAGCTTATGTTTCCTCAAGAGATCTGGCCCTGATTTGCAGAACTGCAGTGCCAAAAACATCCAGGAATCTCTCTCTCTCTCTCTCTCTCTCTCTCTCTCTCTCTCTCTCTCTCTCTCTGTGTGTGTGTGTGCATGCAAATCCCAAAGCTTATAAAGCAACCTTTTAAAATGCACAATTTTATTCCACATATTTAATTTTAGAGACTGGTGCAGGGCTAGTGTCAGAAGATGGTACTGCTGGGTCCTTGCTGAGGACCACAGCAGGGGCCCCCAGTCCCTCCTGTGGCTCTTCACTTGCTTTCTCTCTCTTAAGCAGGCAAGCAGCGATGACTATGAGGAGGACAAGCAAAAGCAGCAGCAGCAGCAGCAGCAGCGGCTTCCAACCACTTGCTTTGCCCTCTCCTTCTGGCTGACGGGACAAATTGATCCCAGGGGGCTGTCAAGTAAATGGACAGGTGTGTCATTGCTAAGGAGGAAGTAGAAGGGTGCAAGAGAGGCACTGTTGCTGGGATTTAAACACATTTTCCAGGTTGCTGCCCCAAATACTCAAAATTCATTACAGTGGTACCTTGGTTCTCAAGCACCTTGGTACTCAAACAACTTGGAACCCAAACACTGCAAACCGGGAAGTAAATGTTCCGGTTTGCTAACTTTTTTCGGAAGCTGAATATGCTTCGTTTTGAGTGTTAACGCTTCCAATTTGAGTGTTATGTTTAGGTCTGTCTGTTTTTGCTATTTATTTTGCGTTTTTGTTTTGGCGGCTCTTTTTGTTTTGTTTTTGGGACTGTGTGGAACCCAGTTCAGCTACTGATTGATTGATTGATTGATTGTGTGACTGCCGTACATTGTTTATTGCTTTCCTTTAATGGATCATTGGTCTCGTTAGATAGTAAAATTCATGTTAAATTGCTGTTTTAGGGGTTGTTTTAAAAGTCTGGAATGGAGTAATCCATTTTGTATTACATTCTGTGGGAAAGGGTGCCTTGGTTTTGGAACGCTTTGGTTTTGGAACAGACTTTTGGAATGGTACCACTGTACTTTAGTCCCAAACTCATGTGTAAGCCTCAAAAACTCCAGGGTTTCCCCCCTCTCTTTCTTTGTCTCACACTCTCACACACATAGTTGGGATTTTTTCGCTGCTCTTGTGGTCTGGGTGCACTTCAGGATAATACTAGTGTGTGTAGCTGAGCTACTTGATTAAAAGCAAACTAGAAATGTAGGTTCTAGTCCTCATTGTCACATTGAATATTTGCATTGCACGTTGCAGCTGAAAGTGGGTGGGATGGGGGGTACCTAGGCGAGGCTTTTTGGTCTTCAGTGCTCCTGTAGAAAATTAATGCGAACCTTAGCTGAGCACCCATCAAAAAATGTATGCATTAAAATGCCTATCCCCCCCCCCCCGCTGAAGCACATTATGCAGATTTGATACATTCACCTCCATTTAAGTTCTTTTGCATATTTTTCTTCAAAAGCTGCTCTGCCCCCACCGAGGATTAAATATATGGCCTGCATTGAGGTGATATGGAGTGTAGAGCACGGGGGCTATTCTGTGTACCTGAAACCTGGTGTTTGTGACTACGCTAGCAATGGAATAGCTGCACCAACTCCAGCCTTTCTTCCAACATCTGCCTCAGCAGTTGAAATTTATGGTTCAAAGTTGTCAACTACATTGCAACTGTCAATGTTATGCATGTACTTCATAAGGTTTACAGTTATCCTACATACAATTAAGACCAGGGAAGTTTTTGATTTTTTTAAAGTGACAGACTCGGACTGCGTGATTGCGGAGAAGGGTTTGAAAACCAGATTATTTCAGGATTTTAAAGATCACACATAAGATTACACATAACCTTTTTCTCCTTTAATGCTCTAATGTTTAAGACTTAATCCAGTTTAGCAATTTGGCTAAGTATTTTTTAAAACAACAACAACAACAACATAATGCTATTTGAGAGTAAATTGGAGACGATCTGAACACATCCTGGTGCATTAAAAAAAAACCACCTAGGAACTAATAGAAATAGGGAGCAAGAGTCCTTGTTCCACATAGGATATAATTATCAGCTCAGAAAATTCAGTTAGCCAGCCTCCCTTCTTGCCCTCCTGAGCCTTTAAGTCACTCCCGGCTTGCAAACATCAGCAGGCCCAGTAACAGATGTGATCTGGGTCAGTCCCCTTTCGCATAACCCTCAAAACTCCTCTTCCGTCAAAGCGCTTGGGAAAGGCAGAGCTCCAGTCACACGGGTGGGGGCAGGGAACCAAATCAAAACATGGCTCTGTGTGTGTGAGCATGTGTGTGCACAGGCCTTGCAGGAAGCTTGCCCTCCGTGCAGAACTGCCTCCTGGTTAACTCTTCAGTGGCCATTTTGCATCTCATCCAAGAGCGAAGGAGAGGAGGAATCTGACTGGTTCAGTGGTACCTCAAGTTAAGTACTTAATTCGTTCCGGAGGTCCGTTCTTAACCTGAAACTGTTCTTAACCGGAAGCACCACTTTAGCTAATGGGGCCTCCTGCTGCTGCCGCGCCACCGGAGCACGATTTCTGTTCTCATCCTGAAGCAAAGTTCTTAACCCAAGGTACTATTTTTGGGTTAGCGGAATCTGTAACCTGAAGCGTATGTAACCTGAAGCATATGTAACCTGAGGTACCACTGTATATACGTTGCCTGTTTTTTTATGCTCACAGCTGCCATATTCTGTTACGCTACTACTTGTGCTGCCAACTTTGGTTTTCACAGTGTTGGGGTTGACCCTGGAGCCAACTGAACCAAAAGGACCTAGGGTACCTCTGAACGTATGCAAAATACCTTTTCTTTCATAAGGGATACAGCTTCTTTTTTCTTCTTTTTTTGGAAAGTGACTTAAGGATAGAATACTTCTCAGCATATACAGAGCGCCCCCAAGAGATCCCTTGAGAACATACAAAGAGCACTGCTGAGATCAAAGGCCCATCTAGTCCAGCATTCAGTTCTCCCCGTGGCCAACCAGATGCCAGTGGGAGACATGAGTGCGACAACATGCTCTCTACTTAGGATTCCCAGCATCTATTTAGAGACACATTGCCTCCCCCCACTGCAAAGAGATTTAGGCGCGCACAGGTGGACACACCTTTGCATTATACTGAGGACACACTGCAAATCCCCACCCTTGGCTTTCTCACCTCCTAATTTGACAAGATGCCAGGAGGATAATATTCTGGCAAGGCCAGTAAAACTCTGATAACCTTGGCAGCCCATGCATGCTTAACTCCCACTAAACAATTATTTTCTGTTATTTCCCCTGTGTTGTGGAATGCCCCCTCCATCTCCCATACACGAAATAGCAACCATCAGTTTCCCCTACCCACCCCCTGGTTTTCTCTTATCCATAATACTGGACTCCAATTTATGTGTTTCAGTCCCCTGAATGCCTGTTTTATCTGCTTGTATATTGCTGTTTTAATGATACTTTTTAAAAAATGCAAACCCCATAGGATATTTTTTAAATATTTAGTGCTTTATGAATGCTTTTAAATAATAAAAAATAAGGACACTGTAACCCAGCAATCGACCTGCCACCTGAAAGCAGTAGTATCCTGAAAATGTCTTTTATGTGTGTGTGTTTGATGGGGAATCATAAATTTGTGAGAAAAGAAATTGCATTGGAGAATTATTGGAGAACATTTCAGAGAAATTCTAAAGGGTTTGGGGAGGGGTGTTTTGAAGTTCTGTTACTATATTTCATTCTGTAAATAATTTGCCCTGGTCTGCACTTGGTCACATGGTAATTATGTTCTGGGAGCACAAAATTCATTTTTAAATGAATTGTTTGTATCCTGTTTTCAGAAAATTCATTTTTTAATTAAATTGTACCTCGTTTTCAGAAAACAGGGTACAAACAATTCATTGAAAAAGGAATTTTGCCCCCCTCCCCTCCATAACATAATCATTGTGTGACAGAGATGAAGTTCTGCCAGCAGAAATGGGTGCAAGGCTATCTTCTTAGCATCTACGTGGCGGACAAGCGGATTGTGATTCAAAAAACACAGTAGCAATTTTGGCCTACAAAGGGAGTACAAAAACACAGCCCAAACACCAAGGAACAGGTATATGTGCGATGATGGGCATTTCTTCCTTGGCATGCCCCTCTTGCTTAACCCCTCCCAACCCATCCCGCTTGCTTTCAGGTTTGCCGCAATTCCTTCTGCATGCTATCCCGTGGCCAGACAGATGCTGTAATAAATCATCGCAGTCAACACTTGGGTAGTACAGTGGTACCTCGGGTTAAGAACTTAATTTGTTCTGGAGGTCCGTTCTAAACCTGAAACTGTTCTTAACCTGAAGCACCACTTTAGCTAATGGGGCCTCCCGCTGCTGCCACGTGGTTTTTGTTCTCATCCTGAGCTAAAGTTCTTAACCCGAGGTACTATTTCTGGGTTAGCGGAGTCTGTAACTTGAAGCGCCTGTAACTTGAAGCGTCAGTAATCCGAGGTACCACTGTACTGTGCCCAAGGACTTCAGAAACATATGCTGACGCAAACAAAGGAAAACGCATGTGCTACCGAGCAAAGCAAGCGAGCCACAGAGTATGTGCGCCAGAATCCCAGTGGGATCACTGCACCCCCATAGGACTGTAGGGCCGGAAGGTGCCCTTTGAATGGGCACCATTCAAAGCATGCTTCCTCATCAAGCATATGGCAGAGAGGATATTCAATTGAGTCTTCCCCTCCACCCTGGTCTCCCTGTGCCCCAGAAAACTTGCCCGCTCTTCCCCATAGAGAGATATTTCATTTCCCTAAATGTAAACAACTCTTTAGGCCAGCATCCCTAAATGTATGACTTATGTGCCTCTTATGCTTGAACAAAGGGCGGGCGGGGGGGAATACAGTGCAGCAGGGAAATTCCCCCTCCCCCTGTATACTATCAAATTCTGCAGCCCATTCCAGATTATTGTTTATTATACAGGGAATGCAAAACCCTCCCTTATCCAGCTCTTGTGGGGGATCTGCATACTGTTCTCCCAGCTAGCACATCCATTGCAGAGGGATTCAAACGGCCCCACTCCAAACCAGGCTACAGCTTCTCTTTGCAGCCGGGGGGAAAAAATATGCAATTTTGTACACGTGCATTAATAGTTCCTGAAATTGCTATAAGTATACTGTTGGATCGAGGGCAGAATCTATTGAACACAATGTTTTTTGCTTGTGACATAGCGTAGCAAGCTGCTTTGCATTCCTCCCCTCCACCTTTCTTCTGCTATCACCATTTTAACCTTTTCTGAAAAGCCAGCTGGGGATGTTTCGTTGTTTTCACATGAAGCTGAGCATGCCTGCTGCCCCACTCCAGGGAGGATGCTGATCACTGTCTGTGCAAATATGAAAACCCTTTGCCACCCGTGCCATTTTGAGATTTCTAGTCGCTAATCTCAAGCAGCAAAGTTTCTCCTTCCTGCGAGAACACTGTCTCGCCATTTAAGAGTTGTTCTCGTCTGTCGCACTGAAGTTCTTTTAAAAGCGGGGCTGGGAAGTAAGGGGCATGGGGATAAATGCAGAAGAATACAGAATAGCAAGGTTGCTCCATTCCCAACATATTGGATTTCCTTTGCTTTGCAAAAAAAGGAGGAGGAGGAGGAGGAGGAGGAGGAGAAGATAATATATCTCAAGAATGGACACAAGCATCTCTCCAGCACATCCATTCTATTGGATTGTGAGAGTTCATAGCAGGTGATTCCTCCTCCCTGCAGGTTGTTCTTCTGGCACCAAGGTAACCTAACCCATCCATTGGCCACTGATTCAATATTGCAAAGCTAATCCTAGTTGGGCTACTAATGCCTGTATTGCCTTTGATGTCAAAAGAGATTACTGTAGAAGGGTTTGAGTTAGGGCTTCTCTCTACTTTTACCATATTCTACCATATTCACTTGCACTTCATTTAAGAAATTCAAAATTCAGCTGAGAACGGGTGGCAGTCTGGGTGCTCAGGGCAAGCCAAATGTGTGAACAGGTCCTGTGATTTAAGACAGGCTAATCCCTCTTCCCCCACCCTTTCATTTTTCCAGTGGTCTTCCATTTGAGGGTCTGATCCGATGCCCACCTGCTTAGCTTCAGCAATGCAACAGTCTCAGGTGTTCTCGGTTGCCATTTTCAACAAAGTTTTAACGTTCTGAAATGGAGGGGTGGAAGCCTCCATTTGAGCTGAACTCTCAAACTGGCACACAGAGGGTGACCCTTGAATAAATCAACCATTCATCTCACCACTTAAACGAGTATTTCTTAAACTTTTATTGCCCTTAAGCAATATTTTTATGCTCATCCCATCAAGTGTACAGCAGCAGCAGCAGCAGCCGCCGCGAGGTTGGACCTGTACAGGTGTGCTGATAGAGCCAATCTTGTGGGATTTTGTCCAGAGTGGACACGCAGGGGGTGTTACTCCCCAGTCAGGAGGACTTCCTGTCACACCTGGTCTGGAGCTTCCTCCCCCTGAGTGTGACCAGGTAGGTGGGTGTGACCCTGGGAGACACCATAAAAGGGGCTGGTCATGCAGCCACCTCCCTTCTTCTTCCTCTTGATGCCATGCTCTCTTGATACTGATGTATTTTGCTGTCTGCTGGGTCTCAGCCACCAGGACATGGGCTCATTCCCATATGGCATGGATAGGCAAACTAAGGCCCGGGGGCTGGATCCGGCCCAATCGCCTTCTAAATCCGGCCCACAGATGGTCCGGGAATCAGCGTGTTTTTACATGAGTAGAATGTGTCCTTTTATTTAAAATGCATCTCTGGGTTATTTGTGGGGCCTGCCTGGTGTTTTTACATGAGTAGAATGTGTGCTTTTGTTTAAAATGCATCTTTGGGTTATTTGTGGGGCATAGGAATCCATTCTCCCCCCCCCAATGCAGTCTGGCCCCCCACAATGTCTGCGAGACAGTGGACCGGCCCCCTGCTGAAAAAGTTTGCTGACCCCTGCCATATGGGATGAACTCAAACCCTCTTCTGTAACTCTAAGCTAAAGCCTGTCTTCAGGGATCCAACTGTGAACTGAATGTGAGTAAACTTCTTGTTACTTTTAAAAGAAGCTTCTTGTGTCTTTATTCCTTTTAGGAGGGATAAAAGGGGACTTACTAGGAACAGAACCCAATCTGAACAAAGCCAGACTGGATTGCTTAAGTAAAGAGATTAAAACAAATCTACCAACTAGCTTCCTGCTATATATTGGGGAATGCACTCTGCTGCTGACTAACAAGCGTGAGTTAGGAAGGATACTATCAAATCAATATATCCTCTCCTCGTATCTACAACATTCTTACAAATCTGGTGCTCCTGTTGGTACATCCACAGAGCCCCTACCCTGCTGTTCCCCCACATCCAGCTACCTGGTCCAAGTCTGGTTTCAAGAGAAGAATGAAAAGAAGGGAGAGCAGCAGGGGCCTTGAAGCTGCCTGTCAGTAGTTTAGCAGCTCCTGGTCAGCAGAAGGAGCAGACACAGGCCACCTAGTCACAGTCTTCCTCACTATGGCGAGGTACATTGCATTTCTACAGTGGTATCTCGGGTTACATATGCTTCAGGTTACATATGCTTCAGGTTACAGACTCTGCTAACTCAGAAACTCTTAATCGGGTTAAGAAATTTGCTTCAGGATGAGAACAGAAATCGTGCTGCGGCGGCACGGCAGCAGCAGGAGGCCCCATTAGCTAAAGTGGTGCTTCAGGTTAAGAACAGTTTCAGGTTAAGAATGGACCTCTGGAACGAATTAAGTACTTAACCCGAGGTACCACTGTATTTAAATTATAGTCATTGTTTAGAAAGGTACACCTACATACAGAAATCGATGCTCTCTTTTTGGGCAGCGCACAAGTGGGTGCCTTAATCTCCCTTGCTCATTTTATCCATCTGCCAACTCTTCTTTACATCATCCCTCCTTCAGAGACAGACGGTTTAAGCCCTCTCTTCACTTAGATCTGCCTGTGGGGTGTCTGGATGGAGAGAGCTGCATTCTCCAGCTTCGTTTTGTAACTGCAAAGTCCAGTGCATGAAAAGGCAGTTTCATTTAGACTCTCATTCTCCCTGCTGCCACGACCTCCTCGCTTGCTCCTCCCACAGGATGCAATGAAGCTTTGAAGGGACCTCAGAGCACAAAACAGTTTATCAATCAACTCCAGATGTACGTTCTCTCCAGCTATTGGAGGGGCGGGGAAAGATGATGGGGGTAGCCAGTCTGGCACAAGGCTGGATGCTTATGGGAATCCCGTTTAGACTCTGGCAGGAGAACAGACAGTGAACGCAATGATCTAAACAGCAGAATGGAGTTCCCTCTGCTCCCTCGCCTCCATCAGCACATTCCTGCCAAAATACGGGTTTTGCAACAAAGGGACACCCTCAACAGGACTGAGGAATATGCAAATTCAACAAATTTCCCTGGTTTTCCAGGACATGTACAAATAATTAACACACACTAACTTAGGCTCCACAATCCTGATTGCAGAATGTGCATCTTTTGCAAGCAGAATCATTTCACATGCATCCCCCAACCCCAGCAGCACATATACAAGCTCAGATTTCTGCTGCTTTATAGTTTGGGGGGTTTGGGGGGGGGAGGCGGGGCATACTGTTTTTCTGATGATAGGAAATGATATGATGGATTCATGGCCTGGACGACAATTGCACACTAAAGTGCCGCAGTCTGGGATACTAGTTTACGCAACTTACATCTGTAAAATGATAATCACATAGCAGCTGGGGATGCACCTTTAAACCTCTTTGGTTTGCAATAGTACAGCTATTTGCCCAGGAGTAGTCCCCATTCAAGTCAATGGTATTTACTTCTGAGCAGACATTTATAGGATTGCAATTTAATGAATAGGGATGCGGGTGGCGCTGTGGGTTAAACCACAGAGCCTAGGACTTGCCGATCAGAAGGTCAGCGGTTCGAATCCCTGTAACGGGGTGAGCTCCCATTGCTCGGTCCCTGCTCTGCCAACCTAGCAGTTGGAAAGCACCTCAAAGTGCAAGTAGATAAATAGGTACCGCCCCAGCGGGAAGGTAAATGGCGTTTCCGTGCGCTGATCTGGTTTGCCAGAAGTGGCTTAGTCATGCTGGCCACATGACCTGGAAGTTGTACGCCGGCTCCCTCAGCCAATAAAGCGAGATGAGTGCCACAACCCCAGAGTCGGCCACAACTGGACCTAATGGTCAGGGGTCCCTTTACCTTTACCTTTAATTTAATGAATGTTGCGGGCCCCTCAGTAGAACATGGCATAAGCTGGCAGCCCCAGATGAAAGAGGAGGAGGAGGAGAAAAAAGAAGCGGATGGGGCTCCGGAAGATGATCACCCAGGGATGGAGGGGAGAGATCCTGACCTTCTGCCTCCAGGTGGCAGAAAAGAGGAAGCAGATCTGCCAGCCCCTCCAGCAAAGCATGAAACTTCATCAAGGAGGACTTTGACCAGCCAGAGGGTGGATGAATAGGAGAAGGGGGTGTTGGCGCTGGAGGTAGAAGGGCAAGACACAGTCTTGTCACCAAGAACTGCCCAGACAAAGTGTGTGTAGCAGATTCAAAGTGCAAGAAGAGTCCCAGGAGTGAGCTTTCCTTTAAAAGCTTGGTGGGAGGGGTGTGCCAGCTGTTGAGACGTCTTCATAGCCTCCATTTGGCTATGAACCTCCTGTACCTTGGAATATTGACTTTTGGACCTTGTGCTGGCTGTTGAGCCTGTTCTGCCTTTACCCTGGAGACAGATCTTTTCTTTACTCTCAAGTAAGAGTCGTTGCCGTAGTGTTTTGAGACAGAAGCCTAACAGCAAAGTACTTGTGGACAGTAAGGCAGCTGTGGCAAAATTGATGGATCCCTTCTGAACATGAGTGACACTGGGTACTCCCTGTGTTACTCACCATGGAAGATACCAGCTGCTCCCTCCTACAAACACGCTACTGCAAGCAATAATAAATATGCCGTGGAATCTCAGGGTGCTTCTTCCAGATGGCAGCTCCTCAAGGCAATGGTAGCACCAGAATAGAAAGTGGAACAGGAAGTATCAAGGAGAGATATGGTCAAAAGCATGTGTGTTTCTTGCTACTGCTGCTAGCATTGCACCAAAGATGCTGTGCTGCCCATGCTGGTCCTGATCCTGCTAGCTTGTTTGGATCACAACTGATCCGTGCATGGATCGTCAGTACAGGATTCAGGTATGTGCATGTGCTGCAAGGAGTAGGCATTGTCTGCAAATGTGCTCAGAATGTATTCACACCAGTGCTTAAAACACTTTAACTCCCACTGTGTTTACATGTGTGATGAGCTTTTTAAATTAAAAAAACAGAAAAAGATACAAGCTGCTTTCCTTTAGACTAACATATAAGGCTTCTGGGTGCTAAATTAGTAGAGAACGAGAGAGGGCTGTGAAGTCAAATCACTCAAGATTAAATAATTGTACAGAATCAGAAGAAAAAAGTTGCACAGCCTTCATGCCACCCATCCCCAGCTTCTGTCTTTAAATAGTGAACACAAGGCCTATAGGCTGGCTGAAATGATCCTTAACTGCAGAACACTGAATAGAATGAATATAGTTGGAATTCGGAGTGGGGAGAGAATAGAATTAGGCAATGGTTAAAGAGGGTGGGGGTGGGGAAGAGTTCTACGTAGGAAAAAAAATATTTAGACATTCTTCAGAAATAAACCACGAAACCCAGAAACACTTATTTTTAACCTGGCTGGTGCAGTGTAAATACAGAACGGAAGAGGGGCTGCCCTCCAAAACCAGGGATTATGGGTTCATGCTCCAGCTAGGGCAAACTTTTTATTTTTAAAAATTAGCAAATTGGAGATTATCCAGGAAAAGGTTTGACCCACAAAATATGCATGCAGCAAATGCTCTGCGACAAGTGAGCACTGGCAGCAGAGCAAACGAGATCAAAGAAAAGGAAGTGTATTTTGTTGGGAAAGGGAGGAAGGAGCAAGTAATGGGAATTTGGATGGAAGAGTAACAAAGGAGAAGGGGGGGTGGGACTGGCATGGTAAGTCAGTGTACACTTTCACTCCTGGTCTGACGTCAATCCTGGCCCTTCCTTGGAGTGGTGGATGATGAGTTTGGTGGGGGTTCCCCGCCCCCACTAAAAAATGGCACAGAAATATATGTATAGCAGCTGAGAAAATGGCAGCTGAAAGTCTTGCCTGAACAACATAGGAAGGCAGGTCCTATAAGTGGCAGAAGCTTACAGATCTTACTGCATTTTCTACTGTTTAATCTTTCTGCATCCCAACTCCCCATGACATTTCTTAAAGTCTCTAAAAGAGGGAATAATAAACGGGGAGCAATAAAGAATGGAACAGTCTGCAAAATGAAATGAAAGGAAAGGAAAGGAAAGGAAAGGTAAGGTAAGGGAGTTTCTCTGTTCCCATTAGCACTGTCTATCAATAATAATAATAACAACAATAATTTTATTATTTATACCTCACCCATCTGGGTTTCCCCAGCCACTCTGGGCGGCTTACAACAGATCTAAAAACATAATAAAAACACCAATTCTTAAAAGCTTCCCTAAACAGGGCTGCCTTCAGGTGTCTTCTAAAAGTCAGATAGTTGTTTATTTCCTTGGCACCTGAAGGGAGGGCATTCCACGGGGAGGGCGCCACTACCGAGAAGGCCCTCTGCAGTTCCACCTCATACTTTAGAATCCCCTTCGGGAATACAAAGCCTGATACCATCAGCAGTAAGTCACCTCCATCATTACCAGTGATGAGGAAAATGTGAACAACTTTGGATTCAGGCAGAGCAGCATCGCTCAGATGTCGCCCCCCCTCCCCCAAGTGCACCCCCATCCCTTGAAAATGTCAGATGAGGTTCACCAGCCTTGAAAGAAACGGTGGATTTCACAGCGGATACTTCAGGCTACACACAGCAGAGCATTTTGAAGACTTCAAGGCACTCCTTATCCATCTCACTTTAGTCCTGGGGATTATGGGAACTGAATTCTCTGTGACTGATACAATAGTTTGCCAGAGGGGGTCACAGAAGCTCACAATTATTAGTTTGGCCATCCGTGCTGCAGATTCTGCCCTCCCCTTCTAACATACAAAGAGGCACTAATACAATAGCACAGCACAAGTGATTATATGGGCACAGAGAAGAGGTTATTGGAGCCCCTCTTTGGTTTGCAGGGGCATTGTGGGATTGGCTGTCGAAACATTCCAAGCTCTTCCTGCTCTCAGCATGTCTAGAAATCTGTTTATTGCAGACCGCTGCACTTTAATTAATTACAGGGGGCATAATGTGGATCCCGGTTCTTAAAAGAGTTAGACATTACTGTTCCTCCAGGCAAGGATCTCAGTAATTATTGTGTCAGGCAGGGTACTATTGGTAAGGAGGGAAACTGCAGGCCGATACAGTAGGTGAGCCAGGGACATCACATAAGACAAGGGAAGCAATTAAAGGGGCAACATTCCCCACGTCAACACGACAGAGAGCCGTTTTGCTGTTGCATATCTGTGTACATCAGAAATGGAAGCAAAGGAAAACCATCTCTGGAAGGTGGGCAAGGAAACTGGAAACGGGGAGAAACCACGCAAGGCATGGGTAAGCTTCTCAGGCAGGCAGGAGTTAGGCGAACCTGGTGGGCCTCAAAGTACAGTGGGATATTTTGTGCCGTCCAGCAGGGATGGGGAACCTGCAGCCCTCCAGATGTTGATGGGCTCCTCTGGCATGGCCAGGGGTAATGGGAGTTGTAGTTCAGCAACAGGTGAGAGACCACAGGTCCCCCACCTTCACTGTGCAGCTGTCTTGCATCATTGTGTAGCACCTGAAGCCAATACTCCTTCCCCTGGAATTTTGTCCAAAGGGACCTGTGTAGAACATCTAACAAGTTCTAGCATAGCCTAAGCCATTCAGAATGAAGCTCTTTGGTTCCAGGAGACTTTACAACAGAGGGAGAGAGTAGTATAGCAGGCATCTGCTGGGCTGATTCCCCCTCCCCCTCCCCGTTCACCCTTTCGCTGGAACTAGATTACTAAGCCCCTCTGCCTCTTATTCATCTGCAGATGGTGCAGATTTGACCATCACACATCTGTTTATGCTTTTACAGTGCATTAGAGCCCAGGGAGCAAAGCAGAGAGAAAAAAAGGAAGGGCAATGTGGAGACTAAGGCTAGGAGGATAAAAAAGGGGGGAGAAGGATGAGAACAAGAGAATGGTAGAATGATGTCCCATATGGCATTAACCAAATGAAACCAATTACTAAACTTCTAACATGGTTGTGGGGAACTTTTGGCTCTCCAGATGTTGTGGAACTACAGCTCCCATCATTCCTGGTCTCCGGCCATGTTTGCAAGGGCTGATGGGAGTTGTAGTTCAGCAACATCTGCAGGGCCAAAGGTTCTCCGCACCTGTTCTAAGAAATCTCTGTTCTCTGGAAAGGCAATAAATGGCCAGGATGGCTAAAGATCAGGGATAATAGAAGGTTTACTCCAGGAGAGCTGAAAGTAGCCACACCTGCTATATACTTCCTTAAAAAGTTCTAGGAACTGCCTACTGTCAAAGAGATAGAACAGAACCCTCTTGAGCTGTTAAGACTGTCCTTGGGAGCTTTCTGGAAGACTGATGCTGCTGTTGTTGCCCTTTTCCATGGAAAAGAGCACTTTTAAAGGGCAAACCACAGCCCAATGCTTGGAATTTGCTGTTCCCCTTTCTTTAATTGTATTCCTTTATTCATCCTCATTCCGCATCAACGCATCATCACCAATGTCAGTATTCCAACTTAAGTGGAAGAGTCAGTTTTCTTTCCATACCCCACAAGGCCATTAGTATATAAATAACCTACAGATGACTACAGTCAGGTGGACCCAAGTCTGGAATACCAACTTATCTCAAAGAACATGGCTGTCACTTTTGTGCTGTTGCTGCCCAACATTGCCGCTCTTTCGTCTTAGTAAAGAGGTTTAAGTCAACCAGCTCGATTCATCATTCCTGACTAAGGTCCACCAGGGGATCTTTACACTGAGCGCTGCTGGCATCTGTGGAAGAGTTTCAAATTCTGTCACACTGACAAGGAAGAGAAGTCACCCAGGATTCAGAAACAAAAACAAAAAACCCGATGTCACTTCTATCTGCAAGATTCAGAGCTCAGTGGTTGGGGCTGTAGCTCAGCAGTATAGAATCTGCTTTGGATTTACAAAGTTCCAGGTACAATCACCAGAATTTCCAGGTAGAGCTGGGAGTGCCCTTTGTCCGAAACCCTAGAGAGCCACTGTCAGCCAGTATGGACAATCCTGAGCAGGATGGACCAGTGGTCTCAGTATAAGGCAGCTTCCAATGATCCAACTTTCGCTGGCCAGGTTTAATTCAAACCTCCTTTGGGGAAGGTTCTCAGGCAGGGTGGAAGGAGAAAGAACTTGCCCATGTGAAGACCACCTGGTGGAAACCCTTACACATATGGTTCTTAACTGTAAACTATATGCTGATCTCCGTCAGCAATTTCTAGATCAACTCTGTATCCCCAAATGGAAACCAGAGTTGGAGGTCATACATTTTCTATTACTGGGGAATGATCAGGAGCTCACCAGGTTAGTGGCTAAATATCTCTATTTGGTTTTTTGTTGTCAAAATACACTGCAGACCTAGAGTGTGACGACAGACTGCTTTGCCTCCTTTTTTTTAGCAAATGTTTTGTGCCACTGGGGAAGTGGTAATTCTGTATTGATTTGTTTTGGATGTTTTGTATTAATATGCTGGAGAGCTCGGTTGGTAGTGCATGAGACTCTTAATCTCAGGAACATGGGTTCAAGCCCCATGTTGGGCAAAGGATTCCTGCATTGTAGGGAGTGGGACTGATGGCCCTCGCGGTCCTTTCCAATGCTACAATTCTATGGTTCTATGATCCTAGCACACCACTTTTTCCTCAATGTGACAAAGTAGGAATGATATCAACTTCTAGTTGTGGGGACGGCAGAAGCTTGAGAGCTTCACTGACTCGTCCTTAGCTGAGCTCCAGCCTTCTTGTTGTGTTGCCCACTGAATTCTTGGGAACTCAGCAGCTTGCATTTTCCAACTAAGAGCCAAACTTTGCATGACACCACAGTATATCTGCGTTTGCCAGACCCACAGCCCCAATGGGAGGGAGCTGTGGCTGATCTCACCTTCTGAGGTGCAGGCCTAGAAGATATATGCAGGCAAAAAGACACACTTGCCATGTGCAGATGCTAGTTTTGGGCGTATGTGTAAAAAGGGTAGTGCTTCCAATCCCAGTGCTTACTATATAAATCCCTGGCATTATATCCAATGTGACTTGAGCAATTCAGGTCCCCTTTGATCTTACATCCCTTGCAATGGGTCAGTGGGAAGCATGTGATTTTCTAAAATGGCCACTGGGCATCTTCTCCTTCCATTATGTCGTCAAACTAATGGTAGCAGCCATCTGCCCCTGTGAAGCTAGATGGATGGAAAGAACATGTTCTCTTTTAATATTTAACTACTTCAAGCCATTGGAATCACCCTAAACCGATGTTCCATGAGTGTAAGTGTTTTGGCTTGCCCAGTGGAACAAACTCCCCTCTGCTCCTCCCATGCACTGTTATGGAGGATTCTACAGATCCCCCCAAACCTATTTGGTTGGGGGTATGCAGAGAGAGAAGAGGGGGGGGGAAGCCCCTTTGCACTAGCAGGAGTTCTTGAACTGGGTCCCAGTTGCACAACTACTTAGTTGAATCCAGCCCATCATATTCAGGAATCCTACATAATTTCCATAATTTGTGTTGTTTGCGGACAGGGTTAATCTTTAGAAGAATGCCAGAAAGTACTAATACCTGAAGGAGAACAATAACAACAACAAGAAAAAGCACCTGAGCAGCTGAGAGCCAGTATGGTGTAGTGGTTAAGAGCGGTAGACTCGTAATCTGGTGACCCGGGTTCGCGTCTCCGCTCCTCCACATGCAGCTGCTGGGTGACCTTGGGCTAGTCACACTTCTCTGAAGTCTCTCAGCCCCACTCACCTCACAGAGTGTTTGTTGTGGGGGAGGAAGGGAAAGAAGATGGTTAGCCATTTTGAGACTCCTTAGAGTAGTGATAAAGCGAGATATCAAATCCAAACTCCTCTTCCTCTAGGAATCACAGCTCTGCTCTGCAGTCTCCAAGCCCAACTGTGAAAGGCTCAGACTCTTGCAACCAACTATTTGGAGATAATCTATGAGCCAAGGAAGTATTCATGAAGTGAAATTAACTAGTGAATAAATTCGCATAGATTTGAGAAAGCCGTAAGCTCCTTGTGGACAATTTACGGGGAGAGAAAGAGGTGACATTTGTCAAGTTAATAAATCAGCCAGATAAATTATGCTTTTATGAATTATTCACTCGGCTCAACAGTTGCAAGGAAGAGAGAAGCATGCAGAGCGAAGTGCACCGAGGAGACTTTTTTCAAGGCGCTTCAAATGGGCTTGGCTGGCATGGAAATCAATTGAGCATTTGATTCAGACAGTTCTGGGAGGAGCTCTGCTCACCCAAATAATTATGGGTTTGGTCAGCTCTAATAGAGAAGACAAAGAGACTTATTCAGCAGAGCTACTGCACGGCATGGGACGCGGGTGGCGCTGTGGGTTAAACCACAGAGCCTAGGACTTGCCGATCAGAAGGTTGGCGGTTTGAATCCCTGCGACGGGGTGAGCTCCCGTTGCTCGGTCCCTGCTCCTGCAAACCTAGCAGTTCGAAAGCATGTCAAAGTGCAAGTAGATAAATAGGTACCGCTCTGGCGGGAAGGTAAATGGTGCTTCCGTGCGCTGCTCTGGTTCGCCAGAAGCGGCTTAGTCATGCTGGCCACATGACCCGGAAGCTGTACGTCGGCTCCCTTGGCCAATAAAGCGAGAAGAGCGCCGCAACCCCAGAGTCGGCCACGACTGGACCTAATGGTCAGGGGCCCCTTTACCTTTACCTTACTGCACGGCATAGCCAGATGCATGAGTGGCAAACTCCTGTGGAAGTCCAAAGACATGGGGCACTGACAAATACCTGTAGGTCAAGGGGTGGGGCAATTTCTAGTGGGAAAGTGACAGGAAGAAACAACTTGGGGGAAGAGTATGGTGGGGAGGTGGGGGCTGCAAGTGAAAGAAAGATTGAGGTCCACTTAAAAAGAGCACCCACACTCCATTTTGCAGATGCATGGCGATGGCCGACTTTACAAGATACAGGTCTGCCACTGTAGAGTCACGAGCGCATATCCGCTAGGCTGTGCCACATTTTCATGGATTTTCTTGTTTTGAGACTCAGGCTTACAGATGCACACATAGTTTTCCATTAAGCAAGCTGCCTATTTTATCCACGAACCCTGGGGTTACTCCAAAATCAGAATCTCTTGATCTGTGTTTCTCAGAGGCTATCTGCAGCTACAACGGCTGCACAAAGAAAACCTGCCGTATATAGCAAACTGCTTGATGTTGTAAGAAGAGGGCCTGCTAAAATCAAACAAATAAATAAATACATGCCCTAAGGTTATTGACCAGAACCCTGTGGAAGAAGTGCAGCTGTGAACATCAAGCATAAAACAGAATTATAATTTTTTTCTTTTGTAGTGGAAAGAAGGGCAGTGGCTTTCATAGGTAGCGTTGAAAGGCTGCTGCATTTTGCTCATGCCTTTGTTTCTCCCACCTCACCCTGGGCAATCTACGCTCTCCATTCTCGTGCTACACCCAGCCCACCACCCCCAATCTGCATTTCACAGGGCTGTGCTGCGTGTGATCTGGGATAAACACATCTTCTCAGCTCAGCTACTTGATTTCGCAATTACAAAAAGCAATGGGTTCCAGGTATAAAGCCCCAGAGGTGATATCAGTGTGTGGGTGTGGCAGGGAGGCAAGCATAAAGCCTTTTGTACAGCTTGGGCGAAATCAATGCATCAGTTAAAATCACACAATTATGATGAACGCTACGGGTGGTCGAAATAAAAAAATAAAAAATTGTCCAGTAGCACCTTAGAGACCAACTAAGTTTGTTCTGGGTATAAGCTTTCGTGTGCATGCACACTTCTTCAGATCCACTGAAGCAGAAATCACCAGACCCTTATCTTTATATATAGCGGGAGGGTGGGGTATTTCTCAGAAGGGTAGTAGGAGATGGGTGATGGCTCAATGGGTGTGGTAAACCTGTTGACTATGGGTAGTGCTCAACTAAGCTTTACTAAAGAGTAGAATGGCTGAAAATAATGGGTCTAACTAAGTAAATTGTGGGCCTAACTAACTAACCCTTTAATTTCAATGGGTCTGCATGGAGTGAAACTTAGCTGAATACCAAACTCGTTTGTTTTTCAGACAGCAAGAAAAAAAAGTTCCACTTGCTTAATCTCATGATCTGTCAGCAGATGGGAGTTGCTCCAGATCTGACTTGTTGTCCTCCAGGTGGCATGGAGAACATGGCCAATCATCTGGGGTGATGGAAGCTGTACATCAAGCATGTCCAAAGTCTGTTTTGGGGGCCTAATCCCCAAAAATCCTAATTTGAGGGCTCAACAACTTCAATCCTAAAAAAGTTCAACAACCTTGGTCGGCCCTTACGCATGTTCACTTCATCAAATATGTCCCTTTGAAAAAAGTTTGGGTACCCCTGCTGTACATAGTCCAAAACATCTGGACGGTACCTAGTTTGGAAAAGGCTGCTTCACTCCATATGCAATTCAGTATGAAGAAATGCAGGACCTCAACAGGGAAGGAAAAGGCTGCCACATCTTGATCCTCCTCAACATCTTGAAATATCCGGCTGAGAATGGCCAGAAAGCTCTAGTGTTATCCTCTCCAGGAACAGCTTTGACTCTTTCTCCAACACACCATGGCCCTTCAGAGCACAGTGGATTTCTCTTGTTTTCAATGTCATTGAAAACTCTACAGTGATCATTATTTTTGTCGTCTTGATGGGGCAAATCTAGCTCCAGCCCTGTGGCTATGAGACAACAGGGACATAGCCAGGAATTTGTTCAAAAAGGGATGATAAATTAAGCAAGCAAGCATCGGATTCTATAGTCCTGATATGACAAAGTGCCCTGTTTGAGATTGAATATGTGTTCATTTAAAAAAGGGTTTTAGATTTGTTTTGGCTATATTCAAAATTCCCTGGGGCGTGTGACATATAAGGTTGTAGCATGGTGAATGTTCTGTGCTAGGACTCTACAGCATTTTGCATTTCTGAAATCCATTGGACACAGAATTTTAAATGGTGATTCTGCGTGGGCTTGAGGTGCTACTGTCTTCACTGGCAATTGTCTTATCTTCTTCCAGTTTAGGGTCCATGGGGAAGCTGGGTTGATGCTGGGATTTGGTAACAGGACAGAGGTCACATCCCAGACATCAGGGTCATGGGCAAGGCCAGGCCAGCAGTAGAGCCAAATCTGGTAGGCACTGCCAGATCCACAGCAGGGCAGCACCCTGGAGAGCTCACAGCAGCCAGTGCTAGCTGGGATTCACTCAACAGCAGCCGCTGACTCAACACCCTGCTTGTGTTTTCTGATGCTTTAGGAGCACTGGCTAGCTCAGAGGTCAGCAAACTGTTTCCCACAGACCTTGTGGGGAGCAGAACTATATTTTGAAGGGAAAAAAATGAGTGAATTCCTATGCCCCACAAATAACTCAGAGATACATTTTAAATAAAATGGCACATTCTACTCATGTAAAAACACACAGATTCCTGGACCGTCCACAGGCCGGACTGAGAAGGCGATTGGGCCAGATCTGGCCCCCGGGCCTTAATTTGCCTACCCATGGGCTAGCTTGAACAGCCTTATTAGACCCACCCCCTCTGTTTTTTAAGAGTTCTATTTTGTAACTACTAGTTCCTACAGAGTGCCCTCTAAGCTAGAAGAGTCCAGAAAGGCTACAGCATCTGGTCTGGATAATCTGTGGGTGGGTAATAGCTCCCCAAGTTATGTTTTCTCTCCTTCTGAGCCAGGAAGAGGATTGTGGCAAGAGAACTTGCCAGCAATTCCTTGACCCCAGATCCTTCCATAATGTTTACTGAGATGTAAATCACACTTAGCAAAGAACCCTTACAATGTTACTTAAAAACTTCCTCTTTGCCGCTTCTTCCTCTAATTGCTTGTTATCCAGCATGGCACGGCATTGGTGACCAATACCCTCACTTAGGCAGTTCCTGCTTTCATTACCATCTTACCCTTTTTTGGTTTTGGTTTTTGCCCATCAGCAAACAATTAGAGGCAGAAGTTGCATTGAAGAAGTTTCTAATTTAAGGCACAATAGCCTTTATGAGCCTATGTAACATTTCGCTAGTCCACACAAGGGAAGCTGGTGCTATAGTAGCATTTTAAGTGGGGGAAATGGAATACAAATCAGGCCTGAAAAGAAAAGAAAGAGACAGGAGGATAATGTAGAAAACAAGAGAATGCAACAGCTGGTAATGACATCACCTTAATGCTCCATTAAAAATGGAGTGTAATAGCAGGTGGCAATTCCAGACTAAGGCTGCAATTCTATTCCTATTTACCTGCCAGCGTATCCCATGGATTTCAGTACAGCTTACTTCTCAGTAAACAAGGTTAGGACAGCAGCCTAAATGACTAGTGTGCAAGCAACCTGGATTGCAAAAAGTTGTTTTTAATAAAGCCTGTGCAGTTTGCATGGAGAAGTTGCAATTAGGAATGCTGGAATAAGGGGATAATATGATGCGATGCTGAGCAATTGCCTAACCTAATGCAAGAGGGAATCCAATGAGAACACCCCAAATGTAGCCAACATGTCACCCAGAAAGAAAGCTGATTGGTGTGGCAAACACATTTGCTCTTAGTTCCCTGTTCTTAGTTCCTCCTGTCTCTCTCTCCCCAGTCCTTGACTTGATGCAATCTCAGACTGGTATTTTTAAAAAAATTTAAATAGATGTCACTCCCCGTCAGAGACTTCCTTCGCACTGATGTGACCTCTGAGTCCCTGGAGACAAGCGGATGTCTCAGAGATCCATTCTCAGGGTTATAAAAACCAGCAGCCCAATATAAACAAGCACTTTCCTCTTGCAGGAAAATGTCAGAGCAGCAGACACTGGGAACCCAGCTACGGGGAGCAGAGGGCAGGGAATAATAGGAGCAGAGATGTATCCCACTCCAGACCCCACTTTCCCACATTAACACAGTGGGAAAGGATGAGCAGGAGAAAACTAAAGGCTATGGCTGACATCCTGTATCTATACCAGAATAACATGGCTCCAACAGCCCTTAGATTTGCTTTGTTTTAATCTTGCCATCCTACTGTATGATGAGTCGTTGATCACATCACATTGCCTAGGCTGTATAACATTAACACCAAAACTCTTTTGCAAAGCTGAGCCTGCAACTTAAAATGGGGGAAAAGCAGAGCAGCCCGACTCATTGCTACCCTGTTTCACACTCACTCCAAATTTCTAGCAGGGTGGGATAGTATTTTTCTCCTAATATGTTGGACCCGGTATCATTCCTATGATGGCACTGAAAAAGCAGCTTGAACTGGAAATATGGAAGTGCTTAAAGAGCTACAGATTTTCCCCATTCCATGAAAAAGTCCAGTAGTTGATTTTATTTCTGCATCATTGCATGGTGGTGGGTCTGCCACTGGGGACTGCCTAGCTGGCACTCACCCCTGGCAGGGCCTTTTCAGTGGTGATTCCCCAGTTGCAGAATGCCCCTCCCAACTAAGCTGCACCTGTCTCCATTTTATTAACTTCCCTGAAGAATCTGAAAACATTCCTGTTTACCCAGCCATTTGGTGGTTGAACAGGAACAGATTTGTTCATGGCAACCCCAAGAACAATGAATATATTTTTTAACTGTAACTGCTTTTAGTATGTTTTTAAATATAACTGGTTTCAGAATGCTTTAACTGTTTCATAACGCTTTGTTTTGTTTTTAAATTATGGATCTGCTTCCCACCCTTAGTTTCTTTGTAGGGAAGGGTGGGATATTAATAAATAAATAAATAAATAATAATAATAGTAATAACAGTAACAATAATTTATACCGTGCCCATCTGGCTGGGTTTCCCCAGCCACTCTGGGCAGCTTCCAACAAAATATTAAAAATACATTCAATTAGTAATTTATGATGATGATGATGATGATGTCTATGAGTGAGGAAGGAATTTTTTCCTTTGAGTTATATTGGTGTCAGCTTTCAACATGATACTTTATTAAGCCAATAGCCCCCCCCCCCATAGCAGAGATGGGGAGTCTCTGGCCCTACAGATGTTGAACTCCAGCTCCTTTTTGCTTTAAACACAGTGCAGCAACATCTGGAGGGTCACAGTTTTCCCATCCCTGCCCTATAGGCAACAACAATGATAATAATTTATTCTTTATACCCCGCCCATCTGGCTGGGCTTCCCCAGCCACTCTGGGCGGCTTTCAACAAAATATTAAAATACAGTAATGCATCAAACATTAAAAGCTTCCCTAAACAGGGCTGCCTTCAGATGTCTTCTAAAAGTCTGGTAGTTGTTGTTCTCTTTGACATCTGGTGGGAGGGCGTTCCACAGGGCGGGTGCCACTACCGAGAAGGCCCTCTGCCTGGTTCCCTGTAACTTGGCTTCTCGCAGTGAGGGAACCACCTTGCTCCTTCTGTCTTGATGGCTATTCTGTGTTCTAAATTCTATAGGCTGAGCAGTGGGAAAATTCTGAATATGGGCAACTGTAGTGCAGTGGGTGGGTGGCCTTCCTTCCGTTCTGTCCATCTGTGAACCCACATTTTGCCCTCCATAACAGAAACCAAAAAACCCTCCACAGAACCACCAGCTTCAACCTTCCAAAATACAAGCAGCCAGATTATACTGGATTCTCTCTCTTTGTGTGTGCGTGTTTAAATGAAAAATGCAGGTTCCCCAGTACTTTAAAAAAATCTAGTTTTTTTAAAAATAAAATGAAATCCAGGTTCCTTTAAAAATCCATAAAAAGGAGCACATAAAAAAGTTAAATCTCTAGGTTAGCAATCTGAGGAGTTTGCAACAAATGTGAGGTGGGCTCAGCAGCATTTTAGCTGCGATACAGCCGTGGCAAAACTCTTCCTGTCTAGTCCCAGAGCAGGTCCTTTGAGTACAAAACCACCATGAAATCTGCTGCAATAAGGAAAGTAGTTTACACAGGAAGATGTCACATATTTCTGCATAAACTACTTTACTTACAGAAGCTACTTTCATGGTTGAGAAAGGGAGAGAAAAGGATAGTCCTCTGAGCTTTCCTGTTACCGTAAGAAATGATGACTCTATAAATCTGCATAGCTGTGATAGCTCAGCACAGACTTAAGCGGGTTGGAGAAGAATCAGGTGGCTGCTTGCCATCCAGTGTGTCTGTTTTATTGACTTGTTCATTTCCCCCCACATCCCATCTCTACCCATGGGCCTCAAATTTTGCTGTTTTTTTTCTAAATGTTCATTCTTCTGAACATTAAAAACATTAAGAAGAGCCCTGGCCCATCAAGTCCAATATCCTGTTGTCACAGTGGCCAACTAGAAGTCCATGGGAAACCCACAAGCACGACATGAGTTCTGTCCCCAGGGGGTTCACAATCGAAATAAATCAAATAGCTGTTTTTTTATGGGGGGAGGGGGCGAAGCCAAATTAAAGACTGGCACCCTGACCAGGAGCAGACTGTAACATTCTGTTGCAGATCCCACTTATTTTCCTATTTCTCCTCCTTGCATGCCACTGTAACCTTGAGACCACTCAGGTCAACAGGAGTTCTGCCTTTATTTCAGAGCGACTGCTCCAGGCTTAAATAAACTAATCCATCCATGTAAGTTTATGTCTTGCCTTGTAGATTCTCTGACATATAATTAGCTGAACAAATTGAATGACGTGAGCTTTATTTTTTATTTTAAAAAAAGAAAGCATCTTCATTTTAATTCAATTATCTGAAATCTGTCCGTATTACTGCACTCCTCAAATGATGCAAATTGTTCTAATTAGAGCATTCTAAGGATATAAACACTCGGATTTTACCCATTAATTTGAAAAGCCTTATTAAATTTCTGCTCCGACAAGAGTGGGGTATTTATTTCAAGCAGAGGCCCAAATCTACGTAAGTGTTTACTTGAGAGTAGGCATGAAATAGACCCATAAGACTGCAGCAGGAGATCATGTCACATTATTTTGGAAATGCATTGTGCCCTGTGGCACTGAAGCTCTGCCACAAGCAGCCCTTGTTACAGGGAGAAGGAAGGGAAAGGGGTTGGGAGAGAGAGAAATGGGAAGGAAAGACATAAGGCCGTGGTGGTATACAGTCACTGCCACAACTCCCCCACCTTCCCCTCCAATATTGTGTGTGACAGGCACAAGAACTGAGCCAACTTTTTGAGAGCTTGAAGGTATTTATATCAAAATTTGCATGTTCAGTGAGAGAGACCCTTTCATTAAAAAAAAACCCCTAATGAAATCAAGAGTGCTCTGGGTTTTTTGGACAAGCCTCAGACACTGACTGTAGAGTTATGAGACTCCAGAGAATCTCCTAGCTCTGGGTCTAGCCAACTGGTCACAAAGCAGAGAAGAGAAGCTCCCAGACGTTGAGAGGAAGGGAACAGTGCAGTCCCTCAGCAAATATGACCAGGTCACATGAACAAAACCTTTGCATGATTGGATGCCGTCCTGGAATGCCTAACTCAGGGGTAGCCAACATTGTTGTTGTTGTTGTTGCTGCTGCTGCTGCTGCAATTTATTGCCCATCCTTCATCCTATGTGTCTGAGGTGGGTTTCAACAATTAAAATGCAACATTAATACTAAAACACAAAATATCACAGTACAGTGGTACCTCGGGTTACAGACGCTTCAGGTTACAGACTCTGCTAACCCAGAAATAGTACCTGGGTTAAGAACTTTGCTTCAGGGTGAGAACAGAAATCGTGCTCCGGCGGCGCGGTGGCAGTGGGAGGCCCCATTAGCTAAAGTGGTACCTCAGATTAAGAACAGTTTCAGGTTAAGAATGGACCTCCCAAACGATTTACATTCTTAACCTGAGGTACCACTGTATTAGAAACCGCTTAAAACAACCCCCAATTACAGAAATATGGTGGGTCCTAAAAATATACATCTCAAGTATGAAAAGTCAGGGGAAAGAGGTGCATCTTCCCAATTAACCAAAAGCTATACCTATGAAGGTGCCAAAAGCACCTCTGTGAGAAGCAAGTTCCACAATTTAGCGGCTGCCACAAAAACCCCTATCCAGGGCCACCACCACCCCCAACTTCTGAGGGCAGCGGAGCAACCAAGAGGGCACCCTCTGCCATTCTTAAAGCTTGAAATGGTCTGTAGTGAATAAGGGAGCCTTTCAGGTATTTGGGTCCTGAGTCATTTAATGTGAGCATCCTGAATTGGGTGTAGTTTGGAAATGAACTCGCAACAAGTGCAGCAGTTTTAGAACAGGGTTATACGAGCTCTGAAGGGAAACCCCACCAGCAATCTGGCTGCAGCATTTTGGGCCAAGTTTCTGAGTCATCTTCAAGGGCAACTCCACATAGAGGACATTGCAGTAATCCAATCTGGAAGTTACCAGATCATGGAGTACAGTGGCCAGGTCATCTCTGTCCAACCAGGGCCATAGCTGGCAAACCAGCCAGAGCTGGGAAAAAAGCAATCTCTCTCTCTCTCTCTCTCTCTCTCTCTCTCTCTCTCTGTGTGTGTGTGTGTGTGTGTGTGTCGAAAGGGACTTGGAGCAGGACCTCTGATGTAAATTTCAGGTGTGCAGTAGAAAGCCAAGAATCCTGCATTTCAGTTTCCTGCCTCAAAGCTGGGATTCCTATACAACTTTTCCAGTTTCTTTTAAAAACTCTCCAATGATGATTCCACCATAATAAATTTTGGCTGCTCCAGTAGGGAGACACAAGAGAAATGCCAGCCAGGTTGTTTTTTGGGGTGTGTGTGTGTGTTGCTGAAAAGCAACCAAATGCAACTATATTTCCCAAAATGAGCCATGGGTGTAGGCTTCTTGCATTCTCTCTCACTGGGATTTTTTCATGTCTATTCCAAACAGCTGTGCAGAGGCTATGCACCTGATCGTGTGCCTCCCAATTTGCATACGTACCCAGTCTTATTTACATTTGTGCAGATTTTTAAAAACAGCCATCTACAGCAAAGCTTGCACACTACTGACTTGCTTAACATAAGAACAGCTGTATCTCCTCTCACCCATCAAGTATCACAGGAATATCCCTGTAGCAGGAGCATCCTTCAGTGTCACAGTTCAGCAAGCCGTCTCTGTGTCAGTTGCTAAGATGACAAAGCTCTCTGACCTACGCTGGGCTCTCCTTAGACCTTCAGGAATAACATGGCACCTTTCCATCATAACACATTAACAACAGCAAGGTATTTCCCAGCCACTTATAGCCTGGATGAAAACATTACATCAGCTAGGCCTTCCCACGAAGCCAGCTGAGGCCTGGGGATTAGGAAGGGGTGGTCCCTGCCTCTCACTAGGAGCCTGTGACATGCTTTGTAACTGAACTGATTGCATCCTGTCTCCCAGTGTAACTGGGCATGGCCCTCAGAGCAAAGAGCATCTCTCTCAATTAACAACAGGTTTCCATACTAAATGCCAAGGGGCGCACCTACACAGAAGGAGTGCCAGCCAGGGTGCCGCAGGAACAGGACTACTGCGGTAAGAAGCTGTGCTCTTTACAAACGGTGCTTCTTGCGGCAGTTATCAAAACCCGACACCGGTGTTTAACATTTGCTAACTCCCAGATCGTCGGCCCAGGGCGCCTGCAGAGTGTCAGCCCGCACTGAAAGGGCTACACAGGCCACTGTGGCACTTGTTTGCACATGACTTAGACGTGCAGGAGTGAAAGCACATCTACCAGGGTAGAGAGTTAATGAGTCCCAGGTGGCATTCCTGCTGTTCCACCTCCTCGGGGACTTACCAGCCTTTGCAGCACAGCTACACGGGCCCAAAATAGGAAAGGAGAGCTCCCTGGATATTTGCACAAAGCAGAGGTAGACTTCAGCAGAGAAGAAATGTGAAAGGGAAGAAAGAGCAGGTAGACCACCCTGGTCCCTGTGCAAATGATGAGACCTTTTGTTCTTAAAAGGCTTTGTGCTTGAGAAACGTGGTTAGCAAGATAGCTAAGATTCTAATGCTACAGAGATTTCGAAGAACAGGGATGATCCTGTTGAAACAGTCTAAGAAACAGGAACATGTAAATGTGATCATCTTTCATCGGTCAATTCCGTGTGGGCCAAGGAATCAGAGGGAAAAGCACACACCAGATTTGCACAGATTTGTAGCCAGGTTGGCATATTGCAGTTAGCTGAAACAATAGGAGCCAATGTGGTGCAATGAACAAAGTGTTTGACCAGGTTACATACACAACATATAATAAAAGCACATCTTTCCCCGCAAAGACTTCAGGGAACTGTAGTATGCTAAAGGGTGCTAGGAAGTGCAGCTCTGTGAGGGATAAACTGCAGTTGTGTGGAGTTTCTGTTTAAATCACAGCAATCATTTCTAAGTTTGCATCTCTACATATAAATGCAAATTTCATGGAAACTGGTAATCTTTATTGCTCTCTCTCTTTTTTTGGTGACACCTTAACTACAGCCTTCTAACCCAGAGCCCACCTTGGCTCTGATCCAGACCTAACTGGATGGTTCAGCCCACTTCCGATGCAGCAAGCAACGAAGGAATTTTAAAAATCCAAGTTATTGTCATTTCCATAATTGTTTTCCATTACCAAAGCAATTGTTTGATGGTGGCTTAAAAGTGACACTTCCAAATGGCACAAGTTGATCATGCTCCTTCCTGCATTTTCCTCCCATCCCAACTAGCAGAGCATCATTGCTCAGGAAACGAAACTAAATATCAAGCAGTCACTTTACATTTCAGCCATTTTTGCCACTCTGGGTGTTTATAGGCCAGAAGCTTCTAAATATATGAGATACATGCACATGTATGTATAAAATTCATCTGGTGAGTAGCTTCTACCTGTTCTGAAATATCCTCCATCAGTTCCCCTTCTGAACTCCACCACTGTAGCTTTCAGTATCTATTGGGTACGTATACAGAAATACAGTTTTTCATGTGCTACTGTTGCCTTGCTTTCCAAAACAGTATAGGCACCAGAACAGGACTACTCCCCTGAGAGCAAAAGGGTAAAGTAAAGCAAACCTTTAGCCTTGACATGTCGGTGCACAGGGAGGAGGCAGGCCAATCAGCTGTCTTTGTCTCAGCTACATAATTTGTTTGGAGCTGGATTCTGTTAGCATTTGGCCTCTCAGGAGCCACATCCCCAGCGGTTCCTGCGAGTCTCAGGGGACGCGTCATCCTGTAGATTCTATACCCCCAAGGGAATTGTATCCCCCAGACAGTGAGGTGGGTTTGCAGAGTTCTGAAGGCATCATTTGAAAAGGAGACTGGCGTTCATGAAACGGAAACAGATCAAGCAAACTAAAACTCAGTAGACACGATCACCCCCTAAGCATCTTCTCCCACAGTGCAGAGCTCACATGAAAACACAGGTCATTACTGAGTCTGTTCTATGGCAGCAACGAGATAACGTTGCTCTGCTACCAACACATCCTCAGCAGTGCTATTTTCTAGAAAAAGAGGTGCCGGTACTCACCCAAATGCCTCCCTTGTTCTCTTATAATGACAATGGTGCCCACCTGAGAGGTGCCGGAACTGAGTTCCAGCTGGGGGGAAAGTCCTGATCGTCAGGGTATAATCCAGTGGCGCTTTCATAAGTGGTTTGGCACCAGCTCCTTCTATGCCCACAAGGAGGTATTCACAACCCCTCATCCATCTTGATCCACTGGTGCCTCTTTCTTCAGCCAGAGTCTGCAACAAACCTCTCAAGCACTACTCCTCAGTGCCCTACAGCTAACCTGCAATCCGTCCCTTGAGCGAATCCACCTCTGCTTCCCCAAGGCTCTTGATCTCATCTTAAGAACCTAAGAAGAGCCCTGATGGATGACACCAAGGTTTCTCCAGTCCAGTGTCCTCACAGTGGTCAAGTGGTTGCCCCAAAAGGAAGTCTGGAAGCAGGACCAGAGCAGAACAGCATTCTCACCAACCTTGAGCCTCTGCAACTGGCATTGAGAGGCATACTGCCTCCCTCCGAGAGTGGAGACAGAATACAACCGTCATGGCCAGATAGTCTTGTCCTCCATAACTTTGTCTTAGGCTGCATTCAGACATGGGGTTTGTTGCATTAGCTTTACTGTTTTTAATACTAGTGTTCTCTCCTGATTTCTAACATTCCTTTTGCGCTATGCTACCTGTTGTGTGAAGGGACGCGTGTGGCGCTGTGGGTTAAACCACAGAGCCTAGGACTTGCCGATCAGGTCGGCGGTTCGAATCTCTGCGACAGGGTGAGCTCCCGTTGCTCGGTCCCTGCTCCTGCCAACCTAGCAGTTCGAAAGCACGAAGTGCAAGTAGATAAATAGGTACCGCTCCGGTGGGAAGGTAAACGGCGTTTCCGTGCGCTGCTCTGGTTCACCAGAAGCGGCTTAGTCATGCTGGCCACATGACCCGGAAGCTGTACACCGGCTCCCTCAGCCAATAAAGTGAGATGAGTGCCGCAACCCCAGAGTCGGTCACCTTTACCTATTGTGTGATAAAACTGTGGCTTTATTATCAATATAGCATCATGTCACACAAAATTTAAAACAACAGGAAAAGAACTGTATGCCACGATTAGAACCCCAAATTTCACCATGTTAAACTCTTGCAATTTTCCAAGTTCACAGGGCTGCAAATGGATTTTTTTTCCTGGAAGCAATTAATATGGAAATGAACATTGAACTCCCACTAGATTGCACTAGATTTATTCCTGCATCGCAGGGGGTTGGGCTAGATGATCCTCAGGGTCCCTTCTAACTCCACAATTTTATGATTCCAGAACTGGCTTTTTTATCACCTGAAAGATCACATAAAACACAAAAATGGTCAGGTATGGAAACACCAGGAAAAATGGAACAAATCGTCACACACAATTGTCGCTCGGCAGAATCTCCTAACCATAACAACAAGCAAGGAACCGTAAGTTACCTTAATTCATTTTCAAATATAGATAATCAATTGTACTACAGCATGCACCACATTTTAAATTGTTTCCATAACTTACACATTTCAAATTGCACCGCACCAAAAAAAATTAATGGTGATACTGAATCTTCTCTTCACATTGCAGTGCATTACATGCACACACACACACACACACACACACACACACACACACACCAGTATTCAATGAACTTATTGTATGATTGTTGGCCCTCTCTGACTCTAACAAAAATGTGTTGAAGGAAGCATACTTATGTCTCAAATCTTTAATTTTCTACTGCTATTTCTTGTCAAAGTTGTTCCCAAATCCTAAAGCACTTTGAGCCCTGCCCTTAAAGGTTTGTCAGTCAATACATGGTCTTCCAGAAATTGCCTCACAATGTAAGTTTTATTTTAAGGGCCCCACTTAAACTCGTCAGCTGCCAAGAACCTGCCTCAACAACCCCCACCTCAACTACACCTGAAGCCCCCAGTCCTGTCTTCTGCCCTCCACAGGTGTAGTACAGTGGTACCTCGGGTTACAGAAGCTTCAGGTTACAGACACTTCAGGTTACAAGCTCTGCTAACCCAGAAATAGTACCTCGGGTTAAGAACTTTGCTTCAGGATGAGAGCAGAAATCGTACTCCGGCGGTGCGGCAGCAGCAGGAGGCCCCATTAGCTAAAGTGGTGCTTCAGGTTAAGAACAGTTTCAGGTTAAGAACAAACCTCTAGAACGAATTAAGTTCTTAACCCGAGGTACCACTGTATAGTGAAATCAATCTCAGAGTGGGCAGACTTGGGCTTGCATTCTGCCTCACTGGGTGACCATGGGCTAGAGACTGGCCTCCTCCTGATCTATCTCACAGGGTGGTTATGAGGAAGGAAATGGTGAACAAATTGGGGAAGAGCCATAGCTCAGAGATGAAACATCTGCTTTGCATGTTGTTCCCAGGTTCAACCCCATCTTCTCCATCTAAAGCTAGGGAAAACACCCTGCATGAAACCCGTGAGTGCCGTTGCCAGTCAGTCTAGAACACCGAGCAAGATGGACCAGGGGTCTGACTTAGTATAAAGCCATTTTGTGTGTTCCCTGTATGCTGCCCTCATTTCCTTGGATGCACGACAGGATATGAACATGCCATGATGCCTACTTGCCTTTCTAGATGCCTATTGTTATTGTTTAGTCGTGTCCGACTCTTCGTGACCCCATGGACCAGAGCATGCCAGGCACTCCTAACTTCCACTGCCTCCACCAGTTTGGTCAAACTCATGCTGGTAGCTTCGAGAACACTGTCCAACCATCTCGTCCTCTGTCGTCCCCTTCTCTTTGTGCCCTCCATCTTTCCCAACATTAGGGTCTTTTCCAGGGAGTCTTCTCTTCTCATGAGGTGGCCAAAGTATTGGAGCCTCAGCTTCAGGACCTGTCCTTCCAGTGAGCACTCAGGGCTGATTTCCTTCAGAATGGAGAGGTTTGATATTCTTGCAGTCCATGGGACTCTCAAGAGTCTCCTCCAGCACCATAATTCAAAAGCATCCATTCTTCGGCGATCAGCCTTCTTTATGGTCCAGCTCTCACTTCCATACATCACTACTGTGAAAACCATAGCTTTAACTATACGGACCTTTGTTGGTAAGGTGATGTCTCTGCTTTTTAAGATGCTGTCTAAGTTTGTCATTGCTTTTCTCCCAAGAAGCAGGCATCTTTTAATTTCGTGACTGCTGTCACCATCTGCAGTGATCATGGAACCCAAGAAAGTAAAATCTCTCACTGCCTCCATTTCTTCCCCTTCTATTTGCCAGGATGTGATGGGACCAGTGGCCATGATCTTAGGTTTTTTTTTTATGTTACCCTAGCTTTGAAGTCTTATGTTCATCCCTCTAGAACTGCTTCCTCAGCATCCTCCTCTGTGTCCACCCAGAATTATTTCCCCAACATCCTCAACCCTGAACTTCAGTTCCCCCCAGGTCTCCCCATCCTGCCTCTGCTTCTGTTCTAATACTGGCTATGATCGAGCAAATCTGAGAAACAAAAACCAAACCACTGCCAGCTGTACCAAATTGTGCAATGCCTTAAATGTCACTGTGGCTTTCTCCTCTCTCTCTTTTCTTTTTGTTCCAACCTTGGGAAGCAAAGGCGTGTGTGAGTTCCCCTCCCTCTGTGTGCCTCCCCCAAGTGCTCATGCATCCTCTCCCCTCCCTTAGCCACAGCAAACCAAATGGCGAGAGAGGAGGCGGCTCTGCCAAATCTATCTCTCCCCCCCACTCCCTGCTCCAACCCCCCTGCAGAAGCCAAGGGCTCTTGCTGAAGTCAGAGAAAGACGACTCCCTCTTTTATTGTATCTGCAGCAAGGCCAAGGTCTCTTGTGTTTCCCAGCATCTTTCTGACACCCCAGATGTGCCGGCCATACAGTCTTTTAAGCGCCGAATCAAAGGAGAGGTTGGGCCAATGGGACCCTGCCTGCCTTGTTATGTTCTTCTGTTTCAGGAAGAAGAAAAACAAAGTTATCCTTCCTTTCTAATGCCTTCCTCCCCCTGCTCCCAAATTTTTTTGGCATCTTCCCCATCTACCCTTCCCAGCTTCTCCCTCTATTGCCTTTTACAGCACTCCAAAATAAATATTTCAGGCTTTTTTCTTCCTTGCCAGGCAGCAATTTCTCAATAATTCTGCACCAGTTTTAATAGGCAGTGAGCAGCAGCTCAGGTATTTTCCTGTCCAACAGCTTGGAACCAGCAATTCTAGGCCTATAAATGGCTCCATCCTGGTCCTATTGGCTCCTGTGAATGCTCGATCAGGCCCAGCATGCCTGTGTGATGAGGAGCAGAGCTGGCCTTGCGTACAAAGCAAACACATTACTCTTGGAAAGAAGAACAGCCTGGTCCCCTTGACCCTGACCTTCTTACCTCACATACCCAGCCATTCAACAGCAGAGAGAACCCACGTGCCTAATTTTGTTGTTGCTGTTTCGGATACAGAAAGCAGTTGTCTGCATAGGCCTGGGAGGCAAGAGATCCTAGCTCTGCTCTGCTAGCAGATTTATATAAGATCTGTACAGAACTCTCGGGGACGCGGGTGGCGCTGTGGGTAAAACCTCAGTGCCTAGGACTTGCTGATTGTATGGTCGGCGGTTCGAATCCCCGCGGCGGGGTGAGCTCCCGTCTTTCGGTCCCAGCTCCTGCCCACCTAGCAGTTCGAAAGCACCCCTAAGTGCAAGTAGATAAATAGGTACCGCTTTATAGCGGGAAGGTAAATGGCGTTTCCGTGTGCTGCGCTGGTGCTGGCTCGCCAGAGCAGCTTCGTCACGCTGGCCATGTGTCCCGGAAGTGTCTCCGGACAGCGCTGGCCCCCGGCCTCTTAAGTGAGATGGGCGCACAACCCTAGAGTCGGACACGACTGGCCCGTACGGGCAGGGGTACCTTTACCTTTACCTTTTTACAGAACTCTCGTTCCCTTCTTATCACATGAAAGAGTCTCGCTTCTCTCCTTCAACATGATATTTGAAATATACTCGGAGTTGGGAGTGGATTTCATGCTCTTTATTCAGCTCATAGTGGTGAGGAGGAATGGAAGATCCCCCTAAATGTCTGCTTTATATACATTATTTACACAATCGGCCCCATGTAATTGCCTAATTCTGGGATTCTCCTGTAGGCCAATCAGGTTGCGGATTCACTTCCACCTGGAGCTGGATTGGGTGGCTCCTGTGGACCAATCAGACTGCTGCATTCTGGATCCTATTGCTCTAGGACCAATCAGACTGCTACATTCTGAATCCTATTGTTCTAGGACCAATCAGATTGTTGCATTCTGAATCCTATTGTTCTAGGACCAATAAGACGGCTTCATTTTGGATCCTATTCAACTCAGTACATAACAATATTAATAGGATATAACTGTATATTGAGTGGGGTCCCCAGAGTCAGTCTCCTGGTCACACTACCACATGGCCAACAAATTGTCACAGAACTGAGGACCCCTTAATAGGTTAAGGGGTGGGGCAGAGGCACACAATTAAGGGCAAAATTTGTTCAGCCTTCCTCCTTGCAGCGTCAGGAATCGGTTAGTATTTTATGTTAAAAATGGAGATCTGGTAGCAAGGAGAGCCACTGGATAAAGGGACAGAGCCTGCGCCTGGAAGGTTGGGTTCAGGCAGCTATTTCCAATGTAAATGTGTAAAATGCTGATAACCATGGCCAACCTTGCGGAAGCTTTGTGAGGTCAAACGCAATGAAAATGATAAAATGCTTTGCAAATTAAAAGAGTAGCAATAGAGGGCAAATAACAGGCATAGGTTGCCATCTGCAACAAGAACCCAGAATATGTTTCATCTTACAAATGTGAGCAACCAAGGTCCCAAGGATGTTGCTATTCTGGGGCTGATTATATTTGCTCGGAATCTGGCAGCTGGCACAAAACCTGATGATTCCACAATCCTGCCAGTAGCCACAGAAGGTCAGGCATTAGGACCTGGCAGGATGGTGCCCCAGGTCTTTTGGAATGGTGCTCTGAGTCACCAGTCTTCAATATCCTCTGCCATTTACATCCTCACCACCCTTGCCCAAACTCACGAACTTACCTTACACAAGATAAACACACATTCCACAGAACCATGTACATTAGCAGAATTCCCTTAAGGTTGCGCAATACATTCTTGAGGCTGGATATAAGGTTTCTGTTTATGGAATTCGCTTTTCCTTGTAGGTGACTTTTTCTGCTGCCAAATTCACAGTGACCCGATTTTGCTGATTTTTCTAGCAGCAATTAGATTGCTAACTGGCTGTTCTGCGCACCGTGATGGGCCCAACTCCACTCTGGAATTAATGCAGTGTAAGTGAATTGAATTTCCCAGACTTCTGGGAATTTTGGTCCTCTTTACATTACATTTCAAACCATTTTTATGTATTCCACCCAGCAAAGTTCAGTTATGGAGGTGGCACAGAAGTACCACGAACAAGCAAAACTGATAAATAAATGTGAAACATTAATTGGAAATGCAGACTGAGCCTGGGCAGAGCAGCTCTGATCCCTGGGCCTTGCCATTCAGAGACTCTCTTAAAGTAATGCTCACCACAGTCTGCAGCAGAGCTAGGGAAACCTTTTAAGGGCCACATGACAGTAGTGGGAAGGGCCAGAGGCAGTGGCGAAGCTTCATGCTCTGGTACTGGGAGGGCGGAGAGCAGGCGGGGGCGGGGCTGGCGTGCATCCTGGGGGGGGGGCAGGGGGCAGCTGTGATGGCACCCCACTGGGGTCACGCTGCTGGGGGCAGGCGCTTCTCCCGCACTCCTCTTCCTCCACCAGTGGCCAGAGGCAAAAGTGGGTGGGGCAATAAATGTGAATGTTACCTTTGCACAGCAGGCAGAATTCTACACACACACAGACCCCTCTATCTTCCATTCCTTGATGCAAGCAAGAGGAATTCTCAGAGTTAGAGGACACATTCCAGCTAGGCAGAAACATTCAGAATGTGAAGCAGGGGCACTGAGAGGTTTGGGGGGGCACATTGGGGAGCATGTGTGCAGCATGGTCCAAATTCTAGCACTCATCCAGACTTCCTTTTGTGCAGAGTTTCGAGGCACACATTGGCTCTGTGTCAGAGTGGTATTCCGCCCCCCAACCTACTCCTTACCGCTGAATCAGAGCAAACAGCAATCTGCGAAAAACCCAGATTGCTGTTTGTTCCAATTCGGCATTTAAGAACAGGTTTTCCTGGGGAAAGCAGAGGAGCAAAAAGAAAAGTGCTCGAGCCCAGAGCTTGGAAGCATGGTCCTGTGTCTAGAAAGCACGGGGACAAAAGGTAAGTGTTTCTGCTGTGTCAACCTTGGAAGTCCTGCTTGCTATCTCCACCCCTGCTGCCCAGGGGTCAGCAGGTGGACTGTAGCAAAGATTGGGGCAAATTCTACAACAGTTTTGGGTCTCACATCTGAATCTCCACCCTAGTCCTGTCTGTCCTATCACTGGTCTTGCATATGCATAGGTTGTCCATGGCACCCTGTCAGATACCACTGCACAATACAATGAAGCTGTCACTGCAGCAGGAAGATCTCAAGTCTAGACTCATCCTATTCATTACTGAGCTCCTACACCAGGGCGAGGTGCCTGTGGACCTCCAGGTGCTGATGGATTCTACCTCCCATCAGCCCCAGCCAGCATGGCCAATAGTCAGGGATGATGGGAAGTCTGCTTACTTCCTTTAAGGATCAGTGGCATTGCAGGCTGGCTGTCACTGCCCCGTACATCGTCCTAGTGAGGGAAGGCATGTAGAGGCTTCTCTGGGTCGGCAGGAGCCCAAATGGTCAACCTGGCCAGTCAGGAGAAGAGAATCCAAGCCACCTGCCAAATTGGCCAATGTCAGGTGGCTTCAGGGAGGGAAGGGACACAGCTCCTCAAGGGGCAGAGCCAACGCAGTCCATAGGCTTCACTTAGGTCCACTATTAAAGAGGCCTGACCTTAGACTCTGGGTGCAATTCCACATCAATCACCTGCCCCCCTCTCCTTGTTTTATGCCTCTCTTATATTCTTGACCTTGCTATTTGGCAGGAATTTGTCATTCAGACCAATTGGCCCTGTCTGGGTCCCCAAACCCACCCCTGCCACCTCATAGCATCTGCCACAACTTTGGTGGTTAGGCATTGGGTTCACTATAATGGTGGAGGGGAGGTTGTAAGCCTCTGCCTGCCCCACCAAAGGAAAGGGGTATCCCATTAAAGGGATACAGGAGGAGTGCTTCTGTCCGGACACCTACTAGGGCCACAGCACTCCTCAAGGTGGCACTCCTATTTGGTGTATGTCATAGGTCCTCCTTGCCTCAAGGGCGGCCCCCTGCGGAAATACTGCCAGCAGGCAGGCTGGTTGTTAATGGTTCTACCCAGTGCCTAAACCAAGCCTATTACATCTGTAATCAATAAACATTGTGGCCTTGTTTGACCCCAAAACCAATATACTGTGTTTTGACTGGTTCTTGTCCTTAATTGGGGGGGGGGGCGGGGGGCGGGACATCAGGGGGTGGCTGCACCTGGGCATGCAATTGTAGGGCCACAAGTTCCCCACCTCTGTTCCCTCACACATTTGCAAACTAAAAAGAAATGGCAAAGAGTTCCCTTGCCCTTTTACATTCCACAGCAAGTCTCCCAGTCGTCACCCTCAGAGACAGCTTGCGCAACGACTTTAAAGCAGGAGTCTGGAAACACAAATTCAGGATACAAATATAAATGGACTAAACCAAAAACATGTAGATTTACGACCAACAGCTTCATGGCCCATTACAATAATTTAATACAGATCTCTCTCAGTCACTGCTCACGCTCAGCTTGGCCCACATTTTCCAAATCAAGGGAGAGCCCTGAGACGCTCCAAGGCCTGTATGATCCAGCACTAGACACAGAGCCAATGATTCTGGGGTGAACGACGTTAGCTCCCCTCTTTCAGTGAGAGGCTTGCGTGCTTCCAGGTAGGAAGCGCAAGCCACACATTCTTCTCTTGAATAATTTAGGGCTTAAATGCAAACTCCGTGACTTCAACAAGCCAGCTCCACACTGCCTCCCCCCGCCCCCAAATCCTCCCCACTTGGCTTGACATTCAGCCGGATGGAGAGTTCTTGAGAACTTTAAAGCTTGCTCCCTATTTTGTGACTTTTTAATTGGGCCTAATAAATCCCGATTGTGGATTTTGAATTCATTCTTCCGCCATCTGAAACAGCTCACCAATACCTCCCTTCCACCCAACTCCATAGGGTACACAGTGGTACTTTGGGTTAAGAACTTAATTCGTTCTGGAGGTCCGTTCTTAACATGAAACTGTTCTTAACCTGAGGTACCACTTTAGCCAATGGGGCCTCCCGCTGCTGCCGTGCTGCCACCATGCGATTTCTGTTCTCATCCTGAGGTAAAGTTCTTAACCCGAGGTGAGGCATCTAATCATAAGCCTGCATTTTTATCAAAGCTTATATTTTTGATTAAGGCCTGTATATTAAGATGAGCTTAAAGATTTTCAAATGTTTCATGCCAGGCAGAAGACCAGCTGCCTAAGAACCTTGGCAATGTTTATTCTCCTGGACAAGGGGGCCCCCTGATTTATAGCAGAAAACAATTCTCAAAGTCGTAAAAAGGGAATTACAGGCTGAGAGCAAGGACACTGACCTTGCATGTTGCAAAGTACAATTAAGCTGTAAGAGTGGTTAAATTAAGAGTTGGTAAATAGTAAAATAAAACCATGTGCCTCCCATTAAACTTGAGCCATATTTTCCTAAGGTTAAAAGGCCAAGAGCATCTGGCTGGCAGAAAGGAAGAGAGTATTTTGGGAAGTCTTTTTCTAAAGTTGTTTCTTTCTTAAACTGAGATCCTTTTAAGATTTCTTTTCCTTTTAAAAGGTTATTTATGTTATGTATTAAATATATTGGCTTAAATGTAATTATGCAAAGGATTTAGAAACTAAGAAATGTTAAATCCTTATGCTAGATTCTTATTTCATATAGTTGATAGAGATCACAGGGGCCATCAGCCCAGCCCCCCTGCCAAGCAGGAAACATCATTAGAGCACACATATGGTTGTCAGGCCTTTGTTTAAAGACCTCCAAAAGAAGGAGATCTTTCAATGATGATGTGAACTCAAGATCCTTGACATCTGTTTAAGATAAACATTTAAGATTAACCATTTGTTTTGGAGGGCAATAGGGCAAGGAGGGCAAGAGGTGAGCTGGTAATTAAGGTTCCTTGTTGAGACACATGTAAGATATATTACTACTTATTTGTCATTTATAGATAGAAGAATATATAGCTTTTTGTTTCCCACAAAAGGGCAAAAGGAAATGGGTGTATCTTTTGTGATTGGTTCTAGCAAACAGCCAATAGGAATTTCAACCAGGCTGATTGGACAGAGGCAGCCACAGGAGGAGCAAGGGGGCTGGATTAAGGAAATATAAGTGCTGGCCAGAATGGCAGGAGGCCAGGCCAGAGCTTGGTAACCATATACCACTGTGCCTCATATTTATTTGTCTGACAAATAAATTATTATTTTAATTTCTCTATTGCTGCGTTGAATATTTCATTCCAGCTAAGCGTTAACCACAAGCAGGGTGCTACAGAGGTACTACTTCTGGGTTAGCAGAGTCTGTAACCTGAAGCATCTGTAACCCAAGGTACCACTGTATACAGAAGATAACTTTGGAGCGGTGGACGGTAGGGAAGGTTCTGGAACTGCCATTGTCCATAGTATTTATGTTCATGTTTGTTATCGGTTGTGGTCTCCGTTCTGTCTGCAAGCCTTATTTTCCATGTTAATCCATTCTGAGGATATATTCAGTGGTATAGCTGACACTGTAATAATGAATGTGCAGTTTAACATGAGTCTCTATAAAGAAGCATGCTAGCATATATATATATATATATATGTGTGTGTGTGTGTGTGTGTGTGTACACAAATGCTTCTCAGGAGGAAATGCAAAGTACCCTAGGCAGGAGAGGGGGGAACTGTGGGTGGTCTGCGGTTTGAGAAGAGCTGTGGTAAAATGTGGTTAAAGGCAGCCTTCCTGGGGCCATTTCTACTTTCCGCTTTGTCGGCTCAGAACATGCCGTCTTCTCCCACCCACTTTATTAGGGACTGAACTTACTATGCCGCACTGGACAGGGGAGGGCCAGAGCTCAGGGCCAGAGCAGATGACTTGTATGCAAAAGACCCACGCTCAAACCCCATCCCTCAGAATCTCTAGGAAGGGCTGGAAAAGACCCCTCCATGGAATCTGGAAGGGCCAATGCCAGTCGCCGCAAAGTGGCCAGTGCTGACAATGGTTGGCCAATCATCTGACTCGGTCTAAGGCAGTTTCCTATGTTCCTATGAGTGCTGGACTTTACAAAGCCCTGCAGAATCCTATGACCCTTGTGAGCACAGCCATCAGGAGGCTTGTACACCCAACAGGGTCACCCAAGGTGGTAAGATCAAAGGGGAGGAGCTAGACAAAGAATGACCCAAAATGTCCTCAGTGGCAGAACAGGCAGAAGATAACAATCAGTATGTTACAATGGCTGTGAAGGCAGATGAAGGCTGCAGCAGATAAGAATACTCATGGCATTGGAATACAGCCTTACTGTGAAGACTGTGCGTTGGTCAGCATGCACTGATCTACACACATAAAACAAAGTCACGCACAGGTTTCTTCCAAAAACCCATCTCAAAACCATGTTTATGGAGGACAATCTTACTCGGCTATGAGTGGTCGCCAAAGAAGAAAACAGGCATCTGAGAGGGTGGCTTCCGAAATGTATTTGCTTCTTGAAATACAGGCTGTGTGGTTTTCTCGTCAACTAAGTCAACTAAGAATTAGGAACTACCGGGGCAAGGGGTAGTCTTGCAATACAGTAGAAAAGAAGAACACCAGGTGCCCTGCTCTCTTTGAAGATTAGAGTTCCACACAAAAGAACAACTCTGCTGGTGTAATATAGTGGCTAAGAATTTGAGCAATGAATTGCGAAGTTCCCAGTGTGAATCTCACCTCTGTCGTGAACTCCCTGGGTGGCCTTAAGCTAACCACTCTCATTTAGAATCAGCCACCGCATCTGAACTATGGGAGATGATTAACACTGACTCAGTTTGCAGCGCTGTTTGACAGCATTGTGACAAGATACAGTGGTACCTCTGGTTGCGAACAGGATCCATTCTGGAGGCCCGTTCACAACCTGAAAAGAGCAACCTGAAGTGCCGTATCTGCACAGGTGTGTGGCGCGATTTGGCACTTGTGCGCATGTGCAAGAGGCAAAACTCAGAAGTAACCCTTTCCAGGACTTCCGGAAAAGGACTACCTGAAAAGACGTAACCTGAAGTGTCCGTAACATGAGATATGACTGTACTGCATATGAAATTTTATGAAAGCACTATACAAATAAGGTTGCTATCGACAGAGCACAATAGTTTTATTCCCAGGGTCCTGGGTTCGAGTCTCATGTTGGGCAAAAGATTCCTTTATTGCAGGGGGTTTGACGACCGGTAGATGAGGACCTTGGTGGTTCTTTCCAACTCCATGATTCTGTGAAAACACATATTCTGTATACCTTCTTTACATAAGACACATCCATATATGCACACGTTTGCACACCAAAAAATGCTCTGCCAATTCTGGAGCAGTGTGATAATCCGACTGGGAGTCGCCTTTTGATTCACAAGCAAGTTTGAGACTGTCAGATCAGTTTGGTCCGCTGCAGAAAGCAGGCCAAATCAATTCCTTTCTCCCTTTCCCTAAACTGCAAATTACTCAAGCGGGATAGCTTTTCCTGAATTCCTGGCTGTGGACTGCTGCCCTGTTAAACGTACATTAGCAACTAGTAAGAAACTAGTAAGAAAAATGGCAAAGTTCAGCAGAGATGTGTGTCAAAAATACGGAGAGAGAACCAGGTAGGCAGTGACCCTATTGCCCCTGTAAATACAGCAACACAAAGGAGTCTGCAGCCACTTTATCTGGGTAGCAGCCTCTGTCTGAAAGATGATTCTTTGGGGGAAATACTTCCTGGATTAATTGGAGGAGAAAGGCAGGACAGAAACGAGAGAAGGAAATAGCCTTGTTAGAGGTTATGCAACCGCCTCTTAATCAACCAAGGCTGCTCTCCCAAAGCACGGAGGACACAGCCGGCTCATGGTTTGGAAGACTTGTGCTCTTGGCCCTGGCTTCCCAAGCTCAGATTGCAGGAGGCTTGATCAAGGCTGGGACTCCAAGCGTCTGAACAATGGAGAGCGTGCAATGTAATTTAAAGTGACAGTGTTTATGTTCAGTTCTCTGCAAACATGTGTCACGGCCCCAGCAGCCCACGTGATGCTCTTTGCCGCGTCCCAGAGGAGATAACAGCCACCCTTCCATGTCAGCACAGGGAATGATTTCTCTGCTCCAGTCGGGGAGGAAGACCTAGGCAACTGGCCACACTGGGAACTTCTAAGATCCACCCTTGGCTGCCACCCCCTCCCTCTTCAGCTTTTCCCCTGGGAGCCAGTGTAAAACAACACAGGGGCCCAGGGGCCAGTCCTCACTCAGCCACGGAGATCACTTGGTACCTAGCACTCTGGCTAACCTGCTTTACAAGGTTGTTGTGAGAATTAAATGTGGGGGCAGCTCCCTGAAAGAAAGGGAACATAGAATTGGAATGGTTCAATCTAGTCCAATCCCTTGCAATCTAGTCCAAAACCTGAAGGAGCGTCTCCACCCCCATTGTTCTGCCCAGACACTGAGGTCCAGTGCCGAGGGCCTTCTGGTGGTTCCCTCACTGCAAGAAGCCAAGTTACAGGGAACCAGGCAGAGGGCCTTCTTGGTAGTGGCACCCGCCCTGTGGAATGCCCTCCCATCAGATGTCAAAGAGAAAAACAACTACCAGACTTTTAGAAGACATCTGAAGGCAGCCCTGTTTAGGGAAGCTTTTAATGTTTAATAGGTTATTGCGTTTTAATATTTGGTTGGAAGCCACCCAGAGTGGCTGGGGAAATCCAGCCAGATGGGCGGGGTATAAATAATAAATTATTATTATTGTTATTATTCAGGAAACAATGTGAGGCTCAAACTTGGAGGAGTCTCATGCTCTGCCAACTGAGCTATCCTGATATAAATTAATATAATGAACAAATACGTTTTTGCCGGTGACTGAACACTGGGGATCCAGGGACTGGGAAGAGTGATATTCTGTCCCTCCACATCAGAAGTGGTTCCTTCAGGAAAGACATCTGCAACAAATCCCCAGCAACAAGCTTCACATTTACTGTGCAGCAAACTGATTTGTCTGGAGAAGCAATTTGGTAACGATTCATTGGAGACTTGCAGGCAGGGCTTTTTTCGCCCAGCCGGAACTCAGTTCTGGCACCTCTCATGTGGGCACTATTGCCATTATAAGAGAACAAAGGAGGTGTTCATGGTGAGTCCCAGCACCACCTCTTTTTCTAGAAAAACAGCACCGGTTGTAGGAATTAAATATGAGCTATGTTCAGAAGCAGCCATATAGCATTTAAGAAGAGCGACCCATCTGGTAGTGGGGGTGGGGAACCTGTGGTTCTCCAGATGTTGCTGGACTACAATTCCCATCATCTCTGACCACAAGCCATGCTGGCTGTGGCTGATGGGAGTTCATCAAAAATTGGAAGTTGCCAGGCTGCCCAGCCCTGATGTAGGTTGCGGTATCTAAGCACACTGCAGGAGAAACATACTTCTAACCTTCCCTCTTAGAAAGTCCTGAGCTCTGGGCTAAATCAACCGCCTTCCTGGAAGATCGCGTCAATCAAGACTGTTGTACTTCATTGTTCCTCCTATAATTAACCGGAGGGTGCATGTAGCTATGAGCTTCAGTTTGTTTAAATGGTGCAGCCAGCCCTTCAAGAAGCTTCCTTTTAAGGTCCAGAAGTCTTTTAACTCAGTTGTTCATACTTCGCATTTCAGCAAACTGATTTTGATCGATCCATAGGAGGCTGGATGGAGCAGATGGTGTTGAAGGCAATGCCTGAGCCTTGGCAGAGCCTGCACAGTTTCCAGTCATTGGTGTCTGTGACGAGTAGCATATCTCACCCAAAGTGGTATGCAAGGAATCACAGGCACCCCGACCAGAAGCTTGGGTGGCTGGGGCAACCCAGTCAGATGGGCAGGGTATTGATGATATTATTATTATTATTATTATTATTATTATTATTAGGTGTCCCTATTTTCATCGGAGAAATGTTGGAGGGTATGGAAGTGCCACCCTACTCTGCTGCTACAACTGCCCCCCTGTGTCACCACTCCCTGCAGAGAAGTGGCAAGCTATCAGCAAAAAATTGATGCCGGCTCAACCTGCCTTGCCTGTTGGACTCCTTCTCCCATCAGCCCCAGCCAGCAGGGTCAATGGCCAAAGAGGGCATCCCATTGGGGAAGGGTAAGCTAGAAACTTTCATTATGACAACTAAATTGACTCCCTTCCTAGTAGAGTCACATGGTTTAAATTGCTTCATCCTAAAGCCATCAGAGGTGGGTTAATCCCAGCAGGCTGAATGATAAAGCACTTAGCAAAAGCTTTCTTCAGAGCTATCTGGGGAACAGGGAACTATTGCATGTGCTGTGGAGAGCGGCGTGTGGTGAATCTCCTGAAAAACTTGAGCAAAATTGTCTCTCTCCGTCATAATATTCTTCTGACTCATTGAGTGTTTGGTCTTTGGCTAACCTTCTTGACTAAAACCCCTGAGATTTGTGGGTTCAGTTCCTTGCCGAGCAACGTGCTTCAGTGGTCATTTCAATTATTCTCAGAGCTTGATCCTCAGAGCCATCTGAAACTGAGGTCATGACACTGTTCCACTTACACAAGTGCCCCAAGGAACAGTGGCTCTGGAGCATCACTTCCTCAGTTCATCGCATGGAATGGTTATGGCTCGCTCTTTCCACTCTCTTTTTCTGAATAGGCAGCAGCCTCCTAAATACTTTGGTCCCTCAAGATCTGATGTGGACCACTGAGAATTTGAATGCTGGGATGCAGAATGGCAGCAGCTCATGCCTTCATTCCACCTATTCTGTAGAGCAAACAAACAAACAGCGGGATGAATACTATCATTTTGCAGTATCAAAATGACTTTGGGGCACGTTCCTTCACAGCAGCCCTGAGAGCAAAGGTCTGCAGCTGGAAGACTTGGCACTTAACCTCTACCTCCTACTGGAGTCTCGGGGTTTTCCAGCTTCCCATTTGGGAATGGTGCTCTTCATAGAAGAAACACCATCCAAACATTTTACAGTGGGTCACAACCAGACTAAATAAGTTTCAGTTAGCTCCCACAGGAATCCATAGGATTTTTAGGGCTCATCTATATTTTGCTTGTCACACACCTGGAAAACACGGTCCCTGTTCCTTTCTCTGGGAAAATCTGCTTTTTGCTGCTGAATTGGAGCAAATGTCAGCATTTGCTCTGATTCAGCGGTAAAGAGCAGGTTTTCCTGGGGGAAAACAGCAGGAGTGTGGATGAGCCCTTAGTCATGACTAACTTTTCACATAGATTTCATTTTGACTTAAGTGCAGACTTAAGTCTGCATTCAACTCTGCGTCTTAAGGACACAGTGCCCTTGATTGCCCTTGATTTTGTCCCTTTGGTGATACAAATTAATATTGTCAACACGAAATGATCCCTTCAACAGGACAGTGCTTGACGCGACTGAAAGCGGTAATAAACTTGACAGAGCTGATGACCTTTGTGTCCTTAGAATCTCCCCATAGTATTTTAAATGCAAACCAACTTAATGCTCTCCCACTAGCTTCAGTCTCCCTCCCTCACATACACACTTCCCTGAAAGAGCAATAAAGGGAAAATATTAAACTTCCAATGATGGGCATCTAGGAAATCACAGGCTTAACAAAACCTTAATAAAGTTTGCAAAATCCCAAGGAAATAAAAGTTGCTCAACTCAGATCAGAACAAAGAAGAAGAGCTTTTAAGGTCAAAATAAAATACTGCGGTGGTACACTTTTCTGCTCAGAAAACCATAATTTGGAAAACAGGGTAATCAAACCTATTTTGTTAGTTAATATTCCAAATATTTTTTGGAATCTTTGGCCACCTCATGAGAAGAGAAGACTCCCTGGAGAAGACCCTGATGTTGGGAAAGATGGAGGGCACAAGGAGAAGGGGGCGACAGAGGACGAGATGGTTGGATAGTGTTTTCGAGGTTACCAGCATGAGTCTGACCAAGCTGCGGGGGGCAGTGGAGGACAGGAGTGCCTGGTGTTCTCTGGTCCATGGGGTCACGAAGAGTTGGACACGACTAAACGACTAAACAACAACAACAACCATTGGCAGTGGTGGACATACATTTGGGGGGCCCTGAAGCTTGAACTGTCATGGGGAGGGGGCTCTTTGCAAGCCGCAACAAGGTCTGGGTAACCACTGTTATCTTCTTCAATGGGGCTGCTCCAGGACAGATCACCACACCTTTACAACTTCTGTGCTACTGAGTGTCAAACTATGGGATTACTGAAATACATACATTTTTTAAAAAATGAATTAGAGTCGTGTGACACAAATCAGGTCTACTAGACTCCAACATTTTAAGCAGCGTGGGCTAAAGCTGCTTTCTGGGGCCCCTCTGGGATTAGAGGCTCTGAAAGTTAAGCTTCATTAGTGTCATAGGAGTTCCACCCCTGACCATTGGCATCAGGTCAACAGAGTGGATCTGCTTAACGAGGTAAGATACATAACTTCGACTGGATGCCCTGGCTGGATTGGGTAGGACTTTCTGATAAACGGTACAGCTCTGTTCATTTTATGGAACTCCTGCTCCACAAGCAGCTGAACCCTTGCCAAGGCAGGCTGCCCATGAGGATTTCCCCCTCCTCTTTGGCTCTTATTATCATTATTATCATTATTATTAGCATGCTGCTGGTTGAACGGAGTCCTGGGATTTTCAGGCCGTTGCCAAAAATGTGTTCAAAACTGAGTGCTGACTTCATTAGGTCAGAAGGAGAAGGGGAAGGGGGTGGGGGGAGGCAAGACGGATTTCTTCCACTTTTCACCAAAGAGTCTGGAATAAAAATTCTTTTCCCAGCTTGAATCTGTTAAGGGAAGCTAGCAGGGTGTTCTCCCCGTAAAGCAGTCCAACGGAAGCAAAACAGACTCCATGGCTTCCCTGGACTCCCTGAACACACCCACACATTCTGCACGGAGAAGCTTATTAAACACACTCCACCCACCGCCCATCCACCAGAACCTCGTTTCCACCAACACTTACTTAGCTGTTTTCCCGCCACATAAGGTTACCCCCAAAATTATCTTACCTAGCAGAAACATGACGCTGGAGATAAACAACAGGGTTTACCCCACACGTGTGTGTGTGTGTGTGTGTGTGTGTGTGTTGTACATGAACGTCAGACACTCTTCCCACTTTCACCTCCCATAAACAGGTTTTGTTTTGGTTCCAAAAGTTTGCTAAATAGGAGATGGCATTAGGAGTAAACACACACACACACACACACACACACACAAAGCTGCTCTGAACCACATCCAACTTAGTCTAGCTGGAATAGGCAGCAGTGTCTGTCTCAACCTGAAGTAACCATACGTTATGGTTAAAGTGCACCCTGATGGTGTTTAATCCATATAAAGCATGACCTACCAAAAAAGCCCTATATGGCTTAGGCCCATGCTATCTGAAAGACCATATTCTCTCCTATGAACCTGCCCAGGCCCTGAGTTCTTCAGGAAATGCCCTTCTCTCATTCCCGCCACCCTCACAGGCATGCTGGGTGGGGATGTGGGACGGGGCCTTCTTGGTGGCTGCTCCCAGACTTTGGAACTCCCTTCCTAGAGGAACCAGATTGGTCCCCTCCTTGTCCTCCCACCAGCAGGTGAAGACTGTTTTATTCCGACAGGCCTTTAGGAACTGACTGTTTTTAAGGAAAGGGCTAGTGCTATGATCGTTTTTAGTGTTTTCCTTATCTGTACTTTTAATATATTTGTTTTTTAATATATTCTTTTGATTTTATTAGTGTTTAATTCATTTTAAATTATTGTCTTTTCTATGTCTTTAGCTTTTTCTATTCCACCTGCATTGTGCATTTTTATATGTAAGCTCTGATCCACGATAAAGGTGGAAAATAAAATAATAATACTGTAATAAAGCATATAACATGATCTTCCAAAATAAAACCTTATTGGACTAGTGTATCATCCAAGGTAGCAAAAGACAACCTAAACCTTCTGGGCAGAATTTGCAGGAATGATGATTTCTGCTAATAAACTGGGGGTGGGGGGTGGGACAACCCATCTCTTGAAAGCTGCATGTAAACACAGTACTGTATAAGAGATTCTAAATGTGGAATTCTAAGCTTATTTCTTGGCGGGCAGAGTTGAGAGAGAAAGAGAGACAGTTCCTGGGAAACACATAAAGATTCACAATGCAGCCAATATTCTTAGTAAACAGCCATTAATTCAAGCAGCAATCTCTACTGATTGATAGGTGTCACCATGATTCACACATCCCTATTAATAATAACCTGGTTAAGGCAGCAAGAAGCAACGGCCTACGTGTGTTTACAGGCTCTCCTGGGTTCTTTCGGTCTTTTTACTTTCATTTTGCCCCACATCATCTGCAAGTAAAATACAATGCTTTCTGCAGAGTGAGTCAAGTTCACACAGTCATCACCAGAAACCAAGCCATGCACATTGCATGTGGGAACCAGTGAGAAAACTGGGGCTTGTGACAATGCACTCTGTGCCTTGGCTTCCCGGTCACAAAGCAATAAGGAGCTGTCGAAACAGATTAATTCTTGCAAGTTGTTGCTAAATTAACTGGGAACCGACTCACTTCTTCCTTTTTGTCACTTAATGGGGCTGATCAAATGTGCCTTTTACACCAAGTCCTATCATTGATGCCATTAGGTCTAAGAAAGCCTGCAAATGAGAGAAAGCAAAGAGCTCTCCTTCAGCAGCACTGAGACGGGTGCAATTCGGAAAACAGAAAAGACATGTCGCAAGTGGCTATGAAACCCACATCCTGGTGTAAGAGAAGGACCAGCACTTTATCTACAGCAAGGTATCTGCTCTCAGAAAGAACACACACACACAAGAATATCTCCTTATAAAAATCATATTATTCCCACACTTTGCCACTGGAGTGGGTAGACAAAAATATTGCTTGATTTTGTGGGATTTAGAGCTGGATTTCTGGAATTGCTGGAATTGGGATTTGCAGAACCTTCTGGTGATTCTATCAAGCCCCCTTGTTGCCCTAGACTTCACCAATCAGGAGTGGAGGCCCTACCATACTATGCGTGGATTGGCTCTGTCATGTGCTCCTGGGTGAAGCACAGAAGGTCGTAGTAAAGCATGTGCCACCACTAGTGGTACTCAAATCACGAGTAAAGCTTGCAGAGGTAAAGCTCGCTCCAATAAACTCTGAAATCCAATGCAATTCTACACATACTTACTACTGGGTGTTGGCCCAACTGACTTCAGCAAGACTTCTGAACAAAGTTCTTCTCAGTAACCTATTAAACATTAAAAGCTTCCCTAAACAGGGCTGCCTTCAGATGTCTTCTAAAAGTCTGGTAGTTGTTGTTCTCTTTGACATGTGATGGGAGGGCGTTCCACAGGGCGGGTGCCACTACCAAGAAGGCCCTCTGCCTGGTTCCCTGTAACTTGGCTTCTCGCAGTGAGGGAACCGCCAGAAGGCCCTCGGCGCTGGACCTCAGTGTCCGGGCAGAACGATGGGGATGGAGAAAAATGTGTTTTTGGCTAGGCCTGCAGTTGCACCTGATGAACTGGAACACCCCCAGGGCCCAAACACCCCAGCAGGGCTCAGTGGTGCTTTGCCTTGGCTCACCCCCACCCTGTCCTCTGTCCATTACCAGCTGATACTCTTGTTTCAGCTTGACTTTGCTTTAACCCCCACCCCGAACTAATAGAATGTTTTCCTTGTAAAGCAGATCAAAATATCTCTCCCTGCATGTTTGCTTCCCAGCTGGCTGGTGGGTAAGGCAACCTTTAAAGGGGAGGCTGATGGTTCCTCCACCCGCTCATGCTTAGTGATGCTCCAGCAGGTGCTCAGCTGCCCAATACTTTACAGCCCACTGGGATTTTTATGGTTTTACATACACATTACTACTGGGTGCCTGAAGACAGTGGCTGAATTTCAATCGGGTGTTGTGGGTATATAATAAAAACACAACTTCAATTACACAAGGTGTCATGAGCTGGAAGGATGAAAGGGAGGAGGAAGAGGATCCCAGAGAGGGGTGTAACTGGGAGTGGGACACGCCGGGACAAGCAGGGGGTGAGGAAGGAGGTACTCACAGGATAATGGAGGATGGGGGTCAATGCACAGGATTCCATCAGCAGAACCAGAGGAGCCCCTGTCTCCACAAGCAGGGCAGCCTCTGGGGCATCTGGAGCAACAGGCATGGTGCTCTAGGAGGCTGAGGCAGGCAAGGGCACAAAGCTCATCTCCTTAGTTGGCCAGGTGAGGGTGATTCAACAGCTAAAGGAGGCTTGGAACAGGTGAGGGTCATGTGCCTCATCAAGCCCAGATGCTGCAATCAACATGCAAAGTACAGAAGGGAAGTAGAGTGGAGGTGCTGTGTCTGCTCAACTGCCCTTGTTGATGGACCTTGACTTGGACACCTCTGGACATCTATGAGTTAGTGCTTTGGGTTAGACTCTGGACTGTATCCTGACTGCTGAATTTCAGACTTGGCTACTTGGATTGACCCTGAACTGTGTTTCCTGACCTTTGGACTTTGCTTATGTGGGTTGACCCTTGAACTTCGGATTTGACATACCGATTTGCTGCCCTGTAGGCCATCGGTCCAGGATACAAGGGCACTGTGGCATAAAATAAGAGTTCCGCGAAATGGAATGTGTGGGTGGATGAGCATGGGTGTTGATAATGCTGTTGTGGAGACTAATTGATTATGAAGCCAAGATCTCGGTTTAATCCCTTAAATAGGGTGTTGTTGTTGTTTTAATATAGTAGTTATGATTTTCCATTCCCAGACTCATTCTTTTGCAACCTTTATAATTCAGGTTTCTGTTTGGGAACAAAGGCTGAGATTAAGGAGAGTCACACAGTAGGATAAAATGTCACCCGTAAATGAATATGGCTGCAGCTGGGGATGGGCTTTACACACATCAACATTATTCCCTTCATTGGTTTTTGTGCAATAGCAGTTTTCAAGAAAACCAAGGTAAATGTTGCTTGCACACACCATTGGCAGCTGGCAATTTAAATAAATCTTGCATCAGACTTTCCAGACTGCTTCATAAACCCTGGAAATTTAAAGTGCAATCTGGGGATTCTGCAGGAGTTGCCACTGAAAGTTGCCTTCAAATTCAGGGGTACACACACCCCTCTCAGTTGTGCTCTATGTGCCTTTGGGCTCAATAATTTTCTAAATTAATTTAGTGGTCTCACAGCTATTTTGGTGTCATTCTATTTAATAACAGCAGGATATGTGTGTCTATGCACACATGCTTGTGCAGGACTCTGCCTCCCTGAGAGCTTGTCTAAGCAGTACAAGGGGACCACAGAGGCTACTATAGTTGTCAGCTGACTGCACAACCCAATTCCTGCTCACCTATGCCCATTAAGCCCTGTTCTCAAAGCTGGTCCACCAGTCTGACCAACTTGTAGCTCTGAGCTACAGTAGTAGGCTCATTGCCATATTCTCTGCAACTCTACACTCTGTCCAGTCCTGTCCCTTGACCCTGGGATACTGATCTGCTTGCTCTGCCCTCCACCTTGACTGATTGGACAATGGCCTTGTTTGGCAACTTAGAGCAGACTGCTACTGTGGCCTGATACTGGTAGCAATGGGTAAACTTTATGACCTGCTCTCACTGATGCAATAAGTCAAGCTGTCTTTGGGCAGATGATAGTGCTTATCTTCATGACATGGAAAGTTTAATTTGCTCATTTAATGTTTCATTGGCTAATTTCAGGCACAGCAACACACCTGGCTGTTTTCTGCTGTTATTTGGCAACCATAATTTGTGGGGGTTAAAAAACCTTTTTTTTTAGAGAGAGAATGTCGATAATCATTTTGACAGAGGTTCCCTGTACCTGAACATTTGCGGTTCGGGTGACAAACTCTGAATTGTAGGTTTTAGCCCTGATACATATAGCAAATAAAATAATCGATGGAGGTTCTGCAAAGGAGATGGTTGCTCCTTGCTTAAAAACAGCATTTGAGGGAGGAAATTATCATTATTCTTTTGGTACCCTTTGCGATATTTACTACATGTTTTCCTTACATATATGATCATTGTATTCAGAAAGAAAGGGGTGGGGGGAAGAAAAAAACCCCAGGCTACTGCATTGGATTTGTCTTTAAGTTGCTTCTCCAGTTTAGAAAAGAGAAGAAAAAGCATGCAGACTCTAAGCAGGTCTCATATAATATGCTCTTTAAAAATATATTAAGTTTGGTGTTACTGGATAAGTGGTGAAAAGGAAACAATGTTCTGGGCCTGTGAAGTACAGCTGTTGGAAAGCATGTAGTTTGCTGATAATCATATTACCCATGGTGATGTGTGTATTTATGTTGCACTGAATGTTGAAATTTGATGAATATTTACATTCACATGCAAAGGTAAACAATCCCAGGGAAATTCTGTTAATGTCTGAAAGCTCAGAGGTATATATAGCAAATGTTGACAAGCCACACAGAAGGGGCTGTTAAGATATCTATTTTTCACCATTCATCTGGGATCGTTTGAATGCCAACACTCTCCATTGACAAGGCTGCCTCACACAAACAGCTTGCCACAATCTGGGAGCTGCTGTGAAAATGTAGAGTAGCCATGATGCCTCCAGTGTCCATGCGCACTGACAGCCTAAATCAGGGGAACACCATTTTTCAGTATCTGAGAGAGTGAGTCACTGAGCATCAGGAAGGAACTGAAATAAAAAAATTCCTTCCAGTAGCACCTTAGAGACCAACTAAGTTTGTTACTGGTGTGAACTTTCATGTGCATGCACACTTCTTCAGTATCTGTGCATGCACACGAAAGCTCACACCAATAACTAAGTTTGTTGGTCTCTAAGGTGCTACTGGAATGAATTTTTTTTATTTTGTTTGGACTACGGCAGACCAACACAGCTACCTACCTGTAACTAGAAGGAAGGAACTGGTTATCTGAATCAGTCTGCAATGGGGGAGATAACAAGGGAATCCAAGCAGAGCAACTGTCTCTCTGCCAAGATGCAGGGATGTAAGGCCATCAGTGGATATATGGGGCTGATTTTGAGCCATTCAACAAGCCAAATGAATTAACTGCGCATTGGCACAGCTGATACAAAGCACGCCTAGTAACCTTATGCTTAACCAGTGCTGCTCAGCAGGTGTAAGCATGGACATTGGTTTGGTTTACATGATGTTTTAGCTAATGATCATTTAGAGTATCAGGCATAATTATGCCAGTTTACACTCCAATAATTCATTCTTCCCATTGATGCAATAAGGTGATAAACATCAGGAGGAGGACAAGATTCCTGTACTTCGCATCACACATCGAGGAGGAGCTTTAGGCAGGCACACCTTGTCAATCAGGGGTAAAACCAAAAGATTTTTCCCCACTGAGAATTTCCTTCCAGGCTTCTGTTAAAAATGCATGCCCTGCTCCCTTTTGTATGTGGCCATAATGTGCATTAAGTCGCTTTGCAACATACTCCAAAAGGACTTGAAGGACTAAAAATTCGACAAACGTGTTTCAGAATTGAAAAGCAAATGATCCCCAGGTCAAAGTGCATAAGGTGCTCCAGAATTGAACACTAGGAGGCTCCAAGTGGGGAGGGGCTTGCCTACTTTGTTGTGCCAGTTTTGAAGAAAATTGGTCTCCCCTACTTTATTCCTGTGTCTGTATAATAGCAGTTTCCTTCAAATCCAGTTCCAAGAGCCCATCAGATGTTTCTCTGCATTAATCCAAATAGATTTTTCTTAGGATCTGTTGCCCTTGTGATAAACTTCATAGATGCCTGGAGGGCAAAGTCTCTCTTTCCTTTTTCTGTCAAACTACACTTGGAGAAGTCAAGGTCCTCCTGCTCATCACAGCCCAGTGTGCCAAATGAAGAGGAAAACTTCCCAAAGCCTTGAAGGCAGGTGCTCAGGAGAGCATAAAATCTCTTATAATATTTCGTAAGCCGCCGCCATGAGCAACTCTCGCTCAAATCCTATATGCGTCCTGCCAAAATTTTTAAAAACAAAGCAAAACAACCTGTCATGGTTGCAAGAAGGCAAAAGCGAATATCTTCATAACCGCCATTTCCACTGTCCCATGACATACCTAATAGCCTGCCACATAAGTCTTGTTATATGAAAGAAACAGACCCACAGCAAAGCAGATGCCTTAGGAGGGAGGAAGTCCTTGCAGGATGCAGTGGGAGAAATTGCCTCCACACTGACTTTGTATCCATGAGGAATAGTGTGTTACTCCCTGGGTTTTTTTTAAAAAAAAGAAGAAGAAAGAAAAAGAAATGGGAGCTGAATAGGATAACCTGCTTGTCTTGGCCAATTGTCTCTAGAAGCTACATGGCTATTTCAGTCATGCATTTCCCCCCATTGATAAGGTGATTCTCATCTCATTCATTTCTCTGATTGTATATAAGGATTAATGGAGATTCTGCTGTGTAGTGTTGTTGGAAGGAAAGGGACAGAGAAACCATGGCAACAGGGGTGAGGGCAACTGCTGCAGGAAGTTGAGGAAGAGGGAAGGAAAAGCCACAAGATCCCTACTTTGGTTGGATGTGGGTTTATTACATGCAAATGTGTGATGGTGCCTGGTTTCTCTTTTCAAGAGGAGGCTATATTAAGGGTACATATTTACTCAACTTCAATCGCCTTTTCTCCACATTGCATTAGCACCTTCTCCCACCCCACCGCCGAACCCCTGTAAGAGCTATGTGAGCAGCTGGAGGTTTCCCTCATAATTCCATGTCGGGAGAGGAGAAGATATACCTGTTGAATTTATGCCAGGCAAAAACCATGGAGCTTTGTTTATATCTATGAAAGAAAGGCTGGGGGAGAGGGAGAGTGGCAGGGGAGACAGAGTTATTTTCGGGGTACTGCCATGTCCTGACCTGAGAAAAAGTGGGGGGGTTGAATTCTACCAGAGTTTGTGGGCAACTAAAGCACTGAGCTATATAGCAGCTGGTTCTCAGCTGTTAGACCCAGGGTGCCTGCCCAGTGTGGGATGGGGGTGGGTGGGGAAGGTGTTAATGGTAACTTTGCAACACCACTGAGGCAATGATAGAGCCCATATAGCCACGTGAAAATGGTTCCACGTTTGACTAAGGTCATACTGTGTGCACATTCTGTCACCAGCATGCCATGTCAAGCAAGTGTTCAGGTCGACCTGAACACTGAACATCTGTATAATTCATTATAAAAGTTATTCTCAGAACAAACAATGGCAGGGATTTTTTTTTAAGCATCAATACTAAAAAACCCTAATGAGCATGTTTCCATGGGGAGATGAGGTACATGTTGCTATGTGATGTTCGTCTGTTACCATGGTTACCGAAGGTTTGTGTCACCGTGCAGCACTGATTAGTTACCATAGCTGTTAAAAAACCCCTTGTCCCCTTAAAATCATTCAAGGATGTCAGATGCCACTTGCTTACAGCCTTTCCAGCTAAGGGGATGCAGTTTACTTGCCTATATATCAAGGAGACTAAAGGGTTACCTGGGAGACAGGTAAGAACCATGTGACGCAATTACCATGGCTACTGGAGGCCCTGGGTGATACAGGTTTCCACAGCATACAGTTTAGACCTGTGAAGTCACGTGATTTCCCCCACGTTGCTATGGCAACTGTCAGGACTTGAATGCCAGCTGAGCTGACAGAAAGTGAGTGCTGAAGTCAGAGAATTTCAGAAGGATTCCAAACAGGTATCGCTGACCTCCCTGTGCCCCCTTTCTAAAACGGAAATCGCTAAACAGTACGTAGTCTGGAGACTCTGCGGCAAAGAATCATGTGGCCTAGCAGCAAGAAGAATTGCAGATGCCAGCAGGTCTTTTCCCCATTTCTAATTTGTGTGATAAGGACTTCCATTTCTGGAGATTAATGGGAGCACAGCCCCCAAGTACCTTAACTGCCAAGGCTGGAGGGGAAGCAAGAAGTAGTAGGAGACACCGTAAGGCAGCACATCTGAATGAGGTCAGCTTTTTGGTTGAACCTGTAAACTCCGAGCCATGTCTGCTCTGCAAATCGCAAAGTGCTCCCCCGCTTTTGGAGAGGAGGTAGCTCTGCTCCTGGCAAATGGCTCCCTTCTTCTTGTTCAGCAGAATAAAACCATGTTAGCAAAAAATGGCTCGCGAGCAAGTCCCGGTTCCTTAGCCTGAAGCCTAGGACCTTGCTTGGCTCAACATTATTTGGGATGCTATACTTCTTTGTATATGCGTCCCCCCACCATCTTGTTCACAATTCTGCTGCTGAACTATGCTAATTACGTGTTCTACTTATAGCCCAAATTTTTTACTCCAGAGGAATGCTTATATCAGACATACGCACACAGATTTAATTTGCATGGCTGCCCCCCTAGGTCTGTATCAGATAGTTTGTTGGGTGGTGTCTTTTGTTGTTCTTGTTTTAAAAAGCATCCCTACAGTTACTTTTGGCCTTTTGGGTACGAAACCCAAAGGGTAAACGCCACACAGGATAGGCAGTGGCGTCACACATAAGACACATACATTTTTAATACACTGGGAAACATGTCAGCTGGAGATGGCACTGTCAGAAAAGTTTGCAGAATGCAAGTTTCAGCTTGATTGATGTCATTTCACAGAGCATGAAATCTACTAGGAGAGATTTTGCAGGTTTAGCAAGCTTCGCTGACCATGGAAGAAGACAGAAGCAGCAAAACCGCAGGAGTCTTCAGGCCAATTTCCAGGTAGTGTACAGATATATCTGTGCAGCAGTGAGAACAAATTTCCCACTTCAGAGTTACTGTGATCCATCATCGATAGCTTGTAGGGTTATCAGCAACCAGTCCAGGAAAGGGTGAATAACCTGGTCAGGGTTTTTGATTATAGGGTGGGGGCAAGGCTAGCTTTCGACTCTAGTCTTTTTTTAAAAAGCTATACAGCTTAAGTAAGCAGACAGCTTTTGCTCTGGGTCCCTCCTACTTGCTCCCAACATATGAGTTCTGCTCTCCCACCTGCCCAATCCCACCTCCAGCAGCCAAGCTTCACATCCAGACCACTTAATGCCATCCATAAGCCTTGCCCAAGAATTTTATTTCAAGAGCTGGCACAACACTCAAAGCTGGATAACTCAACATGGCAAAGTTGGAGGCAGGTTTTTGCAGAGTAACAAGATTATTTGTCTTTCTTTCTAAGCTGTGAATTGAAGCACTTTCTCCAGCAGCAAAACTGTTGGGGGATGCATCTATATCGGAAGGAGTCTTGCAATTGGCTGCATCCATTTGGATCCCTCATGCACCTGTTGCTGGTGCAGCATGTGAAGAAGCCACAAGGGAGATACCAATTGGGCCCACAGCACATTTCATTTTGCACCTCAAGAGTGCTCTCTCTTTCTGCTAGAGGCAGCATAAGATCAAGCTTCACTGAAGAAGATCTACAGCATACTGGAATAAATTGGATGTGTGTGTGTGTGTTATTCCTCATTACAAGCTCAGCCCAAGCTCCCTCTGAATTTCAGGCTAAGCTCATAATTGGCTCAGCCCTTCCACACACATTCTCCTCTTCGTATCCAAATATACCACAGAGCTGCCGCAAGGATGTCTTGCTGTGGGGTCTCCACTGGACCTTTGGTGCCAGCAGGTTCCATTATAACTTTGCACTATGGATCCCTGCACATGAAAACTCTGTTACACATACTCATGAGAGCCAGTGTGGTGTTGTGGTTAAGAGCGGTAGTCTCGTAATCTGGTGAACCGGGTTTGCTTCCCAGCTCCTCCCCATGCAGCTGCTGGGTGACCTTGGGCCAGTCACACTTCTCTGAAGTCTCTCAGCCCCACTCACCTCACAGAGTGTTTGTTGTGGGGGAGAAAGGGAAAGGAGATTGTTAGCCGCTTTAAGACTCCTTTGGGTAGTGATTAAATGGGATATCAAATCCAAACTCTTCTTCTTCTTACGAGACAGAAGGATCCATGGGAGATAGAGGCCCGCACAGGGCTTGATTAGGAAACCGTTAGGGTCCATGGGAACGGCACTTCCTATGCATTCCTCCTAGTTCAGCACTCTGCTCCCTACAGATCAGATGCCTCTGTGAAGCATTGTTCCCCCATTGCTCATCTGCAGCATCTGTCATTGAAAGGCATATTATCACAGGATATCATAGAGTTGGAAGGGGCCCTGAGGATCCTCTAGTCCAAACCCCTGCAATGCAGGAATATGCAGCTGTCCCTTACGGGCTTCAAACATGCAACCTTGCCATTATCAGCACCACGCTCCAGCCAACTGATGACATCCAGCTGATGTGATGCATATAACCATGCTTCTAAACCATGGAGGTTCCATGGAACTCTCAGGGCAGGGAGGAAGGGACTTCCATAGATGGAGCTCAAACAAAGTGGTTGAGATAATGTTGAGTGGGAGAAGATGAAGGAAGGTGTGTTGTGAAAGCGGCTTGATGGGGTGGATGGGGCCAGCGAGTTCCCCTGTTTTGGAGCCACCAGGCACCTCTGCCTATGCCCACTGGCTGGCCAGTGGGGTTCTAAATCTGTGGACAGGATTATTTGCAGCTGTAGAGGGGAGAGACTGGAAGCACAGTAAGGCCAGCAAAGAAGCTTGGATGGTGTAGCACACAGCGAGCCAGTTCTTTGGGCAGTTTTCCACTTGACACAGCAGGAGGAGATCCCACGTAGGCTGAACAACAGACTTCTAAATCCACCTATGGGATCTCTGCAGCAGCTTCCATGGGCCCTGACCTTGCCATACGCCTTTCTTAAGACTGCAAGCATGTACACTTGTACTGCTTGCATCCTGTATGAAAATGTCCTCATCTCCAAATTACCATGTTTAAATAGGTCATTAGTAAACTATGGGGAGATATATATTTTTTGCCACTGCCTTATTACAAAGCAAACTGTTATCTCGGAAAAGAGGCTAGGTTTTACAGGAATATCTCCAGAGCCTTATGATATTTAATAGAAAATGACTTATTTAATTATTCCATAGAATTCTATAAATCAGGGACATAATAACCAACGCTCCCATTGCTGGGGAAGTTCTGTGCAACCCGCTGAAAGAGCTTTCATTTGTTATTACATTTTACCCAAGGAATTACATAACGTCGGGGAACTGTGTGCATTAAGCTTTGAAAAGGAACAATTGTGTTTACATCTGGCGTGCTCATCCCAGCACAGGTGACAAAGGTGGAAATGGATGGGCCCTGACATACACTGTCAATATTAACAGACTCATCCATTATTCCTGTCTCTAAGGGCCTCGTGAAATATTGCACCATGATCCTGCCAACAGAGGTTAAGAGTTTCATTTCCCATTACCATCTCCTTTGTTTCCTCCAGCTACCTGCTTTCTGCAGTGTTTGCAGCAGGGAAGTAGGAACAGGACAGGGACGACCCAAATGCCTTCGTAGCAACAACCAACCTGAGCTGTAGAAACCGGAGGAGTTTCTAGGGTTGTATTTCCTAAATAACACCCTGGGCAAGGAATGCCTTCAGTTCCCCTCCTCCTCTTCAAAACAAGCAAGCAAGTAAGTAAGCTAACAAACAAACAAACAAACAAACAAACAGCTTTGCATTGTTGCCAAATTGTGTGGCTTCTATGGAGCTGCCAAACCTAGCAATGCGGTAGGTCCTACTGCTCCCAGAAATGTCCTTGAAAAAGACTCAGAGCAACCTCCCAGTAACATTGCCCTTGCTCACTCCAGACTGTACACTCAACAAACATCAAACGCCAGTCTTGGCACCCTCTTCAGCTCATGCCCCGAAGGCCAGTCGTGCTCCTTTACTCTTGCTTCATGACATCTTCAGTGTCTTCTAATAGATATAAGGCTAAGGTGCTCTCCATGCTGACTAATCAAACTTCAAAGCCATCCATCCACTTCCTGTATTCTTGCAAAACGCTATACCAATTGATATTTCCCCTGCTAATATCTCTCCCAATAATGAACAGCCTTTATTCTTTTTATATTGTTGAACCACACCTAAAATATTCCCATGAATATTGGTTTTCTTCCTTTTAGCATTCGCTGAATTGATTCTAGGGGTTTTTGTATTTTATTCTTTTTTTTAGCTTGTACACTCCTAGGGTGGCTTTATAAATTTGTAGAATAATATTAATATTTAATAACAACAACAACAACAACAACAATTGGGGGTGGTTAGCCTAGGTGCTGTGTTTTGAAGCTACCGCTGTGTCTGAGCAACGACAACCCCCATATAACTCATTGCAGTAATCCAAGCAAAATGTTACAAGAGCATAAGCATAGCCTGGCAGTCTCTGTCCCAGGAGAGTCCGCATCAGCGTCAGCTAGTGAAAGGTGTATTATGCCACCTAAGCCGCTCAGGCCTCCAAAGAAAAGGCTGGATCGAAAGACAAGGCTCTTCCAGACTGAGTGCCTGCTGCTATATATCTATAGCTATCTTTGTAACAAAATAGTTTTGCATCAAGAAAATTAATTTAAAAAACAAAACAAAAACACCAGCACATTGTTCCTATTTGCAAGAGAAGATGGGACCACCATTAGAAAAGGAACATATGCCATGTCCTTTGACTGGACCCAAGTTTATTTCCATTTTTATTTTATTTTAGCACTTTCTTGCCAGGCCTCAGGAGAATCTTACCTGCTCATATTTCAAAACATGGAACACTGCCAGGCCTCTGCCAAATACGACATTTTTATTTTTATTTTATTTTACAAGGCAGAATCCTTAAGAGGCATGATGAGCATAATAAGGGTAACCCGACGGCATACTCAAGTCAGCATTACTCCCTTGGCTACCATTTCGTTCTAACATTTTGCATCTTAATATCTGGAAAGACACGGCAAGCATAAGGAATTGGAATATAATTGGTTCTTTGCCAGTGTCCAACAAGATTTTGAACGTGGAATTGGAAAGCCTGCTTCTACCACAATGTTGACAGCACAATGAGGCAGAAAATTATTGCAAAAAAAAAGTGTAAAACAAATTCACGTTTGTTTGTTTTTTTGATAGCGGGTAGGGGGGTTCTAACCAGTTTAAGGATAATTATGAAAAAAGTTGGGCAGAGGTAAAGAAGGATCTGGAAATATGGTCAAGATTGAAACTTTCCTTGTTAGGCCGAATTGCTACTATTAAGATGAATGTATTGCCTAGAATTCTGTTTTTATTCCAGACGTTGCAGATTTTGGACAAGATGGATTGTTTCAAGAAGTGGCAGAAAGACATATCAAAATTTGTCTGGCAGGGCAAAAAGCCCAGAATTAAATTTAAGATTTTAACTGATGCAAAGGATAGAGGGGGGTTTGCCCTGCCGGACTTAAGACTTTATTATGAATCGGCAGCTTTCTGCTGGTTGAAACACTGGCCACTTCTTGAGAACACTGACATTTTGGACCTGGAAGGGTACGACAATAGCTTTGGTTGGCATGCATACTTATGGTATGACAAGGTAAAGGTGTACAAAAGTTTTAAAAACCATATTGTGAGGAAAGCATTGTATAATGTTTGGATTAGATATAAAGATCTGCTGGAAAGTAAAACCCCTAGGTGGGTGTCACCAATGGAAGCTAGGGAAGTAAAAAAGCTTAATATGGACCCTAAATGGCCAAAATATCATGAAATTTTAGAATATGATGGTGAAAGGGTGAAACTTCAGAGTTATGAGAAACTAAAGCCTAAGGTTCGAGACTGGTTGCATTACCATCAGATAAATGAGACATTTAAACAGGACAGAAAAATAGGATTTCAGAAAGAGAAGTCAAAATTAGAAACAGAACTGTTGGAACCCAATACTAAGAACTTATCAAAAATGTATAACTTGCTGTTGAAATGGAATACACAGGATGAAACGGTGAAATCAGCAATGATTAAATGGGCACAAGATATTGGTCATGATATTATGTTTGCTGACTGGGAACAGTTATGGACCACCGGTATTAAATTTACGGCATGTAATGCTTTAAAAGAAAATATTATGAAAATGATCTATCGGTGGTACATGACCCCAGTCAAGCTTGCAAAAATTTACCACTTGCCTAATAATAAGTGTTGGAAATGTAATGAGACTGAAGGCACCTTCTACCACCTTTGGTGGACCTGCCCAAAGGTTAAAGCTTTCTGGGAAATGATCTATAATGAAATTAAGAAGGTCCTTAAGTGGACTTTTCCTAAGAAACCAGAGGCTTTCCTCTTGGGCATGGTTGGCCAAGTGGTGTTAAGGAAGGACAGGAATTTTTTTATGTATGCCACTACAGCAGCAAGAATTCTACTGGCAAAGTATTGGAAGACGCAAGAACTACCTACTCTGGAAGAATGGCAAACAAAGGTGATTGACTTTATGGGACTGGCCGAGATGACGGGCAGAATCCGTGACCAGGGGAAAGAGACAGTGGAAGAGGACTGGAAGAAATTTAAAATATATCTTAAAAATAACTGTAAAATTGAGGAATGTTAAGATGTCAGGGGGTAAGAGGTAAAGAATTGCAGCAGTAATCAAAAAAAAAAAAACTAAAGGAATCTTTATGAAAGGGAATTAAGATAATGGACCTAAGGGTTGCTAAAGAACTATTAAACAAGGATGCAGGGATGGGGAGGTATGGGGAAGTCAAAAGAAAGAAGGGTATGAAATGATGAGATTGAAATTATACTGTTTTGTATTGTTTTTGTTATCTATCTGAAAAATGAATAAAAATTATTAAAAAAAAAAAAAGGCTCACGTGTTCTGCCCAACCTGTGAAGCCTGTCTCCACATGCCCCGCCCCCCATTCAGCAACCTCATGGTGGGACCCTATGCATGTATTCATGAACCTGTATAGGTCTCCTCAAGAGAAGGAGGGGTCATGCTAGGCCAGTCAAGATTCCCGCTTGTGTCTATGGTGGTAAGATCCCTTTCATGGGGTCACCAAACATGCAGCTGCTGAGTGGGGTGGGAAGAGCTTGAATCAGCAGCGATGGGCAGAGCAAACCAAAAACCCCTCATAAATAATAATAATAATTTATTATTTATACCCCACCCATCTGGCTGGGTTTCCCCAGCCACTCTATGCGGCTTCCAACCAAACACTAAAATACAATAACCTATTAAACATTAAAAGCTTCCCCAAACAGGGCTGCCTTTAGATGTCTTCTAAAAGCTTGGTAGTTATTTTTCTCTTTGACATCTGGTGGGAGGGCATTCCACAGGGCGGGTGCCACTACCGAGAAGGCCCTCTGCCTGGTTCCCTGTAACTTGGCTTCTCGCAGCGAGGGAACCACCAGAAGGCCCTTGGTGCTGGACCTCAGTGTCCGGGCAGAATGATGGAGGTGGAGACGCTCCTTCAGGTATACTGGGCCAAGGCCGTTTAGGGCTTTAAAGGTCAGCACCAACACTTTGAATTGTGCCCGGAAACATACTGGGAGCCAGTGTAGGTCTTTTAAGACCGGTGTTATAAGGTCTCAGCGGCCGCTCCCAGTCACCAGTCTAGTTGCCGCATTCTGGATTAGTTGTAGTTTCCGGGTCACCTTCAAAGGTAGCCCCACAGAGAGCGCATTGCAGTAGTCCAAGCATACTTCCAATAACTCATGAGAGCAGATTTGTGCAAACGCCCTCCTATAAAATAGGATCAAACAGCTTCTTACACCTGAGAGTGTTTTGGACTTGTGTTGCTCAGCATGCCAGGATTTTCAAAACAGGGTCTCAAACACACACTCTCTCTCTCCCTCTCTCTCTCTCTCTCTGTGTGGTCTGCCATTCAGGCAGAGGGAGTCAACACTACAAGTCACTGGGAATCCCTGATGTAGTTCTGCAGAGCTTGTACAATTTGCACAATTGCAGATCTCTGCCTAAAGCGTTCCTGTGGCTCTTCCACTAGCATAACCACCAAACTGCCTGCTACACGATTAGATCTAGAACACCCATACAACAAAAAACCCGTTACAGACAAACTGCAGATATAAAGAGAGAGGCAAGGATTATTATTTTTTTGTACTGCTGTGACCAAGTGGGTCAAAATGGCCTCTAAAACTTTAACAAAGGTTTAAGGGAGTCGTTCACCTTATTCAAGTACCTACCAAGATCCTTGCTGGATCAGAGGAAAAGCTTATCTAGTTCAAAGTCCTCTCCTTACAGAGGCCACCTGGATGTCAGTTGGAAAGCGCACAAGCAGGACACCTGCACAATAGGGGTTTCCTACTCATGATCCCAAGAGGCTAGTATTCAGAGGAATGTGCCAATTTACTTGAGCCACCATGACAAACAGCCATGGACAGCATTATCCTCCATGATTTTTTTTCTAATTTCCTTTTAAAGCTGTCCACATCTGTGGCCAATGCTACAGCATGCAAGAGTGAGAAAGCACTGCCTTTTGCCTATCCTAAAATCTCCCACTGGTTGGTCCAGGCCACAAATTTACAGTAACTGCAACTAGAAGTGAAGTTCCTCTCTGAATTTTGTAGCCCAGTAGCATTTTCTAGCAACTGCTCTTTCTTTCTTTCTTTCTTTCTTTCTTTCTTTCTTTCTTTCTTTCTTTCTTTCTGTTAAAGAAGATCATTAATTATTCCTCACAGGCCCTAAGACAAAGTACACTCTTAAAATAAAAAGTGATGCCAATCAATACAAAATGTTATTTTAAAATCTCAAGAAAACCTGGAAGCCCCCACAAAGCCGAGAGAGGAGGAGGAGCAACAAGGATGCTTGTTGTGGCTCCAGTTTAAAGAAATTCCACACCTCTCCCACTCTTCCAGCACTTGCTGCCACAAATATGATATGGTTTTAAAATAGACAAATCATTACACCAGATGACCTCTCTCTAACACACGGACAGATTTATGCCGAAAAGTTTCCCTCGGCTGTTGCTATAGAGACTTTTCAAGCTCGGTGCTAAACATCCAAGTCGTTTTTGAAAAATGGAAGAATTTGAGATTTTAATCAGACCAGCTCAGAGGAAAAGAGGGGCATCCTTTTGCAGGCTGGCTTGAACAGCCGCCACATCCCAAAAAGCGAACTTACCTTCTGTTAATCAGACTGATATGCCGAGTAACTGGAAGCGGAGGAGGGGAGGGGAAAGGAGGGGAGCAGAGCAGCAGGGCAAGGGGAGAGATGAATAGCCGAGTGCCAATACCAAGAAAAATAACTTTTGTTGCACAGAGGAAATCGAAAGAGTCATGTCAGAAAGATTCCACTAAAACTCTCATTTGTTTCTCTAGGCTTCTGGTTTCAAAGCGCCTGAAACAGGTTTGCTTTGAGGTACCGCGGCTCGTTCTCTAATCAGCTCCAGACAAAGGCAGGCTGCCTTGGGGACGTGGGGAAGGGGGCTCAGGAAAGCCACGAAGGATCAGGATCAGAGAAGGTGTGGTAGAAGAGAGAGGATGGCAGCAGTTGCGTTCTCAACAGAAGGAGAAAGGCACAACTGTATGTAAATTCAAAAACGAGGACAGGTAAATAGGAGAGGCTGTCCCACCCTGCTATATGTCGCTGTGGCCCTTCCCAGGCATGCTCTGCTGCAAAGATCAAAACTTGCCTGCCTGCCAGAAAAGGATTCCCTCATTAGTTTCCACACACAACTGCTTCTCACAAACCAAAAGGGAAGGCAGGTGGTCTGTTGGCCTCTATGCTTTCCTCTAATCATACTAGGTAGGCAACCATGGAGAGGGCAACACAGTCAGATGACAGAGCCTCTTAAGGGAATGGCACCAATGCATTGCCTGAAATAGAAATAGACGCTAAGCCTTCCTAGGAGGACCAGTTCTTTTTTTTAATGGTTCGAAGCTTCTGTTCCACATGTTGCTTTATTTATTAAAAAAAGAAAGAGTAACATTCGCCCTATCTCGGCCAAGAACATGTGGCTGGTCAAATTCTTCTCCTCCATGTGGAAGTTATAGCATGTGCAAAGGGTGGCTGATACACCTCAACAGATGGAAATGAATCAGAATGATAAAAACATGAATGCAACAACATTCTTATTAATTAACAACAATAAATTAACAACAAATTTCTTATTAATAAAGTGGGGTATCTATCCTTGCCCTCCTGCCAACCTAGCAGTTCGAAAGCACATCAAAGTGCAAGTAGATAAATAGGTACCGCTCCGTCGGGAAGGTAAATAGCGTTTCCGTGTGCTGCTCTGGTTCGCCAGAAGCGGCTTAGTCATGCTGGCCACATGACCCGGAAGCTGTACGCCGGCTCCCTCGGCCAGTAAAGCGAGATGAGCGCCGCAACCCCAGAGTCGGCCACGACTGGACCTAATGGTCAGGGGTCCCTTTACCCCTTTACCTTTTTATCTATCCTTGCCAACTTTAGAAAGTTTTATTTTCTTAAAACATTCACTGACCAAATTCTAGAGGCGGGTTACAAATCAGGCAAGAGTTACTAGGGTGGAGCTGAAGTGGGGAATTCAATATCATGCAATATTATAACTCTTCATGCAAGCATTTCTTCTTGCCAGATGGAGTGATCTCCCCTGCACATTATTATGGGAGTGTCCCCCCCCCCCCCGAGCTGATTTTCAGGAGGGGGCATACAAGGGGAGAAGAGAGGGAAATCCCATTGTGTGGGTTCCTGCTGGTGCGACTGTTTAATTAAATCTGACCTGCAGTGTTTGTTAAAAAAAACACCTCAGCTCAGTCCTCAGATGTTCCTTCTGCCACTTTGCTGCTAAATCTGGGCCACAGCAGACCGTGGGAGAAATGACTGCTCAGGTGTTCCCAATGCCATGATATTTATTTCCCTATTTTATGGGGCTCTCAGTGATGTTGGCATTTTAACCAAATTTGGCATCTGTAACAGACGCCCATCATAATGTAAAAAGAAGAAGAAGTCGGCACATACAGTTAGGGATGGGTGAATTTGTCAGTTTTGGTTTCTCGGTTTTCCAATGTGAAATTCAGTTCTCCACGTTTCCAGATCAGCATGTGAATTTTGTTTAAGTCCTCATGAAAATTCACCAGCTTTTTAGCTTGACCTTCCCTTACCATATACAAATCAATTCCCCCTAATATAATGCATTTTTATGTTATTTCCATTAACGTATGTGCACATTTTACCCTGGTATATACCGTATTTTTTCGTGTATAAGACTATATCTCCCCCCCAATTTTTTCAAGTTTAAAATTGGGTGTTGTCTTATACACGGAATGTTTAAAATATTTATTTCTTAATTTGGGGCTCAAAAAATAGGGGTTGTCTTATACATGGGGGCGTCTTATAGACTGAAAAATATTGTACATTTTTTGCACACTTCCCTTGGCTGGAAAACTGAAGTGCAAAATACGGAGAAGGGCTGATCCCAAAGGATGGCTGTGTTTTGGTCCGTTCATTGTGTCAGAACAAGTGGATGAGGCAAGTTTGGCCTTAAATGTGTAGTGAATCAAATTCCTCCCCCAACCCCCATCCCTGCTTACAGTGCAACCCTATAGATTTCCACCCAGAAATCAGTCCCCGTTAACTCAACAGGCCTTGTGTCTGAGTCATCCTGTATAGAACTGCACCATTAAATCACATCACCAACCCTTCTAGCTTCAGTGTTTTGATTCACTGATCGGATGTCAGTTTCTACCATAAACATCACACAATCTACCCTTGCATTAGTTAGCTGAGAGCAACTTGGTTCCAAGGTCGCATTATGTTGAAATAAATGTGGCTCAGACTACATTTCAGCACTTATTTTTCCCCTCACCCAACATCCATGAGTTTCTGCCAGCATCGAGCCACAGTCAGACAATGGGCAGAAGTGCTATAGGAGGGGGGAGGGAAGGGGAAACTAGCTTAATGTTAACAGTTCTTTAAACTTTTAATGAAATCATTTGAATTACTTTATATTTTTGATACCTGCAGCTACCATCTCCTGACTCTGAAAAAGTCCTTGTGACTTAACGTGTTCCATTGGAGGGAAAATTCAACGACAGTGGCGTAGCGTGGGGGGTGCAGGGGGGCCCGCCCGCACCGGGCGCAACATCTGGGGTTAGGGCAAATCCACGGGTTAGGGGGCGCAAATTACTTGCCTTGCCCCGGGTGCTGACAACCCATGCTACGCCACTGTTCAACGAACAATACTTTGGGACTTGTTTTGTGATGGCAGCAACAGGGAAAGCCGCACCCAGAAGAATTTTCCCTTCCGTGTAACACTCATGGTCAGGTCGCTTCCCAGTGAAATGCTTATTGAGAATCCGTCCCGGTTAGCCTGCGCAACGTTTTCAGGGAGGTTAGATGACTTCAGCCATTTATTGAGCATTCATTCAGACTGGTTTGTGGTGAGGTTATTCAGCGCTGCTTCAACTGTGATCCCACTCTCAAATAAATGCACTTGCCCAAAAGTTTTCTTAACGTGAAAAAGTTTTGTTGAGTTGTGGCGGCAAGTTTGTTACACAATAGCACCAAATCAACTTTAATGGCCCAATCGGAGTTTGCTGATATGTGATCGAATCCCACCTGAAAATAGCAACCCTTGGGTAGCATGCTGTCAGCTACACCTGGCAACAAATGAGGCATTTAACAAAGCTGCAATGGAAAGCTGACCATCAGCTCTTGGGAGGTGTCCAACTGGATGTCCAAAAACGAGTTGCCCCTCATTTTTCCAGGGCAGCTACACAGGTGAAGTAGGCAAAAAAAGGACCCTTGGATGGTTAAGTCCAGTCCAAGACGACTATGGGGTTGTGGTGCTCATCTCGCTTTTAGGCCAAGGGAGCCAGCGTTGGTCCACAGACAGCTTTCTGGGTCATGTGGCCAGCATGACTAAACAGCTTCTGGTGCAACAGGACACTGTGATGGAAACCAGAGTGCACGGAAACTCCGTTTACCTTCCCGCCGCAGCAGTACCTATTTATTTATTTGCACTGGCGTGCTTTCAAACTGCTAGGTTGGCAGAGCTGGGACAGAGCAACGGGAGCTCACCCCATCATGGGGATTCGAACCGCCAACCTTCTGATCAGCAAGCCCCAGAGGCTCAGTGGTTTAGACCACAGCGCCACCCACATCCCTTCTACAGGTGAAGTAAAAAAAAAGGGCAACTTATGATGCATTGGCTTCCCACGCCTTTTCACCGATAAGTGTAGTGAATTGGGTGCTCTAATCATGTATCCTTTTACAACCAGCAAGATTTGCCTGGGGAGGGGTGGGAGGGACAGGAACTGGAGAAAGACAAAAGTCAAATTTCTCTCTGTTTCACAGGTCTTGTGATCAAAAGAAGAAAATTGCTGGACGTGGCTTCCCAACATCTTAATTGTCTCGCCTACACATTGGAAGGAATCTGTAATTAAATCACTCCTGCAAACAACCTGGGCCGTAATCATCTCTCAAGGATTCTAGGTGAATTTCCTATCAGAATGCTTCCCCAGTGATCTTCATTTCTTGGCTTTCGAAAGACGCAGATGCTTTAGTGTTGCTGACTTGCGCAAGTTGCTCCTGGGCAGCAATGGTACCAAAATCGTTAAGGTTTTCCCCACAGCAGATAGAAAAGTGTTTTGCTTTGTAGTTTTTTTTGTATGCACAGCGTCCGGCAATTACCCCATTTGCTAGGAAAATTGGGAAACGAAAGAGTATTTACTTATCTCCCTTGACATTCGGGATAGGAAACCTGCCTCGTAACAGCAGCTTGCAGTGGAACACAGAGCACAGACAGGACAGAACTGCTGGCCTGTGTGGAAGATGCCTCAGGCAGAGGGAAAGAGAAATTGAAAATGGGGCAAGCCACACCAATGTGGGGGTTTGCTATAGCAATCTTAGGAGGAAGAGGGATTTCCTGTGGCAGCCAGGAGCATATCTAAGCTTGCAACAAGCAATCTGTATTTACTGTATGCTGTATTTACTACTACAACATATTCCTCGCTCTTTTCCCCCCCAATGAATGTGTTAAAATTGACTTTTGAAGTTACTGTCTGCTGTCATAGCTATGCACAAATATAGCAGCTTCGGCTGTTCACTTCCAGGAGCTTTGTGAGTTTTTGTTTAAAAGGGTGGCTGTGTGCCCACCCCTCCTTCACCCGCTGCTTCGGTGTCTCAAGTGATAAGAATGTGTCCTATATATTGACCCCCCCACTGGAGCCCAGCCTCTCCTATCTTTTTCCTTTCATTAGCCTCCCTGCATATCTCTCACCAGAAGCAGCTCCCCAATCTTCCCCCTGCTTGCTGCTGAGGCTCTCTCCCCTCGCCCTGCGTCTGTGTGTGGGTGTATTTGGAAACGAGAGCTTTCCAGCTGAACTGCAAAATGAAACGCAGAGATCACAACTCCTTGAATAGCTACATCACGCGTACACCAACTTCCATTCTGCCCCTTGACGTATGAAATAATATTAATGCAAAACAAAGTCAAAATAGTGGAGGGGGACCGGATGGGAACACCAGGCTGGTAGCAGAAGCAATAGTTAAGATTTGGGATGCGGTTTAATTATACATATCTATCTCTTTTGGAAGGACAGATTGTGAAGCTGAGGCTCCAGTACTTTGGCCACCTCATGAGAAGAGAAGACTCCCTGGAGAAGACCCTGATGTTGGGAAAGATGGAGGGCACAAGGAGAAGGGGGCGACAGAGGACGAGATGGTTGGATAGTGTTTTCGAGGTTACCAGCATGAGTCTGACCAAGCTGCGGGGGGCAGTGGAGGACAGGAGTGCCTGGCGTTCTCTGGTCCATGGGGTCACAAAGAGTCGGACACGACTAAACGACTAAACAACAACATCTCTTTTGTCATTTCGTTTATTTAGATGTGGATTACTAAAGGACCGGTGGGATGAATCTCCTAGGCGAATTAATTCTTTAGAATTAGTTGATTGTTTATGGGTTAAACTACAGGTCCCTTCCAACCTATGATTCTATGGTATTTGGGAAGTACCTGAGAATCTTGGTTTGTATTGTTTGTACAGTGGTACCTCAGGTTAAGTACTTTATTCCTTCTGGAGGTCCGTTCTTAACCTGAATCTGTTCTGAACCTGAAGCACCACTTTAGCTAATGGGGCCTCCCGCTGCTGCCGCACCGCCGGAGCACGATTTCTGTTCTCACCCTGAAGCAAAGTTCTTAACCCGAGGTAATATTTCTGGGTTAGCAGAGTCTGTAACCTGAAGCATATGTAACCTGAAGCGTATGTAACCCAAGGTACCACTGTACTCCATTTGTATTTCTCTTTCACACATACTCCCAGCTTGCCAACGAGAATTAGGGATCAAACGGTTGTTGATATCCGATGGTAACAGGGCTCAGGGACATCTTCTAACCTACCTGCATCAAATGGGGGGAGCTTAAGGCTCCCTGCAGGTGGACCCCCCCCCCATGGCAGCACTCTCCCTTTACCTTGGTGGTGGCAGGTGGGTGCAGAGCAAAAAACAAGAGAAAACTCAAGCACAGGGGTGAGATGCTCGGCAGGTGCTACAGCTAAACCCGCCCCACTTTGGAACAACACTTACGTTAGGACCCCAGAGGCATTGTGGGAGAATGTGTGCCAGCCACAAGCCACCTGAGCCCCAGCTCTAAGGCAGGCCCAGGTGGCTGTAGGGTTGGCAGCATGGTAGGTGGTGGGTCCCCCTGAGGACCATCAGCTACTTCTCAACAGTACCAACCTCATGCCAGGCCTGCCTGTTGGATCGACCTCACAGAGCTCAGTGTATGTTTGCAGGCTGCCAGTTTTGAGACTGTTAAAGGGTGGGTATTGAAAGATAATGATGGGGTGGTACTTTTATCGGCTGAAAACTCACGCCAGATCTTATTGAAGCCAATGGGACTCTGTTAGCATCAGTACAAAGTCCTAAAGGGCACAAAGTCCCAAACATATGCCAATATTGATTTGGCAGCTCAACTAATTTGATTTGTCTGAAAAAGAACATTCTTTTTCTCTCCACCACCACTATTCAGATGACTTCCAAACTTTAAAATCCTTTCCCCTCTATAATAGAGGTGCATATTTTTTTACCAAATCCTGTAGATTGCTAAAAGGCTGGCGCAAAAGGTAAGAACTTGCAGAAACAGGACAGAGAGATAAATTCGTGCAGGGGATTTAACCCATTAATTTGATGCATCACAATGCATTAAGCCGTCCAAACTGAACAGATTTTCTTCTGGTAAGTTAAAAATGGTTTACTTGCAAACTTTCCAAAGGTCAGTTTCATGTGCTTTTCCATACATCAGTCAGAAAGCACAGGCAGTAAAACTTGGCTTACTCACAGTGGTGAAAGTGCCTACATTATAGGTATAGGAACACAAGAATGACTTGTAAGAGCCACACAGTCTGTGAATGGAGGAACCAGCTCAGACTTTTTTACACACAGAGCTTCTCAGGCAGACCAAGGTACAACAATAGGTTGATTACTTTCCTCCCAAGGTGAGGGGAAGCAACCAAACCAAGTCCAGCAGGACATCAACCCCTCCATGCACCAACCAGACCTAAGCATGTCAGCTATATAAAGCTGGCCATCCCATACCCCCTATCCTCCAGAGGAGATTTGGAGGTGGTGCAAGCCATGCACAGGGGGAGGAGAGAGGGGGAAAGACCTGTTACGCTAGTGCTAATCCTTGTGCTCGTGCAATTCTCTAGTTGACCCATCATGCTCAATAAGGCTTCCATGCCATAGGTATAGGCTTCAATCTTATCCTGAAGATCCACTGATTGAAAGAGTGTGGGATGAAGTCCTACTCCACCAGCAGAATGCTGGACATATTGCCCCCACGGCAGAGAAAATGGTAGAATGTCTCATATACACTGGTAGAATGTCTCATATACACTGATGGGACAACCAACATGGGACAGAGGTATGAGTGAGATGCGTGGCAAGGAGGAGCACCCTTGTGCCAAATCCTATTCAGCTTCAGTTCATAGCCATGCCCCCATCAACAACATAACAACACCGGTCCCAGATCCAGCACAAAGTATCTCCCCTGGGGGCAAAATGAGAGAGATGATGTCCAGTTATTTGGAAGTGCAGATCCCACTGGGAGGCAGCTAATTCTAATATTCAGGAAAGATATGTGTTATGGTCCTCCTGCCTTCTGTGTCACTTTAGGATTGTGGGACAGGGGTGGAGGTGGAAACCACATGTTTTAGAACACCACACATAAAAAGAAAAGTCCTACATAAGCAAAGTTAGATCAGATAGAAGATAAAGCTAGTATCCTTTTCTAAAACTTGTTAATCAGAGGTGCGTGATTTGCAGCCTTACAGATGCTTTGGGGTTACAATTCCCATCATACCTGATCACCAGTCATGTTGGCTGAGGCTGATGGGAACCCTAAAATACTTGGAGGGCCACAGGTTCCCCATCTCCCTACTAGCTTTCCACATAGCAGCTGGATTATGTGGTTGTTGTTGTTGTTTTTGTAAAGTATCCTCGCAGCAAGAACATTGCCTTTAGGAAAGACCTTTGGAATCCCCTCAGCAAATGAATGACAACTGCACATTTATTGTGCTATAAACCGTTCATCTGGGAAGGCCATCATGCTCCACAAGTTAATGCAAGCAGAGCCAGGCAGCGTTGGCAGAAAGCCTGTTGCATCTACGAAAAGAATGGGAGGTTAACTCCTATTTTCTCCCTCGCCTTTTGCAGCCAAACTTCCCGTTTACTAGCACTCAGTGGAGGTTTAATGCAAGAAGTAGCAGGATGCGTATTGTGCATTTGGGAGAGATGGAAAAGGAAAAACAGACAAGCTGCCATGAACATGGACACAGAAGGGGGATTTGTGAACTCTGCTCTCCTCCCCTCCCCTCGTGGACACTCTAGCAAACTCTATGGCATCTAGCTTAGCAAAGCCCAGTGGAGCCAATGCAATACACATTTTGCACCCTCAGTGCACCAAGCAGAGTGCTGGGTCAAGTACCTCACTTACTGCGATACCCTGCAGGGCTTCCGTTGCCTTTAACAGAGAAGTTGCATTTCTTCCAGGAGAGTGAGCAAACCTTCCATAAACTCTCCTGCAGGCAGACAAAAAGACCTCCAGCTGGCACTGGCCAGCCCCAGGCCTGGGCTCTGCAAACAGCAACAAAAATCCTCATTTCTGAGCATCCTTTCCTCTTCCAGAAGCAACCCCTCAAAAAGGACCAGCAAGGTGCTCTTTAAAAGTGAATCCACCCTATGGCTGGGCAACTTCATTTGCAATATACACCTGGATGGGGAAGCCAAATGGGCCACATCCCTGTCCCTACTTCCATCAGCTTCTAAGAAGAGGGATGGGGAACCTTTGGTCCTCCAGATGTTGCTGCACTCAACTCCCAGCAGCTGGTTCAGGAACATCTGGGGGCCACAGGCTCCCCATTTCCTGTTCCAGAGTGAACTGCCTTTCTGCTTCCTTTCCTATCCCCACCCAAAGTAAGGCTCCATAAGCTTATAGGGCAGCTATATCTCTGCAGTCAGATTTCATGCATATTTACCCAGACTTAAGCCTCGCTGACGGGGATGCGGGTGGCGCTGTGGGTTAAACCACAGAGCCTAGGGCTTGCCAATCAGAAGGTCGGCAGTTCGAATCCCTGCGACGGGGTGAGCTCCCGTTGCTCAGTCCCTGCTCCTGCCAACCTAGCAGTTCGAAAGCATGTCAAATACAAGTAGATAAATAGGTACTGCTCCGGCAGGAAGGTAAACGGCGTTTCCGTGCGCTGCTCTGGTTCACCATAATTTAGTCATGCTGGCCACATGACCCGGAAGCTCTACGCCGGCTCCCTTGGCCAATAAAGCGAGATGAACGCCGCAACCCCAGAGTCGGCCACGACTGGACCTAATGGTCAGGGGTCCCTTTACCTTTTTAACCCTCGCTGAGTTCAACAAGACTCCCCACTCCCCTAAGTATGCAGAATTGCAGCTCTGGTAGACCATTAGTTTTAAACCAATAACCTATAGGAAACGGATTCCATGCCACTTTATATTATTTAATTCTTCAAAAATGAACCAAGCAGACTAGGGTGGGTGTGTTTGTCTATGTGTGTGTGTGTGTTTGTTTGGGGGAGCTGAAGGGGGGGAGTAAGCTTATAAAAGAAATTGTTTGTTATACATGCAAAATACTTCTGTATTTGTAGAGCACACCCAGATATCCAGATGAAAACCATCCTAATTATTTTATCAGATGGTAAACTTGGTTAGTTATAACTGGAAATGTGATCCTAGAGTTCATGATAAATGTCCAGAGTAGATCTCTCAATAATCTGGAAAGAATATAATACCAAATCCACATTGCCAGATTTATATCGTGTTCTTCCAAAGCAAGGTAAGTCAATAAGCAGGTTTAGAAGCAGTCAGAAATCGGATATTGAATTGTACCCCTGCCTGCCTGACCAAGTAGGCATTAATTCAGTGATACTGTATACCTGTGGTGGAGTATTTATTAACCTAACTAGGACTTCTCCTTCCTGTATTTAAGGTAGAATTGCTGAGTTGCATATATCTATATTGGAAGAATTTGCTCTTTGTAAATTCCAGTGCAAACTAAGTCCCACAGGGGTTAATCCACACTTCCTCTTGCTCCACTGCTCCCAGCAACCCTCACCTGGAGAAAACCACTCTCTAGCACTCAATCAGAGCAAAGACAAGTCAGGTTTTCTCCGGATTGACACTCCTGAGCTCTGTTGGCTGCTGTCTAGGATTGCTTTGGGTTACTGGAAGCAAATCGCTGGCAAAATACATCTCCAATCTATGTAATAAGGCTACTCTGTGGCACAAAACGGTCTAGCAGCCACTTGAGAATATGCACTGATACACCTGCCTGCCTAAGTGTGCATGTTGCTCGCTCTGATTGCAGCCACATAGCCTCTGCGACGAAAGAGCAACACATAACACTGCAGCATACTTGTGGAGATTGGATAGAGCAGGGCTGGGGAACCTGTGGACTCCTTCTCCCATCAACCCTGGGCAACATGGCCAGCAGCCGGGGATGATGGGAGTTGTAGTTCAACAAGATCCAGGTTCTCTACCCCTGGAGGCAATTTTAAAGAAAATTAACCTCCATCTGTAGCCAGACAGAGATTCTTGGGAAGTAATACTGAACCATACTCACTAATCACAGAGGGCCACCTCACATACAGAAAGCTTCAGGATTATCATCATCATCATCATCATCATCATCATTATTTTATTTATACCCTGTCCATCTGGATGGGTTGCCTCAGCCACTTTAGGAAGCTTAAAAACATAATAAAACATCAAACATTAAAACTTCCTAACACAGGGCTGCCTTCAGATGTCTTCTACAAGTTTTATACAGTGGTACCTTGGGTTACAAACACCTCAGGTTACAAACACTTCGGGTTACAGACTCCACTAACCCAGAAGTAGTACCTTGGGTTAAGAACTTTACCTCAGGATGAGAACAGAAATCGCTCGGCGGTGGCAGCGGGAGGCCCCATTAGCTAAAGTGGTACCTCAGTTTAAGAACGGTTTCAGGTTAAGAACGGACCTATGGAATGAATTAAGTTCATAACCAGAGGTACCACTGTAGTTATTTATCTCCTTGACATCTGATGGGAGGGCGTTCCACAGGGAGGGTGCTGCTACCGAGAAGGCCCTCTGCCTGGTTCCCTATAGATTCACTTTTTGCACTGAGGGAACCACCAGAGATGGACCTCAGTGTCTGGGCTGAACAGTGATATCCTATGACTTTGCTCCATTAGCACAGTATAACACACACACATACACCCCGCTTTTCCCCCTCTGTGTGTCCAGCACCATTCCCAATCCTGCTCTAGAGCATTGGGGGGAAACCCCAAAACAAATTTAAGGGACAACGAGAGAAGGGGTGGAAATTCCAATGAGCAAGCAGAAAACCTTGCACTAACCAAATAAGTGATGCAGCATTACTTTGGATACAAGCTTCATTGCTCTCCCGGGCAAAATTCCACATTTTTGCCTCCAGCCTTTTTTCATTAAATATAGAAAGGGCTGAGGTGAATGCAGACAAGGCCCATTACAGAACACCAAGGAACAAAGTTTTTAAATAATTTCCCAGCCTCCACCCAGAACGTCTGTTTCCGCAGCACCTTTGGACAATGCGAGCCTGATCTTGATTGAAGCCTCCAAGTGCTATTGTATGTGATACAAACAAGGACCACAATAAGTTGCAGGGATGGCAAATGGTGTATTGTAGTGTATTGCAGTGTGTTGGGATTCTTATCTTCCTTGACGGCAAGCCAAATGCCACCATCAAAGTTCTCTCTATGCAGGGGAAGCTGTAGCCTGTAATTATATCGTTTGTAGGAGTGACACACTCTCTCTTTGCATAGTGCAAATTGCTCTGGGATGAATGGCTTGATAAAGATTCTTCCTTGCAGAAACTGCGGTGGTGCGTCCAAGGCATAGCACAACAGAAGCGGTCTCTGCAAAGCAGAGCAGTTGTGTCAAGTTGACCAAAGCAACTCCTCCCTAAACAGGGAATTGTGCAGGGAGCAGTTATAAAAGTCACATGAAAAGAAGAACCTAGGAAACACACTCGCCCAAAGCAAGGGCACAATCAGTAGTTTGGGCTCAGCTGCCAGGGGCTTTCATTGCTTTAATGATTTTGTTTTCCCTTGCCTAGGAAATGTTTTATTAAGATACAGGCTAACACTTTTGTAAATCAATAAACTGGGCCAGTATTTGTATGTGTTTGGCCACCATTGCACAGCTGGAAAACCTGGCCACCTCTTCTGGGGCAAAATAGCGGCAGGGAAGAGGGTACTTTACAGGTGGAGAGAAGCAGGAGGCCACATCCTCCACCACTGTACTCTGCTTTAGGCTTCTAAGCCTGTGGTCTTTCCATCACAAACATGGGACTTGAGAATTCTAGCTGGGGAAGAGAGTTGCCAGGGGGAAAGTGGCGGCTCATGGAAGGGTTAAGCACCCCTCCTCTGCTGTGTCTCCTCTACAAATATCTCCCCATGCCACTTCGCCCCAGCTTTGTGGACACAAAATAGCCTAAAAAATGTGTAGCTTTCCTCAGATCTAATTTCTCACTACAAGCAACTTCAAAAAGCTGGAACTAATGTTTTTCATTTTGTGGTCACTGACCATGCTCAGCCTTCATTGGATTGTTTTGGGAGAGGGTTCTCTCTCTTTTTTGCCTCTTTTTGTAGATGTTAGGATTCCACAAAGCTGACTGATAGTGCAATTTTGTTTGTGACTGTGCCGCTTTTAGCTATACGGAGGCTGGCACTAATCCCCAAACATTGCTAATAGACGGAATGATAGTCATATCCTCAGGGAATTGGTCTTATCGCTTTTTAAAGTCAACCAAGCCAGTGGCCATTACCACATCTCCTCGTGGAGTGAATTAAGTTTGTCATTTTGGAAACACATCGCCCAACACTTATCTTTCTTGCTGGTAGAGGAATATCAGCTTTCTTGACTTGACAACTTTTCCACTACATAGTGAGTTTTGAAATTCTGAAAATTGTAGCCTCTAGGAGCCAAACATGCATATACTGTGTTGTATTATGCATACACAAAGACAATTAAGATCACTTTTTACTATTTAAATATATCTGTAATCTCTTTTTTTCTATTCAGAAAATCACAGTGTTTTACAACATGGAGCTGTGTAATATCTAATGTTGTCCTTCGGTTAACAGGAGGCTCTTTGTTCCTGCAGAGGCTTTCATAAAAATATGGGGTGGGGGGTACATTATTCCTCTGCTTGTCACACAGCCTCCCATACTCTTACAGAGGGTCCCTCCAGATTTTGAGGTTGATGATGGGGATGGGAGTCAGCCGAAATTACCTCCCTGCTTTCCACTCACAGAAGCCTCCACAAGATCCCAAACATTTTTCTGACAGGGGAAAGGGCAAGATAAAGGTACAGCACACACAACCTTACACACACACACACACACACACACACACACACACACACACCTTTACACACACATACCATGGCCCTATACATACAATGTCATGAGTTTAACTTTAATTCCGAAATTACATTTTCAAAAAAATTTCCCCTTGCCCACAATGAAGGTTCCCCCCCCTTTTCTTAACATTCCCCCCAAACATGCATGCATCACAAACACTTTTGCTATTTTCACTTCGCAGAACTGTTGTCTATTTTTATCTAATGCAACATCCACCCTACAAAGCTTGCCGACTACTTGTAACTTTTGGTCCCAATACAGGTATTAATCTTGCTGGTGTTTTGATATTTCTTCTTCTAATGGATCAACACAGCTGCAAACATTTTTAGAAATAGACCATTATATAAATAAAAACACTCCCACAGCGTGCGCGCGCACACACACAAAATGAATCTCTGGGCTCCAGGAAAGTGTTCTGTTCTGTTCCTTCCACCACCACCTCTAAGACTTGGGCCCTGGGCTGGATGAATGGAAGGACACTGTAACATATAACCCATGAATACAAACATTCATCTGCCATATGATGGGGGTGGGTGTAATATCACATCAAATCAGACATGTCTAACAAACAGACAAACACCTGAGAATAAAGCTCAGAGTGCTTTAAAGCAGATCCCACTCCAAAACGGCAAATTAGGAGTCTATTGTAGATTGCTTTGAATTGGGGCCTTCTCCAGACTCCTTTAAATCAAGCTGGCTGAGCCAGACTGTAAAATGAGGCCCACTTCAGACTGCTACACTGAGGCTCATTCTATGTGGTAACATTCCTTTAAGCAGTGATGACAATAATAAGTGGTTTGGCATCTGGGGAAAGCTTACAAGCTGGCAACTTTTCAACCAGTCTGACTTGTTTGTAATGCAACCGTGTTGTTCATTTATAATAAAAAACACACACAAGTACACCTATTTTCACCCGCTCCTTCATTGCCCAGTGCTGCGGTTGAATTCTTTTTTTAAACTACAAATATTTAAAAGTATTAGCATGAACAAGTGAATGCCAGCTGTTCCTACACACGCACCCACCCCATCCTGAGAGGTGGCAAACCTACTCTGAAGTAACAACTTCAGAAATTCCTTTCTCCCTTAACAAATTAAAAACAGGCCTCGGAGACTGTCTTCAGTCACACATCTTGTAGGAATCCTTGTTCCGGATTTCCTGCAAGAGGCAAGAACCCAATTTGACAGTCACAGAGTTGGAGTATCCTTACGGCACAAGTCCCTCCTCATCTTCCAGGAGTCTCACTCTCCAAATGAACCTCCCAGTGCTTTACCCACTTTCCCCCTGTGTCACTGCATCCTGGCACCCGCTAATAAAAAGTGAAGCTACATAGAAAAATACACAAAGGTGACAAAAGATTTGATTTCATTCAGACATTCATATGTGCAGTTTTCAGACACACACACACACAGAGAGAGAGAGAGAGAGAGAGAGAGAGAGAGAGAGAGAGAGAACTTCTGGAAATCATTTACAATTCTCCTCCAGCCTCACATTTGGCATTTGGCAGATAACTCTCCCCACCTCCCCTTCTCTCCCCAGCCCTCAATTCGAAATGCCAGCCTATGATTTTTAAATGAGAAAAAGCTGTAACTGTGCTGCAGTGCTTGGATAAACTCCTACACAAACTTCCAGATGTGACACACAACAGCCCAGAAGGGGGAATTAATGAACATCTCTGTCCTTGAAAAATTTACACATAGGCACAAATGACAAACAAGGCAGAGCTCTCTTCCTCTCCTGTCAGGTAAATGAGGTAATCATTGGACACAAATGTCTATAAATGGAGGGATATATACACACCGGTGTATAAGTGACATTTAGATTTAGTTTACACCATGTTTGAATTCAATGGAAGCCAATAATTACTGTCTATTGATGGCTGAATAAGTAAGTGGTGATTTTTGTCTCCCCATTTCTATAACTATTATTGCACTATCATCAAACACAGCACTTATGCAGAGTCAAATAAGGAAAAAAAATAGGGCTGCATACGCACTTTACTTTTAAATCACATTCTAAGCACATTATCTTCCACAAAAAAAATCTGGGCAGTGTAGTTTACCCCTCACAGAGTTACAATTGCCAACAACACTTAAACTACAGTGCCCAGAATTCTGGCCTGGGTTTCTATGCCTCAGGGAGCTCACAGCCTCTTGTCGTGTTTGGGGGAGATGACTCAGTGGGGAGGGAAGGCAATATTTATTTTTCCCCACTCTTCATCAAATGTTCAGCAAGAACATTTAATCTTCTCTGCCACCTCATTAATTCAATCAATCTTTTTACTCAATATTTATCCCTCTCCCTGCATTTGAAGCAAAAATACCAGTCTGGTCACTGTTGCTGTCTAACCGCACAAGAACTATCTATATAGCATACAGTGGTACCTCAGGTTATGAACTTAATTCGTTCCAGAGGTCTGTTCTTAACCCAAAACTGTTCTTAACCTGAGGCGTGCTTTTGCTAATGGGGCCTCCTGCTGCCGGCGCACAATTTCCGTTCTCATCCTGGGGAAAAGTTCTCAACCCGAAGTATTACTTCCGGGTTAGCGGAGTTTGTAACCCGAAGCGTTTGTAACCCGAGGTACCCCTGTATTTGTCATTCAAATTCCCAACTTGCACGTGGAGCAACATCACTGATTTCTGCAATGCCACATTAGACTTATATACAGATTCCACAGCTCCTAGATTTGCTATTGGTGCAGCTGCTGTGAGGTCAAAGAAAATCTTTGATTCTCACCATAGTGGGGAAGCATCAGGTGAGTCGTGGGCCAGCCTAGCCTCCTGATCAGCTGCCAATATCTGCGATGGGCAACTTCAAGACTCCTGCTCTGCCATCTTATGGTTCTTTATCTGTATTCCAGAACTAGGCTGGACAGCTCTCAAATGAAGGGCACTTTCGAAGAGAGGACTGCCATCTGACTGCTCTTCAAAATAAAGGGTGTCCTCTGTGAAGCACCACCTTAGCATTAAGCAGGTGCTAAACAAGTGCACTGTTCATATACATTCAGGGTGAAAACTAAGATGGATGTTAATTGGGGCTGATGAAAAGTGAAGAGTTTGCCTCCAGAAGTTGCATTCAACTGAGGAGTGTGGCTTTAAACTCCAGGCCGATTTCTTTCCAAGTAGCTGACAAAGGCTCAATAAAACTAGGGCTGATAGGAAGGAGGCACTAAGAAAACTATGGGATTTTTGTTTAAAATGTTTTATTTTGGGGGACAGAACATGAATAGAGACAGGGGTGCTTTAGCTGTTGGAATTCTGTCTGACGTGTACTTCTTAAAACCAGAAGGGAGCCTTTTGTCAATAAAAGGGAAGGAAGTCTAGCTAGTATTAATGTATTTATTACACTTGGCCCAAGGTCATTCAGTAATTTTCATGTCTGAGTATTAAAAACATGGGTTTTCTGAGTCTTGCTGTCAAAGTCTAGCCAACTATGCCACACTGCTTTCTAGGTATGAAATACCAATCTCCTTGTCTTGTAGTAGGCAAAAGTTATACCATTCTAGGAACAATAGCTTGTGCTTTCCATGCAATGGCCAAAGGACATCGCAAGAAGCAGTGCTATTCCTAGCAGCAGATGCCTGCTCAGCTTGGCTTTTACAGGCGTGTGAATAGTATGGAGCTTTTACTAAAGAGGCATGGATGATTTCTGCAATGCCATCACTAGCTAGAGCTATATCAATTTTTTATGTCATCAGGTTTCATAACTCTTCATTTGTTAATCTGGTTCTCAGTAGTTCTTCAACTCCTAAGGTTTTCTTCCAAGGTTTTTTTTTTGTAATTAAGTGTTTTTTATTTTAAAAAGCAGTACATATCACACATAGTATTATACAACTTAAAAAATCTAAAGGTGCTATTTATGACAAAGATGTAACCTTCCTTTGGGGGGGGGCGGTTGTTCAGAGTTGATAAAAATTGTGTTGCTAATAATAATAATGATAAATTTTATTTATATTTATATCCCGCCCTCCCCAGCCGAAGCCGGGCTCAGGGCGACTAACAACATTAAAACAGTACAACATTATAAAAACATTATAAAAATTAATTAAATCATAATTGATGGCAACTATAAACTAAAGTTTTGCAAAGATTGCCAAAGGAGGGAGTCAGGCTGCACCCTGGCCAAAGGCCGGAATATTCCGGAAGCTGGAATTTTAAAGGTGTTTTTGTTTTGCCAAAGCTAAGATGACATCTGGGATGCAGGTGGCGCTGTGGGTTAAAGCCTCAGCGCCTAGGGCTTGCCGATCAAAATGTCGGCGGTTCGAATCCCTGCGGCGGGGTGCGCTCCCGCTGCTCGGTCCCAGCGCCTGCCAACCTAGCAGTTCGAAAGCACCTCCGGGTGCAAGTAGATAAATAGGGACCGCTTACCAGCGGGAAGGTAAACGGTGTTTCCGTGTGCGGCTCTGGCTCGCCAGAGCAGCGATGTCACGCTGGCCACGTGACCTGGAAGTGTCTCCGGACAGTGCTGGCCCCTGGCCTCTTAAGTGAGATGGGCGCACAACCCCAGAGTCTGTCAAGACTGGCCCGTACGGGCAGGGGTACCTTTACCTTTACCTTTACCTTTACCTTTACCTTTACCTTTACCTTTACCTTTACCTTTACCTTTACCTTTACCTTTACCTTTAAGATGACATCTATCAATCACTGCTTCCCTCCGCCCCCATTTAGATTATCCCTACATGGTTAGTTATCACCTGTGATGTTTTACCCGCTGTGTGAGATGTCCAAGCTACTATTCTGTGCTGCTGAAAGGCATTTATTTTTACCTGGCAGGAAACTCTTCTGTCTTTGGGAATTTGAATCTGACATTTTGAGAAACCTGCCACTGGAGTGTTCAGCTATTTGAACATGAAGTTATTTACATCTGTGCTAACGCAAGGAGGTTGTGTGGCACCACAATGCACCTCAGCACAACACAGTCTTAAGGCTATTTGTGTGGCAGGATGACTGTACTCTTCCAGCCTAGCATCATGATCTGCAAGAAACCATGCATTTTCATACGAGCTCGTTTTGTATTTGCTCATCATGCATCGAACCAAGGGAACGAGCTTGTGCTGGGCTTTGACACTCTTAATTAGAAATGCAACACTAGCCAGGGCTTGGAGAAACAGGTGCATTTGTGGGGTGCTCTGGTTTACAAGCATTTGGGCCACAGGAAAAAAATTGTACGGATGGAATCTTCCAAGGATGATTCGAGATTGCTGTGATATTTGGGGAATGTAGCCTTTGAGATGAGATTGCGCTCTGCGAACACTGAAAAGTTTGCTCAAAGTCAGATCATCAGGTGTCGCTATGGGAATCCACAGCAATGAATTTCCCTGCGGATTTCAGCAGAATAAATAATCACAGCTCTAGCGCTAGCAGTACTGTTGCTTACTCAGAAAACAAGCTAGGGACATAAGCAAGCCAGTGGCTGTTATCTTCTTCCACAGTGTGCTCTGGCACGTACTTGTATTACTGAGTATCAGTCCCTCGTGCGTCAACCTACAGAAGCAGACAACGTCTTATGATAAAAGGGAAGCCCAAGTGTCGGGTCAGCCACTGGGATAGAGTTGAGGAAGTCAATGTTTTACACCTCGGCTGCTTGACCCATGCAAGGTCAGCTATGATATTTCAGCTGTAGGGAACGAGTCCAGAATTCCCATTCTGCTTTTTCAAAGCAATTTAAACTTAAACATTAAAAACAAAACTGGCTGGGCTCCACCGTTCTAAATATGGCTGTTGCACAATTGGACGCCAGAGCGCTATCTCTTTCCAAGTTTAGCCAAAGGCCTCAGTCCTGCAAGGTGCTAATGCCATTTGTTTGTAATGGCTTTGGCAAGAGTTACGGATAGTTAGCACTTTACCTCGTAACACTTTCTTAACAATACAAGGCTGAATCTCTACCAATAGACTGGGTGAGGTGTTGAGGTATCACTAAGGGACGGCAAATTTATTTTAATAGTTCGTTTTCTTCCCATCATGGTGGGCAAGGCACCATTTTTTGTTTTGTTTTGTTTTGTTTTTTTTGCCTCAAGCACCAGAATGCCTCAGAATCTGTGGAGAAACATCTCTGTTTACTAAAGACTGTCAATAGAAACTATTATGCAGCACAATACACAAGCATTCAAGCAACTTGAAAGAACAACTTTGAATGGTCAGCAATCCAGAAGAACTAGTGTGCTCTTTTCACATAATGGTTATGCTGCACAAAGCTACAACAGGGTCATGAAAATGCCTTGTGGACTTATAGTGCAACTAGTTAATTAGGAGACTTGGGTAGCTGTCACACAATCTATAACTAGTGCAGTTGTTGGAAACTTAGGATCTTATAATTTCAATGCCAAGATGCTAACATCACACTGATTTTCAAACCAGAAATTCACATGCAATCCTGAGGTTCTATCCATACACTGTTAGATGTCTGTCAACAAGTGCATATCTTTTTATTTAGAAAATGCATTGACAAATCCCAGATCTCATAGTATTAAAAGCTCCCTGGAGGGCTATGAATCAGTGTTATATTCATTGTTCCCTTAAGGGGTGGGTAAGGACACCCCCTGCCCACAGGAAGTCACTTTTTCACTTCTGATTTTTGAGCATTTAGCATACACTGCCATCATGCTTTCAGCCTTTTCTCTGCAACCACTACGACTCCAAAATTACACACACACACACACACACACACACACACACACATATATATATATATATATATATATATATATCCTTAGCTTTGCAACAGTGACTGCATCATTCATCAAGCAGCAAGAAAAATGGAAAATACTGAACAACCCATTATTGAAATTACTGGAGATTACAATTACCCGTAAGAACCACAAGTGCCTCTCAAATAGTTTCCCCTTGTTACAAGATGATTCACCACCTGACTGGCATTGTGGCTTGTGTGCAGGTAGGTGTTGGGAAGGAGAGGCAAAGCAAATGCAAGGTAAGCTTCAAAAAGCAGTATCACACAACCAGCTCTCAGCATCATGTTTGGGGTACAATAGTCCTACTTTTACCATAACTAAATGGTTCAACCCAAATGAATTAGAATTGTGGCCCTCGATTGAAATGCAACCACAGAACTGGGACTTCACTTTCAAACTAGATTTTCCTGACCTGCACCCAGTGGCGTGGCGTGGCGTGGGGGGTGCAGGGGGGGGGGCGGCCGCACCGGGCACAACATTTGGGGGTTAGGGTTAGGGATAGGGTTAGGGGGCGCAAATCCAGGGTTAGGGGGCGCAAATTACTTGCCTTACCCCGGGTGCTGACAACCCACGCTACGCCACTGCCTGCACCTCACTGATAGTGACACTTGGGGCAGGGGAAGGATTCAATTCCGTTTGCACTTCACCTAATTTGCACATTCAGAAATAATATGTGAACCAAAGCACAGCCCTCTTTCGAAACCTTGCATTTCTCCAAACTTTGCAGTGCCTTCCTCCAGCCAAGCAATGCGTAGGAAAATACAAATACTAGGCAACATGTGCATATAATTGTGAAATAACATATAAAAATGTGTTGGATTGGGAGGGGGGTGCTTCACAAAAATGTGCATATGCGGAGAAATTTGCAGTAAAACGTTGATGCATTTCCATGAGGACTCTTTAAAAAAGCCAAAATCCCACGCACAAACTGATGTGGAAATGTGGTGAATTGAATTTAAGATTGGAAAAATAAGAAAACTGAGAGAAACAAAGACAGACAGATCCACCCACCCCTATAGGATCCTACGAGCCAAGATTGGGTATGTAAATCTTCATATATCAGCCTTTATCTCTAGTAAAATGTGAAATCGTAGACAAAGATTCCCATTCCCATTTTCTAGGTCACACAGCACAGAAATTCAAATGAGGAGATGTTTTGACTTCCAAGAGATTCCACCAGGAAGGGCTGCCATAAGGTTATTCTTCTTGTCCCTGATGGTTATTTTATTCTAGGCAGCCAAATATTAAGTATGTTGCATCAAAACCAATCTATTATCTTCTTCCCTTCCCTTCCCCTGGTACCCTCATCACTCACAGTATCAAGGGCAACCCAAATAGCAAACAGCTTTGTAGAGACCTTTTGGAAGAGTGTTCTCATCACCAGTGTGGGCAATCTTAGGTTGCTCTAGCCAAGAAGAAGTTTGGTTTATTTCAAAGCCTCTCCTTACCTTGGGGACACAGGGAGGAAGCCAAGGGCACTGGACCAGGACTGGCAGAACACTCAGGCACCCCAAGCAAATGGCAAAGTTTATCATTTATATTGCCATATGACAAAGCCCACACTGGTAAGTAGACCCTGCCAAGTTAGGAAACTGCATGTTTCTGCAATCTGTCCTTGTCTGACAAATACAGCAAGTAAATTAATTGAATTAATAAAGGGCAACAGGAGTGGGAGGGAAGGAGGGGAAAGGTAAATAGGAAGGAAACAGATGCCATTACGCAAGATCCCAAGGACCCAACATTCTGAACTTTGCAAAATAGTTATCTTCCCATCAGGTCTTAAATTATATCCCAGGCTGTGAATGCCAGCATAAGCAGACCGTGTGTCAACCATGTTCACAGAACCACTAAAGCAGTCCGCAGCCTGCGATTGAGATGATAATGATGATGCTGATGCCAATAAAATAATAATAATAATAATAATAATAATAATAATAATAATAATAATAATTTTTATTTGTATGCCTCCCATCTAACTGGGTTGCCCCAGCCACTCTGGGTGGTTTCAAACAGCAAAACATCAAACAGCAAAACATCAAACATTAAAAACTTCCCTATACATGTGGCCTTCCAGAGTCCTTTGCAGGGATGTCTATGTTTTAAGAACTGGGTCCAGCAGGATTTGTGACCCTGCGTACTACCTCTTTGATCACATGGTACAGGTTCTTAGGGGAAGCAAGTTGTCTTGAGCCAAGCTGTAAAAGGTAAAGGTAAAGGACGCCTGACAGTTAAGTCCAGTCACGGACAACTCTGGGGTTGTGGCTCTCATCTCACTTTACTGGCCGAGGAAGCCGACATTTGTCCACAGACAGTTTTTCCGGGTCATGTGGCCAAGATGACAAAGCCGCTTCTGACGAAACCAGAGCAGTGCACAGAAATGCCATTTACCCTCCCACCGGGGTGGTACCTATTTATCTACTTGCACTTTGACGTGCTTTCAAACTGCTAGGTTGGCAGCAGCTGGGACCGAGTAACAGGAGCTCAACCTGTCGCGGGGATTCGAACCGCCGACCTTCCAATCAGCAAGCCCTAGGCTCAGTGGTTTAGACCACAGCGCCACCCCTTAGAATCATAGGCTCTCTTAGGATCATAGGATCACAGAATTGGAAAGAACCCTGAGGATCATCGAGGTTGACAAGAGGAACAAGGCACAAATATACTTTTGTGGGAGAGCAGTGGAGCTTAATTTTGTTTACAAATTACAAAAAGATGACTTCCAAAGGTTTATATGCCCACCCTGTGGAATGCCCTCCCATCAAGGAGATAAGTAACTATACAGCCTTTAGAAGACATCTGAAGGCAGCCCTGCAGAGTTTTTTTATGTCTGATGTTTTATCATGTTTGTGTGTATGCTGGAAGCTGCCCAAAGTGGCTGGGGAGACCTAGTCAGGTGGGAGGGGTACCACTATTACTACTACTAATAGTTCAACCCCCTGCAAAGCAGGAATATGCAGCTGCCCCTTATGGAGATCAAACCTGCTATTTTGTGGCAATCAGCACCATGCTCTAACCAACTGAACGGAAAGTTTCAGTTTCCAATGTTAAATTCAGTTCTCCCACGTATCCATATCAGTTTGTGGTTTGTTTGTTTTTAAGCCTGCAGGAAATTTTGTATGCGTTTGCATGTGCATTTTACCTAAAATTGTATTAATTTTATTTGCGACTTTATAATCTGCACTTCCATTAAAATATAGCAGGGCAGAGTACAACATATAAGGATGAAACAGCAACAAAAAAATCCATCCAAACATAATTAAAAGCATTAATGTATCTATAAATACTGACTGGTTAAAAGAGGGGAAATTTGTGTAATGGGCCACCCAATTCTAAAAAGTTTTCAAAAGATGACTGGAGGGAGGGGTTTCCGCTGATGCTCTATTGGTAGGGAGTTCCACAGGGCAGATCCTGCCACGCTAAAGTGGGGTCCCATAGTGGGGACCAACCAAATTTCAGAGTGTGGGGAACCACCAGACATGCTCCATTAGAGGACCTCGTGGATAAAGAAGATGCACAAACAATCAGGCAGTCCCTAATGTACTTTGGTCCCAAGTTGCTTAGCGCTTTGTGGATTAACACACGTACCTTGAACCTGAACTGGTAGCAAATTGGCAACTTTCCCAGCAGTGAAACTTTCCCAGCAGTGGAGTAACATGTACAGTACCCAGTCATCTGCTCCTGTGAGCTGACTGGCTGCTGCCCCACATAAAACACTTTACAATCAAACCTTGAAGTTGCCAATGCACTGTGGTTGGGTTGTCACACCCCAGGAGCTGCCACAGCTGGTATACTATCCTGGACCTGATTTAAAAAAACAACACTTTGCTACAGAGGTCACATGGGCCTCTAGTAACATAAATGGATAAAGGAGTACCCTGGACTGCACTCCTGCTCCTTCAGACCTCTCTCCAGGATACAAGAACTACCCACCCATAAAGCCTCCATCTTTCAAGGATTCAAGTTCAGTGTATTGACCATCACCTAGTCCAGCACTGTACCCAAGCACTGGTCCAGTGCTTGCACAGCCACTCTTGACTCAGCTGTAATGGAGAAACAGAGTTGGGTATCATCAGCATACTGAGGACACCTTGCTCCAAGCCTCCTAATGACCATTCTCAATGGCTTCATTTAGATGTTGAAAAGTTTCTCTCCTTCTCCACCCCTGCCCATGACCTTCTTGTTTTTTAAGCTTTTTTTGTACTTTCCTTTTAGCAAAAGAGAAAACAGTCTGAGAAAATGCTTCCCCCACCTATTCTGCTTAGAGTGCTACCCCACTACCCCTTAAAGCTAGTTTTTGTACAGCTGCTAATGAGAATCAACAGGAATATCAATCAGATGTCCTCTAAAACATGGTCCCTTCCCTTTCTTCTGAACAGCTGGTAGCACTGGAAGACTTGGGACTGTTCTGATCCAAGCTGGATGAAATTATTTATTTGACATGAACCTAAAATATTGCTGTTGCACTAAGTCACTTTTTTTTTTTTTTAACAAGTACACTAATGAGGAGAGGGAGGAAAAACCATAAACAGGCACTTTTCCAACTCCCAGCAGCAATCATTAATTAAAAGGGAAAGGAGTCAAATACTTCCAAAAGGAAGGGGGCAATGCCAGCTGGTTTCATGAGGTTTATTTAAATCTTTCAGCAAGTCCTGATCGATACTCCGAGGAGAAAAGAACAGTTCTCTTGCTCACTACAGGGCAAGAAAACCCACACATTAAAACTCATTTTTCTTCTCATCAGTGACGTGCCACAAACAACTTTTGCTTCGCTACAGATAAGGGGTCAGTGCACATCTCCTTCTAACCCAGCGTGGTCTTGCGGTTCCCTTCTTCGCTTTGCTCTCTTGTTCATTACTGAGAAACAAGCACCTAGTGGAATTTTTTTGGCTTTCCAGCCCATGATTAGTGCCTGCCTCTCTTTGAACCGGTGCCCGCAGGTGCCCAGTGGGAGACTTTTTAAATAACATGCATTTCCCAAGGACAAAAATGTAACCTGTTTTGGTTTGTTGACTTGTTTCTAAATGTGCTTTCTGGTTACAAAAAGCATCTATCCTGAACTGAGCAAATAAGGTGCAGGAGGGGAGGAGAACCAACTGAAGGTGGTGCGGTACACTAAGCATGTTTGAAAACAAATTTAGAGGGTGTAATCGTGAACATGTTCTGGCCTGACCCTAATCAATTAAGCATGCTATGGGACCACAGCTTTATTTGGGTGTATGTTCCATTGAAATCAGTCTGGTGAACTTTTAGTTCTTAGGGACTGGGCTGCCAAGTCTGAAAACTGGCATTACTATGGACCACATCCTTGTCTTCACTGCATCACTGTCTTAGCTGCAGTTTCCCCCATCTATTTCCTTGTTATCTGGAGGTTTCAAGTGGCTGTGCAGTAATCTGGTCCAACCCCCTGCAGTTCAGGAAGCTTTTTGCCCAATGTGGGGCTTGAACCCACAACCCTGAGATTCAAAGTATCATGCTTTACCAACTGAGCTATTTCATCATTCCTTGATTCATCCAGCTTCACAAGAACTCATGAAGAAGATTATTATTATACCCACTTAACAGACAGACTAAAGCACACTGACTGAGCCCCCAAGCACATGCAATTTAATCCACAGCTGTACTGGGACAAGTACCATGATCTCCAAGATCCAAACCTTAAGATTCCAGACCTGCACAAGACCATGAGATTTGGGATTTAACCATTCCTGCTGCTGCTGAAATTACCATGAGAAGAAATAAAGCATATGTGATACAGAAATGCCCGGCATATTTCTGAGATACTGTATGAAGTCATGAAATAAATAAAAAAAGAGGATTTGGGAGAAAGATCATTACTCATAAATATATCCCTAAAAAGAGAGCAGCCTGGTTATTTACTGTCAACTCTAACTGTTCAGCATAGGAGGGAGACGGAATTCAGAGGAACAAAATAAGGATTACAACATGCGAATAGAGAAGAAGAGCTGGGATTAATGAAAGAGGTAGGTAGCAGAGATAGGTCCTTCAACAAATGCATATTAAACTTTGAGAATTCAATGCTGCAGGTATTGTGATAGTCTTAGCCAACTACAACAAAATATCCTCTTTTTTTTGGTGGGGGGGAATGCAAGGCATCTCTTTCAATTGCTACTAATTATCAGTGGGGCAATTAGGTCTTCCAGTGTCCTTCAAAAGGTGGTTAAACCACCCCAGACTCATTCTGAAGTCTGGCGCCTTGAATGTTAGAACTAAAGTCATCACAATAACTAGAAACACAACCCATCCCCATATTCATATGTGATGGATTCTGGGGACCAGCAAGGACTGGTGAATATCATTGTTTTGTCACATTTATTAACTTTCTGGACATCCAGTTATTGAGCTTAGAAAGACCACTGGGTTGGCCCAACATGGCCTTCCTTAGCTTCCCATCTTGTTTGTTTTGTTCCAAAGGATAGTGCCCCCCCGCAAGTGGTTCTAAGGTACTTTCATTCAGATGCTCAGGTAACAACATATTTGAACTTCACATCTAATGTGAAGAAAACGTCTAGAGCAGACACATTCACAAAGTCTGAGAGCGATCAAAAGACATTCCTTCTAATCAAGAATTCCGTTTATGGGGGAAGCGCTCCCCCCAAAATAAACTACAGTTAAGCACATACAAAGACTGCAAAAGGGTTTTTACTTTGGCCCTAGCAATTTCATTGAGTCTTCACTAAGCCCGGGTCTGTCCAAATTGACTGGGGCAGTGGGTGGGGAGAACACACCACCCAGTCTCTCAAGATTCATGAGGCCTCTATTCTCAATGTATGTACACATGACTAAGTCCAGTAGGGCTTGCTGACAGAAATGTTTCAGGGTAGCTGCTTCTCAAATGCTGCTCAGTCCCAGTGGTTCTGCACGTGTGCGCGCGCACACGCACACACGCGCACACGCACACGCACACCTGACCAGTTGCACCTGATCTGCCTACATGACAAACGCATCCCATATTCCAAAGTTGCTTAACTCTTATGGCTTCCACCAATGCACAACACAATATGGCTTAGATGCTGCTGCTGCTGTGCTTAAATATCAGTATACCTGCCTGCCTGCTGGTTGGCTTCCTACCAATGAACCCTGAGAACTGTACTACGGTGGGATTAAGGATCTCTAATAAAATTATATAATCAGCTTTCCAGGTTCTTTCGGAGAAATCCTGATAATTAAAGCTGTTTCAAACTGATTTCAGTTTGTAGTTTGGATGAGACTCGTTTTCCTTTTGGGGCAAAATTCCTGGCATTCCCTGTAGGATTCCCGACCCTCCAGGTCATTCATCTGTATAGACTGGCCTTGTGTAATCCGTAAGTGGACAAACAGAAGTCAGTGAGGAAGGGGATGGGGGGGGGAATCCCACAGGCCATTCCCATGGAAGGATCCTCACTACTTTTATCCAATAACACAACGGACCAGGTACGGTATTGTCAAGCTTCCTGATTTCTGAATCAGATTCAGGACTTTGCTCCCACTGCTGGTTCAGTGTTGTATTTGAACCGGCAAGCAAGGTGCAGTGAGGCGGTTGCCACCATGGGCCACCATCCACTGAAAAGTCTCCCTTCTGGAATGAATGGGAACCAGGCAAGATTACCCTTCTTCATGTCAGTGCCACACACAGCAGAACTGCCCCTTGGATTGTGCCTAAACCACTTAAGTTTACATCTCGGTCAGATTCTGGGGGTGGGGGTAGCAACCCATCATATGCAGCTTTCCCCTTCCTTCCCATTTGTGGTTTGTTCCCCCCAACCCCTTTTTGTGTACATCAGATCCAATGCTAAATTTCAGGCTGCATTCCCTGTTTAAAAGCCTGCCATAAATTATTTCGTGCGTGCTTTAAACTGTAACTAAATCATATAATAAATAGGATGGGTGTGAAAGGAGCTTCTGCTAGGGCAGCTTTGTGTATGTGTTTGCCAGAAAGACTCTCTCTCTCTGTCATGCAAATGCTATAATTATATTTTAAAAGGGGGGGGGAGAGAACCCCACATTCTCTTGTCACTGCAGTAGATGGAGCAGTCGCTGGCTTCCTTGAGCTCCCTTTACAGTCTAATTCTCTCTCACACAGAGACTTTTTAAAAAGAAACATTCTTCATATCTCCCCGCTAAAATTGCCTAGTTCTTGAAGGCGAGGGAAATTATTAAAAGCTTTATTTATTTATATCTCCTCTGCATCCATCCACAGTTCAAGAGAGAAGGTGGGAGGGTGCGAGTTGGGGAGTGCGGGGGGGGGGGGAAGCGTCTGGGAAATGCTAACTTTTGCTTAATAAATGTGAGGCCAGAAGCTCAGGACACATTGTTATGTCTGGGTCTGAGGTGAGGGTGGGAGGTAGATTGCGTGTATAAATAAATAGATGGATTACATTCATACATGCCCAGTGACTTCCCTAAGGTTTGTTTCTCGTGGGTGGGGGCACTTGTGTGTGTGTGGTCCTTTGAAATCATAGTTCTTTGGATCGGAAATGCACAGAAAGAACGGAAAGAGGGGCAGGTTCCTGAAGATTAAGTCCCCCACCCTGAAAACTTCTCTTACAACTGTACCCTCCAAGTTGATCATGCTATGGTAGCAACTGTCCGCCCAGATTTCCTCCTGGGGAGAAGATAGACCTTTTTTAGATGTGTTTTTGTAGCAGAGCAATCCAGGATTATCCATGTTAAGTTTTATTCCGGCTCTCATCTCCTCAGCTAAAAGATGAGAAGGAAAGCTTGGGGGGGGGGGGCGGAGGGGAGAGAGAGAGAGAGAGAGAGAGAGAGAGAGAGAGAGAGAGAGAGAGAGAGAGAGAAGAGGCAAGAGGGAATCAGAGCAAATCCGTCTCGGAGGGAGAGCGCGCGAGAGACCTGCTCTTGTTTCCTTCCCATAGTTCTTCTCTCCATTGAGAGTTACATATTGTTTCCATTTTCTAGTACTTTTCTGGAATTCCATGTTATGACTTCAGCCCCAGAGAAATCCCTGCCTAGTAGGGCAGGAAACATTGAGAAACCCCTTCAACAGATTTTGGAAAAACTTCCAAGTCATGAATTGGAGACAGACGTAGCAGAGAGACACAGAGACGGGGAGATCTCCACCAACACACACGCACATAAGAAAACATCACACACCACTTCTTTCCTGCCCTGTAGAAAAAGCTTCAAAAGTTTGGAAATCATCATAATTTTCCCCCTATTTTTTTTTAAAGGTAAGGCGCCTTGCATGCGACAGGCTGCCTCCTCTGGGAGTAAACAGCTTTCTCCTCCCTCAGTTATTTGCGTTACATTTTGTCTACCCTCCCCCCCCCAAAAAAAAAGCTTTTTGCAACAAATGGACTAGCTTGCAGGCTGGTGGTCCAGAGGTCTTTATGGCGGCGGCAGCAACCCCCACTCCCCTCCCGGGAAGACGCAACTTCTTGGGCTGCTGGGACGAGCGAGGAGAGGAAACTTCGCTTACCTTCAAGCTGCGAAAGGGAGGGCAACTGCCCCGGCTTACCTTGGGGGGTGGGGTGGGGGGTGGAAAAAGGATATGGGTTGCACACGATCCTGAGGCACCAGCTCCTGGGTCGGCTGTGCTGGCTCAAATAGAAGAAGACGATCGGCGCGAGGGCCGGGTAAGGGAGCGCTTCGCCGTCCGAGTCCCCGCTGCCCGGGTCCTTCTCCTTGTCCCCGGGGACCGAGCGACCTCCATCTCCCGAGAGATCGTTAAGGCGGACGAAGGTCTTGGAGGCGCTGTCCTCCTCCGGGTCCTGCTCCTCGGCTGCTCGCGGTCCATCCTCGTCCATTCTCCGGCCACCAGACCCGGGTCCGACCAGCTGACCGAAGGAAAGAAGATGCGCCCCGGGAGAAGAGAGGCAGGGAGCGGGAGAGGAGAGGGCAGGAGCTCCTTAGGCGTTAGGACGATGAGCCGGCCATGGGGCTGAATCGCTGGCCATGGGGAGCTTCGCGGTGGGGGGTGGCAGCGGGGCTGGCTCGGGAAAGGAAGGGGCTTCAGAAGCGGCGAGGGAGCCTCCTCCCCTCCCGCTGGGGCGGCTGCGTAAAGCCCGCTCTCTCCATCGGGATCCAGAGCGCAGCCGGCACGGGAGCTTCTCGTCACTTTTGGCGCCTTCTTTCTCCCCCAAGATCCGGGGAAGGAGGGCTGGGGAAAGGAGGGAGTCCCCGCTTAGCGGCGAGGAGGGTGGGAGCCGGTACCCCGATGATCCACCCAGCTCCTCCGCGCTCCAACTCCGGGGCGCATTGCCGGGCGAGCGGGAAAGAGGAGCAGACGACGGAGATTGCTGCGGGGGGCGCCTCTTTCAGGTCCGGCTGAATGGGGAGACTCCGCTCCTACCCCTCCAGCCTCAGCATCCTCGTCGTGCCGGGGACTGCGCGGGGTATCCTAAGGGTTTGGAAGGGATCCAGAGAGGATGGGGCCTCTCCTGCAGGTTGGGCTCCTCCCGCCCTGCGGGGGCTACTGGAGAGGGTGGGTAGGGGTGACACGAGGTTTGGGGGGGAGAGCAGATGCAACGCGCGCGGAGCCGGAGCCGCAGGAAGGACGGTGAGGAGGGATGCTCCTCCTCGCCGCTGCCTCTGCCGGACGGGAGAAGCGAGCGACAAAGCTGGGCGCTCCGAGCACCTCACAGCTGGATCCCTCACTCCAACTTCAAGCCGGAGCTCCGCCCCGGAGCCGCGGCGCCAGCCAATCCCGAGCCCCCTTCAGACCCTCCTCATTGGCCGCGGGAGGCAGCCAGGAGAAAAAAAGATACAGCCCGGGCGAGAACCGCAGCTGGAAGCAGCGCCGCTAGGTACCCTCCCCTCCCGGCTACCTCAAGCGCCTTCATGGGGCGTGGAGAGCCCCTCTCGGATTGGCCCCTGAGCTGCCCAGGCACGGAGCCCGCTTCCACCACCGCCAGATCTCTTCGAGGAGGGCTGGGGCTTCCCTTTGAATGGTGCAGATCGGGGTCATTTCCCTTGCCCCAGATTGTGGGGTGGCGGCGGCGGCGGCGGCGGCGGCACAGGAGAGCCCCAGCTCGGCGCATAAACGAGGGCAGCCGAGCTTTCGAAGGCTTGCTGGAGGATTTGAGGGAGCGCAAAGAAAAGAGGGGAATGAGCGAGAAGCGATGGAACAAATGCTGACGAAGAGAGCAGGAGCAACTCGGCCGGAGAGAAAGCGAGAAGGACGGCCAAGAGCAGCCGATCGGGAGAGAGCTGTGAGCGCTGCTGCCTCGCTCCTGCTCCAGGGGGTGGCGGGGACTGGACATGGCCGGAGGAGGAGGAGGAGGAGGGCATCAGTCTGAACAAGGTGCCGCTGATCAAGGAGGCAAAGGGACGCATCCTGGCGGGGAACTAAGGAGGGGCACCAGGGTAGGATCCGCTCCAGGGCAAATCTGTGGGAGTTTCGCCCTCCCTTCTCTAGGCGCAAGGGGTCAGGTCAAAGCCATTTTCTAGACGGAAACTGCAGTGGCTCACTCCCTACCTGGAGACCAAACGCACAAATCTTGTTGTTTCTCTTTTTTTATATATATATAATATTTATTAATAGGTTTTTTTTTAATTATAACATAATAAACAAAACATACAAAAAACATCACATTTCATAACATATTTTCTTATCCTTTTTGGACTTCCTCACATCTCCCTCTCCTACGTTCCAAAATATAAAAATTAATTCAGCAATTTATCACCTTGTCCCCACCTTATCTAATTTTCCAATGTTATATCTTAAATTTTAGATATATTCATTTAACTTTTAAAAACTTTTTAGTTTAGCCTAATCATTATCTAAAAGTTGATTTTTTCCTAAATTTAGCTTATCTTCATAGTTCAGTTTATCTAATTCAATGGTGCCAAGTTGTTTGTGATCAAGCATCCTCCTTAACATTCATACAGTTTACAATATTTTTGCAAATAGTCCTTAAATTTCTTCCAATCTTCTTCCACCGTCTCCTCTCCCAGGTCTCGAATTCTGCCAGTCATCTCAGCCAGTTCCATATATTCTATCAGTTGCATCTGCCATTCTTCCAGTGTGGGCAGATCTTGGGTTTTCCAATGCTTCGCAATGAGTATCCTTGCTGCTATTGTTGCATACATAAAAAATGTTCGGTCATTCCTTAGCACCCTCTGGTCAACGATGCCCAAAAGGAAGGCCTCTGGTTTCTTAGGGAAGGTATACTTAAATACCTTTTTCAGCTCATTGTATATCATTTCCCAGAAGGCCTTAACCCTAGGGCAAGTCCACCAGAGGTGAAAGAACGTTCCTTCACTTTCCCTGCATTTCCAACACTTATTATCAGACAAGTGGTATATTTTTGCAAGTTTGACTGGGGTCATGTACCATCTATATATCATTTTCATTACATTTTCTTTCAAAGCATTACATGCAGTGAAATTCAGCCCAATGGTCCATAACTTTTCCCAGTCCTCAAACATAATATTATACCCAATGTCCTGTGCCCACTTTATCATAGCCGATTTAACCATTTCATCTTGTGTGTTCCATTTTAACAGCCTCAGCGCCTAGGACTTGCCGATCGAAAGGTCGGCGGTTCGAATCCCTGCGGCGGGGTGCGCTCCCGCTGCTCGGTCCCAGCGCCTGCCAACCTAGCAGTTCGAAAGCACCTCCGGGTGCAAGTAGATAAATTGGGACCGCTTACCAGTGGGAAGGTAAACGGCGTTTCCGTGTGCGGCTCTGGCTCGCCAGAGCAGCGATGTCACGCTGGCCACGTGACCCGGAAGTGTCTCCGGACAGCGCTGGCCCCTGGCCTCTTGAGTGAGATGGGCGCACAACCCCAGAGTCTGTCAAGACTGGCCCGTACGGGCAGGGGTACCTTTACCTTTACCTTTATACATTCTTGAGAGTACCTTAGTCTTAGGCTCTAACAGTTCCGTTTCTAACTTTGATTTTTCCACCTGGAATCCTAACTTTTTATCAAGTTTAAAAACTTCTTTAATCTGAGCATAATGTAACCAATCTCGCACTTTGTCTTTCATTTTCTCCTGACTCTGCAATTTCCAATTATCTCCATCTTTTTCTAATATTTCCCAATACTTCGGCCATTTGGCCTCCATACTGAGTCTTTTCCGGGCCTTAGCTTCCAATGGTGAAAGCCACCTTAGAGTTTTGTTTTCCAATAAGTCTTTGTATTTTGTCCAGACATTAAACACTGCTTTTCTGACAATATGGTTCTTGAAATTCTTATTGATCTTAACCTTGTCATACCATAAATATGCATGCCAACCAAACGCATTGTCAAAACCTTCCAGATCTAGTACATCAGTGTCTTCGAGAAGCAGCCAATCTTTCAACCAGCAAAAAGCTACTGATTCATAGTACAGCCTTAAGTCTGGCAGGGCAAAGCCCCCTCTTTCTTTCGCATCAGTTAATATCTTAAACTTAATTCTGGGCTTTTTGCCCTGCCAGACAAATTTAGAAATATCTCTCTGCCACTTCCGGAAACACTCTGTTTTGTCCACAATCTGTAATGTTTGAAATAAGAAAAGCATTTTCGGCAATACATTCATCTTTACAGCAGCAATTCGGCCTAACAAGGAAAGTTTCAATCTTGTCCAACTTTCTAAGTCTCTCTTAATTTCTGCCCAGCATTTCTCATAATTATCTTTAAATAGACTCAGATTTTTTGCTGTTATATTTACCCCTAGGTATTTTACTTTTTTAACCACGTTCAACTCTGTCTCTTTCTGAAACCGTTCTGACTCTGTAACTGTCAAGTTTTCAAATCTTGTTGTTTCTCTATGGTGAGAACGGTGTTCTCTGTACATGCCCAGAGGCATTGTACTGCTGTATTATAGCTGCACAGATAGCGGGAGACAAATAACCACAGCTGGTCTTGGAAGCGGTTCCTGCATTTGTGCCTGGAGACAACTTCGTGCATCTCTGTAGCAGAGGAGGAGGAGGATGGTCTGGTCAAGGTTTCTGGCGAACATGCTACAAGTCAAGTCCACGCTATGAGTTAGGCAGTATAGCAGGACATATATAGCCCCCACCCTCCCATCCTCAAACACCTTGGCATAATTTTGCCTCTAGCTTGCCAGGCCAGGAAACACAGAAACACCTGAAAGCAGACAGGAAAATAGACCTGACTCTACTTCAGGTCCAAACAAGCCACAAAGTCCCATGCTGATAGCCTCTGCTAGTCCAAGAGGAACAGACTGGGGATTCACAGGATCAGCTGGAGGTGGTACAACCCAGAAGAGGGAATGTTGTGTGAAATCCCCAGACTAATTGGTACCTCAGTAATTCTCTCCCCCACCTGTCTCTCTCTCAGAGGCATTCCCGAGCGTGCCACACGTACACACTTCCAGTTCAAAACACATGCCAGTCATACACATTGCCAGAGCAGGGCAATGCCTTGAACCTTAGACTAGGACCAGGAAGATCAGAATTCAAATATCCACTTGGAGCTAACTGGGTGGCTTTGGGCCAGTCACACACTCTCTGAGCCTAACCTGCTTCACAAGTTCATTGTGAGGATTAAAGGTGGAGAAGAACCATTTCATCTGTTTATATATCGCTAAAGGTAAAGGGACCCCTGACCATTAGGTCCAGTCGTGGCCGACTCTGGGGTTGCAGCGCTCATCTTGCTTTACTGGCTGAGGGAGCCAGCGTACAGCATGACTAAGCCACTTCTGGCAAACCAGAGCAGCGCACGGAAATGCCGTTTACCTTCCCACTGGTGTGGTACCTATTTATCTACTTGCACTTTGACGTGCTTTCGAACTGCTAGGTGGGCAGGAGCAGGGACTGAGCAACAGGAGCTCACCCTGTTGCGGGGATTCGAACCACTGATCTTCTGATCGGCAAGTCCTAGTCTCTGTGGTTTAACCCACAGCGCCACTCGCGTCCCACTAGTATTTATTAGTGGCGCACATAAAAATAAACCAAATGGACGGAATAAACCAAAAAATAAATCAAACGGATGGAAAACAGTAATAATTGATCATAAACCCGAGCTACCTCAGAATGCCTGCTGGAATAAGAAAGTCTTTGCTGTGTTTGCCTGGAGTTCAGTCTCTCTAATCTCAGCTGGGAGGTAGTTCCACAGGCTTGGACCCACAACACTGAATGCCCAGCTTCTGGTCCTTATGACTGTCTGTCTGAGCCATGGGAAAGAGTGCCCTCACCCTCAAATCTCAGTGATTGGGCAAGGTAATAAGGGATCAGGTGGTCCACGTGTGCCCCTGAGCTTCCTAGGATGAAGTGTTGGGGGGGGGGTGTTACAAATGTAATAAATTGCCAAGATGCCTGTTCCGTCATTAGGAATACAGAGGTTATGGGTTGGAGAAAAGGGCAAGTGTATGGGGAGATGGAGCACTCTGGTGTGCATTGCTCAGAAATGCCTTCCACCCCCCTCCCCAAACATACCATAGCTTTCAGCGCTCTGAGCTCCCTCCTCTGGCTCAGCCTCCGAAGATGACAGGATAAGGGCAGGATAAGGAAATAGCTGAACTAAGCAAAGATGTGAGCCCAAGGAGGGAATGCCACTTGAGAGGAACAAACGAATAAAGATAGGCACATGGCTCAAGGAAAGAGACTCGATAAGGGAGGAAACAGCCTGGGGATATAAGAATCAAGCAGCAAGCAATAAGCAGGTCATCTGGCTGGTGGGTTTCTGATGTCTGGGTAGACAGGCGAGAGGCAGAGCAAAAGAAGTGTGGAATTAGCACTATCAGCAGAACAGAGAAGGGATTTAACAACAGGCGTTCAGGGAGAGCTGGTGAGGAAATGAAGTTTAAGGGATGCTGCTGGGGAGCCAAGAAGAGGAGATGTCAAGATCAAGAGCCTGCAGAGGAGCAGTCTTGAGAAGCTGCTACTATACAGGGAACTGGCGCAAGACATTAACCAGGGCGTATGTTTCTCAGGCTGTACAGAGTAAAATTGTCAACAAAAGACAAGGCTTCTTGATATATCACTTTAATTCAGCCCTGACTGCATCCAGACCATCCTAGTGTGGCCTGCAGGCTCTGGCCTTGTGTAACGTCAATACTTTAACTGGGAACATCAGATGTGCTATGTGTCACATGGAGACAAGGGGTTATTCCAGATCTTGATGTATACACACGTCAAGAAAGTGTCAGACCAAAGTGTGGACGATTTTAATAATAATAATAATAATAATAATAATAATAATAATAATAATAATAAATTTTATTTATATCCCGCCCTCCCCAGCTGAAGCCGGGCTCAGGGCGGCTAACAACACTAAAACAGTGCAACATTATAAAAACATTATAAAAATTAATTAAAATCAAAATTGATGGCAATCATAAACTAAAGTTTTGTAAAGATTGCCAAAGGAGGGAGTCAGGCTGCGCCCTGACCAAAGGCCTGGTGGAACAGCTCTGTCTTGCAGGCCCTGCGGAAAGATGTCAAGTCCTGCAGGGCCCTTGTCTCTTGTGACAGAGCGTTCCACCAGGTTGGAGCCGCAGCCGAAAAAGCCCTGGCTCTAGTTGAGGCCAGCCTAACCTCTCTGTGGCCTGGCACCTTCAAGATGTTTTTATTTGAAGACCGTAAGTTCCTCTGTGGGGCATACCAGGAGAGGCGGTCCCGTAGCTGTGCAAATGTACCCTGGGACATCCCTGGGTCAGATTTCTGTGATTCCCCAAAGCGTTAACCCCTCTCTAAATAGCTGCAGGATTGGCTTTGGGTAGTCCCGTCAGAGAATATGAATTGGTTTGCTGAGGTCTTCTATCATGTAGTCAGTGCATTTTTGAAGTACTTGCAAGACATCATAAACTGGGCCACAGAAATTCAAAGGACGTTTGCCAACATGAGCTAATTTGATGAGAAGGAGTGTACTCCACCAAGTCAAGTACGGAAGATGTATCAACCTGCATCCTAGATTTACACTGTGGGCGACAAAGATGTGGCTCATGGGTCTACTAGTTGGCCATGCTCAATCTATTTATTTTTTTTAAATATTTATTAAGGTTTTTTAAATACAAAATGCAAAAATAATAAACAATATAACATGTATCATAACATATTTTCAAAGCTTCTTTGGACTCCCTCACGTCTCCCGCTCCCACTTACATCATTATAAACTTTTACCAGCAATTTATCATCTTGTTTACATTCTTAAATCCCGTTCATTTAATTTAGTCTAATAGTTCTCCCAAAGGTTTATGTTTCCCTCCATCACACTTGTCATCCAGATTACATCTATTTTAAGGTAAAGGTAAAGGTAAAGGTACCCCTGCCCGTACAGGCCAGTCTTGACAGACTCTGGGGTTGTGCGCCCATCTCACTTAAGAGGCCAGGGGCCAGCGCTGTCCGGAGACACTTCCGGGTCACGTGGCCAGCGTGACATCGCTGCTCTGGCGAGCCAGAGCCGCACACGGAAACGCCGTTTACCTTCCCGCCGGTAAGCGGTCCCTATTTATCTACTTGCACCCGGAGGTGCTTTCGAACTGCTAGGTTGGCAGGCGCTGGGACCGAGCAGTGGGAGCGCACCCCGCCGCAGGGATTCGAACCGCCGACCTTTCGATCGGCAAGTCCTAGGCGCTGAGGCTTTAACCTTTAGCGCCACCTGCGTCCCATTACATCTATTTTAGTGGTGCTCAATTATTTATAGTCTGGCATCCTTCTTAACATTCAACCAAATTACAATATTTTTGTAAATAAATTCTAAATTTCTTCCAGTCTTCTTCAACCCTTTCCTCTCCCAGGTCTTGGATTCTGCCGGTCATCTCAGCCAGTACCATATAGTCTATCAGTTGCATCTGCCATTCTTCCAGTGTGGGCAGATCTCGAGTTTTCCAATGCTTGGCGATGAGTATCCTTGCTGCTGTTGTTGCATACAGGAAAAAGGTTCTGTCCTTCTTTATCACCCTCTGGCTGACAATACCCAGGAGAAAAGCTTCTGGTTTCTTAGGGAAAGTATACTTAAATACCTTTTTCAACTCATTATATATCATTTCCCAGAAGGCCTTCACTCTAGGGCACGTCCACCAGAGGTGAAAGAATGTTCCTTCATTCCCTTTACATTTCCAGCATTTGTTATCAGACAAATGGTATATTTTGGCAAGTTTAACTGGGGTCATGTACCATCTATATATCATTTTCATTACATTTTCCTTCAAAGCATTACATGCAGTGAAGTTCAACCCAGTGGTCCACAACCTTTCCCAGTCCTCAAACATGATATTGTACCCAATGTCCTGTGCCCACTTTATCATAGCCGATTTAACCATTTCATCTTGTGTATTCCATTTTAACAGCAAGTTATACATTCTTGAAAGTACCTTAGTCTTAGGTTCTAACAGTTCTGATTCAAATTTCGATTTCTCCACCTGGAACCCTAACTTTTTGTCATTTTTGAAAACTTCTTTAATCTGAGCGTAATGTAGCCAGTCTCGCACTTTATCCTTCATTTTCTCCAAACTCTGCAATTTCCAATTGTCTCCATCTTTTTCTAAAATTTCCCAATATTTTGGCCATTTGGCCTCCATATTGGGTCTTTTTCGGGCCTTAGCTTCCAGAGGTGATAGCCACCTTGGAGTTTTATTTTCCAATAAGTCTTTATATTTTGTCCAGACATTAAACACTGCTTTTCTGACAATATGGTTTTTAAAGGCCTTATTGATTTTAACCTTATCATACCATAAGTATGCATGCCAACCAAAAGCATTGTTAAAACCTTCCAAATCCAATACATCAGTGTCTTCGAGAAGTAGCCAGTCTTTTAGCCAGCAGAAAGCTGCGGCCTCATAGTACAACTTTAAGTCCGGCAGGGCGAAGCCCCCTCTCTCTTTCGCATCAGTTAATATCTTAAACTTAATTCTGGGCTTTTTGCCCTGCCAGACAAATTTAGAGATATCTCTCTGCCACTTCCGGAAGCACTCCGTCTTGTCCACAATCTGTAGTGTTTGAAACAAAAACAACATTTTTGGCAATACATTCATCTTGATAGCAGCAATTCGGCCTAGCAAAGAAAGTTTCAATTTTGTCCAACTATCTAAGTCTCTCTTAATTTCTGACCAACATTTTTCATAATTATCCTTAAATAGACTCAGATTTTTTGCTGTTATGTTTACCCCTAGGTACTTTAATTTTTTAACCACATTTAATTCTGTCTCTCTCTGAAACCGTTCCGACTCTGTAACTGTCAATTTTTTTCCCAATACCTTGGTTTTCTGTTTGTTTAGTTTAAATCCCGCCACCCGACCAAAGTCTTGAATCAATTGTAATACTCTTTTCGTACTAGATTCTGGCTCCTGCAGGGTCAAAACTAGGTCATCTGCAAAAGCTTTAAGTTTATATTGTTTCGCTCCGACCTGGGCCATGCTCAATCTAAACACCCCTTTATCCACTGAAGGCTCTCAACCACCCTCCAAAATAGTTTGTTGGGCAAGTGTGTTGGAAATAGCTCCATTGCAAGGATGGGGAGCCCATGGCTCACCTTCCAGTATGGACCCCACATCACCAGATGTTGCTTACCTCACATCATCCCTAGCCATTGGCTATGCTGGCTGGGGCTGATGGAAACCGGGGTCCAAGAACATCTGGAGGACCACTAGTTCTACATCACTAATTTCAAGGCTTCCAGATAGTAATGTAAAGGTAAAGGGACCCCTGACCGTTAGGTCCAGTCGTGACCGACTCTGGGGTTGCAGCGCTCATCTCGCTTTATTGGCCGAGGGAGCCGGCATTTGTCCACAGACAGCTTCCGGGTCATGTGGCCAGCATGACTAAGCAGCTTCTGGCAAACCAGAGCAGCGCACAGAAACGCCGTTTACCTTCCCGCTGGAGCGGTACCTATTTATCTACTTGCGCTTTGACGTGCTTTCGAACTGCTAGGTGGGCAGGAGCAGGGACCGAACAACAGGAGCTCACCCCATTGCGGGGATTTGAACCGCCGACCTTCTGATCGGTAAGCCCGAGGCTCTGTGGTTTAACCCACAGCGCCACCCGCATCCCAGATAGTACATGGATATAAATAGTATAAACTTTCTGTGCTGTTGCCTCTCCCTTGTTTCTAATGTGTTTATGCCACAGGGTGTGAGAGAGAGAGCTGCATCTTTACCTCTTGAATGCATCACTGGCCCTTCTTGACGAAGCTGAAGCTTAGGAGCAGACTGTGTGTTCCGCCTCATGATTCAACTTTCACTTTGGCCACTTCCATTTTTGTCAGAAATTCGGAATCCATCTTCGTTTGCCATGGAGCTGGGCCAATGAATGTAACATTCTGTTTCCAACTTGTCCACAGCAGCACAGGCTTTGGATCCAAGATCCCCTTGGCTTCCAGAACAGGGACACAGTGGAAGGAAATGTGAGGATGGACAGAAGGTTCTTCTTGCGGCTCTGCTTTGCCTCTCTTCAGCTGGGATTTCTGGAAGTAAGAAAGCTCTCTTGGTGGTTTCAGTCCAAATGTCAAATGAAGGGTGGGGGAGGGAGATCAGAGAGGCTTTGACAGCTGTAAATATATTAAAAGTCAATTAAGTATGCCACTCACTGCAGTTTAGTAGGCCCGGAACTCCAAAGTTTGAAAATTCAAGCGTCAAGTTAGCTAGCTAACTGGAATTATTGAGTCTTCTCATTGAGCTACCAGATTATCGAAAACAGTGTGAGTGTGTTTAAAAAGCCCAAGTGCAGTTTTGTTAGCTTTTAATTCTAATTCTTGGGAACTAGGCAGGAGTGGATTTGTAATTCAGGCTAAAGGGGAGAGGTTGACAAATTCAATTTTAATTTCAATCCTACCCTAAAAGCCAGAAATTCAGGCTGGTTAGATGAAAACATGGCCAAGATTTGGATGCCTCCATTTCCATAAATACCATATTTTCCGCTCTATAAGACACACCAGACCATAAGATGCACCTAATTTTTGGAGGAGGAAAACAAGAAAAAAAATATTCTGAATCCCAGAAGCCAGAACAGCAAGAGGTATCGCTGTTCTGGCTTCTGGGATAGCCGCACGAAGCCTCTTCAGGGCAGTGGGATGAAGGCTCCCGCTGCCCTGAAGAGGCTTTGTGTGACTAAGCCAGAAGCTACAACAGCGAGAGGGAGTGCTGCACAGTGATCCCTCTCGCTCTTCTGGCTTCTGGGATAGCTGCACAGCCTGCATTCGCTCCATAAGACGCACACACATTTCCCCTTACTTTTTAGGAGGGAAAAGTGCGTCTAATAGAGTGAAAAATATGGTGAGTGTATATTGGTTTGAGTGTTTCATGCCTGTGTTTTCATCACTTGGTGACTCTAGGGTCTAAGTGGTGGCTTTCATGAGTGAATGAGCCATCCTAGATCAAACACCACAGACAGAAGTGTCACATTATCAGAAACTTCAGGGCATGAATTGGAACTGGTGGGAAGATGCCTACCTTGGTGAGCTACTGTGAACCATGTATTCACAGAGCTCTATTAACATCACTGTTTTTATTCTGTTTTAATTTTCTGTATTATTATTTATATTTAACTTTATATAAGCACATCCACACAGCTGTTTTTGTTTTGCTTTCATTTAAGTTGCTTTTATTTATTTGTCAAGATTCTGGTTTTTATTTGTTTCATTTTTAAATTGCTTTGCTTGTTTAGTTTTTAAACAGAGAACGCTCCCAACTCTGTGGTTTGTATATGGTGGAGAATTCAAGCATTTTTCTTCACTTCAAAATCTCACCATGACTGTGACAACCCCGGTCTAGATTTTTAAAGTCTATAAGGACAGTTTACATTTTTTTAAAGCATCCTTTTGTTTGGATTCAGCAATGCTTTGATGCAGACTGAATGGTTAAACGGGTTTTTGGGTTTTTTTGCAAGTCTTTTGTGGTATTTATAGGATATCAGATTATGAGGGTTTTTCTCGTGTGTTTATTTTTGTCGTATGCTGCTTGACAAAATTTACGGAGTGACTTGCCAACTTTCCCTTATTTAAATTGTTCGTCACATGACACAACTAGGGCTACTTTCTTAAGAATGCTACACCAGTGCAATCCTATCAGTGCTTTTTCAATGGGGCTTATTCCCAGGAAGTTGCACACAGGGTTGCAACCTTAAAGTGTTTGCATTCTGTCAGGCAGGAGCATCCGGTGGGGCGGGGTGGCAGCACTCACCTAGCCTCCCAGAAAGGGCATAGCTGTGGCTTATAGGGAAGGGAAGACGGCAGGGTGGTTGGCACATTGCGAAGACACCAACAGATCCAATCTCATGCTCCCTCTACAACTCTTGCACTGCAGTGTCCTCTCTACCACCTCTCTCTCCCCGCAACCCATAGTGACACACATGCTAGGAAGCCAGCTAAGTGCCAGCGTCCCTCCGTGGTGGATGTTCCTGCTTCCAGCCCTGTAAATACGGTGGCCATTTGTTCATCATGGAAAAGGAGGAAATACATTACCAAAACAGATATTTGCATTAAAAGGTGCTCATTAAGTGTATAGAGTGTGCTCAGGCAAACTAAGGCCCGGGGGCCGGATCTGGCCCAATCACCTTCTAAATCCAGCCTGTGGACGGTCCAAGAATCTTGGCAAGTTGGAGAGATCCACAGCAAGGGTTTAAAAGAAGAACAGCCTCGTTGGGCTATGTCAGGGGAAAATGGCAAAAAAGTACAATGCATTCCAGGAGCATTTGTTGTGATTTCATTTTCCATCTCATACTAACTCTAGCAGTGCTATCTACACAGGTTAAACAGCCACAGCCACATCCTTTATTTTCGAAGGAAAGGGATTTGCAATTTTGGCACAAATAATTATACAGGGCTCATTTAATTGCTTTATAAAAATAGTCACTTGGTGTGAAGAACCCAGTGAGCTGGTCTGAGAAATAAATTTTCCTGAACAAGAATCACATGTGGTCTAAAATATAGACTGGTGGTTAGACCACCCCAGAATGGTGTCCCTGTATCCAGACAAAAGTCAGTACTTTTGTTGAATGCATGGGGGGGGATCAATTTCAAAGGACAAGGTATATATGAAGGAGATGGAGAGATGAATAGCAAGGCTAGAAATGAATTCCAGAGATTCTATAGGGTTGCAATGCTGACTCTTCCTTCATACAAACACATACCTGTATTTCTTATGTATACGGTTAATGCTCACGGAAATGTTCAACTCAATCTTCACTATTTCTGCAGGATTTTTTTCCCCTCCTTTTAATCCTGCCAGTTCTAGTTTAGGTGTCTTTATTAATAATGAAATTCTGTACTAAGGTTTGGGAAAAAATCCATTTGCATAAGCTGAGTGCCATCTTAGATCAAGCATTTCTCATTGTGCACAAAGCAGATGGACGCAGCGGACAACTTTTGATCTGGCTTGCTTTGCAAAGTGATAATATAGATGGGAACCTTTGTGTGTCATTTTGTTTGCTTCAAATCCATTTAAATAAAACATTTTTTTTAAAAAAAAAAAACCCCACACAGATGAAGCTCTGAGCCTCTAAAGTGGGTTACCAGATTATGTGCTATCGCCATTTTAATTACATTTTGTTCCTTTTAATTCGTACATTTCTGTCAAATTGCATTTCTTTCTGGGAACAGGGGAATTTTCCAGCAGAATAATGTGGGCAAGGGATGATATAATTTGCCATCAAGCATTGTTGAGAGTGCTTGAAAGTCTAGTGCATGCTGCTCATCAATATAGACTGGTCCTGTTAGAAGTCTCATCTTACCAGCTTGGCTGTCACTCTCAGGTGTCATTTTTAGAGATGGCCCTTAAACCAGTTTTTGCGTTTCTCATGTCTGTAAACTGAATGGAAAACTTAGTTTGACTAGCATGTACATTCAATTTTAAACACACACACACACACACACACACACACACACACAACCACACACCCATTTCTAGAGTTCATTAAACCACCTCTGTAGATTGATGCATTCCAGATGAGAAGAGCTGGTCTATATGCCCATGTGATAATTTGCAAGAAGTTGCACATGTGGTACAGTCTACATAGGGTTGTATTACTTCAAAATGCACATAGGTTTTAATGCCTGACCACATTAAAAACAGCAGTGCCCTCCCTACTTACACTGAAAGCTTTCTTCCATCATGCAAGCAGCTTTTGCTGCAAGGAAGCACTTGATCATGCATGTGTTTTTTTAAATAAAGAACAACACATGTAGATCATCTCTAAAACACTAGCATGGAAACACCCTAAAACAAACATAGTGAAATTACATTGCCCAATCAAACACCAAATACTCAGTTTGTATCAGTCTGAACACCATGAGAGGCATGCCCAGTGTTGGAGCACATCCCAGATTCAATTTTCAGCATCTCCATTCGAAATGTTCTCTGTCGTAAGTGATGTAAAATGAAGACTTTTGCCTGAGATCCCAGAATTCAGTTGCTTAGAATTCAGAGAGCAGGGCAAGGTGGCCTCAACTAATACTCTGGGCACAGGTCTTGTGCAACCACAAAAGCTACTTCTCTACCAAAAGAAGGAGGAAGACAGGAGAAAGCGAATGTCTTACAGGATCAAGGAGAAGTGTTAACTTGGGATGACATGAGCATTTCACTCCACATCATTTCTTGCTTCTTTGAGCATAATAGTTGAGACCCTTATGCTAGATATACGATATGTAAGAAGATTAGAGCATAGAAGCATCTCTTTTCATGACAGCTGCCTTCCCAGGAGAACACTGACATGGCAGCAATCGGGGTTGAACAAACACAGAACCTCACAATGGGGACATATTTTGGTGTGTGTGTATTGCAACATGCAGGACAAAGCAGAGAACTCATCTTCCCTAAAGCTTCTCCATGTTGCCGATGCAAATTAGATAAAAGATGCTAAGCTACCTTTCCTCCAGGGAGGAGAATCAAGCACTATCCTTGATTATGTTAGTGTGTGAAGAATAGCTGAAGACTGAAGATGCTCCATGATTTCAGACATAAACTGATGACCAGACAATGCCCATCCTAACCATCTATATGGGTCAGCAGTGATTTGAGGAACATATCTAAAGCAAATCAGGTACGCAATACCTGTGTGCCACAATAAGAGACAATGATCACCACAATAAGAGACAGTTGCCGTGTACTCGAGGTATTCACACCTTCTACAAGAGCCTCATCTAATCAGGAGTTTGTGAGTGGAACAAGAGGAAAATGCCAATGATGATTACTGTGATATGGAAAATCTTTTGTTATTTTATTTGCACTGTGGCCAAGGCTTGTGCTTCATTCCTGAGCTTATCTAAGTGTGAATTCCCTGCTGCTTTCCCCCACATTGCAATTAGCTGGGAATCTGTGCAGGCATCTTGCTGCACTAAAATGCTGCAAACAATTTTGAGGAGGTCAACGTTTTCCCAAGTGAATATACTGCACTTCAAAAGTGTTTATCTGAATCGAAAACATGTGAACAGGATATATATCACCTCTTAGTTGAAACCACTCTCGACTCCTTTTTCTGCTTCAGCCCCTGCCTCATTTCAAGGCGGTGAAACTTGCCGCTTCTTAATTCTTTCTCACTGTAGTTGTGGGGATATGCACAAACCTGCATTTTCCTGAAATGAGCCCCAATGGATTCTATGATGGGAAGACAAAAGAAAGAAGGTTTTTAAAATGCTCATTCTTTAAATTTATTTTGCAACTATTCATTACAGTCACATTCAAAAGTACAAAAGAAACAAATAAAAGGAAAAACACAAAAGGACTGACTTACAAGAAATTCCACTTGTGAGGCAGCAAATATTATGCATGCACAGTATATACCCAACAGACTATAGCACATTTTGTCCCCTTCCAAACAGATTCCAGTGGACACCAAAAATGACAGAATCTTATTCCATAACTTTTAGTATTGGGCAAGAACCATGGTCTTTGATTGTGTGAATTGTCATACTGAATAAAGTCATGCCAAACAGCAAGACTCTGGACTGATCTGACATTTCAGTACCCAGAGATGGTGAGTTAATTCCTCCATGACCTCAATACCCAAAATTTTATGTGCCACTTCCCAAATTGAGTTTGGGGTAGTGGGGAGCACTTCTTTTTAAAACCCAAGACATAAGGTTTTGCAGTTGTCACCAGACTTCTTTTTTTATTTTATTTTAAGGAAAGGTCCCTGGATGAAGGCAGAAACCAGAGTCACCTGCAGATTGTTCTATTGCCTTGTAGCTTGGAATGTTGGATACAGGATACATTTCTAATGCAGAAGCTCTTCAAGAACTAGATATAAATCAAACACGAACCAACTGCGAAAGTTCTAAGACCCACAAAAATAGGAAAATTTGTAATCTTCTACCCCTCAGACATATTCCAGGTCCCTGTCTTGAATGTTCAGATTTCTTCTTTTAAAAAGAAGACGGAAATCTCAAGCTCATTCAAATATGGCGAAATCAGGAAAAACATACAGGCAGCCATTAGCCAGTCTCTCAATTGGAAGTACAGTGCTTCCTTGGTTCCTGAACTCAATCTGTTCTGGAAGTCCATTCGACTTCCAAAACATTCACAAACGTTTCCAAAAAATGGCTTCCAAAAAATGTTTGCAAACCGGAACAGGTTTGTGACATTCAGGAGCCGATTTGTTTGGGAGCCAAGCCATTCGGGAACCAAGGTACCACTGTAAATCTCTTTCCATTTATCTGTCAAATAAGTGCAAATGCACAGAGATGTTAATGTATTTCACAAATTAAATATCTTAAAATTAAACAAATTCAGCCTTGTATGTTAAGGTTTTGCTGTTTCGGTCCAATTTATGAAGCCCCCTTGGGAATTCAGAGACTCTACAGTTCTCCCTATCAGCCAATGTTCGGGTGTGGTTGCCGGCAACCTTAATTATAATTTAAGATTTGTAAGTGCCTTATCCTTACAGGTCTCGGTTCTCATTTATCCCCACCCTAAACTCAAAATCCAGCCTTACTCTTGAATCAGATTTGAATTCCCAGATGTTGTAATCACTATGTAGAGGAAAGAGACCACAGAGAGCCATCCTGATGTTAATATGACCATATAGTTTGTATGCTGTGGTGTCTGTGATCAGCACAGGGGGACCATGCAACATTCAGGGACATTTTCATTATCAGTCAGCAACCCGAAGTTGGGCATCACTTCAGTGCTGATTTGACATGGGGCCCTATGTAAAAGAATGCAAATTCCTCATTAAAAAAAAACCAAAAAACATTTAGGAGTGCGTCTAGCTGATTAAAAAATGAAACTTTTGAGCTATGCATGTATCTGGGGTTATTTTGCAGGGTTTTTGGTTTTTTTTTAATGATGCATGAAACTCTGGAGTTCTGCTGTGCTCCCTGCCAGATCTGAGTGAAAGGGGAATGAGAATCGAACCCTGACAACCACAGCAAAGGACGAAGCGGCCACAAGGATTAAATGCAAAGGAATTGGGGGATTTGAGATGTAAATGAGTGCATAATATTTTGATACCGCCGAAGAATCTAATGAGGTCACATTTGTCAGTCACACACACTATTCTCGCCCCCTAATTATATTGTAAGGATAGTGTGGAAATGGAAATAATACTGAGCAGAGGATGACCCAGATGGTACAAGGACAAGGAGGCCTGAAGACAGAGAAACTTCATGCTCCATAATGAGGAAATTGAGATCACTGTTGCCACTGGAATATCAGAAGCGGGTAGCTCACCTCCCTCGCAGTCCTTTTGGTTCCCCTGCACATGAGCAACAGTGGAAGTGGGCCACATGGGCAAATCGGATGTGTGGTGTGACCTTTGTGGGAGCTGGCTGATGAAGATGACCCTGTGGGCCACAGATGGCTGGAAGGCCCCAGTTTCCGGGCAGTTGTACAAATCCTCCAGAAGAAGGGAGACATGTAAATGCCTGTGTAAATGCTCAGTAGCTCTCCTTGTGTTAGCTTTGCATTGAAGTATCTGGACAGGAATATGGAGAACAATAGGGCTGGTAACTATGAAGAGATCCCCAACAGGAACAGGGCAATATAGAACAGAAGCAGCCCTGTAATTGGCGGAAAAGTTAAAAACACAAGAAGAGCCCTGATGGAACAGACCAAAACCCCATCAGAGTCCAGTATTCCATTCTCACAAGGGCCATCCAGATACTTCTGGGAGACTCAGAAGCAGGATATGAATGCAACAGCGCTATTCCACTCATGATCCCTACTATTCAGAGGCATCTTGCTTCTGGTCCTGGAGTTCACATATAGCCATCAAGACAAGTAGTAGCTATCAATTGCCTTGTCCTTGGTGAATTTGTCTAATCCCATTTTAAAGCCATCCAAGTTGAGAGCCACCACCACATCATCACCAGAAATTCAGCTCTGCTAGACCTTGTTGGACATCTGAGAGCAAACATAGGCTAGGAGAAAACACTGTAATTTGAGGGAGTGCCTTCTGCAAGATTAGCTACGTGCATGTGAAGAAATAGATGTAGCTTTTGTGATTATTCTGGTACAAGTCATTGCATTGCAGTGGAATTGGTGAGGACGGACAGAGAACCTGCCTCTGAAGTGGAAAACCAGCTGCTACTATGCCTCTGCTTCCCCAAGAACAGAAGCAGGAGATTGCTGAACTGGGAAGTGAACACTTTTACCCTGTAGCAAAGGAGACAAGTGATGGAAGACTTATCAATGAATTATCATAGTTTTGAGAGCCATGGTTAATCAACATATTATAATCTGTGAAGCAGTGAATCATAACAACATAAGTAGGGCTGTGGCGCTTAGTCAATTAATTGGTTGGGTGAATCAATTAAAAGCCTTCTAATTGGTTAAAAAGGTGTTGCTGATTTACAGCTTGGGATGCTTGAGGATTTGTTCAGTCTGCATTTGATGAGGACCAAATCAGCTCATGAAACCCAGACTGCTGAGCTGAATGTAGCACAGCAATCAGCAAAGCAATGTAGTTCTCTAAATTTTGTGCCGTCCTTATCAGTTAAAAAATGCACAAATGTTGTGAAATATGTTTTCACAAATACTTAAAAATTGTAAATATATGCCCAAAATATGCATATATATATATATTTGTATTGTATCATTGTAAATGTTCTGTGAACTATACAAAAGCCTTGCTTATTTGTAATGGCAAAAGTGAATCTCTGCAAACTACCCATTTTCAAACCACAGCTTGGAAATAGATGCATTCTGGTGTTTGTTTTTGTTTTCCCGTTGACACATGACTGGAAAAGCTGCAGAGTGATTTTAATAAGGCAGGATAATATTTTCGATCAGTTCTAAGAAGCACAGACTAAATCCCGTGTAAGCAGCTGCTTCAGCTGCTAGCCTACAAATTATATTCAGATAAGATGCTTGCTCATTCCCGGGCTTAAAAACTGAAGTGGAGATTCAATTTCGTGTCACTCTTGGAAGGTAGGACCAGGATTCATATATAACTGCTTATTCAAATTCAACTACATTATTAAGACGCTGCTTGGTGACAGGTAAGCAACTGGCTACATTCTTAACAACATCTCCAACAGACCTGACAGCAAATTCCACAGGAAGAGTAATTGCTCTGGCTTTTACAAATTTAGGTTAGTCATTATGGTGTGCTCGAGAGTACTGGAAAGTGCTACACTGGACTTTGCTAACCCACCCAGTCATGCAAGTCCTTACCTTGTGCTGATAATTGCATTAGGGATTGTAGTACTAATTTGTTCATACTAAGCAGGTAGGGATGGGGGGAAATTTGTTCACTGTACATTGCTCATTGCAAACCAACCTAATTCCCACATCTCAGGCAAATATGCAAACTTAAAATGCAGCTTTCACTTGAAATTCAATAAAATACTAATAATTAGAGATCTCTAACAGAACTCTCAGCACCATCAACTGAATTACAACCCCCAAGATTTGTTGGGAGAAGCCGTGGCCATCACCTGGCCTAAAACCTATACAATGGTACCTCGGGTTAAGAACTTAATTCGTTCCGGAGGTCCGTTCTTAACCTGAAACTGTTCTTAACCTGATGTACCACTTTAGCTAATGGGGCCTCCTGCTGCTGCTGTGCCGCCACACAATTTCTGTTCTCATCCTGAAGCAAAGTTCTTAACCCAAGGTACTATTTCTGGAGTCTGTAACCTGAAGTGTCTGTAACCCAAGGTACCACTGTATATTTTTAATGCAAAATAATGCTGATATCATGGCTATGTAGCCACACAATTTCTCATGGATGTTTGCAGTGCAATAGGCTTCTTGCATAATGCTGAATGGCTTGTGGATGTGCACAACACCTCATGCCCTTGTTTGCCTTCCGGTATGCTTCAGGCTGCCAATTTCTGACCAGCAACTATTCTGTGAGAAGGAACAATCAAACAGCACCAGATTCTCCTACCACGAGATTCATCAGATAAAACCCTGCAAAACAAGAGTGTGCTTTTGAAGCTGTGGCATCCATTCAGGAGAGCTGCATCTTCCCTGTTCCAGAATACAACTGCTGAAATTCCATGGGCAGGGATGCTCTGAAATAAAAGATGTTCTCTTGATAAAAAGGATTTTTGGCAGGCATACTGTCCAGACGCTCACCTCTTTCCTCTTGCAGTAGACAGCCAGCACCCCACACCCTACAGCAGGCTGTTGGAATATTGCAGCGGCACTAGCACAGCTGGAGAAGATGACCTGCCAAATAAGAAGCAGAGAGGGTTTTTTTTCTTTAAAAAAAGAGAAAAGAATAGGAAGCCCTTTGCTGGAAATTTGGCAGCTAAAGACAAGTTAAAATGACATTGCCTGATGAATTTATCATTCCTGCCTCCTTGTTGCATAGACCCCCAAAACACCTGAACCTATAGCAGTCTTTCTTACAAACTGCTATAATATTACCTCTGATTAGATTTCCCATTCGGGGTGAGCATTCATCCTCCTTCTCCTCCCATCACTAGGAACCCATATGGCAGGCTTCCTCAACCTTGGCCCTCCAGATGTTTTGAGACTACAATTCCCACCACCCCTGACCACTGGTCCTGCTAGCTAGGGATCATGGGAGTTGTAGGCCAAAGACATCTGGAGGGCCGAGGTTGAGAAAGCCTGCCACATGGCTTCTCTGTTGTTTAGCTTTGGTTGAAAACATGGCTGTTTAGGAAGGCCTACATGGCTCTGTTGGTTAGAGCGTGGTGCTGATAATGCCAGGGTTGCAGGTTCAATCCCCATATGGGACAGCTGCATATTCCTGCATTGCAGGAAGTTAGACTGGATGACCCCTAGGGTCCCTTTCAACTCTACAAACCTATGATCCTAAGTTGGTGATTTGGAGTGGCAGCACTAAGACACTAAGGCAATGGGTCTTGCTTCTAGGAGCCCTCTGTTTGCCCATTGATTTGCATGCTGAGAACCTCCCGCCCCCCCAAGTGTCAGTCATGGAGCTTCTGTGCAGGGATGTAAGGTAAGGTTACCAGACATCCCAGTTTCCCGGGGACAGTCCCCAGATTTACAAATCAGTCCCCACACAAAATCCATTGAAGTTGAAAAGTGTCCCCGGATTCATTGAAAAAAATCTGGTAACCTTAATGTACGGACATTTCAAAGATCATGCCAACATCCATTTGCACATTAATCTGATGTTTTCTGTTCTGCTGAAATTGGTTTCTTTTGCACAAGTCTTCCTTTTCATCCTCTACTTGTATGGAAATGCATGTTTTAAGGAAATGTATCTTGTGGCGCACAAAATATCATCAACATATATTTAAAAATCAATTACTTTCCCTTGGTGTTCCTTGCATGCAGCAAAAGCAACAAAGAGCTCTGAAGCACCTTAACGGTCCATTACAAAGCTCCGCATGCTTGCAATTCTAGCCATGTCTACTCAGAAGTAAGCCCCATGGAATTCAATGAGGTGAGCGGAGTCAGAATTGCAGCCTAACTGGTTAGCTTGATTTCACAGTCCATCACCTGTCATCTTGTCTCCATTCCCTCGCCCAGGCATCAGGGAGGGACGGTTTAGCACCCTCTTGACATTTTGTTCTTTATGTATGAATTAATCCTTCAGTCAGTAATAACGCTCTTTAACCATAATGTAAGTCCTTTCTTTATTGCAACATTTTATTTCATGCATGCAAATGTTACTCAGAAAATGGTGATGTGTGGGTGTTTCTGCTGAAACATAAACTCTCTAGGTAAGGTAAAGGGACCCCTGACCATTAGGTACAGTCGTAACCGACTCTGGGGTTGCAGCGCTCATCTCGCTTTATTGGCCGAGGGAGCCGGTGTACATCTTCTGGGTCATGTGGCCAGCATGACTAAGCCGCTTCTGGCGAACCAGAGCAACACACGGAAACGCCGTTTACCTTCCCGCTGGAGTGGTACCTATTTATCTACTTGCACTTTGACGTGCTTTCGAACTGCTAGGTTGGCAGGAGCAGGGACCGAGCAATGGGAGCTCACCCTGTCGCGGGGATTAGAACCGCCGACCTTCTGATCAGCAAGTCCTGGGGTCTGAGGTTTAACCCACAGTGCCACCCACGTCCCAAAACTCTCTAGGTAATATGTTTCAAATGTTGGGACTTGGCTAGTAGGGGAATACTTCAAAATGAATATTTAGGGGACGGGTGCCAATCCATATGTTTCTCTTTACTTTGACTGCTAAAGTCCACAGGTAACAAAAGAGATCACTTCTTTCCATGGGAAAAGACAGAGCCGGCCCACCCATGATGTGGGGTGAAGGACCCGCCTCAGGCGGCAGAAGTGTAAGAGGCAATGCTCCACCCATCCCACCAATTTTGCCACCTGTCAAAGGAAGGTGTTGTAGCTCACCCCATTGCCACTCGTCTTCCCCACCCCTGGACAGAGAAGCAGAGAGAGCAGCAATAGTTTGAGGAATGCCCTGGCTCCCACTGAGTTTGGTAAGAGCCAGGGCACCTGGAGTGACAGTTCAAGTGGGACACAGCACGGTGGGCCAGGAGGTGGCAATTCCTGTTTCACTTCAGGTGGTGAAAAGGGATGGGCTGCCATTTGGAAAAGGAAAACAATCAACACTGCATTCCACTTGATTTTATAGTTCACAGTAAAAAGTGGACTGCCCAAGATTAAGTCCCACTGAATTCAGTGCCGCTGACCTCTGAGTAACCATGGTTAGGATTGACAGCCCTGGTGCATTTAGGCTGCCTCAGGCATCTGTGAGGACAGCAGCAATTCGACATCAATGGATATGTAAATGCAAAGCAATTTACATATCTATTTAGATATAAAGTGTGCAATGCATCTTTAAAATAACAACTTTTGTTGTGGAGGACTAAAGCAAAAAAGCACAAGGCTGTGCTGTGTTGGGGATTGAATGGGCAGATGGGAGGAAATCCATTTGATAGTCCGTTTTCAGTGTGTTTCTCTGACATCTGATTCTGGGAAGCGTTCTAGGGGATATAGATTCATCCCACAGGGAGCACCTGCAAAGTCTGGTGGGACCTGCTTTTGGTCCACATGATCTCAGCATGTAGTGTAGAAGCACATCCAGCACTCCTTGATGGCTGGGGCATTGTAGCGGGTGGCAGCGGCTGCTGTGGCGGCCGAAATGTACCGTATTTCAGAGAAGCTTGTTTGCCACCAACTATCTTCCCATGGAGGGACCCAGGATATACACTTCAGAGGAACCCCAGGCTTCTCCAGAATGCAATTACTCTGACACAAAGGGGTTCTAGAATGTCCTGAAGTTTTACACTATTAAATCCAATTAAATATGCTGGCGCAATGGAAGCTTAGCAGTATTGGGCTGCGGGGCATTTACATTTGCCAAAGCCAAGTATTTAAGCAGCACATGACTAATAACTTATTAGCACATTCTCCCAGAACAGCATGCTAATTATCCCTCTTGGAAAATCAATGGAAGAATGAGGCACATTGTATTTAAAACTAGAATGGGACAGTCCTCTCCACTTGCAACGTGAAACGGAGCATTTGTGCTGTATGTTTGCTTATTTAAAAGCAAACTTCTGTAATGGCACAATTTTGCTGAACATTCATTTACTTTACCACATGGAAATCTGTTCTTGGTACAATGGTTCTACATGCGTTCATTGCTTGGGGCAATAAACCTAGGCAAGCCAAGAACTAGGAAACACGATTGTCTTCTGTCACATCTGTTTGAACAATAAACACCCTCATGTACTGAGGTGTTATCAGGGATATAGGCCTTTGACGACTAGTACAGAAGTGTTTCCTAAATGCCTGGTTCCAGGGCCATACAGAGGGGGGAAAGCTTCCTAGTGTGTACGTAGTGATGAAACACAAAGGTGAAGCCACCATCTGGGTAACTAATCAACAAGTTTCAGAACTTTTATATTGGGGTGTACAGGAATATTGAATTCCAAGCTGAAATGGGGTGCCTTGGAGAAATCTGGGGCTTGTCAGAGGAAAAGTGGGATCCTTATGAGCCAACACAAGTTGAAGTAGGGGACCCTCAAGCACTTGGGGTTCAACCCTCGTGGTCCCTTCCAACTCTACAATTCTGTGTATAGGATTGCACTGTCAAATGAGTTCTGGGCTTTGAAGGGAAAACAAGTTAGCCTCTTGGGAAAGGAAAATGCCAGAAAACATGATGTGTATGTACTCTTAATAATAATAAACTAATAAACTTTCATTTATATCTCGTCCTCCCTGGCTGTGGATGCAGTTGGAATCATTAGATTTATTCCAACAAAAAAACTTTCACTCCGGTCAATATCTATTTGACGCTGTAAAGCCTTTGGGTGCTACTCACTGCCTAAAAACTACTTGGGATGCGGGTGGCGCTGTGGGTTAAACCTCAGAGCCTAGGACTTGCTGATCAGAAGGTTGGGGGTTCGAATCCTCGTGGCGGGGTGAGTTCCCATTGCTCGGTCCCTGCTCCTGCCAACCTAGCAGTTCGAAAGCACGTCAAAGTGCAAGTAGATAAATAGGTACCACTCCAGCGGGAAGGTAAACGGCGTTTCCATGTGTTGCTCTGGTTCTCCAGAAGCGGCTTAGTCATGCTGGCCACATGACCCGGAAGCTGTACGCCGGCTCCCTTGGCCAATAAAGCGAGATGAGTGCCGCAACCCCAGAGTCGGCCACGACTAGACCTTATGGTCAGGGGTCCCTTTACCTTTACCTTTACACTGCCTAAAAAAGTCAAGTTGCATTTACCGGAAACCAAAATTTAAAACAAGCCATTGAAAGGAGAGATTCTTTTTGCAGGCGGCCAAGAATTGCAGCTCTACTTTCAGTTCTGCAAACTATGGGTTCCCCCCGTACTTCCTGACAAAACAATATGCCATTAACCTCTAGTGCATTTGACACTTAACTAAGGCACCACACCTCAAGAAATCTTTTGAATCTGTGAAAGGGAGAGATGCATGCTTCCAAATGCAAGACTGAGCAGAAGAACACTGCTGTTGGAAGCAGCTTCTTGGAGTGCAGCCACTGCAAATTTGGAGAAGTCTGGTAGTCTGTGTTTGGCTCAGTAGGCCAGAAGTAGTGAAGGCTGCTCGGAAGCATCTGTTTGTGCTTCACCTGGAAGGCATAATATCTCTAAGTGCCATTCATTATAAGCAGCATCTTGCAGTTTTGGCAGAGCTGGTCTTGTATATATTCTAAGTAGACATGAAGGTTTAGAGCTCAGCTCACTCATCCCACACCAGCGCAGGGGCACAAACGGAGTCCCCAGGAAAGAAGGGACCAAAGGCGCATTCAGCTATAATACTGCACGTTATTTTTCTTTCCAAATTGCAGGTTCTGCATCTTAATGCCTTTTAAGACAACATCACCTGCTGTTTTTGCTTCCTGACTTTCGTGTTTTGCTTTGCCGCTGTAGTTTTTAATTCCCATGGTCTTTCCCTATACACCTATCATCTTAGTTTAAAAATGCAATCTGGTTCGCATGCGACACAAATTCTTACAGCAAGCCTGTAAAGTCTGTGGGGAAGCAAAGCGCCATCTACGCCAGGCCGGCCAGTTCCCTCCGTAATTGAATCTTCAAGCCCTGCCTGACAAAGGAAAAAGACAAGAGAAAAATGAGACACTGGTTCAGGTGCACACACAGCAGCTTAGTTAAAAATGAATCCTCTCTGGGGAACGGTTGGTGGCTGAGCTTTTCCCCAGCCCTGATATCTGCTGCATTTCATGGCCCTGCTAGAAAACGGAGCCACAGAAAACTCCTTCCCTTCAACCATGAACTTTGCTGAGCTTAGTTTGAATATGATCTCCTGCCCTGATCAGGGTCGGATTTAGATGAAGAGAGGCCCCAGGCTACTCCACTTGTGAGGCCCCTCCCCACCCCCCACCTTCACGACTAGAATAAAATGGAAGAGTGTTATAAACAAAATTGAGCAAAGCCAAGGATGATGACGGGTATTTAAAATTCTGCAATTCACAATTTCTCCTCTAAAGGACATAAGATGGTTAAATACCATGGTGATTTTAAAAAATGCATAAAACTTTTGCAGTAGCTGAACTTTCGCCAAAGAATTTATGCTTTTGAATTATGGTGCTGGAGGAGACTCTTGAGAGTCCCATGGACTGCAAGAAGATCAAACCTCTCCATTCTTAAGGAAATCAGCCCTGAGTGCTCACTGGAAGGACAGATCCTGAAGCTGAGGCTCCAATACTTTGGCCACCTCATGAGAAGAGAAGACTCCCTGGAAAAGACCCTGATGTTGGGAAAGATGAAGGGCACAAGGAGAAGGGGATGACAGAGGACGAGATGGTTGGACAGTGTTCTTGAAGCTACAAACATGAGTCTGACCAAACTGCAGGAGGCAGTGGAAGACAGAAGAGCCTGGCGTGCTCTGGTCCATGGGGTCACGAAGAGTCGGACACGACTAAACGACTAAACAACAACAGCTGAACTTTGTAAACATTTTGTGGAATGAGCATTATTTTTTGGAAAATGAAGTTGTAATGTTATTTTTAAAATAAGGCTTGGGTAGGCTGGTCTTCCTGTTATATACCTGCTGGGATTGACAAAGCATATGACCTTCACCTGAATCTCTCTCCTGACAGGTGATTTGGTTTACAGCCAGTGTGGAAATAAAGGAGAAGATTGCCCACCAGATACCAGGCACTCTATTATTCAAATTAGGCCCCAGTGTTTTTCTTACAATCCCCTTCTCAATGAATTAATCAATTTTAATCTAGCATGTAAATTCTCAAAACTTTCTTATTTGTTAATTCGAGCAACTACTGCTCTCATTTCATTACAAACAGTATTTCTACCTGGAACACACTTGAGCAAACCTGCTCCTCTTCCTTTCACATATATTTTGTTTCCATTTGCAACTGTAGCTGCCTTTGATGAGTTATCATTTAACTCTTTGGGAGAAATTAGCATCAGACATCATATGCATGTCTGGCATTCAAATCAGGAGGAAGAGTGGCCCAGAGGAAGGCAAAAGGACAGGACTTGAGGGCCTTGGATACATGGTTGATGGCTGACTGGCAAGGAAAAGGCCTAGCAAATGCATTGCTGGGCTAGACAAGCTTGCTGTGAATGACAGTGTTCCCTCCTAGCAGAAGACTCGCAGATTGGAAGGAAACCATAGCGGTTAGGAGGAAGATGCTAATCTTAGGAAGGAGCAAGTGGGGCAGGAGTGAGATAATGATCTGAGGCTGCAGGACTCTGTACTACAGTGGTGCCTCGCAAGACGAAAAGAATCCGTTCCGCGAGTCTCTTCGTCTAGTGGTTTTTTCGTCTTGCGAAGCAAGCCCATTAGCGGCTTAGCGGCTTAGCGCTATTAGCGACTTATCGGCTTTTAGCGGCTTAGCGGCTTAGTGGATAAGCGGATAAGCGGCTTAGCGGCTTAGAAAAAGGAGGGGAGGGGGAAGTCGGAAAAACTCGCAAGACATTTTCGTCTTGCGAAGCAAGTCCATAGGGAAATTCGTCTTGCGAAGCACCTCTTGCGAGGCATTCATCTTGTGGGGCACCACTGTATAACAATGGGGTGTAAATAATGGGTGGTACCCAACACACCACTACATGAGCATTCCATCAGTGCGAGGATTTCTGCTTGTGCAATGGAATGTTCTTCCCCTTCTCCTCCCCAAATCCACTGAGAAATATTGTGCTCGAAATTCTGTATGGTGATGTAAAAGCTCCGCCTGCTGTGTTTGAACTGTGACGACTCATTCTCACCTGTAAGTTGCCACTTCCTACTGCCATTGTCAAGCAATAAACATGCATGTTTGAACCAGGCCTTTAGAATACCCACCCAGAACCCTAATAGACATTCAGTGGAGTGTCCAAGCTCTGTGCAGAATACTGTCATTTGAATAAGACCTGCTCACTCCAGGTCTTAAAATAAATGGAGCAGGAGGCCTCTTTCAACACTGAAAGGGGAGCTGCTTCATATGCACATTGGACCAATACACCCAAACCAAATTGCTGGGTAAGGGCAATTCACTCTTAAACGTATAGATCCTAGTGGGGAGGGGAATACTGTAGCTAAAATAATATGCTAAATTGTAACCATGTGCCTGTCTAGCCATAGTCAATAAAGCACTTTACCATGTTTAACACATCAACTTATGTTTAACATCACTTCAACATCAGACAAGGGAGTAATCCCATACATTTCAATGGGGCTAGTCATATGTTTCTAATTACGTGATTAAGATCTTGCTGAGAGGGGCTGCAATAAGTGCCTTGCCGCATGAAGATCTGAACAGCAAGTACCTATTTAAAAATCGGTGTGCAAAACTCCCTTAATGAAATGCTAAGAGGGAAAAACCACTTCTGTAGGTATCCTTTTGCGGATCTATTGTTAAATTCACAAAAAAATAGCATCGCATTTCCATTAGATAAAAAAAGCTACAAATCCATATGACTACATCATAGAACTTTGTTAACCTCTTTATTTTCATAGACGGCACTACAGCGTTTGATTTATATATTATTTTTGCAAGGAGAAATGTTTTCTATATGTTTAGAAAGTGCCATATTTTTATTTGAAGGCACAGAGTACATAAGAGGAAAACTTTCTTTGAACCATCTGTCGGAAATTGTGTGCAAATAACTCTGCAAAGCTTTGAAATCTTGCAGACTCGCATTCGGCGACCAGGGCCTTGCATTCTTTTTGACCAATATGGAAGCAACACCCTTTTACTTATTTTCACAGGGATATATCCTAATCCAGATGTTAACAAAAGAGAAGCCCGCAGTAACTCACAAGTCTCTTATACTTAGCTCTTTTCAATATTTTCATCTCCTTCTTGTTGATTCATAGCCAACTCCCACAACCAAATGGGGAAACTAATCTTCCCTCACCCTCAAATCCAGGCTAAGCTTTTCCCATTGATATAGGTTCCTTTCAGACAACCTTTTTTTTGGACATTCATTCTGGTTTGTTTGTACTGTGAGGTTATATGACATCAGCTGCTCAGTGAGCATTCATTCAAATTTGTTTCTGGGGAGGTGTTACAACATCACACTAAGCAACTGTGACTCTACAGTTCCCGGTGCATTTTTCCATCACAAGCCCTCCTTTTTTGAGTTTTCAGTTTTCAAAAATTTACAGATACACACCTTACATCCACATACTTCCAACACAAATGCACATTAGACTTCCCTCCTCCCCTTTTTTGTGGTTTCTTATCTTATTTAAATTTTTAACACTGCATTTTCCACTTTACTCCATTTTTTAATTATTCTACAATTAATCTTAATAGTACTTTTAACTGCTTGATTTAAGTTAGCCCTACTAATGCACTTACTTGCATCCCATGATTTTTCAAATATTCAACAAATGTCCCCCGCTCTTTAATAAATTTTGTGGTTTCTTACCACACCCGTTAATTTTGCCATTTTGGCGTAATCCATAAATTTTAATCAGCCATTCTTCCTTGGCTGGAACAGCATCCTCTTTCCACCTCTGGGCAAATACCATTCTGGCTGCGGTTGTAGCATACTGTACATATTTTTTTTTTAAGGTCCTTCGGAATTTCAGAATTAACTATCCCTAAAGAGAAGTTCTGTTCTGGGGTTTTTTTACGCAAGAGCTCAGATCCACTTTAAACGAACGACTTGAATGTGCCACTATGCAATAGAATCCCACCTGCAAAATAGTGACAGGCTGGGTGTTGTCATCGACCCCAGCCAGCGCAGCTAAACGTCAAGGATTATGAGAGCTGGAGTTCAACATCACCTAGCGGGTGGGGAGGCACAATTTCTCTCTCTTTTTTTAAAATAATATTTATTAAAGTTTCAACCATTACAAAAAGAAAAAATAAGCATACCACATTAAACATTAAACAAAAACAAAACAACACATCACAATATAAAAAAGAAAAAAAAACAGAGAAATAAAACCCATTAAACAAAAACAAAAACACAAAGAGAAATACATAAGATCTCCTCATTACTATTCTTTCATTAACTTATTTCCTTGACCTCCTCACACCTCCCTTTTTTGTATTCTAGGTCGATTATCTATTTCAGCAAGTCCTTTCCCTCTTTTAAAATTTTTGTCCTGTAAATTGTCTTAGTTAATGTAGCTTTACTTTTCCTCCTTTCACCAATTAACAGTCAGTTATTCCCAAATCCTTTATATCATTCCTGCTAAAATCATATAATATTATTCCAACATCCTTCTAACAGATATTAATTTTACAATGTTTCTGTAAATAGTCTTTAAATTTCCTCCAATCTTCCTCCACTGACTCTTCTCCCTGGTCTCGGATTCTGCCAGTCATTTCCGCCAGTTCCATATAGTCCATCACCTTCATCTGCCATTCTTCCCGGGTGGGTAGATCTTGTGTCTTCCAATACTTTGCAATAAGTATTCTTGCTGCTGTTGTAGCATACATGAAGAAAGTTCTGGGAGGCACAATTTCTCTATCCCCAAAAGAATCCCAGGAGACAATTTGGAGTTTGGAGAGAAATCTCCATTAGGGATCACTAGCCTCCTTACAGAATTATGGTTTCCTGCATTGACCGGGGGACGGGACACACACACCATTAAACCATTTGAAGTATGCAGTGTATATTTTGTACAGTGGTACCTCTGGTTAAGAACTTTATTCGTTCCGGAGGGCCGTTCTTAACCTGAAAGTATTCTTAACCTGAGGTAGCACTTTAGCTAATGGGGCCTCCTGCTGCTGCCGTGCTGCCACCGTATGATTTCTGTTCTCATCCTGACGTAAAGTTCTTAACTCGAGGTACTACTTCCGGGTTAGCTGAGTCTGTAACCCAAAGTGTTTGTAACCCGAGGTGTTTGTAACCCGAGGTACCACTGTATATGGAAGACTTCAGTTTGCTATGCAAGAGAGTTCCCTTTGTAATTTTAATGTGCATTAGCAGCAGGAGGACGAGTATAAAGCACACCTGGATAAGCAGGAGTGTTCTTTATACAGAACCTGGGGCTCATGATTTATTTCTTTATTTATTGCATGAGTCTTGACTGCTTCTAATTGGTACTCGCCACCACATCCTATTTAGTGCTCTGCTTATGTAGGCAGGAATCTACTCAGACCCCCTAACAGCCACCTGTTCCTATATTTTTACCCCAGCCTGTTATGCTGCAGGATGTCTATGTTGCTAAATTATAGCGAGTCCACTCATGGCGGCAGCGGCGGTGGAGTCAGCCACCCACACCCTTTGAGAAAACCTTCTACAGAGTTAACATAATGTTCAGTCAAGTGGATTAAGAGAAATTCTGAAAAGTAAGGTTTTTAATTGTTGGGTTTTAATGAGGTTGTGCTATTATTAATTAGTAATATAAGACAGCTTCCTATGCCCGTATGCTCATCCAGTCAAACCATTGTGTCCATCTAGCTCAGTATTGTCGACACTGACTGGCAGCAACTCTCCAGGGGTTCAGAAAGGGCTCTCCCCCAGCCCTATCTGGAGATGCTGGGGTCTCAACCTGGGACCTTTTGTGTGCATAGCAGATGCTCTGCCAACTAAGGTATTAAAAACGTTGTGAATTTTTTTAAAAAAAAGTTTTGAAAAATACATTGAATTTTGCATAGCTCGCCATCGCCATCTAGTGTCACATTTGTATATTACACCTTACAACACATTTAGAACGTTTTATTTGCAGCTGTGAAGCTGAGTCACAACTTATCCCTGCTACTACTAACTACTGCCATTTTAACAGCAACAACAATACCTTTAATGTACATGTTGCTAACCCTGCTCTGAATGTCAAAGCTTTGCTGAATCAGAACTTGGACCTTTCCACAAAACGAATCGCAACCCTGTGTTTTAGGATAGTGGTTCCCAATTAGCCTAGTACTATGGACCCCCTATATTCCAAAAGTCAAACCATGGACCCACTACTTTTGAAAAATTTTGATATGTCCATGGTAGTTTTTGTTATGTGAATGCTGCCATAGACCCCCTGGGGTCCATGGACCACCAGTTGGGAACCACATACAAAAGTGCTTCTTTACTTTTCCCAGCTCTGCAGTGTGCTTTCCATGTTTACCCAGGCACCATCATCTCAGCAATCAGACTTCATTTTCCACATTGGCCAAGTCAATTCTTGATGCAGAATGAGTTTCTGTTAATGCATCTTCTGGGAAATCTTGATAATTAATGGTCTTTTGAAACAAAATATCATTAAAAATAATACCGAGCATGTTAACATCAGTTCACAGGTTGCAGCTAAGATAACCAAATTAGAAGAATGATGGGGAGCTGATGGGAAACCAGCTCCCAGTTTTGGCAGCTGAAATAAACATCCAGTTATTTAAGGGTGGGGGAACTGTGCCCCCTCCAGATGTTTTTAGCCAATGGTCAGGAATGATAGGAACTGAAGTCCAACAACGTCGGGAGGGCCACAGATTCACTATTCCCTGAGCGAAATAGACTTTATTCTTGCTGTAACTGTGTTTTCATGCTGTCCTACTGCTACTGCCCAGGAAGCAGAGGCAGACTTGGGTAAACTTTCATAATATGGCACTCTGTGCAAGGCCAAAACTGAGCAACACCAAATGGATTTTCTCAATTTTGCATCTCCCCCCTCCCCCAGCTTGGCACCCTGTGCGGAGGAACCACCCACACCACCCTAAATCCCACACTGAATGAAGCCCCTTGCATGGGCTTCTGCTAGTATGACTCATTCATTGAATAGTGTCCTTTGTGTCCTCGAAGATGGGGGGGGGGATGGAGATCTTGATCTATCTATCATCTATCTATCATCTATCTATCTATATCTATCTATCTATCTATCTATCTATCTATCTATCTATCTATCTATCTATCATCTATCTATCTATTTATCTGTCTATCTATGGCTGTTCCCTAAATGGCTGGACAGGAGATCATGCAGGAAACCTGCAGCAGAATGGAGAACTGAACCCAGGTGTTATCTGAGCTCCATATCTTAGCAACAAGGCACCTGTTTGTGCCAAGATGTTTGAGGGCAGCCAGCAAAGCAGACCCTTTGGGGACTAACCCTAGCAATTGGCCCCATGGGCCCAAGTGCAAAGCTGCTAACATCAGCTTGGTGTATTGGCAAAGGTCACTCCAGAGCAAAGTTTTGCCATATTGCACCCCTTTATGTCAAGGTGCTTATTGTTTTAAGCTTCTTCTGGCATGGAAAAGCACTTTCCATTTGCCTGGCAAGACTGGCCGGCTCCAGGTTTGATTCTGTCTGTGCCCACCACAATTGAAAGCTGCTGACCTTTCTTTGTTTTTTAGCTGGGCAGCATGTGAGTGTTGCTCCCGAGGCAGGTGGAAGTAGCACGATGCCCCTTCCACTCTCTCACAGTGGCTGCCAGCTTCCCTTGGATTTTGGTTATGGGACCAAGGGTTCACTTCTTCCCAGTAGCCAAAGATCAGCCACACCTCCATCTCAGGTGCGTATGGAAGCAGCAGTAACTCCTGGGTCAGAAGAAAGGTTTGTCCCCTGTGGGGATTTGATTCAGTCCATGGGGAAGTAGGAGTTCCTGCTTAACAGCTCTTTGTATCACCTTCAGAAGAGGCAGGGAAGAATGGTTCAGATGCGGCAGAGGAAAAAGAAATTGTGTTTGTGTGTGTATGTTTTTATGAAAAGAGCTCTACTGAAATTCTTAGTTGATAGCAGCCCTGTTGTTGTTGTTGTTGTTGTTGTTGTTGTTGTTCAGTCGTTTAGTCGTGTCCGACTCTTCGTGACCCCATGGACCAGAGCACGCCAGGCACTCCTGTCTTCCACTGCCTCCCGCAGTTTGTTCAAACTCATGCTGGTAGCTTCGAGAACACTGTCCAACCATTTCGTCCTCTGTCGTCCCCTTCTCCTTGTGCCCTCCATCTTTCCCAACATCAGGGTCTTTTCCAGGGAGTCGAGTCTTCTCATGAGGTGGCCAAAGTATTGGAGCCTCAGCTTCAGGATCTGTCCTTCCAGTGAGCACTCAGGGCTGATTTCCTTCAGAATGGATCGGTTTAATCTTCTTGCAGTCCATGGGACTCTCAAGAGTCTCCTCCAGCACCATAATTCATCAATTCTTCGGTGATCAGCCTTCTTGATGGTCCAGCTCTCACTTCCATACATCACGACTGGGAAAACCATGGCTTTAACTATATGGACCTTTGTCGGCAAGGTGATGTCTCTGCTTTTTAAGATAGCAGCCATAGGCACAGGAAATCCCTCTCCCTCTAGGTTGGCGCATTGGAAAGAACCGCTTTCCTTTTTGTGGCATTTACTGAGCTTTCAGCAAGCAGGTTTGCTCGTCTAGGTTTGCATTGCAGCTCATTCTGCAGACTGGGCTTCATTTCGTTCCCTTGGTGTCTCTCTCTCTCAGCTCCCCCCCCCCCCAGTCTCTCACCCCCACATTTGCCCCGAGGCTAAGATTTAAATCTCGTTATGTCAGCTGTGTTTCAGGCATTGGCCCTCTTTCGGCATGACTCTCTCTGGCCTAATTTAGATTTAAGACCATTTCTGTACCAGAGAAAGTGTTGGTCTAAGTTTTGGGGGGTAGGGTGGGGGGATGTAGGGGGAGAATCCAGACTCATTCAAGCTTTGTTTATATTCATCTCCCCACGGCCAGCCAGACACCTGCACAAGACATAGCACAAAGCTTTACACAGGGAAACAGTTGTCCAAGTTCCAAGAGCACTCTCAAATGTCCACAGCAACCATTAAGTGTGGTCTCTTGCTTTTCATTCCCTGTATTTAATTTATTTCTCCAGATCAGGCAAGTCACATAGAGAGCCAAACTGGGAGGTGCCCAAGTACCCTAGAAATTGGAATATGCAAGGACACACACACACACACACACACACACACACACACAGTACCAGTTGGTTGTTTCACTGACGTAAAGCCACTGCCAGGTGGCCATTAACTCAACGTCTCAATAATAACCAGATGGCTGAGAATTTGTAACACCTCTTCTTCAAATATCTAGTTCTCTGGTCATTACTGTGTCTGAAAGCTACAACTAGAGATCCAGTTGCGACATGAACCACCAGCAACATTTCCCAAGAGCAGTCATGGACATGGCACATGCAGCAACAGTCATCTCTGCCTTGTCCTAGGCAACACTGCACACTGCAGGGCAGAAAATCCAGGTTTGCCACCAAGGTTTGCATAATGAGCAAAAATGGCAGCCTGTGAAACACAGGTAGGCAGGTGTGGAGTGAGGGTTGTTTGTTTGTTTGTTTGTTTGTCACCACAGTCATATTTTACATTTATAGGTCTATGCTGAAAGACGGGGTGTTGTGTGTAGCAGCTTGTGGTGTAATACAACCTCAACCAAGATGCACAGCCAGTCACGATTCCCTAGCTACATTTCTCACGTGTTTGCAAACGTTCACACTTCACGCTTGTATTCATAAATACAAATACAAGTAACGTATGAACTGAAGTGGTCTTCCAAGTGTACAGTAGAGCTGACAGTCTGTAGCATGGGTAGGCAAACTAAGGCCGGGGGCCAGATTCGGCTCAATCACCTTCTCAATCCGGCCCGTGGACGGTCTGGGAATCAGCGTGTTTTTACATGAGTAGAATGTGTCATTTTATTTAAAATGCATATCTGGGTTATTTGTGGGGTCTGTCTGGTGTTTTTACATGAGTAGAATGTGTCATTTTATTTAAAATGCATCTCTGGGTTATTTGTGGGGCATAGGAATTTGTTCATTTTTTCCCTTCAAAATATAGTCCGGCCCCCCACAAGGTATGAGGGACAGTGGACCAGGCCCCTCCTGAAAAAGTTTCCTGACCCCTCGTCTGTAGTGTCAAAGATAGGTGTGGGGTGTGTGTGAGAGAGAGATAGTGTGAAGATGCATAAGGCATCATATGGCAGCAAACTGGGAGTGCCACTGTATATACATACAGTATATACATAATAAGAGGCTGCATCTACTTTTGACTCCCTTAATATAACAGCATGCTTCTGAGCATGCATTTGTCTCAAACATACTTTGCATTTGTAGTTGCATATTTCAAAAACCTTAGTTATATATCTAAAACATCATGTGTGCAACTCTGACTGGTTGCACTAGGGAAACAGGAGAACCACAGAAGGTGAGACCATGGCCATCCAAGGATGGATTTGCCTGGTTAGGTTCAGATAGTAAGTTCTGGGTACCAGTAGTTGTGGTGGTACAGCATTCCCCTGGGCCATGGATCATTGGGAAGGATGGGCTTCTGCAGGGCTAGGCACTGGCGCAGGATGGAGATTACAAAGTGCAAGTAAAGATTTCCATCCTTTTTGTGAGATGAGTAAAAAACCCAGAAAGCATTGTTTTATGCTTTTAAGAAATGCAGTCAAGGAGAACCCGATTACTGAACCTTGATCTGAATTGTCACTCCCAAGTTACCCTTTTACAGAAATAGAGCACCGCAGAAATATGCAAATGAGGAATGGTTCATTTAAATTTAATGCTAATGAGAAGATTTCCTTCTCTTTCCAGCAGAGAGCAGCTGTTCTCATTTCAAGCTGGCAAAGTGTCTCTAAATCACCTCCACAGCACTGAGGTGGACAGTGATGTCACTGTTTATAGGTTATTAGTTATTATTTTATGGACATATCTGGCACCTGCCTTTTAAAGAGATGTTCAGATGGCTCCCGGCCTTCTGCCACTGAACCTGTCCCAGTAATCCTGTCTCTCACTAGCATCCTTCCAAGTGTCAAAACACCACTCCCTCCATACAGCAGATAACTTTTAAGAAGACTTTAGGTTCTTTGTTTCCCTGCAGCTTGCTGCTGCTTTATGATCTATGGGAACAAGGACATTGCTTCTCTGTTCAGCCCTGCTGGTCAAACATAATGGAATCTGGAGGCAGGGGGGGACCCAATGTGGGCATGTTCTTGCGTGGGGGTGAGGAGCAAGAAAGGTGAGGAGGAGGAGGAGGAGGAGGAGAGCGGGAGAAGCGTGAAGCATATAGGGAAAGGAGAGCAGAAGGTGGGTGATGCAAGGATAACAACAAAGGGAAGACTGCTTTGTAAGTTAACAGCCAGTGCTAGCCCAGAACATTTTGCTTCCTGAAGCAGAGTCCAAATGGTGCCTCTGTGCAACAAGGAGAGAGATACGGGAACAACATTTTAAAAAGTTTTGCTGCGCTGTTCAGACACCAAGCCCTGCCCTCAGCTATCCTCCCGCGGCAGCCCCTTCCCCTTGAAGCAGGTTGTTTCACCCTGTGGTATGACAGCTGGTTCCAGGTGTTGCAGGTGGATGACTAAGTGATGGAAACTTGAGATGGGATGGGTTCCTGGAAGAGGGGGCAGAGGAAACGAAAGCCGCCTGCAGTTGCTCCCCCCAGGGATGACTGGACAAAACAAAGCCACTTCTGCCCTACGGAGGTGGAGTTGCGGGCGTCATGGCCCCGACATGTGCGCAGCAGCTGGAACCAGCTGCTGCACTATTGGGAGGATTCCTGGCTGCGTCATCCCCTGGCCAGCCAATCAGCTGGCTCAGGGGGCATGGCCTGCCCTATTTAAGGCAGGATGTGGCCGGGGATCTCCCTCTTTGCCACCTGCCAGCTGTTCCTGCTTTTCCCACCCTCCCGCCCTATCAGGTTTTTGTTCTTTGACCTTGCTATGGACCTTGGTTGGTCACCGTTGAGGGGCCTGGTAGGGATTTTTCCACTTGGCAAATTGGCACCAGTCACTTGGTTTTCGCCTACCTCGTAGCTAATCGTCACAACTTTCTGGGTATTGGCGGTTAGGCATTGGTATTGTTCTGTAGATGGAAGAGGGGAGATAGCACCATCACCTGCCCCACATATTGATGGGTAGTCCGATAAAGGATTCCGGGGGACGTGGCCCTGTACAATGCCTGGGGATTTGAGGGCCTAAGGCACGCCCCCGAGCGGTGACCCCAGGGGAGTTCCTAGTTGATGTGCATCAGCAGGACTCCCCCAACTGGTGATTAACCCTTCCCGGACTTCAAGCGGACAGGCTGAAGTCGGATATGGTCTGTTAGGACCAATGCCTAAACCAATACAGCTCATCACCTGTAACCAATAAAGTTGTGGCCTTATTTAGCCCATTAACCTTAATAATTGTGTTATGTGTCATTATTTCCACTGGTGGGGGCGGGAGCTCACCACACAAACTGCTGTTGTAGACAAGGTGCAGGCCTTCCTCCAGAACCTGGCCACTGGCTGCATTGTCTGGCTTGAGGGAAGAACTTTCTGGTAGAAGGGGAAGTCAATCTAAGCTGAGCTGGTAGGTGAGAGTTGGGGGAGCATCAGGGTTGGGGTCGCAGCATGTTGGGGGAAGGGGTATATAAGTCTTTCTTCCCCCACTGTGTTCCCAACAACCCCTCCTCACAACCCCCCTACTATTAACCCTCAGAAGATTTGTAGTTTAGCTCTCTGTGTCTTTTGCACAAGAGAATTGTGTCCATATATGTCAGCATTACCTTGTGGCTGCACATTAGCCATTAGCCATAAGATGTTCATAGTCCCTGTCCCAGAAAGCCTCCAAAAGGCTTTGCTTTTTCCTTATGCTTTGGCAATATTTGCGCAGTCAAAAGCCAAAGCCACGTCAAACTGAAAAGAGAAAGGGGCTGTGACTCCATCACAGGGAGGGAGAAATGTGCCACAAATTAAAAAGCAAACTCACTCAGTCTCGCATTCTGTCAGGGTTGTAGATGAGGAACGGCATTGTATTTCATTTGTGATCAGTTCATGCCTTTCTCTGTTAGATGATTAACATACCTAAAGTTCATTTTTTTTCCAGGAGTTGAAGCAGTGAGATACCTGCTTGCCAGCACAGATTTTGCACTAATTCAGCATCACTTAGGTGAATTGCAGAAGTACCCTGTGCCCAGTGGCGTAGCATGGGTTGTCAGCACCCGGGGCAAGGCAAGTAATTTGCGCCCCCTAACCCGTGGATTTGCGCCCCCTAACCCGTGGATTTGCCCTAACCCCAGATGTTGCGCCCGGTGCAGCCGGCCCCCCCCTGCACCCCCACGCTACGCCACTGCCTGTGCCTTCCAAAATATGAATCATCATTACATGAATGAATTCCCTGGGAAATAGAACAACTTCTGCTTCAGTTTTGCTAATAAGCAGCACACGCCTTCTGTTGCAGAGCCACGGCTTCTTAAGGCTTGGTGCAACAGAGATTAAAGAAGGTGGTGCATAAGAACTGCTGAACACACTCATAAAAACCCAGGAAAGGGCAGATGACCATAGCACTCAATTATTGTGGTAACCTTCAGTGCTTGCAATGGAGTAGCACTCCAAATCAGGAAGCCCAAGAAATGGAAGCATTTCCCCGCTCCCCATCAGTTCTGTAGGCTTTGCAAAATTTGCATAACTCATTCATATAAACCAAATCAGCCCAGACTAGCCAGAAGGATAATGAATTAGGGAGTGAGTACAATTTGACTGAGCTTTGGCTCTGTGGGTTAAACCACAGAGCCTAGGACTTGCCGATCAGAAGGTCGGCGGTTTGAATCCCCGTGACGGGCTGAGCTCCCATTGCTTGGTCCCTGCTCCTGCCAACCTAGCAGTTCAAAAGCACATCAAAGTGCAAGTAGATAAATAGGTACCGCTCTGGCGGGAAGGTAAACGGCGTTTCCGTGTGCTGCTCTGGTTTGCCAGAAGCGGCTTAGTCATGCTGGCCACATGACCCGGAAGCTGTACGCCGGCTCCCTCATCCAGTAAAGCGAGATGAGCGCCGCAACCCCAGAGTTGGTCACGACTGGACCTAAGGGTCAGGGGTACCTTTACCTTTACAATTTGCTAGCTCTACAAACATATAAAACGGCAACCTATCTTTTTCCTCTTCACCAGTAACCATCCTGTTTGCCACATGTCTGGTTGATTGCACATGCCACGAATTTGGTTTTAAAACAATGTCACACTTGGATCAAAGTCAGTGTGACATTGGTATGATATTCCAGCCAGTAATCCTAAGAACCGCCCTTTCCAGTGCCTGAAAATGTCTCCTCATTGGCTTACTACAGGGAGCTAAGGAGAGAAAAGGGGATTGTCCTCAAGAAACAGTTTGGGATTCTGGCACAGTTTTAGAGCTTCTGTCTCCTATAAGGATGAAGCAGGATCCAACCACAAGTTCACCATGGGTTGCAATGAGGGGTTTGACATGCCAGCATGAGCTACAGCCCAGACAGAATCCTTTGCCTGGTTCACAGGATGCCAAACTGAACTCTACACCAACAATTTGTACGCCAAGCAGTTTCTGCTGCTTTCTCACTGCAGATCATCATCATCATCATCATCATAATGAATGCAGCTTTGCCCTGTTCCTCATCTGCAACTGAAAGGACATATTCCACATCAGTGAGTATGTGGCACAGGCACATAACTTCTTCATTCTCACCATTTGCCCCATTACAAGCAGTGCAACGTCCTTGGAAGGTTGGCTTGTATCCCACACAGTCTACTGCAGGTATTAAGAAGATTTTGGGGGGTAAAGGGACACCTGGCTGCTTTTTTGTGTGTTTTTTTGGTGGCGTGTAGGAACAAGGGATCTACCAAGGTCAGATTTATTTGACAGCTTCCCTTCTGTTTGGAAGGAGCACTTGTCAGCTCTGTCCTTTTCATCCAGAGCTTTTTCTTGCGTTCTGAGCTAGAAGCTCCCCTGGCATTTTCCAGCCTCTGAATGCTTGAAAGCTGCTTCCTGCTGCAAAGGGTGTGGAGCTGCTCTCTGATCAGCCCTAGGTGGACAACGGAGCTCTCTTTTCGAGTCTGCCTGGCAGGAGCTGACCAGGCAAAAGGAGTGGGAGTGGGGGGGAAAACATTCCTGTCCTTCGACTCTGGGGAAGCCAGAGCTCAGTGGTCCAAAAGAGATGAAGTCCCTTCTCCACCGCCACATAGAGATTGGGGGGAGGGGGCTGAATTGATGCAATTCACATTTAAAGGCAAACCTACCTAACTTGCACAGTCTGAAACAACACGTGAACTGAAACACAGCCACCTTTCTCGAATCTGCAGCTTTCCAAATTTTGCGATGCAGTTTTCTCCAGCCAAACAATGTATACACAAATGCAAAGCATGGATAAAATTGCATATATTGGTGTCAAACAACATACAGAAGTGCATTATATTATAGGAAGTTACTTTGCAAAAAAAAATGTGAATATGAGGAAGAATTGCAGACAAAAATGTGAATATTAGGAGGAATTTGCACCAAAATGCTGGTGAATTTTCGTAAGGATTAAAAAAAAAAAAAGGTGGCATCTCCCCCGCCCCCCCCCAAAAAAAAATCATGCTGCACACCAAGGAGCTCTTTTAGTCTTAGCTTTTTTAGTAAAACACTGGCAGATGTCATAAGAGATAACATACAGTGGCTCTAAAACCAGGCAGATATTAGTTCAGCCCATGAGGAAATGAAGAGCACCAGATCGAGGCAAACTGTGTTAGGACCTTCTGTGAAGCGCTGGAGGGGGTGAGAAGAGAGAGAGAGCTCTTTTTTTCCTGGAAAAGGGTAAGGAGGAGACAAAGTATGGCAGGATTCCTCAACAGAGCACAATGTCCTTCCCCTCCCTGTCCAAATATATATACACTGGTACTTCAGGTTACAGACACTTCAGGTTACAGATGCTTCAGGTTACAGACGTTTCAGGTTACAGACTCCACTAACCCAGAAGTAGTACCTCGGGTTAAGAACTTTGCCCCAGGATGAGAACAGAAATTGCACAGCAGCAGCAGGAGGCCCTATTAGCTAAAGTGTTACCTCAGGTTAAGAACAGTTTCAGGTTAAGAACAGACCTCCAGAACAAATTAAGTTATTAACCCAAGGTACCACTGTATATAAAAGAGAAAGGGAGGCTTTGAAGAAATACTTCTTCTGCAATCCACTAGATTCAGAAATGAAGAAGCAGAGAGCAGGGAGCAGAGCAAATAATAGAGCAGGAAGATTGTGACCCCCACCCCTCAAGACACAGACATTTCTCTAGCATTAGTGAGACCGAAGGCTCCACACTTGAATGTACATAAACCCAAGCCCTAAATCCCAAACAGGGACACCAACAGGATTTCCTGGGTCCCGTACACTGTATGTGGATTGGGCCCCTTGCACCTGTCTCTCCAAGCAATCTATTGATAAGAATGGCTGCTTACATATTTTCATTTAGCCTACGTCACAGGGCTGGTTGCAAAAAAAAAAAAAGTGTAAAAAGCTGGAGGCGAAGAAAACGTGCAAAACCTTCCAGTTCCTGGGTGGGAAAGCAAGGTACAAGTATATGTCGCAAAGTGCATAAACTATGCCATACACTCCCATGGGACGCAGTGATGGCCACCAACTTGAATGGCTTTGAAAGAGGATTACACCAGGCTTCCTCAGCCTCGGCCCTCCAGATGTTTTTGGCCTACAATTCCCATGATCCCTAGCTAGAAGGACCAGTGGTCAGGGATGCTGGGGATTGTAGTCTCAAAACATCTGAAGGGCCAAGGTTGAGGAAGCCTGGATTAGACAAATTCATAGAGGTTAAGGCTATTGATGGCTACTAGGCTTGATGGCTATGCCTTCACAGCCAGAGGTGCTATTGCTTCTGAAGGCCAGTTAGTTGCTGGAAATCTCAGAGGGGAGAGTGCAGAAACTCCCTTAACCTTACCTGGGGATTGAATCTGGGACCTTTTGTAGGTGTACAGGGCCAGCCCAAGACACATTGCTGCCTAAGATGGGGTAGTCAAGATGCATAGTACCAAAGGCTGGACTGTCTCCGAGGACAAAAAATATACCGGTATATCTCACAGGGCCTCTCCCCCATCTTTCATGGTAAAAATATAAGGCAGATAAATTGAATAGCAACCCATTTCTTGCCCTTTCATGACACCCCAAATCAGCTTCCTCACTCTGCCCAATGTTAGGGCCGGCCCTGCTGGATGTGTATGCATTCTACCACTGGACTGCCACCATTCCCCTGCCCCCAAAAGAAGGGATGTTTCATTTAATTACCTGTCACCCTCATATTCTCTGTATCTTTCCAGTTTTAGGATTTGTGTCACCAATGCAAACATATAGTATGGGTTGTATCCAACCCACTGATAGCAATGAGCTTGAGTCAGTCATGTTCATTACTTTCAATGGGTACTGTGAGTAGGACTAGCATTGGCTACAACCCAGTATGTACCACCAGTGCAAGCCTTGTCAGTGTGTGTGAATCTGTGTGATCAATAGTTACAGGTAAGTACAACTTTGTTTTTCCTCATTCATCGTTCCAGGTCCAGGTGGATTTTCTATGGCTGGCTGGCAATATTTTCACTTGGGAGCAGACCAAGGAACAAAGTCACATTTTCCATCTGACTACCAGAGACCCAGGCTCTCACAAAAGTAGCAGCACAGAGGTATCTGTTCCAGCTGATATTACCTTTCCCCCTCTTTGGTTGATCTGCCATTCACAATCAAACACTTGAGCCAACTACACCTTTAAAAAATCTGCCAGATGCAGGAAATATAAGCCCCTTTAAGAGCAGTTTTTGTTCATATAAAGCAGAATATATGGGTGGAATTCAACATCATGCTATGGTGAATGTCTCGTCGATGCAAGAGTTGAGGCTTGCCAGATGGAACAATCCTCCCTCTCCGCCCCCTATGTGCCGTTCTAGAGTTCCCCCCACCCTGCCGAGCCAATTTGGGAGAGTGCTGGGGGGGGCATGGAGGGAAGGAGAGGAGGGGAAAGCCCCATTGCGCAAGTGGAAGCCCTTGTGCAGGTTCTGCCTTGACAGGATTCATTAGGTGAATCCCACCAGTGTGTGTGTGTGTGTGTGTGTGTGAGAGAGAGAGAGAGAGAGAGAGAGAGAGACACCTTTTCCAGCAGTTGCAGACTAAGCCAGGAATTTAGAAATCCAATCTGTTGCCCAAGGTTTCCAGTAGAAAAGCAGTATTCACACCCCTCCTCCAAGCAGTTTGTTTTGTCTGCTTCGGTCTTGGAGGAAATGGAGATGAAGGCATTGGCTGGCTCAGACAAAATCTATTATTTCCCGGACTTGAGTCCCCACAGACTCACCGTACTGCAAGCAGGGAGAAATGGAAACACCTGGAGTAGGATTTTGACCTCACCAAGCCATATGAGATCAGCTGGAATCATATTATAGGAAAGTTTAAAAATGCCTGCAAGCAAATCCATGACTCCCAGAAAAGCTCCAAACAATAAATGTGTCCCAATGGTTTAGTGTCCAGTCAGGACAATTCAGTTAAGCTTCTCAAGCTGCAACACAGCTTTACTGGGAGACACCTTTTGCTCCCAACCCATCAGGCTTGGGGATTTCATGCACATTTCCCATATGACCAGGAAAGAGAGAATGGAATTGGAAAAGCAGAGTAAACATACAACAACTTAGGGAAGGAACAGGGTTCTTTCATGCAAAGATGACACTGTCCTGGCTCTCACCCTCAGACTCAAGTCTCAGCATTAGTTCAAGGTTTCTGAGCACAATTCAAAGTGCTGGTGTTGACCTTTAAAGCCCTAAATGGCCTCAGTTCAGTATATCTGAAGGAGCACCTCCACCCCCATCGTTCTACCCGGACACTGAGGTCCACCACCGAGGGCCTTCTGGCTGTTCCCTCACTGCGAGAAGCCAAGTTACAGGGAACCAGGCAGAGGGCCTTCTCGGTAGTGGCACCCGCCCTGTGGAACACCCTCCCATCAGATGTCAAAGAGAACAACTACTACCAGACTTTTAGACGACATCTGAAGGCAGCCCTGTTTAGGGAAGCTTTTAAAGTTTGATGCATTATTGTATTTTAATATTTTGTTGGAAGCCGCCCAGAGTGGCTGGGGAAGCCCAGCCAGATGGGCGGGGTAGAAATAATAATAATAATAATAATAATAATTATTATTATTATTATTATTATTATTATTATTATTATTTCAAGATACACGGTTCGTAAGTCTACAAGCACAGCTCTAAGATTCATGGCTAGGCAGTAGCTAAGGTGTTGCCCCTACACTTGGCATGCCTCTGCTGCTCTACTTTTAAAGAGTAGTGAAGGAAGAGTCATTTGTGTGCTTCCCATCCAAAGCGAGAAGACGGTACTTGCAAGTCTGTGCTCCTGCAGGCGCTCCCTTGTGATGGGACCTGAGTCAGTCCTTCTGAACCTCTGGTTCAGCCAGCCCTGCTGATTGGACATCCCTCTGCCTCCTCTGCTACCATGGGGACTTCACTCCCAAGTAGCAGGGGACAGGCTGACTTGTGATGCCCGATAACAAAGGGGCGGAAACCTCTCCCAGCTCATTACCTGAGCTCTCTTCAGTGCCAACCCTTTAATCCTCCTCTGACAGATCTTGCCAGCTCTGCCCCATCCCAGCTGATGGTGATACCAAAGCCACTATTTTAGCCTTAGGCATAAGGCGTAACTGGCATCTGCCCACGTTCATCCCTGACGTCCATGGCAGGGTAGGATTTCAAAACCAGATCTCCCACCATCCATTGCAGCTCTTGAACCGGCTGCACTGCTTCCTTAATGCATCCATCCCACCTCAAGACACAAACTCTCAAGGTGGCCTCAGGCAAACCATTATCCCTCCTCCAAAATGTGGGAGAATAATTATTGCTAGGCTTAGCAGTGCTATCCCTGCGTGATGCTTTGAACAATGAAGGTCATATTATAAGGGTAAGGAACCTGTGGCCCTCCCTGATGTTGCCAGACTACAATTCCCATCATACCTGATCATTGCTCATTCTGGCTGGGGCTGATGGGAGTTGGAGCACAACAACATCTGAGAGGCTACAGGTTCCCTAATCTGCACTATAAAATTTCCTCCTCCTCCTCCTCATTTTGATGATGATGAAAAGGCATAGATATAGAGAAACAACGATAACAGGAGATATATTTTGTTGTGTTCTCGGTGCATTTAGGAGTGCAGCAGCTTGTTTAACTCTCAAAGTGGGGTGCCTGCTATGAGAACAAATGTACAGGTGAGACCCTCCTTTAGTTGAAAGTGAATCTGCCTTTGCCCACTTTTGTAATGCTGTTAGGAAGCGCTTTTATTTGAACTTCTTGATGTTCCAGTAGATGTAGTTAACCACCTGCCACCTGTCCTTTGGACTCCAGCCCCAAAACAACTCATAAAAAGAACTTGCTATCTCTGGCAGATCAATCATTATGCAAACACACAAGCTTCTCTTTGACGCCCGGTTCAACACTTTTGAGGCAGCGCGTATTAATACTGTAACTGGGGCGGTGGTGGGTGATGACAGTTTGCCTGCTAACTGGCATCCTGCTGCTTGCCTTATCTGTTCTTGTGAAAATAAAGGCTGTCAATTTGCAATTTGCCATTTTTAAAAAAATTTAACCCAAAATAGCCTATCAACTCACTGGACCCAATTCCCCACAGTGTCACTAGCAAGATCTGCTGGAGCTGTTTTGACCTTGTTTGGCCAGTAGGGGGTTCTGTCTGCAATGGAACCTGTTGCATCTATGAGCTTCTCTCAGGGCTAGGCCACTAAGAGAGCAGCAAAAGGAGCTCATTCTGCCCAGAAGCATCTGCTCGGCAATTGTTCAATTACTTCACAAGTGGGATGGCATCAACCATGTGGAATCCTATTGGGGCCTAGTCCTATCGCCTGCGGGCCAATGCCACCATCTGCTGACATCAAGAAGCAGGCGAGGTGATATGGTGGGGCAGGCCTAGCCTGGCCTGTGTAGTACATATGTGTCTTCCTGGAGATCGATGGTGGCAGAGAGCAGCACATTCCCTTTCAATGGCAGACACAGGCTGTCCAAGAGAGTCGACAACTTTTGCTTTCAACAATACAGTGGTACCTTGGTTCTCAAAAGCCTTGGTACTCAAACAACTTGGAAACAAACACTGCAAACCCGTAAGAAAGTGTTCCAGTTTGCAAACATTTTTTGGAAGCCAAACATGCTCAGTTTTGAGTGTTACAGTGAGGTCTGTCTGTTTTTGCTATTTATTTTGCATTTTTTTGTTTTTGCTGCATTTTTTGTTTTGTTTTTGTGACTGTGTGGAACCCAGTTCATATACTGATTGATTGATTGATTGTGTGACTGCAGTACATTGTTTATTGCTTTCATTTTATGGATCAACGGTCTCATTAGATAGTAAAATTCATGTTAAATTGCTGTTTTAGGGGTTGTTCTTAAAAGTCTAGAACAGATTAATCCATTTTGCATTACTTTCTATGGGAAAGTGCACTTTGGTTTTGGAGGTAAGGTTCTGTCGGGCTAGGCGGTCAATAAGTCTAATGTTTACTAGTTCACTGGACACTTTTCAGACCCTTATAAAGTCTACCTGCCATAAACAATTTTTTTTCCTGTTTGGACCAGTTGACAATCCCAGAACTGCACATGGTATGGCTGGGGCAGTCTGCACTGCCAGAGCTGGCCAAATCCTTTTGCTACCTGAGATATAGGATAAGATGGTGCTGTCCCATGTGCAGAAGCTGACCAGACTGACAGTAGAACCTTATCTCAATGTTGGCAAAGGGGCAGTGCCCTCTTCCGTACTTGAGGGCAGCAGTCAGTGAGCTCTGGGGGCACACAACTAGCTGTATGACATCTCTCTCCTCCAACACTTTGACACTGCTTTCCGCCCCTAGCACCCACCACCTAATGTCTGCATAAAGGTAGGGCTGGGCCCTGTGCACAACATAGCCCGGGGAGGGGGGGCTCTCCTGCTTTCCCCACTTTCTGCCAGGCTGGTGACAGGTGGAGAGTTCAGTCACCTCAGCTCCACACAATTAAAGCACTCTTATACAATTCAAACAGGGATGCAGGTGGCACTGTGGGTTAAACCACAGAGCCTAGGACTTGCCGATCAGAAGGTCGGTGGTTCGAATCCTTGTGACGGGGTGAGCTCCTGTTGCTCAGTCCCAGCTCCTGCCAACCTAGCAGTTCAAAAGCACGTCAAAGTGCAAGTAGATAAATAGGTACCGCTCCGGCGGGAAGGTAAACGGCATTTCCGTGCGCTGCTCTGGTTTGCCAGAAGCGGCTTAGTCATGGTGGCCACATGACCCGGAAGCTGTACACTGGCTCCCTCGGCCAATAAAGCGAGATGAGCACCACAACCCCAGAGTCAGCCATGACTGGACCTAACAGTCAGGGTTCCCTTTACCGTTTTATACTACTCAAACAGCCATGGCTTTCACCCAAAGAGTCCCAGGAACTGTCATTCCTTAATTACAGTTAGCAAACCAAGAACCCTGAGCATCCTTAGCAAACTTCAGTTCCCAGGATTCTTTGCATGAAGGTGTGGCTGCTAAAGTGCTATTGGAATGCTTTAGATGTATGTTGCAGGTGTGACCCGCACACCCTTTCCTTGCCGGCCTTGTTTATTTCTTTATTCGCTGCTTTGTGCCCTGCCAGCTCAAAGAGCCCTCAACTCGGCTCCCTTGCTCTGTTTCTCCCTTGCGTTGCTCACAGCCGCCAGATGTTCTTTTGAACTATTGTTGGGTTGCGTTTATACAAAGATGCATATTTCTCCACCAGCTTTTGGAATAAAATCTGCACTATTTGTCTCTGTGGAAAAACAGCCACCACCAGACCAAGGTCTCTTTCCCACATGGATCAGTTGTTTGAGCACTGACAGTCTATTGACTATGCACCGTCCATATGCCTGACTTGGTGGTTGTGGTTGTGTTGCAGGGACTCTGCATTTTCTGAGCTTTCAAACCACAATATTTTTAAAACCCTGGGAAAATGTGATACTTCCCCTCCCTCCTCCCCTGGGCAGCACATCCATTAGAATGTGGTTGCACATGCAGACTGCTTCCAGTAACTATTACTTACCATAAAAGCAGTCCACACACACACACACACACACACACACACGTATTAGTGTAAGATGATTCCCATGGACAGCAAAAAAAACAGGTGGAGGTCAGTCCAATCCTATGCATGGGTATTCAGACATGTGTATAGGGATGTAACTGGGGAATCATCCTGAATCTCTGTTAACGCCACTCATGTGGCCCACCTCCCCTGTCGCAGCTCTGCAGGAGGACATTCTCAATTAGCTAAGCCCCCAAGGAGTTGTGTTTTTCAGGCATTCAGCAGCTGAATACCTGCCTGTTCATAAACTGCATGTGTTTCTCCCCTGCTCCCCTACCAACTAAGAAGAGTTAATAGCATTAACCATTTTAAGAGATCTGGCTTCCTGCCTGTCATTAACATTGTATTGCATAACAGGGGATGAATTTAATACCCAGGGAGCTGTGGTGCAGAATATTCATATGCCAGGAACCAAAATGAAGTAAATGCAAATCTTCATTACCAGTGGAGGATGTTAAATATTGATATTTTCTTCTTGATGCATAAGTCTGGGGCACATGAAACTCAATTACAAGACAACTAAAAATGCCTTAAATTATACATAAACAGCAACAAAACGAAGGGAGACAAGCTCAACTTTGCAAAGCACAAACATCAAGACTAAACACGGAACAATGAAATGAGATCTGTCACACAATACAGTGAGAGCTGTCTTCCAGAGTGAAAAGGCAATTAGAAATGACGATGCATTAGGCTGAGTTCCTGCACAGCAGCAGCAGCAGTTGGGGTGCTTAAGTCTTGCTGAAATCAGCAAACAACCCAACTATGACCAGGATGACATTGAAACACGTGCTGGTTGCGTTTCTGTGTGGTTGCTGGATTCCCTACCAAGCTTAGGTCAAGATAATAGTAAATGTATTCCCAGCTCCAAACGTTCCTTGGATTTAAAACTCAGTTTTAAATTACCATATTTTTCACTCCATAAGACGCACCTGACCTTAATACGCACCTAGTTTTTAGAGGGGGAATGCAAGAAAAAAAAAATTCTTTGAAGGGAGCGCTGAGCAGAGCCTGTATGCATCCCAGGCTCTTTAAAGGGAGCACGGCTCTTGGGGGCTTTTGCTTGAGGTGGGGGAAGGGACAGAGCGCAGCTAAGCCAGAAGCTAGAACAGCGAGAGGGAGCGCAGTGATCCCTCTCGCTGTTCTGGCTTCTGGGATAGCTGTGCAGCCTCTTCAGGGCAGTGGGATGAAGGCTCCCCACTGCCCTGAAGAGGCTGTGCCTGGCTAAGCCAGAAGCTAGAAGAACGAGAGGGAGCGCAGCATAGCGATCCCTCTCGCTGTTCTGACTTATGGGATAGCTGCGCAGCCTGCATTCGCTCCATAAGACGCACACACATTTCCCCTTACTTTTTAGGAGGGAAAAAGTGTGTCTTATAGAGCGAAAAATACGGTATGTCCTTTTTTTAAAAAAGGGTGCTTTCTCATTGGTTTGACAGCCATTTAAGCACACAAATGTGCTCGCTATTTTCCTTGCCACAGAGAGAGCTGCCATTTCTTCCACTGACCTTTCTCCTCCTGTGGCTTTAACAGCAGCTAGGTATGCAAGACATTAAGCAGGCGAAGCTTTTCCTGGAATGGAGATGGAAATGGCATATTTCTATGTGCCGAGCTTCTGTGAGAAGCTCACTTAAAGGTGGCAACCCTTGCCACAGCAAATGTTAGAAGACTAATGGGTGGCTTTGTGGCTACAGCCAGAGTTGGGGTATCAGATATGGAGGACCAGAGAGGTTGTCTCTTGCGGACGGTAAAAAAGATGGGTTTCCTTTTCACAGGCTGGCACTGTGACACCAGCTCTAGATGGGAGCAAACCAAGACATTAAGATTATGATTGTTTCTATAAATAGGCAAGCCTGAAAGCATATCCTGGGCAATTCAGGCCTATGAGCATCTCAGAAACCCCTTTCTGGGCCCAGCGAAACATTTTCCACATTTAGGTAATCAGGCTGCAACTTATTAGCTTTTAGAAATAAAAACCTTCATGAAAATCCCTTGGGATAGTTAAGGATGCAATGCTGCCTGCAGTGAAGACAACAATACAGCACAGAACGAGGAAGAAGGCAAATGGCTCTAGATTATGAAAACAATATTTGACCATGAGATATATGGAGGGACCATGCCAGGGACAGGGAGCCTCTGTAGCTCCAGATGTTGAGCTCCAGCTCTCATCAGACCCAGCCAGCATGGCTCACGGTCAAGGATGATATATCGGGGGGGGGGGGACACAACATTTCCCAGCCCTAGATTATATAATGACTTATGGAAATCAGGTGCAGTTAATAATGAGAGTGAAAGCAAGAGTGAAGGAGAACATGGTGGCGCAGGGAGCAATAGATGTTCAGGGATGTGTACGTTACAAACATAAATCAGATGAATGGCTAGGGTTTCTGCTAGAGTGGCCAGCTGCCCTACTGTACAGAGGACAGCCCACTGGTTGAAAGGCTGACAGATCTAGGCCTGGCTTAAAGATAAAGAACCACGAGAAAGGATAGCAGGGGCTATGAAGTTGCCCAACCAAGGCAACTTCTGGAGAGAGGAGTGAACAGCCACACAGGTTACCTGGTTAGATACATTGAGTGCAATCATAGGTGTCAACTTTCAGATTTGAAAATAAGGGATCAGCAGCCTCACCTGTCCTGGGGACAGTCTACGGGATATCTAACAATCCGGGATAGCAGTGGGAAGCAGCGGGAAACGGTGCTGGAATAAGGGAATTTTCCGCAAAAAAAGGGAAGGTTGACAGCTATGAATTGAATCCAGCATCATGCTAATGCAATTGCTTTGTCTGTGCAAGAATTTCTGCCAGCTAGATGGAACCATCTCCTCTCCCACCACTCTGTTCTGTTGTTCTCCCACCTTTCCGACTTGATTTGGGGTGTAGGGGCACAGGGAGGGGAGGGGTAAAGCCCTATTGTGCTAGCCTATCTAGTGTTGCCTTCCACTAGTGCAGCTTTTTAATTGAATCCAGCCCGCTGAACCTCTATTCTTTTTACATTACAGTAATTATTTCTAACTGTACACCCATACATATAAAATTAGCTCATGCAAATTTCATGTAAATCTGTGTCCTTTGGTTTGGTGATGCATCTCCTCTTCTTTGGCAATAAATGGTTACCTCAAGAAACCCTGGGAATGGCTGCTCTGTGAGATAGCTACAAGTTTCTAGCAAAGTTTTCAGCATCTCCACGAAAGGTCCTGTTCTTGGAAGAATGGCTATTGAAAACTGGTTTAAATTGCAGCTTAGATGAGACTGCAGCCAGCTGATTGGGAGAGAGGGAGTTCAGCTGAATTAGATGGATTCTTCCAAGAGACTCAACCTTAGAAGATAAAAGCAGCCCTGCTAGATCAGGTCCAAGATCTCTCTAGTTCAGCATCCGGCTCTCCCAGAGGCCATCCTGATGCCTGCTGGAAACCTGCAAGCAGAACCTTAGCACAACAAGACGGCTTGTCATTCCCAGCAAATAGCAATCAGAGCCATACTGCCTCTGACTGTGGTTAATAGCCACTGATGGCCATTTTCCTCACAACACTTGGAGGGCACTAGGTTAGAGAAGGCTGCCTTATTCACTTCATGACATTGGGAATGAAACTGGGTAAATACCATTGGCTTTATGGCTTTGCCACTGTTTCTATGGTGTTTTACAGCAGGACTGGGGAACCTGTGGCTCTCCAGATGTTGTTAGACTACAACTCCCATAATCCATGAGCATTAAACAGGCTGGCTGCGGTTGCTGAGACTTGTAGACCTGGAGGCCACAGATTCTCCCATCCCTGCTTTAGACTTGAAAGCATTCAAAGTGCTTTGGAGAACAATGGTGCTTGATAACCCAGCTAGCACACTGCTGGACAGCTCCTGTCTTGGTCATTGTTCAGCTGCTCAGTATTTACACTCACTAGTTCAGCTAGACTACTATCCTGCCCAGAAGACTGGGAATGGCACACCTACAAATTGTCCCTTACCACTTTGCAGCTGAGGAGTGTTAACCAGGAGCCCTTAAATGTGTGTTAGCCACCCAACGTGCGTTACAGTTAAATGAAAGAGGAATAGCGCACGACAACAGTAAGCAATTCATACTGGGATCGATCGTCTATAATTGACCTCAAAAGGACATAAAATAATGTAACACACAAAGCCCAGCTTCTACCACTTCATATTCCATGTGTTCTCCTACAACAAAGAAGTCTATTATTCCGTGGCATTCCATTGCTTCTCTTTTGTACGGAGTGTGCAAGATTGCATGCACAGAGGTGTGTGCATATGTGTGTTTTAATTTGTTGAAACAGCATTGAGGTCTAGTGGACCCCAGTCAAAGTGAACAGGGTGGAACAAAACATCATCTATCCAGGGCACTGAAGCTTGTAAATGATCCTCACAGGTGAAAACTCTGCATGAAGTTGTCCGGTATTATCTTTACTGACTGGTAGCATTTCAGAGTCTTGGACGTGGATCCTTCCCAGCTCACCTTCCTGATGCTAACTGGGGATGCTAGGGACTAAACCCATGGGTAGGCAAACTAAGGCCCGGGGGCTGGATCTGGCCTAATCACCTTCTAAATACAGCCTGCGGATGGTCCAGGAATCAGCGTGTTTTTACATGAGTAGAATGTGCCCTTTTATTTAAAATGCATCTCTGGGTTATTTATGGGGTCTGCCTGGTGTTTTTACATGAGTATAATGTGTGCTTTTATTTAAAATGCATCACTGGGTTATTTGTGGGGCATAGGAATTCGTTCATTCCCCCCCCCCCCAAAAAAAAATCTAGTCCGGCCCCCCACAAGTTCTGAGGGACAGTGGACTGGCCCCCTGCTGAAAAAGTTTGCTGACCCCTGGACTAAACCTGTGACTATCTCGGTGCAAAGCATGCGCTGCACCACTGAGGCCATCCAATAGCACAATAGCCACTTTACATTGCTGAACACGTTGAGATATAGAGGTGTTAAGATTTATTTATTTTTTTTAAAAAAATCATACCTCTAGGAGGCTTTGAAGGAAGAAGCGCATGCCTAAGGTATTAGGTATCATTGCGAACTCTAAATACCATTCTCATAGAGTTGGACTCCTGTACCATGAACAAAAATCCTCAATAAAATATCATTAAATTGGGTTTACTTGTCGATCTCATTTTGGTGAATCGTTTTTGTGCTGTGTTGTAACTCAGCTGTTATGAGCTCTCATGAGCTCTCAACAGAAGTGCAGAATATAAATATGCCTAATAATAATTTTTAAAAAATAAATCTCCCCCCCCCTAAATTCATGTCCCACCACTTCCCACTGTAATAACAAGGAGTGGGTGAATTTTGAACAGAAGAAAAGCCCAGCTGGATCAGTGTGGCCTATCTAGCCCAGGATCCTGTTCTCACAGTGGTCCTCCAGATGTCCATGGGAAGCCTAGCAGCTGGTAACCAGAGACAGGCTGCCTCTGACTCTGAAGGGAAAGTGACCCCAAGGTTTGGCACAAATGAACCTTCCTGTCATAATAAATGGCACCACATTAATCAAATAGGGAGGGGCAGGCCTGAGCCATGGTATCTCTTATTTCAGAAAACAAAGCACAAATAGCCAGATGGGTGTGTGTGTGTGTGTGTGTGATTATAGCAGATCACAGGCCAAACATGAATCAGCAATAATGTGCTCCCCCTACCCCCACCCCTCCCATCCGTCCACAATACCAAAATGCCATTTTGAGCTGCATTAGCCAAAAAATTAAAAGGGGCGGGGGGAGGTGGGAGAGGCATTCTATCCAAAACAGAGGAAGGAATAGCATTGCTCCACTTGGCACCACTTAAGGCTAAGCCGAAGAAGTATTATGTTCGGCTCCCTTTGCCAGATTTTTAAGGAGGATGTGGACAAATTGGAGAGGATTCAAAGGGGAGCAACAAAGATGTTGAAGTGTTTTGAATGCAAGAAAAATGAGCGTGGACCAGAAAGAAACTGGGTACATAAAGCCTGGAGGAAAAAAGGATTAACAGTTTTCACATGTTTAAAAGGCTGCTATAAAGAAGATAGAGGATACCTCAGGGAAGGACAGAAATCAACGGGTTTAAGCTGCAACTTTGTAAGAACAGTTGGCCAAGGAAACAAGCGACCTCGGGGAGTTATTTTATATATATTTCCTTGGATATTTTTTTTTTCCGGAGAAACTGAATAATTTCTTTTCTGGTATGGTTTGGATCAGGGCCAGATTAAAGGATATGGGTCCCTCTGCTCAGCTACACCCCGGGGTCTTATGCCTCTGCTTTATAGTTTATCAGCATCTACATACAGTGAAGGGTGTGGAAAAATGTAGCCCCCCCACCCTTTATTGCATTTTTATCCCCAGAAAGCAGCTAACAACCAGAAAATACATATATAATTAATAAAGCATTTGTGAAATCATTTGCTCCGTTCTGCCCACTGGAATGGTTTATATCCTGGTTCTTGCCCTTCACCACAACAGCTGCAGGGTCCATACCTATTAGCTACTACCAATGCTGTAGAGGAGGGAAGGGCAGCCGTGGATGGAATTGGTTTGCACAGAAAATGCACAGCTGTCCAGGATGGCTTACTTACACAAGCCATCCTTTCCCAGCACCCCATCAGCTCCAGCCAGTATGAACAATGGTAAGAGATTATAGTTCAGCAACATCTGGAGGGCACCCAGCTGGGGAAAGCTGGCATAAACCAATGGCATGGTCACTGGTGAACACAGACTACTAGTGCTGTTTGCATAAATAATAGGCAGCTGCAATGATGTTCCAACAGAACTGGGCTTCCCACCTTTCTTCACTTGCCTTGAGTGAATGGCAGATAGCAATGATGACCCTCCCCACTCCCAGCCACCACTCAAGAGTGGCAGCAGAGAACAGCAGAATGCATTCCTGGAAGGGGGGGGGGCGGGCATTGCTGTTGGAATCATAGGACTGCAACGGACCTAAAGACCATGATCCAATCTTACCCACCACACATTCCCGGATCTACTCTGTCATCCGCTCATGACAAGTCGAGAGATGGAACAGTTAATAAGGTGCCCCATGCTAAATTTGGCCATGCACTTCAAGAACAATTTAATGAAATGATCCCGGTGTGCCACATATCACACACAGCCAAATAATTCCACCTTAACGAACAAAACCCATCAGCCTCGCTAGCTAAGCTGGGATTTCTGCTCAGGGCCAGAAAATGTGAAGCAACCACTATGCTACATTGGCTCCCAGTATGCTTCCGAGCACAATTCAAAGTGTTGGTGCTGACCTTTAAAGCCCTAAACGGCCTTGGTCCAGTATACTTGAAGGAGCGTCTCCACCCCCATTATTCTACTTGGACACTGAGGTCCAGCACCGAGGGCCTTCTGGTGGTTCCCTCACTGCAAGAAGCCAAGTTACAGGGAACCAGGCAGAGGGCCTTCTCGGTAGTGGCGCCCGCCCTGTGGAACGCCTTCCCACCAGATGTCAAAGAGAACAACAACTACCAGACTTTTAGAAGACCTCTGAAGGCAGCCTTGTTTAGGGAAGTGTTTAATGTTTGATGCATTACTTTTCTTGGAAGCCACCCAGAGTGGCTGGGGAAGCCCAGCCAGATGGGCGGGGTATATATTATTTATATTATTATTATTATTATTATTATTATTATTATTATTATGTCCTACCCAGTACCCTGTTTCATCCTGCCTATCTCATCTTCCTCTACCCAAAGAACCTTCTCTGATACATGGAACATTTGCTTCTCCATGTTGGCCAAACTATGAATATTCTAAGTTTTCCTTCTGCCCAAGGACCTCCGGCTATATGAGGCCTTACTCCATGTAGTTCCTAGCATAGTAGTTAATTCAGAGCTGGTGAAATGGCCAGTGTGCAGGCAATGTGAGAGCATGATTCTTCAAGCAGTATATTTCCATGTTTCAGTCCCAGTTGTAAGCAGTGAATTGTTTCCAGGGGGGAGAAGTGGGATAAGGTCCTCGGTGAACCCAGGATGATATCTTGGCTTGTGTTTATTTTTAATATAAATGTGCCTAGCAATAAAAACTCCAGGGGAGAGAACAACTGATAAGCAGGGTGTAATACAGTAATTGCATTGACTCTACTGTCTGGACTGCTATACTCTGGTCTGTTTTTCCATTTGCTGTTGGGCCTATCTGCATGCTGTATGTAAATGCATGGAACAGTCCTCCAGCGACCTAATGTTTAAGGAAAATCCACTTTGTGAGGGGCAATTTGGAGCAGAGAAGTAGCAGGCGAAGTGGGCTTCTCCACTTCATATCACTCCCCTAAGCTCCTCCCCACCCCCACAAGGTTCCAAGCATGTGTGGCAATCACACAGGGTCCCCAGATGTTTCACCGTCTATTGATCCCTGTGCCACCACTTTATTTCTCGCTGCCACCACCCAGGCCCTAGCTGGTACAATACTGAGTCCAGTCAGGGTTAAATTGGAACATAAACTTCTGTTTATTTATTGCGGTTTAACAAGCGTGTGTGTCAGGGAACTGCCATCAGTGCCGGAGGGAGAGAGCAAAAGCCAGAGGGATTCCAGAGAGCGTCCAGGGATCGGGAGAAGCAGCTCCTCTTCTGGGGAAGAGAATCAGCATAGCACCAGTGGAGAAGGGGGGCAGGTGGTGGAAGTGGCGAGGTGGTCCCATGACTCCTCGCCTGGGACCAGCGGGGAGAGTAGGGGTCCTCCGTTGCCCACGCCCTCTCTGCGCAGAAGGCTTTCGCACAGAGAGGGTAGGCGGAGACTAGGCGTCAAAGAGCTTCTTTGCTGGAAGAAGTTTAAGAAACGCACACTCACGGATTCTGCCAGCGACTGAGTCAGCCACGGGTGAGTGGCAGTCCGGACAGATAAGGTTTACTCTGGCAGCCCAGCCAGGTGTTTGCACCCAGCCAGGGAGATAGTTGCCGGCTTACACACAAGCAACCCCCTTAGAAACCATTACAGTGTGGTTTCATAAACGGTATCGGTCAATTACAATCATGGGGTGCCTATCCAGACCTATAACTTCTGCTAACTGCTCTCACTCACTAAACCACCTCTCAGATATTTACTTGTCTTCCTAGCTCCTAACTGTTCCTGACTCAGCTTATTTCCCTACACTAACTCAACCTACCCACATACTCTATCCCAATTCACTCCCACTCCAACCAACCACCCAACTCCCAACGAACTCCCTTCTTTGCCCCTCCCAGAGCTGGTTTTATAGTCCCTCTGACTCCACCCCCCTGCGTCTTGATTGGGCAACCTGTTTAACTATTTCACCTCCAGCACTCTCATATGTTAATGTCACAGCATGTGCATTTGGAATCGCACATGGAGAAAAGCCGTTCCGGGAGATCGGAGGCAGGGGAGGAAAAGTTAAAGGCCCCTCCCATACTTTTCAACTGCAAACTACCTTTTCTCAAAGCTCTGCTATGCAGAAAAACAAGCCATTCTTTACGCATGTTTTTGCATAAAATGTCGTTTAGTCCTGTATTATGTTCATGATGTTGGTGGGTGGGAAGAAATTGGCCACTTCCACCCATATGCAGTCAGCTGATTGTTGCATATGGGTGGGTCCTGGTCCCTGATTATTGAAGGACAACCACTTTCACTGTTGTAGCATCAGCGTAGGAGACTATAATAAGCAGTTCAAAGGCCTTCTAACTTATATGGTGCACTCGCTCTGTACAAGTTGCAATTTAATGTGCGCTTGAGCTTGAAGAAGCAATTCAGGATTAACTAGGCCAGAAACTGCAAAGGGACCCTGGAGACAAAGAAAATGGGAGGAAAGCATTTGCATACTCCAGGTTTATGTGGTTCTTGGGATAGCTAGTTGAGAACATGGTCAGCGTTGCTAGTTGTTTCCTATTTGCTCTTCTTCAACTCATCATATACAACACAAATTCCCAAAATGGGGGATGGGGAACCTGTGGTCCTCCAGTGGTTTCACACAATATGAAATAGTGCTGAATAATACAACTTAGAACTGGGCGACCTTTTGGAACTAAAGCAAAACTCCATAGGAAGGGTCAGAGTAAAATGATGGGCAATATTCAATGTTAGTTGTACTCAGAGTAGACCCATTGAAATTAATGGACTTAAGTTACTCCTTTCCATGTATTTCAAAGATTAACACTGGATATCACCTGATGCGCCTAGCGTTAGGGCAAGGTGCTGAAATATCACTAGTTTTGCTGACAAGGTCAGGAGAAGAATGTAGAAGATTAGGGAGATGGGTGTTGGAAGAAGATGGGATGTGTGTCTCTTTTTGTGAGTCTCCCCAGTGCGGTGGACAAATGTTAGACTTGAAAGTGAAGCTGATGGGCCAGAGTAATGTGGGGTTTCATAGCAAGGTTCAGCACTGGAAGACAATGTCACATTGTCTCACATTCACTGTAGCATGGCTTGTGAAAGTTTGTTCTCTGCATCAAATGCTACAGCAGCAGTATGAAAACATTTAGCTATGGATTAGCCCCAAGCAGCGTAACATTGAAAGCCCAACACCACATTTCCATGGACAAGCATCAGGTCCTTCTCATTCAGTGTCATTTTCCCCAATCTCTGTCAAGCAACAATGATATGGGAAAGACCAGGGGATTGGATCTGCCCATTTAGTTCTACATTCACCTTGCCGCAGAAACATAGGAGGAGTCCACAGTTAAGTGTCTCTCTTCCCTATTGCATGGAGGGCGACACTCAGCATAGGGTTGCCTTATTTCAAAAAGTGAAAATCCAGACAAAGTAAGCTTTTTCCAGAGGGTCCCACAAACCTCCCGAAAAAATAATATTTGGGGGTGGCAGGGGACTACAGGGGGAGGAAAGAAAGAATAATCCCTGCTGCATGAACAGACACCTGGTCATGCTACATGTAAAGTCACTTACTATCTGAAAGTGCTTTGCACATAATCTGAAAGCAGTTTCAAACCATTTTCTAATCATTTTAGCTATAAGCATAACATCACACACACACTTGATCATTAAGGTACTTGTTTGGCCCAAAGCAAGTTTCTGAGTCAGGTTGTGATACTGTAACTAATTTTAAAACAAAAAAACCTGCTTTTCGTTGCTAAAATTCCACAGAGTTACTGACTCGTGGCAATGTCGTCCCATGTAAGCAGCACGGCCATGGATCTGAACTTTTGATAATGCAAATAGTTTAGATGCATGCTATATTGCTCAAGGAAATAGACTATTAAAAGGTCTTTGCGAAATATTTCTTAAGAGTTGGAAGGAAATCAGCTCTAAAGAACCCCCAAGTTTGCCTGAGCTTACTGTCAGTCAAAGGCAGCTTCCTTCTCATTATCCAGGTTCCTTTTCTAAGTCAGGTGAACATGAGAACTTCCATGACATGAAAACCCAGCTTTGCTGTGGATTTTAAATCACAGATAGGCAAGAAGACACCTATCTAACAAAGCAGAATATATTTGCAACAATAACTATTACTCTACTGGAAAATCAAAAGGCTGTTATGAGCTCCGTTGTACCATAAGGTCATGATTTTAAAGCTGATTTCTCAGTCAATTTTCAGGTGGGGTGTTTTTGGTTTTTTGTTTTGTTTTGTTTTTGGCACTATCTACCGGCCAAATTTCTTTTGACATTTAGCATCTCTCCAGAACAGTTTGAGTCTTTTGCAGGTCTATTCTGCAACATGCTGTTGACACCATAATAGTGCATTCATGGTGGATTTGTAGTGGGCTGTCCACACACCATTTCTTTCAATAAGTGGTATTACAGTGACAGATAGGTAGCCGTGTTGGTCTGCCATAGTCAAAATAAAATAAAAAAATTCCTTCCAGTAGCACCTTAAAGACCAACCTTAAAGACCAAAGTCTTGGTCTTTAAGGTGCTACTGGAAGGAATTTTTTTATTTTGTTTTGGTATTACAGTGCTTCCTCTATGCTATCGTGTTATTGCAATTTGGAGGAGCAACTCTTGCACTACAGGACAATAAAAGTGGAACAACAAAACAACAACAACCCCTCCCTGAAAAAAATGCAACATAAAACCTTTTGGGGATTTCAAAGAGGATGTTACAGGACATGCACTGACTGGACTTGAATAAGTATAAAGGTATGCCTCCCCCTAAAATAACTATTGCCGGTGCAAACAGTGTAGGACGTGAGATTGTGTATAACCAACCTGATACCATCATGAGCACAAATGATCACGAATGTAATGTATGATAACAACGACATCTGGAGTTAGTAATTTATAACTAATAGGAATCACAAGTGGTGATGTGTTCCATCTTTTTCATCCTGGCACTGTGGAAGCCAAATGCATTTCCATTTGATTTTCACGGAGAAGCAGAGAGAAAAGTAAAAGCCACAGCTGCTCCCATTTCAGATGCACAAGCAACCTCATGATGTTATATTACTTTATTAATTTATTGCATGCATACCCCCTCCTTTCTCCCAAGAAGTCCAAGGTAATGTACATGGCTCTCCTGCTCCGTGTTATATGCATAACAATCCTATGGGGTTAGTTAGGCTAAAAGAAATGGACCCAAGGTCACCCAGTGAGCATAATGGTTGGGTGGGGATTTGAACCTGGTGTCCTCCGGTCCTAGTCTGGAACTCCTTTTTTATAGTTTTTATTAATTTTTCAATTTCACATCTCAAAATAAACATCTTACATAGTACCATACATTCAATGACTTCCCTCTTTCCCCTTCTATGGTTCATTATCCACCATCCCTGTATATTTTACTATAGCCATTTTATTCAGTTCTCCTATCTTACATCGCTCAAGTGTTTATTATACGGTTGAATTTACTTTAATGCTGCCAGCGTTTTCAACTGTGTGCAATTATTTTCCGTATAATACTCAGCAAAAAAATAAAAAATCCACTTCGCTTTAAATACATGTTCTTCTTGCTTTCTTATTCTATATGTTAGGCCAGCTAATTCTGCATATTCTATAATCTTAACCTGCCAATCCTCCTTACCTGGGACCTCCCTCACTTCCCATTTTTGGGCTAACAAAACTCGGCTCGCCATTGTTGCATGCATAAATAAGTTTTTCTGGCACCTTGAAACCTCTGTCTGAATGATTCCTAGCAAAAATGCCTCCGGTCTTTTAGGCAAAGTTGTTTTAAACATTTTTTTCATCTCGTTATAAATCATTTCCCAATACTCTTTAACCTTTTTACATGCCCACCACATATGAAAAAAGTTCCTATTCTGTGTGTTTGTGTGCGTGTGTGTGTGTGTGTGTGTGTGTGTATACACACACACACACACACACAGTCTGACACACACCAACTGCGAATACATCAGGATAGCATTTCAGACTACACATGGAACTTGTAGTTTCAGCTGACCTGAAACTCATTTTCAGTCCTGCAGCAAAATTCATAGTGTTTTGGTGCAGAAACTGAAGAGGGGTCAGTTCTCTCGCATTCCCCCACCACTGCCCCACCCGGAATGTATGCTTGGGTTTATCAGAGGACAATGCCTTAGAAGGGCTGAATGCTTTATTAAAAAGCATTTGAGCCAGACCTGTGTAAACACTTTCCTCAGTGAACCAAAGCCAAGCCATACTTTGAGCAAAGGTCAGGGCAGGGAACAGGGTAATTCTTCTGCCTCTGATACAGCCAAGAGCCACACGTCTGGCAGAGCCATGCGTCCGCAAGCCAGGCATTTCCTTCCAGTCCAGGAAAGAGATTAAAGCAGATTACAAGCAGCATGTTGTAACTGAACTGTGTGTGTGTGTACACAGAGAGAGAAAGAGAGAGGGTGTAGCATAGACAGTTCAAGCTCTTGCATAGCTCAGCTACCCAAATGGCATTAATTATGATGAGAATAACAGAAAACGAAGTGAAGAAAGAAAGATGAACTTCAGCTTTGTCCAGAGTGGGATTGTTAGATGTTTTTCTAGAAGCGTTCCTTGCCAAGGAACAAGACCAAGAGCTCAGACAAGCTTTACCTCCCATTTGCTTCCCATTCAAGCAAGAAAGGTGGACAAGTGGCTGTAGATATAAACTACATATGCAGGCACAGTGCAAACCCACAGCGGAAAGCACTTCCTCACCACCTGTCATCATCAGAACTCCCAGCAGGAATTTACTAAAAAGTTTTGGCAATTTTATAGTAGGAAGATATCCTCAGGTTGTTGTTGCTGCTGCTGCCAGAGTTCAATATCTTGGGTTCGCAAAATACCACAACAGGGCTGAAGATTGAAAGTACAGCCAGAAATATTCCCATATATTATTATCTAAAGAGCTGAACAAAATTGCAAATTCCTCTTCCACAAACCCATCCAGGTTCGCACTATATCTAAATCTAGTTTTCTCCAACAACCATCACCCACCCTGGCAATTCTCAACCAGTCTTTGGGTCAAGACAGCAGTAGGGGCAGGAATGCGGGGCTACCCCACTATGCATAATCAGGATCTGGCCACTACTCACATTGCATGCCAGCATCAGTTTCTATAGCAGGGGAAGGTACCTCAGGCCTGGCGGGGAAGCAATGTGGCCCTCCAAGCCCTTCTGCCTCAGGACACTTCCCACACCTCTTGCCAACCCTACTTGGCACCCTCCATGAGTGGTTTTGCCTGGCTGGTATATGTCCTTGAACTCTGATGACGCCTTTTTCTTGCCTGCATGGAGGATAGAGAGGGGTGTTTGAGTGCAGGAACTAGCCTACCATACAAAAGTAAAAATTACATTTCTTGATCCACCCACTATTGCCTCACTATCAGAGTTCAAGCATTCCACCTTGGGGGGAGGGGGAATCCAAGGATGGTGCAAATTAGGTCTGGTGAAGGTTATGGCCTGGGGAGAGTGCCAAGGGCCAGACAGAGAAACCTAGAGGGCCATATTTGGCTACTGGCTCTGAGATTCCTCTCTCTCACTCTACACTGAATAGGAGCTTCACCAATCACATCAGAGGGAAACAGCCACATTGCCACCCTCAGCTGAATTTCCAACATTTTGTTCCAAGCAACGCACAACAAAGGGAAGGGGGAGCTTTTCCAAGTTCTTCACACTTTTTCAAGGTATCAAAAGTGTTCTAACAATGCCTAATGATAATGATCCAAAATGTAAATGTATGCATTCATGGAAATATAACAAGGACAAAAAATGTTGCTTGATTTTGTGTGTGACTTGAAAGAAAGAAAATGTCTACAATAGAGCTGGTTTTAAAAACACACACACACACATATATATCCAGACATCCATTATAATTTGGCTCCGTTTCTTACAACTCCATTTATGTGCTCAAATTTCCTTCCTGTCTGATTTGATCAAACCATAGTTTGCTGTAACATCTGAATCATGTGTACTGTAGTTTTCCTCTGGAACTGAAAACCCACTTCAAACCAGAATTGCTTCCCTTTTCTGGCTTGGAAGCAAATTTTATGGTTTGCACGCAAACACCATGGTTTGCACAAACCATCATTTGCCTGGTTTGGACATCATGGCAATCTATAGTTTGCCTGAACCAGAGAGCAACTTTCATCTTGCCCTTTTGGAAATTTTGAAATGTAAGACCTAGGTACCACGTTTCACGTACAACTAATATACATTGAAGCCAAAATCATGGAAGATTGGGGCTGTATACAACCATGCTAGTTATGGAAGAGAGGTGTGTGGGTGTGGGTGTGTGTGTGTGTGAGAGAGAGAGAGAGAGCGCACAAAACAAAGGGAAAGGCACAAACCTAGAACGAGGTAGCATCTTTCATTGTGGATAAGTATGAGGTGTAATTATTTTAGTGCCCATTCTATTGAAAATGTTGGATATCTTTGGTATTTTTTCCTATGTTGTTGTTTCGCTGCACTGATTTTATCCTGTGAAACATCTTGCTATTCAATACAGAAAGGTTTGAATAAATTAATAAAGGGGAAGTTCCTTGCCTTCAGGGAGCTGGCACACTCCAAGGTAATCTACTGCCTCAAGCCGAATAGCGCCGTGAACATGAGAGGCTTATGGTTTCATTTAATGCTGCTGTGGGTATGTTCCTTGCCTTTTCCTTATCCTGTTCTATGTCATTAAACATCTCCTTCAACTATTGTCCCTGGAATATCAGGTGATACTGAGGTGGAAATGAGATGTGGTTTTCTTTTATAGGAACAGCTTTCTGCCACCCTCTTTTTTCCCCTGCAATTCCTCTCGGAATTCCCTTAAGAGCTCTGCAATTGTGGCAAGTATTGCTAGGGGTTCCCCCAGGACGAGAGCCTGTTAAAGGTCAGGAAAACGAGCTTACCTGAATCTCAGAGCAGATGGAGTCATGGTGGAAGCTTATTTGTTCGGATTCAGGGAGCACACAGATCTGGATGATGATTCATGAAATGTATACAATTATGCTTTTCCATCCTGATCTTCCTTTGGAAAATTCAGAGCAGCTTCCGGGGGTGGGGGGTGGGAGTGTCTCCTAATCAGTGCTATTTCTCTGGAAAAAGAGGTGCTGGAACTCACTATGAACACATCTCTGGTTTTCTTATACTGTGGTACCTTGGGTTAAGAACTTAATTCGTTCTGGAAGTCTGTTCTTAACCTCAAACTGTTCTTAACCTGAAGCACCACTTTAGCTAATGGGGCCTCCTGCTGCTGCCATGCCACCAGAGCACGATTTCTGTTCTCATCCTGAGGTAAAGTTCTTAACCCGAGGTACTATTTCTGGGTTAGCGGAGTCTGTAACCTGAAGCGTATGTAACCTGAGGTACCACTGTAATGGCAATAGCGCCCACCTGAGAGGTGCCGGAACAGAGTTCCAGTGACTTCCACCTGGAAAAAAAGCCGTTCCTAATAAGTCACTTACCAGCCATGCTGGGATTTGTTTAGCCTTAACAATATAACATCATGGTGCGTCTTCACAGACCTACCCCAATCTCCTAATGTATGCCTTCAGAGCATACGCATGGGAAAGTAGGTTTCCCCCCTTAAAACTGGAACAGCAGAATTCATAAAACATCCATGAATCCCTAAGGTGTGTGTTTCAGGGGGAAACTGACAGGGTTGTGTGAGGACTGGAGACGTACCGTATATATGAAATTAGGTCCAAAGTGATCTCAAAGCCCCAAGCTTTGGGCTGTTTTTATTGCTGCTGTTGTTGTTGTTTTAACAATCACCACACGGCACCTCAGGCTTACCTTGGCATGCGGCTGGATGATGGCGGTGGGTAGTTTGGAAGGTTCCGGAGAGCAAAGCTCTCTCAGGGATGTGACTAGTGATGAGGAAGGGAGTTCACGTGCCGCTGAAGTTTTACATAACAGCTCTCTCCTGCCTCTTCTTCCCCCATCGCACAGAGGCAGACGCTGACAGATTGGCTAAAGCTATTAAGAGACCAAAAGGATTGGGTTTTAATTCTATAATTATTTGCTCTGGGAGAGATACTTGTAATCACCGAGAATGAGTCCGGCAGTATTGGTGGGGGGTGGGGTTGAGGATGGGAGGAAAATGAGGCCTTAAGTAACCTATTTGTGGGGTTGAGGGTGGGGGGAGATGATGTATTATCCTAGCTCGTGTGTGTATGTGTGTGTGTGTGTGTGTGTGTGTGTGTAACTTCCTGCCCCCCCCCCCCAAATACTAGACAGCCAGAATGGAGGCCTTTTCCTGATTTCTCTCTTATATATATATAAATATACACACACAGTGTTTTCCACCTGTTTCAGCTCCTTCTCCTCTGGCAGGTAAGGCTGAGCCAGGGTTTCCTCCATTTGAAACCGGGATTCCCCTTCAGCAGAGCAACACTCTCAGATGCATCTCAATGAGGACAGGGAGGTTTTCCTCCCCTGTACAGTACATTTCAGGCTTGCACTATTGGCTCATATATACATACACTGCAATGAATGTCACCATGGAAACAGGATTCTGCGAACAAACAGTCTGCAGCGATGCCTTTTCTTTTCTTTCGTTTTTGCATGCTTACCAAGGGAGTGTCTGAAACGCCCCTTCCTCTCTCCACAGAACCCTAGAGGAAGAAACACACAAAATCTTTTTTTTAATAAAAAGCATAACTAGAAACCGCTGCGTCTATCCAAGGTCTGGGGTGTTGTTTTTTTAGCAGCTGATCAACCCAAATGGTAGTCAAAACAGCAATACAGAAGATTAATAGGACGTATGGGAGATAATACACAGATTTCCTTCCAGGGGCGGATGGGAACACTCATACTTAATAAGGTGTCTTTTGCCTCTTGGGTAAAAAAATAAATAAATAAAAATCACAGTGAGATGGATAGAATATCATTGGAGGGGCGTTTGTGTGCATGTGTCAGATTACACCAGATTTACCACTACATCCACCAATCACACAAAAGTCAGAAATTAGCACAATAACTAGTTCAGTTAGGGTACCACTAAAAATAATGATTGGAGTTGTGTGAGCACATATGCTGATGCATATGTTTTCCCTAATAGGGCAAGTAACAGTTTCAGAGAGGGTTTTCATTAGCAAGAGTGGGGAAGGTTGCCACCCTGTTTCCCCACGCTGCTACTCCTACACGCACTCCACAGCTACTATTTGCATCTCTATCGTTGCATCTAGTTTGTCGCCCAGATAATCAGTAAGTCAATATTTTTTGAATTACTCAGCTTGTAGGAGATAGTTATAGGTAGACAGACACCACGACCACCACATCTTAAAATGTATCAAGGCAGTGTATGCTATAAAAATATTAAACATAATTTAAAATAACAAAAGCAGATAATAAATTCAAGGTAAATGTCTAATCAAAAATCAAACAGCTGAAAATGTCCATCAGCACCTCTCTATGAGTTTGGTCCTCAGGTGAGCATGTGATTCCTGGTATTTGGCCTTGAGCCTTCCTCTATTTTCAGAGTTTGGAGGTGGGCCAAACATCATGCCCAATCACAGCACTGGGAGTGTGGTAATGAAAAATTAAAATGCCCAGGGGTTGGGGGCTTACCATTTTGAAAAGAGGCAGCAGAGGGTTCCACTTATATATATCTTCCCTCCTCCCAAAGAAAGCTCCACCATCACAGAGCTGTAAGCAGCAGCCCAGCATCATAGCAATCTCCGGCTATAAAATGCCCAAATGGGAATGGCACTAAATCAGATGTTTTCAGTCATTCCATGTTAATACTGGAGCTATTTAACTGGGGATCTTTAATGATTATTTTTGTATAAGAATATGGGGGGAAAGGGTATTTTTTTATTCTTTAATTGCTATTAGTAGACCACCACTTTGAGCACGTTACTAATTATTTTATATTTTATGGATTGTATATCTGTATTAATGTTATTGTTCTAAGTTGCTTTGAGACTCTGGTAGAAAGCATCAAATAAATCAGCAGTCTTAATCAATCAATCAACCAATCAATCATCATAAAAATTATGATGCATTTATTCTCCCTGGGGCATTACATGTTTGTTTTTCAAAATGGCTGCCACCCTGTTGTTTCCAGCTCCACTGTCACTTGAAGTGGCAGAAGAGCGCTTTTTTAGTTTAAAAAACGGAGTCTGCTGTTACCACTTCTCAACATGGCAAGCTCCCATTTTCGTTTTTGTTACCGTCCACCTGGAAGTGGCCAAAAAATGCCCCCCCCCACTGTCATGGAGGATAAATGATCCTGCAAAAGTGTGTGTGTAGGGGATATCTGGCCCATTTCTAGGCTCCTCCAACATTCATAGAGCATTTTTCCTGATTTGTTTGTTCAGAGCTTACACAGTTGTTAGACTATGTCCAGTCTTTATTGAGTATTCATTCTATGTTATTTGCAGGGAGGTTATATGAAAATGAGCATTCTTCCTGAATTGCTCACATGGTGGTTACATGCCTTTCCAATGATTATTTGTTCATTCCACACCATTCAGTGCATTTCCCAGTCACTTTCTTAACTGCAAAACAGTCTGTTCTTTTTTAATACGTGGATTTGTTGCACTATGGTGACAGAGCACTTGAATCCCTACTTTAACTGCACAAACCTAATCTTCCAGTGTGAGCTCAAATCCCTCCCGTAAAATAGTGACAGCCTGGAGTAACAGTCACGTCTTGTCTGAGCTGAAGTTTCTTTACCCTCATTCTGCCCATCACTGATTTGAGACACTCACTCACACCTGAATCTGATAAAAAGGATAGAGTTGGGTGACATCTCATCCAATACCTTCCGACAACCTCTCCCAACAATTTCATGGAGGTGTTAAAGAGCAGGGGAGACAAAAATTAAATGTTGTAGAACCCTGGAGAATAATTCGTATGGAAAGGAACAGTGGCTCTCCAGCACTACATTCTGAAACCTGCTGTCCAAAATGGAGAAAACTGATTGCAAAATGGTGCCTCAATCTTGCATTCCTAAAAGGTGGTCCAGGAAGATTATATCAGTAGAATTCATCCATCAGAGTAACCAAGGCAATCAGGGTTAAAAGCAGACAGAAAAGAATCTAGACTAGTTTCATTCAGGAATACCTGGAGGATGCCACAACTTTGCCCACAAATGGAAAATCTGAGACTTGCCTATAATGATTGAAGTCTAAATATAAATATATATTCTGGATCCCAAACTGAACTGGGTCAATTTGGGTCAACTCAGGATTCAGTTGATCAGGTTGAGTCAGTTCTAGATCACCTCAGTTCAGTTCAGGTCTACCTGGAGTGATCTGGGATTGCCACATGGTGGTGGTGGGGTGTCTGGTGGCAAGAAGATGAGGGAGAGAAGATGCTTAGGCAGTCTACATGCATCTCCTTCTCCCCCATTCCTGGCTGCACAACTGTACAAGACACCCAAAATGGTTTGTGGCCCAGGTATGGGTCAACTCAGCCCCAGATTGTCCCAGATCAGTTTGGGGCTGCTCCAAAGAATTGGATAGGTTCCAGAAACAGATCAGGAGTCCATGCATGGCCCTAATGCCCACCAGGGGTTGAGCCACAGCCTCTTTCAACGTGGCAAGCTCAAGATCTACTGAACAAAAGGCATTGACTGTTCTGCTGACCAGTCCAGCCAACCTTAGGCAAGGGTCAAGTGGACATGTTATGACTCGAAGCTCTTCAAGTGCCTGGTCTGCACCCTTATTTGCACTCAACTGCAGCTCATCCAAGCAATTGCAAGAAGCCCAAATCAAGATCTCTTGCAGCACAGATTCTGATATCAAAATATCTTCCCATGTCAGAGATGATGTGAGCGACATTATCTACAAAGTGTCCCACAGACAAGTGGGGGTTTTGATGGTGCTGTGGGTTGACCACAAGGGACTGCAAGAGTTCTCTAAGAACTAGCTCTGCTGGGGAACATTTTGTAGATACTATGCTAGTGAAAAAGTAAATTTTCTTCACTGCCAGCAACACCCTGGAGCAAGGCTTCCAATGGGCTCTAACCTGCTATTTTTCATCCTGGGGGTTTCCCCCACCACCACCTGTGTTCTAGTCATCCCAACCTCCAGCTCCAACAGGTCCTGTTTACTGAATCCTTTCAAAATATGGTCTGGGCTTATAACTATCAAAACATCCAGTTTGTAAATTAATGCTCCACAGGTTAACTGTGTGTTGCATGAAGAAACACTGCCCCATATCCTGGATCTACTATCTTCACGGTCCCTTCCAACTCTACAATTCTATGATTCCAGTGGATAAGCCCATTTGAAGAGAGAGAGAGAGAGAGAGAGAGAGAGAGAGAGAGAGAGAGAGAGAAATTTATTTCCTCCATGCCATTCATAGAGTCACACCACTTGGTCACTGCAAATGTCACTGAGCCCAAGGGAAAACCTAATCCACTCTTACATACAGGCCTTCTCCACAAAAATATATAATTCAATAATAAATGAGGCGTTCTCCTTTCAGGGCACAACCTTAAGAACTTCGGCAAAGCTTTCCAGCAGGTCCTATTTCTTTCCTCTGCAAGCTGGCTCAAATAGCAATGAATCAATACATGAACCCCACCTTTTTCTGGGGGGACGCAGGGGTATGCATATCCTTAAACCTTTTGTGAATCTAAGTTTGGCTTCATTGAGGGGCAGTATTTCAATATGAATAGGAAAGTAAGAGTACCCCTGAATATTAAAAAAGAGGGGGGGAGCACTGGAACCACCCCTATTTTCCATATCCATATCTTTAGCAGAGCTGCTCTTATGGCAGGGCTGACAAGATGACCATACTTCTCCAACTATGCCTTTTATTTATTTATTTTTGCACAGGCATGCTCGCACACAATACCTTTGAACGCCTGCCTGCCGTCACTGTGCCCAAATCTGCTTCCAATTTGCATTCCGCTTGTGAGATTTTGATCTGAATGCTTTGATGAAATGAAGCCAACGCGTTGGAGTGCTTCAGTCAGCTTCTCATTGCATTGTTTTCATACCCGGCCCCAGTCACGCAAGTGCGCGCTCTCTCTCTCTCTCTCCAGGGGCTAACAGTGACCTTGTGAATTATCCCAGCCACAGGGGACCAGGCAGAGCAGGCAAATGTAATGAACCTTTCCAAGATCTCAGCCAAACACTAGATTTGTTTGAGACACACACACATACACACATACACACACACACACACACACACACCCCTCTCCCCAAACCTACACAAGCTCCCAGCCTTATATACTGTACTTTGAACAGAGGTTCTTCCACCAGCCTTATAAAACTCTCTCCTTTTATTTCACCCACCCGCAACAAGTTCTCTCACACATCTATTTCCCCTCTATCTTGTATACAAACTGCCGTTCAACATTCAACAGCATGTGCCCAGTATGAGACGCCAATGTTTTGAAATAAAAAGACAGCAATCTCAGTCCCCCTCTCCCTCCCCACCCCCACCTCCCCAAAATCCCTGTTTCTGCCATCTCTTTGCATTTGGTACAAATACCTAGTCTAATAGTTGCCTCTCCATCAAACTCCCCACAGTGCCCTCTGCTGGCTAAACAGAAATCCTTGCCTCTGGCTGGCACAGAAACAGGCAGGAAACCCATCTTGGCATATTCCATTTTCTAGGTCTATAGTCCCATCACACAAGGATCTCGGCCTGGGCTCAGTCAGAGGCTCTGCCATCAGAGAGGCCTGCATTGTTCTGTTACAAAACCACTCTTCCCCTCCTCCTCCTCCCCTGGTTGTTGCTATAATTGTGAGTGAATAAGAGGGGAATTTTGGCTCTCGGTTGCAAGCAAGAGCAGTTACCCAGCCGGCTATGCATATCTAGCCAAGGCAAAGCATTCAGTGGGAGACCAGTGTTTTGCAGAGTTATCGTTCCACAGGCGGGACTGGAAGGTGGCAGAGAGAGACACAATCTGAATCATCTCTAGCACTCTGCGTGAGAGGCCACACTCTCGTGGTCACTCCAGGTTTTGGTGGCTGTGAGAAAGGTGTGGAGTGAGGCAGCTTGGCTTGACTTTGCATTGCTCTCAAGGCATACCAAATACAGTTGCACTCAGCTGGGACGCTGGCGTGGCACTGCTAGACCATATTTAGCTTGTTTTCTTGTCCTAGCTTATTTCATTGTTTGGTAGGGACACCACAACCAGCTCCTTCGGCGACACCCTGTTGTGTTAGAAGCAGTTCTGCTGCTCCTGCCAGGCTGTGTTCCTTTCCTTGCACCACCCCCTGCTGGATGGAAAAGAGGCTGAAGATCTGTGCAGAGAAACCAAGCAGCTAGGCTGGGTGGGCAGGGGGGCTGAAAACACATAGAATTGGAAGGGACTCTGAGGTCCAAGTCCCTGCAATGCAGGAATATGCAGCTGCCCCGTATGGGGTTTGAACCTGCAACCTTGGCATTATTAGCACTGTGCTCTAACCAACTGAGCTATCCAGGCTACATATGCTGGCTACACACATGTATCAGTTCCAAACCTCCTACTGGCCTGGAGAAGAGAAGAACTTAGTGGGGAAGGAGAACACCATTCAAATAACTAAAGGGCTGTCACATAAAAGAGGCCTGTCAGCTTCCTCCTCCATACCGACTTGCCTTAGCAGAACAACTCAAGGAAGAGGGTGTGAACAAGATCATAACTGGCTCTAGCATTTATCAGTTCAGGCTCTGGCTGTCATTGGCCTCTGTGCTTTCCACTCTGCCAGCGGACTACCAAACATATTGCTTTGGCAGACATATCATGCATTTCTCCCTGTTCCCTCTCAGCAGTGCTTTATACTGCTGGCAACAGGGTGACGTGGGGGGATATATATTATTGTGAGTTTGGGGTGTTCAGATGTGTGCCAGGCTCCTCTAATCTCTGGATCCAGCAAGTGTTTAAATTTAATCAAGGCTTCTAATTCTTGGAATAGCCAGGTTAGCCTTCTGGTGCAGTGAGGGTTAAGAGGCGAGATGGCAAATGTGTGGGAGCCCCTCTGTCAAAGGATAAAGAGAAGAGAGTTCTGAGAGCAATGATGTGACTTAGAGAAAAAGCAGCAAGCTGGAGAGAGAGAGTCAGAGAAATGTTGGGCAGCAATGTTTGGTTTGTTTGAATCCAACGCTGGAGCTGTGGGAGAAGAAATATGCTTTTGGGGTGTTGATGCTGTGAACCCCTCCATCATCGGCTCAGGTTGTATATATGTATAAATGAACCAGACACCATAGTCTCTGCTGTGCCTCATTCACAAAAGGAAACACGAACCCTGAGAAAGCACCTGGAACCGCTGGAATATCACACCACTCGGAGTTTGGGGTGGCGTGCAACAATATACAAGTTTCTTCTATTTGTTCTGCTCTTTCCTCCCAGTTTCCTTCTTGGTGATTTGGCTACTGAGAGCAACAAGAGGAGGAGACCTAACCTCCTCCCCGTTTTAGTATTCCACCTCCCCGAGCTCTGCCTTCTCCCTAGTGGCCAACAACCAGCCCTTTAATTACTTGTGGGGAGCTTTGGTGCGGGGCGTAGCAGGCCCACCTTGTAGTAAGGAGATTAAAAGTGATCTCTGAGCCTCATTTATCCAAGAAGAAGCTGGATCGGAGAAGTGCGAGCTTTTGTTCCAAATGCCTGGGAGGTGCGCCGCCAGCCCCAAGGCCCATTTGGGGGCTGTCTATTGTATTCAATCACAAGAAGTCCATCTCAAATGGCCTGCTAATGAAAGCCCATAATATGGCCTTGCATTAGTGGCAGTAACTGAGAGGTTCATTAAAGTCTAAAAACGGGAGCTTCAAATGACATGACAGAGACAAGAAGGAAAGGGAATCCAGAGGGAGGTGGAGAGGGATGGGGAGGAGGAGGAGATAGAAAATTACAGCTACATTTTTCTCAGCGCAGCCCGGAATCTTCAGCACTTGCAGAAAGGAGCCTTTGGTTGTTATCCTTGGAGAATTTCACCTTCAGCCTCCCTCCGGGGCTCCCGGGCCTGCCGGCTGCCTGCCTTCAGCAGAAGTGGAAGATTCAGCTGACAGCAAGGGGAAGAAGGAGAGGAGGGAGGGTTTAGGACAGAAGCCAGCTCCATTGCAGGGTCGCCAGCTCCTCGGGGCATGCAGGGCCTCAGCAACAGCAGCAACAACACCTTCAGACCTCACCCGTTCTGACAAGGTGTCCCTTCCTCTGAGGCTGGAGAATCGGAGGCCTCCCAGACTGGGAGACGGGCCAGGTTCCCTGACAGCTTGGTAAGCAGGAACGCAGGTTCGCTGTGTTCTCTGCGTGGCGATCATGAGGCGTAGAGGGTTTGCTACAAATCAGGCTGTGCTTGTTGTTTAATCGCAGGTAGCAATGGGGGGGGTGGTGGTACCAGGAGTCAGTGCAGAGGGATCTGTCAGAGCAGGTCACAGTGACCAGGAAACAGTGTCCTTTGAGAATGAGCATTAGTCACGTATTCAATTCTTCCTTAAGTAAATGACCGGCATAAGCACGGATTGCGCATTCTTGTTTGTTATGGCCAATCTGGTCATCATGCGAGCAGCAGGAGCCGTTACCATCTCCCCTGCAACCCTACTACTATACAGCAATTGTTCCCAAAGTGTGTGCCGCCCAGGGGTGCCAACTTGAATAAAATATTGGGGGGAAATGGACAAGTAAACCTCACCCCACACAATCAATCACAAGATGTAGCATGCACACACCATTTGAATGACATTATCCATCCACTTTGGGGGAGGGGGGCAACCCACTCAAATATTTAATTGGGGGGGGGGGGGTAAGGGACCTCAGCCCCCAGGAGTTGGCTCCTATGGTGCCACCCATGGGCAATAAATCAATGCAATAATTTAAAGTCCCAGTGAGCCCAAAGTGCTTACTGAAGAGGCTCCCTACTGCATCTCTGTATGTTTCAGGTCCCTTCTCTGCCCCGAGATCATGGAGAGCTGCAGCCACAGTAGTCAACATTAGGTCTGATGGATACATAGTCTGATCTGGTATAATATAGCTTGCCAACTTCCTGTTCAATCTCACACAGTGACCTCTGCCACGAGCTATGAAATCTCGCACCTACAGCCAATGTAAGAGCAACTGCCATACCTGCAAGTTGGATCAGCAATTCCTACAAACTGCTATTCCTGTAGCGACCGTCATATGTTGAACCTCTCTCTCTCTCTCTCTCTCTCTCTCTCTCTCTCTCATACCAAAAGCAAGCATACGCAGCGTTCCTCATTACATGCAAACACTTAGCTGCAAACAATGTACTCTTCTCACCTTTGGCTTTTTGTTTTGTTTACTAGGTGCTGTGGAACACTGTATATATGGGCAACAGAGTACCATGGGTCCCCACATCAGTTACAAGCAGAATGTCAAAAATAGAGGAGACTGGCTCTCCCCAGTGCTGGCCCAAGACATTTTGTTGCCTGAAGCACAAACCCCAATGATGCTGTGCACTGATTAGGGACCACATTTGGCGCTGGGAGGGAGGCATGCTGCACCTTTCATACACCGATTTCTGCCTTAATTTATCTCCCCCACCTTCGTGGTGCTGCCTGAAGCAGGTTGCTTCACTCTGCTGTGTGGCCAGGCTGGCCCTAGTTATCACATTTACAGGAAACACATGGAATGGAATTCAACACTAGGACTATGCAGAGTAGACCCACTGAAATTAGGTTTATTAATTTCAATCTGTCTGCTCCAAGTAAAAGTTAGTTGAATAGCACCCATTGTACGCAGTCGCGTGCCCACCATTTCTAGATCTGATGTTCTTTCAACCACACCTTAAAATCAGCACTGTGTCTCGCTCCTCCTTCTTCCTGTTCAGGTATCAGATCATTTGCCTTTTCTCTAGCTGATGAGGAAATGATTATCTAGCCTGCTGGGTTTGTTATTCAGTGCAGTTTTTCTTTTCCTGGGGTTCGGTGTCCATCACAGCTCGGACCATCCTCCCACAGATACTTGGCACATCAATGAGCCACCAGCAACGAAGGCAGTGACAAGGTCACAGCGCCACTTCAGAGTATGTCAGTATATTTGTTTTACTCACCAGTGAGCTAACAGCTCTTGTCAGGAGCTGTTTGTAAAGGCGTGATGATAGCTATCATATCTTGTTAGGGGTGCTAATCTCCACTTTCCCCCCTGCTCTTTCCCTGACCTGTCCTGCATTATTCATTTATCCTTTCTCCCATGTGAATTGGCTCACACTCCCCACCATTATCTGCCCCTCAGTATTCCACACTGCTAGGAGAAAGGACTGCTGACACCGAGCTAGATATCGTCTAGTCCAGGGGTTGTCAACATTGTGCCCGTGGAGGTGGTAGAGCTCCCACTGCTTTGCCTGCAGAAGGTCTGAGGTTCAATCCCTGACATCTCCACATAGGGCTGGGAAACACTAGAAAGCCCCTGTCAATCAGGAGTTGAAAATATTAAACTAGAGCAGCAGTTCTCAACCTGTGGGTCCCCAGATGTTGTTGGACTCCAACTCCCATCATCCCTGAGCTCTGGCCTTGCTAGCTAGGGGTGATGGGAGTTGTAGTTTAACAACATCTGGGGACCCACAGGTTGAGAAAGGCTAAGCTAGAGGATCCAATATAAGGCAGCTTTCTTGAGGTAAGAGGGTCTCAAACTGTGGTCTGTAAACTAGTAATAGTCTGTGTCCATGGAAAGAATTCAGTATAGTTGAGAAGATCTGTCTCCTTCTTCTTTGGCGATCACTCATAGCCGAGTAAGATTGTCTTTCTTGAACACAGTCTTAACAGTGAGTCCGTAAGTGACTGTGGAGTCCAATTCTGGATCCACACATCCTTCCAACATGGAGACGTAGGTTTCTGGGTGGGAGCTGATCATGGTGAGGGTTTGCCAAGAGTGCCTTCCTCTTAGCACATTTCTCCCTTTCGTCCTGAGTTTGAGCATTTTCAAAGCCCATGACACCTTTGGTAAAGGCTGTTCTCCAATTGGAGCACATGCAGGCCAGTGTTTCCCAGTTGTTGGTGTTTATACTACATTTTTTTAGATTTGCCTTGAGAGATTCTGTACATGGCCCTTCACTTGATTTCCGCCCCCCCCCCCTCTTTTTTGATGTCAAAGATCAAGGTGCTGGTTTCAATGAAGATGCCAGCACTGAAGAAGGCATTGTTGTTGTTTCATAATTCTTCATCCGTTTTCTTAGAAAGACAAGACTAAAATCATTAAAATAAGAATGACTAGCAGACTAATTTCCAGGTTGCTTGAAAATTCTAAGAAACCAAAAAATAAATCAGTGCGGCAGCTGATATCAGAGCAGCTTTGGTCTGCTCCCTTGATCCAAAATGACATCTGGTTATATCCTAACGCAAGTGAATACACTGCTCTTGCATAATACAACAGTATCTTCAGATGTGTCCAAATCCATGTCGAACAAACAAACTTCCCCAAAAGTGTAGTAGATTTGATATATGTGTTTGAATTGGTGGAGCAACAAAAATGTTTATTAAGCAGTCCTCCAAGAACCCCAGCAATTTTTTAAAAAGTCCATGGGGCAGGAGGGGAGTTTGAGGGGCATTGTATTATACCATCACATCTGGTACTGCTCAACTACTTTCACTGTGAGCACCTCCCCCCAGGTTGTAAGGTATTACCGCTAGCGTATAAAGCCTTAAATTTCTTGGCAGCAATCTACCCGAGTACCACCCTTCTTTACACATTCCTGCTTGTTCTTTGAGATCTGCTGCAGAAGCATTGCTAACTGTCCCTTATGACATCCATTCAGCTGCCACATGGAAAGGGGCATTTAGCGCACTGTAGATTGTGAGGTTCAATTCTCTTGCAGATTAGGCAGGCATCTTCCATGTTCCGTTTTAGATTCCGGCCGAAAATGTTTGTAGCTTCCATATGACCTAGTTTTCCTGTTCTTCTGATCTTCACCTTTCTACCCTTGATTTGATTATTGGTTTTATGACGTATGTCACTTTGAGAAGTTTCCATGCCCCCTTCTCCTTGATTTAGTGGGATAGAAACGATATGTATAATAAATGTATAAATAAGGAGTGCAGCAAATGCTGCACTTTCCAGCCTAAAACTGAAGCCCAGGTAAAACTATAAAGAGGAACAAAGCTTGAACAAAGGCTGCAAACTTCCATGGAGCATCTATACGAATTCCCCCAGCTTTGAAAATATTAATTCAGTTCTCTGTAATGAAAGAGCTTGCATTATTCCTGGGCGCCTGTGCATGGGGCAGTCCAAAGAATATAAATTAAAGTCATTCTATGAGCAGATGCGTCCAGAAGTATGACTGAACAGAGAGAAGGGGGGTGGGGAGTAGAGTTGGCCACAGGAGGGAGAATAACATGAAGGGAGGAGGTGTGTGTGTGTGGGGGGGAGAGACTTCAGGATTCTGATTCATCTTGAAAAAGGCAGGCAATCTGTAGAGCCGCCTTTATGGTTCTCAGGGAGTGGCCTCTCTCTGTCCAAGACGGAACACAATGCACTGCCTTGCATCTGGGGACACAGAAATCCTTTCTGTGCTTGAGCAAAAACGACTTGTTTAAAGGATCAACCAAGAAAGAGATTCAAAATGAAAACAGTGATTATCAAGTTACAAGTCTCAGCCCTCACCTAGGTTTAAAACAAGCCACCAGCCCCAGTCCTTCTTGGAATTAACTCTGACAAGGGATCTCACTCTGTACATATGATTATGAATATAGGTCATGTAAACTGGAGGTGGGCTGGATTCTGCCCTGCATGCTGTGCTTTTTTAATAATAAGAACCCAGCAATCTGCTGGTGTATTTTAACAAAGCAAGAGGGAACGCAGAGGGCCACTCTGTGACTGGGATGCAATTAAGTTTTCCTCTTGAATATGTGCTCTTGCTTGTGCGACTATGAGCCATGGTTGCGGAACTTGTGGCCCTCCAGATAGCATGGGAAATGATCCGTAATGATGGGAACTGGAATCCAACCACATAAATAAGGTCTTAAGTTAGCCATCTCTGCCCTAAGTGGTGACTTGCTGGATCAACACAAGGGCCATAGAGTCTTGTGTTCTTGCAGCAGCCCATATGTGGTCCCCCTGAAATTGGCCAGCTGACCTCCAGTGGATAGAATCGTAGAGTTGAAAAGATCTTGGTCTACCTTCTTCTGCCTCCCCTTGTGTAATCAACACCACACTGTAATCATTGCTGGTACATTCAGGACAGACCAGAGTAGGAAGGTGGTGCCACTTCTGAATCTGAGCAACAGAGAGATGATGCACTCCCATTCCTGCTGATCTTATTAACTAAGGTGGCGCTGTGGGTTAAAGCCTCAGCGCCTAGGACTTGCCGATCGAAAGGTCGGCGGTTCGAATCCCTGCGGCGGGGTGCGCTCCCGCTGCTCGGTCCCAGCGCCTGCCAACCTAGCAGTTCGAAAGCACCTCCGGGTGCAAGTAGATAAATAGGGACCGCTTACCCGCGGGAAGGTAAACGGCGTTTCCGTGTGCGGCTCTGGCTTGCCAGAGCAGCGATGTCACGCTGGCCACGTGACCCGGAAGTGTCTCCGGACAGCGCTGGCCCCTGGCCTCTTAAGTGAGATGGGCGCAAAACCCCAGAGTCTGTCAAGACTGGCCCGTACGGGCAGGGGTACCTTTACCTTTTACTTTAAGGCAGTGCCATCTATGATACTAGGTGCTCAGCAAGCAGCTTTGCGGCTCCATCCTACTCACAAAGCCCAAAGTGGTCTTTAGAAATATGTGTACAGAAAAACCTAGACTCTGCAATACATCTAACAACCTCAGGTCTCCTGATTATTATGGAACCAAACCGTCTCTTGTGCCAACAATGCTGCCTCAGTAACTCAGCTTTGCTGGGAGAGCTTCAAAGTGGCCGATGCCTTTTTTCGAGAACCCTGATTGGAGTGTGTGTCTGTGTCTGCAGTGCTCCAAGAGGATTTCATTTTTTCATCTTTAAATATTTATGCTTTATGTAAGAGGCTTCCAGGAGAGTCCAACTCGGCAAGAGAAACAAGAGAGTGCATATTTGCCTGGTCTCCAGAGAACTACTGTCCTGGCAATTGTGAAAACGAGTCACATGAATGCTCCAAGCCAGATAGGATGGCATGCAGAGACAAAAATGGACTCACTGGCTGAACCTAAACCATAAGCAATTTCACTGCTAGATAATCAAGCTGATAGACTAAATGAGTAAATTTATTGCTGTTGTTAAAGTTAGGGTAAAAACAGGGATAACCACAAGTGGATAATAATAGTAATATAGGTGATGCTTTGGTGGAACTTTAAAACATGGTCAGAGTTTAAAGCTGCAATGTTCAGTACAGCTACTAAGGAGTAACTCCCATTGAACGTATTTGGGCTTCTGTATAATATCCTTAGGATCCCAGTGAACAGCTGCTACCGATACACACAAACACACACACACACACACACACACACACACAGGAAGCTGCCTTACACCAGATCAGATAATGTGAGATAGGTTTTAATGGATAGGAGAGGATATATTAATTGCAAGTTATCCCCCAGGTGCCCACCTGTGTGGGTTAAACACAGTTTCAAAATCCCATCCTAATAGCGATGAGATCGCACTGTCCTATTTATTCTGAATGTTTGTATGTGATGCCAGTAAAGGTTTGATGATGATCCTTGGCAGCAAAATTAAAAACATAGCAATTAGGCAACAACTAGTAAAATAAGATTTATAATCTTGCATTGATTCACAACAATAGTAGCAGTAAAAACCACGCAGGCAAAATGTTTGTATTTACTAGCATTTTATAACTAGCTTCAGGCATGTACCTAAAGCAGAGGCATGTCTACATCCAATGCTAGTTAAAGACGGAACAGGAAATACTATATGCTACTTCCTTTCCAGGAGAGGAGGGAAAATGTCACCGCACAGAGCCCTTTCTGTCAGTTGTATTTCTGTGGTCTGAGTATCTGCCTAGCAGCAATACAACTCTGTAGACTTAGCCCCTTCTTATGCTAACTAGCAAGAATATGAATTCGTTAGTTTGTCTACTAATCTCCCAAAGATCACTGGTTCATCTAGCTCAGTACTGTCTATACAGACTGACTGTGGCTCTCCAGGGTGATGTTGTGTTACACTCCAGCAGGTGTCCTCTGGAATGGGGTCCCAGTTCATGGAGGTATAAACTCCCTATCCAAAGCACTAAAGAAGGAAAACAGGGTTGATTGTGAAAACCACAAAGATCACCAAGGGTCAAGCACAGGGAAACAGTATAGGTCCAAAATGTAATCCAAAGATAAGGTCAGGAACCAGTCCAAAGTCAATACCAAAGGGAATCTAGTCACGGTACAGCACAGCAAGGTGGAGCAACTAGGTTTAGGATCAAGGAACCAGAGACCTCCCAGGCCACAGTCCAACTACAGCTGGTGGTGAAGGTGTCTGGGAAACGTCTGACTTCCAGGGTGACTTCTACTTCCAAGTTGCATGATTACTCTAACAGTGTGTGTAAGTGTTGTAGCTCCTAGGCCTGAGTCTGGGTCTTTTCACACTGGCATTGTTGAGGGTAGGGTTCTCCTCAGCCCCCTGACAACACTGGGAGTTCTTGGCCCAGTATACCTCAAGGAGCGTCTCCACCCCCATTGTTCTGCCTGGACACTGAGGTCCAGCACCAAGGGCCTTCTGGCAGTTCTCTCACTGCGAGAAGTGAAGTTAAAGGGAACCAGGCAGAGGGCCTTCTCGGTAGCGGTGCCCACCCTATGTAATGCCCTCCCATTAGATGTCAAAGAAATAAACAACTATCTGACTTTTAGAAGACACTTGAAGGCAGCCCTGTTTAGGAAAGTTTTTAATGTCTGATGTTTTATTGCATTTTAATATTTTGTTGGAAGCCACCCAGAGTGGCTGGGGAAACCCAGCCAGATGGGCGGGGTATAAATAAATTATTATTATTATTATTATTATTATTATTATTATTATTATTATTATTATTATTTGTGTGTCTTCCACCACCCAAGGGTCCCTCAAGGGGATCCTTAGTGCTGATCCTAGAGCAGCAGTTCTCAACCTGTGGGTCCCCAGATGTTGTTGGACTACAACTCCCATCATCCCTGAGCTCTGGCCTTGCTAGCTAGAGGTGATGGGAGTTGTAGTTCAGCAACATCTGGGGACCACAGATTGAGAAAGGCTGTCCTAGAGGAACCTGCCTGCTACCCTTGATCAGTGGGGGTGTCTGCTTCATACTCTGAGGCCCTTGGGCGGTGGAAGACTCACAAGTAATCATCATCATCATCATCATCATCATCATCATCTCTACTTGGTCAGGGCTTGGTTCTCATTCCTACCCGGAGATGTCAGGGGTCAAACCCAAGATTTTCTGCATACAAAGCAGGTGCTCTACCACACAGATGATACAGATAGATGTGTATCATCTAAATATTGTTGGGTGACAAGTCCTAAAATAAATAATCATTTTAGACCTTATGTAAATGGAACCATTCACAACACACATTATCTGTCAAGGATAAGGAGGGAGAAGCTGAGCTGTAACAAGGGAAGGAGACTGACTTGACATGTGATTTGACACTCACATGTGCTTCTCCAGGGCCATCAACTCATAGAAAAAGAGTTTGAGATTTGTTCTCAGTTTGAATAGTACAGCTAGGAAGTGGGGGTGGGGATGGGGAATTACCTGACTTACTTTAAAAAAGAGAGAGAGAAGGATGGAGAACATTAACTTTGTGACAGTCATCAAATTAAGCACAGATTATGTTTTAGAGCACAATTCGATGTTTTTTATACATTACATTTTGAAGAAATGGGGATAATTGAAACGGGGAATGCCGTTTCAATCATCTGGCACATCTGATTTAAATGCAATGCAATGATGGCAATTATGGCGTGAGGCTGCCTGTCGTCTTGAAGTATTTATGATTCTCTCTCACTCATCCATCTACCCAACCTGTGATGAAGTCGCTCATGTCCAAACAAGGTCTCCATCTCTTGTCAGATTTGTTGACAGATCAGGTCACAGCTTTGATAAAGACACTTACAGGTAGCTACAGGCTGTGAAAACTGCTGTCACCGCAGATTAGCATACAGTAGTTCTCCTCTTGCTTGACGTTTCTCATTATTAGGGAGTGGGGGGGGGGGGAGAGGGAGAGCAGGCAGGCAAGGAAGGGAGAGGGGGTTTTTTTTTGACATTGAAGATAATTGGAACTATGGAAATCATAGTGAAAGGGGAAAACCCTACAGTATGTGGACTTAGGAACAGCAAGTACCATGCTAGAAAATGCAAATGGGAGAATAAGTAGAAGGGAGAAAAGAACAAGCTGTTTCCTATAATGGGGCAATGGAGTCAAGTCTCAAAAGGAAACAGGTGGGAAGGTGTGCAAACAGAAAGGTGAGCAAGCTCCTTAAATTGCTCTCTGTGGAAAGGATTCTCAAACACATGCAGATCCCAGGCTTCCTCGTTTTCCCCCTTCCGTTTTTGATTCCTGCCTGCACGGAAGCATTTTGTATGGGGAGAAAGAAAGAAAGAAAGAAAGAAAGAAAGAAAGAAAGAAAGAAAGAAAGAAAGAAAGAATGTTTCCACTGTGTCTAACTAAAATCAATATTTTAGTTAGGAACCCATATACTCCATTCTTAGAGCTGGTAGTTCTGCAAGGGCCTGTTAGGACTTCCACACTGGGCATCTGTCACTAGAGGTTAATTACTTAGATACAACAAATTATCACAAGGCTAAACAATAAGCCCTCTGACCTGAACATGCTACTCATCCGTCTATCATGAAATGAACCGGTCTCGTCACATTCGAGTCAGTGGAAGACAAACAGAGGGGCTATCCAGACTTGACATTTGTGCTCTGGGTAGGCAAACAGCAGCAGCAGCAGCTGTAGGAGTCTACTTGGAAGTAAGATGCACAGGCAGACAGCAAGCTAGCCACTGACAAGAATTAAAGCTTTTCCTCTCGGTGCTCCATCTTGGCTCATTCCTTTTGACTCATGTGCAAACACACACGGAGATCTCGCAAGATGATTAGAAACAGCAACGTTCGCTACAAAGCCCAGAATTCTGCAAGGTAAGAAGCTTAAGTGTACAAAGACTACAAGATCCTGAAAATCTCAGCTCTGATTCATACAATCACATCTATGGTAAATCTTCGTAGGAAGTGTGAATGATATCCCAAGACCATCAAGAGTCAGAAACGGAAACAGTTGTGTTTAGGAGACATCTGGATGCCTAATGTCCAAATATTTTATTTATAATTCAGACTGAATCCCACCCATGTTTTCACTTTTCAGATAATAACAGCTCATGATAGGATGGAATTTGGTGTGGATCTGAGCAAGGGCTGCAGCTCAGTGGTAGAAAGTGCATGCTTTCAAGACAGAATGTGCCAAGTTTGGTCCCTGGCATCTCCAGTTTAAAAATGATCAAGTAGCGAGCAATGGTGAAGAACTTTGTCTGCCTGAGACCCTGGAGAACTGCTTCCAGTCAGAACAGACACTACTGGGCTAGATGGACTAATATCCTGACTTGGTACAAGGCATCTTCCTATAATTTGTTGTTGTTTAGTCGTTTAGTCGTGTCCTACTCTTGGTGACCCCATGGACCAGAGCACGCCAGGCACTTCTGTCTTCCACTGCCTACCGCAGTTTGGTCAAAGTCATGCTGGTAGCTTCGAGAACACTATCCAACCATCTCGTCCTCTGTTGTCCCCTTCTCCTTGTGCCCTCCATCTTTCCCAGCATCAGGGTCTTTTCCAGGGAGTCTTCTCTTCTCATGAGGTGGCCAAAGTATTGGAGCCTTAGGTTCAGGATCTGTCCTTCCAGTGAGCACTCAGGGCTGATTTCCTTAAGAATGGAGAGGTTTGATCTTCTTGCAGTCCATGGGACTCTCAAGAGTCTCCTCCAACACCATAATTCAAATGCATCAATTCTTCGGTGATCAGCCTTCTTTATGGTCCAGCTCTCACTTCCATACATCACTACTGGCTTCCTATAATACTTATGTCTAAAAATGGATTCTCTCTTTAAGAAGTGGGGTGGATGGGCAGTGCAGTGTGGCAGTATGGGCCCACAAAGTGTCCTCACCCACATGAGACCCACACATGAAATACAGAACTTTCGTACTGGCGTATGCAGATATATGGGAACTTGGGGGTGGAGGAGAAATTGTATTTTGTTTGCATTTAAAGTCTAGCTAATGCATACTTTCTGAAACAATGTGCAAAACAAAAAAGACAGCCATCCTTTGAAATCCACACAATTTTTGCAAAGCAGTTCTGCAGCCAAGTACTGTGTACAAAAATGCGTATACTAGGGTGAAGTGTGCAAAAAAAAAGTTTGCATTTGTGAACCTAATGTACAAAAATGCATTCTATTAGGGCTTTGTAAAAATGTGTAGATTAGGCAAAACTGAGTACACAAAATGTATGCAGTAGGATAAATTTGCACTAAGATGCTGAATAATATTCATCAGGATATTACTCTCTTTTGTTCTTTAAATTGCAAACTGTTGTGGAAATGTGGGAAAGTGAACCTAAGATCTGAAAAATAAGAAACTGAGGCAAACTGAGATGGACAGGTTCAGCCATCCCTACCCTGGAATGAGAGGCTTACAAACAGATACTCTGGTAACTCTGGAAGACACACTAGAGCAGTGTTTCCCAACCTTGTGCCTCCAGCTGTTTTTGAACTACAACTCCCATCATCCCTGACTAGCAAGACCAGTGGCAAGGGATGATGGGAATTGTAGTCCAAAAACAGCTGGAGGCACAAGGTTGGAAAACACTGCACTAGAGAACACACAACATGCTGTCCTGTGTTTGTTTTTTTCTGTCAAGCAAACAAGGAGAATCGGTCTGCTAACAACTAAAGAATGAGAGATGTCTTGTAGGAGCATCTCCAAATACAGCATTATAAGCATTTTTAGCTCAACTTCATCTGGCTTCAGTGTGAACAAAGGAGATGCCAAGCTTTTTTACATATTCCCCCCACTATTACAACGCATAAGCTCTTTGCAACAAAGAGATTGCTGTTAGTTCTTGTCTGCTTATCTCTAGAAACCTTGAACGACACAATGTGTATACGCATTTCACATTTGAGTATCAGGGGTTACACACTGCTATATTTTAATGGTCTTTTTACTGAGGTAAAAAGGCAAAGGACCCCTGGGCAGTTAAGTCCAGTCAAAGGCGATTATGGGGTTGCGGCGCTCATCTCGCTTTCAGGCCGAGGGAGCCGGCGTTTGTCCACAGACAGCGTTCCAAGTCATGTGGCCAGCATGACCAAACCGCTTCTGGCGCAACGGAACACTATGATGGAAACCAGAGTGTACGTAAATGCCGTTTACCTTCCCACCCACATTGGTACCTATTTATATACTTGCACTGGCTTACTTTCGAACTGCTAGGTAGGCAGGAGCTGGGACAGAGCAACAGGAGCTCACTCCATCACAGGGATTTGAACCGCCAACCTTCTGATCAGCAAGCCCAAGAGGCTCAGTGGTTTAGACCACAGCACCACCCTATGCAGGTGACAAGGAAGCTATGCCTGCTCTCTTCCAGCATGCTCCTTTGTCCTGTAATCCATCCCCTCCCTCATTTGCCTGTCACCTAGAGGCTTACCTGCCATCTCAAGTGAAAGACAGAAATGGAAGATACATATGGGGAATAAAGAGGAGCACCAGGAGATATAAAAGATCACTGATCTATGTAAGGGATTGCAGCCACAATTGCTGACCAGACAAGGGTAGCTTGGGCTGTGCAACTTTACAGAGGACAGTCCTCTATTGGAAGGGCTGTCAGGGGGCAGCCCTTTCTTGCCTAAGGACCCTACGTTGGAAAAGTTGCCTGGTCCAAGTCTGCTTTAAAGAACCCAGAGAAGGAAGAGCAGGAGGCGCCTTGAAGTTGTCCACGACCGTCTACTGCCTAGTTTTTCCTACTATAATGAGATGTACTGCATTTTTTATTAATTTTGAAATTTGAATCTGCAGCAGAAACAGCCAATGTGGTTCCCTCCAGATGCTACTGAATCAAAGCTCCCATCATGTCTGACTCTTGGCTGTGCTGGCTGGGGCTGCTGAGAGCCAGAGTCCAACATCTGGAAGACAACATATTGGCTACACATCTAAATTAGCACATGCAGATTTGATTTGTCTCCTTTTTGTCCTCTCTTTTGGGGGGTGCATTTCCTCCTGGGGGGTGGGGTGCTGCATTCATAAGTGGACACCCTAGATCTGGCTCCAGGAGAGGCGCCAGGGAAATATATTTGCCCTGAATCCCTTTGCAGCCCCCACGTGCACAGACACAGGTTTCTGTCTGGCACTCATTTTCTCAATTAAGTTTCGTTTCTCACTCTCAGCTGCCTCCATCACCCTCTTAGAAGCTCAAAAACTGCCTCCCCTCCTCCTTGTAAACAATTTTGCCATGTTTTGCCCAGCACATATAAAAAATGTGTGTGTGTGTGTGTGTGTTTTAAATGGCTATATATGTTTAGTCCTGGCTTCGTCATAAAGTGTGGAGAAAGGAACGTGCCCAAGCAAGTCTCCTGGATTATTAAAAGCAACATCAGTTGAAATAGCAGCCTAGGGAAACCAGCCTTTGTCAACTCGCTGGTGCTCCTCATGCCAGCAGGACAGATCGCTGTCTTCGCTGAGGAACAATAAAATACCGCACAGACATGCAGCAAACACAGAACCTGTTAGCCTCATTTATTTCTCAACAACAGCGCTGCGGGGTTAAAGTACAATAGAATAGATGGAAGGCTGGAGTGAGGAGATGGAAATGTTCAAAGGGCACAGGGGAAAGCTTGAGTCCAGTGCAACTTCAGATGGATTAGATTCAATGTAATGGCTGGACTGGGAGAACAATGTTCAGAACCAAATCAGTTTCCATTCGTGTTCTGATTTAGCAGAGCTGCAAGATTTCAGGCCAGATATGGTCAGAAAGGTGGGGATTTGGCCTAAGGGCCACTTCTAATTCTTTGCACTGTTTGTTTTAGTCAATATCCCCTTTCATTTCCATGGAGGTATCTCCACTGCTGGAGGCAGAGATGCTTCTGCATTCCAGTTGCAAAGAAGCAACACTATGTTCTCCAAAGCCACATTCACATTGTGTTTTTAAAACACTATTTTACCCCTTTAACAGTTATGGCTTCCCTCAAAGACTCCTGGGAGCTGTAGTTTGTTAAGGATGCTGAGAGTTGTTTAGATACCCCCTATTCCCAAGGCCGGCCTATCCATGAGGCAAGATGAGGTGACCGCCTCTGGCAACAGGATCCACAGGGTTAGCACACACCTTGGAGGCTGGATCTGCTGCCGCCCTGGCAGCCCCCACCCCATGCTGCCACTACACTGGCCTTTTGGTTAATGGAAGGCACTGCTGGTCTCCTACAACCCCTTGGCAGGAAATGGTGGGGGCTGACCTCTAGGGTCTCTGTACCCACCTCACATGATTCAGAGTGGGCCCTTTTCCCCCTTGTTAAATTAGTGTTGATTTGATTTCCCCCTCCCTTGTTCCTGATGTAGATCTTCACTACCCGCTTGCTTCCGATGTAGATCTTAATTCCCCCCTTGTTCCTGAGGTAAATCTTCACTCACCTCTTCTTCCCTGGCAGGTGGAGGAGAGCGCCATTTTGTGGTTCGCCTCAAATGCCAAAATGTCTTGGGTTGGACCTGCCTACTCGCCTCACAGAGCTACAATTCTCAGAGTGATTTAAAAACAAACCCATCCCTCTTCCCATGGAAAGCTGAGGGTTGTAGCTCTAACAACTCTCAACACCGTTAACCAACTGCAGTTCCCAGGATTCTTTGGAGGAAGCCATCACTGTTAAAATTGGTATAACAGTGCTTCCATGTATGGTGTGGCCTAAGTCTCTGATGTTAGCCTGCGGCTGGTCTTTGCCAGATTCCACAAGAAAGGAGCCGAGAGCCCAGCTGTACCCACTGATGAGTCATAAAGAAATGGCAGGACCCCAGGGGCGGCGGAGGGGGGGGAGGAGATTAAAGGCCTTGCTAGGACATGAGTGGGATGTCCAGTAAAGGCAGCTCTTAAAAGCCTATCCTTTTGGTCTTAGCCTTGTTTTACCACAAACCCAGGAGATCCCGAAAGTAGCAGCAGAGTTGGGAGAATAACTCAAGTACCATTGCAGCGAGCATTCTCAATCCATCATGGTCTCCGTGACTAATTCTGTATTGTGGTGCCCATTATTTCAATATTCCTCTATAAATATTCATAAACTGTCAGCTATGAAAAAGGATCCTGGCTCTGGTTGCATTCCTTTGCTGGAAATTGAGGAAAGAGGGACAAAGATAAGGACAAAAGGAATTAGAAGAGCTCTCTAATCAGTGAAGTTCTATTCATTTACATGAGTGGAGAGAGTCTTTTCCAGGAAGGCCACAGTGGCCTGAATTGCACAAGTGTAGTATATGATTCACTACCAAACCAAAGCTCTGCATTGCTGTTATATCCACACCCCTGGGATATGAAACATCCTGCACCGTAACTAGACAATATCAGCCCATTACTTTGCCTGAGCTGGCAAACTGCGGTGGAAGGATTCTCCAACAGCCTGTTCCAACCCTGATCTTGCTTGACAGAAACTGCCATCATTCCTGACCACTGGGCATGCTGGCTGTGGTTGATGGGAGTTGGAATCCAACAGCACTTGGTGGGCAACAGATTTTTTGGGGGGGCGGGGAGTTGCTGTCATTTTGAATGCTGCGTGCGTGCGCACACACAAAACATACCCTGCATGTAGGAAACAAATACAGTGGTACCTCGGGTTACAGACACTTCAGGTTACAGACTCTGCTAACCCAGAAGTAGTACCTCAGGTTAAGAACTTTACCTCAGGATGAGAACAGAAATCAGAAGGTGGCGACGTGGCGGCAGCAGGAGGCCCCATTAGCTAAAGTGGTACCTCAGGTTAAGAACAGTTTCAGATTAAGAACGGACCTCCAGAATGAATTAAGTTCTTACCCCAAGGTACCACTGTACATTAGGGCTACATTAAAGTACATATCCAGACCCTCCAAGTGTCCATATTTCCTAGAAGCAGGATTTAGAGAAGCCGCCCCGGTTTCTGATTTGATCCTGGAATGTCCTGCTTTTCCTTAGGATGTCCCTATTTTCATCAGAGAAATGTTGGAGGGTATGCATATCATAGGAAAAAGGTTGTCCTCATGTAGGGATGTTTTAGATATATATAATGGCACAGCTTTAAAAGATGTATTCAGCCTTCACTAACAGAAGCATTATGCCTCTGAATATCGGTTGCTAGGAATCTCTGGTGGGCAGATGGGCTGTTGTACTCATGTCCAGCTTGGAAGCCTCCCACAGGCATCTGGTCAGCAACTGTGAGAACAGGATGCTGGACTAGATGGGTCATTGGCCTCATCCAGCAGGCCTATTTTTCTGTTCTTATGATTCCCCCACCCACAATCTGAAGTGATGCTGGTGAAAATTCCACCTTCTCCTCCTCTGTAATGCCTCTAGATCAGCACTAGCATCGCCTAACTAGGGAACTTCTGTTTTGAAATATTGCATTCATATATAAATAATAATTCTACCCTGCCTTGCTATAAAATAATCAAGGCGGCTTACAATCCATAAAATAACAATAAAACTGAAGCACCAAATGACTTGCAATAAGCTTATTGTAAAAACATACACATAGCAGCAGCAAAACAATATCCCAGAAACGCACGATTATATTTACCATAATCTTGAGGCGTTTTAGATCGTAAGCAATTTCTGTGCTTCCATTTTTCAATTCTGTTTGACAGTGTAAGCATTTTAAGAAACCTGAGTGTGTGCCTTTCTTGGTTTGCTCAGGGCATTATCCCGTATAGCATTGCGCCGTCTTGCCCTGCAGTCCCAGATCCCCACATTGACCTGGCTATGTTATATATGCACAGCTACAGTGTGCAGACTACAGTTGCCAGCCAACACAATACCACTCCTCCATCTCCACCATTTGCTAGAGCACACCAGTTGTACGCATTTTCACAGGATGCTCTAGCCCAGGGGTTGTCAACCTGGTCCCTACCAACCACTAGTGGGCGTTTCAGGATTCTAGGTGGGCGGTAGCAGGTTCTACAGCAGAAGCTGAATCCTCCCTTCCATCGAGCACTGGTGGGCGGTAAGGAAATTTTACCATCAAGAAAGATGCATTAGTGGGCGGTAGGTATAAAAAGGTTGTGTACCCCTGCTCTCGCCAGAGAGGACTGTGCATACTTCCTGTGGATAGTTGAAAACTGATGAATTTATCATAGAATCATAGAACTGTAAAGTTAGAAGGGATCATGAGGATCATCTAGTCCAACTCCCTGCAATGCAGGATTTTTTGCCCAACATGGCAAAACCCATCACCCTGAAGTTAAAAGTCTCCATCTCCACCAACTGAGCTATGTTTATGATGTTTTTCAGGTCTAAAATAATGGAATTATATGGCTGGATCTTGAAGGTCCCCCAGTCCACCCTTCTGCTCAGTGCCAGGTCAGCAATGCAGAAGGGAATGTTAAAAAGTAAAGATAACGGACCCCTAGATGGTTAAGTCCAGTCAAAGGCGACTATGGGATGCAGTGCTCATCTCACTTTCAGGCCAAGGGAGCCGGCATTTGTCTGCAGACAGCTTTCTGGGTCATGTGGCCAGCATGACTAAACCGCTTCTGGTGCAACGGAACACCATGACGGAAGCCAGAGTGCACAGAAATGCCATTTATCTTCCTGCCACAGCGGTACCTATTTATCAACTTGCACTGGCATGCTTTTGAACTGTTAGGTTGGCAAGAGCTGGGACAGAGCAACGGGAGCTCACCACCATCGGGGGGATTTGAACCGCCAACCTTCCGATCAGCAAGCCCAAGAGGAGCTGTTGTTTAAACCACAGCTCCACCCACATGATAGCATCCCTGACACATGACTGTTGAGCCTCTGTTATACTCAAGCAAAGGGGAGCCCTACCATGTCACAAAGTCTGTTCCACTGGAGCCGAGATTGGCTTTTACTGAAAGCGATGCGTAATGAGCACATGAAGTGAAAATGCACATCCACATTCCGCCCTGCATTAACAACCTTTGTACGCACGAAGAATAGCACGAGCGGGTTCTGGTGTACTAATGACCTCACCTACTTCAGGACCAAGCTTAATCACTGGGGTGGCACGTGCTGAGTGTCATCGTACAGCCCGTGCCAATTTCCTATGAAGTTGTGAGGGGGAAGCATTTCTAGTGAAGCATGAGCAGGTGCAAGGAGGATTCTGGTGCTTTCCCTGCCAGATCTCTCTTCCCCACCCCCAGTCAGCCTGCTCATCCCCCCCTCTTCTGTGTTGACGTTGCTGGCCTGGCTACATATGGACCTGTGCTAGGGTGAGTTCATTGTTTCTATGCAGCTTAGACCTATCTTCCAAGAAAACGAGGAATCCTGAGACTCCAAGTTCTTTTTCTGAAGTAAAAGCAGGGCTTTTTTCCCAGACAGAACCCACCAGAACTCAGTTCCGGCACCTCTCAGGTGGGCGCCATTGCCATGATCGGAGAAGTGTTCATGGTGAGTTCTGGCACCTCTGTTTCTAGAAAAATAGCACTGAGTAAAAGTAAATGTTATCTATTGCCACATCCAAACTATCACTATCGGGGGGGGGGGGGGTTAAAGCACGTACCAGGAAATACAGGTTGTCTGTGTATAGTTGATTGGGAGTTTTTGAACAGAATCCCCCGCCCCCCCACTCAGATCTGGGCTTTTTGCAACAAGGGAATTGACAAAGGTAAAAGGTAAAGGTAAAGGACCCTTGGATGGTTAAGTCCAGTCAAAGGTGACTATGGGGTGCAGCGCTCATCTCACTTTCAGGCCGAGGGAGCCGGCGTTTGTCCACAGACAGCTTTCCCAGTCATGTGGCCAGCATGACTAAACCACTTCTGGCACAACGCGGCACCATGACGGAAGCCAGAGCGCACGGAAATGCCGTTTACCTTCCTGCCGGAGTGGTACCTATTTACCTACTTTCACTGGCATGCTTTCAAACTGCTAGGTAGGCAGGAGCTGGCACAGAACAATGGGAGTTCACCCCGTTGCAGGGATTCAAACAGCCAACCTTCTAATTGGCAAGCCCAAGAGGCTCAGTGGTTTAGACCACAGCACCACCTCACTGCAAAGTGAGGGACAACACTTGCTCAACGTAATGTTTTCTAACTTCCTTGAAAAGAGAGCAGAATGGTACGAGTGCTTGACTAGGACCTGGGAAGCCAGGGTTTAAATCCCGTCTCAGCCATAAAGCTCACTAGGTGACCTTAGGCCAGTCACCCACTGATCTAAAGTATCATAAAAGGGTTGTTGCAGGGTTTAAATGAGGAAGGAGAGTGCTAAAGAAAGAGGGGGCTTTGCCCTGCCAGACTTAAAGTTGTACTATGAATCAGCAGCTTTCTGATGGTTGAAGGACTGGCTACTTCTTGAAAACACGGATGTTTTAGATCTGGAAGGATTCAACAATGCTTTTGGATGGCATGCATATTTGTGGTATGACAAGGTTAAAATACATAAGACTTTTAAGAACCATGTTGTCAGAAAAGCAGTATTTAATGTCTGGATAAAATATAAAGACTTACTGGAAAACAAAACCCCAAGATGGCTATCACCAATGGAGGCTAAGGCCCCGAAAAGACTCAGTATGGAGGCCAAATGGCCGAAATATTGGGAAATAATAGAAAAAGACGGAGATAATTGGAGGTTGCAGAGTATGGAAAAAATAAAAGATAAAGTGCGAGATTGGCTACATTATGCTCAGATTAAAGAAGTTTTTAAGTTGGATAAAAAGATAGGATTCCAGGTGGAAAAATCAAAGTTAGAAACAGAACTGTTAGAACCCAGCTCTAAGATACTTTCAAGAATGTATAACTTGCTGTTAAAATGGAATACACAGGATGAAACGGTCAAATCAGCCATGATAAAATGGGCACAGGACATAGGGCACAACATTATGTTTGCTGACTGGGAAAAGTTATGGACTACAGGTTTGAGATTTACCGCATGTAACGCCTTGAAGGAAAATATTTTGAAAATGATATATAGGTGGTACATGACCCCAGTCAAGCTTGCAAAGATATATCATTTGCCTGATAATAAATGTTGGAAGTGTAAAGAAGCTGAAGGAACATTCTTTCACCTCTGGTGGTCCTGTCCAAGGGTGAAGGCTTTCTGGGAAATGATATATAATGAGCTGAAAAAGGTATTTAAGTATACCTTCCTTAAGAAACCAGAGGCCTTCCTTTTGGGCATTGTTGACCAGAGTGTGCAAAAGAAGGACCGAACCTTTTTTATGTATGCCACAACAGCAGCAAGGATACTCATCGCTAAAAGCTGGAAAACTCAAGATTTGCCCACACTGGAAGAATGGCAGATGCAACTGATGGACTATATGGAACTGGCAGAGATGACTGGCAGAATCCGAGACCAGGGAGAAGAATTGGTGGAAGAGGATTGGAAGAAATTTAAGGACTAACTACAAAAATATTGTAAACTGTATGAATGTTAAGAAAGATGTAAGATTCGCAATAAGATGGCTCCAACAAATTAGTTACAAAGAATATAAATTTAAATGTGATTGAAAGAAAAGACAAATTTTGGATGAACAATATGTTAGAACTAGAGTGTATTAAATTATAAGATTTGAGATTTAATGTTGGATAATTAAAAGATAAAAATTGAATTAAGTGAATAATTTGCTAGAAAAATCTATGTGTTTAGAAAGCAGGAACAAGAGATGTGAGGAAGTCCAAAGATGTGAATGAAACGTGATTAATGAGAAAGATCTTGTTGTTATCTATGTGGATTTTGGTCTTATAAAATTAATAAATATTATTATAAATAAAAATAAATAAATGAGGAAGGAGAGAACCACATAGGTCACCTTGAGCTGTTTGGCAAAAAAATGAAGGATATAAGTGCAATTAATCAATAAGCAAATTTAAATGTTGTTGGCATCTGTCTTTCTCAAGAATGACTGGATATATTTGAATGAATGCTCAATAAATAGCTGGTGCCATCTAACACTACTATGATATGCTTGCACTCAGAAAAGATGGAGTGCTGCAGATATAGTAGGAACAGTAGTGTGACAAAATAACATCTTGGTGTTATCCACATCCAAGTGAAATCTTTCTGAAGTATTCAAAATTTCAAAGAATCTGCAGAAATCACTGTTCTCTTAAGGTACATGCAACAGAGCTCTACATAACACAATTTCAGTTGCCAACATTATCATCCCATTGCAGATCTGATGTTCATTTTTTTCCAGTTATAAGGGATCACAAACATTATAGGAATAATTTTCAAAGAATGAAAAATAAACATCTTGCTCATTCATTTCAAAACAGGAGTGTGGGCAGCTCCTCTTGGCAGTGAAGGCTTCCCCAAAGCTTATGCAATCATTTTAAGCAAAAGGAGGGGGGAGAGTGAATTTCTGCTCTGCTTCACTCATCTTCTCCCATTTATGTTAAAGCTTCTCCTTTGTTACCCTAGTAACAATTGACCAGGGTAGGACATTGGAGGTGGGATGGGGGGGGCAGGGGGGAGTGGATACATGGCTCCAAGTCAGTCTGCCATAAGGTTTGTGGAATCAGCTGTTCATTGCTGCAGAGAGGGCAGGAGTGGGCTTGTGATTCCCACCTTGGCCATCAGGTTTAGTAAGAAACCGGTGATGACAGTCACAATAAGTTATGCTTCCCTCTCAAATTTTCCGACACTGCATCAAGCGGCTATTCATGGCCAGAAATCTTCCACCCTAACCTTTCGTTGGGAAGAGAACGATTCATTTATAACCCGCAATGGATCGTCCTCAGTAACACAATTACTGAATCATGCACATATTAAAGGTAAAGGTAAAGGTATCCCTGCCCGTACGGGCCAGTCTTGACAGACTCTGGGGTTTTGCGCCCATCTCACTTAAGAGGCCAGGGGCCAGCGCTGTCCGGAGACACTTCCGGGTCACGTGGCCAGCGTGACATCGCTGCTCTGGCGAGCCAGAGCCGCACACGGAAACGCCGTTTACCTTCCCGCTGGTAAGCGGTCCCTATTTATCTACTTGCACCCGGAGGTGCTTTCGAACTGCTAGGTTGGCAGGCGCTGGGACCGAGCAGCGGGAGCGCACCCCGCCGCAGGGATTCGAACCGCCGACCTTTCGATCGGCAAGTCCTAGGCGCTGAGGCTTTAACCCACAGCGCCACCTGCGTCCCATTTATTTTATATATATATATATATATATATATATATATATATATATATATAAATAAAATAAATGAATCACTGCTGAGGTGCCCCCACAACTGCAAGGCCTGGGGGAGCTGTGTTGATGCATCCCCAGCGGTTGCCATTGGCTGCGAGCTGCCTGTGATGTCACAAAAGTACATGGAGGTTGAGAGGAAAGAGGCCATTATTAGTAGTAGGAGGGAGGGATGGGCCTTAGGATAAGGAGGCTCAGAGGAAGTTGAGGTCAGCAGGGAGGAAGATGGGGACAAGCTACAATTAATTGGCTCTAGTTCTCATTGGCTTTCACTCAACCTACTGTTGCTCCCCCTGCCTTCTGCTGACCAGTCTGAATAGGCACCAGCCACCACTGAAGCTAAGGGTTGGGTGAGGTCTGTTAAACTTACTGCATTAGTTGTGAGAATTCCAGGAAAATGCTGACAGTCCTACTTATGTTAACAATGCATTACATGGGATGACCTGCCACCAACCCTGAATGTGTGGGGGCTTCAAGATAGACAAACTACACCTGAGGTGGAACAGACCTAGAGTAAGCAGGTGCAAAGGAGAGTTGGGCTCTTAGTTCTTTACATGATATAATTGTTTAATATAATTATAACCGCATTGTTTAAAAACAAATTGCAATAAGTAAAACTAAATTATTTTTTTAATAAGCAAATAGTTTTTTGGGGGTAATCAGCAGATGTGGTCTGTTTCTGCATGAGAAGCTGCATTTGCCAAAATTCCCTCTTCTGTATAGCTATTCAAGCAGGGATAACTGAATGTGGTAAGTGGGATCTGTGCTGTGCTCTGGGTCCATTGAAGGTGAGAAGACGAAAGGGAGGAATGGGCCTCTGTGCCTTTAATAAGGGGTGGGGAACATGCCACCCCTCCAGCTGTTGCTGGGCTACACCTTCCCTCATCTCTGATTACTGACCTTGTCAAGAATCCTCCCCATCGCAGCACCCTGCAATGGAGCCCCTGAGCTGCAAGCTGCAAGGGTGGTCTCCTTATCCTCAAGGACTCCCCCAGTCTCTGCCTTCACCTAGTGAAGCTGATAACACACCCAGCTTAAAATAACTGAGTAGCAGTTATTTAGAGCCTATCTTACTATGCTCTAGATCAGCCTTTCTCAACCTGTGGGTCCCCAGATGTTGTTGAACTACAACTCCCATCACCCCTAGCTATCAAAGCCAGAGCTCATGGATGATGGGAGTTGTAGTCGAACAACATCTGGGGACCCACAGGTTGAGAACCGCTGCTCTGGATAGAAGGACTGACTCTTTAAACTCCTCCTTCCACCCCAAAGAAATGGACCCTCGGATAAGTAGCTAGGCTGAGAATATGGTGGGCTCCAGAGCAAGTTTACCAGGCTGGAGCTGTCCAGGGTCCTGCCATCCAAGCCAACCTTCCCTGCTACAAATGGATGCACCACCAGCTTTTTGCTCCCCTCCAACTTCCTATTGCCTCAAGTATCTGAACATGACAAGCTTCAAGTGTCTAAGTCAGGCATAGGCAAACTCTGGCCCTCCAGATGTTTGGGACTACAATTCCCATCATCCCTGACCACTGGTCCTGTTAAGCTAGGGGTGATGGGAATTGTAGTCCCAAACATCTGGAGGGCCAGAGTTTCCCTATGCCTGGCCTAAGTCCTTCATTCCAGTGGCCTTAAGTCTGTCCCAATGATTCCAGGGTTTTACTTTTCTGTGATGCAACACAGCAGAGTAAGTTCCCTGGATCAGCGACACTCCTCTGCTCTTGCAGAGGCCCTGCCTGCAGTTTATCGGGAGCCAAACATTCCTTACCCTTCTCACTTAACAATGAATGAACAATGCTAGCCTTTGCCACACTTATTCATTACTCAATACATCTTTTAGGAGCCATTGATTTTGCTCTTATGTATTTCACTTCAACCTATTGATCTGATTAGTCTCTGTAATTCAAGCTAAATTAGCTGTCATTTAGTGGAGGTATAATTTGTCAGAAGTCAGCTGCTGGGTGGCCTGCAGTTATTGGTGTACATTAGTTTCTTCAGTGCAGGAGAGCAAGACTGTTTGTACGATCAAAGTTACATACTTAATGGATATAGTCTGCCTGCTAAGAGACTAGCCAATGGCTCTGCAGGCTTACTGTACAAATGGGAAAGGATTGGATGTTCCATTTAGTTTTCAACAAAGGAAACAACTGTCTTCTTTTCTTACAAAGTCACAGGATTTCCATCATCTCGTGATCACGTGTACCTGAGATGCTATAGAGAAAGTACACTTCCCAACGGGAAGCAGATGGGAACACAACCATTTCTTGAGATCAGAGAGACCTTTTTTATGGATCTGCATACGTAAGACTGCTTACTTATTTACCTATGTTGACAATTTGTATACCACTTAACCATAGTCCCCTCTATGTGTGGTGTACAGGAGACTCGGTACAATGAAACTATAAATGAGTTCAAACAAGAAAATCACTATGGATTCAAAACTCCTGCTGGTGTGATGAAAAAGTTGGTTTTGCTGGACAGATTGGGACAGTAAGTGTTTCTTTCTTTCTTCCCTGCTAGCAGATGGTTAATGAATGGCAGCCTCTGATTGGCTGTGGTTCCAGGAAGGAGAGTTTAAAAGGAGAGGATTTGAGGAGAGACAGTCAGGAGTTGTGGGAGCTGAGAGGGTTGGAATTGAAGTTGGAGAGGTTAGGAGATGGTAAAGGTAAAGGGACCCCTGACCATTAGGTCCAGTCGCAGACGACTCTGGGGTTGTGGTGCTCATCTCGCTTTATTGGCCGAGGGAGCTGGCGTACAGCTTCCGGGTCATGTGGCCAGCATGACCAAGCTGCTTCTGGCGAACCAGAGCAGCACACGGAAATGCCGTTTACCTTCCTGCCGGAGCGGTACCTATGTATGTATTTGTACTTTGATGTGCTTTCTGACTGCTAGGTCGGCAGGAGCAGGGACCGAGCAACGGGAGCTCACCCCGTCGCGGGGATTCGAACCGCCAACCTTCTGATCGGCAAGTCCTAGGCTCTGTGGTTTAGACCACAGTGCCACCTGCATCCTGTGAAAGGGGTTAACTCTCCCCTAAAACCCCAAATACAGCAAAACCAGCAGTTTTAGACTCAATATTCACATTCCCCTCCTCCCAAATTCTTCACAGCTCTCGATGCACATGCAAGGAAGGAGTCTTTCAGATCCTTAAATGAAAAAAGAGAGAGGAGCCTTTTCTGTTTTGATTAACAAGAGAGTCTTCCTGGGAGACTTTAGTGCTTCCTTCTTTTCAGCGGCTGGCTTGTTTAATTTAGCCCTCTCATAATAGCCGCTAAGATAAAGAAAGCTCCTCCAGCAGCTCGCTTTTCCATTGCCACCCCCCTCCACATGCACCTGAGCACCAAACAATGCCAGCCACCGCCGCAAAGATGGTTTATTGAATTCTTCGGGTTGTGACACCTTGGAATATTGGGCTGTCGGAGGCATTTGTGAAAAGCCACATTCTCCGCAGGCACTGTCAGAGGTAGGGGAGAGAATTGGCCTTCGGAGTAATAAGGGACACACCTGCCAGCCCCTCTGGCTCCCTGTCTCCTCTTTCTGTTTTCTATCCCTGGCTCCAGGAAGAAATGGATTGTGCTGCTGCTCATTGTTATGGACAAAAAACACAAACCAGCGGTGCTCACTGCCTTGGTCTCATACACCCACGCATGGTTTGACTGGCATCTTTCCCTCTGGGGCTGCGGGGGCAGAGGCAGGCACATGGGATAGAGGGATTGGATCCTAAGGACACGCTCGCCTGAAGTGCATCGTTTGCGTAAAGGCACTTTGAAGCAAGAACATCTAAGGATCTTAGAAATGTAAGCTTAACTGCACATCCGCTCGTGCCAGTCACAGCTACTTCTGAGCACAGGCCCTAAAAAGGCGCGCACGTGTGTGTGTGTGTGTGTGTGTGTGTGTGTGTGTGTTACTGCTCTATATCCTTCAACCAAGGAGGCAGAAGAAAATATGGACTACGGAGAATCCTGTGGTACAAAAAGGCACAAGGTATGGTTCGAATGAAGCTTGAGGAGGTTCTAGCAGGGGAGCGCAGCTATCGTATACCCTTGACTGAAGAACGGTACACTCCTTCTATCTGGGATGGTTGTCCTTGTGGCAATCACACAGGGTCCCCGGACGTTTCACCGTCTATTGATCCCTGTGCCACCACTTTATTTCTTGCTGCCACCACCCAGGCCCTACCTGGGACAATACTGAGTCTATTCAGGGTTAAATTGAAACATAAACTTTTGTTTATTTACTGTAGTTTAACAAGTCTGCGGTTTCATAAACAGTATCAGTCAATTACATTCATGGGGTGCCTATCCAGTCCTATAACTTTCACTACCTGCTCTCACTCACTAAACCACCTCTCCAATATTTACTTGTCTGCCTAGACCCTAACTGTTCCTGACACAGCCTATTTCATTACACTAACTCAATCTACCCACAAACTATCCCAATTCACTCCCACTCCAACCAACCACCCAACTCCCAACAAACTCCCCAACGACCTCCGCCCTTTGCCCCTCCCAGAGCTGGTTTTATAGTCCCACTGACTCCACCCCCCTGGGTCCTGACTGGGCAACCTGTTTAACTATTTCACCTCCAGCACACTCTCATATGTTAACGTCACAGTCCTCTTCCACTGAGCTCGCAGCTTCAGGAGGGACGCACATGGAGTGGTGAGGGAGGAAGGGGACACCCGCCTAGCCAGCCAGATAAGCTGAATCAACCCTGGCAATCAATGGGGTGACAGATGTCACAGCCAGATCGCCCTCACATCCGAATGAAGCTTTAAGTAACAATGTCTCTGAAGAAATAATAATAATAATACCCCACCCATCTGACTTGGTTGCCCTAGTCACTCTGGGCAGCTTCCAGCATATGCAGAAACATAATAAAACATCAAACATTAAAAACTTCCCTATACAGGGCTGCCTTCATATGTCTTCTGAAGGTGGTATAATTACTCATCTCCTTGGTACCTGATGGGAGGGTGTTCCACAGGGTGGGCACTACTACCAAGAAGGAAAACGCACCTCACAGGGTGGTTGTGTGCAAGGGAGAACCATGTACACAACCTAGAGCTCCTTGGAAATGGAAGTGGAATATAAAGGGAACAAAACAAATACTGATTCTCATAGGCAAGCTTTTCCCCCCCTTGTAGCATAAGAAGCTGCCTTCTACTGAGACAGACCATCGGTTCATCTAGATCAGTATTGTCGCCGCTGCCTGACAACAGTTCTCCAGGGTTTCCAGCCAGGAGTCCATCTCATTTCTACCTGGAGATGCTGGGAATTGACCCTGGGCCATTTTGGGAGAAAACGTGTGCTCTATCACTATGCTACTGCCCTTTCCTTTCTTCACAATGGAAATGCTGGGGACTTAGCAACCAACGATGGTTGCAAGAGCAGGACTCCGTATCTCAGAATCCCTTGAGACCCACCACTTTTGGGGGCAGAGAACAACCACACAACGGCCAAAGCAGGAGCATCCCATGCCATCCATCCTACGGCAGACTGTTCCCTTGGATGTGAAGAAAGCCATTGAGCTGGATTCAACTAATGAGATCCACTCATGGAAGCCCACACCGGGGCTCTCCCACTTAAGCCTCCTAGAGAGAAGCCTCTCTTGAGTTTTGGACTGGGGTTTGGGGAGAATGCAGCAAAAGGAGATAGCCAGTGGGGTGTAGTGGTTAAGAGCGGTGGACTCGTAATATGGTGAACCGGGTTCGCTTCCCCGCTCCTCCACATGCAGCTGCTGGGTGACCTTGGGCTAGTCACACTTCTTTGAAGTCTCTCAGCCCCACTCACCTCACAGAGTGTTTGTTGTGGGGGAGGAAGGGAAAGGAGAATGTTAGCCGCTTTGAGACTCCTTCGGGTAGTGATAAAATGAGATACCAAATCCAAACTACTCCTCTTCTTCTTCCCCTGTGGTCCCACCAGATTTGCTCTGGGGTGGAGGGTCAGGAGAACCCACAACATAGCACAAGGGGAGGAGGGGGGGTCATTCCACCAAGCAAGCTGAAATGCTTGCACCGATGGAAGGATTGCCATAGCACCTTTTGGCTTCGGCTGGAAGACAACAAATGACCCCTTCAAAAACTCTGCAGGTTCCTCAAAACGCAAACCACCAGCAGCAGCTCAAAATCACCCGACAACGCAAGCAAGTTGGCAGCCTGAATCCCCGCTCTGTGAAAAAAAAAACTTGGTATGAATTATAAATGCTCATAAGGAGAATTTAACATCATTTCTGTTTCCCTGAATTATATATCCTTGGTAGCCAGGGAATCTCATTGCTTGCCAACAGGAGCAGCTACCTGTAGCATACGGAGCTGTGCTTAATATCTTGCCACATTTTACTTGTAACAACAAGAACTGAACTGTTGCTTGCTGACAAGTCCTTAGATACACACAGCCCCTGCTTGTTGTCTTCAAGAAACCCTAGTGATCTGAATTGAGGAACCCGACATTGAGGAATTCAGAATTACTGACTCTCCAATGGCTTTATCTAAGTTTGCCTTAGTTGAACAGATTTTATTGCCTCTGAGCAGTTGTGTGGCTTCAAATACCGGCTTGTGCAATTCAAAAGATGTGTGAAATGCCTGGGATCATCCATCTCTGGAGACGGAAAGAATGACACTGTCAATAAGGAGACTGAATTTTTTTCTACTGCATCTCACTTTGAGGGGCTTGCGCACAAAGTGACATAGAAAAGTGTCATACTGCAAGCTGCTCCCGTTAAAAACATTGGCTGTTTTCTGTGTGAGAAGCAAGCTCTCTCGCAAGGCGACACTTCCTCCAAAAACGCTATCTCCTTTTGCTGCATTCTCCCCAAACCCCAGTCCAAAACTCAAGAGAGGCTTCGCTCTAGGCGGCTTAAGCAACACAATTCAGAGTGAAGCTAAGCTATTTGTAATTATCACAGTTAAGCCATTCTGCTGCTTTGTTCTAAGAACATAAAAAAAGCTCTGCTGGATCAGGCTCAATGCCCATCTAGTCCAGTGATTCCTAACAACTGACATTGAGAGGCCTGCTGCCTCCAACAGTTCAGGCAGAATATAGCCATCATGACTAGTAGTGATTTACAGCCTTAGCGTTCATGATTTTGTCTAAACCTCCTGTGAAGCCACTCAAGTGATAGCCATTGCTACCTCTTGTGGGAGCTAATTCTACAATTTGACTCTTGAGTGCTTTCCATTCTCTTGTCCTGAATCTTCACTCATTCAGCTGCTTTGGATGTTCCCAGATTCTAGGAGAGAAAAACCTATCCCTAAGGGGGACACAGGACGCAGAAGTTATCTGCAACTTGAACACATAACATCCTTATATTTTGACTCTGACTGCCAAGGCCTGATGAGGAAAGTACAAAGGCACAGTATTTTAAAAACATGAGTCCCTCCAATAAAAGATATCATGGGGGGGACAGTTATAGTGTTTATAGCTGAATGGTCGCAGGGCAGGAATAAATATATTACAACAATAATTAACTATATCTCTAGAGGCTAAAACATGTTAACTGTTAAACCATGCACAAAACGTCAGTAGCAACCAACGCGTCACTGAAGAAACAAAAACAAATTTTACTAAGCTTTTGGGGGAACCTCTGGAACAGGCATGGGGGTACACTAGGATGCACAGAGGGAGGAGAAGAGGGAAAGTTCCATTGCATGAACGGACCTTGTTCCCTGCATACACACCCACTTAGCACCAAGCTGAATTCCTCCCATCATTTCCAACATTAAACACCATCTCTCACAACAACCTGGGCAAAGAGCACTTAACCTTTCTCTTGGGGCTCCTCTAGACAACCAGTTTATTGACGATTCATCCCAGTTTCATTTCACAAAGCTTACGCTGTGGTTAAACTATGCCCTGTTTTTATTGAGCATTCATTCTGATTTCTCAGTGAGTAGGTTATATAACAATGAGCACCCATCCTGTTTTGCTTGTGGGGTGTCCATATGTCTTTCCATTAATCATTTGTTCATACCACACTTTCCAGAGCATTTCCCAGCCACTTCCCTAACTGCAAGAAGCTCTTTTAAAAAGTGGATTTGATGCACTACAGCATGGATTTGAAGTGGATTTGATGCACTAACCCACTTTGTGCAAACTGAAATTACCAGTGTCTGATGGAATGCCTGGAGGCAACCCTTAGATACTGTCCCCTTTCTCCCTTCCTCTGCATAGTTATTGTCCTTTGAGCATCTTCTGGTGAATTCACACCCAAAGCCTTGAAGGACTGAGCCCCATGCTCTGGCTCCAGCTTGGCCTCATCCTGACCTGAGCCGTCTTCATTCCTCCTGCTGCAAGCAGAGCTCACCAGCTCTTGTTATTAAACCTACGTACAATTTCAATTTACGTAGAATTAATAGTACAAATACCTCTAGTTTTGTAAATACCACAGGCAGACTCTCAAACAGGAACCTCAGGACTGGTGGCCAAAAGTGTTTTTACCTGGCTGCAATTGGTACCTGATATCACCTCTTGCTTGTCTGGAAGAAGGATGGACAGAAATGTGCAGAAACTTGCCTATTGGGCAAAGGTAACATTTGCATTTGTTGCTCTACACACTTGACTCTGGCCCTGCCTGGCAGGGAATGTGGCCCTCAGTATGAAAAAGGATCCTCACCCCTGCTTTAGAATGACAAATAGGTCTTTAATGGCTGGGTGTCTTTGCCTAATTCCTTATGCATTTGTGTCCTTCTGTGCCAGGGTAGCTCTGACACTTCCTGCCTTTCCTCCCACCCTCTTTCCGCTCATCTGAAGCAGGGCCTCTTTTCCTTCCTTCTGTCATATGACACTGTTGTTGCATTAGCAGCCTCTCAGATTGCCTCAAGCAATCATTTTTGTTTCTCTTGAGTTGTGGCTGAGGCCAGCGGTCCCATCATAAATTAATGAGAGAGCTGTGGAAGTCCCCAGTCGGAAGGTGCAGGTTTTGAAATTATTAAAAGCATCAACTTTCATTTGAACAGCAACACACACACACACACACACACACACACACCAGCACATCCCGACAGTGAAGCAGCAATCTCAAGCAAGCTGGAACACACATGGACTGACAAACCCTACGTCTGCAAGGATCTCATCTTTCCTTCTGCCACCAGCATCAAGTTCATAACAGAGTCCTGACTTCAGCAGGGAATTCCCCGTCAACTAAATATTGGAAAGAAAAACTCACCTTCTCGTAACAGCACATTCCTTGCCACTCCAAACAAATCCTTCTGTTATTTTTGTAGCAGAAAGAATAACCAATTGGTCAAAGAAACTACCTCTCCATGGTACCCTAGGCTGTTTGTTTTACTAGAAAATCTTGCTTCCCAAAAGGAAACTGATCCACTCTACTCTTATTAATTTTTAACCAAGAACAGTCAATGTACACAAATCAAGCCGGGCTAAGGTGCGCAGTTTAAGGAAGATGTGGGTAGACAGTGATTGTGATGAGAGAACAAACCTGCATTTTAGCGGACGGCATGAAGCTAAAACGTACTTACCTGCTGCTGTGCTGAAATGCAGAGCCTTTCTTCCTTTGTCACGGCCTTCCTGTAAATAACAACAATGACTAATCAACAACAGCATGAAAATAGATGGTTTGATGATGTGTCACAGAGCAAATTCTCTTTCCATTTTCACTTGGGTGCGCAGGAAAATAATGGGAGTAAAAACTGGAGTGGGCACTTGAGGAATTTGCTGAGGGATGAAAAGAGAGAGAGATGTGACACAAGTGTGTGCCAGGCAAGAAGGGAATCTTAGCCAAGCAGCAGCACGAGACAATCAAGTCAAATGGAAATGTGGACAGCTGAATTCACAGAAACATTACGATAGGGAAGCACCTGAGCAAGGATTTGTTCAATTATCAGCCTCTCATCTGGACAGCTGAGGTTTGTACCTTGCAAGCGTGTGAGTGGCATTTCAGGCTTTCTAAAACGGGGGCTGACTCACTCACAAAATTTTAGCTTTGTCTGATTTGGGCACCTAGCTATTCAATACAGTGACTGGTTCCAAGCAGGTACCCCTTTACCCTTCCCCTCTCCCCCCCTGCTATGTATTACCCTTTAAAAACCAATCGCTTGAAGCCTTACAATGCACCCACTGAAGTCTGTCGTTGGGTCTTGAGATCCACCTATGAGGAAGTCAGATGCTATGCACCTGGCAAGTCCAGGTTTTGCTGCACCCCAACTCCCATCAGCCCCAACCAGCATGGCTGATGGTCAGGCATGATGTGAGTCCAGCAACATTCGGAGGGCCTCATGTCCTCAATTTACCCTTTTTCCCAGCCGCGCTATCTGTGATTTCCTTATGGGGAAATGCACAGAACGAAATCTGTGAACTACCAATGAACGACAGCCACTCCTTGAAAGGAAATTTCTGGTCCACATTTTTTAAAAAATAGAAAATACCGTATTTTTCCATCTATAAGATGCCCCGATGTATAACATGCCCCCTATTTTTGCGGCAACAACCAATCACCAGTCCAACCTTGCCACTATCTGTGTATGAGATGCCCCCTGATTTTTAACATTATCTTTTAGGGGGGAAACCTAGTCTTATACACAGGAAAATACGGTAGTCAATGTCAGCTCCAGAGAGAGCCCTTAGGTAAGACACCCACAATGGGGCTCCTTCCCTCAGTGAGCCCACCTCCTCATGGCAACCTGTTCAGTGGTGTCTTGTCAGTGGACACTCAGAAGATGTCTGACCATGCTGGTGTCAGCTCTGAAAACAATACATAGCAATAATAATAGTTTATTTGAAAGCAGAATAAAGTTGCACAAGTGTACATCCTGGCGCTGTTAGGACAAGTTAGTTGAATACTGCCCATGGATACTCAGGGCTGGTCCTACCATTAGGCAGAGTGAGGTATTGGCCTTGAGCAGCCAGTGCAAGAGGGGAGTGACAGCAAGATATTGGAGGGCAGAACTCTGTGTCCTAAGGTAGTGTGCTGCCCTCAGGTGCAGCAAAAGATGCTAGCCCATCCTTGGTCCAGTCTACTTGGCTTCTGCACTTGGAATGGGCAGGGCAGGATACCAATTTGTCCTTTGCCACAGGCATCACAAAGTCTTGGGCTGACCCCACATTTGAAATCCCAACACCTGAGCCCAGTTTCTTGACATCACCCAATCATAACACTTGAAACAACAGCTGTGCAGCAGCAACTAGGCTTTCTTCAAAGTAGGAGGCACATATAAAGACAGCCCTAGATTGACTTACTTCTCTCACACCATGCCAACTCATAAAAACACTAACAAGGCAAGTGCAATAAAACCACCATAAAATTATTATTAATTAGTGAAATTTTATTTATTTGCTAGCTGCTTTTGCCAAATTAGTCGAAGTTTTTTTTAAAGTATAGTATAATGCAAATAATATGCAATTGTGTACTAAACATCAAAGAAATAAAGATATTTGACAATACAGATTGCAGTATATATCATTATATACTAAACATCATATAAATAGTGAAGAGATCTGATAAAATACTGTTAGAAAAGACACGAGAATAAAAATATTGCACATGCATTATTTGTCTCCCCTCAGCTTTTCCCTATTTTTATTATCCCCCCCCCCCCTTTAGAAATACCAACAGCATTAGAAGCATCATAAAATTAGAAGAGCATAAAATACAGGACAAATAGGTAAAGAATATAAACTCATCAGCACAGAGCCCAAACTGTGTAATGCTTTGAAACTCCCTGCAGTGATTTAACACACACCATTGTCCATCTCCTCACTCACCAGGCATGCAGCTATCATGGACAGGCCATGCTGTTGAGTTTTGCCTCTCAACGCCTCCGTCAATATATCAATAGAGGGCACAAATCTGCAGTGACACCACAGTTATGTCCCCGTCAAACAGCATCACAGCTCACATTGCAGTTTACCCTGAAAGCTACTCTGATGTTCCCAAAGTAGCCTTTTGTGAGGAGGCAACACTCTTCTTGGTCCGTAACCACCTCACCAACTGATGGGGTTATTGATAAACAGCGGCCATTCTTAGTCGTGTTGGCCTTCCCTGGGGGAATCAATGCACTTAAGTTGTGATGGAGGAACATGTTCTTGAGTGGATGGTGTCAGGGAAATGTGTGCACGCAGAGAGGCAGGGAGAGAGAGAGAAGGTAAAAGTTTTGGGAAAGCAGAGTGTGGTAGTCAGAACACTTGCTGAACATTAAGACACCTAGATCCAGGAGTGGGCAGAAATTAGGCATGGATCTGGGTGATTCGCAATAAATTTGCAATGACTCCCAACTGTTTAACAACAGCCACAACAAAACAATTTGTTCTCCACAAAGTGAGCGGCTAGAATGAATAAAGCTAAGCAGGAGTGGACTTTTGTATGAAAGGACTGTGAGTTCAGATCAGACCTAGCCCTTGAAAACAATTCCCTCTGAATATGCTCAGAGGTGCGTTGCTGTTCTTTAATTCTCTTAACTGTATACACCTGTCTCTAGCTGGTAGGTTCTGGGGGTCTAGTAAAACAAAGCAAAACACACCGCAGTAGATGCAGCAAGTGTGTAGTTTACCCATCCCTGACTTAGATGATATAATGCCAGTTCTACCACTGATCTCTTGCATAATGTCAACTCTAAAAAAACCAAAAATACTACTGAGGATCTGGCAAGTCTGCGCATTGGTGAGAAAACAAAATATGTGTCTCCAGCCCATCCAGACCAGACTGGCGTTTGAACTAATTTAGTAGGCCTTGTCTTACCTTTACAACCTTGCAGGGACTACAGGTGTTTTGGTTTTATTTATATACTATTTACCGTAAGTACAACTGTGTCTAATTGGTGTACAGAAAATACAATGTGGAAAAGGTAAATTATCAGTTAAAGCTATCGACTCAAGCTTCAATTAAAATGCCTGCTTGAATAAAAATAAGTATTTAGTAGGTGCTGGAGTTTCAACAGGGAGGGGGCTGGTCTGACCTCAAGTGGAAGGGAGTTTCATAAAATGGGGCTCACAGTCCTGAATGCATATCTCCCAGTGGATACAGCAGTGCCTCCAAGCCAATGACTCCCTTTAAAAACTCAGTGATGAGGAAGAGATTAGGCAGCTCTTGAGGTATCCTAGAACCAAGTTGTTAAAGACCTTGTAAGTTAATACAAGAACCTTGAACCTGACCTAGTAGCATTTAGCATTCTTTCCCAAACTTGGAGCGCCAGCAGTTGTTGGACTACAACTCCCATCACCCCTAGCTAGCAGGACCAGTGGTCAGCAAAGATGGGAATTGTAGTCCAAAAACAGCTGGAGACCCAAGTTTTGGAAACCCTGGGTTAGAGCACAGATGGGGAACCTTCCAGATGTTGCCGGACTCCAAGTCCAATCAGACAACGTAGCCAAAGGTCAAGGATGATGGTTACTGTAATTCTGCAACGTGTGGAGAGCCAAAGTTTCCTCATCACTGTAGCAGAGGCTGCGTCGTTTATGGTTGGCGAGCAGAGAGCGTTTTTAAGGAGAGAGGCTTCACCATTTGCCGGCTCCAGATCTGCATTTCCCAGCCATGCCTGTGCTTTATCTCTGCCTGGCTGATAATTATCGCTGCTCCTTCACGTGACACATTAGAGAGAGCAAACCCCTGCGCCTGCCACTTTCTGCACAGCTGGGCAATCTGATGCAAAGTAGGGGAGAAGGGAAGAGCATGTTTGCTTGTCTGCTAATGGTTCCCTTGCTCCCCCAGACCAGAGAGAGTTTCCTCCAAATGTGTTAGAGAAAGCATGCTGCTGCTGCTGCTGCTGCTGCTTTTGCAAACTGTTCCTTCTAATGCATTTGAGTACCTGTATAAATGTTGCTGCTCACTCCAGTCAATGCTGGACCAGGCCTCTCCCTTCTAATAACATTAAATAGTCTGAAACATGTTTCTGATGATAATTAAGTGTATATTCCACAGGGGCATAACAAAGAGGCTCCCCCGGCGCCCACTGCCAGAATATGAAAATAGTCGCAGAAAACAGCTTCTTTAGACTCTCAACTTTAAAAAGATGGGGGAGAGTATTTTTTATCCTGTGATCCACCCCGAGATCTTGTGATGAAAGGCAGTAAATAACAACAACAATAACAATAGCATAAAAGAATGTGTTTACATTCACATGACTTAGGCAGGTCACCTAATGTCCCTTTGCGGCGCAGAATGTGGTGGCTCGGGTGCAGAATTTTAATTTTCTTTCTGCAAAGTACACACGGCCCTTTGCGGAGGTGTTTCAAGCGTTCCAGAGGCTATGAGGCTCCTATCCGACTCTGACGCCTCTGCAGGTGCCTCCCTGTGTTACCTTGCTATCACATGACTAGTTTTGTTCCACTGCAGTCTCCTGAACAGGCCAGGGTGAGCATGACCTCATCACCATTCCGGCATCCTGCGAACAAGCGCACTGTCCTTCTTAGCTATAATACTTGTTCCAGGGAATGCACTTCAGCACATTTAAATGTATGATTCAAAGTGCTGGAAAACCCAGCAGCTTAAAGGCTCTAATTACACACTAGGGATGGCACTGGGTATAATATCCACAATGAACAGAATTACTGACAGGACTTGACCTCATCTTATGACTGAGTGTGAGTTATTTAACCTTGCCATGCAGGCTTCTGAAAGAAACCGAGGGGAGTACATTTAAATGGTGTGCGTAGAATAAACGTTGCATCTTGGAATTGTTTTGACTTTCCCACACCAACGTATCCTACCATCTCCTTCTTTCTCCCTACCCCAGCCACACAGCCACCCTCCCTGATTGTGCCCTGAGAAACTAGAATGTAACTCAGCAACATGACTCCATTCCTCCATCTGCAAAATCAGCTCACCAGGTCCGCCCCCCCCCCCCCCGCCAGGCAGGTAGCCAGCTATCCTCCATCATCTCTAAATTGCCAAAGGCACTGCTGCTTCTTTTCACAGTTTCCATTCTCTTCTATGGTGCTGTGGTTGGAAGTGTCAGAGTGAAACTTGGCTTGCACTGGTAGTTGATATATCTGCATGAAAAGGGTACATAGAGTGGAAACTCCAAGCTTCCTAGACTGCACTCTTTGTGCTGACCTATTGATCTTCCTTCAGTGTCAGACTGGTACATTTAGGGTTGATAACTTGACCTCACTTCTTCTCCATGCCACTCTCATGCTAAGATGAAAGAGCTAGTAGGACTCTTTTGTTGGTGTAAAGCAAAATATAGAAATGTAAAATTCCTGGATGCCAAGATCCAAGTTTGGGACAATTGCTCTTTGGTGAGAGAACCCCAGCAGATATTTAAAATCATAAAATGTGCAGCAAAGTAAAGCATGGAAATATAAGCTGTAAAAGCTTTAAAACTTGCCCTTCTAAGTGAGTTCCAAAATGTGCCCTTAAAAGGTATCTTTCCAAAGTTTCCCTCTTCCCCCAGCATAAGAAAAAGACCATGTTTTGTAAGTTAAAAATGGTTTACTTACAAACTCTTCAATGGCCAGGTTCATGTGCTTCAGGAAAGTTGCACAGGCCGTAAAACTTAACTTAATTATGAAGTGGTTAAAGTTCCTAATGTATTGGTAGAGGAACTCAAGAGATGCTTGTTAAAGCTATGTGGCTGGAATAAGCAGCTCAGAGCTCTTCACACAATGAAGGTCACATGTAAACTGGGGGAGAACAAACGCTTGCTAACTAGCTCCTCCCTAGGTGGGGGAAAGTGGACTTAGCTAAGCCTGGCAGGACAGCTTACTCTCTGGTATTAACCCCTTCATGCATTAATTAGACTTAAGTATGTTGGTTATAGGACTCGGGTAGCGCTGTGGTCTAAACCACTGAGCCTCTTGGGATTGCCAATCAGAAGGTTGGCAGTTTGAATCCCCGCGACGGGGTGAGCTCCCGTTGCTCGGTCTCTGCTCCTGCCAACCTACCAGTTCGAAAGCACGTCAAAGTGCAAGTAGATAATAGGCACTGCTCCAGTGGGAAGGTAAACGGCGTTTCCATGCGCTGCTCTGGTTCACCAGAAGTGGCTTAGTCATGCTGGCCACATGACCCGGAAGCTGTATGCCGGCTCCCTCAGCCAGTAAAGCGAGATGAGCGCCACAACCCCAGAGTCGGCCACAACTGGACGTAACAGTCAGGGGTCCCTTTACCTTTATGTTGGTTATATGAGACTGGCTATCTCACATCTTTACAGCTCCACCTCAGTCAGCTAGAATGAGGGATCTTCCCTAAACAACACTGATCACCTGCAATAAACACAGTTTTCTTATTTTCCAAACTGTGTTGTTGGTGTTTAGTTGTGTGGCTATTCCCTCCCCCCCACAGGTGGAATAAATGAAGACAACGGACACAGAGTTTTAGGTTAATGGGCGAAAATGGCCACAACTTTATTGATTACAGGAAAGAAGGGTATTGGCTTTAGGCATTGGCCCTAACCGACTATCCGGTCTGACCGGGAAGGGTTAAACACCAACAGAGGGAGCCACCCGAGATGCATATCCCTAGGCGCTCCCCAAGGGGTTACCGCTCGGGGGCGCGCTTTAGGCCCTAGCCTCCGTAGGTTTCGGACGAGGCGTCGCCCCTCGGAGTCCTTTAACGAACTACCCTTCAAGCATTGGGGGAGGTGATGGCGTTCCTCCCCCCCAACCTCATCTGCATGATAATACCCCGGCCAATGCCTACCGCCAAAACCGAGGGAGTTGTGACGATTTGCTACGAGGTAGGCGAAAAAACCAAGTGGCTCACAAAACCAGCCAATTAGCCAAATGGAAAAACTCCTACCAGGCCCCTTGCGGCGACCAGCCGAAGCCCATAGCAAGGTCAGTGGCAAAACCTAAAGGGCGGGTGGGTGGGAAACTGCGTCGTCTCCAGGGAAGAAAGGGGGTGAGCCAGGGGCTGCCCTGACCTTAAGTGGCCCTAGGAAGGCCCGCCCCTGCCGCCAGCCAATTGGCTGGCGCCACAGGGTATGCTAATTGGGTGAATCCCTGTCTCCTGCGAGGCTGACGCCAGCCTCGCAGAGTGTGGGCGGGGTCGTGATCCCACAACCCCCCCTCCTCCTGAAGGTCGGAAGGGGCATTGTGTCCAACTCTTCATGACCCCATGGACCAGAGCACGCCAGGCACTCCTGTCTTCCACTGCCTCCCGCAGTTTGGTCAAACTCATGCTGGTAGCTTTGAGAACACTGTCCAATCATCTTGTCCTCTGTTGTCCCCTTCTCCTTGTGCCCTCCATCTTTCCCAGCATCAGGGTCTTTTCCAGGGAGTCTTCTCTTCTCATGAGGTGGCCAAAGTAGTAGAGCCTCAACTTCAGGATCTGTCCTTCCAGTGAGCACTCAGGACTGATTTCCTTCAGAATGGAGAGGTTTGATCTTGCAGTCCATGGGACTCTCAAGAGTCTCCGCCAGCACCATAATTCAAAAGCATCCATTCTTTGGCGATCAGCCAAGGTCAAGTGTGCTCCTCCAACAGGGATTTCCACTCGCACTGAAAATATACACCTCAGGCCTGGGGGCCAGATGCACCCCTCCGTGCCTCTGCCCAGCCCACACCTCATCCACAGGCCTTACTCCTCTCTCGAGTGCTGGATAGCATGTTTGTACTCTGATTGTGCTTCTTGCTTGCTTGAACAGAGAGATCGGGGGTGGGGTGTTAGTTGAAACCTTTGATTTCTGTGTGGCTGAAATGTAGTCCACTGTACAAAGGTTGGGGTCACATCCATTGCTCTATCTATTTTTCCCTTGCTTACCACCAGTGATGGGACGCGGGTGGCACTGTGGGTTAAACCACAGAGCCTAGGGCTTGCTGATCGGAAGGTCAGTGGTTCGAATCCCCGCAATGGGGTGAGCTCCCGTTGTTTGGTCCCTGCTCCTGCCAACCTACCAGTTCGAAAGCACGTCAAAGTGAAAGTAGATAAATAGGTACTGCTCTGGCAGGAAGGTAAATGACGTTTCCGTGCGCTGCTCTGGTTCGCCAGAAGCAGCTTAGTCATGCTGGCCATATGACCCAGAAGCTGTACGCTGGCTCCCTCGGCCAATAAAGCGAGATGAGCACCACAACCCCAGAGTCAGTCACGACTGGACCAAATGGTCAGGGGCCCCTTTACCTTTACTTTACCACTAGTGACATGCTTGGGTTGATAAAAATTCCCCATGCCTGCCCTAGAGTGGGGATCCTACCTGGCCATGTATTGGGCAGCTGGCATAGCTGGGAGAGCCGGGCAGAGGGATGCTTCTGCCTAATGCAGTGCACCCACCCCAGTCCGGTAGACTGAGAAAGAGTGTCGGGTTGTTCTGTTCATCACTCCACTCTTGTGATTTACTCTTGCCTGTCAATGGTGCATTCTGAGCAGCGCTGTCATGGATCAAATGGAAGCAGCAAAGATAAAAGTGAAGAAATGGAATTTTTCATCAATTATTTGACACGATCATCTTAGTGTTTTGTTTCTTCTTGGCTGCGCACGTCAGACTTATGTGCCAAAATTATTCACTGCCGTTTCCCCCTAGAGCTTGCCTAGAAATGCGCCTGCTCTTCCGCTTTTGAGCCGTGTTGTGTAGCTGCAATCAGACACAGAAAACACACGGTTTTGTTTTGTTTTTTCCCCTCCCTTGTTGTGGGCTCTGGGACAAATTCCCACGGAAAAGCAAGTGGCAACCGGCACCTGCTTTCAGGGAGCGTTTAATCACTGCCATGTAATCAGATGGCGATTCCTTGAGAAGGGCAGGAACGCCGCCAAAGCAATTTCATTTCCCAGTCCAAAAGAGATAGTTGGGGGTGTTAGTTCCGCTGCGTGTGCCCAATTTCAATCATAAACCCAGAAGAGATAAGGAAGAACTCAGGTGTGCAGTGGGTTGCAAACAGACGTTTTGAACAACTTCTCAACATCACCAAGTTGGGCAGGAAGTGAACCTTGCCTTGTTCACAGGCAAGCTGCTAGTTCATCTCGCTCAGGATCTACACTGGTTGGCAGGAGTTCTCCAGGGATTCCCCACCTGACCTGGAGATGCAAGAGATTGACCCTGGGATCTTCTGCACGCAAAGCAGATACTCTGCCATGGAGCTACAACCTCCCCTCTGTGACGTTAACATATGAGAGTGCTGGAGGTGAAATAGTTAAACAAGTTACCCAATCAGAACCCAGGGGGGTGGAGTCAGAGGGACTATAAAACCAGCTCTGGGAGGGGCAAAGGGGGAGTTCGCTGGGAGTTGGGTGGTTGGTTGGAGTGGGAGTGAATTGGGATAGAGTATGTGGGTAGGTTGAGTTAGTGTAGCGAAATAAGCTGAGTCAGGAACAGTTAGGAGCTAGGAAGACAAGTAAATATCTGAGAGGTGGTTTAGTGAGTGAGAGCAGGTAGCAGAAGTTATAGGTCTGGATAGGCACCCCATGATTGTAATTGACCGATAGCATTTATCAGTGGCGTAGCGTGGGTTGTCAGCACCCGGGGCAAGGCAAGTAATTTGCACCCCCTAACCCGTGGATTTGCGCCCCCTAACCCTACCCCCAGATGTTGCGCCCGGTGTGGCTGGCCCCCCCTGCACCCCCCACGCTACGCCACTGGCATTTATGAAACCACACGCTTGTTAAACTGCAATAAATAAGCAGAAGTTTATGTTCCAATTTAAACCTGACTGGACTCAGTATTGTACCAGGTAGGGCCTGGGTGGTGGCAGTGAGAAATAAAGTGGTGGCACAGGGATCAATAGACGGTGAAACGTCCGGGGACCCTGTGTGATCGCCACATCAGCTACTCTGTGGCAGAACCTCTTCAGGGTCTCAGGCAGAAAAGGAGTCTTTCTTGTCTTGGGGTTTGGCCTGGGTGTTCATCAGTATGCGGATGATACCCAGCTCTACCTCTCTTTTAAATCAGAACCAGTGAAGGCGGTGAAGGTCCTGTGTGAGTGTCTGGAGGCAGTTGGAGGATGGATGGCAGCTAACAGATTGAGGTTGAATCCTGACAAGACAGAAGTACTGTTTTGGGGGGACAGGAGGCGGGCAGGTGTAGAGGATTCCCTGGTCCTGAATGGGATAACTGTGCCCCTGAAGGACCAGGTGCGCAGCCTGGGAGTCATTTTGGACTCACAGCTGTCCATGGAGGCACAGGTCAAATCTGTGTCCAGGGCAGCTGTTTACCAGCTCCATCTGGAACGTAGGCTGAGACCCTATCTGCCTGCGGACTGCCTCGCCAGAGTGGTGCATGCTCTTGTTATCTCCCGCTTGGACTACTGCAATGCGCTCTCTGTGGGGCTACCTTTGAAGGTGACCCAGAAACTACAACTAATCCAGAATGCGGCAGCTGGACTGGTGACTGGGGGCGGCCGCCGAGACCATATAACACCAGTCTTGAAAGACCTACATTGGCTTCCAGTACGTTTCCGAGCACAATTCAAAGTGTTGGTGCTGACCTTTAAAGCCCTAAATGGCCTCGGTTCGGTATACCTGAAGGAGCGTCTCCACCCCCATCGTTCTACCCGGACACTGAGGTCCAGCACCAAGGGCCTTCTGGCGGTTCCCTCACTGTGAGAAGCCAAGTTACAGGGAACCAGGCAGAGGGCCTTCTCGGTAGTGGCACCCGCCCTGTGGAACGCCATCCCATCAGATGTCAAAGAGAACAACAACTACCAGACTTTTAGAAGACATCTGAAATACAGTATTTTTGTATTTTTTTTGGAAGCTGCCCAGAGTGGCTGGGGAAGCCCAGCCAGATGGGCGGGGTATAAATAATAAATTATTATTATTATTATTATTATTATTATTATTATTATTATCATCATCATCACCACCACCTGCAACCTGCCATTGTTTTAACTGGAGATGCCGGGGATTGAATTTGTGACCTTTTGCAGCAAAAGCAGCTGCTTTCGCTCAAGATCACTAAGGCTGCAGGATACACACTAGGACAGGCAGCTAGGAGCCATGCCCCCACCCCAAATAGGAATACAGTATGGGAAGTTAGTGGATCAGATCCATGGCCCATCCAGCTCTGTATTGTCAACACACAGTAGCTTCAGCTCTCTGGGGTTTGTGTAAACTAGGAGGCCAAGTCTCACGAACTAAGGTGCTGATCTCCCCACCTCAGACTCAGATTCTGGTTGCAATAGGTTACCGGAATGGGGAGACACAGAGAGAGAGAGAGAATAAGAAGAGGTTATGCAACCCTCGTAGACTTTGAGAAGCTTCCTATTAAAAACAAGAAGCTGAGTTGCAAAGCCTTAGAAATTTACACTGCTGCCTACCAAACTATACAAAATATTGATGAGAATGAAAACCTAGAGATGTTTCGGAGTTCGCTTTAATCAAACAGAACATCAGTCTCGTTTGGATATTGTCCGTGCAAACTCAGAGTCTCCCCTCCAGAGGACTGCTTCTTGTCCTGGAATAGTTCAGCAGATTTCCAGAAATCCATTGAAAAAGGAGGAGGAAGATGAAGAGTATGACAATGAGGATGAATATAAAGATTAGCATTAAAACCACCAAGGAAGAGAGCACCTTTGAGGTTAGAAAGCGTTTTCCCTGCAAATAGTTATTTTTCATTTTGTTGATGCTCAGTGATGGACACAATTAAGGCTATTCATTTAAACCACAGTAAAGAAAGAACTGATCACTGGGGAAAGAAAAGAAAACAAGAAGCTGAGCTAAAACACAATAATTACTCAGGAATGACTGAGGTTAAGGTTGGCTCTTTGGCAGTACAGTTCCTCGAGCCAGTCATAGAATATTAAATAAGAGCTTGGTAATAATACATGACCATTTGTGTTTGAAGAATTAGAAGACAAAGTAAGCAACTATTTTCAAATAAGCAAAACTGACTTTTGGTGGGCGGGCGGTGTATCTATTTTAATAATAAAAATATGTCCCAGACATATGTATTTGGGATAACATTCCTTTATTTAAAATGCAGCGCATAGATAACTATGGAACTCCCTGCCACAGGAGGCAGTGATGGCCACCAATTTGGATGGCTTTGAAAGAGGAGTAGACAAATTAACAGAGCATGAGATGGATACTGTCCTGTTCACGAGTTTCCCACAGGCGTCTGGTTGGCCACTGTGAGAAAATGATGCTGGAATAGATGGACCATTTTCTGGAACTTTTCCAGAATGGCACACCCGTGTTCCAAATGCAGTTGCACCATAGATTTCTATAATAGCATTACGATATCAGCAGCTTCGTTCTCAATTCCTTTCCTAATGATCCCTGGCACAGAATTTGCCATCTTCATGGGTGCCACGCATGGGGTCAACATCTTCACTGAGCTCTCCAGTAAGACCCCAGGGTCTTGTACCTTGTCAGTCACTGCCAGTTCAGACCCCCATGAGCATGTATGTGAAATTAAGATTTATTTTTTAAAAAATGTAGCTGGGAAACCCTGAAAGAAGTCAAAGGGACCCTGTATGCATCTCTTAACCTTGGATTGATTAACTTAGTATGTAGATTTGGAGAGGAGGAGTAATATAATAATAATAATTTATTATTTATTTATTATTATTTATACCCCGCCCATCTGGCTGGGCTTCCCCAGGCACTCTGGGCAGCTTTCAACAAAATATTAAAATACAGTAATGCATCAAACATTAAAAGCTTCCCTAAACAGGGCTGCCTTCAGATGTCTTCTAAAAGTCTGGTAGTTGTTCTCTTTGACATGTGGTGGGAGGGCGTTCCACAGGGTGGGCGCCACTACCGAGAAGGCCCTCTGCCTGGTTCCCTGTAACTTGGCTTGGTAAGAAAGGATTTGCCTTCGATACATATAAAAAAGTGTTGCATCCTCGATGCTACGGTTCATTCCCATGTTTGCCTTTAGAAGTTTGTCCCATACAGTTTCTGATCTAGGCCTTAGACCAGAAACTGTATCGGACAAACTTCTAATAGCAAACATGGGAATGAACTGCAGCGTTGAGGATGCAACACTTTTTAAAAGGGAAGAGAAAAACAGAGGACAAAGTGGACAGAGAAGGGCAAAGCTGATGGTCATGATGATTATGATTATGATAGCTCAGTCGGTAGAGCATGATACTTAATCACAAAATTGTAGAGTTGAAAGGGACCACAAGGGACTTCTAGTTCAGCCCCCTGCAATGCAAGAATCTTCTGCCCAATGTGACGCTCAAACCTGCGAACCTGAGGTTAAGAGTCTCATGCTCTACCAACTGTGCTACCTCTTTGCTGGTTTGTGGTATAAAAAGATTCCTCCCTTGCAGGGGGTTGGGCTAGATGACCCTCGTGGTCCCTTCCAACTCTACAATTCTTTGAGTGTATTTCAGATCCCACCTACTGTGTCCTTTTTGCCAGGAACAAGGTATAAAACCTGTGCAAGACATCAACTTAAGTCGTGGGTGGCTAAGGATTCTCTTATATATATATATATATATATATCATGTACTCATCCACTCGCCCACCACACAAATGGCATCAGAACAGAAGTTCTGCCTTGCTTGATCAGACCAAGAGTCCATCTAGTTCAACATTCTGTTTCCGCCAGCAGCCAGCTGGATCCTTCTGGAAATCTCACAAATAGAGGCACTGGCGGGGGCAGAACAGTCTTCCCTTGTTGTTTATCCCAAAAGAGTGGTATTCAGAGGTATCTAGCCTGTGTGCAACGATGTTCCTGTGAGCTATCTGGCCCCATAACTTATCACAAACTCTGCCCCAGCTGTACCTATAAAGGACCATTCTAGGTCTATTTTGTAACGAATAATTGTGGCATGTTACACAGTACAGAGGAAATATCCACATATTAAATGTGGGTTGCCTACCGCCATTGTAAATTACTTTATTCCCATTTGGGTCTTCCTTCCTATGACTCTTAGTTAGATACACAGTGTGAGAAACGAGGCTGAATTCCCCTCCACTGCCAATAAAAGTGTCTCTGGTTGCTGTTTACAACAGGGCTAATCGAGTGTTTATCCTCTCTTTCGCGATTTGAGAGAAGGGCTTGTTTAGCATTACGGTTCTAAGCCACGAAAGCCCATTAAAAGCACTAATTAAAGCATCAGAAGTCAGACGATGCACCAATGAACAGCACAAACAGCAGCGCAAGGTAGTTTTGGAAGCGTTTTAGCTCTCTCTCCCACAATGCATTGTGGAAATATGCAAAATAACATTCTGGTTCAGGCGGGTCTGATGCTGTAGTGGCTGTAAAATGACTGAGAATAAACCAAATGATTTGTACAAGCACACACACACACCACACACATAATGTCCTTTGTTTTTGACAACGGCTCTGTAATAAGAGATCTGGTGGCGGAAGCACAGCGACAACTTCACAGCACAGCCTTCCCTTGCTGGGAAAAAGACTCGGCACCTCCAGAGCCATCCCTGGGAGAAGAAAAGACTGACAGTATGGCAGGAAAATGAGAAAAGCAAAAGCAGGCCTTCACGCCGGAGACCTGTGATCAGTATGTGAGCACAAAGTGCGATGGAAAAGTCAACAAAGAAATCTGCTTGGCTTTCTTTTACCTCCCGACTTCCTCCTCCCTCATCACCAGTCCTCTGGAGGCACCTTGAGTCTCTTTATTCCCCGCGCCTGGTAGTGACAGCTACTCTGGGAAGGAGAAGGCAGAGAGAAAGGAGCTCATTAAGCCATGGGCTTCCTCCTGCAGGCAGCTTATTTTGCCTGAGTGCATTTTCTCACCTCCTTTGGAAAGCAGAAGATGCATATAGCCTTGTGTGGAGCAAGCAACCTGCTGACTCTGCGTAGGGGGAATCGAGGCAGCACAGGGTACCCACAAACCACAGTGGTCTCCTGGACAAAGGGCTTTGCAATACCAAACAGGAAGCTCAAGCTCCAGGGAGATCTGTAGGAAACAGATCCAGGGGGGGATCTCCACAAGAAGGCACACATTTCCCATGTGAGGAGCTCGTCCTACACTCGAGTAGGACCCTGACAGAGACACATGCCAGACTGGCATCTTTCCCTCCTGGTCGATGGTTCAGGAGCTTCAAAAGCTTTCTTCAGCCCGAACATCGCAGCAACCGATGCCAACAGACACTGGCACACTTAGGGATCCACAGAGTCTTCGCAGCTTGCATAACAGACCTCAGCAACTCAGCATTTGGGCTAATCTACTTTATTAACATATAAACACACACGGAGCACTGCAACATGGCTCCCTCTCTCTCTAGCATCAGACAGCAAAGAGAAAGAACAAAGGACAATAGTCCCACTTCACGGAACACAGTAACACAAATATCCTGTCTCCGTCACTTCCCACTCTGTGGAGTCAAAACGTACACTGTCATGTGATAGACAAAAATCCCATGACTGCAAACACGGAGCAGGAATTCTAACATCTTGGGACTTAGCCCTGCTTCCTTTTGTGCTGCATTTCTAGGCACAGGTCCAGGCTTTGCAGGTCTGTGTCTGAGCGGGATGTTACCAATACACACACAATGAAATGGGAAGTTCGTGTGCAAGGGCAGTGGGGAAATACATACCCATAACTGCAGGTATGGTAATTCTGTAAAATGCACTGTAGCCATTCCAGGGGCCAGAGAGAAGAGAGCAGGAATAACAACTCAATGCGCTGGCAAATGGGATCTCTTTTCTGCGATTATTTGATGGCTAGAAATAAGAACTGTGGCATGAAGCCCACACACATGCTCATGCTACTGGTGGCTGTCAAGTAGTGTAAGGAAATAAGGTAAACCCACAGATATTTTACTGCAATGTGGTATCAGTACAGGAGCAATACTCTCGGGACTGCTCATTCACTTTGCAGTGATGGGGGCCGACATAATGAGCTAAACACAGTGTCTGAAAATTTCCATTGCTGCACGTATGTTCTCCACGATATTTACCCTGCTTGTCTTCCTTGCTTACTGTGTTCTGTCTCCCTCTCTCTCGCTTTGTTTAGTTCTCCCCTGTGGCTCCAACATCACAAACAGATTTCAAAGTCCCCATTGCCCATTGATGTAACATCAATACGACCAAGATAAAAAGCCAAGATTCCCAGAACCAGCTGCTGATCAGACGGTGTTGGCTTTTCCATGGAATATTAATTGGCAAATTAGACACAAAGCTTCATTTACTGCAACCAACCAGAAAGCCCAAATCAGTGCCTCAGATGACACGATTGGATAGGGAGGACTTTCATCAGATCCAGTTTTCAGGATTTGCTGACTATTGTGTGGAAGGGCTCCAGCTCAGTGGTAGAGCATGTGCTTCACAGGCAAAGGGTTTGATCCCTGGTGTCTTCAGGTAAAACCGGGGAAGACTGCTACCGGAAACCCTGGAGAGCTGCTGCTGGTCAGTGTCAACAGTAATAAGCTAGAAGATGAATCAATGGAATGACTTGCATAATGACATTGCAGAAATACAGGGTAGAATTCTCACCTGCATCACTTCCGATTGTAGGTGGGAAAATAAGATCAGGTCAGTGACTCATGGCAAGGACAACGAAACAAAAAATGCCATTGAACAGTAATGGAGGCTGGATAGCTCAGTTGGTACAGTATGAGACTCTGTAATCCCAAGGTTGTGGGTTCGAGCCCCACGTTGAGTGAAAGATTCCTGCATTGCAGGGAGTTGGACTAGATCAGGAGTGTCCAACTTCCAAGAGACTACGATCCACTCCCACTATAAATAAACTGACAATGATGCAATGATCTACCCATTGGATTGACCGGAGTTGCTGAGCTTTTTTTAGGGGAAGAGCTTTTTTCTTTTTGGTTTTTGGTCAATCGCAGGAGATCACACGATCCACCAGGGACACGCGATTGAACAGTAGATCGCGATTGACCGGTTGGACAGGCCTGGACTAGATAATCCTCATGCCCCCTTCCAACTCTACAATTCTATGATTCTGTGTAAATAACCATTAAAGGGACTGGCTCGTCTCACAAAATTCTAAACAACTGAATAGGCTTGTTGGCATAAAAAGGTCTTCAAGAGACCTGAAAATTAGCAGTGAAGAAGCTTGCCAAATGTCTGCTGGAAGAGTATTTGCACAGTCTGGGGCCGGCAACACCAAATGCCCAACTTTTGGTTGAAGCCAGTCAAAGCTCTGTGTCAGCACTCCTCTGGATGATCTTAGCGATCAAGTTGGGATATAATAGCTCAGATCCCAGACCAAAGTTGGTCAGGACTTTGCATGTTAAAATTAACACAGGAGCCTTGAACCTGCCTCAGATGCGTTATGGACAGCCAGTGCAGATGTTTTAGGAGGGGTGTGACATGGCGTCAGCCAACTGCCTCCATCAGCAGCTGAGGCACTGCACACAGCACTGGCTGGAGCTTCTGCCCCAGGCCCAAGATCCACCCCCAGATCAGACCCACTGCAGTAATTCTGCCTCAAGGTTAACACTGCATGGACCACAGTGGCCAGGCTATCCTAATCCAGATCCACAGCTGGTGTACCAGACAAAGCTGGTCAAAGGCATTCTTTGGAAGTGTTTCTCTCACATTTTAATTCTCCTAATTTGCTCATATACTGTTAATAGAATGTGGTTATTGGTGTTTTTCCGGATGTTGAGCAAAATCTTTGTTTTAAATGATATGTGTGGTTTTGTGGTCTTTTGGCTAGACAGTAATTCCCCAGTTCAAGTCACACTGACCAGGAAAAAAAGAGAAAGAGGTGCAGCAGCCTGGCTTAAGTTGCTTGATCTCTAGCCAGGGAATACTGGGGAGAAGACCAGGGGGGTGTCTAAAGGGCCAAGTGGACTTAAAGCATCCCAAGTGGAGAGGATGGGATTCTAGGACAACATAACCTTTTCATATTTATCTAGCGGTGTCAGCAGAAAAATGATGCAAGTTTGTGGAGGGAGGAAAGATGGGTTTGAGGAAGAAAAGGCTCATCACTGAGGTCCAGGAACTTGAGTCCTCAAAGTCCTGCAAGTAGCCTCACAGACAGAACTGGGAACATATTATAGTCCCACATTAGGGCCATTTAAATTTGTGGAGACCTTGTGGGCTTCTCAACAGTGTTCTTGAACACTGGGGACAGTAAGGAATTAACTCATATTGTGAGACCAACTCTGAAACCCAAGCCAAGCCCAGGTCTCCACTGGTGGGTTGCCATAGCCATATGCCATGGAGGTGAGACTACATCATTTGAAGAAATATTGTTATTTCTGGCTCCACAAATGGTCCACAAACAATAATACTTTGGAGGTCCTGGGCCTCAAGGAGGTTAGACTGGCCTCGACCAGGGCCAGAGCCTTTTCAGTCTGGTGGAATGCTCTGTCACAAGAGACCAGGGCCCTGAGGGATTTGACATATTTCCGCAGGGCCTGCAAGACAGAGCTATTCCACTGGGCCTTTGTTCTGGGCAACGTCTGACCCCCTTCTTTCTATGGGACCCTGTATGTAAGTGGCCTCCTTGGTTCTTTCTATCGGCCCATATGGGACCAGCACAGGTGGCCGGGCCTGGTGAACATTTAATTCCTTACTCCTACAGTTATGATTTGTGGGTTCCCACTTAATTTTATTTTGATTTTAAATGTGATTTCGAATTGTATTTTAAATCTAATCGTTTGATGTAACTTTTTTTTACAAATTGGTTTCATTTGTTGAGACATCAGGAAGAAAAGGGGGAGAGAGGTGGAGGGGGGAATATGAGCGGGGGTGGGGTCAGGTGGCGATGTTTCTATTTTCCTTAATATATGTGGGGTTTGGTGCCAGCGTTGCTTGTGCAGGTTCTCTGCTGTTTACTTGTGTTCCTTTGGTGGTGAGAGAGGTTGGGGTTGGCCTAGGGTGTGGTTGTTCATTTGTGGTTGGCTGTGGTGATCTTTGTTTTCATGTATGAGTGGGGTGGGTGGGTGTTTTGGATCAGGTGAGCCATATTGATTTGTATGCTGTTGGTGGATTTTTGTCATTGTCTTGTTGGGCTGTGTGTGTGATAAAGGGGAGCCATATTGGGTTAAAGGCGTCTTCTTCTATTTGATTGTGTTTTTAATGTATTATATATTTGGTGTTAGCTGCCCTGAGCCACATCTCGGTCTGGGAGGGCAGGGTATAAATAAATATTATTGCACTATTATTAATCCCTGGTTTTGCTGTTGGGTTCTTAAATGATCCAAACTGGTCCCAACCTGGTCACTGAGCACTCAAACCATGGGTGGTTCAACCCTTTCCTTCCGGCTTTGAAACAGACAAAGGGTCCGTGAGGTAGAATTTGCCTTTTGGGCAGATCTGCCAATGTCCCGCCGTTCCAGATGCTGGGACTGTAGGACACGGCAGTGACCACAGTTCTCAGGAGGAGGAACCAGAGAACACAATCAGCGAGTGAGTGAGTCACCGAGCGGAAACTTTTCACCTCGCTGCATCTTGTCATGTCCGTGCACTGAGGCTGTCAAAAAAACTTTAAATTAATTGTGCAGACAAGCAAGGGGTGGAAAACAACAGTTTCAGCAAATCAACGTAATTTGCAGGGAGATGGGCGAGTTGCTGGCAGGAAATGTAACGAGGACAGAAAGCGTGTGTGGGGGTGTGTGGGGGGGGTGTTAATGGCTTATAACTTTTTAAAGGATCTTGGGCTGTGGCTCTCTAGGGCCATCGTCTCAGTCCAGGCCGCAAATCCAGGAGCCGGCAGGGAAGCATGACAGCAGGACGGTTTGACACCTCCTGGCTCACCACAAGGGATGAACCTGCTAGGATGCCAGCAGAGTCAGCAGCTGCCAAACGGAGCCCAGGGAATGCCCTTGCCTCTTACACAGCTCTCAACCAAGCAGCCCTCCCTCCAGGTAAGAGCGAGAGCTTCCTAATATTTTGGGCTATGCTGCTTGCACTGCTCTGCTGATGCACCCCTGCTCACAGCGGTGTCCTAGACAATTCCAGCATCTCCAGCAAGCGGCCTTCGTCGCCTTGCTCCAGAGCAGGGCCCTGGGAGGGAAGTAACGCTTCCTTTAGCACCAGGAATCCCTCTCCCTGACATCTCCCTCTGGGCTTCACCCGACAGCTCGACTTTGGAAGTGGCTGTGGACCTGGCTCCAAGGTTAACACACAGAGAGGCCTTTACCTCTCTGGTTGGAGGTGGAGAAAAACAATCAAGCATGTTATACAATTGAGCTAAGGCAAGGCGTTGCATCCCCAGGGGCTGTAGCAGATTGATTCCTTTCTTTGCAAGGGCTTTGTAGATAGGCCACTCATTTCCTATGCTGGTTATTTTGTTTTTCCTCTGGGCTCTTCTTTCCTCTTTGCAGATTTCCTGCACACTTCATATTTTATTCCTTTAAAATAGAGGCTCTGCTCCTGTATAGTGTGTGTGTGTGTGTGTGTGTGTGTGTGTGTGTGTGAGAGAGAGAGAGAGAGAGAGAGAGAGAGAGAGAGACCTTGAAACAGTCTTCTGTCTTAACATACATTCCTTTCATTTCAAATCTGCAAACCAATTAAATTTTAAGTGGGAGCCTCTGCAGTGCAGTAGGGGCTGGTGGGGAGCAAACCAAGGAAGGATCAGGCCTGTGCCTCGGAGGTTTGCTCCACATTTCACCTCCTGGGACCAGAGGTGAGAACTTTTCCCATTTCTAACCTGCAGCTACAGACTTGGCACATTGCAAATCTCCCAAGGGATGTGGCAGAGACTTATGGCATTCCTGCAGTTGTAGGTGGGATGAACCAGCTTTCTGACCCAAATGCACCAATGTTCTGTCAGCTCCCACCTCAGGGTCATTACGACATAACAATCAGAGCTTAGCATAGGCAACTGATTGTCACACACAGTTGTCCTAAGCAAAGTCCTCCTCCAGCTCTGTCATTCTACAGTGGAAGTATATTGGGTCGAGTGAACTCAGGTGTGTGGCTGGATAGCCCTGCGATAGCTGTCAAAGATGGGTTTTTTGCCAATATCTGGTAACTTCATTATGTACTTCTGTGCCCAAAGCATCCCTGTGTGGTGCCTGGGGTTTTGGATAGGTCTGTTGCGGTGTGGCTGAGCTAACATTTCCTCAGGAAGATTGCTTTCAAGTTTCTGAGCTTTCAGATTTCCTTCCTATGGCTTCATATTGAGCTAGTTTAAGGGAGTTTTGGGATTCCTGTTCTCAAGCCGCTGTTTTGAAAGTCCAGAAAAGGAAAACATTCTGCCCTGAATGAAGGAATGCTGGCTAACAGTGGAACTTGTCCTGTATCCATTTGGAGGCTATGAAAAAGTGGATTTTAAATCTATTTACAGTAGAAAGTGTGATAAGAGAGTGTAAATGCCAATACAGGCAATCATTCCTTGTGATGAACCTATTGATTTTGTTTGTTTTCAGATTATGCTGAATCAATCATGTGAACTTCTCCTCCAGAAGCACAAGCTGTAATTTTGCTCACCTTTAGTGTCTCCCTTAATTGTGGAAGTTGTGGGTTTTTGTGCTTATGACGAGGTGTTAATGCAACTGGTGTAAACATGTCTGTTTTTGAAGCTGCTCTGAAAGTGGGCAACCCAAGCATTAATGAATTAGATCTCCCAGTAGCCTCAAGTTATTTAAGAAGGCCTGCTAATTTCACTTTGTGGCAGTTGCGCACTGTTGCAATCCTGGCTGTGGCACATTCTCTTCAAAAATAATGCCCTCAGCTAGTGGTGCTTCTGCCTGACAGCCAAAAACAAGAGCAAATGGGGTGTTGGAATCTACATCTTCCCTGGTTTCTAAACGTCCTGGGGCCATGTGGGAAGCCTCAGAAGTCAGGCACCCAGTAGCAGCTGCAAGGATGCTGGTCCCAGAACATGATGTTGAGATTTCTCAAATAGAAATAGTTTCTCCCAGCATGCTGAGCTGTTGAATTCTCTCCTTTCTGTGTCCTGTTGTACTCTGTGCCTTCTCTTCCATCCCCTGTAAACAAGCTGTCAGTTTTAATTGGACTGAGCTGCGGTGGGGAGGAAAAGGGAGTCTTTGATAATGAAAGAAAGGGGTTGGTGGCACCTCATGTCCTCTTAAGACTCTGCTGCACACCTAATCCTCCCTGCTCATTCTCAGGAGTTTGTAGGGCAGAAGGATTTTTCAGTCCATTTGCTCACGGAGGCCATACTCCTTTTTTATATACATTTTGTTCTCCTGTAGGAATAAATCAATCCTGCCTTTAAAAGTCCCCTTGTAAACATACAAGAAACATTTTGTGTTTCAGAGTAAAAATTCAGAAGAAAGAGGCCTCAGTCTTCAGTCAGATATCATTTTAAACAATTGTGTTCCATACAGTGGTGAACCAAACGTAGTCGATCCAAGCACTAATTTTTTGAAAAGATTTTTAGATCCATATCTGATTCATCTTAATAGGTCAATTGTGCACAAATTTTGTGGTTTGAATTAAGTAAAAAGTGAGGGGGCGGAGATGAACTGTGGTCCCCTTTTGTTTGGAATCTCAGGTGAGTTACCCGTGCAGTAGAAGTTGCTCCCAGGACCAGTCACCACAGCGAAGCAGAGAAAGGTGTTCCAGAAAGCACTGGAGGTTTTCTAGTGTTGTCACCTTGAACCTAAACCACTGTCATTTCGGTGCCCTCAGGCTAGCCTTCCTCAATGCCTCCTGCTAGCCACTTATTCCTCTTTATTATCTCCTGCTTACCATCCTTGTTGTCCTGCTCTGGTGCCAGAGCCTCGAGGACGAGGTGGATCAGGAGTTACAGGACCCTGGAGAGCTCAAAGCAAGCCACTTTCTCTGACAAAGGCGGAAAGCAGACTGAGCCCTTTCAAGCCTCTGCTCCCCAACTACCTCTCCCGGGCTCCGCCCTTTTGTGAGGAACTTAGATTCTTAAAGGGCCAACCCTCTGTCAAGCTGTGGTTTGTTTTTGTCTCATATTTTGTTATGTTTCTTTGCTAGCCTTAATTGTGTGTGAATTACCTGCTATTTTATAACCCCTGTGGATTTTATTATTATTATTAGAGTAACAAATATGTCCAAAAACAAAATGAAACCAACAAAACACGAAACCCCTTCTCTCATGAAGTGCCTTTTCATCATCCACCAAAGCCTTTATTTCAGTTTGGCTTAGATGCATTTGTCTGATGTCTAGCCAGTCACAGCCACCCAGTTCAAACACCTGAGGTTTGAATGATAGAAATGGTTACCAAATACATTTTGGACATCCATCCCTTGAGGAGTAATAAAATATACATGATAAATAATAAGGTAGGATTCATAAGGCACTTTTTACATGTGTGGTTATCTCAACAACCATTTTAATAACCTTGCATGCTAGGCCAGTGCTAATATTATACCCATATTACAGATAGTGTAAGACGAGAGCAGGGCGGCTTGGCTAAAGGCTACCCAATGAATTTCTGCTTATCAACCAACCATATTTATATCTCACCCTATCTGAGCCCAACAGGCAGCTTATAATAAAATACATATAAAAACAACACCTTAAAAAACAGCCCTTCAACTGTTTGCTTTTAAGTCGCAGCTGGTGAACTGAGTTCTAAAGGGGTTTCAGTTTCAGGGATCAGTGCCTGGCGGTACCTTCACAGATCTTCAGTGTAAATGCAATTTGTTGTAATTAAATGGGTCTTTCACTTCGGCTATTGTCACACTTCCCCGATCTTCCCTTCAAGGATCTATAGTCTTGTCGCTAGGTAGCTTTGCACTCTCTGGCGCACAAAGGGAGGCACTGGAGTCCGACTGAAGCAACCAAGTCTCACATGAAGCACTTCCTATGAGCACAAAAGAAAACTAGCGAATCCAAGTGGGGAACGAGGCTGTCTGGCAACCAATAACCCCTTTCCCATTGACTGCTGCCGAAAGACAATTTTCAGAACCCGTCTGGCAATTTCCAGCACCTTACATTCAGCAAATTGTAGCTGAAGTGCAGCAACATGGCCCCCAAAGAGGAAAGGTTTGGAAGGTGTGCTGGTATCGAAATTAAGCAGGACCAGTCCCCCACACAGCCCACACTTTCAGGCTGGATTCATAAAATACATATATTGGTCTCCCCACCCTCCCACCTCTCCTCCTCCTCTTTCTCCAGAAACCAAGAAAATATTCATAAAGATGAGGTGCAAAATTCCTCACCAACTTCAAATACATTTCTCCTGGCTGCCTCTCCTTGATTCCTGGAATATCCCCTTGGAAAGCGGTGGATACAACCAGCTGGCAACACACACTACCAAATGCTCACTTCCCCCAGTTGAGGCAAACTTCCAGATTGCAGCAGCCACTCATTAAAGGGTGACGAGAGGGGGGTTGTGAGTGAAGGGGGGGAGCGTTTCATAGCTCCTTTCAAAGCAGAGCTTGAGAACATTAGAGAGATACACCAAGGCATCTCAAGCCATAAACAGAAAATCTTGGAGCGAGTAAGGAAAAATATTTCCATTCTACCGTACGTTTGCCCTGTCATTGGAGATGCTATTTCAACTTTTGCCCAGACAGAGAGGATGCCATGTGAAAGGAATCCACTTTCCTAATCTCCGTGTAGTAAAAATAACTTGCATGCCAGCACCAGAGATTTCCAACTCTCCTGCCATTGCTCTTTTCATAGACTGTCCTGCTGGGAGGCACGATGACTTTGCTATGTAGTCTCATGATCCCAAGTTAGGAGTCAGAACACTCTGCTGAAATCCTAAGATTGGTTTAGAACAGGCATAGGCAACCTTCGGCCCTCCAGATGTTTTGGATTACAATTCCCATCATCCTTTACTACTCGTCATGTTCACTAGGGATCATGAGTGTTGTAGGCCAAAACATCTGGCGGGCCAAAGGTTGCTTGTGCCTGGTTTAGAACATCACAAACGTTGGGGAAGAGAAACGGAGGAACCTGGAAGTGTGACTGCTAATATGCGGCATTTGAAGTCCCACCTATTTTCCTTGGCTGTGGCTTCTTGTGATAGATAGAAACATGATTGTCAGAGAACCACATGTCACCTCTCAGTTGCATTGACACCTTATTGTTATGGGCCGTACCAGCCTGTTAAAGAAAGGAAAATTGGCAAGATGTTCATCATATGCCGTTGTACATCACCTGAAAAATGACAGCACTCTCAGAAATTACTGCATTACCCAAGCTATAATGTAAATAGCACCTGGGATTCTCAAGTACCATGACATTGTTGCATTATTCCCATTTTACTGCAACGTCTGGTCCATCCAAGCACTGGCATACAACCACATTATGTCAGCTATAGCTTTAAGAGGTGGCACTTGCCATAGTGACCGACTTAAATGCATCTCGATTACACATCAAACAATATTAGCAAACACTAAGTTTAGCCACTTCTCATATGTAACCATTAGCCAGGCATAAGAGAACCTGAGGCCATTACTGTACTCCAACTCCCATCACCCCCTGCCAGCATGGGCAATGGTCAGAGATGGTGGGAGTTGTAGTCCAACATCGGGCGAGCATGAGGTTTCCTAGTCATATCGCAGAGCAATTCCCTCCCTTCTTTTACAAGCAGGAGACACGCTGGACTGTCCTGGTAAAATGGCTGCACTTAAACTGAAGAAGCACAAGTTATACTCAGGGCTGTTTCATTTAGTAGTTTCCAATTACCTGTTTCCTTATAAAATATCCCCATTTCCTATCTGCTGTTCAGAAAGCATGCTCTTTCTTTATTAAAACGCACAGCATCGCAAAACAAACAAACAGAGCTTTGTGGTTTCCACTTCGGCACTGGTCACTGATGACCACTCAATAAAAGTGCCAAGGTAATGAAAAATGTTTACTATTGGGAAGAAAACGGAAGGAAACAGGACTCTTAAAATGAAGGGTTGGGACAAACCATGTTAATTGCTTTCATATAACTGGGCAGAACTTCTCAGGGAAAACAAGGCTATTTCTGGCCTAATGGAACAGGCCAGCAACTGTCTTGTATGCATTTACTTGAAAGAGGCCTGTGGAGTTCTCAGGAGCAGAACCAGAAGGGCCGACCCGAAACTTCACAATTAATTTGAAGCAGAGAAGACCGAAATAGAGGACACCCATCGTGTTCTATGGAGGCTGTGAACTTTTTAACAAGGAACATGCTCGACACTCTTTGTAGCTGGGATGGTTTGGAAGAAAGGAACAACCCATGGAAACAAGGACAAGGAATGTTCTGGCGCTTCCATGTGTTACCACAGTTTGTACTCATAAGTGGTGTCAGGGGAACAGGCCAACAGGCCAGCAATCAAAACCCTTCTAGACTGTCCTGTGTTTACACAGAGAGACACAGACAGTTCAGTGGTGGCTGGTGCCCACTAGAAATGGCAGGTCAGAAGGCAGGGAGCTCAGACACCAGGTGGAGCCACAGCCAATAAGAGACAAAACCAAATAATTCTAGTTTTGTCCCCCATGCCCTTGTCATAGCCTCATTACTGAGCAACAACAGGAAGAGCTCAGTGGAGTGGGAGGCCAGCCAACCAGAAGAGTCTCTGAAGTGTACTTGCCTGGAGGCCGAGTCATCATCCGAAGTCAGGTCCAGTCCTAGGAGCAGGTGAACAGCAACCCACGTGGTCAGGGAATCCAGTGATCATAGGGTCAGAGGTCAAGACGAGCAGGAAGCAGCAAAGTAGGGCCAGGAACTAGAAGCATTGCTACCAGCTTCTAACTGCTGCTGGAAGCTCTGCTTAAGAAGGCTGAAGCCAGCTGGTTCTCATCTGCGCCTCCTCCTCCTTTGTGTCCTTGAAGGCTGATCAGCTGCAGGTGGAGTCACTCCTCCCCCTTCAGGCTGCTGTTCAGCAGGCGAAGCTGACTCCTGGCCCGTGATACCCCTTCCAAGGTGATTTCTACAAGGGTCACACTGACACTAAGGAGGAGGAAGCTGAAGAGGTATTGCCACCCTATCCTGTGCACCGCAGCATGTGGCTGCCCAGAAAGGAATGTGGACTTGCAGCTGAAGATAAATGGCAGACATTCCTGCATTGCAGGGGGGTTGGACTAGATGACCCTTGGGGTCCCTTCCAACTCTGCAATTCTATGACTATTGGAGTCTGCTCTAAAAAGGCTATGGGGGTAAAATAAACCCACTAACGGGCTACCTATTTCCCTCTTGTTATCTCTGTGCTTGTGTATAAGCTCAGACACAGAAACACACAGCTTGCATTCCCGCTGCGAAGTATGCTGCTCCTCCAAGGGTGAGATAAAGCTTTCTTTATTCAAGTGCCGTGGTCTGGTCCCACCATCAGCCCTGCTGACAGCGCAGCCTGTCTCCGCATCCCGTCTTGCACTTCATCGCAGGTATATACACTGGCAAGAACAATCCCAGATCCTCTGGCTGGGGGTGGGGGGAGAGGCGTTGATCCCCTTGTCACAAAGCAAAACTAATGAGGGAGCTAGTACAGCACAGGACGAAACTGTTTCTATCAGGTCTGGAAGTGCCATTATCTAATTTACTGCTAGGAACAGCAGCAGGGTCAGGAGACCCCATAACTAAACCCATCCATCACTGTCACAGCACAGCCAGCTCTTCTGCTCCACAGAATCCCACGTTCCTTGTTCCTGGGGACCTTTTCTGTCCCGTGCAAAAGCTTCCCTGGGTCCTGGCTGGCTGGCAGCCTGGTACCTGCCAATACTGGCAGAGTTCAAAATACCAGAGGCCTTACAGGACTGGCAGTGCTCCAGCTGGAGATCCACCAGACAGTGTTGCACCAGAAACAAATTGTGGTTGTAGATCTCGCCCCAAATTTGATGGATTTCAAGGGATAGGCCAGGTATTAATTAGCAGGCTGCTAAAGATGGACTTAGAAAAGCCAGATTGTTCCCATGGGGTCTCCTGTGACACCAAACTGTTGTTTCTGCTGCACTCCATAGCGCAAGGGTGGGCTTTATCTTGTGATACTTTTGTTGGGGGCTGCCAGCTGCTGCTGGTGGGTGGGACCAGGGCTTTTTCCCAGCACCTCTCAAGTGGGTGCCATTGCCATTATAAGAGAACAAGGGAGGTGTTCGTGGTGAGTTCTGGCACCCTTTTTTTCTAGAAAAATAGCACTTGGTGGGACCATACATTTTCTCTTCCTGCCACTCATAGCTCTTCCTACCACCCTTTTCCTGCTACTTCCCCCTCATTGCCACCTAAAGGTAAAGGTAAAGGTAACCCTGACCGTTAGGTCCAGTCACGGACAACTCTGGGGTTGCGCGCTCATCTTGCTCTATAGGCCAAGGGAGCCAGCATTTGTCTGCAGACAGCTTCTGGGTCATGTGGCCAGCATGACTAAGCGAACCAGAGCAGCGCACGGAAACACCGTTTACCTTCCCATCGTAGCGGTACCTATTTATCTACTTGTACTTGACATGCTTTCGAACTGCTAGGTTGGCAGGAGCTGGGAGCTGACCCCATTGCGGGGATTCGAACCACTGACCTTCTGATCAACAAGCCCTAGGCTCTGTGGTTTAGACGACAGCGCCACCCGCGTCCCTACATGAAATTAAATCAAGGGTTATGAGGAAGTATGACCTAGGGCTGCGAGTTGCACACCCCTGCTGTAGCTGCTGTCAACTATCTCTAAAACAAAGAATCCTGAATTAGGTGCTCAGTCCCAGAGGGGATTTAACCATTCTGCCCTTGCTTCAAGATTAATACTGTACTTGAGAGGACGTAACCACATAGAACTACCCAATTACACTAGGTCCACTAAGTCTGGACATTACTGGGATTTCAAAGGTGTAATTGTCTTGGGGAATTTCCAAAAGGTGGCACTTTGTCCTGGATCTTAGGCTCAACCATTTCAGGGGTTTCCTTAAAAAAAACTCAACAATTAAAGAATGAAGTGGCAACATCAGGAAGCAGTTGGACATATGTTTGTAACAGGAGCAGGAAATCTATTTTTAAAAAATAAAATAAATTGTATTAAATTTAAATAATTTGGATTAATTTGTTAAAATTTGGAAAACTAATAAAAATTAATAATAATAAAAAAGCTCAACCATTTTCAAGATGTCCTAGTTTTTACTTTTTGAAATATGGCAACCCTAAATTACACAAGGGAGAGGTAGAGCTGGGCCAAATATCATAACCAAATAGGGGTCCTTCCATATGGAAATTGGTCTAATTTAGCTAATGCTCTGCTGAATAGGGGGCTTATGTGTCTTGGAAAGTCCCTTCCCTCAAATGTGGGACGATGTGGAGGTAGCCCTACTACAGGGAAAAGAGAATCTTTGGCCCATCAGATTTATTTTACTCCAACTCCCATCAGCCCTAGCTAGCATCACAATGGCTGGGGATGATGGGAGCTGTATTCCAACAGCATGTGGATGGCCACAAGGTCCCTACTCCTGCAAAACTGCTCTCTAACTGAGCAGCTATTGCACATTGAACAGAGACGAAAATGTTCAGACTGTCAGAAATCAACTCAGATGAACTCCACGTTTCCAACAAGGTCTTTAACATGGAGCAGTTCTGCACTGGGCTGAAAGCATCCCAAAATAGCCAGTTTCACTCCAGAAAGTGACGCTCAGTGCCCACCACCCATCACACACAGCACACCTCATTCATGTGACACAGGCAGACTGACTCCTGGTGACTCCTGCACACCCGATACAAGATTCAAGAGGGGGGAGAGCACTGTGGTTTGAAGGGCACATCCAGCTTCACAACAGAAGGAGAGCATGTTGAATAATTCAGCCTGTGCTGCCCTGGTGCGGCCATAGGGAGCAGCCAGAGCAGAAGCAAATGCCAGTCTGCCCAAGAGCAGAGCTTCTTGGCTTCAGGTGTCAGTCTGTTCTGGCTCTATTTCTAGGATTTCTGGTTGAAATGTCTCCTCGTCACCAGTGGGGAGTTGGCAACTTGCAATGGCCTCCACGGCACTTAAGAGAATTGCCCGTCCAAAGGCATAGCAATGTGGCTTTTCATTAGAAGTCAATTATCTTGTTACACTGAAAAACACCATCAGCAGCGCTCCCCACCTTCCCTGACAGCACAACTCGCTGGTGTTGAGAGGTGCCTTCTTGAATCATATAACGTGACCCCATGTTGAACCACTGGAGACCAGAAGCTTAAGCACAGGAAAGGAAGTGCAGAAAGCAGAAGGTTTAAATTCCCAGGAGAAAGAGAGGCTTGTCAGCGATGCCATTTGCAGACAGCCTCTTCCTTGCATGTCCCAATCACAGATGCCAATGCTCGCCAGCTCAGAGAGATGGTTCTCTTCCTGCTATACTCCACAGAGCACAGGGAAGCAAACCCGCAAGTCTTTAATTTCAGAGTGTGCAAACGAAGAGAGAGGCACGGTTTATAAACTTAACAGCCCCAAATTCTGCAAAAAGTGGCAGTTAAGCTAACCAATATACATGTGTTTTCTCCCAACTGATTAGAGCTGTGAAGCATATTTACAATGAATTTCGGAGATTTACCGGCAGCTCCTGGACTGGTGAAGTAAGTATTGGCAAGCTGGGAAAGGAATGCCGTACATGCCAGTTTATGGGGAAGGGAGCAGTGCCCTTGTTGCCCAAGGGAACATTTGCGTATATAAACAAGAAAACACTGTCCGTTTTTGTTTTCCCCTTCAAATATATGAGAGCTAGAAACTTGCTTTATTAAAAATGAAGGCCAAACTATGGATTCTACCTTATGGGATTAAACTTGAGGCTATGCAGCCATATTGTCTCCTCTAATTATGTACCATGTACACCATTTGGAATCTTGGACCGTGTGCTTTACTTCACCCATCCACACTAACATATGCAAGGTCAGGCCTCCATCTTCAAGGTAGCTTAACAAAATATACAGTGAGCGTCGCTCCACAACAGTGCCTGAAACAGCCTGGGGTGTCTCACTGGCAAGACGGCCCTTTGCCCATCATAACCTGAGCTGTGAGGAAAGTTAGGGCCTTGCTGAGCTTCCTCTGCAAGTCTAAAAGTAAACCCTGCAGCTGAGAAGGAGAGGCTGTGGACCACTAGATGCTGCTGGATCCAGCTCCCATCATCCCTGACCCACTGGCTGGGGCTGATGGGAGTTGGAATACAACAACCGCTGGGCGACCCACAAGGTTCCCCAGCCCTGCGAACTGGTTGCCCCTAACAGCAAACAAACTTGACCACTACTGAACATAGGGGGAAGATGTTTTCAAATGGAAACAGGCGGGTTGAAGTGGGCCCAACCTGGCTTTATTCAACCTGGCTTTATTCAAAGGAGACTTTATTGCGAGGTCCAAGCAGGGCTCTCTCTTCTCATGTCCACTGAAGCGCAAGGGCCACCAAGGGAGGCAGCTCAGGGCAGCAGCAGGCGGCGTAGCTCCTGGCTGGAGGTGACGGGCAAGGAGCAGGCAAAGTTCTCGCAAAGGTAAGCTGTGGCTTTTCCATCTTTCTTCTCCAGAGAGGAGAGGAAGCCAAGGTGATGGTACAGGAACCCCTTGGTGTCCCCGTCTGCAAGAATCAGCACCTGAAATGGGAGAGACAACAAGGAAGACACACAGGCTAAAGTGAGTGTTAAAGACGACGCAACCTGCTCCCTTTCCTAGGCACCGGGGCCTTGCTCAAATATCCAGCAATGTTTCAGAGACCCAGGGTTAAACTGGTGGCTCATTCCATCGGTCCTCCCATTCCCCCTGCCCTGCCTGCAGTTTTCTGACATGTGCAGCACATGTGGCTTCTGGGAGCCATCTGGGTCAACTAAGTTAAATATTACTGGATGTCTGGGTTTGTTTTCGACTTCGCAAATTTGTTTTATTCTAAGTTTTAGCAATATTGGGGGGCTTTTCATACTTGTAGTTTTTACTGCTTGTAAGTTGCTTTGCTTGGGCTTTGCCAAGAAAAGCGCCATATAGATATTTTTAAAATATATGTTTAGAAATTAACTCTCCGGGGCGTTTTTTCTTTGCTCCATCGGTATCTCTGGAATGGCACACCTTGGCCTCTCCTGCTTGTGACACATTATAATCTTGATTATATGGATTTGTCTGGGTTGCTGGCAAACTAGGGCTCAAAATCAATTGGAAGCACAATTAAGGTGGCCATTCTACAAGACCATGTAGTGCTATATTATCCAAAATGCCCCTCTCCATTGCTAAGCTCTGTCTATAATGTTTACTCAGAAGTTGTCCCCATTCAGCAAATGTCCCCTTCAACTTTAATTCCAAGCTCCCTGCTTGCAACATCACTGATTAACTGCCTCTTGGTCAGTCTATTTTGGGGGGGACGGGGACTTAAATGACTGGTTTCCTTTCATTATTTTCCTTTCTTTTTCTGAATTGCAAAATTACACCCTTTTACAGTTAAAAAAGTGACCAGAAAAATAAAAGCCAGTAATTAAAGCCTGCTTCCCCCCACCCCCCACCAAGGGAACAAGAAGTGATTATGGGGAGAAGGATGTGCTGAACAGAAAGCAACTGGAGGCAGAAGCCACTAGGAGGAAACTTCTACTTAAATACTGAGCAGCCCTAAAAGGTCTCAGTTGTGATTTGGCTGCACACACCCAACAGGCTGGTGCTGCAAGTGAAAACAGTAGCCTAAAATCATATATGCAGAGAGCAGGAACACAGAAAACACTGGAATGCATATGGATTCTGCATAAAATCTAAGTGAACCAAGGATGGTAACTCCAGACTGAACAGCTTGTGTGTAAGCAACTCCGATAAGAATACAGTGGTACCTCGGGTTAAGTACTTAATTCGTTCCGGAGGTCCGTTCTTAACCTGAAACTGTTCTTAACCTGAAGCATCACTTTAGCTAATGGGGCCTCCTGCTGCTGCCGCGCCACTGGAGCATGATTTCTGTTCTCATCCTGAAGCAAAGTTCTTAACCCGAGGTACTATTTCTGGGTTAGCGGGGTCTGTAACCTGAAGCGTATATAACCTGAAGCGTATGTAACCCAAGGTACCACTGTATTTGGGATGGTGGGTCCTGCCTCTCTGTGCAGGCATTTCGATCAGATTCCTTCTAGATCCTCTCCAGTCATTCTGGAAAAATTCTGACATTGCATGAAAAGAAAACATGGAAGAATCAGCAGCTTCTCCCTCTGTCCTGTTGACAACTCAGGGGAATACGCAGTGTAAGCAATACTACAGTCTCTCTACCAAGCCTGCTGCGAAGAAATGTGGAGGAGCAGAATATCCTATTTGTAATACAGACTATCCAAGGTGTGTTACACCTGTCTCTTGCCTAAGGTACCGAGGGCAGGAGCCCACCCTGAGTTTGTCACACCCAGATCCGTGGTGACAAACCGAGATTCGTGAAATGAAGCCCGGGGAGAAACTGTTACCCTGATTAGCAAACCAGAAATGACACCTTCCGTTAACAACCCAGCAGCCTGGCTGCGTAAACAAGCCCACAGCATCCTGACTGGCTCGTGTGTGTCCTGGACATGAGGAGCTGTGCAGGTGCGACTTATTTAAGCAAGTCTCTCCTTGTCCAACTCCTTGTCACTGGGGACTTGGGGCTGCGCAGTGCGCTGTGAAGCCGTTTGCGGGGAAGAGAGCCTGTGTTTTCCCCTCCCCTCCTCCTGCCACCCTCTCCCCGTTCAGCCCCATCTGTGCCACAACTAAGCTGTGATCAACAGAATCATGCTGCTGCCACCCCCGCTTGCCCAGCAGGCTTCAAACACGCCGCTCTAATTGAACTCAAACTGCATTAATCACTTTTACAGCATGCCAGCTTCCTGCACGTAGGATCTGGAGCTTGAGCCCAGGCCTAGCCCAAATTCTAGCCAGCGCTGCTCCCTTGGTGCCGGATTGCAGCAAGATCCTGCGAGGAGCTGAATGTCAGGCTGGCACAAGTGGCTAAATAGCAGGCCATTCTCTCTCTCTCTCTCTCTCTCTCTCTCTCTCTCTCTCTCTCCCCCAACCCAAAGAATGAGTCTGACACAAATTAGTTGCATGGGGAAATGTCCAGATGAACCCTGCTGTGCATTCAATGTCATGTGACGAGGTACAAGTGTGGCCGGTGGGTCCTTCCCACACCAATGCAAGCCTGGGTCATGCTCCCCGCACAGCTGCACATTTAGCATTAGTGAAAGTGGCTGTGCGCACCAAGTAGGGAGCTGAGCATATGTGGAGGGGGCCTTTCCTGACGCATCCTGAATGTGTAGCTCCCAGAGGGTCAGAATTCACTGATCACATAAATGGAGAACAGGGAGATCCCACGATGAAATGGAGGCTGGCACCAGCCACACGAAAGCCAAACTGAAATAGAAAGCTCCTAAGAACTTGGTCCACCTGAAGCATCCTCCGGGGGAACAGGGAGGGGATGATGAGGCCTTGAATCGGCTTCTTCTCACCCGTGCTTTGAATGTTTCAGTGTATCTGAAGAAGTGTGCGTGCACACGGAAGCTCATACCAATAACAAACTTAGTTGGTCTCTAAGGTGCTACTGAAAGGATTTTTTTTCCCCCAACTATGGCAGACCAACACGGCTACCTACCTGTAACTATGCCTTGAATGTGTCGGCTTTGTATCACTAGGTTTTTTTCTCATTCACTCAAAATGCCTGTGTCACCTCTCATGCTGCCTTCAGCACAGAAGCCCATCACAGCAGCTCTTGCTGAGGCATTATGACTGTTGAACACTGGAAGTGATTGACAGGGACTTTTGAGCAACTCTGGGCCTGCCTCCCCCGACCCCCCACCCCCACCACTTAAAAGCACCCAGAACAAATTGAGGAGAAATGGCTGACACTTTAGAAGAGGGGACATCAACCCTTTTGGGCCAATGGGCACACATGTCAATTTGAGGAATGTCTGCCATGGGGGTGTGGCATAACACGACTTCACTGTTACAGTGGTACTTCTGGTTAAGAACTTAATTCGTTCCAGAGGTCCGTTCTTAACCTGAAACTGTTCTTAACCTGAGGTACCACTTTAGCTAATGGGGCCTCCCGCTGCCGCCACGCGATTTCTGTTCTCATCCTGAAGCAAAGTTCTTAACCCGAGGTACTATTTCTGGGTTAGTGGAGTCTGTAACCTGAAGCATCTGTAACCTGATGCATCTGTAACCCGAGGTACCACTGTATAGGGGAATGGCATAACACACAACGTCTGCCACATCAAAAAGAGCCCAAAAAATGACCACAAAATAGGTCAGGCATCCCCTCCTCAACATCAGCCGGGGGTGGGAGGGGAGGCACCAGGCAATGCCATGCTCACTCACAGAGAGAATAGAGGTTCAGAATGGAAGGAAGCACGGGTCCCCCATTCCTGGCATCCAATGAAATGTGGGCATGTTTAAGGTGTTGCCTTGCATGTAAATATAAAAAATGGAGATATATATATATGAAAAGCCGAACCTGTCCAAACAGAAACTGAGCAGGAACAGTGAACAGGGGATTGCAGGATTTTTTTTCAAGGGGTGTTTATGCAGACCTTTCATGGGTGGCACAGAAAGGACTAATGGGCCCACTGGTGCTTGTGAGCATCACACAGGTGGCTCCAGAATAGGAAGAACCCTGCTGGAACAGACTGAGGAGGCAGCAAGTGCATCCGGCCAGAAGCCTCCAGGAAACCCAAAAGCAAGAATCACCTCTTCCCATCTGTATATCCCTGGCAACGTTCTCTGAACATGGAGGTTCCATTAAACTATTATAGCTGATAGATTAGGTTTTCCTTGGAATGTGTTCAAAATGGACTGCCTTGCTTCTCCCAACCTCTTAAAAATTGCTCTTGGTATTCTATTGTACAGAGATGCTCAGGATGACCAGGAGCAGAACCTTTCCTTTTGATACCCAGGGCCTTATTGCCCATAGTCAGGTGGGGAGACAGGGGAAGTGCTAGTTGCCTCCTAGTTGGGCCTGTTGTAATATAAGCCCATAGTGGTCCAAAGGGAAGGTGCACCTTCTCAGTATGCATCAGTAGCTGATTGGCCAGAGGGTGTCAAGCATGCCAGTGCAGAGTGGGAAATGGGCAGACAAGCTGCCCCACCAGGTGTGGTAGCCCCTTCCCTCTTTTTCTCCACACAAAGAGGTCCCACCCCCACAAAACAGGCACCCGGACATCTTCATTCTCTCTTCTACAGTCTCCTGTTCCCAGCATTTCAAGAAATAGTTGGGCTATTGCTAAGACTTAAAGCGCTTTGATGTGCATGAAACCTGGAGGCTCCACACTGTGTCATTCACCCAAACCACACCCTCCCCACTACTAGCCTTTGAGACATGCATGGTAGCATGGAAGGACTGGCATTATTGTGATATTATGCCACTGTACTGCTCTGTCTGTGACAGCAGCCAGGGTTGTGGCCTCAGTGTCCATTCTCAGCCTTGCCTTTAGAACTGATATTGTCACCTTCTTTGCTAAGGTTGGACTCCACCCCTTTGCTATCCGTGTGTGTGTCTCTTAAGGCCCATTCTTAAGCATCCAATCCCCATGCACATTCCTGTTGGAATCTGCGTTCCGTCGAGCTGATAAAGTTCATCTTCCTCCGGTCGAGTCCTTCGGAATCGCCTCCGACGATAATTTGATGAAGCCTCAGGCACATTCCCGTTCAGCAGAGTTTCCAGCACAGGGAAGTGATGAGATTTATGGCTACATGGCTAAAGAGTTTTATTTTTCACTACGCAGACAGAAAAGAAACATCCTTTCTCTATGAAAGCAGAGAGCAACTGAAACAAACAAAGGAATATTAACCAGTAATGTCACATCCGTCTCCGGTCTTCCGTGAGACTTCCAACAGCCTGGAATGTCTCTGGAATGTAAACAGAGCCTTGTGACTCCAAAGCACTGCTCAGTGGCAAACAGAAACTAACAATTGCTAGCCTGTTCACCTCTTGCATTTTTCTCCCTTGCCTTTTAAATGCCTAGGTGTTTTCCTCCCCCATCTTTTCCCTTGTCATTATATGCGCACTGTAACTTGGCTACACCTGACTGCCTATCTAAACGCCCTTTCCTTAGCGCAAGGCTCTCCTCTGCTTGCCAGTCCTCATTCTGTTTAGGGCCTCCTTTTCATTATATTCATTTCGCTCCTGGAAAATGCCCCAGCGTCCTTCTCCCTGTTCTGATTTTTCTCTCCACAAACATTTCAAAGTGGGCTCTTGGGGTGTTTTCTAGGCCAGATCAAAGCTGCTGCAGCTCCTGTCGCATTGGGTCACCCCTGTTAGGAACACTCTAATCATGCCTGAGAAATGAATGGCTGCAGCACTAATTAATTTTTACAATACAGAAATTATTATTAGCTCCCCTGGGTCCTGGGCGTTAATGGAAAGTGCATTGGGGATGAAGCTTGTCAAGCGCAAGGATCGTCTACCTTTGTTCAAGGTGTAAAACAGGGCAGGGTGTGCTGAAATGAAACAGGGCAGAAGATACACTAAATACTTCTGTCATTACAGGACAATGGACCCTTCTCTCTCTCTCTCTCTCTCTCTCTCTCTCTCTCTCACACACACACACACACACACACACACACACACACAGAGCGATTGATTTATAAGGGAAGAAGGAAATGAACAGGAAAGGGTGAAATCATCAGTGTGGTGAAATTATCACATTATCAGTCACATAGAAAGAGAAAAAAAGCTTCTCTGGACTGTGTGAAAGCGAGACCATGTGCACACACTCTCATACACATGGAGGATATGAAACAGAGGGTACCCAAACCTCCTATAAACAGTATTGCCCACATCAGCACCCTGGGGTAAAGGCAAATATGTCATTTCTGTGATGCACTGCTGAGCTCAAACTGGGATCTTATGGAAGAGACACCAACTTCCTGAGCCACTGGGAATGCTAGTCAGAGGTGATTATGGACTATTTCACACCAGAGCCCATAGTCCTCCTAGGCTGGGAAGTCAGTTGCCATCAGAGGGGCCAATCCAGTGCACCCGGTGTCTGACATGGAGCTGTTAACTTTCCCCTGTCTGGGAAAGCCATTCAGGGAAGCCACCAAACAGGTCTCGTCCAAAGATGGCCACGCTAGCATGTGCCAAGGCACACTTAATACTAATTCATTTCCCACTTGGTTGCAGCAAGTGCCTTAAAACGCGCAACATCTGTTTACAGGTAAGACTGCAACCCTTCGCTCCCCAAGTCGGCAATTGCATATGTCGCCTCAAACCATATCTATATCTATGTCAAAATGCCTCTCTTTTTCAGCCAGCATCTACCATGCATAAAACCTGATGCAGCTTCTGAGTAAGGGAGAATTCCTGACCATAAGTGCCTGGTCAACTGCACGCCAGAAAATGTTACTTCGTACAAATAAACATTCCCCAGCATCCCAAAGATGCCCTAGATGAGCTCCAATGCCTTCAGTGGCTCCCCATGCCACTCACCCTTTGCTTTCCCACTATCTCCCCTCCATATGTTGGCAAATTCCTGGCTCAAGATGGCTGTCAGTTTCATCTACTCCTTGGGAAGTGGCAGAGCCCCCTTCATCCCACCCCCAAAGGATTCTCCTATACAACACAGACTATCTATTTTATTGTACTTGGATCCACCTAAACCAGGAAGAGGAACCTTGGTAAAGATTCCACCTGTTTCGCCCACCTGACCTCCCTGGTGCATTCAGAGCATCTTCAAGAGTGATAACGGACACACAAATCCCCACCCTGCACAAACTGGCCGCGTTTGTCTTTCTTTTCTTTTTTATAAACTGTCACTCTCTCTCATTGGCTTTATCTTGAATTCCAGGGGTGATTAATTACCAATTCATGTCCAATCAGAAATTCATTAATTCATTTTTTTTGCAGCCTCCCTGAGGTCCTCTTGCTCAGGCAGGATAAAGGAAAGCCAGAGCATTAGCACTTGGTGGACAAAGGAGATAATGAAATCCTTCATAATTACCCATAGGCCATTAGCAGGGCAGGGAATAATAAACCAGAAAGCAAACTCCAGCCTGAAGCTGCCCACTGCCTGCCTTTTTCATTTTGGTGTTAGAATGGGGTGTGACACGGCATTCCCTTTCCAACAGTGGGACACCCTCAAATCCTGTCATTCGGAAGGACACATCCCATCTGGAATAGAGAGGCACTGAACTCCCCCGAATTTCAATATACACTTTTGAAGTAGCAAAGCCACGCAGCAAAGCAAATTATTGTGTGCAGAGGGGAAAGAAATCCTCTGACAGATTATTCACGTTGTTTCAATGTTGTTCAGCACATTTTTATTCCCTTGGCGGCGGCTTCTCCTCAGCGCCATTTTCATTCTTCTTTGCCCTCACAGACCTCAGCTTCGTTTGCTGTCACGCCGACCTTTAATCTGATTGGCTGTGGTGACGGGTGACCCGAGTGGTTTTGTTCGCCAGTGTCCATGAGATCATCATGGGCTTGGGTCACCGTGACCATTAGGATGGTGGCAAGCGAGGCCATGGGGCTGTGAGGGAAAAGGAGAGGGAAGAATGGCAGCGAGGAGAGCAGCACTGCCAAGCAACACGCATCTGTCTTACAAATGATGTCAAAAATCACCCCAAACATGAGGCACTTTTCAAGGGAAACAAAACATGCCGTTTTCTGCCAAGGCTCAGGAGTAGGCAGCTGTCGGAGATGAGCCAGGCATCAAGGGCTGAGCCCAGAAATCAGAGCAGAGGGGCCCAAGCCAGGAGAAAGAGCTAGGAATGGAACTGCCTAAAAATCTCCGTTAAGCTTATGTGAATCATAGAATCATAGAATCATACAGTTGGAAGAGACCATAAGGGCCATCAAGTCCAACTCCCTGCCAAGCAGGAAACACCATCAGAGCACTCCTGACATATGGTTGTCAAGCCTCTGCTTAAAGACCTCCAAAGAAGGAGACTCCACCACACTCCTTGACAGCAAATTCCACTGTCGAACAGCTCTTACTGTCAGGAAGTTCTTCCTAATGTTTAGGTGGAATCTTCTTTCTTGTAGTTTGGATCCATTGCTCCGTGTCCGCTTCTCTGGAGCAGCAGAAAACAACCTTTCTCCCTCCTCTATGTGACATCCTTTTATATATTTGAACATGGCTATCATATCACCCCTTAACCTCCTCTTCTCCAGGCTAAACATGCCCAGCTCCCTTAGCCGTTCTTCATAAGGCATCGTTTCCAGGACTTTGACCATTTTGGTTGCCCTCCTCTGGACACGTTCCAGTTTGTCAGTGTCCTTCTTGAACTGTGGTGCCCAGAACTGGACACAGTACTCCAGGTGAGGTCTGACCAGAGCAGAATACAGTGGCACTATTACTTCCTTGATCTAGATGCTATACTCCTATTGATGCAGCCCAGAATTGCATTGGCATTTTTAGCTGCCGCGTCACACTGTTGGCTCATGATCCTCTGCATGGATTCCCCCCCCCCCAATTCCCATCTAACTCCTGAATCTAAATGGGAAGCAAGCACCCACCACCACCAGTTCCACTAAAAATACAAACCATTCTCACATGCAATATGCATTGCGTGGTGAGTTCCCCACCCCCCAGGTAGAATAATGACACATGACACAATTATTAAGGTTAATAGGCTAAAAAAGGCCACACCTTTATTGGTTACAGGTGATGAGCGGTATTGGCTTAGGCATTGGACCTAACTGACTATATCTGACTCCAGCCCTTGAAGTCCGGGAAGGGTTAACCACCAGTAGGGGAAGTCCTGCTGATGCACATCAACTAGGAGCTCCCCTGGGGTAACCGATAGGGGGCGTGCCTTAGGCCCTCACCTCCCCAAGCTTCGAACAGGGCCACGCTCCCCAGAATCCTTTAACGGACTACCCTTCAATATGCGGGGCAGGTGATGGCGCTACCTCCCCTCTTCTATCTACAGAACAATAACAATGCCTAACCGCCAATACCCAGGAAGTTGTGGCAATTTGCTACGAGGTAGGCAAAAACCAAGTGGCTGGCGCCAATTTGCCAAGTGGATAAATTCCTACCAGGCCCCTCCACAGCAACCAACTGAAGTCCATAGCAAGGTCAAAGAACGAAAACCTTGAAGGGTGGGAGGGTGGGAAAAACCAGAGCAGATGGAAGCGGACGAAGATGGGAGATCCCCGGCTGCGTCCTGCCTTTAAGGGGCAGGCCACACCCCCAGAGCAACCCAATTGACTGGCCAGGAGGTGACGCAGCCAGGAATCCCCCAATCGTGCAGGGGCTGGCCTCCCACCCCCTGGGCATGTGGAGGGGCCGTGAAGCCCGCAACCCCACCTCCACCTTAAGGCGGAAGTGGCTTTATTATTCAGATAACATACACATGTACGCTACAGGTTTCCTAAAGTAATCTGCCGCATAAACAAATACATACAACAGTGCATATGACTGTAAAAATATGTTGATCTTAAATATGTTTAAAAATCCATACTGCAAAAATATAGTACAGCATGGGGCTTGACTCTTCTATATGTATAATAGATGTTTCTTTTGACGTGTCAGGCTTCTTTTATTTTGTCAGCAACCGGGCTACTGAGTTCTGCACCAGCTGAGGTTTCAGCCCCGTGTACTGCAGTAATCCAACCTACAGACTACCAAGGAACAGACAACAGAAATTAGGCTATCTCAGGCCAGATAGGGGCATAGCTGGGCCACCAGCTCAAGCCAATGGAAGGCACTTCATGCTGCTGAGGCCACTTGAGCCTCCATTTTAATTGTTTTCATTGATTTTGTATTTTTCTCAAGCTGGAGAAGTCGTGAAGTCCCCTACACCAACATTTCTGTCCCAAATGTTTTTTTACATGACATCTAGAAACCCTGGGCTTGGACCATCCACACCCAGCACGTCAAAAGGATAGAGAGCTGCACCCCTGGTCAGGAAGACCTCTGGCAGTCCCAAGGGAGTGGAATAACAAATTGTATTTCACTTCAAAGCCTGGGCATGCCTCCCCATCTGCCAATTGGGGGCCTGATGAGTGCAATTTTAATGAAGTATGCAGGTAGGGGCAGAAAACCACCATCTCAGGTGACAAAAAGGCTCAGTGCTCACTTTGCACCTGCCACTTCACTGGCGGACGTCATCCCTTCCTGTTCCCAATCTGCAGAGGAGATGCAACAGCTGGGCTTTGAGGACACAAGGCTGAGGTGTGCCATGCAGTTCCACCCTCCCATGCTGTCCCAGCGAAGAAAAAAAATCCAGTCATCTTTCCAACACAGGGTATCTAAAGCAAAGTTGACTTCTCCTTTCCACCTTAGAAATGACTGTTTTCTTTCCACTCCTAGCAGGATGCTGCTACATTGTTTGTCGAGGCATTAATTACTATAATGACCAAATCAATTACATTCACCCGGGCAGGCTTAGCCACCAGCACCTTGCTCCTACGGTGCAAGTAAGGATGTCAAGTAACATGCTGATATATATCTGTTAGACTTGCCTACACAAGCAAGCGCATCTCCGGGGGGAAGTGAGTCAGGGCTGCCTCATCACATGCAAGAAAAGGAAAACAAAAATATCAATGGAGCTGCAAAAAGAAAATGAAGACATCTTCCTAAATTTGCACTGCAGCCTGTGCACAAAAGGAGGATCAGTTCTTCCTAGACTGCTGCTGCGCCACCTCTCTTTTTATGCCGTTCCCTTGCCTCAGGTTACACTTTCACCCACCTTCGTTCACAGGCTTTGCTGGAAAGTGTTCAGTCACCTATCCCAGACAGGGTAGCACCTAATGACACTGGAATAGCGGGACAGCTCAGTTCGTTTATTTATATATTTAAAGGCATTTCTCAACCGCTTAACCTTTAAAATCTCTAAGTTAGTGCAACCATAAATGCAGTCGTAAAAAACAGTATTATAAGAACAGAGATTTTAAAAACACCAGAGATCTAGAAATAAGAGCATCCAATTCTATGGGTCAGGGAAAGCCCGGGCAATAAGATAAGACTTTACAAGATGTCTGAAGCAACTTCTGGGGGGTGTTTCGCATAAGGCAGAGTGTCAGATAGTGGTGTGATTGCTCGAGAGCAAACAGGCAAGACTCCGACCTGTCTTTTCCAGGCTTTATTATTAGTGCAAACTATTTACAGTGAAGAGCATCGCAAGTTCATGTCTGGCTCAGTCGCTAGCAGAATCTGGGAGTGGTCGGTCCTTGTACCTCCCCCAGCATAACAGTCGTGTGACCCCCAAACTTCTCCTCCCCTCCCTGCGCCAAAACCTACTGCGCAGAGTGGGTGCTGGCAAAGGGGTACTTCCCTCCTCTCCAACTTGCTCAGGGTCGGTGTTGAGGCTCTGGTCCCAACACCTCCTCCCCACTGGGGGTGGGGGTTTCCTCCTCACCAGAGGAGGAACTGCTTCGCAAGACTTTCGGAGGTTCCCTATAACACAACTGCCCTTCCACTCTCACCTCTCAGCTGATGGCAGTTCCCTGACACAGAGGGAAGGGCATTCCAGAGTGCAGGGGGCAATGGCAGAAAAAACCTGTTTTGGGGTCACCACCCTGTGGTATTCTGTAATGCTAAGCCGGCCAAAGTTCTCAGCATGCCTCAAATACTTTCAAACTGCCCCATTGTGTAGTTCCAGTTGCTCACTTTGATTGCTCGTGAGCCCGAGCATCACTCCCGAATGCCATCCCATTCCCAGTATTTTTGTTTACACTCTTCCTACTTGAACATTGAAATTCAGGCCAACGTGGCTACCTGGTGGCACGTGGGCAGTTAGCAACATAGACAGTGACTTGGTACCCAACTGTTGTTGTGTCCTTTAGGCTGCTGAATTGCCACAAAATGAAATCAGCAGTGAAGAGGCCAGACACGGGGCTGAGTTTGTGATGTGCATGAAAATCCTGGGGGATTCCATTCTGAGCCAAGCCTTTACCCAGATCAGTTAGAACTAGTTTCCTCTTCGCCTGAAGGAATCTGTGCCCTGGTTCTATCTTTTCTTGTGCTATTACTGAGGATGGTCCCAATGCTGGTATTCTTGGCCGCTACACCAAATTACTACAAAAACTGGGAAACGAAGAGTTCGTGGCATCTGTATTTTTCCCTCTGTTGGCAATGATTGAACTATGCACTTCTGAGGAATGTTGAGGGGGTTGTGGGAGGGGAGAGAAGAAGGTGGAGATGACTTGTCTACATTTTGCTCTGCTTGCAGGCTTCTTGGGCTCATCTGGTTGGCCACATCAGGAGACAGCATACTGGATTAGAGGGACCATTGGTCTGATCCAATTGTATTCTTATGATGATTCCTTTATGCTATGTTGATTGGACAATATGGTGAAAACGTTGACCATGCAAATGGAGAGCTAGATGATGCCCTCTGAGAAGTTCCCAGGTCTGAACTCAAATTCAGTAGCAGGGGTGGGTGGGAGCCTATGATGTGGAGGTACTCAAAAGGATGGAGAACACGTTATGAAGAAAAAAGCCAGGGATCATCACAGACAAGATCCTTCCACCCATAGTCTCCCCCAAAAGTAGGACTATACCAGAGGGAATCTCAGAAGCCCCACAGAGGAGGCAGATATGCCAAGAGAAGCTGTTGGAGAGAGGGTCTTATTTAAACCAGACAGTGGTGGAAGAAAGAGGGGTAACCTGCAGAGAGAAGAAGAAGAAGAGTTTGGATTGGATATCCCGCTTTATCACTACCCAAAGGAGTCTCAAAGCGGCTAACATTCTCCTTTCCCTTCCTCCCCCACAACAAACACTCTGTGAGGTGTGTGGGGCTGAGAGACTTCAGAGAAGTATGACTAGCCCAAGGTCACCCAGCAGCTGCATGTGGAGGAGTGGAGACGTGAACCCAGTTCACCAGATTACGAGTCTACCGCTCTTAACCACTACACCACACTGAGTGAGCCACTGGCTGATTCCAAGGTCAGACTTGCATGACAAAGGTAAGCCAGGTGGTGATCGCATGTAGCACCACTGGAGATCCCAAGTTGTCCATTTAGTGGCACAAAAACCTAGGAAGCGCTTCATCTCTGCACATGCAGTTGTTTAGAGTGACGTGCCTTGGCCCAAGTCTCACTGTGATCACACAACCTTGCTTAATCTTCTGATTCATTGCAGGCATGTTTCAATCCTGCACGCGATTCAGCCGCATGTTGTGGAGTCCGCTGCCAGTGCAACCCACCATCCGAAGCTTCTATGTTATGTTTCGTGGGTGGGTGGGCGGGCTGACTGCACGTTGTTTATGACTTTTGAGTAAGCAATTTGGGCTGATCTTTCTTTCACAACCAAGTCACTGCTGCTCCTCTGGACAGCCAGCAGGTGGTGGCAGCATGTCCCTGAAGCAGCCAGGGGAGGAAATGAGAGTCAATGACCACAGAGTGAAGTGGGGGTTCGTCCCCCCAAAGGTCCAGCCATCCAGGGAAAATACTCAAGGGAGGGGAGGGCAACATCCCCTTCCCTCACCCTATTCGTTATATGGAAGACAAATAGAGAAAGAGCTGCTGACAATCACAGCTTTCCCTTCCAAAGCTCTTTGCTGCAGTTAAGAGTAAATTGAATTAAACGGTGAGAATGGAATTTAATTTCCATGCTGTTTGATTTGATCATGCTCCCCTTCCGAGAGGCCTCCTCCGCTGGTTCATCATCTATCTTGGGGCCCCTCCCAGAACACGTACAGGTTGCAGGGAACAAAAAGCTGATACAGCTGTTGGGAAAGGGAGTAATTTATTAGCACTGGCAACAGCGGGCTCGGCTCCCCGCTGCCGACACGGCGCTTTCAAAGCTCCAAAGTGGGTCAGTGCTTTTAATCCTTCTCCGCCAAGGCAAAGGGAGAGGTGGAGCAGCAGCAGCAGAGGCGGGGACAGGGCAGCAGCAAACAGCTCCAGGTACAGGGCAGGACAGGATTTGCTCCTCAGCCCCAGCGATGCCTGAGAGAGCCCAACATTCAGCGCAAGAGCAGCTACTTCAGACCACATTTCCCAGTCACTTGTGCTGGACAGCTCCTGGAAGCCTATCTTAGAATAGCACTGTTCTTTCTCTTTATCTCCCTTGCGGAGGATAAGGTATTTTGATGGCTACTAGTCACAATGGCTATGTTCTCCCTCCAGTCCTGAAGACAGTATGCTTCTGGGCGCCAGTTGCAGGGAATCACGAGCGGGGAGAACGCTCTTGTGTTCGAATCCTGCTCTCTCGGGCCTCCTATGGGCATCGGCTTGGCCTTTGTGAGAACAGGATGCCAGACGAGGTGGGCCTTGGGCCTGACTCAGCAGGCCTCTTCTTACGCCCTCACACACATTTGTATTGTATTCTTTTTGTATAGTACAGTGGTACCTTGGTTCTCAAACGCCTTGGTACTCAAACAACTTGGAACCCAAACACTGCAAACCAGGAAGTAAGTGTTCCAGTTTGTGAACTTTTTTTGGAAGCCAAACATGCTCTATTTTGAGTGCTACGCTTCCAATTTGAGGGCCACACTTCCATTTTGAGTGTTACACTGAGGTCTGTCTGTTTTTGCTATTTATTTTGCGTTTTTGTTTTTGCGGCTCTTTTTTGTTGTTTTTGGAACCCAGTTCAGCTACTGATTGATTGATTGTGTGACTGCAGAACATTGTTTATTGTTTTCTTTTATGGTATTGCTAGATAGTAAAATTCATGTTAAATTGCTATTTTAGGAGTTGTTTTTAAAAGTCTGGAACAGATTAATTCAGTTTGCATTACTTTCTATGGGAAAGTGCGCCTTGGTTTTGGAACGCTTTGGTTTTGGAATGGACTTCCAGAACAGATTAAGGTTGAGAACCAAGGTACCACTGTACAGTCATACCACGGATTACAGCCACTTCAGGTTGCGTTTTTCGGGTTGCGGACCACCGAAACCCGGAAGTACCGGAATGGGTTACTTCTGGGTTTTGGCAGTCGCGCATGTGCAGAAGTGCTAAATTGCAACCCGCACATGTGCAGACGCGGGTTGCGAACGCTGTGGGTTGCGAACGTGCATAAAGGATGCGATTGGCTCAAGAAGCCATGATTGGTTCAAGTCCATCAGCAGGGATTGATTTGGTCTGTCTGTTTTGGAAAGGATTGGTATTGTGGCAGCGGGTGAAGCTGTGGCGTTAACTCCCGATTTTGTGGGAATTGTATTGTTATGATTGGTTCTGAGGCTTGAGTGGCAAAGGGAGAGCAACTGTGAAGGCAGATTGTTACGCAACTGCAGACACATCTCCAGATCTGTGGGCCTTAAGGCAATTTCAAATGTTTTGTTCTTCTCACACTTTGAACACCCCTATAAGGAAGCACACAGAAAAGAGCCAAAAGGTCTCAGGTGTCTGTAAGGTTTTCAAAATTCTATATGTACTGCTCCATGTAGAGACTGGGGACGAAAGTTCCTGACACCAACACCTTGGTATATAGCTCCCTAGTACAATAAGTCAAATGCCCGTGAACATATAACTCAATAGAAGTAAACAGGTCTCAAGCAGGCAGGGTCACGGGTTTCTATGGCTTGCTTATGAATTTCTGACCCTTTGACTGCTTATTGCCACTTGCGGAGGAGACCCAACATCAGGCAAACTCACACAACCACTAGCTTCCCCAATCTTTCTCCATCCCAGTTTCATTCAACGTGGCATGTTCTTCAGTAAGGAAGGTATCAGTCATAAGGAGGCAGGATGCAGCCTAGCAAACGTGACAGCTGCTGGAAGAGCCAGCTGCCATCAAAACGTAAGAGTCCTGCTGGATCAGTCCAAAGGTCCATCTAATGTGATATCCTGTTCTCACGGTCGTCAACCTGATGCCTAAGGCAAGACCAAAGGCAGTACCTGAGCACAACAGCATCCTGGGAAGCCCATAAGCAGGGACCTGAGATGCCACCTTATAGGCCACACACTAAAATATAGGAGGAATCGAGATACTAAAGCTCTGCTGATACATCTCCCCACCGCCACCCTCATGGTTTACTCAGGCAAAAATAAATCAGCCTTGAAAATACAGGAAGTTGAGGGGACTTCTGGGGGTTTGTCACTCATGTTAAGGCTTCATAGTGTTAAAAGCTGGCCAAGGAGTGTGCCTATGTGTTCACATAAAAATAATCCTTCTGCTGCATTCCTAAAAGCTCTGGGGAGGACCTCAAAGTAAGAGCAGCACTGGAATCTGCCTGTGGAGATCCTCAGAGCCACATTATAGATACAGTGGTGCCCCGCAAGACGAATGCCTCGCAAGACGAAAAACCCGCTAGACGAAAGGGTTTTCTGTTTTTCAAGGCGCTGCACAAGACGAATTTCCCTATGGGCTTGATTCGCAAGACGAAAACGTCTTGCGAGTTTTTTCCCTCCCCCCCCCCTTTTTCTAAGCCGCTAATAGCCGCTAAGCCGCTAATAGCGCTAATCCGCCAAGCCGCTAATAGGGATGCTTCGCAAGACGAAAAAACCGCAAGACGAAGAGACTCGCGGAACGGATTATTTTCGTCTTGCGAGGCACCACTGTACAGGAAGCCCTGTCTCAGGCGCTCCCACGCTTGGAGGTCCTCCCAAGGGCTTTTGGGGAGTGTGGGCAGCCCAGGAGGCTATGGGATGGAATCAGCACAAGGGTTGTTTTTAGCAAAACACACAAACACCTCAGCACCCCATCGCGTCATGAAGTCTTAAGGCACAGGTGGGAAACCCCTGGCCCACGGGCCTAATGTAGTCTACCAGGCCTGGCCATTTGGCCTGTGCCAACTATCAGCTGGGCTTTCATAGCCTCACCTTCCAGTCAAACGTGGCCTGCGGGAGGTGGTGGGGATAAGGATCTATCCCATTGGTCGGATCCAGTTCCCCACCGTAGACTTAAATAAGTGACAAGCCTCTGCTGCATGAAAGCTTCACTGATGTTCCTCCCTTCAACCCCAAAAGAGGCAAAAAAATTGACACTTTTTTGGGTGCAGAGTAAAGCATTTGGCAAAAGGGGAGAGCTGGGTTGTGCCTACGAATCTGGCGCAAAGCATGGCTTTCTGAGATGTCCAGCTGCTCAGTCCCCTTGCCTCTTTTCAGGGATCCCAGTATCTCCCCTGCTCTCCATCTGTCCCCAGCAATTCCACTGCCCCAAACAGCTGACACCCTTATCACCTCTTTTCCTCCCCCTGCTGCACGTCACTGGCAGGCAAAATAAAATGGAATGACGAGATGCTCCAAATAATGCAGCCAAAGCAACTGACAGCAACATTGCAGGATTTATCCCAAGCTGCTGGAGCAGAGCTTTCTTCAAGCAGAATCTGGCCCACAGAAGAAACCAAGACACTGGCAAACCTGAAGCACAAAGAAACAGACTGACATATCCTGGGACACCCTAACTGGTATTAAATAAAAAAGCCTCTGCAATCAAAAGCCCAAGCGGGAGGCAGTGGAACACAGGAGTGCCTGGCGTGCTCTGGTCCATGGGGTCACGAAGAGTAGGACACGACTAAACGACTAAACAACAACAATGCATTTAACCACCACTCTCATGTATCCTCTCTCCAGAGGAGGGAAATACCGTATTTTTCGCACCATAGGACGCACTTTTTCCCCTCCACAAATGAAGGGGAAATGTGTGTGCGTCCTATGGTGCGAATGCAGGCTTTCGCTGAAGCCTGGAGCGCGAGAGGGGTCGGTGCGCACCTATCCCTCTCGCTCTCCAGGCTTCAGGAGAGCCCCACCGCCAGCCCCACAAGCTTGGGGGACAGCGGGGAGGCGGAACGCCGCCATCCCGCTGTCCCCCAACTTGGTTAGAAGGCTGGCGGGGGGAGAAGCCAGCTCCTCCCTGTCGCCAGCCCCGCAAACTCGGGGGACAGGGGAGAGGCGCAGCGCGCCCTTCCCACTGTCCCCCGACTTGGCTAAAAGGCTGGTGGCGGGGGGGGGGGGGAGAAGCCGGCTCCTCCCCGTCGCCAGCCCCGCAAACTCGGGGGACAGGGGAGAGGCGCAGCGCGCCCTTCCCGCTGTCCCCTGACTTGGCTAGAAGGCTGGCGGGGGGGAGAAGCCGGCTCCTCCCCGTCGCCAGCCCCGCAAACTCGGGGGACAGGGGAGAGGCGCAGTGCGCCCTTCTCACTGTCCCCCGACTTGGCTAGAAGGCTGGCGGGGGGAAAAGCCTGCTCCTCCCCGTCGCCAGCCTCGCAGACTCGGGGGACAGGGGAGAGGTGCAGCACGCCCTTCCCGCTGTCCCCCGACTTGGCTAGAAGGCTGGCGGGGGGAAAAGCCTGCTCCTCCCCGTCGCCAGCCTCGCAGACTCGGGGGACAGCGCTGGGCTCCCGCTGCTTGCGGAGACTTGCCTGCATGCTGAAGCCTGCGTGCGCTGAGCTCAGCGCGTCCAGGCTTCGCGGACCTCTCCGCAAGCAGCGGGAGCGCTCCCACGGCTTGCGGAGACTTGCCTGTTTCGGGCCTGGGGTCGGGGGAAGCTCGAGCTTCCCCCGTCCCAGCCCCACGCCTGGGGGGGGAATAATTTTTTCCCCTTTATTTTCCCCCAAAAAAACTGGGTGCACCCTATGGTCCAGTGCGCCCTATGGTGCGAAAAATACGGTAAACTCTGCAGTCAACAGCCTGCCTGTTGTCATCCAAACCGTCCATTTTGCTAAGGAAAAGAGGACATTTTTCTGCATGGAATCTGTGTCAGCTTTATGACTCCAGATGCGTGGGCAATCCAAGGATGACAGCTGGGCGAGACGCAGGCCACAGCAATGTGTGCTTAGCCCCCCAGAGAGGAAGTGCTGAGAACCCCATGCTAAAGCATATGTGGCAGGCGTCGGAACAACCTGCCTCCCAGGCAGGGGCCAAAAGACAAAGCTGCTGATGTTGCCACTGTTAGGTGAAAGCAGCCCCTGCAGTATGAGACACCGCAGCCTTTACCTTGGAGAAAGAAGGGGAAGCGAGCTGGAAGGGAGTGTCTGGGAGGTAGAATTTATCCAACAAAGGCAAGAGGGCAAGGAGATCAAGGAGAAGAAGAACAGAGAGAAGCAAAGAGACATAAACAACCCAAGGCCTTCTTCATACTGCAAGGATTTCATCCCACGGTAGTCAAGGCAAGCAGCTTTGCTTGGAGCCTACAGATCAAGCAGAGTGCTACACCCCAATCCGAAGGCAGGCAAATTTTGACTTGTGTGTGTCTCTCCCTCGATTGCCTAACAAATAGCTTCATGGAGTGCACAAATTCAGCTTCAGAAATGTTCGCTGCCTTTGCAGACGTTTCAGCGTTTGCCAGTTTTCACACAGTCCTTAAAGGATTCTGCCAAGAGGCACAGCTTGTAGAGCACAGCAGGACGCGGCAAAACAGCTATGTGGTGGAGACAGAGCTTCTGCAGTCCCCACTTCCAGGAGTCTCTGTGTTTTTCAGTGACCTCCAGAAACCCAATCCCGGAGGGAGAAACATCTAAAATCCGTAACTAACAGTGCAACCCTTTGCCTTCGTTTCTGCAACATCTACTGGTCACAGAATCTGACCCTCCTTATTAAGTTGATGGCAGCTTCAATGTTCGAAACTCCCATTGTTCTAGGCGCATTTTGTGACAGGGAATTTCATTAGCGTGAGCAGTTTCTGAGCTCTGGGTACAGTACTGCATCTAAGATATCAAATTAAAACTGCAGTGTAGAAGGAAAGGAGGACCTTTTCCTGCCTCCCCACTTCCAGCTACTCTCTGAAGACTAGAGAAGAGACCCTCTTAAGAATATTAGTGGGGTGGGCAGGGGAAGGAGCAGACCATGTGAAAAACGAACATAATATTTTAGCTGCAGTTCATTCATTTTCAGCTTTGTATTCTTGTTATTATAAAGCATGCCTAGACATTCCGTTGCTGTGCCCATAACCTAGGTTTAAGGTGCCATTGAGCTCCGAGCTTTCATTTCTCAGTTTCTAACACTGGGCAGTTTCACAAGGGTTGTCTGGGGGTGCAAGGAATTAAAGGCAGTTACTCTAAGCAGGCTGCTTTGGTAAGCAGACCAAATAGGTGCCTGGTTGATAGCTCTGAAGAGAGCCACTCTGGGGTGGGGCTTTACATCTCATACATGGGTCTGCAGGCTAGCACGTTGGCTAAGAAATAAATCACATTGTCTTGAGTGCTCATTCTTCTTATAGTCTTCAAACTAGGGGACTGGAGCTCTTGTGGGCAAGCCAGCGACAACATCCCCTGCCATTTCTGTCAACCAAACACAGCACTTCCTTGGGTTGTTGGCATCAGTCATACACCCTGCCATCTTGATCCCTATGGTCAGCCAGCCTGTATCCAGCCTGCCCCCTCCCCCGATTCCCGCCCCCCTTTTTACAAACATTAATTTTTTACTGGTAACAAAAGAATCCAACACAGACATACAAACACAGGTTGTAGGCTAGACAGCCATAATAGCTACGTTTGCCACACATTTGAAGAGATAATACTAGGGTACTGACTGATCTTGTACAAAGAAATGGACATCGCTGTACGGATTTCAAATATCACCCCTCAACATACTGTTCACCTTGATTGCATCAAGCCAAATAACCTCTCCAAAAATACATTTGAAAACCAGAAAGCCTGGGCCCCTCTGGTTTTGAACTGATGTATGAAATAAAAGGTCTACATCAAACGTGTCTTGTGTGACTTCCACCAAGGCTAAGTACGAGACCCTATCATGCCACCTACATACTGTACTTTTCTTGGTGCCCCTCCAATGATGTAAAATTTCCACGAGTGGCATTAAGTGGATGAGTTCTCTGCACCAGAGTGTTATTCTGCCCCCCCCCCCCAAATCCCGAATCTTCTAATACAGGGGTCAGCAATTTTCTTCAGCAGGGGGCTGGTCCACTGTCCCTCAGACCTTGTGGGGGGGCCCGACTATTTTTTTTTTGGGGGGGATGAATTCCTATGCCCCGCAAATAACCCAGAGATGCATTTTAAATAAAAGCACACATTTTACTCTTGTAAAAACACGCTGATTCCTGGACTGTCCATGGGCCAGATTTAGAAGGTGATTGGGCCAGATCCGGCCCCCAGGCCTTAGTTTGCCTACCCATCTTCTAATATATTTATTCAACTTCAGGTGCAGGAAACCTCAGGCCCTCCATAACAACAACTCCCATAATCCCTGGCCATTGGTCATGCTTGCTGGGGTTGATTGAGGCTGCGGTCCAGCAACATATGTACGGCCGCTGACCCTGCTTTGCCTCTCTCTAACCATCCATCAGTTTGCCCATCAGACCTGACCTAGTGAAGAATCTTGTGGCTCTTTGTTGCTCTAAGGACCTGCTCCTTCTGGGACCTCCCCTTTACTGGCCTTGACTTTGTGAAGGTCACTTTCATCCCGGTCACCGACATCCTGAAAGTGAAAACACCTGGGCCAGAAGACCCAGAAGAAGCACAAAAGAGGGAGGAACCAGCTGTCCGCTGGTGGGTCTTACCCTGTTTGGAGTGTACGTGGAATAATAGCAGTGCAGCAGCTCTCTGGTGTCTTCTCCTGCTGGGTCACCACAGATAACAACCTGCCCAGAGAATAAAGCAGAATTAAGGATGTGCTCCAAATACTTCTTTAAAGAGCAAAGAAAACAAAACAGGTGGGAAAACACCTCTGCAGAAAACGATGAACTATACTCTGCTCACAAGCAGTAGTGAAACATGTTGCCATGGGTCTCCCAGGGCCCATCGCAGGTGACTCTCTCAGTGTGCATGCGCAAGGGGCCTGTTGTATTTCTGGGCTGAATGCCTCAAACCTTTCAACCGATAAAAGACTCAGGAGGGATCCAACCAACTCCCAGTAGGAGAAAAGCCAAAACAAAGGCCAAGGGACCCTCCCGCTCCACCCTTCCCCCCGTACACACTTTATTTTAAGGTTACGTTTATATTATTGGATCAGATTGTTCTAAGGTATGCGATCTTTGTTGTACATTTGGTAGTTTCTTCAGCTTGTAAACTGCCTTGTGTGCAGTGATATAGAAAGACGGTATACAAACTGGGCTGGCTGATCCAGCCCAGAATATATATACAGTGGTACCTCTGGTTGCAAATGGGATCCGTTCCAGAGGCCCTTTTGCAACATGAAAAGAGTGCAACCCACAGCGGTGCATGTGCATACGCGCGGGTTGCGATTCGCCGCTTCTGCGCATGTGCGTGATGTCATTTTTGTGCGCATGCGCGAGCAGCGAAACACAGAAGTAACCTTTTCTGGTACTTCCGGGTCGCCGCGGGACGTAACCTGAAAGAACGTAACATGAAGCAGACGTAACATGAGGTATGACTGTATTGAAGTTCTTCTCTTGAAGGGCAAAAGACTGGATAGCTCAGTTGGTTACGGCGTGGTGCTGATAATGCTAAGGTTGCAGGTTCAATCTCTGTATGAATAGCTGCATATTCCCGCATTGCAGGGGGCTGGACTAGTTGGGTCCAACTCTCTTGATCCTATGAACTAAAAAAATATGGGAACATCCCTGCTGGCTCAGGCCAAAGGAGGGAGAAATGGCCGGGGGTGTTAAATGGTGGGAACCGGGCGGGTAGGGAGAATGGTCTCCCCTTTCCACCCTGACTTTAGCCACTTTGGAAGGGGGAGCAAGGATGCTGGCAATCTCCTCTGGCTATCTTCCTGTGGAGTAGAGGCTGGGGAATGCCAGAGGATCCCCCCACCCCTTAACATTAAGGAGGAGCCCAAAAAGTTACCTGCTTCAGGGTCCGGTGGAAGGCTGCAGCGGATCGGGCCATCTCCGGGAGGACCACAGGGATTTTCAGCAGCCTCTCCGAGAAGGCAGCCAGGATCTGCCCCGCTTTCTTCACCCATTCCTTGTGGCCGGTGTAGCTGGCTGCCCGCAGAAGGTTAGTAACAGCAATAGAGTTGGGGCAGGGCTCTGCGCCGTCTTGATCTGAAAGTGTGGGGCAGGAGAAACAGTAGTCAAGTCACCCAGAGCGCATGAGCTTTCTGCTTGCAAATTCACAGGCCATAAAGGAGCAGGGGTCACCAGCTTGTCCGTGGCCAAGGGCGTTTGAACTTGAGGCTCTGAAACCCCAGAGCTGATTTGCAACCCTGCTAAGTGGCATTTCAGAAGCTCTGGGACAATATGAAATCTGTGACCCTTTGCACAGGTAAGGTAAAGGTAAAGGGACCCCTGACCATTAGGTCCAGTCATGACCGACTCTGGGGCTGCGGCGCTTATCTCGCTTTATTGGCCGAGGGAGCCAGTGTACAGCTTCTGAGTCATGTGGTCAGCGTGACTAAGCCTCTTCTGGCAAACCAGAGCAGCACATGGAAATGCCATTTACCTTCCCGCCGGACTGGTACCTATTTATCTACTTGCACTTTGACGTGCTTTCGAACTGCTAGGTTGGCAGGAGCAGGGACTGAGCAACGGGCGCTCACCCCGTGGCAGAAGAAGAAGAAGAGTTTGGATTTGATATCCCGCTTTATCACTACCCGAAGGAGTCTCAAAGCGGCTAACATTCTCCTTTCCCTTCCTCCCCCACAACAAACACTCTGTGAGGTGAGTGAGGCTGAGAGACTTCAGAGAAGTGTGACTAGCCCAAGGTCACCCAGCAGCTGCATGTGGAGGAGCGGAGACGTGAACCCGGTTCCCCAGATTACGCGTCTACCGCTCTTAACCACTACACCACAGCAGGGATTCGAACCGCCGATCTTCTGGTCGGCAAGTCCTAGGCTCTGTGGTTTAACCCACAGCGCCACCCGCGTCCCATTTTACGCAGGTACTTAGAAGTAAATACCTCTGAATTAAGTGTGACTTATTGCCAAGCAAACAGGCACAAGACAGGGTTATTACATCCTGGCCTAACTTTAAAGCGGTTGCTTTCTGACCTTAACAGGCAAGTGGTCCTGTCTCCCATGTCCCTCTTAGCTGTTGGGCAATCGCTCCCAGGCTGCCCTCCCAATCTGCGATGTCAGAGAAGCTAAGCCAACAGCCAGCCTCTGAACCTCACCCACCGTGTACATATATGCTGCAAATCAGGTTGCCCCACTCAGCGCTGAACACCGACAGCCTGTAGGTTGTGAGCATGCTAAAGTGACATAGAGAGGCCGCAGTGTGATAAATGCACAAGGCAAGCGGGCTGAACCACCAGGCCTGTGGTGCCTTCTCAGAGTGTGTGTCTACCGCAGGCAGAGAGATGCTCGGCTGATGCACATCTCTGCACCAACCCACGTACCAGGCTTGAAACTCCAGCGCTTGTATCTTTGAAGGCTGGAAAGTGGGGCAAGAGGTGGGGTTGTGGATTGAGGAGACATTTCCCTTAGGCAAGGCTTCACGTTAGCCTCAGGAGATGGATGTGGGCTTATACCAAGCACAGAGACTCGTTTTACAGTTTGCTTATTTGTTTTCAAGCATAGGCACTGGCAACACCAGGAAAGGACCTGTCAGAATTTCCATATGAAACTCAAACTCTTTTAAAGTTATACCTAGCTGGATGAAATGGCCTTTTCCACTGTACAGTGGTACCTCGGGTTAAGAACTTAGTTCGTTCTGGAGGTCTGTTCTTAACCTGAAACTGTTCTTAACCTGAAGCACCACTTTAGCTAATGGGGCCTCCTGCTGCCGCTGTGCAGCCGGAGCACGATTTCTGTTCTCATCCTGAAGCAAAGTTCTAAACCTGAAGCACTATTTCTGGGTTAGCGGAGTCTGTAACCTGAAGCGTATGTAACCCGAGGAACCACTGTATTGCTGTTGAACCTATTTCCATAAGTGAGAGCGTCAGCTGTTTTATGGTATGTTTGTCAGAAAGCGATCCATACATTAATAAAATATTTTTTAAAGGAAAAACCCGGATATTTGATTAAGGCTCTTGCTCATCCACTCGGGGGGGGGGGGGTTTGCATGCCTGACGGTCTCGTCTCTGAGGGGAAACACGTACCATCCTTCATGCGCAGGAGCAAGGAAGGGTCGCCAGCCTCCGTGGAGAAATAGGCAAAACCCTTTGGATCCCAGAAGAGCTCGTCCTGCTTGTGCTGCAGCTGCACAGCCCACTCCAACCAGTTCGGGTCCAGCGAGGCCTCGTAAAGGTCAAAGAGCGCTTGGATGACAAAGACGTAGTCCTCCAGGAAGCCATGGATGGAGCTGCACAGGGCCACAAGAATGCAATGGAGCCGCGTCGTCTTAAAATAAGTTTGTTCTTTAACTAACATAATGGGCACGGCAGGTGGAGGGCATCCACTCTCACGCTATCCCAATGTATTATCTTAGCTAAGACCTGCCATCCCCACCCCACAGCCAGCATGGCTAATAATACTTTAAAAATACATGGTTGGTTTTTAATGCTCTTTCTTTTGTTTCGCCTGCAATGTTTGAGAAAGACAGCATAGCCAGTTAAAGAACACTGGAGGGGAATCTATTGGACTGCCCTGGCCAGTGGCGAGGGGTGACGGGAATCGTAGTCCAACAACATACAGAGGGTCACGAGTCCCCCATCCTTTGCGTAGAGGCTTCTGCCTTCCCAGTCAGAAACAGTGGGGTAGCAAAGCCCTTTCAGAGGTAGGCTGCCAGTACGTTTCTGAGCATAATTCAAAGTGTTGGTGCTGACCTTTAAAGCCCTAAACAGCCTCGGTCCAGTATACCTGAAGGAGCGCCTCCACTCCCATCATTCTGCCCGGCCACTGAAGTCTAGTGCCGAGGGCCTTCTGGCGGTTCCCTCACTGCAAGAAGCCAAGTTACAGGGAACCAGGCAGAGGGCCATCTTGGTAGTGGCACCCGCCCTGTGGAATGCCCTCCCACCAGATGTCAAAGAGAACAACAACTACCAGACTTTTAGAAGACATCTGAAGGGAAGTTTTTAATGTTTAATAGGTTATTGTATTTTAATAGTCTGTTGGAAGCTGCCCAGAGTGGCCAGGGAAACCCAACCAGATGGGCGGGGTATAAATAATAAATTATTATTATTATAGAGTCCTCCATAAAGCTGGTGCTTCAGCTGAGATTCCTGTACTGCAGGGGGCTAGACTAGGCAACCCCTGGGGTCCCTTCCAACTCTAAAACTCTATGATTCTATGTTTCCTTTACTCAGGACATATGAGCACCCAATATGTTACACAGAAACCTAGGAAGGAAGCCTTCTACCGAGTTAGAACAAGTGGGGTCCACCGACATCAGTATTGCCTGCACGGGCTGGCAGCACCTTTCTGGGCTCTCAGGCTGGGAGTCTTTCCCAGCCTCTCCTGGGCATACGAGGTATTGAACCTAGGAACCTTGCTGCTTTCAATGAAGCTGCTCTACCACTGTTCTTCTCAGCCTCACGGGCAAAGAGGAAGAACCGTACTTCAACCCCAACTGAAGAGGCTGTGCAGACAGGGGAAAGTAAATTACTCTGCTGCTGGAACGAGCCCCGACACTCAAAAAGGTAGGTGCAAATGTCATTTCAGCACACAGGATCACCCTCCCCATTGCCTTTCTCCTGCCACCTCAATTTGCCAACCAGTTAAGCAAAGATCAGCTTGACATGCAGCGGAAAGGCACTATTAGCATTAAGTAGCCAAGCAAATCACACACTCTCGCACATACTTTCCCCGACTGTCTTAATCTCTATTGACACGAGCTTCGTTTGTGTTTGCTCAAGAGGAGAGCAGGCTCCTGGAAAGAGTAAGTCAGGGATGAGGGTTTTGCTTGGAACCGGGAGGCGGGAGACCTTCCGAAGCTTCTGTTGCCAAAGGCTTGAGATCCGTTTGCCACCTGGCAGAAGGCGCCGGTGCCAGGAATGCCAAGGGGGGTTGCAGGAACCGCCCCCTCCAGGGATTGGCTTTGTTTCTCAGGGATGGCAGGGAAGGGGGTTCCCTTGGTGGAAGCTCAAGCTGTGACACATATGCCTGTGTTCTGGGCCGGCTAGCGTACATGCACCTGCCCAAATCTTTCCTTTTTTCCATAATTTTTAATTAGTTTTCAAACCATTTAACAAATTCAATTCAATTTAAACACGATATTCCCTTAAGACTGTCCAGCCTTACTTCCATGCTGTTTCCATTCAAATCTTTTATCTACTGCCATATACAGTGGTACCTCTGGTTGCAAACAGGATCCGTTCTGGAGGCCCGTTCACAACCTGAAAAGAACGCAACCCGCTTCTGCGCGTGCCGCGATTCGCCGCTTCTGCGCATGCACGTGACATCATTTTGTGCTTCTGCGCATGCACAAGCGGCGAACCCCGGAAGTAACCCTTTCTGGTACTTCCGGGTTGCCGCGGGACACAACCTGAAAACACGCAACCTGAAGCAAACGTAACATGAGGTATGACTGTACTGTATGTATTATTTCTCTAAAGCACATATCTTACATTACATTCCTTTGCACCTGTCCTTAATCTTCACACAAACATGCTTCTCCTTGTGGAATTCATGTCTGTGCTTCTCCTGTTGGATACAAGGGGTCTGGTGCCATGTGATGATCCAGAGCCTGGAAGTCCCCAGCTGAAACATGGGCTCAGCTGGCTGGCCTGGAGCATGCTTCCTTAGGCCTCTCTCTACCAATTTGCCAGGGAGCAACAGCAGGAGACAGCTTTTGCCCTCGCTTCGCAGAGGCCTCTGGTGGGCCACTGTGGGAAACAGGATGGTGGACTAGATCAAGGTTTCCCAAACTTTGGTTGCCAACTGTTCTCGGACTACAACTCCCATCATCCCTAGCTAGCAAAACCAGTGGCCAGGGATGATGGGAAATGTAGTCCAGAAAAATAGCTGGTGACCCAAGTTTGGGAAACACTGGACTAGATGGACCTTTGGTCTGAAGCAGCAGGGCTCCTTTTTAAGCCACTTTCAGCACCAGCCGACCGTCCGTAACATCAGGGTATTAATACTCAGCATGCTTTACAAAGTTTTTGCAAAGGGATATGGGATATGGGCGCTTTAAAGCAGAGTTTCTCAACCTTGGGTCCCTAGCTGTTCTTGGACTACAACTCCCAGTGTTCCCTGGCCACTAGGGATGATGGGAATTGTAGTCCCAACAACAGCTGGGGACCCAAGGTTGAGAAACTCTGCTTTGAAGCACTTACGGCTCAGTTGGCACGTAACACCAAGCCAAACTATGGCTCAGAGAAATGTGGACGCACCTTTAATCCTGTGCCTGCTGTGCTATGGTTTGGTTTAGCATATTGCCTAACCCCAGGCTCATGGTTTGCCTCTTCTAGACAAACTAGGAGCTGTAAAACAAAAGCAAACCTTGGATACAGCTCATAGTTTGGGTGGAGTGAGGCAAACCACAAGCCCAGGTTCAGACGACAGCCCAAGGCCAAACCATGGCTTAGCTCATCCGCAATCCAGAAGCCCAAGCATTTGAATAAAGCCATGGATTGCCTTAGTGTTATGTGCAAACAAGGTCACTGCGTAAACACTGAGTTCTTATATTTAGCATTAGCACTAAATGCCTATTTGTTAGTAAACATATGTAGACACTTTTTAACAGGCCACCCAGTGACTCGGAAAGGAGCCAAAGCACAGGCGGCTGTGAAGACAGAAGCTCTGCTTATTGCTATGAAGATCACGTCCTCCCCTGCTCATTCCGGTTGCAATCCAGAGCCATTAATTAATAGCGGTGGGAATTTTGCCACTTTGCTCAATGGAACGAAGTGATTGCACCTGCAGCGTTAAGGTCAGAGCCAAAGGTCTGGATTCATGTGATAAAGGTCCTTCCAGAGTGAAAACTCCCAATTTCATGTTCAGCATTGCGAGAACTACAGTAACTAAATTTCTGCACGCAATATTTGCGTTGCCAGCAGACTTGATTTTAAACACCGCTTATTTATTAAGATGAGGAAAGTAGCATAATTTTGGGGGGTGGTGAGGGAAATTATTGTTTATTTATTTTGCAGAAGCCTTCATTTATTTTTTAAAAAATTACAGGCTGCTTTTCACCAGGGAGGTCTCAAGCGGCTTACAACAACAAAATATACACAATTTAAAACATGAATGAAACCTCAAAAAATTTAAACGTCAAGAATTTAAAATCTAAAATAGAAGAGACCCGTAAAACATCTGAGAAGCCTTCTGGGTGCAAAGGCCTCCTGAAATAAAATGGTTTTGAGCTGGTGCCTAAAACTCAGTAGGGATGGTGCCTGCCTAACTTCTTGTGGGAGGGAGTTCCACAGAACTGGGCCCATAACATGAAGGCACAACTCTGGCCCATAGGCAACCAGAAACAGTGCTCCCCCTGATTATCTTGGTGACTGACTTGGGTTGTACAGGGTATGGAAGTCCTTAAGTAATCCTGAGCCTAAATTATTCAGTTTTCCCACGCTAGTACAAGAACGTTGAACCCACTACTTGGGCCAAGGTGGAGGAAGAAGTTGAGGAAAGAGGCAAGGGCAGCAGCGAAGGGCCAGGGGAAATAAAGCAATGAGCTCTAGGGAACGCTGAAGTCTCTCTCCATTTTGCCCTGGAAATTCTGTCGGTTGCAGAACGTGATCGCAGAATCTCACAGCTTTTCTCCCCTCAGGAGAAACAGAGGCTCAGCACTGGGGTTGAGGAGACCCAGTGGTGGAACCAATCCCAGTGCCTTGCCTGTGGCGATGCTGGTTTCGGCACGGGGGCTGAGCTACGTGCCTTTGCCCCCGTGCCGCCTACCCAAAGAGCCCTGGGCCCCTCCTGCCCCCTCTTTACAGGCTTGCCTGTCATCGCTGGACGCATACCTCTTCTCCACCGTGTTTCCTTGGCCCCGGTAGCAGCTTCTGAGCAGCTTCCCGGTGACGGCGCTGAACATGTGGTGCCGGAGGAAGGAAGCAGCGCGTACGGCCCTGTCGGTGTATTCCCGCTTGCCCAAGATGGCCCCACTCTGAGCAAAGCCGGAAATCATCAGCCCTGGGAGAGGAAGGGAGGCAGAGTCAGTGTGTCGCAGCGGCACCAACGTGGCCTCGGGCTCGACTGCCACCCCTCAAATGTGTTTGACGAAGAGAATGTGTTTCACTGATATTCAGCAGATGCGGAAGGCTGGCGTGGTGTGACATGCTGCTAACAGGCCCAAGTCACTTTCTCACCAAAATGGCAGCTCCCAAGATGGGTGAATGAAGGCAGGCAATCGTTCTCCAGGGCCTGACTTAGCACCAAGTGCACAGTCATGGTACCCCGTGGTGAAAAAATGCATCATCCTTCTACCCCATCCATAATGATGATGATGATGATGATGATGATGATGGATTTGGAAGGAGAGGCCAAACATTTCCCTCATATTGCCTCCGTGGAAGATGTCAGCTGGCAAAATATCTGCCCTGAGCCGCAGATAACCAGCCAGCCAGTCTCCACAGCTCTGAAAGCCATTTCTCCCTCCATGTTTTGTTTTTTAAATAAATAAATAAGCACACTCTTCCGAGCGGAAAGCACAAGACAATTTCCGAAAGGAGAATTCTGTGAATTCTGGAACCACTTTCTTGAGCACATACACACATTCTCTCCCAAGAGGCTGGCATGTTTCTCTACTTCTCCCCCCCCCCCCCCCCCCGCTGTATGTCTGTGTATCTTTTATTCCATAACAGACAGGGACGCCCCCTTTTATAGAATGTGAAAAGTCAAGGGTAATGCCGCAGCTGCACAGGTTAAAGGAAGATTATTTCAAAGCGCCTGTGAGGGGAAACAGGAGAAAGGTTCTGCTGCCCCCTGCTGAAAAATGGGGAGAAGAGTTTCAGGAAAAATTGTGGTCCTTTCCTCAGTCTAGAGTCTAGACTCTAGAGCTACCTTCTTGGGTGGAGAGTATACATCAAGGGCAAGAGAATAAGGAAGAAACAGTAGGCAGTTTTGCTCCTATCAGCAACCGTCCCTCCAACATCAGGGCATATCTGCTCAGCAGCTTGCATCATGGAAGAATTTATTTTAAGCTAATATACTGCCTGTGTGTTCCCACCCATTCACTCAACCTCTGTGCAGCCAATTGCATGTGAATGCATGGCAGTGAGCTCAGCGCAAGAGCAACCTCACCGTTCCAGGACGCCAGCATCTTGGTGTCCAGGTGGGGCCGTGGTCGCAGGCAACGAGCCTTGGAGAGCTTCTCCTTGCCTTTAGCAAGCAGCGTCTTCAGCTGCTCCAGCTGCAGTCCAAAGCGGGCCGCTGTGAGCTCCAGGGAATACTGCACAATCAGGACGTTTTTCCCTTTTAGCTCGTTATGAGGGTCCTGAAAGGAAAACCCAACAATGGAGAACAGGAAGGGACGGCATACTCTCCAAGTGAGACTTGGGTTAGCATCCCTAGCAGGCCCTGCCATTGGGATTACTCTAACTCACTGGTGAGTTGAGGCCAGTAACTGGGGCAACGTAGAATGAGTTGCGCCTCTAATGCCCATCCCATTGAATTGTTCCTTTTTCCTCCCTTGGTAACTTTGGTTTGGCAGGAGGAGCCAGAGGCAGGTAGGGGGGGAAAGGAGGAAACTAGACACAAAAGAAAGCCAAAAAGGAAAGGCATATACAGGGGAAATTAAAAGAGGATCCCATGTTGAAAGTTGGGGTTAAAAAGATGAATAAATTTAATGATATTTGGAATTCGTTTTTACAAATACCATAACAGATTAAGGTCTGGTTAACTACAATAACAATTTCCCCATTATTATTATTTTGTAATGTACACAGTATATTTTTTTGTCATTTTACATGGGTACTATTTCTTGTTTCTTCTTCTTTTTTTGTGTCTTATCTTTCTCGGTATAAAGTAAAATAAAATAGTTGAAGAATATTGATCTAACTCAGTGACAAGGAGGCAAGATGTGTCCCACAGTGCCTTTGAATCAAGACCACCATGTCCCCTCCTCTTATGGCTTAGCAGGGAATGGGGAGCTTCCAATGGGGCCACTGGGACTTTTTCCCCTCTTCTAAGAATAATTGGGGGCTGGGGGGTGAGGATCAGGCAGAATTGCAAGGCAAAGAAGTCAAGCAAGCAAAAGACTGAAAACACAGGTTGTAGACCTAGCCAAAGAGCCCCAACCAGGCCCTGTTGGCCAGGCTGCCTGCAGCCTCTTCCCACTTCCTTTTCTAAGGGGCAGCTGGGAGGCTGGAGCCAAAGGGAGCAGAGCAGTCCAAGTGACCTGGAGTGAGCTTGTGTTCCAGGGGGAGGAAAGCCAGGGGAGGATCGATTCCTGGCAGTCATGAGTAGTTATTGATAACTGTAACTCACTTATCTGAAATGTAAGTAGTGTTTCGTATGCAATGCCAAGACGCATAACCAAATGTTACTAGACAGATTACCATCTTTAGGGGTTAGCATGCTAAGGGGAAGAAGGATGTGAACAGGACATGCAATATCAGATCTTCCAGGGAGTGAAATCCTCTGCTGTCCCACATCATTAATGAAGCCCCTGCTTCACACCAGCTCTTCGGGTTGGTGCCTGATGTAAGAAGAATTCGGGTCTAGAGACTGCTGGTAAGCATTTTGAATTCCAAGATCTATAGGCTGCCTGAAGTTGGAAAGCCTCAATAGCTCCTCATCTATGAGTCAGGCAAAGTGCTCATCCTACCACCAGCAGAGGAAAAATTGGAGTTTCCCAAGCATCACAGGCACGTATTGGGCAGTGCCAGTGACATCGGGACTGATGGGAAGCACAATAATTCCCACCCAGGTTGTGCCTTCTCTCCCACTGCACCTTCATTGGATTCACATTGCCGTCCTCTTTAACTCCATAGTGATGCATGAAGACATCTGCCATGGTCTTTTCCTCTGGGATCCCTTCAATGGGGTCTGGCAGGTTCCACCGGATCTCCTCAGCTGTCCACACACAGAATGCACCCTCTTGCTTCTCTGTTGACTGGACTGTGGGGTAGGAATCCGCATCCTCTGCACTGTAGAACCCCCCAGACTGAAAAACAAAGCACCACTTATAGCAGACACACAGGTGGAATACACCAGTGATGGCATCATCAACCTAGTGAAAGCCTATCTGGGAATGGTCCAATTAAGAAAGTCTAGTTACTTTCACTGTCATGATCCTGTCCCAAAGCATGGAATTAAGGTACTAGGGGATTCTGTGCTGCCTTTGCTACAGCAGATTAAAACAGCTGCTCTCCTGGAAATCCCCTTTGAGAATACTTTTTTAGCAACGGCGCTGTGGGTTAAACCACAGAGCCTAGGACTTGCCAATCAGAAGGTCGGCGGTTCAAATCCCTGCGATGGGGTGAGCTCCCATTGCTCAGTCCCTGCTCCTGCCAACCTAGCAGTTCGAAAGCATGTCAAAGTGCAAGTAGATAAATAGGTACTGCTCCAGCGGGAAGGTAAACGGCATTTCCGTGCGCTGCTCTGGTTCGCCAGAAGCGGCTTAGTCATGCTGGCCACATGACCCGGAAGCTGTATGCCGGCTCCCTTGGCCAATAAAGCGAGATGAGCGTCGCAACCCCAGAGTCGGTCACAACTGGACCTAATGGTCAGGGGTCCCTTTACCTTTATCTTACACCTGATACACACGCCTGTATAGTAAAATTCCAGCAGCTGCTTTTTCTAGGCAAAGCAGCTTGGGGGAGGAGTAATTTGAATCAGAGAAGCAACAGAGGTGAGGAAGCTTAACCCTTCCCCTGTCCATCACACCCTCACCCAAAGCAGCTGTCAGAATTTGCACGTAACATGTGGTTTGGCCCTTGCAGCGATTATTGCTTTAAGGGTATTAGAAGTCTTTTTGTTTGAAGTCCTTTTATAACCCATCATGGACATTTTTAACATTGAAAGAAATTATCCTGTTTAAGCCTATCAGAGGGTACATCATTAAGCGTAGATCCCAAGCAAGTCCAGCTTTGCCCCAGGAAAAATGAACAGGAACAATGAGGAAAGGCTCTGGATTGGCTTGGTGGGAGGATGTGCTAAAGCTATGATATTTACACTCAAGGACTGAACCTGCTGCTGTTGCAACAGTTCCACATGGATGTCGGTGACTCAAAGTCCAACCCACATTTAACAGCAGCAAGACAAGACCCTGAGATGATAGCTTACCCCATCACTCAGATCCCGGGAAACGTAGAGCAGAATGTCTGCAACTATGTCTGCAAAGAATTCATCCCCAGAGATCTGTTTTAAGACACAAGGAAGATTGCATTCCAAAGATAACGTAATTGGGGGGTGGGGAAAAGGGAAAGGGAGCTTACGATTTAAAGATCAAATGTGGTAGGTGGGGAGAGAAGGATGGCACAAGATGTTAACCCACAATGGGATTAGCTTGGGCCCCATCTCTGGACCACAATACACATACACACATCACTGCTGGAATCAGTAGATACAGTTTAGATTGGCATCTCAACACTACTCAATGCAGTCTCAACAATCTCTGTGCAGCAGAACTGTTGAATACTGAGGAGTATTCACGCCCAGGTCATTCAGCCCCCAGTGCATTGGGGCAGCTGTTGCCTAGCAAATAAATGAAACACACTGGTTGTGAGGGACACATGCCCTCTTCTTGGCTCTGCTAAGATGTACGTTGCGTGCAAACACGTCCCTGCTATAAGCTCAGAAACAAACAACAACAAAATAAGTGCAGCTGATGGACCTGCAACTGATACCTGTCCGTATGGATTTCCAGTCCAATTTGTACACAACCTGGCCCCAAATGCCACACCGATCCCTTGCTAAAAACCCCCAGCAACAACCCAATAATGATATGCAAGAACTTGAATTTCATAGCAGGACTAACCCCAGAACTTTACACCTGCCTGTTCCTATTTGTCTGATCTGTAAGATTTATTCTTATAGGATTTCGGCTTTCCAGTTGCAGAATTTGGGACAGATGGACACAACTCCCACCTTTACGTAAATTTCTCTCAAAGCTGCTTTCTTTAAAAGGTGAATAAGTTGAAGGGTTGCTATCCCAGTGCCAGAAGCAGATGATCGGATGTGAAATGGGGCTACCCAAGATTATTTCAGGATACAGGGAAGCCAATCATCGGAAGGGAGAAGCAGCAGATGGGTAGTTTTCTGGCTTCAAAGCCCTTGTGGATTCCACAGCTGCAAATCCTGTTCAAACTGTTGAAATCTGGGGAGCCCGGTAATGAGCAATTTAAATTAGTGTGGAGGGGGAGACTGGCTCAGCATGAAAGCTCTCACCTCCAGCCATGACCACATCAGTAGCAACTCTTACACAGTGCCCAGCATGCTCTCAGAGGTGTCTACATAGGAATTTACCCCCTGGAGGTGGCTCTGGCCAGTGTGCCTCAAGAGCCCTCCAAGTCTCTTGCAATTAAAATCAACAGTACACAGCACTGCATCTGTAGACTATAAATAGATTTAAACGACTTAGAAACTCACAAAACATGTTACGACACAGCTAAAATATATGCGCCAGAATCAATGAGACATTCCTCCTCCCTACAAAAGCCTGGAAGAATGAACAATGTTGTTATAAGATGGGGGGCTGGTTTTGACTATGCCTTTGTGCCCAACCAAGCCTGTGGCTTTGTAAGATGGGAATTTGTAGCAGAAGGGACTGACCAAACCAGTCTCTTTGTTAAGGTAATGGGCCTGGGCAAGTCTGTTAGGCATCCATTTACATGTCTAAAAAGTTGGTGAAGGACAGATATGTTGCCATAGAGACAACTAACTAGTGATGCTCTTTCGAGAGAGGTTAATCTCTCCCACCAACACCTGTCTGGGAGCCACATCCTTTAGCAGGTAGGAAAACAATAGTCCAATAGTTTTAGTCTAGTCTGCTCTGGAACTGGGAGCTGAAAAGACACAGAGGCTATCTGTGCTGAAAGCTAAGCTACAGCTTTGGAGTGGAGGGCAGAAATCTATTGAGGAAGCAGTATCTGTTTGAAGAGTTAGTGCTGTGAGCCCTACCATCTTATGATCAGGTTGTATATCTGTGCATATAAAGCCATACATCCTAAAGGCACCAGTGTCTCTAGCAGCCTTCATTCCAAGGCAAGCAAACTCCCTGGAGTCTCTCATTGCTCAGAGATTAGGGTGCACACAACAATATTTTTACAACTCTCTATAGAGCTCTGACAGAACAAACCTGGCAAAACTCTCCCGGGAGGCTATTCTGCAGGGAAGGTGCCACCAGAGAGAAGGCCCTGCCTTCAACATAAACAGAGAGGAATTAGCTGTAGGCATGATGCAGGAGGGAAACAGGGGTGGGGAGTTGCAGACAGTATCATATGCATCACAGGAGACAGTGCAGGAATGAAAAGGCATCGCTACTTCCATTTAAAGGAGGGATGGCCAGCCTTCAATACTGGAGCACTGTATCTTTAACAGGTATGCAGAAGAGAACATTTCAGTTGGCCCAGCTTGTAACATCACAGTCCCACAGGAGCCCAAAACACTGTGCCTGCCAAAATTCAGCTTGGCTATTAAATGTCCAGAAACTCTAATGCTGCAAGACTAGACCTCCCCTTGAAATTGCTCCTTAAAATTTATTCACTACTATAAATCCAAAAAATGTTATAATGGAATTTTAAACCCCCAAACAGGCATAGTTGTTTATGCTTCTGCTTAAATTATAAACACAAAGAGACCGAGAGTATATAAAATGTGCCAAGTCAGACACAGTAAAACCAGAAGGCACATCATTAGGCTTATATGGTGAGACCCTTAACTTGTAATCCTCAGAAACCATACCAAGATTATTATTTTTTAAGGATCCAAGTAGTTCATTTCCTTACACACTCAGCATTCCCAAAACTAGTGGGGGAAACCCTCTGCCTCAGCTAAGCCACATATTCACTGAGAGATATAAGTTTTTGTCTCGGCACCGTTTGAAAGCTTAGTGACTCCCAACAGCTGACTCCCTCAGGACCATCCTAGGCAACGTATTACATGTATGGTCGTATTGATTCATTTCTCCTCAGAAAGAAAGAAAGAAAGAAAGAAAGAAAGAAAGAAAGAAAGAAGCAGACATGGGCCCTCTCAGTCTGGATCAGGCCCAGAGAGCAAATTGATTTAATGCACCCCACTCCTGCAAACACATCATCACTCTGCTTTCCCGACAAATATCCTCCCTGCCCCCTTGCAAGGTGCTACTTGCTCCAGAAGAGAAACTGCTATTTGGGCCCACAGGCATTCTGCAGCCTGAGGGGCAAGATGGCATCTCCCCACAATTTCACGTACAGAAGCCGGCTGGACTGGCAGCTGAACCTTCTATACTGGCAACACGGCAAGGTGTTACACCCAAGGGCAGCAGGCTAGCTTAGGGTGCGCATGGCAAGTTGTGTGTGGCTTGCCCAGCTCCGTCCTCCTCCAGCACCAAGGCTCCCCTTGGATAAAACAAAATGGAACCTTCTCTCCATGGTCAAGTGCTCTCCGTCCCAATTTCTAAGGAAGAGGAGCACAGCGGTGGCTGGACTTGCTTGTGGAACTGTTGTGTGGAAAGCAGCACTGAGAGAGGCAGGCGCCTGAGATTCCCTGGGAGGGGCAGCAAATTATTTCCATCTCGGAGCATCCTTGCCACAGTGCAAACATTAGCAGCCTTTGCCCATGTGAACCATGTCTCGCTTCTCTCTTCCCTGCTCTCCCCCCCCCCGCAACAACCCTCTGTAAAGCTCCGCCTGTTCCACAAAGCCCAACTTTTCATTAACACTCCGCTCTCAGTTTTTGTTAACGCATCTGAGGTGCCATGTAACTGCCAAGAACAGCTACAGGAAGAAAGGAAGGCGTGGACCCTCACCACCCCCCGCCTGCCCACCACCAAGTGTCATCCTCTCCCTCTGTTGCCATAGATGGCCTACAAAAAACAACAACAAACGACTCCCTTTCCTCTCCTCTGCATGAAGGCACGAGTCCCTGGATGCGGGAATCAGGCCCAAGAAGCCCAGTGTTTGTATTCTTCCCACCAAACCTCCTGCTTTTCGGCCGGCGAATCACATTTACAGTGGTACCTCGGGTTACATACGCTTCAGGTTACATATGCTTCAGGTTACACACTCCGCTAACCCAGAAATAGTACCTCGGGTTAAGAACGTTGCTTCAGGATGAGAACAGAAATCGTGCTCCAGCGGCACGGCGGTAGCAGGAGGCCCCATTAGCTAAAGTGGTGCTTCAGGTTAAGAACAGTTTCTGGTTAAGAACGGACCTCTAGAATGAATTAAGTACTTAACCCAAGGTACCACTGTACCTCCATGTCATCTCAGCGATAGGCCGAAAATGTGAGGAGGTTAAGAAGCGAGGGCCGGATTCAACTAAATCACTGCGCTGGAAGAAGGAGCTTTCTTCTCTGCCTTCTTGCTTTTGCCACGCTCAGAGAGGGCAAGTGAATTACAGCAGAGGGCCAGCAGAGCCAGGAAACACTGGTGGTTGACTGTGAACCTCAGCAGGTGCCCAACAATGCTGCCCCCTGGTGCTGGCACAGCAGCGTCATCATCCCAGCATCATCATGCTCTGCTTCCTGCCTGCCTCTTTTGCCGAGATGAGTGCTGTTTCCTCTGGCCTTAACTAATAAGGAGGGGACTGCAAGGTATCATTGAGGCAAAAATCTGAGCTGAGGAAGTACCTGGAATGCCTTGGCGTAGGCTGCTGCCAGCTGCCCCTGATCGTACAGCATCTTTTCAAAGTGAGGCACGTGCCAGCGCTGGTCAGTGGAGTAGCGATGGAACCCCTGCGGCAGAGAGAGGGGAAGAAACGTCTCGTCACTTCTGCCCAGTTGTAACTGTGGTCAGGTATCCCATGCCTGGGAGAGGGGCAGAGAACTCTCAATTCAACAGACTAGGGCAGCCTTTATCAACCTGTGGGTCCCCAGATGTTGTTGAACTACAACTCCCATCACCCCTAGCTAGCAAGGCCAGAGCTCAGGGATGATGAGAGTTGTAGTCCAACAACATCTGGGGACCCACAGGTTGAGAACCGCTGGACTAAGGTATCCAGCAAAGGGGTCAATGGACCTGGTGGTGATTTGAAGCCACCGAGAACAACCAAGCCTGAAGTGGTGTGATGCTCATCCACAGGAGAACTGCCACAATGTCGATAATCCACAAGGGAGGAGGGGATCACGTGGAACCTTATGCACCACTTACTGCTAGATACAAGTGAAAGCTGGAGCAGGCCATGCACAACCGGGCCTGCTGCAGATACACCTCTGTCCCTTGGAAAGATTTCCAGAAGATTATCCTTTCTATACCTTGCTAGAATCTGACTGAACATGATTTAGTTTGGGTGTATCTTGGAATTCAGCTTTAAAATAAACCACACACACACACACAAACAGAGGGATCTAAAAATTGTTGGGTAATGGTGTTTATAACCAAGTTGACCCTACACAAATGAATGGGATGAAATATATAAAATGACTTTGAATTGGACCAGTTTCTTCAGTAAAATACTGCCTGCTGTTAAACCCAAGAATCTCTTGGGTACACCTCTGTAACTCAGAAAGATGCAACACTTTACATCTATTTCCAGCAGCACTTTACAGCCATTTCCGGGCATTTTTTTAGTTTTACACGGCAACACTGCATCTGTTATTACCTTTTCTCAGATCTTCCTTTCTCTGAAAGTGGGTAGTTGAAAAAGAATATGGAGTGATGAGCAAAATCAGGCAGGTGGATGGACACAGAACTTGTATGTCAAGGAATGGAGAATGGCACACGGATGAAAGTCCCCTTGTGAAAATCATGAAACCACTCAACTCACACTGCCCCCACCCCTTCATACCTGGGCAATGTGATCATGAACCCCGCCATAGGCCATCATCTTGAGGGTGTGCAGGGCCATCTGCAGTGCCCGAGCCCCTTCAGTAGTTGACCGATGATGAGCCCAGTAAGCGAAGAGGAAATTCATGTTGACTAGGATACAAATAAGCAGGAAAGTAATGAGCCCTGGTCAATTGTTTATGCAGCGCTGCCTCCTCTTATGGCTACGATGGGGAATCGCTTTGCAGGTGTTCCTGGACTCCAACTCCCATCATTCCTGTGACCACAGGCAATTGCTGGCTTGGGACTGATGGGAGTTGGAGTCCAACAACATCAGGAGAGCCACACATCCCTGAGCTACTCAGATAGCTTGACAGGAAGATCTTAGACTAACCTGGAGTAGGGAATTTGGGAGACTCCGAGAATCCACCATATTCTTCATCATAAGACTCTGACAGCTGCTGGAAGCACCTGCTCATCACCTCCTTTGAAGATGGGGGTGCTTCCTCCCCGCGAGCACCAACATCAGTCCTGGCTAACAGCGCAGACAGGATTTTCTGGCTGTTTTCCATAAGGCTAGTTTTATTCCGCTTCCACTGGGGAGGTAGGCAAAAGGAAAAAGTCAAGTCATCATTTTGCTAGTATTCACTCACACCTTTTGCCTCACACAACGACCTATCTCGTCCCCCCCAAAAAAGTGCCAATCATTTCCCACCCGCCATTTTAAAGGAGTTTTCAAATATCAAAAGCAGTGTGGCTTGGTATAACTCAGTACAGTGGCAGAAGGGCTGTTTCTCTTCTCTAGGAGTCCACATTTTCCCACTCGCGTGAACAAGGCCCTGAATGGTTCTCAGGTATTACAGTTGCCACTGCCACACGACGGAAGCATCACAGAACAGGCCCCAAAATGTCTGCTTATACACTTTTAGCCACAAAAACGTTTGCCAACGTATTGTTCATTAAAACTAGGTTCCCAGATGCTTCCATCAGGCACACACTAGACTGTAAACGAGAAAAACATTGTTAATGCCCAATTGTAATTACCCCATAGCAAATTCTATCCATGTTGGTCAAATGTGACATTAACCAATTCCTATTAACCAAGTTCTCTCTCCCTAATTCATCTTGCCCTGAATACTCGCCCCCAAGTGACAAAATCAGTTCACATCCCCTGCTCTAAAAAGCCTTTAGACGAAAAGTTCAGTCCCAGCCAGAAGTGGATGATATGAAGAGAAGAAGAAGAGGAGTTTGGATTTGATATCCCGCTTTATCACTACCCAAAGGAGTCTCAAAGCGGCTAACATTCTCCTTTCCCTTCCTCCCCACAACAAACACTCTGTGAGGTAAGTGAGGCTGAGAGACTTCAAAGAAGTGTGACTAGCCCAAGGTCACCCAGCAGCTGCATGTGGAGGAGCGGGGAAGCGAACCCGGTTCACCAGATTACGAGTCTACCGCTCTTAACCACTACACCACACTAGCTCTCATGTTTGGGGCACTGCCACTCTCCTGACACCACTGCAGCTTACCTGAGTGGGACTTGGGCAAGGCAGGGGCAAGGACGGGGTTGCACAGATGCACGGGGGGTGGGGTGTCTGATTGGGCTCTGCTGGTGTCACCCTGAACCGATGAAGCACAGTGGTGCCAGCATCAGGAGGACAGCTCTGGGGCTTTGCCCCAGCACACAAGCCACTATGAGTCAGGGACTGGACAGAGGAGGAGTGGTGAAGACCGCCTCCCCAAGCTGAACCTACCAGAGAAGAGGAAGACAGTATAGATTTACAACAGTGGTTTTCCGGAGGTCATAGCTCAGAGGCAGATGAAGTATAGATTTACAACAGTGGTTTTCCAGAGGTCATAGCTCAGAGGCAGATGAAGAGCAAAGTTGGGAAATAATGGGAGAGGAGGAGGCAGAGCCGGAGCAGCTGGCTGACACGTTATCACTAGAAAGCATTCCATACCCGCCCCCCTTCTCCCAGAACCCAGTGGGCATTGAAAGTAGGAGAGCAAATTAGCCCAGAAATGGAAGCAAGAAGAAATTCTGACGAAAGAAGAATGGCAGACAAAATTAATGGACTACACAGAATTAGACAAAATGACAGGAAGGATTTGAAACCTGCAGGACCAGAGATTTACAGAAGATTGGAAGAAATATACGAACTATTTGAAAAGCAACTGTAATCAATAAATTACGCTAGTAGGACTACAAGAAGTTTTGTAAGGAGAAGTATATGAAATATTGCAAAGTAGGGAAAGAATAGAGATATTAGTTACGAGATTTAAAGGTAATAGTGAATGTGAGAAAATTTTCAGACATGATTGATGGAAGTCAAAAAAATTGTATAAGATGTAAAAGTATGTTTAATTACTGTTGAAAATGATATGTTAAAAAAAGTAAAAGAAATATATATATATATATATGAAAGTAGGAGAGCAAAGGGCTTGGAGACAAATGACCCTAAGCGGCCACTGTAAGGTGGGTTGTGCTGTTGACGACTGAGGAAGTGGAGAGAACGGGGAGGTGGAGATTTACTCAGAGCAACACCCATTACTCCAAGAGGCTGCATTTCTAAGCCTCTCTCTGTGAATATTGAATAAAAGATATTGGTAAGAACTTTTCCTGTCTTATCTATTCCCAGCAGCCTACCATGGGAGGATCGGATTCCCTGATGCCTGACACTATGGGAACGAGTACAGTGTGGTCCCCGGTGTACTGCTCCAGTGATGACCTCAACCTATGCCATGACCTAGGATGCCGGACTCCATACCTGCTCTAGGATGCGAAGCAGAACGGTCCGAAAGCCAACCTGGTAAATTCCATCCTCGGGAGGGAAATAGGTCCCGCCTACAAATGGTTTGAGATCAGGTGTTAGCCACACACTCATGGGCCAACCTCCACCACTGCTGGTTGCCTGCAGGAGGAAAAAAAAAAGATATGACTCCCTTCAACAGTCTAGGAGCAACAGTCGTTTTCCATTTGCTATACTCGTTCCTGCTCCCCACCTGCACAAAGGCCATGTAGACTTTATCAACATCCGGCCGCTCCTCCCGATCCACCTTGATGCACACAAAGTTGTCGTTCAGGATCTGGCCAATTTCTTCATTCTGGAAGGATTCCTGCTCCATCACGTGGCACCAATGGCAGGTCGAGTAGCCAACTGAAAACAAACGCCGGCGGTTTAAGAAAGGCTCGCCGAAGGAGAAGGCCCTGCTGTACCCAGGGAGGGGTGGGGGCCAAGAAAAGTCAAAACAGAAGAGTATATAATTCAAGCAACTCAGCAGGCTAGGACAAGGAGTTGGCTTTAAGAAAGAGCTAGCCAACCTTGGTGTACTACAACTCCCATCATCCCCATCAACAGACTTGCTGACTGGGGCAGAAGAGAGTTGTAGTATGACCTCGTCTGAAGGACACCACACTGGTAGTGCCTGCTTTAGCAAAAAGCACACAGGTTTTGCTATCCAAACACAATGCATTCTCAATAAATTGATTGTTAGGCGAGCATCTGTCTAACGAATGGATGATTTCCATTTATTCCTAAGGGGAAATTTCTAATGCATTGTGAGCCACAGAATTTTGACCCCAAAATGAGGAGAAAACCTCTGAAAGCTTGCAAAAGGCAATTATGGAAGGGGAAAATGCTCCCTTATTTTGTCTGATCTCTCCCCCTTCCTTCCCAACCATAGTTTCTGGCAAAACAGCTGCCATGTACCAGCAAAACCCAAAAGGTAATGTTTATTTAAGGCTGCTTAATTGCACGCACTGCACGTACTACACGCACTTCCAGCTGTTTGGATATCTGAATCTGCAGTGTGTGTAGCAAAGTTTGAGCACTAATTCCTCATGTTTGGATAAGTGAATTTTCCTATAACAAGCATTTTGCTAGTGGGACCTGCATGTACAAACATGAGACCAAACGGAGAGCTGCCCTTTCATGGCTCAATGTTGGCTATAAACGATGCAAGGCTTCTAAACCCCAGCAAAGTGACCTTTTGGAAGAACGTAACTAGAACACTTCTAGCCTGGGAAATAGAAGAACAAGCAACTGAGAATGTCTAAGCAGATGTTTCTATAGGAGACGTAGCCAATGTGGTGACCTCCAGATGTCGTTGAGCTATAATTCCCATTATTCCCAGTCAGCAGTGCCAATGGCAAGGGATTATGGGAGTTATAGTCATAATACTTGGAAGGTTATCCCCATACTATAGTAAACTTCTATAAGTTAAGTTGCTTATAATGTAAATTCAAAAAGCAGGAGGAGGTCAAGGGAGGGAAAGAAATATTTTTAGATTCCACTCCTCTGCACACTTATTTTTGAGTAAACATGCATAGCCCTGTGCTGTTAGAATTGCTTAAAAGAAGAAATCCAAGACTCCCAGTATTACTCTAACATGTACCCAAGCTCCAAATCCCCATCTGCTTGAAACTCAAATTGGAGCAATTCCCAGATACCGGATCTGCTCCTCCACTAGTAAATTTATGAGCTTCACAAGGTAGGTAGGCTGAGTAGCTTATCCTCACAAGTATTTCCTGTGCTCTTCTTTTGCAGATGCAAACTACAAGGCCAGGAAAAATACTGCCCCGCCTTCTCCCAGAAAGCAGCTCATTGAAAGCAAGGGAGCGCCCAGCAGATGAGGACCCAATTTGGACGATATTTATTCCTCCAAGCGCAAACATTTGTTTCATGTTTCAAGCAGTTTTCAAGTAAGCATTGTCACTGCGCAGCAGCCGTCCTCTCAGGCTGCAGCAGATGGAGAGGAGGGAAGCAAGGCTATTTCATGGGCCCTGCTGAGAGACCAGCTGCCTTTGACTGTTCCTCAGCTGAAACCTAGCCATAGCCATTCTGCCAGGCTACCTGGGCAGCCTCCATGCCAGCTGGTTGCTACAAGAACTGTAACTATCAGAGCTGGTGCCAGAGTCTGCTTGTTTTCCCCTTCTCCCTCCCCATCCCTTTTTCTTTTCATGTCGTGTCTTTTAAGCTTGAAAGCAGGGGTTGTTTCCTCACTGTTGCTTTTTCATTTGTATGTAAGTCACTCGGGAGCGTTTTCAGCTGAAGAATGGAATAAAATTAAAATGAGGAGAAGGAGAAGGAGAAGGAGAAGGAGACATTCTTCTCTATGCTTTTAAGAACTCACAGATATGTGCATGTGCTTTTTAAAGTCGTAAATGTGCATGTAGGGGTAGCATAAAACGAAGAAGTTCATTTGTTACCAGATAGAAATATCAGCTTATCTTCTCTCTTTGCTTTATCAAAGGCTTCCTGACCCCAAGGATACCTGAGGGGAAGAGAAAGAGGAAAAATATGCCAGGATTTATGTTTATAATCACTCAAATCAATATGCCTATATTTCATGCAAGCAGTTGATATTAAGCAGTTCATTGATTAAACCCTGATCCTTCCCATTACACACAAGGCCTTTTCAGTTGCCACTATGTCTATAGATGATGTGTTTGCTACACTGCTATTACCACACCCCAGAAGGGACGCAGGTGGCGCTGTGGTCTAAACCACTGAGCCTCTTGGGCTTGCTGATTGGAAGGTTAGCGGTTCAAATCCCTGTGACGGGGTGAGCTCCTGTTGCTCTGTCCTAGCTTCTGCCAACCTAGCAGTTTGAAAGCACACCAGTACAAGTAGATAAATAGGTACTGCTGCGGCGAGAAAGTAAACAGTGTTTCCATGTGCTCTGGTTTCCATCACGGTGCTCCGTTGCACCAGAAGCAATTTAGTCATGCTGGCCACATGACCTGGAAAACTTTCTGCGGACCAACACCGGCTCACTCGGCCTGAAAAGCGAGATGAGCACCGCAACCCCACAGTCACCTTTGACTGGACTTAGCTGTCCGGGGGTCTTTTACCTTTACCATTTACCTATAGACACACCCAGCTGTGGAGGCCAAAACACCTAGCTGATCTCCTAGCATGTTAGGGGGGGCTGTTACTGCTGAGGATCATTTGGCAGAAGACTAGCTATACTTACTTAGGATTGTTGGTTTTAAATCCCCATGGACCGCTAGAAATTAGATGTAGCTCCTGGGTGTTGAACAACTATAGGAAGCATCTCACTTCTATTCTGCAAGCACTTTGGGGGGAATCATGTTGTACAACAGCAGATTTAGAGGCTCTAGTTCCATAGTCAAAACTGCAGAAGTATTGCAGAACATGGGGCAGGTGTGGATGCTCACATCTCAACCAAGTTGGAACAAGCCTTCTGCCCACAAATCCCTTCTCACAAGGGCAGGAGCCATGAGGTTTCGTGAGCGGGCAAAAAGGCTTACTAAGCCATGTTTTAACAGTTTCAGTGCAGTCAGAGACGGAGCTTAAGCCTTGAAAAATAAAGCACAAACATGTTTCTGATCTTCAGTAGCATTGTAAGTTTGTGTACTCAGCTCAGGGTAGGAAGTCAGTGCCCAAAGCCAAACAAACGTCACATAACTCACTTATTAGTTGTGTATCCATTCGTTTCAGTTATGCCCTATAAGAAGATGTACTCAGCGTAGTGTACAGTAAGAGAGATCATCATATACATTTTTTTTTTAAGGACAATGGTAACCGGAACTCAAAATAGCAGCAGCAAGGACTGAGTCGCATAAAAGATCATTCAAACAATGGAAAAATCATACCAAGAAGAAGAAGAAGAAGAATTAAGTTTTCAAAAATCTGTTTAGGGGGTAGTAAGCATTGTCAAAACCAACAATCCTAAGTAAGTATAGCTAGTCTTCTGCCAAATGATCCTCAGCAGTAACAGCCCCCCCTAACATGCTAGGAGATCAGCTAGGTGTTTTGGCTCTACATTCCTAAGTTTTGTTTCAGTAGACTACAGAAAGTGTTAAGGAAGAAGCTTCCTGGAAACAGTCTGTTTAGGGGGAGACAGAAAGAGGTCATACAGCACCATGTAGAAGCAAAGGCGAAATGAGGTGGAGAATAGGAGGCTTGGGAGCAGTTGAGAGTGGGAAAGGAAGGCTCTATTTCCTGCAGAAAAGCATCCATGAAATTCCGAGTTTGTTTTTCCTAAAGTCCACCCAACATGCCTCCCTCCTCTCAGCCCATGAAAAGAAAGCATCTCTTACCAGTCAACAGGGTTATGGGCATGCTGAAGGAGGTAAGGAGACTTCTCGTAGATCAGACGGTTCGTGGGACGAGCAGTGCTAGACTGGCTGCCCTTCCCTCCCGTGGCCATGGCCAAGGCTGCTCTCAGTTGTATAGATCTGCAACACCAAACACAGACAGAAGGCTATTAGCTAGGCTAATCCCCATAGCGCTAAGATCTGGATTAGCTCCAGTGCCAGGCCTGTCTGTGAGGCCGACACACCTCTCAATGAGATCAGCATCTGCACAGACTCGGGTCTGCATTATATTAGTAAACAATGTAGGCTTCTCTGTCTGAAGAAGCAAGCCTAGGACTGCGAGCAATGAAACTGAAGCCTGGGGCTATCCTCAGGGGCCTGCTGCCAATCCCAAGGTATACCATGCCTGTTGACTTCAGGCACAGAACCTCTCTTGGGGTGGAGCTCCCTCCTGGAGGAGGCCTATGGCAGCAAGTGTTGTTGTGGTTGTGAGGGAGCTGCGCCAAAGCTGAAAGAAAAGCGTCTCTCCTTGTCCAGTGATTCAGCTGCTGCACGACAGGGATTTTCTTATGTTAGGTTCACAATACCAGCTTTGGTAAAAGGGACGCGGGTAGTGCTGTGGTCTAAATCACTGAGCCTCTTGGGCTTGCCAATCGGAAGGTCGGCGGTTCAAATCCCTGTTATGGAGTGACCTCCCGTTGCTAAGTCCTAGCTTCTGCCAACCTAGCAGTTCGAAAGCACACCAGCGCAAGTAAGTAAATAGGTACTGCTGCGGCAGGAAGGTAAACGGCGTTTCCATGCGCTTTGGTTTCCATCACAGTGTTCCATTGCACCAGAAGTGGTTTAGTCATGCTGGCCACATGACCTAGAAAGCTGTCTGTGGACAAACGCCGGCTCTCTCAGCCTGAAAGCGAGATGAGAGCCGCAACCTCATAGTCATCTTTGACTGGACTTAACTGTCCAGGGGTCCTTTACCTTTTTTTTTTTTTACCAGCTTTGGTTGATTGGAGCAAACTTTGGCTATAGCCCAAGACATGCAGAAGTCCTGGCACCTGCAGGTAGAGCTAAGAGTATCTCTTCCCTGAAGCCCTACTGAGCCACTGCCATGTGCCATTCACAGCCTTCAGTTATACCTCATCCATCCTCCCTCCCTCCCTCGCCTTTATTTACAAGACCTTCCACAAACACATCTCCTCTTTATTGCTCCCAAGCTTTCCGCCAATGTATACATTTTCTCCAAATTATTATCTCTGTCGTATGTTACTATAATGCACTCGCAATAGGCCACATGCTCATAATTCCTTGGCCCAGGAATGTCTTGATTCTAAAGTATTCATTATCACTTACACTGTGTTTAAAAGCATTGTGCAGAGATTAAAAGGTAAGACTATTCCTGTCCACAGGCTCACAGTCTAATAGGCACAGTACAAAAGGAAAAGGGAATGGAGAGGGATGAAGACAGCAAAGCAAATTCAGGTGCCAGTTCCTGAAGCTACAGTTGAGATCTAAAGGAGAGTTCTAAGAGCAAACAGCCCCACAGGAAATTGAAGGTACACAACCAAACTGGACTACGACATCAAGCTGTCTCCTCTTTAAAGCTGCCACACATCTCTCATATTCAGATATCCGTTATTTCTAAAGCAGCACAGCTTCACTTAATGTAAATAGATCTCACATTTCAGAACAATCATAGTTCTGTTAAACACGGATAAGTAGAAAACGCCTTGCAGACTCCCTACTGTTGCTTCTATTTAAAATTTGATCGGGAAGCCTCTCTCGTCTCTTCCTTAAAGTCACTTGGTTACCCTTGCCATCACAAGGAAACCACACCAGAGATGCGGATTTTCAAAATATTGTTGACTCCACCCACATTCCGGAAACGTGATTTGTGTCTAACCAATCAGGATTCACTTTTCCTGCAGAGGGTGGAGCAAGCGCAGTCTTGGAAAAGCTTCAGTTCAGCTCCTTTGAAAGGAATGAAGCAAATACAGCGACAGTTTTAAAGTATTTCGGGAGACTCAACACTACATTATATATCTCATAGGATGTATCTTAAGGCTATATGTGTCATGTTTTAGGTCTAAACCTCAGGTGTTTTACATGTATACACCTTTTTAAAAAGGACCTTGTGCACTTAACAAACAGGTGTCTTCATCTGAATGTATGGTTAGGGATACACCTGCATCACAGACTATACTGTATTAAGTTACATATTATTTTGCAAAATGGGTGTGGAATATATTCATGCATACTGTTAATTCTTTATAGTATTTCTGTCTTTAATGTAATCGATAAAATTTGTACGAATGAGAGAAGAATGGGTGAATCTTGGGAAAGGTAGCTCTGCAAAATTACCAAAGTCAGGAAAAGCAAGTTCCATTGACTGGTAGCTATAAACAGGACTTTGATTTAGGCAAATCATCAGATTAAAATTGGGAGATGAAACTGCATGTTCCTGCACAGTTGCGTCCATTTGCCTAGATCCTAAAGGCCCCATGGATGACAGAGACCATGACCTTTGAGTTACATAACCAAAAAAGGCCTTGCAATTCTGAGGTCAAGAGGGAGGGGTGTGTGAAAGATGATACAAAGATCTTGGAATCCTGAAAAATTTCCAAGTCAGCTTTGCGGTCCCGAAAATATCTCCAATCAAGGCTGTGCCACATAATGAAGAGGTTGAGCTGAAGGTATTAAAAAACGGTGGAAACTAGCCATCTTAGGGTGAAACCTCTGCAGTACTCCACTCTCTCCAAGTGATTAAGCTGGCCACTTAGGGAGAGCAACAGTCTCTAGTAACTATATTCCTTCAGAACATGTGTAAATGTGTCATAGGAAGGAGTGCAGTGGATGTATAGCACAAGATCCAAGTGTCATATTGCAGGCACTCTAAGCGATAGGTAGGTGTGGCTAGAGATCTGGGAGCAGCAGGAACTGTAAACACAATGTTGTGTATTGAGTCAAAGGATTTTATATCTGTATTATTATTGTCTGTAATTGCATTAGGGTAAAGTAACTGCCTTTTGGTTCCAGAGGGTACAGCTACTATTGGTTCATTTAAGCTGCTATATTTGGATCCTCTGTCTTATTGGTTGCCTCCAAAAGGCAGGACTGTGATTGCCTGTTATTGTTCCCTCCAAAATGTATCCCTTCTAGCTAGTTCCCTGTCCCTATAAATGTAGCTCTCCCCTCCTCAGGTCTTAGTTTTGTTGCTTTAATAAAGAAGTGTTACTAGAGAACTGTCTCCAGCATATTATGTCAAGAGAGCTGAAATCACAAACCCCACGTCACAACAACTGGCGACGAGGATGGGATCCGGAATGCTGAGGAGCGGTTAAACGCAGCCCTGCCTCAGAGTCCGGATTGTAGCTAAGAACAAGACTCACTGGCCAGCTGAGAAGACGACCCTGCCCACAGGACAATGGAGAGTCCAAGGGTATTGGAGCCCTTCCACCATCAGAGCCCCACACGTGGGAAGACTATGTCGAACGCTTCGAGTTCTTCGCAGTGGCTCAAGGGATCACCGATGCCAGCAAAAGAAGGGCCACATTCCTGAACTACTGTGGGCCTGAGACCTTCAAGCTGGCCAAGGCATTGCTTGCCCCAGCGAAGCTAAGTGAGACATCTCTCAAAGATATTCTTGCCTGCCTAACAAGCCATCTAGCGCCTACTGAGACCAAGATGGCCCGGCGGATGGAGTTTCATAAGAGGCAGCAGCGTGCTGGGGAGTCTGTATCTGCATTTCTAGCTGAACTGCGGAAGCTCGCTCAGCACTGTGACTTCCAAGATCTGGAAGAGACTCTCCTGGATCGGTTTGTCAGTGGTCTGAGCAGCAAGAAAGCCAGAAGACGCATTGTGGCTAAAGAAGAGGTTACCCTTGCTTCAGCCTTGAAGAAGGCCACCGCCACGGAGAATTATGAAAGAGAGGAGCTTGATGCCAGTTGCAGGGCCCCTAAGCCACAGATAGAAGCTGCGCATGCCATGGACGAGCTAGAGGCTACTCCGAGCCAGAGCCCAGTCCGTGGGGTCGAGTCAGTGCGTCAGGCCTGCACAGTGCACAAAGATCACCGAGGCAGGTGCCCTGGTTGTGGCGGAAACCATGAGCGGAAGAGTTGTCGTTTCCGGGATGCTATGTGCCGGACGTGCGGAAAGACAGGTCACATCGCCAGGGTCTGTAGATCAGCGGCGTTGGGAGCGACAGGAGCACCTAGACTGGAGCATCGCAGACTGCCCACAGCAAACCATGTTCTAAAGGACTGCCACTACGTAATGGAGATCAACGGGAGGGTCGTGCAGTTTCCAGCGCAAGGCAAGGCACACGTCAAGGTGAAGATTGAGGGTCAGCTGTGCGACATGGAGGTGGACTCCGGATCGGGATTCACTATCGTGTCGGACCAGACCGTGAGGACATTCTTCCCCAGGGGTAAGTTGCCCCCTCTGGAGCCCTTCCCGGCAACTTTGCAGTCATACTCAGCGGGCCGCATCCATGTCATGGGAATGTGTGCCGTGAGAGTACAGTTCCGGGACAAACAGGCGGTACTCAAACTGGTGATTGTGAAGGGCAGTCGCCCCAGTCTCCTGAGCACTGACTGGTTCCCTGCCCTGGGACTGAGTATATCAGGGCTTAATTCAATCCAAACCTGCCCTGAGATGAGCGAGGCTTTATGCAAAGAATTTGCTGGTCTCTTTAATGGAAAACTGGGTTGTTATAAAGGGCCCCCAGTTGACTTCAAATTGGACCCTGGGGTGGCCCCAATCCGACTCAAACCAAGGCGAGTGCCATTTGCGCTGCAACCCAAGATCGAAGCAGAGCTGGATAAATTGGTCAAGCAGGGAGTTCTCTCACCCGTGGACTCTGCTAAGTGGGAGACTCCAATCGTCACGCCCCTTAAAGCAAATGGGGAAGTCAGGATCTGTGCTGATTACAAATGTACTATCAATAAGGCACTCAGGGGAAACTCATACCCCATTCCAGTTGTATCACATCTGTTGGCTAAACTGGCTGGGGGCAAGGTGTTCGCCAAAATTGACCTGGCACAAGCTTACCAACAGCTGCCAGTAATCCCACAATCAGCGGAAGCACAGACTATTGTCACACATAAAGGGGCGTTCAGAGTTAACAGATTACAATTTGGAGTTTGTGTGGCCCCAGGGATTTTTCAAGGGCTCATGGAACGCCTGTTAAGAGGTCTGCCGGGGGTCTTGCCATTTTTTGATGACGTTTTGATTGCTGGAAAAGACCCACAGGAACTGGTTGCGCGTGTCCGTGCAGTGTTGCTCAAGTTCAAGGAGGCGGGGTTGCAACTAAAAAAGGAAAAATGCAGTTTTGGGGTGCCAACTGTGGAATTCTTGGGGTTTAAAATTGATGCATCAGGCATCCACCCCACAGATGCTAAGGTTAAGGCCATCATCGAGGCACCACGACCACAGAACAAGACGGAGTTGCAGTCATTCCTGGGACTTATTAACTTTTATCATTCATTCTTACCCCAGAAAGCTTCGGTAGCTGAACCATTACATAGACTGTTGCAGAAAAAGAATGTGTGGCGATGGGGGCAGGAGCAGCAGAAGGCTTTTGACTCCTTGCGAGGAATGCTGAGTAGCAAGAGCGTCCTGGCTCATTATGATGAATCGAAGCCGCTGGTCCTGGCATGTGATGCCTCTCAATACGGCCTGGGGGCGGTGCTGAGTCATAGGGAACCGGATGGGTCGGAAAAGCCCATCTCTTTCTATTCCCGTACGTTGTCGCCCACGGAGCGCAACTATGCTCAAATTGACAAAGAGGCGCTTGCAATTGTGGCAGGAATCAAAAAGTTCCATGATTATGTGTACGGTCGTCATTTCTCCATTGAAACGGACCACAAACCACTGTTGGGGTTGTTCAACCCGAACAAACAAACGCCACAAATTCTCTCCCCCAGAATGTTGCGTTGGTCTATATTCCTGAACGGGTTCCAGTACACCTTGACCCATGTGCCGGGGAAACGGTTGTGCCACGCTGATGCGCTGAGTCGATTGCCCCTTCCTGGCGGGAGCAATGAGGATCCTGCTCCAGCGGAGCACATAATGATGCTGGAAACACTTCTGGGGGCTCCTGTAACGGCTACTGATATTGCTGAGAAAACAAGGAAAGATGCTGTTCTCTCCCATGTGCTCACTTGGGTGGGGAGGGGGTGGCCAGGTGGTCCGCATGAAGACAAATTCAGGCCTTATGCGACAAGGCAGCACGAGTTATCCATGCATAAGGGTTGTCTCCTGTGGGGAGATAGGGTGATCATCCCAGCACCACTGAGAAACAGGGTTCTTGAGACGCTTCACATGGGACACCCGGGAATGGTCAGGATGAAGTCGCTAGCCCGATGTTATGTGTGGTGGCCTGGAATGGACCAGAACATAGAACAATGGGTACGAACATGCAAGGCATGCCAAGAGGTGCGGCCAGAAGTGGCCAGAGCACCAATTCACTGGTGGGAGCAGTCCAGATCTCCCTGGAGCTGGCTGCACTTAGATTTTGCTGGGCCATTCCAGGGGAAGGTCTTTTTGGTTATCGTCGATGCATATTCCAAATGGTTAGAAGTGGCGATGGTCCCTAGCATGGCATCAGCTGCCGTAATCAAGGTGTTGAGGCAGCTGTTTGCAACCCACGGGTTACCTGAGACCATTGTATCAGATAATGGGGCAGCTTTTGTATCCCAAGAATTCAGGGCATTCTTGGCTGATAACTTCATAAGAGGGGTCACATCCGCGCCCTTTCACCCATCCTCCAATGGGCAGGCGGAGCGCATGGTAAGAACAGCCAAAGAATCCATTGCGCGCTTAATGGAGGGTAACTGGTCAGCTCGCATCGCGCGAATGTTATTTTTGCAGCATGCGACGCCGTGTACTGCGACGGGCAAGTCGCCAGCTGAGCTGCTCTTGGGTAGAAGATTGGTAATGGTGCTGGATTATGTCCACCCGGATAAAATGCCAAACCGTAATTCAAGAGCAAACCCCCAGGCTGAGACTGACACAACAAGGTATTTCGCCCCTGAAGATCTGGTCTGGGTGAGGAACTATTCACGAGGTTCGCGGTGGGTGGCTGGTGTGGTCACCCGGGCTAGTGGACCTGTGTCCTATTATGTGACCTTGGAAAATGGGCAAGTTTGGAAGAGACATATAGATCAGCTGAGGCGCCGGGCGCTCAGCAGGGAGGAGTCTGATAATTCATCCCTGGCTAACGACGCAGAGCTGCAAGACCAGAGTGAAAATGGCCCAGAGGTGCAATCACCAGGGGCTTCATCAAATGAACCAGGGTCTGCTAGTCCTCAGGATGACGAGGTACAGGTAGGGGACCCTGAGATGTCTGGGACTCCATCTGTTCCTGACGAAACCCCTATAGCAGCCCCCCTACCACAGGTGGCACCCAATCCAGAATCGGCAACACCTGTTGTCAGGAGATCAAGTAGAAGTTGTAGGACCCCACAGTACCTGAGAGATTACGTCTGCTGTGCTCACTAAGGGGGGAGGGGTGTTGTGTATTGAGTCAAAGGATTTTATATCTGTATTATTATTGTCTGTAATTGCACTAGGGTAAAGTAACTGCCTTTTGGTTCCAGAGGGTACAGCTACTATTGGTTCATTTAAGCTGCTGTATTTGGATCCTCTGTCTTATTGGTTGCCTCCAAAAGGCAGGACTGTGATTGCCTGTTATTGTTCCCTCCAAAATGTATCCCTTCTAGCTAGTTCCCTGTCCCTATAAATGTAGCTCTCCCCTCCTCAGGTCTTAGTTTTGTTGCTTTAATAAAGAAGTGTTACTAGAGAACTGTCTCCAGCATATTATGTCAAGAGAGCTGAAATCACAAACCCCACGTCACAACAACAACACCAACAATGCAATGAAGCGCGACGGCGGAAAGAGAAACTGAATGTTCTCTGCGCTCTAATAGTTAGACCGGCGGATAAATCTGCAGTAGAGCACGGCAGAGCAAACGAAAACTGCAACAAGAAGCAGAACCAGACAGGAAACCAGCCATGGAGCCCCTCAGGAAAAATACTGAAGGGTCGAGCAGAAATTCAAAAGCGCCGTTTTGCTCAAACCTCCTCTATTTGCAGGACTGGGGGACCTGGTGCCTGCCGGACGCTGCCTGACTTCAACTCCCATCAGCCCCATGGCAATGGTGTGAGGAGGGGATGATGGGAGCTGTAGTCCAAACAACACTAACAGAGGGCCACTGGCTCCCGCCCCTGTCCTACTTACAAGGGAGGAAGGGGGGTCTGAGTGTGAGTAAGCGAAGCTCGCCGTCTATGTCTGCAGGGGGGCGGGACGAGGAGGGCGGAGAAGAGGGCTCTGCACATGCCATGCTCTTCTATAGTTGTGGCGCCCCAAAGCGAAACCACATCGCCACCGCTTCCCCCGTAGGGCTAAATGCATTGGGCCAAGCAACGCCAACGTGCAGTGCAATCCGCAGCAGCCAAGCCTGTTCAGTTCCGTCCCCCGCCCCCATGCAAAGGCTATTTGGGGCGGCCGAAGCTCCCCTGCGGAGTCACCCAGGGCAGGGAGGGAGCCAAAACAGACCCGGAGACGCCAGCCAGCCAGCTGGGCTGCTGCTATCTGCATGTAAACAAACACCAGCACGTCGCCAATCCGGATCTAGAAGTCCCCCGAGGCCGAGAGGGTGGGAAAGCGGCGTCGCTCGCCTGCACGGCCCGGTACCTGCGAGCCCAGGAGGTTCGGCTGAGCCCAGCCCGGCGGAGCAGCAGGCGGCCCCCAGCGCGGCGCAAGAGCGCGACCGGGGCGGAGATCATGGCCCCGCTGCTGGGCAACGAAGGGCGGCGCTGAAAGGGATCCCCCGGAGCGGGTTTGGCGGGCAGAGGCAGGCAGCGCCGCTTGCCCAGGGAGGAGGAGCCTGGCTCTCTCGGTAGCCGGGCTTGGGGGGTGGGAGGGACGGCCGAGTTTTTCCGGATCCTCGGGTAGCCGTGCAAGAAACGCCAGCCAGAGCAAGGGTCAGGGAACGGGTGTGACTCTGGTTTGAACCGGGAGAGGAAGTTCATCCAAGGCCCAGGAAACGTATTCAGCATATTAACCTCCTCGGGTGCCTAGTTGACTTTTGATCATTGACTTACTATTTGTGCATGCGGGGGGGGGGGGTGAAGCTGGCAGAGATGCCCATGAGAGTAAAAAGTTATTTTTTTCTAGAACTTTTTAATAAGATGGTAGGAGACAAAGTACTTTGTTGCAGAGGCAGCTGCTGGAGGAGGGTTTCCCGGGGAGGATAGAAAGACGGGCTTGTTTTTCTTATATATAGATTTTTGGGGTTGGGAGGAGTAGTCTTGTGACACGAGGCTAGACTTAATTATGTCTCTGTGTCGTCTATAGAAGAGCAGCAACAAAAGCCTGATTTCTATCCTGCAAAAAGAATAAAATGCAAATTTAAGTCAGCATATTTCAAGGAGGGGCATAAACCGGATTGCTGAGGCAACAGCTGGTCCAGATAGGAAATCGAAGTGACTGGAAGAATTTTAAAAACAGCAACGAACGGAAATAATCCCTGTCTGAGCAAAACTAAGAACAATATGAAAGCCACAACCAATATAATTATCACACAAATTAACTGCAATCTCATACTTGTCTATTCAGAAGTAAGCATTGAATTCAGTGGGACTTCAGTTGTGTACACAATCTGGTTTATTCTGCATCCAGTACACTCACTGCTAGTTTACACATGATTTTAGCCACAATCCATATCTGTCCTGCTATTTCTTACGCAACACTGCATTTTGAGGCATTTCCCCTCAAAAACAGTTTCAGCTTGAATTGAGCTGTTCAAATCTTTGATAAACCTCTACTACAAATTCAGATTTCAGGAGCTTAGGTAAGCCATGGCTGCTTAGGGTGAGGATATTCTACTGACCTACCATGCGAGGCTGTTTTAAAGATTATTGAGATGATGAACATGAAACCTTTTGGAAACCTGAAGTTAGGCACACAGTTCCCACCTATCCATGTCTACTTAGAAGTAAATCCTACTGCATTTCATGTAGCTTATTTTGCAAGTGGTAGAGAGTGCACAGGACTGCAGTCTTTTTTCAAGCTTCTGTCTGCTTCACTGTCCACGTTACCATGGATTGAGACAATTGGCTTCTATATATGCTATTTTTATTTAGGTAAACCTTTGGTGGCTTTTTCACACTGTTTTCTTCTTGTTCTTTTTCTTCTTACAAATGTATTTTTGAATTCATTTGGGGGTGTATTTGTTTCCCTTTGTAAGCCACTAAGAATTTTTACAAATAGAACAGTTATACTGTAGCATGTTTAAATAAATACTTTTTTATAATGTGATGTGTGGGAGAGGAAAGCAGATGGCTCTTAACACTTCCAGTAGGCAAAATTGTACTTGACAAACTTCCTTTGCCACCAAACTCTTAGCAGAACAGTTATATGGTAGCAACTTTATTATTATTGCCTTCACAGAGGTCACCCAACTTTTATTCGGCCCAGTGGCATATTTGGAATGTTGAGAGAATGTCATGCGCACTGGTCACAAAATGGCTGCCACAAGGCGGGTGGCTTGACACAAAATGGCTGCCATGAGGGTGTGGCTCAAAACAAAACTGGGAGTACAGTACTGGTTTTCCTATACAGTGGCGTAGCATGGGTTGTCAGCACCCGGGGCAAGGCAAGTAATTTGCGCCCCCTAACCCGTGGATTTGCGCCCCCTAACCCGTGGATTTGCCCTAACCCCAGATGTTGCGCCCGGTGCGGCCGCCCCCCCCTGCACCCCCCACGCTACGCCACTGCTCCTATAGAACAAAGCAATTTATTGGTTGGATATGGTCGATTTTGGGCCACTCACTGTCTTTCAGCCTAACCTGGTTCAAAGGATTGTTTCCAGGATAATATACTGGAGAGGGGGAGAACCATGTAGGCCATCTTGAGCTGCCTGGAGGCTATTATTATTATTATTATTATTATTATTAACCGGGTAGGACAAGAAGGCAAGGCAACCTACAAGGCAAGGGCTGCAGGCATCCCTTTTGCTGTTCCCTATCACCTATTACCGTATTGGCCTGAATATGAGCCATACTTTTTTTCCCAAATTCCAACCATGAAAAGTTAAAAGTGCGGCTTAAATTCACAACCTTACAAAAATTGGCTTTTACAGGACTTCTGGTGAGGCAAGATGGCAGGCGCCACAGCAGCGCATAGCTCCTAGGACCACCAGCATACGACACAATTCTAACGAATCAGCTTATATTTGGATACTGTCTTTTTTTTTCTTGAGTTTTAAAGGTGCGGCTTATTTGCAGGTATGGCTTATATTCGGGCCAATATGGTATAAATCAAAATGCAAAAAACAGCCTATGAAGCAAGTAGGGACCACATCCACATCACTGCTTCTAACCCCCTGCCTTAAAATGCCCTTGGGGGCCAGAAAAGGGAGGAAGACAGCACCCTCGCCGCTTCTACCCGTCCAAATAAAAATGGTGCTTGGTGCTGGAAAAAGCAGGGAGGCAAGCCACTTCAGAAAAGCCTGCTGGATCAGACCATCTAGCTGAGCTTCTTGTTTCCCACAGTGGCCAACCAGGACGATGCACCTGGAAAGCCCAAAAAGAGAATATGGGGGGGCTTGTCCCACAACTGTTCCCCAGGGACTGGTATTCAGAGGCATGTTGACTCTGGTCCTGACTGAAGGTAGCATGTACCTATCTACATCATGGCTAATAGCCATTGATAGCCTAAATGTTCATTAAATTGTCTATTTCCCTTCTAAATTAGTGGCCGTCACTGCTTCTTGGGGCAGCAAATTCCTTAACGCCCTATGCATTTTTCAGTTAGATACATTAATGAAAACAGCAGCTCTGATGGAGCCAATCTCTGCAGGCTTTTCTGAAGTTTCAGAGTGGTGGCACAGAATATGAGCTTTATATACTGTCAGCATATAAAAGACATGAAGCATATTGGCTGGGGAACTGCCAAGTCAGTGAATATACTTACCCGCAAACTTGTGTGTCAGCATCTTAATGATCAGATTTAAATCCCACCCATGCCCATTTGAAACTGGGAATTTAGTCTGATTTTTTCCTATGCCTGGGCAGAAACAAATCTAACTGAAATACTCGAATCTCATCTACCTAAAGGTTTGTTCGCTTGTTTTAATTTTAAATGGCACTTTCCAAGCTACTATATTGAATTGAAGCTACTATCAAATTGTGGAGGGGCATGGTACTTGTCAGATATCATTTATGATAAAAGCTTTCACAAAATCAGAATAGCAACCAGTCACAAACCCCCGTTGATAATTGGGTTATAATTCATTAACTTCTCAAGAGATAGCCTAAAACAGATCCTCCTCTGTCCCACATCACTATTGTTGCTTTATATCAGGGTGGGCCATCTGTGGCCCTCCAAATGTTGTTAAACTGCAATCCCCGTCATCTCTGACAACTGAGCATGCTGGCTGGAGATGAAGGGAGCTAGAGTCAAGAAGATCTGGGGAAACAAATATTCCCCATTCCTTTCTCAACCTTCATTTCTAAGCCTCTTGCAGCAGTGATTTGTGATATCCTTATGAACCTTCCAACAACTCTCTGCATTTTGATTACGTTTATCTTGCCCTTAGAGCAGGGGGTGGGGGGAACCTGTGGCTCACGAGATGTTGGACTACAATGTCTATTGTCCCTGACCATTGGCCATGCTGGCTGGTGTTGATGTGAGCTGTAGTCCAACAACATTTGAAGTGCCACAGGCTCCCATCCCTGCCTTGTTGCTGGTTATCACTCGGCTTACTTTACAGCAACCATTTCCAATGCAAATCTAGACTACATTGCTATAATGATGCTCTTAGAAAAGATGAGATACCTTTCTACTAGCATAGTATACATACCTCATGGCATACAGTGACACATGTAGACGTTTCAATGCTGAGTAATGGGTTCATCAAACCTATTATTTAAATATTGTGAATGAATGGTTTTAAAAAACCAAGTTTCTTTGGAAACATTACGAAGTTCAATAGCTGGAGTCAAACGGAAAGGACTTCTCTTGTGACTGAGCTAAGAGATTATTTTATTTTAATCACTGTATTTGGGCCCTTCCAAAATAGGTTAAGAGAAAGATCAGAGCAGCACTCTCCACACTTGTGAGTCCCAGCAACTGGTATTATGGGTGGTTGGGGTGAGGGGCATTTTGCATCAAAATGCCATTGTAGTGCAAACCTGTCCAGTGTGGACAGCCAAAGTTATAGTGAGACTTTTTTGGGCTCCTGTGCTTGTAATTAACAGCTTGCTTGAAACTTCTGCCTGTGTTATTGCATCTTCTTAAGCACAGCAGCAGGATTACTGATACCCCTTCATTACCATTAATAGAATCTCTGTTTTATTTTGTTTTGTGTTTCATCACCAATATTCTCCTACAGCAACCTGAACAAACAATAAAATGACCAGAAGCTACAAGTAGGTAACTTTTAATTAACATTGCAGAGTTCTTTTGCTAACCAATACTTCCTAATGAAGCATTATAGAAGGCCACGCTAATGGGCCCTGGCATAGAAGCAACCTGTGTCTTCCTGACCCAATGTAAATGAAATAACCGTAGCAGGCATTAAAGAGAATCCTGTTTTTGAGATTGCTTTTAAACCAAAGAGTGTCAGAGCATGTTAATTGTTGCCCAGGGGAAGATCTAGGTGATGCCCTCTCATTACCTGTGCTGGCAAGCAATAAACAAATGCCCAGGGAATGCAGCCATGCAAGACTGTAAATGGTTTTAATTTGCCAGCAAGAACATCAGTGAATTTTCCATTACATTCATCTCAAGGGGAACTATAGACCAGTGCTGAATATTCTTCTTTTTAGCATGGACTGCAGAAACCCAGGCCGCTCAAATGCAATTCAAAACAAATCAGCACACATCTAGCTTGTTGCCTTAACATGGCAAACAAGAGGTATGCTGATTTGTTTTGAACTTGAGTTAGCAGCTTTCATCCATTTCAGCTCGGAAAGGACTCAACTTCCTGCAGTTAGCAAATAACTCCACTAGACTACAATCTTGTTTGTCAACACAGGTTGCTAAAGAAGACTGCTCAAGCAGCTAAAAAATCTTCCTGTTTTTGATCACATGGTGTACCATGGATTCTAGTTATTAATTAGCATAAGGACATTTGCACCGTCAAGGCATTTCAAAACAGCCTGGAGGTCCAGCTACTGCATTATCATGCTCTCTCCAACAGTGAATAGTCAGCAAAGCTCACAAGGAGTTGCATGCAGGTGGGAAAATGTTTGCCTGTTGAGAGTGAGGGCAAGGGACATTGCTTACACTCTGAATTGTCTTTGTACTGTTGTCACATAACCATATTTGAATGGTGATTTCATGTCATGGCAATTGTCCATTTATACTAAGACCGAAGAGCTTTGGCCTGGCTCTGAATTGAGTGGCCTGTATAGCTGGAAAGACGAAACCCTAGTTTTCAAACAAAGATGTAACTGAAGCAGCTGCCAATAAAGGCAGTGTGCAGGCATAAAAGAAGTAAATAGTCGGGCTATTAAAAGACAGCAGGACACCTCCTCCCCACAAGCCACTCTTTTCCTTCGAAAAGTTTGCAACCTTAGTTGAGACCCCTTTGATCAAACCTGAAGAGAAGGAAGGTGATTTAACAGAAAAGAAATCCATTATGAAGTGTGAAACCTCAAGCATATTTGAACTTTTTATTGACTTATTTCCCTCCCCCCTCTTTATGTTCCATTATAGCCAGAAAAGTTGTATTGGTATGGTGATTGCTTAAGCATAGGCAACAAAACTTCAATGATTGTACCACAATGCTCTCCATGCCTGGCCCCCTATTCACATCCCACCTCAAGCTTATTCTAGCTGGATCAGTGCTCCACAAACATCTTGTCCTGCAGATGAATCTTGTATTGGCATGCTGAAATCCTAGATTAAGACACAGTTGGTAACTGGGATTTAACTTCATGCTGTACATACACTCTGTCTCTGCCATTCTAGCTTGGAAGGAGAGGTTGGCTGAATTGAAGATAACGCACCTATTAATACATTTATCTCTCTCTCTCTCTTGAGTTTTTAAAGCAAGTTTAAGCCCCAAAATGAAATGCTCCAAGGCCATCAAGCACAATAATAAAGTTTTATCATCACGGAGTCAGGATTCCCGACATCATATTCAAACAATGACCTCCATCATTTGCCTCCATTAAAGCAGTCCAGAACTTCCTCGTGAGTTTCGCAAAGTTCATTCAAACACCCTTTTCCACTGTGGAATCTGCACTTTCTGGAGTGCCCCTCAGTCGCAGGTATCCCATGTTTTTGTGTTTGTGGCTTGAGAGGTAGGCGCTGGGGACAGCAACAAAAGTCTGTGATCAAGCATATAACTAAGAGGTTGTCCATGATGATAACAAAGGAGAAACTGGATTCCTCAAATGATTACTGAGGGGTCAAAGGAAAACGTCGTTTGGACTGAAGGAGGCAGAAACGCAAGTGGCAGAGACATCAGATTTGGAATGAAGGAACATCTGGGCAGAAACAGACTGAGAATTGTGCTCTCCTAGTGCAAAGTGTAATGCTTCTTCAGAATCCTGAGCATCCAAGTTCAGGAGCTTTTTTTTTTTACAAGGCAAGTTTCTAGCCCGGCTAGTAATTTGGGCAAATTTGCTACTCAAGAATTAGAAGCCAGAAGAGGTTGGGCCAGACTTCCAGTGGTCAGGCTGTTGTTCTTGATGCTGTTACGCCTCCTTCCCATAACCAGTCTCAAAACGTATCAACTTTGCTCCAAAAATTGTAAGCAGAATGAAGGGTGCACAAAGAAGAATGTGTGTGCAGTTGGTCTTGCTGCTGCTGCTGCTTATTTTTACAGTCAGGAAGGTTTTCTAGTTGCAGACTTCTGAATATATGTATTCTCCCCCCCCCCCCATAGTGTAACTGGAGGACAAGAGCAACTGAGGAAGAGACTGCCCTTCATTAAGGGACCCAGTGAAAGTGACTGTGGAAAAAGAAATTGGATTTCCTCCTCTAATGTATAAAAGTGCTATACTTGCTGACCTATCCTGATTTCCAGAAGTGAGACTGTCATGCACGCAGTGCCACTGCAAGCCTTGGCAAAACGTTTTTGTGTTTTCCATGCAGGTTACGAAATAATTTGATTCCCTTCCCTCTGAAGGGACAATCTTCCATGAGTTAATTTTTATTTTATCCTAGCCTCTGTGTGTACCAACATAAAAGCACTGGAGAATGAAGACCCTTGAAAACTCAAGCCCTTCTTAAAAGATCTCCCATCTCCTGGGTACCCATCAAAACAAGGCCAGCTAGTGGCAGGGATGTCCCAGTTCTCCATCAGAGGCAGCAGACTCCAGGCAATGTTCAACATGATGGAGCGATTGGTTCTTCTGTAGGCCACCAAACAAGGAGATTCTTGCTTATGAATCTCTTTGGCTTAGGCAAAAACTAGAGAAGAGTTTCCAGGGAGACGTTTCCCCCCACCCCCATCAAAACTAATGTGCCCACAAAGCCATTTTGCATGGGAGGTTTTCCATAGCAGCTGGAGAAGGAGCAAGAGAACAGTTTGCATGACACCAACAAGAGTCTTCTCAGAGGAAAGGGTTCATACCGCCTTGAGAAGGTAGTGGCGGGGGACCTGAGCCAGACAGTGGTAGGAGAGGTTGAGGCAAGTTGCCAGGTAGCTCTGGGAAAGGCCCTGCTCCAGTCTGAGGGAAGGCACTCATGGAGGCCGGGAGGGCCATTGCTGGTGGGATGCTGCTGAGTGGGAGAGGGAGTGAAGCACTGTAGGTCATGGAGTTCATGGTCATCCCCATAGCTATAGTGGGCACTGGGGAGCTGGTCCGCATCTGGTTGAGAGTTGGTTTGGGCTGGTCCATGACGTTGAATGGGTTGGTGGGAGAAGGTGTGCTGAGACCTGGAAGAAGGAGAGGGAGGGAGAGAAGCCATCAGTACAACATTCCAAAGGTCAGAGGCCAAGGAAGTGAAGCTCCCCTCCCCGTTTTTTAAAAATGCTCACAAATATGGCAGTATCTACAACCATGTGACCCAAACACTCTAATGTTAAATAAGGAAAGTGTGGAAACGTGTTGCTGAGGGTTCCCATTTTGCCACATATTTTGAGTTCCAAGTTTTGGAGTCAAAAGCAGAGAAGGCCTGAGCACCAATCACGGCAACTGGCAAATACCAACATGCCCAGTATGGAAGAAGTCTGAAATTTCTGACAAGGACTGGTTTCAGTGAAGAAATGGGCCCAGTAAAAAGAGGAGAGGAGGAAGAATAGCAGCTCTGTGTGGCAGGCGTTAGGGAGCGGACTGTACAATGGGGAACTAATGTGCTAGGCTGAGTGCAATCAAATGTGGGCACCAAACAAGATTGAGACAAGGCATGTTGCTGCCTGAAGCAAATGGTAAGATGGAGCCCCCCCCCATTCCATATATAAACACTGACCAAACTGATTAGACTGGCAATAAGAAAGCATCTTCTACTGCACCTGAGGTCAGTAGGCTAGCTCCAGGAGTGTAGGGCAGCCATGTGACACACACGGTTCTGTCCATCATATGAACACTACCTCCCATCTGCTGCCTGGGGCAACTGCCACCCCAGTTGGCCTAATGGTAGGGCCAGCCACGTTACAAAACTCTGGGCAAAACTGTGGGACAGAATTGCTAATTGATCTATTCTGCCTATAAGGCCTACCTGCCAGAAATGGATTACGAGACATCAGGTTCTGAGGGGCTGTGACCAAGGAGTCCAGATTAACCAGAGAAGAGGCATTTGGGCCAAGAAAGGCCTCTGGCGTTTTGCTGTCTTTCTTCTCCTTCTTTGAATCAGGAAGAGAGTCTCCTAAACCTGCAATATCAAAAACGTCCTTATTCTTGACTCCATTCTCTTTCGTGCTTGGAATAAGGTCACCAAACAGGTCCACATCTACCAACAATAAGAGAGAGAGAGGGAGGATGTGTTATTTCTGTTCCTTTTCACTGAGATACTCCATGGTTTGCCCCACATTTCCTGCTGGGTTCTCATTTAATCAATTAATTATTCAGTCCTTTTTTAGATGTACTGTATTGGCTCATCTTCAGATGAAGTTCTCAGAGTGGCTAATGATAAAAAAGATGAAATGAATGAAAACAATAGCTTGATATAATAAAAAAAAATCACTACAGTGGAAACACAAAAACAGAAAGCAAATGGAATAACTCAGTTGTGTGTGTCTGATCATTCTGTCAGTGCAAGCATTTCTGTTTCCCAAATAGAATGATCCCTCTCCTCCCCCTGCACAGCTTCTCCTTAACCTCCTGAATGGATTTGGGGGAGTTGTGAGGAGAGGAGATGGGGAAGCCTTATTGCCCTAGTGGGAAACCTTGCATTAGCTTCCGCTAGCATGCCTGCTTAGTTGGGCCAGAGCAACAATAAAACTCCATCTCAAAGATTCTTATGCATTCTAATATAACTACAAGGACTGGACAAATACAAAGGTGTTAAGTTGACATCAGAAAGAGAAAGAGAATGGCACCAAGCAAATCTCTCTTGAGAAGGTATCCCAAAGGTGAGGCACCAGTTGATGATCATAACATTTGGAGAAGGGCCTAAGAAGGGCCAATCAGGCTCCTGCAGGAGGAGGAATCCTCTAGGTCAGCCTTCCACAAGTCGGTGGTCTTGAGGTCTTTTGGACTACTACTCTCATCAGCTCCAGCCAACCAGCATAGCCAGTGGTCAGGGATAATAGGAGTTGTAGTCCAACAACATCTGGGGGAGGCACCAGATTGATGAAACCATTTAGGGCTTGAAAAAGGCTAAAACAAGCACATTGGACATGGAATCTATTTCACGCTGCATTCTGCCACAATCCTTTATACTTAAGATTCCACCATTTCCAAAGATGCACTTCCGTACATCTTTAGGAGAGGGGTGTGTGTGACTTACATTAGCAGGTGTACAACCTACCAGTTCAATCTCCAGTTAAAAGCAACTTAATTTCCAGAATAGGGAAAGATATGTGCCTAAATGCCCCTGGAAGGCTGCTGCCCATAACAATAAGCATTGCTGCTGTGGATGTGTCATTGCTCAAAGTATAAAGCATTGCTTACATAATTGTCCTAATGCTCAGCGCTGCCTTCCTTTACCACACATTTGTTGCTGTCTCATTGTTCAAGTCCCACTTTAAAGCTTCTTCTCTAAGGCGTTTCGCTCCCTCCCAAACTCTACTGCAAATTGGGATTGCTGCTAGAAACCTTTTGTGGGTAAAGCATTCTAATATAACCTTTGAACATGGACATTTTTTTAAAAAAAATCCATCTTAGGAGCTCCTAATGTTTGCCATCTCTAGTCCTACTCACTGCCAATGTGGGAAATCAGACCAGAATGGAAACTCTAGAGCAGCTTTCCCCAACCTTGTGCCATCCAGATTTTTTGGACTACAATTCCAATCAACCCCAGGCCCTGTGGCCAATAATCAGGGATTATGAGAATGGGAGCCCAACACATCTGGAGGGCACCAGGTTGGGGAAAGCTGCTCTGAAGCTTTAAGACTAGAACTAATCATCAAAACATGATAGGTGTAAGCAAGGGCAAAGCCATGGACTTATTTTCCAGCAGGATGCATACTATGAAACAAAAGAAGTGGGAAAAGAAAAGTAGTATGTGTGAAATTTACCTCTATGGCAGCCGTCAAAATTATAGGATCAAAATGATGCCTGAAAGTGCATATGGAGGACCTGTCCCTTTCACTTACCTACTGGGCTGTTGGATTTCCCAGAACTGTCATGTTCTGGCTGATCCATGTTTTCAGGTAGTTTTGCAAACAAGTCAAAAGCAGCACTGCCTATGGAGGAGTTGAAGACAGAAAGAAAGCTTAGGGGAGGGGGCGCTAAATGAGTTGGGCCTACCCCCTTTTAAGTGAGTAGGACTGGCTCTGTCCACCCTATCTCAACACCACTGCTGAGTTCGGGGAAAGCAGGGCTAACAATAAATCCCCAACGTTGTCCTTCCCAATGAAAACCAAGAACAGGGGAAAGAGTTCCCACAGGCATTCCCTTTGGGAGCTCTCGAAAAGTGGTGGCCGGGAATGTGCTTATCCTCTCCCTCCATCATCAGTTTGTTGCTTGGAACTGGGAGCCAATCAGCAGCAGCGGGGAAGAGGTGGTCCTGCTGCTGACGCTACATGAAGCTGCACATGGAACTCTCTCGTGTCAATAGATGAAAGAGATACACATGCACAACCTGGCACGATAGCTGCTGGTCCCATCTCTATTACATGTGCTTCTAGGCTCTCTCCTATGGTTTGCCACTGGGGTACTCACCTGGAGAGATCTGCTTCTCACCCTAGGTAAAGGTAAAGACACCCCTGACCATTAGGTCCAGTCGTGGCCGTCTCTGGGGTTGCGGCGCTCATCTCACTTGGCAGGAGCAGGGACCGAGCAACGGGAGCTCACCCTGTCACGGGGATTCGAACCGCCAACCTTCTGATCGGCAAGTTCTAGGCTCTGTGGTTTAACCCACAGGGCCACCCGCGTCCCGCTTCTCACCCTAGCTGAGTAGATAAACAGCACATGACATGGCTCACATAAAGCAAGAGAGTTGGGGAAATTGCAGCTGGCAGTTTTGAAGGAAGGAATGGGAAACCAGACAATTCTACAGATTAGGTGGCATTGAGGACTACAAGTGAAAAACAGCTTCTCTTACCAGACATGGAAGACTTCTCCACAGTGCCTCCCCAAGGGTCAGCAGCAGAAGCAGTGCCTGCAGGAACTAGTGCAGGGGGTGAGGACTTTCCCCAGGGGTCCGAAGAAGAGACACTTGAAGGCAGGGATTTGACCCCCCACGGATCAGAAGAGGAAGCAGAGGAGGAAGAGGCATGAGGAAGGTTCCAGGGCCCTGGAGAGGCTTGATTGGTAGAACATGCTGTCTTACTTAGAGCATCCCCTGAAGATACGGGCACCCAAGGGTCTGCCGTGGGGCCCCAGGATGTTCCTGTCGATTCCACAGTGGACTTGGTATCTGGAGGGGGAGAAAGGAGTGTCAAGGGAAACAAAATGAAGACAGAATGTGGACAGGGAAAATGAAAAAGGAATAAATAAAGAACGAGTATTGATGAAACTAGAAGCAGATGAATGGGTACAGCATTAGAGATGTTACCTGGTTTAAGAAATCTTAGTTGATCAGTTGCATGAGAATTACCGTATTTTTTGCTCTATAAGACTCACTTTTTCCCTCCTAAAAGGTAAGGGGAAATGTGTGTGTGTCTTATGGAGCGAATGCAGGCTGCGCAGCTATCCCAGAAGCCAGAACAGCAAGTGGGATTGCTGCTTTCGCGGCGCAGTGATCCCTCTTGCTGTTCTGCCTTCTGAGATTCAGAATATTTTTTTCCTTGTTTTCCTCCTTCAAAAACTGGTCTGGTGCGTCTTATAGAGTGAAAAATATGGTAATTGATTAAATGTGCACAAGTCTGCACATCAACGTGTTTTGAAGAGTGGGGAACATGTTTAGATGATGGACATATATGACCCAAAAGGGACTATTGTAGAAGGAACATCCCAAGCGTGAGACACAAGGTGGGGGCAGGAGAGAAAGTCCCATCTTCCAAGATGGCACCTGCTTGTAGTAATAATTAACATGTTTAAAGAGAAAAATCTGCCTACCCCTCCAGTAACCCTCCAGTAACCATAGCAAACAATGGGTTAACATTTGCCCAAGCTGGCTGAAAGCATGGGTGGAATGGGAGAGGTGTGTGGGTGGAATGGAGAAAGAAGAAAGAGGCTGCAAAGATCCTTACTGTTATGCTCCCAAGAAGTAGACAAGGACAGAGCTGGAGGAGAGAAGGCTGCATCATGATTCCAAACCTCAACAGATCGATTGTTGCCCCCACCTGGAATATCCCATGGGTCAGCTGAAGTGTGGGTAGAAGTGATCGGTGCCGGTCCAAAAATGTCTGCCAGCTCCAGCACAGAAGACTGGAAAGATACAAAGGGATAAAGTGTATTAGGACCTAGAGATCCCAAGAACATGTGCACTTCAAACTGCACCAAGACTGTACAGGTTTGGAAGCTATCAAAAAAGCAGAGGGCTTCCCTCTACTCTCCCGAGGCATGGTGTTGCAATTTCTCCCTCCCTTAAGAGCTTTAGAAAGTAAAATTCTACACAAGATTCCAGGCTATGAGTGTGTGAATGGTCTCTTAATTGCTTGATGCTGTTGGATTGTTAGAGCTAACACCAATGCATGGAAGAAGCATTGGTACCTCATGTAAGCTCTTCTGAGTGTAGCAGGATCTATGTGCAATAAACAGATGAATGAAAACCACCAGTGGACTTGGCTCCAGAATACAGTGGTACCTCGGGTTAAGAACTTAATTCGTTCCGGTGGTCCATTCTTAACCTGAAACTGTTCTTAACCTGAGGTACCACTTTAGCTAATGGGGCCTCCTGCTGCCACCGCAAGATTTCTGTTCTCATCCTGAGGTAAAGTTCTTAACCTGAGGTACTATTTCTGGGTTAGCTGAATCTGTAACCCGAAGCATCTGTAACCTGAAGGGTCTGTAACCTGAAGTACCACTGTAAATGGAGTATGAGCAACTGACCAGTTTTCTTCAGTTTGACTGTTAATTTTAGGGGCAACTCTCAGGACAAATTCTCACTCTGTAACCAGCAGTGAGTGGGAAGGACTTCAGCCCCAGGATTACCAATTTGCAATTCCATCTGAAGCAGCAGCCACCGTAGATACTTCAGAGAGATCAATGGGGCTAGCACAGGTGGAATACAAAATGGCACACACCAAAGCAAGTATTTATGTATGTCCACCACAATATAACCAAGCAGCTGGTGCCTCCTACCTGACTTTTCTTGGTCTTTTCTTCTTCTTCTTCTTCCACACCCTGGTGACTTTCTTCCAATGCCCTCTGCAGTAGTGAGTTTTCTCCTTGCCATGCCCTCACTTCCTGTAATCAAAATGAACAGCCAACGGGGTATGAGCTGAATACAAGAAAAATGAAAGATTATTTCATACTGGTCATGGCCATCATTTAGGTAAGCGTGGCAACTGCCCTTTCCATTTCCATACTTCTATACCCCATGTTAAACTGTTCTCTGTTAGGAACAGTTAGTTTTTAGAACAATGTAAGTTATATTTAAAAAATACCAGCCAGAAAAGACCCAGAAGGCAGAAAGAAGCGGACATAGCTGGGCGTGAGGTAGGAATTGGGGGAGGGTGGGTCTAGAATTCTTTCATCTTAAAAAGAAAAGTGAGAAGGTTTTGAGTCCAAGGGCCAGTTGCAATTTTACATATACTTACTTGGAAATAAGCCCCATTGAGCCCCATGGGGCTTATTTTCAAGAAGATATGCTTTGGATTATGTTTGGTGTTTCATTATCAATGTGAAAAGAGGCAATTTCACCATCCTTGGACTGATTTTCAAATGTTGGGTTTCGACAAATTTCCACAACTGATCAGAGTTATCCAGAGATACCCAGTCTTGAGTTCCCAAGTCTCTGAAACTATCTCCTATGTGAGTCAATATTTCTTTCAGAACCGTGAGGACCACATGGATATTTTCTGGAAATACCAACTCTGAGGCCTGTGGCAAACGGAACAAGATGTACAGAATTTCTAGACTCTTCTGGAGATAGCAGCATTGTCTCAGAAAGGAGCCACCAAGCTTAGGCCAAAAGCTTTCCCACTTAAAGAGGCGTGAATTCAAGAAGAGGAAAGTTAAAAGTGCCCTTTCACCACCTGGGTTTGGGATACCTTCTCATGCTCCTGTTTGCTCAGGGTAAGCGCTATCTGTAATTGCAAGTCTTCATCTGTGCTGGAGACTGGAGGAAGTGGCTGCTGACAATGAAGGAGAATGGGGTAAAAGTTTGTTCCTGCTCCAGGGCTTTGGATTCAGTCATTCATTTCTGGGTCACAACCTTCCAAACCCACCCCCTTACCCTTTATAATCAAAGAGCAAGATGGCTTTGAATCCAGCCATGCAACTGTTCAACTAGCTTTGCCCATTTAGATACCCATCCCACAAATCTTTAATGCCTATTCTTTCACAAAGTTTGCAGTCCCTCCCCTCCAACCCTTGCTTCTATTTCTTTCCACCCACACCCATATATTTACACATGGCTTGCTTACAATAATGCTAAATCACCTCTCAGCAAAAAAATAATAATAAAAAGCAGCTGCTGCCCAAACATTAAAAATACAAGCATCCAAATAAATCCATAAAACAGTAACTAAATAAAAGCAACCGTCACCAGGACATGAATGAGAGCAGCTAGGTTTCTATATTTCAGTCATAGGAGGTGCAGATGGTGAACTAACTAGAGCTGGCACTCTGATTCATGGCCACCACCTGAGAATCTAGGAGCATCCTCAAACTATGAACCTTATGGATGTGTGTGATCCTAATCAAGCACTGGCATTTCCTCAGCCAACAGACATTTCAGCCAAGTTCTCCAGATACTAATCTCTCAAGTCCTTGCCCTGAAATGGCAGGAGTTACTTTCATTTAATTTGTTAAAGATTTCTACACTACCCTTTGATTACAATTGTCCGGATACTTTACAATAGGTAAAGGTTAAAGACTGGCCTACAGTTACCCAAGGTCAGCCAGGTCTATTGGGGCTCCCCCCCCCCCCCCCGCTTCCCAGCAGGAGATGAATCATTTCCTCATTTGAGACAGAAACCCTAAAAGCAGTATTCACTCTTCTGCCATTCAGACTGGCCAGCCTTCCTTAGCTGGTCACCTTCTGCCAGGAAGGTCAATAACTGAAGAGGCATAGGGTTGTATTCAGTGCTGAGCCTGCTGTGCCCTGCTCATGAAACAGAACTTCTTCCTCCTCTCCTCCTCCTGGTCTGTATGCCCCAGAATTCTGCTCCAGAGGGTCCCCTAACTCTCTGGAGCACATCTTGACTGTGTCTGGGATGCAGGGGGAAGAAAAGGAAGGGGAAATCCTATTGTATGAGCAGAACAGCAGCATTGGCTACAACCCATGTTCTGCTTCTGTCCCAGAAATGTCTCAGTACCTCATCTGCTCAGTACCTCAAGTGAAATCAACGGAAGCTCATCCAAGCAACCTTGAGTAGCAGTGGCAGGACACTGAGCTCAATGTGACATCCAAGTCATGGCAGATGTGACTCAGTTTATCTGCAAAATGTTTTGCAAAGAAGTTGCAGTAGGCTACTGATGGTTCTGTGGCTGGGATGCGGAACAAGTGGTCCTCTAGAGATGTTGCTAGGCTACAACTCCCATCATCCCTGACCATAGGCAGTGCTGGCTGAGGTTGATGGAAGCTGGAGTCCAACAACAGCATCTCTTAAGTCCACAAGTTCACCATTCCCATTATATGTGTTCATCAATGGATGGTTTTTTTCTGCGGGAGCACTGCCATGGCAGCAGGGAGGTTTTTGTGCATTTCCTACAAAGCCAGAAAGCTTTCCTTTGCCCTACTAGACCACTCAAGTGCAAACACCTACATATAAGAAAACAATCCCAGTAACCTTGCACAGACCTATAACGCCAAGATCTCAATCTACAATTAACAATAATGCACCAACAGCTTGTCATGTTGCACCCAACGACTTTCTACAGCTTTCTTTTTCTTTTTTAACCCTGGTGCCTGCCTACAGCTTTGGTTTTTGTATGGACTTTTAGCAAGCTGGCTGGCTTCCCAAGGTAATGTAACCTGAGAGCTTGCCTTGCTGGCTGCTATGACCCTTCTGTCCTTTCTTCGGGCTGAAGCTTATCAAGAGTCGTTCCAAAACCCAGTTCCCTACAAGGAGGCTGATCAGCAAGCAAACAGACGGTGGCACCAGCAGGGACGGCTGCTTTGTTACCCTAATAATGGGGGAAAGCACAATCACACTTTTGTGGCAATACAAACAACAGTCATCACCATTCCTTGCAGAGACACGGCCCCTTCAGGCACCATAGTTAACGCTGCCTCGAGAAAGACTGTTACAAGCAGCAATCATTGATCTCATGCTTTTAATTTGCCAAATGCTTCACAGAACTTATTGTCTTTGGCCCCACTCTGGTTCTAGCTGAGTGTGGGGAAAAGGTGGTTCCAGGTAAGGATACAGGTCTCCACATCCATTAGAAAGGCACATCCCGCCAATTCAGCCAACCAGCATTATGGTGCAAGCAAAGATGTCTATGTCAGCCATTGTGTTCCAAATCTCACCCAAGAAACTGTCTGATCTCTGCCCCTGGCAACTCCTACGCAAACACAAATAGTAGTTAAAAAGGGGAAAAACAAGATCCCAGTGCTAGCTGACCTAGATGTTCCTCCACCGAACAAAACCATCAGTCATCTCCTTTCTTTTGACTTGGGCTGTGACCATACCAGAATCACTGCCATTGGGGAAAAAACTGTCCTTGGTCATGTGTTCCTTAATGTATTGTTTCATTGTTGGCCCAGCACAGAATGTTTCAAGGAACTCGGTGAGCTTTTCACATTGCAACCCTGCATACTGTACGTAACTGGGGTTCCTTGTTCCTGGTGAATGTTGCTCTTTTCCCTATTTAGCAAGGTGTTGCAGGGGAAGATTTAGTGACTTTTTAAAATGACTCCAGAGTTGCGCACAGGTTTAAACAGGCCTTCTTTAAACATTGCTAAATACAATGTGGATATTTCTGCATTCCAAAATTACTACATTTGCATATGTAATTGCTTCCCATTCTGATTTAAATAATAATAATTGTGATGAACAAAGCAGGAATAAGGGACCCAGGAAAAACTAAGGCACTGCATAATATGTCCCGTGGGTTAAAGCCTCAGCGCCTAGGACTTGCCGATCGAAAGGTCGGCGGTTCGAATCCCTGCGGCGGGGTGCGCTCCCGCTGCTTGGTCCCAGCGCCTGCCAACCTAGCAGTTCGAAAGCACCTCTGGGTGCAAGTAGATAAATAGGGACCGCTTACCAGCGGGAAGGTAAATGGCGTTTCCGTGTGTGGCTCTGGCTCGCCAGAGCAGCGATGTCACGCTGGCCACGTGACCCGGAAGTGTCTGCGGACAGCGCTGGCCCCTGGCCTCTTGAGTGAGATGGGCGCACAACCCCAGAGTCTGTCAAGACTGGCCCGTATGGGCAGGGGTACCTTTACCTTTACCTTTATATTCAAGTGATGTACTGCTAAGCCTGCTATGTATTTTGAGATACAAATTCCCGTATTAAAAGAAACCCCAGAAGTAGAATACACAAATCAAGATGGGACATGAATACACAGTGATATTGGATGCAAGTTTTGAATGGGAAGCAGAATTTTCCTGCCACTCTCCGAAACCTGAGCATTTGAGAGAGAGAGCAAGAGAGCGCGTTGAAAGGCACATCAAGTATGGGTTGGGTCTTGTTGACCCTAGTAAAGCTGTTTAACCCACAGCGCCACCCGCGTCCCTTAAGGGGATGCTTATGTTGCAATAAAGAAACGTGAGCACAAAGCTAATAATACAGTAAACTACAGGAACTAGACAATGCAGGAGGTGAATGTGCTATCCCACCTTACGGTTTTTCTTTACTGTCTATAATCCTGCACTCCCAACCACCCCAACCTATTTTGTTTTCATGAAAACTCCTTCATCACACACAGCTGAGCTGTTTCAGCCTTTAACTACTGAGAAATGTCTACCCAATACAGGTGATACAAAGGCAACAAGTCCAAACTAGTTACTTGTGGAGAAGCACAATGCAGTCATGTGCAAACTTTAAGCTCTCAGAATGCCCGTGCCTAACATGATCGCCCCTAGGCAGTCATTCTAGCATACTGCCAACTGGTAGACAGCTTGTAGCTAACTTGCCAGCTGGCAGCTAATTTGGGCTCATTATTGACTGGAAAGCACAGGTAGTGAAGGCAATGGTACTAAAAATGATGTGTTTCCTTGTCTGTTTTCTTACACTGGGGGGGGGGCAGGGTGTGGAACCCTTCAAATCCTTCACCAACTAGGAAACAGTCTAGCTTTGTAGTAGGGACATTTGCTGGCAGGAACAAACCCTTGGCTTAACTCCAGGTGAAGCACACAGTAATAATGCAATTTAGTACAGGACTTCTCAAGGGTGTTCGCACACTGCGTTCAACAAGTGTACCATCTGTGTACACAAGCAGTTGAGCCTTGCACTCGTGCAATAACCTGCATGTAACATTCAACCTATGTGTTCAATAGGTGAGCTGTACAGATCAACAAACATACACACTTTCACACAAACACATGTGCTTGTGTAGAGGCACCTTGTAGCTGTGTTCAGTGGGATGTGTGAACAAGCCTTCAGTCCACTCTTTATCAGTCCAGTGATCCAACCCACAATGCTACAGAGCCCTGACACCGATGTGAACACCATCGCAGGGCCCCTGGTGAGTTGTGGTGGGAACAGGTGATATGAAAACTATGAGATCAGTATGAGGATGGCCTGAGCCTTAATGCTCACCCCAAGGAATCTCCACTGGCACAGGGGCTGCAGAATGCTGGGGAGCCACAATAGAGTCAGCACCTATTCAGAATGGAGCTCTGCCAGTATAATGTACAAAACAGGGAGTGAACCAATCCCTAGATACAAGGCATAAGAGGTTAGCTGAGCTTTTAAGTAAAGAAAAAAACCTTACAGCGAACAGAATTCATCAGTATGTGTGTCGGCACAATTGTGTTTCCCAACAAATATAAATCAGCCCCCAAACTAAGTATCAGGGAAACGAAAGGAGGGCTTCTGGAGGTAAGAAAGGAGCAAAAGCGAGTCTACTCTAAGGAGGAAAAGGGGAAGGTGAGTGACTTTGGAGGGGGCGGGATAATAATAGAACACATCATGCTAAATGTGCATGTGTGAGTTTCATTTGTCATCCCCAGTATGAAAACAGAAATTGCTGTGTAGGAGAGAACAAAGGGTTATAGCTGCCATTAGGTATCACTGGCCTGTTTTCCAACTCTGCACCTAACAATTAAAACAATTAGAAGGATATGACTGCATCCTCATGATTATACTGTGGGGCGGCCTAGTCATTTTGCTGCATCACAGAATGGAAGGGTTAGCCATCCTTTTCCAGGTTAAAGGGATTAAGCCCTGATTGTTACTACAGCTCTTCCGATACTTTAGCCACACCCTCACACTGACCCACTGACCCACCACCCATTCTGTTTTTCCCTCCTTCTGGATCCCTATTGGGGCAGGGACTGACTGACTGACTGGCCTGGAAGAAGGACAGCACTGTTACCCCAAAGGTGGACTCTTGCTTTAGAGGAATTAATTTTTGAGATATTATTTGTATTTGTGTTGTTGTTGTTGTTGTTGTTGTTGTTGTTGTTTGGGAATGGACTGGTTATGTCGCCTATCAATTAAGCCCCCCTCTAGTAAGTTTAGAGTTGTTATCACAAAGACCAACACAAGTGTCTCCCCCACTGGAGGTTAATAAGAAGGGGAAGGGGGATAAAGTAAGAAAAGGTCCCACATGCTGAAACCAACTATTGGCCTGAGAATATCCCTGAGGTCCCCAACGTAGCACTCGTGGGCCCCATGGTGCCTTTTGACACCTCCCCATAGTCATTAATTTTGGGGAGGTGTTCTTGTTTTTTTGCCAGTTCCCCCACCTTGAGCACTGCCAGCTGTGAAACTGATACTTTGTAGCACCCCTAGCATGTTCAATTGCTCAAAATTTGGGGACTTGGTAGAACTTCTCCCTCATCTTCCCATAATCCCACCTGCATTGCACAGACTGAAGGTGGTGGTACTCAGGGAAGTTAACATGAGAGTGAGACAGGAGTCCATGTGGTGTAGCAACCAGCCCTTACATGACTAAGGAGACTCTGCTGTTAAACTAGTGTCTGAACTAGCTGTCCGTGTCACCATATTTTAGCCTGACCCACCCTGCGGGGTTGTTGTGAGGGTGAAAAAAGGAACGAGCCCCCATTTACACATCCTTGAACCTCTTGCACTTCCTGGTGCAACTGGACTTCTCCGCGACCCTTCCCCTCTGCAGGGAGGTGGGACCAATTCGGATGGTCCGCCCCCGCCACTTAATGGATCCAAATGGTTTCCAGAGAGTGGTAGGGGATGCTTTATCCCATGTTGATGGCCTTTCAGCTGATTCCCTGGTGGCCCGCTGGAATGCGGAGTTAACCAGGGCTATCGACTGTCTGGCTCCGAAGCGCCCTCTCCGATTGCATGGAGCCCGGACAGCTCCGTGGTTTTCTTCGGAGCTGAGGGCGATGAAACAATCGCTGAGACGGCTAGAGCGTCGGTGGCAAAAAACTCACTCCGAATCTGACCGGACACAGGTTAGAGCTCAACATCGAGCCTACCAAGTGGCGATAGCGACGGCGAAGAAGACTTTCTTCACCACCTCTATTGCATCTGCAGAAAATAGTAGCAGGAGACTCTTTCAGGTGGTTCGTAATTTAACGGAACCACCTTTACCACCGGGGCCTTGTAAAGACCCCAAGATCTCCTGCAACGATTTTGCAAAGTTTTTTGCAGATAAAATCACTCATATTCGGAAGGAGCTAGACACCACCGTGGGAGCAGTGCCGGGGCGGGAGAGTGCTAGAGCTCTGTCTGGTCAAGTTGCATGGAATAAATTTCAATCCGTTACCCCCGAGGATGTGGACAGGCTGCTTGGACGCGTGAAACCAACCACCTGTCTCCTGGATCCTTGCCCATCCTGGCTAATAAAAGCAAGCCGGGAAGGGCTGGGCGATGGGCTCTGCGGGGTGGTGAATGCTTCCCTCTGTGAGGGAACATTCCCAGATCCGCTGAAAGAGGCGGTCATTAAACCGCTTCTTAAAAAAACATCTTTAGACCCGGCCAGTATGGCCAACTATCGCCCAGTCTCAAATCTTCCTTTCTTGGGCAAGGTGATTGAGCGCGTGGTTGCTGAACAACTCCAGGCACGCCTGGAGGATGCGGACCATTTGGATCCCTTCCAATCGGGATTCAGGCCTCATCATGGGACTGAAACTGCCTTGGTCGCGCTGGTTGATGATCTCCGGCGAGCTAGGGACAAAGGTGAGAGTTGTTTCCTAGTTCTGCTGGATCTCTCAGCGGCCTTTGATACAATCAACCATAACATCCTTCTGGACCGTCTAGAGGGGCTGGGAGCTGGGGGCACTGTTATACAGTGGTTTCGCTCCTTCCTCCTGGGCCGTGTTCAGAAAGTGATGGTGTGGAGGACTCCCTGGTCCTGAATAGGGTAACTGTGCCCCTGAAGGACCAGGTGCGCAGCCTGGGAGTCATTTTGGACTCACAGCTGTCCATGGAGGCGCAGGTCAATTCTGTATCCAGGGCAGCTGTCTACCAACTCCACCTGGTACGCAGGCTGAGACCCTACCTGCCTGCGGACTGTCTCGCCAGAGTGGTGCATGCTCTAGTTATCTCCCGCTTGGACTACTGCAATGCGCTCTACGTGGGGCTACCTTTGAAGGTGACTCGGAAACTACAACTAATCCAGAATGTGGCAGCTAGACTGGTGACTGGGGGCGGCCGCCGAGACCACATAACACCGGTCTTGAAAGACCTACATTGGCTCCCAGTACATTTCCGAGCACAATTCCGAGCACCTTTAAAGCCCTAAACGGCCTCGGCCCAGTATACCTGAAGGAGCGTCTCCACCTTCATCGTTCTGCCCGGACGCTGAGGTCCAGTGCCGAGGGCCTTCTGGCGGTTCCCTCATTGCGAGAAGCAAAGCTACAGGGAACCAGGCAGAGGGCCTTCTCGGTCGTGGCGCCTGCCCTGTGGAACGCCCTCCCATCAGATGTCAAAGCAATAAATAACTACCTGACATTCAGAAGACATCTTAAGGCAGCCCTGTTCAGGGAAGTTTTTAATCTGTGATATTTTAGTGTATTTTTGGTTTTTATGGAAGCCGCCCAGAGTGGCTGGGGAGACCCAGCCAGATGAGCGGGGTACAAATAATAAATTATTATTATTATTATTATTATTAGAGGAATTGCGAAAGACAATACATTGCCATCTTTGAATTTCATCTCCATTACTCATCAAGGAACACACAGTAGCAAGCCCCAAGGTCTCCTTAGCTAGAAAGGTAGGAGACTGTTTAGTTGGCACTTCCGTGAAGTGCACAAATGGAGTCTGGTGTATCCAAGCATAAAAGGGCACACTGCAGGCATGATTCAGTGAGACTTAAAGATCCTTACTTTCAGGAGCAGAGGAAGAACATTACTCTGCATGACAGAGGATGGCCCAGGTAGGTGAGAATGCTGTCACTTCCACTTGGCTGTGCAAGTTTGTTAAGGACGCAAATAGCCTTCCCTTCCTCCCCTGCCTGGCTTCTTCACAGTGGTGGAAATTCTGAGAGCTGAGATTCCGAGAGTTCTCTTGCTCCAGACCAGACACCCTTCGCCCTCGGAAATCTCACACCTTTAAGGGATGCTTCCCATTTTGCATTTCCAATCTCACATAATAGTTGGAAGCAGCTCTGCACAGGTCCAGAATATGTGAAACTGGACAAAACATTGTAGGTATTAAATTTACAGCACTTGCAGTCTCCATACTTTATTATAGTCATGTGTGGTGCAGGGTGACCACCAGTAAATATATATATATCGACAAACACCACCAAAACAAAAGGACATGGAATTAGATAAAATTGGATGCAGTGAGTTATATGCATTGATAGAAATTTAGAAACAATTACTGTAAGAGTTCAATAGATATATAATGGGAGGAATTCATCTTAGAGCTAAGGAGACTGCTCTGTCAGTGCAAACATTTTCTGCTTGCCTGATGGAACGATCTGCCCTCTCCTCCCCGCATGTGGGGTTCTCCTGATTCCCCTGCCAAACCAATTTGTGGGGGGGGGGAGCCACATTGCACTAGCAGAAGTCAATGTGCGGCCTTGCACTGGCAAGACTTGCCAGCTGAATCCAGCTCCACGCATCTCACATATCAGGGAAGACTATGGCCGGGTGACCTGGGTACCTATTGAGTTTACTGCCCAGGTGTTCACAGTTGATGGACAGTGCCTAACCCCCTGGTCTCCCTTTTTGTTGTTCCTCGTCTTTAAACATTCTTGGACCAGACCTCAAACAGAGGGATCCTTCAAGTAAAGGACTATCCTCTAACAGCCTTTCAAATAGAGGATGCAAAGTAGGACTCATGACCATCCTAGAGAGGTGGTTCTCAAGAGTAAATATTTTCTGACTGTTCCTGAACGCCATAGGAAACAAAGGGGTTCAATGGGGCTAATCTATTGGGGCAAATGGGACATTGTACCAACAAACTCAGTCTGCCCACAAAAAGCCACCATCTGCCTGCCTTCTTAAAACCAGTTCAGCGGGTTGGCGCTGGCTACCAGCTTCCTCTCAGTGTTGCCCTTGTAGAACTTAGCAGGGAGAAAGACGGAGACAGAACTAGAATCACTTTGCTGCTGTGGCAAAAAGAAATATATTGGGCAAGAGTGAAGAAAGCAGCCGTTCAGGGCTCCTGTTCAGGAACAAATTATAATTTGCACCACACACTTTGAGGGTCTCTTGGTCAATCTTCTATTCAGTCCAGTGAATTTGGCTGATCCACAGTGATGGGCAGTGAGCACTCCTTTCATTCAGTGAACTTTGTAGGGGGTCTTTACCCCCAAACACAAACCCACCCTTTAGGACACTTCATTTCATTGTGCTCAGTGCTCATAAAGCAACCCTGATAAACAAGCTCTCTCCCACTCTAGTTCAGTTTCTTTGCCCTCCAATTCTTTAATTTCCGAATCTCATCTCTGAGATGGCGCTCCTGCTCAGCAAATGAATTGATAAGCTGTCTCTTAAGGCTTGGGTTCCATTTTCCTCAGTGAAGCTCATGGATAATTGGGCAAATCATTCACCAAATTAGAGTAGGTCCAAAAGACCTGTGGAACTCTTCTATGGGAACAGAAGGACTATACAGTGGTACCTCGGGTTACATACGCTTCAGGTTAAATATGCTTCAGGTTACAGACTCCGCTAACCCAGAAATAGTATCTCGGGTTAAGAACTTTGCTTCAGGGTGAGAACAGAAATTGCGTGGCAGCAGCGGGAGGCTCCATTAGCTAAAGTGGTGCTTCAGGTTAAGAACAGTTTCAGGTTAAGATCGGACCTCCGGAACGAAGTAAGTACTTAACCCGAGGCACCACTGTATTGGGATGGGGGGTTGCCTTCAAAAGTTATCTCTCAGAAATTCTAGGAATCCTGTTCCCAGAATGCCATGCTGACACAGGAGCTGTTCCCCAGCCTTTCAACTAGCTATGCTGACAGAGAGAAGTGATGTTGACATTGACCGATTTCTCCTAGAGCTTCTCTTAGCTATCAAGCCATTCCCCTAAGTAAGCAAACAATGGCCATATATCCATCAAGCCCAGGGAGCAATATATTATTATTAAAATGAAATGCAGTAGATGGTGGTCTGTTCTCGATTACTCTGTGAGATGGCTTCATTTAAAATAATGTAGATTCAGATTAAAGGCTTGTGCCAAGTTTCCCATGAAGATACTTCTCAGGGCCGACATCCAAAATCCATGTTGAGTTATTGTTACATCTTAGCATGGCTAAGATGAAGATTATTGTTACAAGAAGAATATCCATGGACATTTTTGCCCACGAAGCAATACATTCAAAGTGTGCCCAATGGAGAAGTGATAATTAGGCTCCCTAAGAGACTAGGATGTGAGCTGGCTTTAGCAACGTGTGTGGTAAAGACACACTGTGTATACTGTGTATAGCTTATGTGCTTTTTCAAGGAAACAGGTCTTCACAAGAATATGCTGGTGAGATACTTTCATTCAAAGCTTGAGAGAAGCATGTAAGCTGTTAAGTGTGGGATCCCAGCCCCTTCAGCCAACTTTTCAAGACTAAGGCAGTCTTTCCCTTGCCACCTTCATGCTTCTCCAATGTCACTACTCGTGTCACTTGACATAAGAAAGGCCCTCAGAGCTAATCTTGTGTTTGGTGCATGTAAACAAATGCTTGGGCTACCTCGAAAGGGAGAAGCAGATCAGCTGATAGGAAGGCTGCTCGTGGAAAGCGTACAAAGGGACTAGGTCGCTGGACTGCAACGGTGAAAGTCATTTTAAATTAAGCAAAACCAAAAGAGCAGATTCAGAGCTTAAGAAGCACCACCAGTCAAAATGGCAGATCGCTTCTCTGTCAGTGCTTCTTTCTAACGTCCAAAGGAGAACTTGCTCAGATGAATTGCAGAGGCAAGAGGAGTGGGCATTAGGAGAAGCTCTGGAAACCGAATGTGAAAATGCAACATTTGATTTAGCTGCAAGGTGGTGAGTGAAGTCCTTCGTTGAACCTCCATATTGCAGAGCGCAAAACACAATGAAAAGGAAGTGTGTATTCCCTTTCCCTGTGAAGTATCCAGAAGTGCTATGTAGGAGGCACTCCTGCAGCAGCTAAATGCTACATTGAGCCTCAACCAGTATCCAAAAGACCTACATAGTTCATAGTGGGCTATGTTCTGTCCCTGCCATTTACAGTGCCTAAGAGAAATAGCTGGCTGTTGATAGCTGCCATGAAAAAAACAGCAGGCACAGTTAACAACATTGAAAGCCTAAGTGAGAGATTCCTACATATAAGATCACTGCTGCAATCCATGAAGCACTGACCCATTGTAATAGCCATTCCTTTCCGTGTCAGGTGCATTGCTCCCAGACCACACAAAGCTCCAAAATGCAGTACAAGCTACACAAAATTACTCCAACTGAGATTGACTTAACTCTCAAAACAAGGGCACATAGGATTGGAGTCCTAGTCCTTTTAATTTCATTAAATATGAGCCTTAAAGGACCTTCATCATGAAGAAGGGAAGATGGAAGGTACAGGCTGCCGCTTCGTCTATAATAGCTTTATCTTCCTGATTTAAAGCACACTCGAGTCTACCGTCAAAAGGTGAATATGTGCCCGCAGTATAAGAATGCTAAATCAACAAAGCAATAAATACCCATCATGATGTCCTGAGCTGATGAGGCTTACATGGAGCAGCCAATAAGAGATGAGAGCCGCACTTACAGCAGTGGGAAGCATCCACAAATCTCTAACATGACTTTCTTACTGGTAGTTTTTCACTGATTTAGAGGATGGGGACATGTGGCCCTGGAGATATTGTTGAGCTCTAACCATCATCAGCCCCAGCCAACTGGTCAGTGATGGTGCATGTTGGGAGTCCAGACCCAGCTACTTCACCCCTTATTTAAACCCCTGGTTTAAAACAGGACCTAGAAGGAAGCTGAAACATTACCTTCTCTGCCTCTTCTCGACTCATGGCCAGGGCAAGTTGGAGCTGGAGCTCCTCCTCTCCAGTCGTCTGTGGCCTTGCCTGCTCCAGGTCAGAATTGAACCGAGGGGATGAGGAAGAGGCTGAGGGACAAGAAAGAGATGAATTAATGCTGCAAATGGGATGGAGCCCAGCTGGGGGCTGCTGAACATGGTCCATAGCCATTCCAGAATCTGACATTTGCCTGGGTTTTGCAACAAATGGCCTTTCCCATTCTACCCCCTTCCCCTCCTTTTGCAGGTTAAGTTCATGATTTTAGACTGCAGGTCCAAGTTATTAAACTGCTGGTCCAGGGGAAAGGTTATACCTCATTAATGGAACATCTGTAATGCACACACAGAAGGGTCCAGGTTCAGTCCGTGGCATCTCCAGGTAGGGGTGGGAGAGACACCCTGTCTGAAACCCTGGTGACTGGATAGCTCAGTGGGTTAGAGCATGGTGCCAATAATGCCAAGGTTGCAGGTTTGATCCCTGTATGGGACGGCTGCATATTCTTGCATTACAGGGGGTTGGACTAGATGTTCCTGAGGGTCCCTTCCAACTCTACACTTCTACAGTTCTATGAGTCGGTGCCAGTCATTGTGGACCAATGGATTGACTCGGCACAAGGCAGCTTTTCATATTCCTATGTTCATATGAGGGGCAATGGGAAGAGCCGGAGGAAGAGGAGCCCTTTTGTGCGCAATTGCATTCTGCTCTAGGAACTTGAAGGTTCCTGTTGTGTTTCCACAGCATCATCCTTCTTGAGGATGACAAGAGTAGCAAAAGTATGTTGCTGGCTGCCTATGTTAAGGAATCCTGATGTACCAGGACAGCGACCAAGGGACTATATGATCCAGCTATTATAGGCAGGTTCCAATGGGAGGAATTCAACATTGCAACTAAGGAGATACAAGCATTTCTGCTTGTCTGGTGGAACAATCTCGCCTCTTCTCCCTCTGTGCAGTTCCTGCCGGTTCTCTTGACTGCCCCCTGCCCCCTGGAGCTAATTTGTGGGGGAGAAGAAGAGAGGGGGCTTGTGGAAGTCCTTGTACAGGCTCCACTAGTGGGAATCTGAACACTACGTCCCTAAGTCAGGCTACACTGCCAAGCGGCAGCTCTCCAGAGTTTCAGGCAGGTGTCTCTACCAGTGGTGGGTGTGTGTGCGTGTGTCACTTTGTCTCATGCACAGTGAAGTCAAAGGAGTCATCTATATCAGGGCTGTCCAACTCCCAAAAGACTGCGATCTACTCACAGTATAAAAAAACTGACAGTGATCTACCCATTGTCATTGAAGCCAAAGTTGTTGAGATTTTTAAAAATTATTATTATCTATACGTATTATCTATATAGATAATAATATTATAGACTTAAAGCAGAATCCTACCTTGTAAATCCCACTATGTTGAATGGGGCTTATTCCCAGATAAGCAGGAATAAAATCACACCCTCAGATGGCAATCCAATGGCAATCCAATTGAACTGACAGGAAGCTCCATTGAACGAGGGGTACTTGCTTTGCATCATAGACATATCCTTTGAAAACTAAAGTTTTGACTCTAAAGTTGAAGTTGTAACAGCAACTAGCTAGCAAAAATTCCAAGAATTGGAATCCTCCAAGATAAACATATCCTTCTGTATTTATTTTTTAAAATCACATCACCACCTGCTCTAATTCCAATTCACCTATCTGCATAGCTTGTTTGCATATCAGTTAAATGTGCTGGGCTGAAAAATAATGTGGGCAGAAATGTGGAGGCCAAAAGGTTGGTGGTCTCCAAGGATTGGGTACCTGTTCCCCTTCAGATGTGTTTGGACTCCAGTTCCCATCAGCCTCAGCCAGCACGGCCAATGGTTGGGAGTGATGGGACTGGTAGTCCAGCAACATCTGGAGAGCTTCAGGTTCTACATACAGAACAGAGGACCCTAGAAACAGCTTCATATAGCTGGTTCTGCATGCCCAGGTCTTAATACACAGAGGCAACAATCACCCCAATCTCATTCTTATACTTGCCCTACCTGCATCAAGAGACTGGTCACCCCTGTTGCTGCAGTGATATGAATTTCAATCTCAGACCACTGAGGCATAGGTAATGCCAAGGTGGAAATCTATTATGTAGATTGGCCCCCAAGGACCCCTTTACAAAATTCTTAAATCCAAGGCACCTCTTTGTAGGAGTTAACACGAAACCCATTTGTAGATTGTAATGTGTAGTGATAGCATATGTGTAATGTGCATGCTTTTAAAATCTGATGCCAATTACTGTTTAGCACTATCATGCGACTTGATTATCTGCCTGTGCATTGCATGTCATTTCCATAGGAGAATCTTCTTTTTAAGAACTGCATAATGCATGGGTGGGGAATCTGTCCTTTGGATGTTGTTGGGCTCCAACTCCCATCAGCCCCAGACAACACGGCCAATAGTCAGGGATGAAGGGAGCGGTAATACAACTAAAGCCACAGGTTCCCAACACCTGTTGTAATGTAAATGCCCCTGTACTACCTACAGCAGGCATCGTAACACAGCACTTACAATCTTCCACCTAATCCTATTTCTCCCTGCAACTTCTCCCAAGTTCTGTCTTCACAGCTATGAATGAAGGTTCTGCTTGGAACTTGGAAAGCAGCAAGGAAATTGGTTGGAGCTTCCAGAGATTCTGAAGGCAGAAATGTCAAGAAGAATTTCTGCACTCTGCACAGCTCATGGTTTCTCTTCATGGGCTCTTCACGAGAGCCAGTGTGGTGTAGTGGTTAAGAGCGGTAGACTTGTAATCTGGTGAACCAGGTTCGCTTCCCCGCTCCTCCACATGCAGCTGCTGGGTGACCTTGGGCTAGTCACACTTCTTTGAAGTATTTCAGCCCTACTCACCTCACAGAGTGTTTGTTGTCAGAGAGGAAGGGAAAGGAGAATGTTAGCCGCTTTGAGACTCCTTCGGGTAGTGATAAAGCGGGATATCAAATCCAAATTCTTTCTTATCCATTCCACCCAGCTGCCCTTTACTTCCCAACTGCAATGCTAAGTAATGGCAGGAATGGTCCTGCCAACTTTCCTTATTCGATCATAGGGGAAACGTAGAATACCTTCTCCGGAATGCGTATCTTGAAAACCGCACACATACGTATTCTGTTCCACCCACACGACCAGGTGCCCCAACAACTCCCCACCTGGGAAACCAAGACCATTCACAGATGATACGAGGCATTCATGCAGACCGCTCCACTGGCAAGGGTGGTGGTCAGAAATGCAGCCACACATCTTGATCCACCATAGACAAGGCAGCTCACCCATGACACACTGCACTACTCACAATTAAAGGAGGACGGAGACTCTCTCGACCTGCCGTAGTCTTCTCCGTACTGTGATGCCCGCCGCCCATAGGCAAGCTGCTGGCTGTTGCTGCTGCTAATCCCCATGCCTTCGAGAGACATCCGCTCTTTGGTTTTCAGGGCGTAGGCTCTCTCCTGCTTCAGTCTCTCCTCATCCTTCAGCAAGCCCATCACTTGCTTTACCTTTTCCCGGACATTGATGCCCTGGTCCTTGCCATCGCGGTCTATGTACTGGAACTCCTTTAAGGTCTGGATGGTGTACAGGTTCTCCCGGCACTGGTGAGCCACCTTCTCTGAGCCAGTTTTGATGAGGTAGTCCAGAAGAGTCAGCGCCTTGTAGACATGGCGCCAGTTCTTGCCACTGTCGTTCAGCCGCCTCCAGATCATGGTCATGACCTCGGCAAATGCCACGGTGTTGAAGGTCAGGTCTGCAATCTCGGACATCAAGGAGCTCGGGGGGCCCCAGGGGTCATTGGAGGTGGCCTCGCGCACCTTGATCTCTGCCTCAGAGTAATTGTGCACAATGTTTTTCACCTGCCGGCGCAAGGCAGAAGTAGTCATGGTTGAGCCCTGGAGGAAGATCTCGGCTTGCAGAAAGGAATGGCTGGACTGGAACCCAGAAAGAGAATCAAAACCTTGGTGTAATCAATTAGAAAGATGGTGATTCTTCAGGTTGATCTGGAAAAAAAGGCAATGAGATATGCATTAGGGCTGTTGACCAGTTCATGTCAGCCAATAGATTTGTTGGCATCCGTCTGTCTCAGGAGACTATGGAAGAGTGCACCTCCAGGGGTAAAGTCAACCCTGCAAATGGGACAGACATGTTTTATTGCAGGTGGGGCAGATAAAGGCTTTGACCAGTAAATCAATACATGTAAATCAGAATATTCATTTACCTACAGAGGCAGATTTTCTTCCCCTCATACAGAGCCAATGTATGAGGGGGTGAAAGGGCCAGTGAGAAGTGTGGCCTAGGGGAGTTTTGAGAGGCAGACAGAAAAGTCTGGAGGCCAAATTTGGCCCCTGGGTCTAGGATGCCCTACAGGGAACAACTCCCAGCCAGAAATAAATTATAGTGGCTGAGCAACCAGAACAGCTGGTTGCATCTCTTAAAGCTGCAGAATTAGGTAGCTGCAAACTAAGTGACTGCCCCAACCTCTCCGAGTTGCAAACTACAACCAGGTTCAGTAAAATGAAGAACTAAATGGGCAGCCCCACCTTATTCTGCTATTCTGTAACAACTGACACATCTGTTGGCTTGGTGGGCTATTTGCAACAGAAGTTTTGTGTTGCAATTAAAGCAATCTCTTTGGAAAAAGAGATGGGGAGAGTGAGACCCATTTGCAATCATAACTACAGTGGTACCTCGGGTTACATACGTTTCAGGTTACATACGCTTCAGGTTACAGATTCCGCTAACCCAGAAATAGTGCTTCAGGTTAAGAACTTTGCTTCAGGATAAGAACAGAAATCGGGCTCCGGCTGCACGGCAGCAGCAGGAGGCCCCATTAGCTAAAGTGGTGCTTCAGGTTAAGAACAATTTCAGGTTAAGTACGGACCTCCGGAACGAATTAAGTACTTAACCTGAGGTACCACTGTATTCCAAACTTTGGAGGTTTATGATTGTTTGCGGTTCACAGTTAAAACAAATACAGCGACAGAGAAATAATCCCCCTGACCAAGCAAAATGTATCCATCTGTGTGTAAAATACAAATGATGCAAGTGTGGGTGAACAAAACCATTTGCATTGCAATGTTCATCCAGGTCCCGCAGAATTGACTGGATTCTACCTTTTGATACAAATAGGGCTGCTAATTCACATGTGAAGCATCTTGCTGCAACCCCAGAGCTGGATCAGAACCAATATGATTTTCAGAAAGAGTTGGATTGGGGTAGGCATCCAAAATATCCAATAACCAAGCTGGACTCCGTCCATTGCAACCAACTGTTCAGCATCTAATACGCCACTGAGCATAGGAGTGTGCATTATGTAGCATGCATCACATGACTTTTTACTTTCCAAATCTAACTCGGATCATTCAGAGCAAAACACCTTGTGGCTGAATTTCCCTAAGGAAATTCAGCTTCAAAATTAAATATCAAATCTGATTTAAAAAGGCTAAAGAACTAGTATCTAGAGTGAGTTAATTACCAAGGTTTCTCTCTCGTGGGGGCTCATGATGGGTTACAAAATATCTTTTAAAACTACCACCAAAAATGCAAGAATGTTATGTAAAATCTTAAGATAAAGCCCTGCAAAATACAGAACTGCGATGAAAAAAATCCATGTCATCACATTTTATTTATAAAGAGCCTAAAATGACTAGGTGCTGTACAATACTTTAAAAAGAGGAGAAAATTCCTTGCCAGTAGGCTAATAATCTATCACACAATAAGAAGAGTGAGGGAATGGATGGAGAAGAGGGGAGTGAGAGATGCACAAAACCCTTCATTTGCTTGGGATGCTCTCATCTGGGACTTGTCCTACTTGAATCCATGAGAGATTCATTCAAATTTCACAAACAAATCTCCCCCTTTACCTCTAACTTCACTTGCCCTGCTTTTTCCTCTTTCTTTCTCTGTGTTGCTGACTTATCAACAGGCCACAAAGAAGGCAGGGATGAATGGGGAAAATGTTTAGTTGCCTTTTCCACACACACACCCAATGCCAACAAATAAACCCACACCTATTTTTGCATACTTCACACTTGAGTTCCCATTGAAACCAGCAAGGGTGAGCATGGTCAGGAGTCAACACTCTTGTAAGCGCCTGGCTGACCATAGCTCCCTGGTCATCCTCCTGTTCGCCATTGCAACCTGCTTACTCACCTGCCTCTTACCCTACTCCTCCACTCCTTAGGAGATACCGCTGCCTGCATGCTTGTTTGGCTCTCAACCTGCTCAGTAAGCAGGTGGTGGTAGCAATAATGAGGACCAAATGGAGACCCAGGAGCAGCTTATAGGAACCTTGGGGAGGAGGGAGTGTGTCCTGCACAAGTCCCCTTCAAAACCTGGAGATCAGTACTGGGATTCTAACGAAATCAATAGAAAATTCATGTCATCGTTATCGTGGACCAAATGACAAGAAACTGCTGCCTGTGACTCAGCATCACCAAGCAGCCGTAGGCTGCTTCCAGACGGGTGGCTCCTAGTGCTATCCAATCATTCCTTTCCATTTTAAGCTATGAGTGGGATTGCACATGATGCACCAAACTACCAGGAGCACTGTGCTCGTGTTCCGACTCCACCAGCAGGTGTGATGTAGCTCTTGTAGGTGGGACCATGTGTCGCTCAACACACATTTGTGATAACTATTGTGGTGGGTTCCATTTTAAGACTCTGCCATCATTTTATTTTTAATCAATGTTTTAATCGTTGCTAAAACGCTTCACTGGCTATTTGTTATGAAAGAGTGGTGTGGCAGGAGATAGTCACTGAGGCGGGGAGGACAGTTGCTGGTGGTTTTTAATGGCTAGGAGTGGGTGGGAGCGAAGACTACTACTATGCTGCAGTCCGCTCCCAGGCCCCAGTACCCAAGGCCTGGCCAAATTGGCCAGAATTCAAATTGCTGGCCAGCGGGAACTCCCAGTGCGCCATGTGGCCAGCCAGGGGATTACCCAAATGCCGACCACTTGGATGAACTTTGCTCCCAGGGGTCTTGGAGCCTGACGCAATGGGCCACAACGGCCACCCACCTCCAACTAAATAAGTGGCCATTATGTTGCATCAAGTATTTTCCCCAGTGCATTTTCCCATCACTTATTCTCATCCTTATTGCACCAAGTCCAATATTTTGGGGGAGTGGGTTTGTTTCCCCAATCAGCTTTTGTTGCCTGAAAATATTGACAGTTTGGAACCGCAAGCACTTTTCATGGAGCCCAGCAGGGCAAGCCAGAGGTTTTGTGTGAATGTGGTTGAGCACCCTAGAATGTGTCCCACACTCTTCTACAAAATGCAAGGATTCCTCAGCCAACACATGGATGTGGGACATGGCCCCTTGAAAAGTCTGAAAAAATGCTAGAGTAGTTCATTGAGCCACAGGCCAAGAGACAATCCCAGGTCCATCTATTTAAAACATACGGCTCTCCCCCAAGAATCCTGTAGCGGTTTTTTATGGGTGGTGGGAATTGTAGCTCCCAGTTCCCAGGATTATTTGAGGGGAGCAATTAAGAGTGGTCATGAGAGTGTTTTAAATGGATGGTGTGGATGTAGCCCTGATTTGGATGGCTCAGACAGGCCACGCATGTGACATGCCACACCGAAGGAAGGCAGAATCTTCAATATGGCGTCAGGAAACTTTCCTCCCTGTTTATAGCTTGTCAATCAATCAGAGTCTCAGTAACGAAGCAAAACCCATTGACTGATTCATGGCTCCATTATCTCTCCCATGAACACACTTCAGGGTGAATCATTTGCACAATGTGAAATCATGACGTTTAAGAAATGCTGCAGCAGTTTTGCAAAACCCAAAACTCCAGCCACCAGAAACAGAGTGACATCATCTGCCCTTCAGTTTCAAATCTACCCTTTGCCACATATTTTAAATTCCTGCCAACATCCTAAAATGAAATGCTGCGGAACACTCAAAAGAGTTTTAAGAAATCTGGATTTCTTTTTCTTTCTTTTTTGTTGTTGTTCCCAAATGTAGGGCACTGACCAGCCTAGCAACGTTTGTCATCAGGGTTGCTGTAAAGAGATCCAAAGCAAGCCACCAAGGACTGGACTGGCTGGGGACAGATCATCCCAACCCTGTTTACTTCCTAAATTAAAGCCCCCTGGAGAGAAGGGTCTCTGAAATGCAGTTGCTTCATCACCACCTTGATTTCATCTTTTGCCTTCTCATTGGAGTCAAAATTCAACCTTCCCTTACAACCTCCGTTTCCCCCCCCCCTGACTGGAAATGCATACCCATAAAACACACGCCCGGGAAGTTTGTGCATGGCTCCTCAAACCAACAGAATGACTCATATATCCTACTCCTCTCTAGAGGAACAGCTCCACCCTTTGCAGTAAGCATGACCTGACTGTGTCCACTTTTCTAGGTGAGGAACAAGCTGTCATCCTTCTCCACCCTGGTGACGGTAAGCATCCCTGACAAGTGAGTCAGGAAGAGAGAATCTAGAGACTGCCTGCGTACGGCTTGCAGAGTTTCTTTCAAGACATTTCCCTGTATTGATTGCTCTGCACAATCCAACCCACTTACTGTTTTTAGATTTTGAGTGGAGCTTGAGCGCCAGGAAAATGACTGCAGCCAAGCACAGCAACTCACAGAGGGGGTGAAAGGAACGTGCCATTCCATTGTAACTTAAAAAGGAGGCTATGGGAAAGGACACTGCAGCCACCCGGACCAAGCTGACCTGCACTGAAGCCAAATAGGTGGACCACTGCCTGGACTGGCATACCAGTGGCCAGGACGAGACAGCACACAGCAGATGATGGCTAATCGAGCGGTCAGCATGTTAGGTTGTAAAATCTGGGTTTCTGAGGTGCTTTGTGACTATAGTGTGTGTGTGAGAGAGAGAGAGAGAGCTATGTCTAGACATCCATCGTTCAGCCCAGACACTGAGGTCCAGCTCCAACGGCCTTCTGGCAGTTCCTTCACAGCTAGAAGCGAAGTTACAGGGAATGAGGCAGAGGGCCTTCTTGGTAGTGGCACCCTCCCTGTGGACCATCCTCCCCTCAGATGTCAAGGAGATAAAGAACTACACAACCTTTAGAAGACACCTGAAGGCAGCGCTGTATAGGGAAGCTTTCTTAATATTTAATGTTTTATTGTATTTTTGTATATGCAGGAAGCCGCCCAGAGTGGCTGGGACAACCCAGTTAGATGGGCGAGGTTACAAATTAAATAATAAGAATTAGTAGTGGTAGTAGTACCCCGAGGACTGTAATACCACTCTTCTGTGTCTGGACTGAGAAACATAGAGCAACCTGATTTTAAAGCTGAGGTGGTGTGGCAGTGGGTCATGTCGGTGGCGGCGTGTGGTGGCCGACCCAAAAAAATCAGGGGAAGGGGAATCCAGGGGCCCCATTGGTTGTGACTGAAGAAGGGAACTGGAGAAGGAGGTGTTGTAGACAAGAATATCATGAGGCCTCACAGCAGGTCAAACGATGTGTCTGTCTGGCCTAGCATTGTCTATAGCTGACTGGCCTAGCAGGGTCCATTTCAGGGCAGATAAGGGTCTTGCACATCATCTGCTACCAGAGGGGTGGGGACCCTTATTCAGCCTGAGGGCCACACTCCATTCTGACAGCCAGCAGGGACATAGGGCCAGAGGCAGGGCAGAGCAATAACTGTTAAGTTTTACCTTTGTACAGTAGGCTGGTTTCTACACCCCCATACCCTAGCTCCTATTCAGACAAGGGATGTTTTCAGAGTTCAAGCCAGGCAAAAAAAACAACAACATCCCAAGCAAAATGTGGCTAGGGAGAGTCTGGAGGGGCATGGAGGGCCACCTTCCCTCCTCTGCCACTGGATCCTTTAAAAACAGACAAAAAACCAGTGTTTGAACCTGGGACCATTTGTACAAAAAGCATGTGCTCTACAGAGCAGCAAGGGCAAGGAGATGTTGCTGACATGGGGCAGAAGAACAAGCGACACTGAGAACTGGTGGCAGGGTGAGCAGAATTCAGAAGGCTGGGGTGGCCAGCAGTGTGTGTGTGTGTGTGTGTGAGAGAGAGAGAGAGAGAGAGAGAGAGAGAGAGAGAGGGAGGGAGAGAGACTGGAGCACAGAGAGTCTCATGGAGGGATAAGGCTATTTTGCCTTGATAGCTCAGTTGGTTAGAGTGCAGTGCTGATAACACCATGGTTGCAGGTTCAATCCCCATATTGGGGCAGCTGCTTATTCATTCCTGTATTGCAGGGGGTTAGACTAGATGATCCTCAGGGTCACTTCCAAGTCTGCAATTCTATGAGTCTATGATGAGCGGCTACAAGCCAAAATGGTCATGCTCCACCTCCACTGTCAAGGGACCTCTGAATACCAGTGGCTGGGAATCCCAAGTGGAGAGAGCAACTGAAATCCCACTTATGGCCTTCCTGCAGGCCACCGCATGAAGGGAGTGTTGGACTAGATGGGCCTTTGGTCTGACTCAGTGGGGATTTCTTAGGTTCTTATGATGTGGTGAAGCCTGAGCCATAGTGGGGAGCCACAAGGGGAAAGCAAATGAGCTGGAGAAGCCCTTGAAAGCCATAGGAGCCAACTTGGCTGCAAGCTGATTGCAGTTCAGGGATCTTTGTGGCCTACAAAGGCGGCACAGATGGAAGGGAACATGGTGGCATGTGGGGGCAGCGGCCTTGGGTGGGCCAATGCAGCAGATTATGTGCGAACTCCAGATACCAACATTCTCCTTCTGGCTTTGACAAGGTTACAGATAAGGTTCCGTCTTATGAAAACTCCCGCTGCTGCTGCTCCTTCTCTTCCTCCTCCTCCTCTAGCAAACACTAAGTTCGTGCTGATGAAAGCGTCCCTCAAACATAAGTCTTGGGTCAGGAGGACATTCCTTTCTAGCAAACACCTGGCTCCAACCTCCAGAGGAGCTCCAGGGTCAGACTCAGGCAACTGCTTTAATTAAGGCTGTGAAAGACACCCATTAAAGAAACGTCCCGGGCATTTTTCAATCACAACGTGTAGAAAGAAAAATCTCTTGGGAGCTCGGAGGCAGGGCCTAATACGACCCTGCTCACCTGGCCTAGTTGCACAGCGTGCTTTTCATTGCGTAGGTCAGGGCATGGCCCCAGAACACGGGCAATCGTCCTCTCTTCCTGTGTCCTTGAGCATGTGCAGAGTGCCTCATCCTCACCACATCTGAGGCTGTGGAGGGAGAAGGGTGGGTGGGTGGGAAGTGGTTTTGTGGGAAAGCTCATGACCCTCAGGGTTCAGACGTCTCTGTTTCAGCCCCGGTTGGGAGGAGAGGGAAAAGAGAGCAGAGAGTGTTTGTGTTTGAAGAGCTGCCAAGAGTGTTAAGAGAAGTAAGTTTTATCGAACACAATATCCCCAGGAACACAAAGAGAGGGAAACAGAAACCATGCGATAGATAAGACAGCAGCACCAGGCAGCTACATATGAAATTACTGCAGTGACCTTGACGGAAAGAAATGGTCAGGTGGGGAGGGCATGCGAAGGAGGGCTGGCACTCACTGCCCAGGGAATGCCCAAAGTCCTAAACTTAGGTTAAGTGACACATTCCAGAAGAAGAACCACCTGAGCCTACACTGCAGCAAGACAACCCCCCCCCCCCGGCTGTATGGTCATCCAAGGTTTCCCAGGCTGCTGCTGCCTGCAACAAACCAGGCACGGCACAGCTCTTGCACAGCTCCCAGGCAACAGGGCTTGGTCAGGAGAACTTCCTACTAGACTGGACCCATCATCATCCCTGCTGGGTTTCCACAACACCCTCTAAACTGCATATAAGTATTATTACTAGTAGCAGGGTGCATTCTGTGTTTCATTTCCAGGGACAATAAGAAATACTCCAACTCCAGAGATAGCAAGGGGAAAAATCTGAATGGAGGAAAGATGGTAAGATGGGGGGGGGGGGTAACATTTGCACAGGTCCACCCCTTGTTACATTTGCCTCTCCCTTTCCTACCTCCCCCTTAGTTGTCCATCCCAATAAGCTGGAAAAGTATAAAACTGTAAACTCATCAGGGCAGAAACCAGCCCTCTTGTTCTGTTTTTGTTTTTCCTTTTGTTTGTGCCACTCTGTAAAGTGAGGCAAGCACTGATTCAACTATGCAATTACAATAGAGGGAGGGAAGAAGCAAAACTCTGTTGTGGAATGAAAGAGATGGGGCACCAAATGGCTATGCGAGGGGATGGAGGAAGCAAGTTCTCCAAAATCAAGACCCTGAAGGATGGACTGCACTGCAGGAGGCTGCAGGGAAAGAGGGTCACAGGCCATCCATTTCAAACATCCTGCTCTACAGCTGACCCTCTTTTCTCTCTGATGCAGTTTATTAAATTTATTTATTTCATAAGATTTATATGCCGCTTGATTGCAAAAACAAAACGACAACAATAACAACACACCTCTCTTAATTTTTCTAATATTTGGGAACATAAGAAGCTGCCATCTAGCTTAGTGTTGCCTGCACTGACTGGCAAAGGCGCTCCAGGATTTCCAGGGTCTGAATTTGAGGGGTTCTGCATACAAAGCGGTGCTCGGCTTAGCCATTGAGCTCTGGCCTAATAACTCTGCCCAGGGAGTGAGTCTCTGTCTGGTGTGGAGTTGCCAGAGATGCTACAGAAAAGTAACAGGGAGTCTTCTTAGTAGTCCTCTCTCTGAGTGGTTTGGACCACAACTATGGAGCTGGAAAAAGTTGTACTGTATTCAAAATCATCTGGAGGATACCTGGTTGGCGAATAGTGAAGAAGGCAAGTAGCCAGTGAAACAGTCCCACTCCCCTCTTTAATACAACGAAAGCATAATCTGAACCTTAATCCGACCTGGGAAAGAAAAGGACCAATCTGAGTGGGATAGAAGGGACGTGAGCTTTAATAAAGCGGGGTGGGCAAAAGATTGAAATGGGGCGCCGGGTTGGCGACAGGACCTGAGAGGAAACTTTCAGAGCCTGATTTGATTCATCAAAGCGCTGGGTGGGAGGAGGGCGAATCTCCCCAGTAGAAGTGTCTTTGGTGCTCCGTCTGTCTGTCTGTCTGTCTGTCTGTCTGTCTGTCTGTCTGTGTGTCCTGCCTTCCACCCAAGTGTTTCGGGACCCCCAAGCCTGGCACTGACTTACCCCCTTTCTCGCTCGCGCGACCAGGCGGCAGGCAGCCCTTTCCAGCACCGCTAGCTAGCCAAAGCAGCCGGCATTACATAATCCTGCTGAATCTTCCTACGATCCCTAGTCCCTGTGCGAGCGAGCGAGCGAGTGCCAGAGAGGGGGAAGGGAAGAAGAGAGAGAGAGAGAGAGAGAGAGAGAGAAGGAAAGGTGTGCGCGGGGGTGTCCGTGTGCGCGAACACGCGCGCGCGCCTACACACACCTTGAAGAAATCCTGGGGAGTTCGGAGGCGGCAGCTGCTCTCTGGCAGAGGCCCGATCCAACCCATCCAAAGGCGCGCGACCTGCAGGGCGCTGGAGCATGCAGGTGGCGAGAGAGGGGAGGGGGAGGGGGGGAGAGACAGGGGGGTGCAGAGCACAGACTGGGTAACCTCCTCCTCCTCCTCCTCCTGCATCGGGGTAAGGAAAAGGGGATCTCTCCCTCTCCCTCGCGCGCACAAAAACCAAAGGCACCCCCCGCTTTTAAGCCAGGTCTCCCTGCTCGCCACCCCACCCTTCTGCGGACCAGGAAACTTCAGCAGGCGGCGGCGGCGGCGGCGCAGTGCGAGGAGCCCAGCGGGGGCAGCAACTCGGCTTTGCCAAACTCGCGATGACAATCAAAGCGGGCTTCACTGCAGTCAGGAAAGCGCGCTCGGCGTCCAGAACTTTCCTCCTCCCCCCCCCCCCCCACTTCCTCCTCCTCCTCCTCCTCCGGGCTACCTTTTCGAGGCTGAGCCTCCTCTCTCTGCCGCCCCCCACCCAGCGCCATCCTCCCCACTGCAGAGGGGTCCGCACTGCCGCCCGTCGAGGAAAAGCGCAGGGCGACCATTCACCCGGCTCGTCCTTTCCCGCTGGGCAGTCCTGAGGCGAGCGTCCTTACCTCAGGCGCCGCTGCTGCTGCTGTGCGCGTGTCCTTCTCTTCCTCCTCCTGCCGCCGCCGCCGCCAAGCTCTCCCTCAGCAGCGGTGTCCGCAGTCGGCTGGTGCTGCTGCGGCGGCTGCCATCCTCAACCCCCTTCAGGTGCCTTTCCCCTCAGACGACCGGATCAGGCAGGCGCTCTGCTCGGTGGTGCCTTCCAGCCTCCTCTCCCCGCCACCCTGTCCCTAAATCCATCCAGCGGGAAAGCGAAGCCGTCCCTCCATCCTGCTGCTCCTCCTCCTCCTCTCACCTTTGCGAGTCCACCCAGGAGAGGAACAGGAGCTTTGCCTCGCAGGGGCGCACGACGCAGCGGCGACGGCGCGCAATCAGCCTCGGCGTTTGTGTGTGTTTGCGCCTGGTCTTCCCTCAGCTGCAGAGCGAGTCTCTCGTCCTCCTCGCCAGCCCGGCGTTTAAAAGAGAGCAAGGCGGGGAGCCGGGATGGGGGGGGGGGGAGCAAAAAGTTGCTCGGCTTGCTGGGCAGGTCTGCTTCAGTTTCCACAGGACACCAGGCGCGCGCAAAGCAGGAGGGACTGAGCCAGGGAGCGAGGAGGCAGGCTCGCTGCTGCTGCTGCTGCTGCTGCCGCCACGCCGGCTCTGGTTAACCGCTTCAGGCCCGCGACGTCGACGACAGGCACTCTCCGAAGTCTTCTCGGCGACCCCGCTTGGAGGGAGACGCAGGAGAGAGACACAGAGAGAGAGAGGCAGGGATTATGAAAGCAGAGAGGCAGTGACTCACTGGCTTAACCCCTTCGGGCGGCGGGCACCGCCAGGCAGGCGTGCCAAGGCGGCGACGGGCGATGTGGGAGAGAAGGGCCGAGGGAGGCAGAAGCGTTAACAAGCCCAGGACTAGGCTCGGTCCCTGCCGTCCCAGAGCTGGAGCGCTGCCACCGCCGGGCCCCCCGGGGCTTTGTTTGGTTTGCCTAGACAGCAAAACGGCGGCGTGACCCAAGGGCTGTCCTTTCGCCCGCTCCCCACCTCCCTTCAAAAAGATTTTGACAGCACCGACGACGTGTTTGTTCGCGGAGGGGGGGACACGACCCCCACCTTCACCCCCTCCCCAAAGAGTCACTGACAAGTAGTGAGTAGGAGGCGGGGATGACGGCTGTCATCCTCTTCCTCCTCATCGAGCTGCCGCCTCCACTCCACTCTTTGTACTATATGTTTGAATCAGCAACAGATTTGTTCGCCTCTTTTCTATCTGACAGTTCTGGTGTTCTCCGGGATAATAATAATAATAATAAAAACCCCTGAGAATCCTGCATTGTAGGGGGTTGGACTAGATGATCCTTGGGACCCCCTTCCAACTCTACCATTCAAATGATTCTATGATTCTCCTTCTGGGATGGAGGGGGAGCAGAGAACAAGCCATTCATCCACCTGCTGTGGAGAACCGGGAGGGAGGAGGGTACTGGGTGTGCTGTGATGGGTGGGGGTTTGTGTCGACCTTCTCATCAAAGAAATTGGATCGATAATGATAATGATCACCTGCCCTTCACCAGCAGCTCCCACAAGTGCCCCTGAGGCCCTTCAGATGTTCCTTGGACGCCATCTCTCATCACATCCATATAGAAAGGCTAACAAGGAGGGATGAAGGGGGACTGGAGTCTGACAAATTTCCAGAGGGCCAAATATTCCCCTTCACTAACTCAGGCGGGGAGGACCATGCTTCCAACTTTTGCACCCGAGAAGTCCCAGGCTTAATCCCTGGCACCTCACATTAAAAGGATCAGGGGACAGCAAACATCTAGAGAGAGCGGACGTAAAGACTCAGCAAGACCAATGCAAGGAAGGTGAGGCAGTCATCTCAGGGAATTCGATTTGGAACACTTGGTGCCAGAGTTTCCTTAACAGCATACAAAGGCAAAAGCTTGTCCAGCACAATCCAGGTTGGGACCTCCCAAATGCCTTGATCCAAGCAGAAGAACTGCTGGGAGTTTGAGTTTGGGCTTTCACCCAGATACTGCCTGAAGTGCAGCAAAGTCGGCAATTTAGCAGGTGGCTTGAGATATGGGATGCACACTTGGCACAGGACTTACAGGCGCAATAAGGGTTCCCCCTTGCCGATAGTGCCAGTCCCAGGCTTTAGATGAAACGGGGATTGGGGGCCTTTGCTATAGGAGAGGCATTTATTCTCTATAAGTGGCCCATTCACCCATGAATGTTTTCAGTACAGCAAAATGCAGTGCACAGCATCTCCTGCAAGCATTCAAAAGTTGGCATTTACTCATTGCATTTATATTCCACATTTCTCATCATGTTGATGTAGTCCAAAGTGGCAGTAGCCAACTAAGTTTCTAGATTTCCCAGATGGCCGCTCATTGCTAGTGGTCCCATGGGAATGACCAGAGACATGGCCTCAGCAGATCCTTGCACATTATCACAGGAGGGCTGGCCATGCTGCTTGGTGGGTATGAGTTTAGGGCTTTTGCTTGAAGAACTACAAAACCAGCTTGATAGGGCATTTCCTTGCCAGGGCGGGGGAGAAGCACCATAGCTGAACAATTCCACTCCCAAGCTTCTGAAAAGCCCTTGTCTGTAAACAGGCTACTATAGCATTGATGGAGCTCTGCAGGCTCCAACAATCATAATCCAGGGCTCTGCAATGCATATAGAAGTAGCTGCCTGAAATCTGTTTTTATGAGGAAGAGGGAACTTGATGGTGAATAACAACAACAACAACAACAACAACAACAACAACAACAACAACAAGTTGTTATGATCTACCCCTGGGTTCAATCATGTCGTTGTTAATGTATGAAGCCAGTCATAGCACTGGTCTGAAAACCTTGCCATACTGTGGATTGCCCTTAATTACACCCCGAAATTTTCGACAGGGTTATACACAGCAGAGTACAGAGAAACGAGTAGTGCCAGCCAACTGTGGCAGAGTTAATTGTGCAGATTAGCCCTCATGTCTATTTAAACAATTGGCAGCTTTATAAACAAAAGGAAACTGCTCTGGCACAGCATATATAAACAGGGTTTATTATTATTATTATCATTTCATTATGAAATCAGTAGTATTTAGACAAAAGGTGGCTTGTTCTTCTTTTCTAAGGGATCCTTCTTCAGCACTTCAAAGAGGGAAAGCATTCTGCTCACCATTGAATCCAGCAGTCCATAAACCTAAGAACAGGAGTCAAAAAAACTTTCAGGACAAAAATGTGGACAGCAAAGTCCCAGTAGAAAGGTACACATGAACAGACAGTCAAATATGCTTTTTCTCAGGTGGTTTTTTTGTGTTTGTAGGTATCCCATAACAAACATTCTCTTTGTGTGAGAGAGGCATTTTTCAGCCTTCAACAGAGAAACCCTGTACAGTACATGTCTGTTCAGAAGTATGCCCCACTGAGTGCTCTGTGGGGCTTGCTCTCAGATACCGTAATTTTCGCTCCAAAACACGCACTTTTTTGCTCCTAGAAAGTAAGGGAAAATGCCTGTGCGTGTTACGGAGCGAATGCACTCGACTGGAGCCATGGCTGCCGTCAGTCAAGCAAAGCGGGAGCCGCTTGCAGGGCTTCTGTCCCGCTTTGCGTGGCTCTAGCTTTGCTTGCTTTACAGCCAGGAGGAGGGGGAGGAAGGAGAGCCATGGCAGCAAAGTGGGCAGCAGCCGCTTACACGGGAGGAGGGATAGACGGGAGCCATAGTGAGCCAGAAAAAGCGCCGCGTAGCCAGCAACAGCTGCTGCAGCCTCAGCTAGCAAAGGTCCATGTGCTCTCTAAATGGAGCAATGAGGCTGCAGAGGGACGGCAGGGCACAGGAAGGCTCTGAGCCACAAGCGCAGTGAAAACCAGTAAAAAGGTTATTTAGGGTTTTCTTGTTTTACAGTGTGAGTGTAATGCCTCGTATTTTTTTTTCCTCCATGTAACATTTTTACAAATCCGTTTCAAAAAAAAAAAAAAAAGGCTGCTGGGGACAGGAGGGCATGGGATGAGGGAGAGGGGGAAATTACGATTCTCCCAGCGTCTCAGCTGATCCGCTGAGCAGGACTTGGGTTGTAGGGGATTTGCCATTAGCTGTGTAAAGCAGCAAAGAGGGAGAGAAGGAGCAAAGCGGGAGAGGAAAGGAGCTGCTTACACTGCTGTAAGTGGCTGCTGTCCGGTTGGCTCCTTTAAAGCAACAGTGCTCTTTCCCTCCCCCCTCCCCGCTCAGCTCCCCGAAAAGCTCCTTTTCCACACACCCCACACGAGCTCCTTCTCCCCTTAAACCCCTCTCCTGCATCATTAGCAGCATCCTTCTCCACACACCCCACATGTGTTCCTTCTCCCCATAGACCCCTCTCCTGCATCATTAGCAGCATCGATATCCACACACCCCATGCGTGTTCCTTCTTCCCTTAAACCCCTCTCCTGCATTATTAGCAGCATCCTTCTCCACACACCCCACGCGTGCTCCTTGTCCCTTGAATGCTTTTCCTTCTCTCCCCACTTAAAACGTGGTTACAAAGCACGGATCCACATGGATCCTCAGGATTTTTGCACTGGGTCACCCCAAGTTCACCATCAGATCACATAGCATATCCATGGCTACGGCCTGCACCAAAACACACACACACACACACACACTGTTTCATGGGGCTGCAATGGCGCAAAAACGTGGTTACAAAGCATGGATCCTCAGGATTTTTGCATTGGGCTACCCCAAACTCACCGTCAGATCACGTCTGTGGCCACAGCATGAACCACAAAAATCATACATCCACTGTTTCGTTTAGAATATTTTTTTCTTGTTTTCCTCCTCTAAAAACTACGTGCGTGTTATGGTCAGGTGCGTGTTATAGAGCGAAAAATACGGTACATGGGTCTAGGAATGCAGCCTTAATGACCAACTGCAACTGAGGATAACCCTCTATATTACTGCTGCAGAATTCCATCATCAGTGACAAATTGGAGCAATCCCAACAGCTCCTAAAGCCTCTTTGTTCCATTAGTGTAATGGCTGAGGAAGCTACAAACATATAAACCAGGGGTCAGCAAACTTTTTCAGCAGGGGGCTGGTCCACTGTCCCTCAGACCTTGTGGGGGGCCAGACTATATTTTGGGGGGAGTGTGTGAACGAATTCCTATGTCCCACAAATAACCCAGAGATGCATTTTAAATAAAAGGACACATTCTACTCATGTAAAAACATGCTGATTCCTGGATTTAGAAGGCGATTGGGCCGGATCCGGCACCTGGGCCTTAGTTTGCCTACCCATGATATAAACATATACTATTTGGGGTACATGTAAAGCTGTAGTCCTAGCCTCACCAAACTTGGGAATAAGGCCCACTGAATTCAACAGGACTTCGGAGTAGATATTAGGACTGTGCTGTAACCTGCTGCCCATCTTTCTTTTCAGTAGGCTGAGGAAAGGCTGAAACCTTGCCTCACACAGGTGCAAAAGAGGACTGTGCATTTAGAGGCAAGGGGGGAATTGTCATGTCAACAGGTTAAGTGCTTCATAAAATTTTGGGAAGAACTCTCTGTCCCACGTTTTCTCTCTCATGTTTGACCTGCTCAGGTGAAGAAGATGCAACCCCATATATTCTTTTGGCTAGTGGAAGTTGAAGGCAGGTTATCATGCCTGCTGGCTGTCCTGGGAGATCCTGGAATGGCCCTCAGGTGCTGGTCTAGCCTGCCCTCCTAAGCTAAGATCAAGGGTGAGAAGTGGCAGGAATTAGATGGCCATGAAATGCCCACTTGCCCACTGCATACTCAAGTGTGGCTCAGTAGACATGGATAGGATTTTAGGAACAGAGGAAGCTGCCTTATCAGATCATTAGCCTATCTAGCTCAGTTCTGTCTAAACCAACCGGCAGCAGCTCTCCAGGATGTCAGGCAGGAGTCTCTCAAGCTCTTGCAGCCAATCAGAACCCGCAGATGTTTGGGTTCCAAAGAACGTTTGCAAACCGGAACACTTACTTCCAGGTTTGCAGCGTTCAGGAGCCAAAACATCCGAGTTCCAGAGCGTTCGGGATCCAAGGTATGACTGTATTTTTATTATTAAATTTCTATACCACCCTTCATTTAGAATATAAGAAAAAACAAAAAACAATTGCCCCCCAGTTTAAAAGGCCATAGATTGTATTAAAATGTTATGGTTCTGGCTGAGTTTATTCCAGAATAGCAGCCCTACCCAAATTTCTTTGCTGCCTGGCCCTATGCTGTTAGGAGACAAAAAGTGTAATTATTCCATCGGTCTATCAAGTCTCAAGTCTGCCTGAGTACTGAGAAGAAGTCAGTGGGGAGAACTGATTCGTATTTCAGGACTGCTGGAGACGCTATTTCTCCCTAATGCCTGGCCTCTGTGTTATCAAAGAAGATAACTCTGCTAGATCAGCTTGAGGAAGCAAATGAAAAAGTCACTCTGAACTTGCGGAGAAGGTACCCGTTTCAAAAGCAATGCATGCATGAAGGACCCATTATAGAGAAGTTTTAACTTTCATCTCAGGAGCCCAGATTAAACAGTTGCCTGTCTGTCACAAATGCACAGCAAGTTCTAAGCCTGACATCAATTGCCGTATGTTGAAAAGATGGCACAAAATGAAAAGGCAACTGGGAGACGATGGCAAGCAGCCTCATCCTAGGCACATTTGTTCAGAAGCAAGGCCCACTAGTTTCAACAGTAAAGGGACCCCTGACCATTAAGTCCAGTCGTGGACGACTCTGGGGTTGCGGTGCTCATATCACTTTACTGGCTGAGGGAGCCGACGTTTGTCCGCAGACAGTTTTTCCGGGTCCTGTGGCCAGCATGACTAAGCCACTTCTGGTGAACCAGAGCAGCAAACGGAAACACCGTTTACCTTCTGCTGGAGTGGTACCTATTTATCTACTTGCACTTTGATGTGTTTTCAAACTGCTAAGTTGGCAGGAGCTGGGACCGAGCATCGGGAGCTAACCACGTTGCGGGGATTTGAACCACCAACCTTCTGATCGGCAAGCCCTAGGCTCTGTGGTTTAGACCACAGCGCCACCTGCATTAACAGTACATACCTACAAATAACAGGGTTCAGAACTTTGGCTAAAGCAGTGAGGAAATGGACAAAAGGTGACAGCAGTGGGCACACCGACTTACTTCAACATAAAGTTTCTCGTGGTACTTTTCCTGCAGGATTGGGTCCACTTGTTCTTGGTGAGCTTCTTGGGCCTCTGACCCTGCAGCTTCCTGTGACGCAGAGACAGACTCCTTTGTCTCCTTTGTGGAACCTCTTGCTTTTCTCTCTTCTTTCAATTTGGCTTTCGTGCTTTTTGGACGTTCCTGTTTAGAAAAAACACAGGTATGATACAGACTATAGAGAGAGCTCGGAGCAAGCCGAGGACATACGTCACATGCACGTCTTCTCATGTGTATTTCCCAGCAAGTTGCATGTCCGAAGGAAGCCGCCCTTTCACAGCAAAGAGGCAGCTCTGTTCAGAAGCTCCAAAATCCTTTTCAAATATTTCCTCGGAACCAAGTCCTTCGTTTCCAGCATTCTTATCTTACAAGAGTCCAGCTATGTACCTCTTTGGCCGCTTTCGCTTTTTCTTTGTCTTTTTCCTTTGCAGCCTTCTTGTCTTCTTTCTGAAGTTTCCGGTCCTCTTTCCCTGTCTTCACGGTAACTGGCTTCACCTCAACTGCGCAGAAAACAGAGTAGTTTTGCTAAACTGAACCCTCTTTAGACTAGAAGTGACAACTTTCCATTATTTCACTGGTCACCGTCATCTACTTTTCTTGCCAGGTAACTAGTACCAAGCTCTGAAAAGTCAGGAACATCTGAGATCCTGTTCAACAAACATCATTTACACATCACCCTAAACCAAACCATGGCTTAGCATGAACACACGAACATGCAGGCTTCCGGAGCAGAGACTGCAAATGCTTTGCTCATCCCTGGTCATTTCGCTACTGAGCTCAGCTGACCTACTTGTGATCTGTTTGAAGAAAGCTAAACCCAAGTTCAAATGATGCACTACAACAAACCATGGCTTAGTTCAGCAGCAAAACGACTGGGGAGGAACAAAACAGCTGCAATCTCCTCTCCAAGAGCCTACTTGGTTGCTCATTCATGCTAAACTTTTAGTTTCCTGTTAATTATGCTGCTTTGAATATATACTATACTATACTATACTATACTATACTATACTATACTATACTATACTATACTATACTATACTATACTATATTATACTATACTATACTATACTATACTATACTATACTATACTATACTATATAGTATAATATATACTATAATGTTTCTTTAAATAATAATATTTCCCAGCCTTTTGACTAAGATCAAGTGTAGTATCTGTTTTTTAAGAACAGATACTACACATGAGCTTAGTCAAAACGCCGGGAAATATAATTATTATTATTTTTAAAAATATTATGGTATGATGAACTTGCAAGCAGGATTTGAAGCATGAGCCACAGAAAAAAATTAGGACTTACTATAATATTGTTTTGATATAAGAGATAGAAGATAGGGTGCAGTAAAAGGAGAGAAAATAAAATCACCATGGAAAATGGGATGGGAAGTCGATAAAACAAAACAATGTATTGAAGTGTATATGTGGAAATTTTTCCTTTTTCTCTTGAAATTACATATGTGTGTGTGTGTGTTACCAGACGTCCCCGTTTCCTGGGGAAAGTCCCCGGATTTACAGATCAGTTCCCATACAAAATCCATTGAAGTTGAAAAGTGTCCCCAGATTCATTGAAAAAAATCTGGTAACCTTAATATATACAGTGGTACCTCGCAAGACGAATGCTTCGTAAGACGAAAAACCCGCAAGACGAAAGAGTTTTTCATTTTTTGAGTTGCTTCGCAAGACGAATTTCCCTATGGTCTTGCTTTGCAAGACGAAAACGTCTTGCAAGTTCGTTTCCTTTTTCTTAAAACCGTGCATTCAGGGGGTGCAGTTGCGACTTGACTTCGAGGAGCAACTCATAGCACGCGGTGTGGTAGCCTTTTTTGAGGTTTTTGAAGACTTTGGTGATTTTTGAAGCTTTTCCAAAATCCGTGCTTCGCAAGACGAAAAAACCGCAAGACGAAAAAACTCGCAGAACGAATTAATTTCGTCTTGCGAGGTACCGCTGTATATATAATGTATACTTTATATTTTACTTTCTTCAGCAATGTTTTATCCTTGATTGTTTCATTTGATGTTTTGATGTAGGTTGTAAACCACTCTAAGATGTTTTCCTTAAAAATATAAAGCATCATAGAAATGAAATTGACGACAACACTGGCATGACAACCTAACATGGTAAAAGGTAAAGGAGCCCTGGACGGTTAAAGCCAGAGCGCATGGAAACACCATTTACATTCCTGCTGGTAGCTGTTTATCTACTTGCACTGCCATGCTTTTGAACTGCTAGGTCGACAGGAGCTGGGACAGAGCAACGGTTGCGGGAATTCAAACCTCCAACCTTCTGATCAACAAGCCCAAGAGGCTCAGTGGATTAGACCACAGTGCCACTGGCATTCCATCATAGCACGAGGAGGTCATTAACTACATAGCTGGATTGGCAGGCTGCACTCCTGGCCTCTCCAGACTCTGCCAAGCTCCACAGAAAGATCTCCTCCATTGACACAATAGCTCACCTACTTCCTCTGGAACCATTTCTACGTAAGTATCCTTCTCAGGCATACCAAGCAGCGACCTGAGCACCAGTGAACGGCTCACCAGACCATCAATCACTTCACGCCACAACTGGAAACTGCAATGAAAAAGGAACTAATTTAAGTCTGAGGAGGAGGAGGGGCCTGAGAAAGCAACAGAACGTTGCTACCTGTTTTTCAATGGTTTTTCTCCACCTTCAGAACCAAAGTCAGCCTGAAACTAGCAGGAGCTGCCCCATGTTAATGCGACAAGGCAGGAAAAGAAAGCTCCAAGTGTTGTCACATTCCAACTACCATCAGCTCAGTCTAACTAACTACCCAGCTCAAGTCAATGACCCGGGGCCAGTCACCATCTGTCAGGCTGATCAAGAAGGTTGTTGCAAGGGGCAGGAAATGGAGGAAGGAGAAGAGCAATACATGCTTCCCTGAACTCCTTGGAAGAAGGGACTGTGGAATAAATAAACAAACCCAATTGCATCTAGAATTGGCTTAAGAACGAAGACAACTGTGAGCCACCCAGCACCCCAAAATACCTTTCCTCCTCTTAACAACCCACCTGTTGGGAGCCCCAGCTTCTTCTCTACTCTACATAGCTTTTGGGTTTGCTTCTGCAGGCGATAACAGAAACGTAGAACTGGGGGACCCCAAGGGTCATCTAGTCCAACCCCCTGCAATGCAGGAATCTCAGCTAAAGCATCCATGGCAGATGGCCATACCACCTCTGCTTAAAAACATCCAAGGAAGGAGAGTCCACAACCTCCCAAAGGAAAACATTCCATTGTAGAGCAGCTCTTACTGTCAGAAAGTTCTTCTTACGTTTAGTTGGAATCTCCTTTCTTGTAACTTGAAGCCACTGGATCATGTCCTTCCCTCCCAAGCAGGAGAAAACAAGCTTGTTCCCTCTTCCGTGTGGCAGTCCTTGAGATATTTGAAGATGGCTATCGGATCTCCTCTCAGTCTCCTCTTTTCCGGGCTAAACATACCCAGCTCCTTCAACCGTTCTTCAATTCTAATTTGGCTGACAATGTTACCAGTCAGCTAGCGTAAGGTGTCTGGTGGACAAAATTAATCCTTTACAGCAGTTATGGGGAGCCTTTGACCTTCCAGATGTTGCTGAACTCCAGCTCCCGTTCTCCCTTGCCACTGGCCATGCTAGCTGGGGTTGATGGGAGTTGGATTTCAGCAACATCTCAAGGGCCACAGGGTCCTCCATTCCTGCTTTACAAGCACCCACAACATACCATATTTGGTAAAGGAGGTCTGTCTGAGGCATCACTGGTGGATAACAAAGCTCCAAGGCTGCTTTATTGAGCTGGGCCAGGGCAGCTTCTCGTTCCTCTTCCTCGGGGATTGTCAGCAAAGTCTAACGAGAGAGAAATCACAGCCAACATTTCTCGGTTTAGTAACACCAAATGTTCCTGGCTATCCATGGCCAGACCAAGATCACCAGGCCCGGTAGAATGAAAAATTTGGGCAAAAGAGCTGCCCCACCTCTAGCAGCCTCTGTGAAAGTTAATAGCTGGCCTCAGCCTTGTAATGCTTCCACACCTCCAACACTCCCCTGTCCATGGGAAATAAAGGTAAAAGGTAAAGGACCCCTGGATGGTTAAGTCCAGTTAAAGGTGACTATGGGGTTGCAGCACTCATCTCGCTTTCAGGCCGGGGGAGCCAGTGTTTGTCCACAGACAGCTTTCTGGGTCATGTGGCCAGAATGACTAATCCACTTCTAGCACAACGGAACAATGTGATGGAAATCAGAGCGCACGGAAAAGCCGTTACCTTCCTGCCACAACGGTACCTATCTACTTGCACTGGCGTGCTTTTGAACTGCCAGGTTGGCAGGAGCTAGGACAGAGCAACGGGAGCTCACACCGTCGCGGAGATTCGAACCGCTGACCTTCTGATCAGCAAGCCCAAGAGGCTCAGTGGCTTAGACCACAGCGCCACCCGCATCCCTTTACTGAATGCCTGAACCACAAGATCTGCATTTGCTGGATACAGGGATTCTCCCTTTTGGCATCCACCTTAAAAAAATGACATGGGACTAAACATATGAAAAGCCATATTTGCATTTGAGTTTCTAATGAAGATAATAGCATTGAAGTGGGCTGGATCTCTGGAAGCTGGCTTGGAAAATAAAGACAATCACTAGGAAATAGAACTAACGATGCATTGCTCTTCCGGGGTTACTCGTGCAAGCGTCTTAAGACGGCATGTTTGTACACACCACATTCCAGTGTCTCAGTCCTAGACACAACTCCCGATTCTTCTTTCAATCTAGCTGCCTTCAATAAACGAAATGTTTGGATATGTTGATAAAGAGAACGAGGCTTTCTAGGAGCAGGGCAGAGCCAGGAGAAGTAAGGAACACCCGAATCAAGCACCTGTTTAAAATCAAAGATGGACAGATTCCACTCCACTCGGTTGATGTCCTCCATTCGGTTGACGTCCTCCACATCAGACCTACTCAGCTCGCCGGCCAGGTCCTCCACCATGGACTTCCTCACCGACGAATCATCTGGGGATACACTCTTACGGGGCAATTCGTCGGGACTCTTCTGCCGAGACTCCCCACCACTCTTGGGTAGAGAGGCTTCTTCTTGGGTAGCAATGCTTTTCCTCATCTCCTCCTCGTATGGAGGATTCATGAGTTTATTCCACAGCTCATAGAGCTCCTTTACCACTTGGTGCTGGTAGTACAACTGAAAGCGAGAGAAGATAACGGAAGAATGTAAGAAAAGCCCCTCTGGTCCATCACTCTGTTCTCACCATAGCCAACCAGATGCTCGTGGGAACCCCAACAAGCAGGACCCCAAAACAAGGGCACCCTCCCTACTTGCAAGGCCCAACAACTGGTATTCAGAAGATAAGGACAGCAAGGAAGGATTAAATACGCTATGATATTAACATACTTAAACAGATTCCGATGGATTCCATGATGTAGAAATACCATTTTAGGATAGAACTTGATATGCCAGCCCCATATAAATAAATTAAAAATGGCTCCCAGATCTGCCATGGGAGTTGTGATGTAGCGTTAACGATTGCTGCTTCAACTATAGGTGGCTCTGCGTCCAGCTGTGGCAGTGAATCATGCTGTTCTCTTACAATAAAGCTGTTCCTTTGTTAAACGACATCCTGGCCTAGCGTCTTCCCTGAAATCACCTGACAGGAGGAGTATAGAATCACAGAATTGTAGAGCTGGAAGGGACCACGAGGGTCATCAACCCCTTGAAATGCAGAAATCTTTTGCCCAACGTGGGGCTTGAATGGACAACCCCGAGATTTAAGAGTCTCATGCTTTACAGACTGAGAGTATGCTGGGTAAGTTCTGGAAACAGCGGCTACAGCTCCTCTTAGGGGAGGGGGACTGTGTCACTAAAATCCACAATCCCTTCAAAGTTCAAAACTCTTCCTTCTAGCCTTTAGGCAACAGAAATACAATGAGGAATGTTGTTAAAAGTCTGTTCCTATCTTGCCAAAGAGTTATTCCTTTCCTGCTCCATTTACCTCTAGTAATGAAGAAAATGCTCCGTTTCAAAGCTAACTTCCCACCGGCCAGTCTCGGTTTTTAAAGTGACATTGAGCCGCATCCTCCAGGCCTCGGTGACTAAGCCAACAGTCCTGTATGCACTTAGATAGGAGTAAGTACCATGTAACTCTGTGGCATGCATTTCTAAATAGGGACAGTTCAACAGTGCAGCACATGAACCCTAAAGCTGATTCCTGACATCCTGACCCATAAAAAACCAACAGCACCCTCTCACTCCAAAGCAGAAAGATACCTCTGGGTTCATTCTGTGGAACAGCTCTTCCTCTGTGACATACGCATCATGAGGAGACCGCGGTCGCTCTGGCACACGGATTCGATCAAGCAGGTCCTTCAGATTCTCTTCCACTATGACAGCAACTTCCCGGGCTTCTAGCTCTTCCTGCGATTTCCAAGAAAAGCACATGAAAGTTTGAGTATGCACATTCCTCTTGCTGAGGCACACAAGAGAAAAATACATAAACATGCAATGTCGCCTCAGGGCGGCAGAAGCAAAGAGGAAGGAAACTCTGCCCTCTGCCACTGCCCAGATGAACAAGGGCTAAGGCCCTTCTGTTTGAGCATCTCTGCCCAGCCAGCCTCACAAGGTCACTGTAAAAGAGTGAGTGGCTCAAGGTCACTCATGAATGCGTGGAGGTTTAAACTCTGGTCTCCCTGGTCCTGGCTGGAAGTTCTGCTTTGGCCTGGAGAGTCAAGAAGGGAACCGTCCATTATAGTCAGTCAGGGAACACCAGCAAGCTGAGCTGCAACTGCTCATGCTGAGCCCTTTGATCACTGTCTCCTTCACTGCAGATCTTTGCCACCTTCTCTTATCACTTGTAAATGTAATCTCCTCCTGGGAGTGCAAAGCCAAGATAAGATCACCCAAAATGTCACTCCTTCCTTGCTGCTGCTGCCTCCACACATTAACTAATCAAGAAGTTTCAGTGGTCTGAGGTTCCTTCCAGAAAAGCCCCAAAGATAGCTTGATCTATTTCTCCCCCACCAAACTGGAGGGCAAGATGAAGATGTATTTTTAGAAACCACTTCTCAAGAGATTGAGGACAAACCTTTCCTGCCAGGATTGGAAGTCTTTGTTCTTGTTTTTAATTTTTAAGCCGAAGTTGGGCAAAAGTTGATGCTTTTTACCTCAGCAACCAGGAAGCCCATCAGGCAAGCACAGCCCTTCACTCTCCCCCCGATACAATAAAGTGCGCTTTTTTTTAACTCTGGGGGTGCCAGAATCTGGAGCACAATCAGGTCTTAATGTCAAAAGATCTAGGGTAACATGTGAGAACTGCAGGCTTGCATGAAAACTGTACACTACGGAAGAGAGGCATAGTCCTGAATGTTTCCGTGATAGTGATGGACTTGGTGGTGATGGACTCAACTTCCCTCAGACCAGCCAATATGGCCAACGGTCAGGAATGATGGGAGCCGTAGTTTCCAGCAACATCTGGAGGGTCACAGGCTAACCAACCCTGCTCTACAGAAATCCCCGACGGCATTCTTTCATCCGTGTGACCATGACAAGGAAGGTATCTTTCCCCGTGGGCAAACAGAATGTGTGCTCAAGCCTACTCATCTCACAAAAGACATCTAACCTTAGAACACCCGATAACCCACAATGTTCATAGCCCCTGTTTGATTACCTCTATCTCGTTCCTGAGATCAGCTGATATATCTTCATACACAGCAATTCCCCACAGGGTCACTTGCAACATAGCACCTCCTAACAACACAGGACGGGTGCCAAACTCCCAGGACTCCGTGAAGATGCCTGCATTTATCGCCTTGAAGATGAAAGAAAACTTCCTGGTTTCTCTAGGTAGGATAACGCCTAACAGGAACAGAAGGGAACGGGGATGCATTGCAGTTTCCACTGGCAAGGCAACTCCTCTGACAGCAGTTTTACACATTGCTTTAGTTTTCATTCACATATTTTCAGATTCATTTCCCCATCTATCAACAAGCAAGAGTCCTCAAGGCTTTTGCAAGGATGTAACAGGGGCTTGCAAAAAAACATGTGTTTGCTGCAGTATGAATTATACAAGCGCATGTAGTGGCTGGGGAGACGCAGCCAGATGGGCGGGGTATAAATAATAAATTATTATTATTATTATGTAGGATGGCCACAGCCCCCTATTTCATGTAGAGGTGCCACTAAGCATGCCTTTGTCATTGTGTAGAGCGCAAAATGGCCCAAGGGGGAACAGAAGGAAGACAATGATTTCAGTTTATTAGGTGGCCTTTTGCCAGAATACTCCATATAATCTTCACCCTCTGTTGTCAGCCTTCCTGTTAATTTTGTCTCATACATACCACGCTCCTTGGACTGGAATGTATTAGGCAGAGTTCAGCAGAATCACTTTAGTCAGTGCATAATGACCTGGCCTTGGACAAAACACATCCAACCGACTGCAAACTTTTGACACTAGGCTCTAGGAACAAATGGTCAGTATCCTAACCATCTGGTTGAAGCCCACCCATGTGACTCTACAACAGCTTTTCTTCATTTGGCACCCAGGAGGATCCCCTTTGCCTCAATGCCTGGCCACAGACGTAAAGGTAAAGGGACCCCTGACCATTAGGTCCAGTCACGGACGACTCTGGGGTTGCGGCGCTCATCTCGCTTTACTGGCCGAGGGAGCCGGCGTACAGCTTCCAGGTCATGTGGCCAGCAAGACTAAGCTACTTCTGGTGAACCAGAGCAGCGCACGGAAATGCTGTTTACCTTCCCACCGGAGTGGTACCTATTTATCTACTTGCCCTTTTGACGTGCTTTCGAACTGCTAGGTTGGCAGGAGCAGGGACCGAGCAACGGGAGCCCACCCTGTCGCGGGGATTCGAACCGCCGACCTTCTGATTGGCAAGTCCTAGGCTCTGTGGTTTAACCCACAGTGCCACCCACGTCCCGGCCACAGAAGTACCACATGCAAATAGAATGGGTGGAGGGCGGGAGTCACCTAACAAGCACGGTTAGAAGCCCAGTGCAAGGACTTCCATTTGCACAATGGGGCTTTCCCCTGCCCTTCTTGCACACCCAGAAATTAGCTCTGGGTGGGTTGGGAGAAACCCTAGAATAGTGCACAGGGGAGAGGGGGAGTAGGGGAGTTATGCTTGCACAGAATGAATGACTATAAGATCACAACATTGAATTCCACCCTTGGCCGCTCTTCCTCTTTAAGCAGCTAAGATTACCTGCTAGCTACCACCAGGGAACAAAGATGATCAAATTTATACTTGAGATCAGAACCGTTATGCTCAATTCAACCTCCTAAGGAGGTTGTCCTGCCTGTCTGCCTGCACTTGGCATTTTTATCAATGCTGCAAATGTCGACCGGGAACGGGAGGAGGAATCACCCACCTGATCTGGTGTTGAAGTAAAAATTCTGCATGTCTTTCCTTTTTTTCTCTTGAAAGCTAAAGGGTTGAGGTAGCCTTCGCCAATCGTACCAGATGGCAGCCGTGCCGTCATTGCTCACAGTGAGCAGAGATTCAGCTTTCTCACCTATTAGAATTTCAAAGGTGACCCGGGCAGCGATGCCAACTTCACCCTATTGGGCCGAAAGGAAACAGAACGCAAGGATGCTAGAAATGGTCACGTTTTGCCTGGGATTAACACACTGCCCCCCACCCCCCAAAAAAAACTTTACCAGCTCAGGGCCAAAGCCAGTGCCGCTTCCTGATTCTGTTACATCTCTTTCAGCAAACGAAAACCCAGAAAATGTGACACCCATGAACATTTTGAACATTCTTCAAAGCACATGGAAAGGATCTGCCTTGGAAGGCAGCTTTTGTTGCATCATTAGGTATCCCTACATGATTACAAACTGAATGGAAACAAGACACAAGGCTAGAGCAGGAGCGGCTAACAAGGTGCCCTTTAAACATTGTGCACTACAGCTCCCATCATCCCTCACCCTTAGCCATGCAGATTGTGATTGATGGGAGTTGGAGCCCACTAATATCTGGAGGGCAGCATAGATTTGGGGACGATTTTAAAACCTAGCTTACCTCTTTCCTGCCCTCGTACCTACGGCTCCTAGAAGCTGTCAGCACGCAACAAGTGAACACACCCCAGAAAACAGCTTAAACTGGTCAGCTAGACCAGGTGAGGGTAGCCGATGGGTCTTAAACCCTTGGGGAGTTAGGGACTTCTTGTATCTCCTGCGTGCGATTAAGCGAATGAGACCAACAGCGGGTCCAACGGTCAAGAAGGCAGTTTCTGCATGTGCTGTAGAGGAAATTGAGGGGCAGATGGGGCTCATCAACCTGGAAAGGTAGCCCTTCTAGGACATGGGTAGGCAAACTAAGGCTCGGGGGCCAGATCCGGCCCAATCGCCTTCTCAATACAGCCCGTGGACGGTCCGGGAATCAGCGTGTTTTTACATGAGTAGAATGTGTACTTTAATTTAAAGTGCATCTCTGCGTTATTTGTGGGGCATAGGAATTCGTTCATTTCCACCCCCTCCCCCCCAAAAAATATAGTCCGGCCCCCCACAAGGTCTGAGGGACAGTGGACCGGCCCCCTGCTGAAAAAGTTTGCTGACCCCCGATCTAGGAGAAGGAAAGCTCTGACCCTAAACCTCCGCTGACTTGAGGCGGTACTCATTCGTGAGAAAGGCTTTGGGAGTAAACCGCTCACTGCTTTGCAGGACACCTTTGGGAGAAGAAAAGGCTAAGCAGTAAGACGGACACAAATCGGGAGTGGAGTCCTTAAGGCAGCTGGGTGGCATCTTTTACGCCTCCTCTGGCAACTCCTGCAGCCAAGCCGGTGTGAAATATATTGCTTTGCTTTGCTTTGGACCACATCAGCGAGGCTGAGGGAGGGGTCTTGCCGTCTGGGCAGCCCAGGACATCCATCCACACTGCCCAGGGCTTGTGATGCGGAGAGGTCACTTTGGTACTGCAAACGCAGCAAGAACAATGCAGGAGGCAGCAGTTGCAGCCCCAGCAAGTGCAATAACCTTCCAACGGTTTGACTTCACCCCCAAAGGAGAACTCCCGAGACAGACAGATGCCAACCACAACAAGTCCCCCCCCCCCCGCACCTCTTCAGAAGTGGTGTTGATCCAGCGAGCTGGTTGTTCGCAGAACTTCAGAGACGGGCCCAACACTGGTGCTGAAACCACATCTGGGTACTTTGCTAATGGGTCCCTAATAAATACAGCAAAAAAATAAAATGAAAATGAAAATCATTCAAGGTCAATTACATAGCTCAGCAAGATTTAGTCTTTTCTTTTTTGTCTCCGATTGGTAATTTCTCCTCTTGCTAACCAAAAACTCATTAACTTAAGAGTTTTCTTAAATGAAGAATTATTGCGTGCAGGCCACTGCTGGAGGGGTACACACTTTAAATCAAATATGGAGATATATAAGGCATGTCATCAAAAGAAGAAGAAGAGAGCCAAGCCTCAACTCACTTTGGGTTTCAGAGCCTGAGTGGGTAAAGTAAAATAAAATGGGGAGGGTGTTGCATAGAAGAATTGGAGGGTGGGAAAAAGGTTAAGCGGTCACTTGCACTCACTAATTCCCCTGCCCTGCAAATACCTGCTGCTCCAGAATGAATGTTTTATGGGAAATATGGGTTTGGAGAAACCATGCTGTCAGGCTTTGTTCCAGGCCTCTCATCCACCTGCCCTCAGCCAAACGTTACTAACCAGTGTTTTTCTTCAGGAAATTCTCTAGTTTCTTCTGCTTCTTCTGCTTCTGCTTCTTCTTCTTCTTCTGCTAAGGATGACAGACTCTCTGCCGTTACACTAGTGTATGGGTGATTTTTGCTTACAACTTCCAGGCCATCCAGGTCCTTAACTCAAGGGAAACGGGGTAGGGGGAGAAAATGTGCTGTGATTTGTGTTGGCTTTGTTTCTATTGTTTAAAAGGGAAATCAGAATATCTAAACACAATTCACATTACAGACAAAGGGAAAGCTACCGAGAAGTTATACTTTGGCCTCGTATGAATAGCCTTGCACATTGAAATTATTGTCACCATACCGGGTTGTAAAAATCCAGCTTTTCTAAGATATCCTTTAACTCGTTTCGCCGCTGCTTCAGAAAGAGACTCTTCTCCCAGGTGCGATGGAAACTGAGGTATTTTGAAGGTCTGGTACCTGTGGGGAACACCCAAATGTGACCCACAGATATATACACCAACAGGTCTAGTAACTGAGCTTTAAGGTTTCTCAATAGAAAGTGTCCTCATGAATGCCAAGCTGCGAGCTTAGCTACAGCAGTTTCTGACTGATTCAAGCTAATCTGAACAGAAAATCTAGCTCCCAAGCAGCTTGGAGATTTCTATGGCTTTTCTGGGTACAAACATACAACCCCTCCCTGCACAACCTCATATGAGATAATCAGCAATGGGGGGAAAGCACTCAGATGTGGTGGCACCTAACAGCATGCTGCGATCATTTTCCTCTACAGGAATCTAGCATTTGGGTTTTGCTTTCAGACTTTGGGGGGAGGGCAGTCCATGCAGTTGAGAGGCTGCTGTTTCGCCCCCGGTGGGGCCAATTTGTTGGGGTTGGCTATTCAGTCTTGTATGCTTAAGCCAAGAAATTGTCTCTTTAAAGATATTTAGCACTAGTAGATGCATCAATGGCACAAGACAACTGAAGAAGCCCAGAAAACTGTGCTCAGGGAGTGTGCTATCCGCCAGAGACAATTTCTTGGACTGCTAAGGCGAAACAGGGATAGAACGCTGGCATCCTGTCTTCTTTATTACTTCATATGCTGCTCCATCAGCACCTCACAGCTACCCGGAACAACGTTGAACTTACCCTTTTCTTGAATCTTTTTGAACTTATTTAAAAAACAAGAAAAAATGAAAAACTGAGTCAAGAATTTGTAAGAACCTAGTAAAATCTGATATTGCAAGTTCACTTTATTTTAGGTATCGGTAGTTTGTAAGTTTTCATGGCACTTTGTAAGTAACTGTCTCTTTCACACATATTTGATAAATGGTGTAAAATTATTTTTGAACAACTGTGTGAATATCTGTCGCCAACGTGCTGTACAAGTTGCACTATTCCAGGAATAGGCACCCTTCAGCCCTCCAGATGTTTTGGCCTACAACTCCCATGATCCCTAGCTAACAGGACCTGTGGTCAGGGATGATGGGAATTGTAGTCCAAAACATCTGGAGGGCCAAAAGTTGCCTATGCCTGCTCTATTCTGTTGCCTGTACACACCTGCTTAATATTAATCCTAGCTGGGAAAAGTTGGGACATTATGTCAATGCAGATAAGCGGTCTCCAGAATTTTTTGGTATCTACCATCTCAGTAGTCCTTATTAGGGCCTGACGGCAAACAGTGCTGCAGGTGGATGCTGTGTTACTGCCCAAATGCAGGATGACTGCAAGATCACATTTGCAGCAAAGCAACAGGAAATGACTCTACCCCTTTTAAGTCATCCTTGGCAACCCCCCCCCCCCCCCCGGATAGCCTGATAGGCTCATGGTGCCTCACCCATCTCCTTCCAGATGCTGCGAGGTTTGCCGATGTGAGTGACTTCTTCTGGGAAGCCAAGCTCGCTTTGGCCCATTGTCACCGCCAGTCCATTAACCTCATCTCCAATGAGCACAGGCTGGTTCCAGAATTCAGTCCCTACATTGAAGCCCTAGGAAAGAAAGCAGAAGGTCACATAGCTTTGGTTTGGTTTTGCGACACAGGATAAAATGTGGGTACAACGCGGGGGAAATAAGAACACAAGGTAAGGATACGACTCAGGATTATGAAGAGCTGCTCGGTTTAAGGATGACCAAAGTGACCTCCTGACCTCTTCTTGTTATCTGTAATTACTCTCCATCCAACCCTGCTTTGATATTATCTCTGTATTTATGACCCTGCATTTCTAGTTTACTTTTTTTAAAATCACACACAGAAACACTCAAAGCAAAACAGCCAATGAAAGTTCAAAATCAGTGACATGAAAAGGCACCAAGGCATATGACAAATCTGATGAAGTAGATATTAGTAACAGCTAAATGGTGACTTAATGTTTGCATGTTGAAACAGAAATAAAATGTTGACTGAATGTTAATTATTTTTGTTTACGTTACAGAAAATACTGCAGAGTTCTTGTGCCTTTCCCACCTGCCGATCTTACCGTTCTGAAGCTAAAAAGTAACAACAAGGTTCTCATGCAATGCTGAGCCAAACCATGACTTTGCATGAATGTACAAGCCTGCAAGTTCCTGGAGAGGAGGCTGTGACTGTATTGTTTTCTCCTCCCTCCCTGCTGCACTTGCCGTGAGCTAAGCCACAGTTTGCCTTAGTCTGGCTATTTGACTCAAGGCTCATAGTTTGCCTTGCTCCAGACAAATCACACGTGCTGCTGCAAAGGTTTGCTACAGCTAAACATTTGCCTTCGACATCCATATTCAACACCTTAATCTTACCATTTGCGGGGATGCATTTGGAGCAATGGTTCAAGCCCAGCTGACTAACTTGCATTCCACCCCCCACCCCCAAATACAGTGGTACCTCGGGTTACGTACTTAATTCGTTCCGGAGGTCCGTTCTTAACCTGAAACTGTTCTTAACCTGAAGCACCACTTTAGCTAATAGGGCCTCCTGCTGCTGCTGTGCCGCAGGAGCCCGATTCCTGTTCTTATCCTGAAGCACTATTTCTGGGTTAGCGGAGTGTGTAACCTGAAGCGTATGTAACCCGAGGTACCACTGTACTTCGAGGGTGCGTGTGCAAAACACGCTTAACTACGCAGACGTGGAATTTGTCACAAGTCTCCTCAAACGTCACCCAAAGTAAGCTATCAAGAACAGTCACCTTTCCGAGGTACAGAAAAGGGAGGCTGCGGTCAATTAGCGTACGCTGCTCCTGGATTTTTCTGTAACTCTCTGCAAAGTTCATCAGCAACTTGCTTTCCGATTTGTGGAGACATTCTAAAAACAAAACAAACAGGCAGACAGTTGTTCTCGTGCTGTAGGCCAGTCCCAAGGTCTAGGAAATCCACATGGCACGTGCTCTATGCTCTGGGTTATAGCTCCACACTTACAATCACTTATTATTCATTTCAGAATATACACCCCACCTTTTCTCCAAGGAGCTCAGAAGGTGGCGTGCACATCTCTTCTTCCCCGCCCCCAAAAAACTCTCAATTTTATCCTCATAACAAGTCCGTGAGGTAGGTTAGGCTGACAGAAAGTGACCGGCCCCAAAAGTCACGCCCAATGAGCTTGATGGCCGAGCGGGAATTTGCTCCTAGCCCAGTCCTCTACCCACTACACCACACTGTCTCCCTTACTTAAAACCTCCCCTCCAGTCAAAGATAGAAAAGGCACTTGTCAGCACTGGAGTGAGTGCCATCAGCCACCATCACTAACATGGGTGCATCTAGGTTTATTTGGGAACGCCTGCAACTTGCTTGCTGCAATACTTTATTTACCACACAGCCTTTTCTGCTGCATCCTCCTGAGCATCATGTTGCGGTTCCAGTTCTGAAGGGCCATGTGCTGCTGCGAAGGCGACGGGGCGCTTTTCTTTTCTTCCTCGCGCTTCCCTCTGAACCTCCCCAAAAGTGGGACTGACGCTCCATGAAGTAATTCATCAGGAACTAGTCTTGCTACCTGGGGGGGGGGGGGACAAAAACAGTGGCACAGGTTTTAATTCCCATACAGTGGTACCTTGGTTTAAGAACTTAATTTGTTCTGGAGGTCCGTTCTTAACCTGAAACTGTTCTTAACCTGAGGTACCACTTTAGCTAATGGGGCCTCCGCTGCTGCCATGCCACCACCACACGATTTCTGTTCTCATCCTGAAGCAAAGTTCTTAACCCGAGTTACTATTTCTGGGTTAGCGGAGTCTGTAACATGAAGCGTCTGTAACCCGAGGTACCACTGTATAGGGCACAACAGCCAAAAAAACAACAACCCTCAAATAGGCAAGATACTGACCTCATGCAATGCACCCACTTTTTATTAATCATATTAAAAGTTTGTGTGACCGCAAACTTTATCACTAATTAACACATAACTCCAGGCAATTCCAGACAGAAGCCTTATATTGCAAACAGGTTGGCTGCATCCAGATTTTCCTGGATGTTTATCGGGCATGTGATAGCCCAGATTTTTCAGTCACAATCATAGAATTGTAGAGTTGGCCTTCACCCCGGTACAGTTCCCCTTTATCACGTACATAGCCCAGGAAGACAACAACAAGAATCCGCCGACAGCATACGAATCAATATGGCTAACCTGACCCCAAAACCCACCCCCCTCACACAACTAAACAAATCTCACTACAGCCAACCAAAGGCAACCAACCGCACCCTAGGCCGCCCCCAGCGTCTCTCGCCACCAAGGCAATATAACAAGCGAATAGAAAGAGAACCCACACAAGTGACACTGACATGAAACCCCACACAAACACTGAGCAGAAGAATAGAAGCATTGCCACCCCACCCACCCACCATTCCCCCCTCCCCCCTTTCCTTCCCAACCTAATACTGCAAGCAACACTAATGTCTCACAACAAATGTAACTGATCTGTAGGAAACACAACTTGAAAAGAGAGACAATGCCCTCCCATCAGATGTCAAAGAGATAAACAACTACCTGAAATTTAGAAGACATCTGAAGGCAGCCCTCTTTAGGGAAATTTTTAATGTGTGACATTTTAATGCATTTTAAATCTTTGTTGGAAGCTGCCCAGAGTAGCTGGGGAAACCTTGCCAGATGGACGGGGTACAAATAAATTATTTTTATTATTAGTATTAGTATTATTAACTAAGAATTTTTAATTTTTTTAAAGTTTTTTTTTTAATTATAGAATTGGAAGGGGCCATGAGGAGGATCCAGTCTAACCCCCTGAAATGCAGGAATCTTTTGCCCAATGTGGGGTTCAAACCCACGACCCTGAGATTAGGAGTCCCATTCTCTACCATCATTGCCATTCTGCCACTCATCATCTACACCAGCGGGCAGAGCCTGATGGAATGTATCTGGAGCAGAAGTAGGTGAGTGATGTCGCTCACCTCAATGAGTCCTTCCCCTGCCTTTTTCTGTTCTGGGCATGCACAAAGATATTCATGACTTGTATCCAATCTGAAAGTGTCCCATCAGTGCTAGGTTTTAAGCTTGTGTAACAGGACTTCCCACCCTCCTAAGCAACCTATAAATCTGCTCTAGGGGGTTCCCCCCAACCCTCCAGAGCAGATTTGAGGAAGGTGCGAGGCACATGGGACAGAATGAGATCGTCCTGTTCCAAAAGCATAAATCTTCGCTCTGATGGGATGCTTACTTAGTGCTGCATTGGATAAAAGTAGGTCTGTCTGTCTCTCTCTCTATATATATATACCGGTATATAATGGAGGAAGTCAGACAAAATCACCAGTAAAATGGCAGGCTTAGAAAGTTTAAACAGCTACATGGTCCTGCTGGCATAAAAAGGTCCTTGAGGGATGCCTGCTCAATCAACCCGCAAAATAATACTACATACATCAGCTGAAACCAACCTGATCCTGTCCTCTTTTTGTAGCTTCTTGCTTGAATTCCTGGAGAGTTCCTAATATGCTATGGGGGAGGATATATCCAAAGTTATCAACAACTGGTTCTTCTAGACCTACAACAAAGACAGCAAAACAATAAATCATAGATCAGACCCATTGTATAGGTCGAACCTCAGAGCATTTTTTAAAAAAGCAACAAAACAACTTCCAACAACTATTCAGGAATTTCCAATAACTAGCATGCTCATTCTGAAATAAAAACTGAAGGTTGACTATACCAGAATATTGCAGTGATTTCTTGGTTTCATCTGAAGTAGTTGGATAAGCAACCAGGAAATATGACTTCTTCCCTACTTCTTGGGGCTTGGATTTGCGAATGAGATACTTCTTGGTCACAGGAATTTTCTCTTTCTCTTTCTCTTCTTGAGGCAGTTGTGCAGTACGGAGCTACCGAAACAAAACACAGCCCCAATGAAATGATCACTAGAGTGAAACATGAAACTGGGATCCATGGCAACATTTTTACACGTTCAGGTGGTAAAAGAAATTCTTAGGAGAGAAAAACGAAGAAGGAATCGTAGAGTTGGAAAGTAGTCCAACACCATGCAGTGCAGGAATCTCAACACACAGTTCTGCATCCAATTTGAAACCACACAAGACCCTGCTTGGCTTCACTAATGTGCTAGCAGTTTGATTGCTGCACCACTAGGAAGCTGCCCTAGCTTTCCACAAAGACCGCTGACATCCTACACCCACCTTTTCCAAGTCTTCCAACTTGATGGCTAGAGCCTGGATTTCATCTCCTTGCAATACACAGCTCACAGGTTCCGGCTCTTCTTGAACCGGCGAGGAAGGCTGCTCATATGTTTTTTGCCTCTTCTTTTCTGAAACACAATTCCTTCGTTTTCTACAAAAATTCCATTTCACTCATCAATTTGAAAACATCGTTTAAAGTTCGGTAGAATCACAGGGCAAAGAAAAAACATTGCTCCATCCCCAGTGTATATTGGAATTATACAACATTCTGGCTTCAGTCCAGATACAGGTCACACTACTACCCAACAAGCCAAGAATATGCATGAGCTGTATGTGGGATGCTGGGAGACTCTTCCTGGCCACTTCAATTCCCCCTTTGCATGAACGGCTGAACCAGGCATAAGCAAACACCAGCCCTGCAGATGTTTGGGACTACAATTCCCATCATCCCTAGCTAACAGGACCAGTGGTCAGCGATGATGGGAACTGTAGTCTCAAACATCTGAAGGGCTGGAATTTGCCTATGCCTGGAACAAACCAGGACCCAGCACTTTATCAGCAGCTTTCTGTTATGGACAAACCCAGAAACTATGGCTTAGAGCTTCAAAACAAGCCAGGTTATTTAATCCACCTTTAAGCCATGGATTCATATCCTCCCGCATTTCCTAGGCAAAGCATTCCAACTTCTCAGGACAATCAGAGAAAAGAAAGGGTTCCTTGTGTTAATCCTCCATGCGCCCCAGCTTTTCGCAGCTGCTTTGTACAAAAACATGGTGAAGTTGATCACCATATGACACATTTAAGCGCTGCATTTCTGTGCTCCCTTACAGGAAAGTTTATGCCTTATTCAAGAAGTACATCTCTTTCTACACAGAGACCTGATGGAAGCCACACACTTCTGCCACAGACCTATCCTCTGCATGTTGGTTGACTCCCCTTTTAAAGCCAACCAAGCCAGTGATCATTGCCACTTCTCGTGGCAGCGAATTCTGTAAATTAATTCCACACAAAGTGCAGAAGGACTTTCTTTCTACTGTCAAGAATTACTGTAACCGCCAACTGAAAGGCCACTTGAATGACGGCCCCCGCGCTCACACACCCCGGTTAAGATCTCTCACAGGAGAATCAGACCCTGTTCTCTTACTGTGCTTGACTCTACTACCCTTTTGTTGCCGCTTTCTGCCTCTGTGAATATGGTGATCCCGGGACTGAGATCTCTGGAGCTTCTGCCAGGATATGCCCCAGCTGCAAGTGGCTTAGTTTGAGCAAACACTTAACCCTGGAACCTGTAGAACTTATAGAAAGGTGCAGCGATAATGAAGGTTATAGTGCATAAGGTCCCAGGTTCAATCCCTGGCAACTCCAAGTTCAGCTGTTTGTACCCCTGACTGCCAGTCATTACGGGTCAACAGCGGGAAGGCAACTATGTTGCTTGAATACAGTGGTATCTCGGGTTAAGAACTTAATTCGTTCTGGAGGTCCATTCTTAACCTGAAACTGTTCTTAACCTGAAGCACTTTAGCTAATGGGGCCTCCTGCTGCCACTGCGCTGCTGGAGCACGATTTCTGTTCTCATCCTAAAGCAAAGTTCTTAACCCAAGGTACTATTTCTGGGTTAGTGGAGTCTGTAACCTGAAGCGTCTGTAACCCGAGGTACCACTGTATACAACTTCTAAGGTCAGAGACAGCAGTTCCTAAACGTTCAATACCAGTCTCTTACCAGCTATAAGCCCCCACCTCTCACCCCCTCCGTCCCACAGAATCCAACTTCGAGGCCCACAATAAAATATTTGAAGGGGCAGAGCCCCCCACCCCGGCAAAGTTGATGGGCACTGCCATCCAACTGGTGTGTGTGCGCCATGTCATGTGATCGATTATGCAGGGTGGGGCTTACCTGCCCCGCCACCCCCCTATCTTAGTCAAGTTTCGCACCCCTGCCTCCACCTTCGCTGTGGTATGAAAAATGGCTCTAGAGCGCCCTGCAAACTCCTCCTGTGGGCACCTTTTGTTTTTGTTTTTAAATTAAGTGCTCTCTCCATGACGAGCTTAATGCAAGGCGGCTTCCTTCCCAAGGCTGATGGGAAACCCAGCCAGATGGGCGGAGTATTATTATTATTATTATTATTATTATTATTATTCCCTTTCCTACCGGGGGGCGTTTTACTGGTGCGCGAGTCCTTCTTTCCCGGCTTGTTCATTATGCCCAGGCTCCCTCCAGCTCTCGCCACCCGCGGGAACCGCTACTTTCCCCGCAAAAGCAGGCGCGCGCGTGCCGCCCGCAGCGTTCCCGTCTCCACGGCAACGACTTTTCCTCTAACAGCCCGGCTGGCGGCGGCGGCAGCTCCTCCCCTCTCTCCTCCCCCAGGCGGGACTCGCGGGGACCAATTAGGCAGCGGAGAGCCGCGCCCACACACGCCGATGGAAGGGTGTGAGAAAGCCCGGGTCCCCGGACGCATGCGCAAGGCTCGGCGCGCCGGTGCCGTATTCCGCGCGCGCCGGCGCAGCCGTGCAAAACCCCTTGGCAATAGGTGGGGCGCGCGTGCGGCGAGAGTCGCGCCGCGCGTGCCTCGCTGAGCAGGTTTTGCAGATCAGCTGCGGAAGCGCGTTGAGCTGCTGTGAGCCGCACTTTGCTGCATAGGCTCGGGTTGGCACCAAGGAAAAAGCACCCGCTGTGTTGCGCGGCAATGCCTGCTAGGTAGTGGCTCCCTGCTTGCCTTCCTGTTTCATTTGTGAATCATAGCGTTGGAAGGGACCCCCAGGTCTCATCTAGTCTAACCCCTGTAGCGCATGAATCCTGCCCACAGTCATCCCGGAGCGAGGTCAGACCTTGTGCTTAACACCATCTCTTTTCTGCTGCTGCTGTTTTTGATGCGCAGCCGCCTCCTCTCCCACCAGATGTCAAAGAGAAAAATAGCTACCAAACTTTTAGAAGACATCTGAAGGCAGGGAAGCTTTTAATGTTTAATAGGTTTTTGTATTTTAGTGTTCTGTTGGAAGCCGCCCAGAGTGGCTGGGGAAACCCAGCCAGATGGGAAGGCTGTAAATATTATTATTATTATTATTATTATTATTATTATTATTATTTATTTACCTCTGCCAGTGGCGAGTTCACACACCAAGGCTCCAGTTGCAAGAGGAGCGGTAGAATAGGATGCCCTTTCTGAACCCCAGAAACACCCAATCGGCCGCCTCCAACTCTTGAGCAAATTCCCCTTCCTTTTCACCTTCTAAAAATGGGAAGTAGCAGAGGGTGCGCCGTCCCCGCATGGATGCAAATACGCGAGCAAGTGGTGTCGCCACCGCAGTTCGGGGGTTTTGGTACTTATTCCATTGTTTTCCCCGCCTACTCCATTGAGGCAGGCTTGTTTCTCCATAAACTCGGATATGACGGTGACAGGAAAAGTCCCATTAGTTTACATGTTTACCAAGTGATGTAAAAACGTAAGTGTTGCAGGAGACGCCCAGTGAGCTCCTGACAGTTGCAAAATAAAATCCTAGGTAGGAAATGCTACAAGGAAGAACTGGACTGGGAGGACACCCCTCCCCTCAAAAATATCTGCCCCTCCCCCCTATTTGAGAATAAACATTTGCTTTAGGATAAGAGTTCTGCTACCTTACTAGCAATTATCATATGCAAAATAATAATAATAATAATGGCCAAAGCAAGTGATACTGCATTTAAAGAATTAACAATTGTTAATTGTGCAGGTGGCTTTAAAAATACAGGTGTGGGAGGCTTGAACACTTTGCTGCCTGCTGTCATTGGTTTTTGGCAAATTATGGTGTTTTGGGGAGGGAGGGGACCAAAGCATGTATGTCAAAATGCCTATAATATTTTCTCTTTTTTAAGGGGGGGGGGAAGAGAAACTAAAATGGCAAAAGGGGGGGGGGGGAAGGTCATAAACTGTTTGTTAGAGGGGAAATCATTGTATGTTGGCCATTTCTTTTCTTCTTCTTTTAAACCAGACCACACAGGTCCCCTGCATCAAATTCCATATGGGACAAATTATTTTGTATTTTATAACTAGAATGTCCAAGCATTCAAATGATGGCATGCTCCTTTGGCTCATCCAGTTTAACTGTACACACATTTCCTTGCTCATATAATAGAAAGTTGTTTTCAGGGGATTATCTGAAAACATGTTCCCTTCTTTCCTTCCTTGCTTTCAGTTAAATCTTGACCATGTTTAGTCAGAAGCAAATCTCGGTGATTTCAGTTTGAATCTCTGCCAGGCAAGTGTGTTCAGGATTCCAGCCTAAATTTCAAAATCATTTCGTCAAATCTAATTTACCAGTGAGGTCTAAATATGCTTTGCGATTCAAATAACAGAGGCACGAGGTCATAAGGTGCTCTCCTGTTGCAAAGCTATTGCTGCCTCAACAGGTTCCAAACTTGCTTTGGGAAGGATGTGAGTAATAGATGTGTTCCTAGACTGCAATTGTAATTTCGTGCAGTATGTCTTTGCCATACAACCATGTTGCTGAAGAGGCAACACCATACTGTCCATTTAGCCAACTGAAGGAGTCTAGCACAAGCTAAAGGCAACCCTCAACTATTTGCTATGCAGATATATCCTATGGCTCTTGGGCTTGTTCTTTCTTCCCATGGTTTTGACCACATTGTTCCTATTTTCCCATCTTTAACTGGCTGCCTTGTTCATATAAACTTCTCTTATACAGCCATTTCCCCTTTTAATTTGTCAACCCTTTTGCCTCCTCTTTTTTCTTTCCCACATTACTTCTCCTGGTTCTGTTCTCCTGTTCAATTTTGGCTTCTATGTGCTTTGCCATATCTGCCCCCCCCCCATTGTTATTAATTGAATTCCCTTCCCACCAAAATCCACACTATGCCATCTTCCAGATCCTCTCTCTGAAATGTACTTTTTTTCTATTAGAACTCCCCCGCTTCTCTTCTGAACCCCGCTCCAACTCAGCCCATATCTCCTATATTTTATGTCCTTATCTCTCCTTTTCCTCACATGTCTATTTTAAATTATAAGCTGGCGGGCAGGGAATGTGTCTGCTTGTCCTATTTACATTGCAGATTCTATAGCTTAGCTACTGCAAGGAGGAGAATGGCAAATATTAAATATTAGTCATAGTAAATCTATTAAAAAGTTACCGTATGTGCACACTAGTGTAGATGGCAATCCAGCGTAAAAAGAAGCTGCAATTAAAGCTGTAATTATTCCACTTTAAGTTTAATTCCTGCCCTAATAGTTTACTCTTGCCTCCCAGAGTGATTGTAATAAGCTTTAATTGCTTTACTGATTTTAATCAGCCCTTAGATGTGAGTGTGTTTGTCTCTCTCCCTGCATTTGGAAAGAAGAGGCAGTTTTTCATGAGAGAGATTATACACACACACAAACCCCTGATTTGGAAATGACCTAGCAGCCCATTTACCTCCATGCAATTGTACCAAGTTGCAAAACTCACAAACTTTTTGCATGTTTAGTGAAGCTGTGTTTGGTGTAGTTACCCCACTTACAAGTCTGTTTTATTTAGGATCTAAATCTCACCCTGCAACAAATTTCCTGTGTGGCTTACAAGAAATTATTTTTAAAGCCTGTCCTGCGGCAAGAAAACCAACAGCACAGGAGATTGCTAGGCTTGTTCCCTTAAAATGCAGCATTAAAGTAGTTTCACCTCAGGAATATTATTCAATTTTGGCAAAAAAAAAAACCCCCACACACTAAGTAAGAACTTTTCACCAGGTTGGTGAGATGAACTTTAAGCTGCATAATGTTGCTTTGATTCCAGGTCTTTCCATGCTACTGCCATATTATTTTACATATCTTAAATTATTTTTACAGTTAAGGTGCAAAAGCTCCAGGCATAATATTTAAAAAGAGCCTGTTAGTCTCTGGAACTGAATTTTATTGATGTTTTAAAAGTTAGGTTGTTTGTGTGCTTTTAAGAATAAAATTAAACAGTATAAGAGAGCTTGATATGGTCTTCAGCTGTTGGGTGAGCCCAAAACAACTTATGTGCACATCAGCAAATCAGATACTGGCTCAGCAATTAGTCTTGTACTTCCAGCATGCTTCAGGTCAGCTGTCCTTTTTAATTTATTTTTCCAAACTGTCCTGTTCATGTGTTCACCCTTCCCTTCATTGCCTTCAAAAAAACAGTGCAGTATTGCTCCAGGGAATGAGCACAAGGAAGTTTCCTGGTGACATCATAGGAGGCCAGCCAATCAGCACAGTGTGCATCAAGTTAGCTGACACACCTTTGCACACCCCACCTTCCCAGTGGATGAACCTGAGCAGAAAAGACATGTCACGTTTCTGTTTACTTTTTTATTATTATTTTCACCGGTCTCTGTGTTACTGTGTTAGCCAGTAAATGCAAAATGGAGCACGTTTCCTGCTGTCCAGAGTCCATGCATGGCAGTTTGTATATAATGTGTGTAAAACCTAACTGAACTCTTTAATTTATTTCATTTGTCAAATAAATTAGCTGGAGTCATTTGAATTCCACCACGGTTCTCAAAATGTGCGACTGTAATCTTCACACACAACCAAAATTATATCTAGTAAGTAACTTGAAGCTCATCTAGCCAACCTCCTGCAGCAACATACTTTCTGAATTTAAATCACCCCTGAAATATAGTCATCCTACCACTGAAGTATAAGTTTGCACTGTGCTTTTAGCCATGGTTTAATAGACAATGGCAGCTAGACTGGTGCCTGGGAGCGGCCACTGAGACCTACACTGGCTCCCAGTACGTTTCCGAGCACAATTCAAAGTGTTGGTGCTGACCTTTAAAGCCCTAAACGGCCTTGGTCCAGTATACCTAAAGGAGCGTCTCCACCTCCATCGTTTTGCCCAGACACTGAGGTCCAGCGCCGAGGGCCTTCTGGCGGTTCCCTCGCTGCAAGATGCCAAGTTACAGGGAACCAGGCAGAGGGCCTTCTCGGTAGTGGCACCCACCCTGTGGAACGCCCTCCCATCAGATGTCAAAGAGAAAAATAACTACCAAACTTTTAGAAGACATCCAAAGGCAGCTCTGTTTAGGGAAGCTTTCAATGTTTAATAGGTTATTGTATTTTAGTCTTTTGTTGGAAGCCGCCCAGAGTGGCTGGGGAAACCCAGCCAGATGGGTGGGGTATTAATAATAATAATAATAATAATAATAATAATAATATGTAGAAAGTTACTCGTTCAGCCTGTTGGACCAGTGATTAGTGACGCCATCAGGGCATGTCACCTGAGGATGTGGGCCCTACCCTGTACGGATCAATGCCCTGCATTCCATTTTGTTGCCTTGTTTTACCCTCCTTGCTACTAACATCATGAGAATGCTGTGGTTCCATAACGTGTATTTCATCTGCAAGGCTCATGGTCATTATCCCAGCTTTAGTAGGTGGAGAAAATGAGATCAAGATGGCTAAATTACTATCCCCAGATGGTAGTGTGAGTCAGTGCACAAGGTTGGAACATTCCTAATCCCTAGTGTCCTGCCCTACCTGCGATCCTTTACTTCTTAAGGAACCTAAGTAGGGACTTCAGGTTTGATTGAACGTTTTTTCTCTTTCCACCCAGGCTTTCTGGAACTGGTTGAGAAGTGTCAGCAGCAGAGAATCCAACACAGCCAGGCCTCTCCAAGAACACCTAAGTCCCCTGCAAAAAAAAACCAATCCCCACCGACAAGGACATGGATTAATCTTCCACAGCAGACAACAGCATCTTTCTTCACAGAGAAACATGATGAACCCGTAGGGGCCCCTTACTTGTCGTCTAGAAGCAGCAGACCGCCCTCCTCCAGCTCTTTCACTTCCTCCGATTCTCCAAATGCATCCCACAGGCTGAGGTCAGGGGCAAATTGCTGCCAGTGCTGTAGAGAAGAAATGCTGCTAGGATGGGTGTTGCTTTGCAGTTGATGTCCTATCAGAACACTAATGAGTGGGAGGTGGGGGGGAATGCGACTTCCAAATGTCAATTATAAAGTCCTCGCAATGAATTCCTCAGCCTCTCATATACTTTTAAGACCATATGATGGGGCCCTGCTCTGGTTGCTCCCCTCCGCCACCAGAGTTTAAACTGGTGTTCCCAAGAAGTTAGACCTATTCTCTTGCGGCACATCCTCAAGGATGCTCTAGCTCCCTAGAAATTTTCAGGAAGTGCAGTAACTCCCCCCCCCCCCCAGCCTCCCATTCTGCTATCAAGTTTGCATATAACACTACACCAAACAAACCATGGCTTAGTGTGATTGTTCCTGGAGAGCGCTCCTCCCCCTGCTGCGCTGCTGTGAGCTAAGCCTTCCCTTGGCTAAGCATGTTGTCTTAACCTAGGCTTTGGGTTTGCCTGCTCCAGACAAATTACAAGCTATAAACCCAGAACACCCCATAGTTACAGCTCATGGCTTGACTGGAGCGACACAAACCTCAAGCCTGGGTTCAGATGACACCCTAAGCCAAGGCATGGCTTGGCTCACAGCAGTGCGACGGCAGCAGCAAGACGGAAGCAGCAGCAGCAAAATGACTCTGATTTCTCCATTTGCACTAAGCCATAGTTTGTATTATGTGCAACCCAGCTCTACATATTGCTTGAAGTATATAATTTATGAGTTTTATGAGTTGTTGTAAATTGGTTTTTTATGGTATTTATTTTCTGGCTACCTTTGGAGACTCCTAACACCAAAAGACAAGAAGCAATGTACATATGTAAAAAAAAATAAAATATATTTTTTCCTTTTTTCCCCTTCTGTCCTTGGCAACCAGCATTCAAGCTAGCATATCTTTCTGAAATCCTAGGTTGATCTTTGTAATGAAGGTCAGTAACTAAGCGGCCATGCCAGTTGCTAAAACAGAATCTAGATGCTAGTTTGGTGGCAAACCCATATTTGAATCCCAACACCCCTTTTATATTGTTGGCAACAAGCCATCGTTGGGAGTAATGCCTACTCGAGAGTAGAGGAGAAAAACGTGTATATTCTGCTAAGAATACCAGTGTTAAACTAATAGTAAATTTAAACACAACGTATAAGTGCGATAGTTTTAAAATAAACACAACGTTTAAGTACAGAAATAGTGTAGTTTCAAATATGAAATGATATAGTATAAAGGTACATAAAATACCAGTACACAACAATGGTTTTATACAAGTCTAGCGGTTTCTAGATTTCTACCGTAACCAAAATGTGCTAAGCAATTTGGCAAGCTTGAATCGGTTTGATTTTCAAAGCTTGACTTCACCGTTTTTGTCTTTGTTGGAAGGGTGAAGATTTAGGGCAGGAATGGGAAACATGACCCTCCCGATGTTGAACTTGGCTCCCATCATCTCGGACCACCAGCCATGTTGGCTGGGATTGATGGGAGTTGGAGTCCCAAGAACATCTGGAGAGCCCCATGGTCCCAGTTCCTGGTGTAGCTTACGGTACTACTCAACAAGATGCCTGACACAGCACTGCTGCCAAATTGAGAAGCTCTGTGTTGAGTTGTTTTCCCCCACCCTAGTAATGCTTTTGGTCAGATATAACCATGTTATTTTCCTTTTCTTTCCTGCTCCCGGTGTGCATAACTGGATGCTGCTGATAGATGCAAGGAAACAAATATAACTCTGAATAAAAGTTGGAGAGAGAGAAAGGTGAAGGGGGTTGCTTTAAAGTAAAGGCAAAGGACCCCTGACAGTTAAGTCCAGTCGCTAACAACTCTGGGGTTGCGGTGCTCATCTCGCTTTACTGGCCGAGGGAGCCGCCATTTGTCCGCATACAGTTTTTCCAGGTCATGTGGCAAGCATGACTAAGCCACTTCTGGCGAAACCAGAGCAGTGCACAGAAAAGCCGTTTACCTTCCCGCCGGAGTGGTACCTATTTATCTACTTGCACTTTGGCGTGCTTTCGAACTGCTAGGTTGGCAGGAACTGGGACCAAGCATCGGGAGCTAACCCCATTGTGGGGATTCAAACCACCAACCTTCCGATCGGCAAGCCCTAGGCTCAGTGGTTTAGACCACAGCGCCACCCACGTCCCTGGGGGTTGCTTTAGGCAACAGCTAATTCTCTCCTTGTTGGACCACTGAAAGCAACAATGTGTGTTTTAAGGAAAATAAACCGAGGGCGGGGAAAATCTGCAGTTCCTAAAACTGAGAACCTCATGGCCAGTGGAAATCCCACAAAGGTTATTTCCAGCTTTCATTCATTTAGCAGCCACAACCAGCAGGTTTTTCAAAGCTTTCTCCAAAAGGGGTAAAAATCCAATCTTTTAAAAGCAGATTCAAACCACTGGTGCTGGTCACGTATTTTGCTTCTTGGCCACTCATTTCTCTTTAATTCTTTTGATTCTACCTGCTGAGTACCTTGTGGAAAAGACAGAGAAAGTTCAGAAAAAGAGGAAGTAATAGGCCATTTCTGCCAAAAGCTCTGGAGTTAGGGCACTGAAAATTTCAGTCCCACCCAGTTAGCCGCAAGTGCAGTTGCTGGCACAATCCCACCTCACCTTGTGTGTAATTCCTATATCCATACGAAGCCCCAACATCAGAACCTCTTCCAGTCTGCAAAGGAGACAGTCACAGGGTAACATAACACAAGGACATAGAACTCTCTAGCAACCTAGGAATAGTCACCAGAAACCTGTACAGCTTTTTCTGCACACACCATTCCTAGCAACTGTAGCAGATTAGCTTAGACCAGGCATGGCCAAACTTGGCCCTCCAGCTGTTTTGGGACTACAGTTCCCATCATCCCTGACCATTGGTCCTGTTAGCTAGGGATGATGGGAGTTGTAGTCCCAAAACATCTAGAGGGCCAAGTTTGGCTATGCCTGGCCTAGAGAGAGGACACATGCTCTGAACCAACTTCACCTGCTATTTCAAGCATTATATATATTTTAAAACGTATTTGCTTAGATCAGTTTCCCAAACTTAGGTCTCCAGCTGTTGTTGGACTACTATTCTCATCATCCCCAGCTACCAGGACCAGTGGCCGGGGATGATGTGAACTGTAGTCCAAAAGCAGCTGGAGCCCCAAGTTTGGGAAACCCTGACCCAGTTGAGGGGTGGAGAGATGAGTATGCATAGAAGCCTCTGGATTCTCCACAGCTGAAATGTAGCCATCATATCAAAGATAAGAGTCACTGTGGCTCCATCCATTCCTTGCCTCTGGCCCACCCACCACTGCCACCCTAAAAGATTGACTTGAGGGAATGAGGCCCTTGAGCTGAAAATCCTCCCCTCCCCCTTCTTAGTTAGTGTTCAAAGCATTTCACATGGATTTTCTCAGAAATCCTAACAGCAATGTAATGTAGGTCTTAGTATTCCCCTATTGCAGATGGGGGCCTAAGCAGTCATGGCATGCCTATGGGCAACTACTGAGTTCGTGGTCAAGTCAAAACTTGAATCCAAGGTGTTCCCGCTGCATTACCATGGTTTGAAGGAATTCTACTCAAGTACATGGGGATAAAACTGCCTCCTCGCCTCCCTTTCTGCTTACATATCCAGTTTGCTGAGTTCAGTCCGCTTCCGGGTCCCGTGCCCAACGGCCAACACCTCCTTCATCCATACATCTGGCTCCAAAGTCTGTATCCTGGCCTCCCGATGGACCTTGCCATCTCCCCATGGCACAAATCTCCCATGGGCTCCTAGGAAAGAGGCAGCCAGGGCTGTGACTTAATTCTTTGTCTCTAGAGGGTATGGGAAGCAAATGTGCATAACTGCCCAGCCATCAGATGGCTGGGGCCATCATTCCCCAACAACTCGTGTCTAACATGAAGCACAGCTAAAATGGTGCCATCTGAAAAGCACTTTGGAGAGCCCAGATTGGGAAGCGGCTGGCCCCTCTCTTCTCCCCAAGCAATGCTCACCTGGTCCAATCCCGATATATTGGCTCCCTTGCCAATAGGACAGGTTGTGGGCACTAAGTGCCCCCTGCAGGGGAAAAAGAAACAGAACAGCATAACCACTAAGGAATAGGTAGTCCAGTGTTACACCATGCTGGGCACCCTTTAGCGACTGACTCCTGAGGACGCTCAGCAACTCAGTGGATCCAGCATTCAAGTTTTGTGAGAAAGCGGAAAGCTCAGATTTAAAGCTCTCTCTTGGGATGGGAACTAAGCCTTCTGACTATCGGTCTCAGCCTGTGCCTACTGCCTTCCATAACATGCTCTGTCTGTTCTTTGCTAAGAAGGCATCCTCAGAGCATGTTTGCTTCACTTCTGTAGCTGAATGATATTCTTCTCTTTCTTTCCTACACATACACAAGCAAGCAAGCAAGCTTATTTCATTATCTGAAATTATTTTGTCTATTCCCTTCTGCTTAGGCCAGAGGAACCCCGCCACCAATCCATCTGAAGACTGGATGAGACCCATGGGTGCTTCTCTGCATATCCCCTCGGTTTGGGGGGATTGTTTTGTGGTTTTTTTGGAGTGGTTGCAACTGAAGAGGGAAGGGTTAACCATATCCAGCAACCCCCACACTGAAAAAAGTTCTTCTTGCTTGTCAGGCTTGAAAACTCTCTCTCTCTCTCTCTCTCTCTCTCTCTGTGTGTGTGTGCGCCAGCACAGAGGGAGAAGGTTAACCTTTCCCTTAGCAGCTATGACCACCAACCCCAGTTACCCTCCACCTGTGGCAATTGTGTTGAAAAAAGTCTCCCAATGACTCCAATGGGAAGCTGTTTTCAAGCTTAGCTGTTGTATATGTGTGTGTGAGAGTGAGATCTTTGTGGAGACTGCAACTCCAATGCTTTTTCAAGCCTAATTATTTGGAGGTGTGGTCAGAGTGTGTGTGTTGGGGCGGGGAGAAAACAAACATGAATGGGTATTGGTATGGTCTGTATTATACATGAGAATGGACGGAAGTGGGTGACATTGGTGTGTATGAATTGGTGTGTGGGAAAGATTCACAATGTTTGGATGCTGCCCTTGGGCTGAGTAAGGTCCCCACTCCTGATTTAAGCTATATAGCAGAGGTTCTAGGCAAAGTAACAGACTTACATTCCTAGCGAAATTGGAGACCTCGTACTGATGGAAACCTGAATTTTGCAAAACATGCCGGGAGCACTCGTACATCTCTGATACTACATCCGGATCAGGCATGGGCAGGGAGCCCTGGTGGACTTGCTTGAAAAGCGAAGTTCCCCTCTCCAGTGTAAGCTGGTAGAGAGAGATGTGGTCATCACACACAGTGAGCATTTCCTCCAGACCCTGGATCCACGATGCATTGGTCTGACCCGGGAGTCCAAATATGAGGTCAATGGAAGTACGGCCTGCAAAGAGTTTCTTGGCTTCTTCTAAAGTTCGTAGAGCGTCACAAGATGTGTGGTTCCTTCCAAGGAGTTTCAGTTCAGTATTATTAAGTGACTGTTGATGAGGACGGGAAAACATGAGTATATTTGCCTCATTTATCAGGAGAAGAAGAAGTGCAAGTGTTGGGAAAGAGATATGAGTAAGGCAAAAGTGAAAACACTATTAGAGCATGAAGATTTTTGAATGTCAGGTGCAAGCAAGAACCAATGGGAGCAAAATGTGAAGAGTCTGGTGGCCAAAAAAACAGTTTGTGCAAGAGATTTCCCATTTCCTCCCTCTCCCCTTTGAAATACATTGGGGGGGGGGGTTGTGTTTTAACTCCTTCCCTGACTGAAATCTCACACTGATCCCCAGCTTGTTGTTTGCTTTCTCCCTTGCCAAATTTAACTCTTACTTTTAAAATTGTGGATGCAGAAAAATAGTAACAGGAAAGGAATTTCTCACAGGTCAGATTGGTGGTTATCCTGGACTATTCTGAGATATTTATTCCATAAGTAACTGTTTGCTGTTTCTGGCATACTATGGGCAGGAAAGGGGAGGAAGAGAGATGCTGATAAATAGAGTGGCAAGCTCAACCATTTTTGACAAATGCAAGCTGCCAAACATTTCCATAAATGCTTTTTAGAAACTTCTCCCAAAAGGAATATTGTAACTGGATCAGCACAGATTAATACAGCCCTGAAAGCAATGGACCCGTCACCTCACCTGGACACCAATGGAGAGGCGATTGACACCAGCTTTCTGGAACTCAGCCAGGCATGAGGCATCTGCTGAAGTGGGATTGGCTTCCAGTGTAACCTCAGTGCCTTCTGCTAAATGGGCACACTGGGAGACAGTGTCCAGGACAGCAGCAATGGTGAGCGGGTTGGCCAGGCTTGGCGTCCCTCCACCAAAGAACACTGATGTGATTCTGCAAAACCAAGGAGAGGGTGAAAGGGACATATCTGAGGAACCCACAGTGTTGAGCAATATACGTCTCAGCCATACATCTCATTGCCTTTTTTTTGTCTACTGCTTTTCAATAAAATAAACAAATCTTCCTATAGCAGTTTACAAGCCACTTAACAAATATACAACATAATGTTCCCACTGATCAGAAAGACTTCAAACCTCTGTAGGATTTCACAAAAGCCACTGTCCTCTAATGGTAAAGAGCATCTGTACTGAATATATTGGGCTTATTCCAAATCACTAAAATCCCCAACGCAAGAGCAGCTGCTGGCTTTGTTGTAAAACTCATCTCTTTCCCTTTCCTTCCAAAGTTCCCTGACTGTAAATCCTGACTGTTCAAAACCTCCCCCTCATCTTCCACTATACTAACCTCTTGACTTGGCTGAGTTGGATCAGGGTCTGGGCCTCCTGAACAAGACAGTTCCTCATTTTCTGCTCATCAAGATTTCGGGGAATGTACTTGTTGAAGTTGCAGTAGCTGCAGCGTTTCTCACAGTAGGGCCACTAAGAGACAAAGAAAACAATAGAATTCTTATTTGTTAAGACCTAACACACTTTCTGGTACCTTCACCCTGCTGTGTCCTGCTATCGTCAACATCTTGCCAGACCAAAGCCTGTAACACTTCTATCTACCAAGAGGGGCAATCAATAAAATGGCTTGGAATGCAAAATATTTAACTCTGCACTCATTCTACCCCAAAGGCACACAGTGACCACCAGCATGTTTTATAAACATGGTAGATTCAGAATACAAATATACTTATTGCACTATAGACTTAGTCCTACTCAACAGTTTAATCTCAGCCAATAAATGCCAGCCCAAGTAAAAAAACAACCACAAACCCGTTTTATTTCATAAAGATGCTCTATCTCTAGCTTTGGCTAAACTTCAAAGGCTTTCCAGTCATCGTGACCATCATGTCTTTCAGTCCGTATATTTTTGGGCAGGTGAAATGTTTAAGAGAGGACTCTACAAAGGAGTTATGTGGGAAATTTAACCTGAGGGTAAGCAGCATTGCATTCAATAGGACTTCCTTCTGTGGAGATATGGTTAGTATTGCATTATGAATTATGCTTGGGAAGAGGATGATTGCTGGAGGAAGTGTAGCACAAGGCAACCTAGCCTTCTACACTTGCTATGGCAACGCCCCAGCATGAACTTGTTCTGAAATAAAATCAGTTGTGGTTCCAAACACAAATATGGAATTACGTGGGGAAGAGCAAGAGAAGAATGGTATTTTAATACCAATTCACAGAAAGTCAGCACAGGTGGTTTTCCAGGACTCTTTCCTGAAGAGGGCCTCCAAAAATAACCCAATTACTCATGGGGATGTGCTACATATATTCTTCCTGATGCATTGGGTAGGTTTTTGTTGTTTTTAACATGTAGGAGCATTCATATAACCCCCCCCCCTCAGTTGAAAATCAAACCATACTGCTCAGGAAGCAACAACCTGTCGTGTTAATGATGTGTAGTTTGTCTCTTAAGTAGACAGAAAAAGGACAAAGGCAGACATGGAAGAGTGAAGGCAAGGAAAGACTGTCAACTATGAGAGAGGTGTGCTTAGTCTGGGGTAAAATGCCATGTTGCTACGTATTTCTGTTTCAGAGGAAGTCTATTGGGCTTTTGGCTGAGCAGAATCCATTATACACTTCTTAGAAACTAGATGAGGTAGATAAATCTCTATGTATCTGATCTGTCCGTAGTATTTTCCTCCTCAGTTATGGTGCAACTCTCGTTGAGTCATAACCATCTGTGTTGTGATTGGAAAACACATGCAAGTCCTCAGTAAGGGGGAGGGGGCTTTTGTTGGGGGGGGGAGAATGTAAGACACATTATCACCATCATGCGCATGCGCAGAGTGAGAACCGCTCCGTCGAGGAAGCGTACTGTACTTTCACCAGTTCAGACCCCACGCAAGCGCACGGGAGGTGAGGGAAAGAGGCCTGCAAAGGAAACAGGGCAAACCCTCCTTCCGGACTCAGAGAACGCCTAAGGAACGGCACATGCGCACTTTACTAAAAGGGGTGTGTGGAAGGTATCCCCAGCAGTCGATTTGGCGGGAGTTACTCAGCGCCTCAGGAAAAGGAGGAGGAGCTTTACTTCGCGGTACGCATGCGCAAAATTCCGTTTTACAACGCTCGCGGGGAAGCCGGCGTGCGCAAGCGCATAAAATGTTTTTTTTCCTCCCTCTCGCGCGCGGTGGGTCGCGTTCCGCTTCTCGCCGGACTCACGTGGACGTAGAGCGCGGCGGTCGCCGCCGCTTCCGGAGCGGGAGGCCGAGGGCGGAGCTGCGCGGCGGAGGCGCCTCCGAAGAGCCTCTCTGGCGGCCGGACTGCCCTTAGGCCAGCCGGGAGCGCAGCCCTGAGCTTGCCAAGGGCGCCCATGCCGCTCCGCGCTGCTCTTCCGCCACCTGACTTGCGGAGGCGACGAGAATCCGCCCCTAGCGACGAGGAGGGCGGGGGGCGAGAGAGGCTGGGCTCCGCTGGAGCTTCTCTGGCCCACGTTGCTTTGCACAGTAATAAATAAATAAATAATGCGGTTTTTTATAATAAAAAAACCCCGGCCCCTTCTCTGCAAGGATCTAGCATGAGAACTCGCAGAATGGCGGTTAACGGAAGTGCAGCTCACTAAGCATGTGCAGAGTGCGCTTTATAGTTTTCAGCACTCATCGAGCGGTAACCCCGAGATGAGTTGGTTGGCGTGTCAGCGCTAGACCTGGGGACAACCGTTATTACTATTTCTTAGCCTGACCCGCCTCAAAGGGGGGTTGGGAGAATCTAAATTTGCGGGAGAGGAAGAGGAAGTGGGGGGCGGTAGGGACTACATAGGCTGCGCAAAACTGCTTGGAAGATGAGTGGAATTCTATAGATCGATGCATATGCAGGTGTGTGTGTTATCTCATATAAATCTGGAGCAGGGTTTTCAGTACAAATATAGACCCTCAACGCTTTTATGAAACTTCTGGTTTGGCTTTTTGGAAATGGAGAGCCCCTGAACTGGTTGCTGAAGTGTCTGATAGCGACAGGCGGTGGGTATCATGGAAACAAGCAAAGCACGTGGCTTTCCCCAAAGAATCCCAGGAAATGTACTGCTTACAGACATTCAGCACCCTTAAGAAACTAGTCCCCAGGGTTCTTTGCGGGATGTCAACATGCTTTCAATGTATGTTGTATACACAGCCATGGACAATTTTCTCCATTGCCTTGGCACTTCACCCTCCCCCCCCCCCCTTTCCCCTCATTAACCTGTGAAACAGGACACACCTAGGAAAAACAGAATAAAACAGAATAAAAACCTAATAACAAGACCTTTGAAATGCCCTAGGGCATGGAGTTATTTACTCCGGGCACTTTTTAATTTTAGTTGAATCAATATGTAGGTTATGTTATATCAGGCATGTCCAAAGTCTGTTTCGGGGGACTAAAAAAAACGTCAACAACTTTGGTTGGCCCCCACGGCCCTTCACTTCATCAAGTCTGGCCCTCTTTGAAAAAAGTTTGGGACACCTCTGTGTTATATAAAGCACATGAAGTACCTTAAATTGGTGGGTCAACGTCTGTGGTATAATGCGTAAGCCTTTGAAATGACTACAGTTCCAGCAGCTAGACAGCAGATGGCACACCTATGCTTTCTGGAGGTAGTGGGGTCACTTGGTAGCTAATACACTCCTTAAGAGTACAACCCAACGATATCGGATGCCTCTTAGTATTTCAGAAGACTCCCAACCATGGCAACAAAAGATCAAGCAAATGAGAGGCTAGTTAGCGTCACACACAAATACACAAACTGCCTGGCTTCTGGTCTTACTCAAATCTTATTTTAATACAGTGGTGCCTCACAAGACGAAAAGAATCCGTTCCGCGAGTCTTTTCGTCTAGCGGTTTTTTCGTCTTGCGAAGCAAGCCCATTAGCGGATTAGCGCTATTAACATCTTAGTGGCTTTTAGCGGATAAGCGGCTTAGCAGCTTAGAAAAGGGGGGGGGGGAGTCGGAAAAACTCGCAAGACATTTTCGTCTTGCGAAGCAAGCCCATAGGGAAATTCGTCTTGCGAAGCACCTCCAAAACGGAAAACCCTTTCATCTAGCGGGTTTTTCGTCTTGTGAGGCATTCATCTTGCGGGGCACCACTGTACTGTACTTTAAAGTCCCAATTACAATTGAGGAAGAGCATTCAGGTTTGTGTACCTTACAGAGAGAGACAGAGATGTGCATGTTTTCTCTAATACCTTTGTTTCACTTTGGGTGCTGAAGGCATCATGCTTTTCCTGGGAGAAAGGTGGAGTGGGGGCTGTGGCGCCTGATCCAAGGTAAAAAGGAAACAGAGCAGAAGAGGGAAAGGAAAAGTGAGGTTGGATAATTTGAGATGGGTGCAGCGGCATAGCTAGATGCTTGGGTGCTTGGTGTGGCGTGTGCATCCTGCAACTGGGGGTGGGGTGTGCTGCATGGAGCCTCTCCGCTGCCTCCCCCTCAGCTGTAGGGTGGTTGAGGGAGAGGTGGTGGGCAGACGCAAGTCCCACGCTGCTGCTTCAGGCAGCGCGGAGCCTGTAGGCCTGTAAGCCACCATGTCACTCCCGAGAGAGACGCGTGGCTTGGGCACACTGCAGGCCCCGTGGTAAGTGCCCGGCCCCGCCGTGTGGTGCCTAGTGCCAGCCGCATTTTGTTACATTTGTTGACTGAACTAAAAAGTTTCGTGAGCCCAATTTTTAAAAATTATTTTTAAAAACTCATCTTTTTGTCATTTTGTCACCCCCCCTCCCCTCAGTGATGACACACACCCCCCGCATCCCTTTCCTCTCTCACTGGATGGGAGAAAAGGACAGGAAAAGGCCATGACTAGAAGAGAATGTTTGGACAGGTTAGGCAGAGTTGTGCATGTGCATGAGACTTCAGGGGAAACCAGGGTTAATAAGCGAAGGATGCCTGAAGGAACATTCAGCAGCATAAAAGAGGGAAAGCCTTTGTGTACAAGCCCATGACGACTGCCAATAGCTCCTTGCTCTGCACTCATCTCTGTTGGGAAATCACACAAACGTGGCATCCATGCAGGCAACAGTTTCTATGGAACTGAAACTAGATGCTAGTGCTGCTGTTAGAGCATTGGGGGATCTCCACTGAAACACTATTCCGCTATTCTCAGGGTTAACCATCCATCTTGCTCTCTAAGCTTGTGTAAATGTCTATACATAATGCAATGGTCAATACACTTCCAAGAAGCCTAGCTTGTTTTGGGGGGAGCAGCTGTGTTTGCATGTGTGGCGTGGAGGCATTTTGCAGGCAATATTTTTTAAAAAGAGGAAGAGATTTATGGCTAATAAGTTTTATTTCCTAATTAATGTATCCGTCAGAGCCTGCAGGGGTTCAGTGAATCCCAGAAACTCTGATAGGCCTGCTATCTTCCTACCACATCTGGGGGTGTGTGTGTCACACTAGCACAGTTAATGGAAAGGAAACCAGTTCCCTTATATGAGAATTTTCCATTCCTTCAGGATGTGGTCTCAATGTCACCCGATTCAAAAGACACATCAAAAAGAAAGTGCTTCTGCTGCAGAAATAGAAAGGAAGTTCTTAGGTGACAGGACCCAGGGGGTTCCCGAAACACAGAGTGATGACACGCATTGAAATCACTGTGGCCTGGCAATGAGGATTTCCCCCTTGTCTGGCAACCTTTATAAAGAGAGGGAGGGAGGAAGAGACAAACACAGGCAAACCAAGATGAAGGGAAACCTTGTGGAGTCCTTGTGCTTCATGCTATTTTTCATGATGTCTGTCCTGATACTGAACGTGCTGTCCATGAAGCTGTGGAAGGTTTGTATCTTTGCATTTGCTGAGGGGGTAGAGGTCATCGCGACAACAGGGGATTAAGGCTGTGCGGATGGTAGCTAATGCTAGAACTACTCAAAGTAGATCCATTGAAGCCTATTAATATACTGTACACGACCAACATAGGTTTATTTGTTTCATTGGGTCTACTCTCAAAGGAACTTCACTGGTTGCAATCTGATGCATGCAATTTTTGTTCTTTACAAACACCCTGGTATGGGCAAGTGGGAAAGCTGTACAAAGAAAGAGCTAATTGGAGGGAAAGGGGATTATTGAGAAATCATAGGAGAGTTTCACTCTGGCAATGTGGCCCAATAACAGGGTCAAAACATGTCTCGTATAGTAACTTTTTACTTGGCAAGGTAAGTGTGTAAGACAAGGTCTACTGCAGTGGTTTTCAACCAGTGTGCTGTGACACCCTGGGGTGCCTTGAATGATGGTCAGGGGTGCCGCAAGGCAACACTGGTCTCTGCCCCCCTTTCCTTCCCTCCCTCCTCTGATGCCCTCTCGCGCCACTGCCTCCCAAAGACTTACACGGCTGTTTGTTGCAGCAGCCCTGGCTACAAGCTCCCTAGGTGAATGGTGTCTCTGGGAGGCACCTCTCTTTGGGGTGGGGGCAGCTCAGAGACCAGCTGCCTGGAGGACTCCCAAGGAGAGGGGAGAAGAGGCTGAAGGAACACCCCACAAGGGAGGGTGGTTGAAAAGGGGTGAGGGGCTGCCAGCTCTGCAGGCAAAGTGTGACGTAACCATGCTTTTGAGGCTCTTACTTGCCTTTTATCTAAACTAAAAACACCTCAAACATTGCAACCTTTCCTCAAAGGTAAGTTGCTCCATCCGCCAACATTAATTAATAATTTTGGTTGTACTTTTCTGCATCCTTTTCCCACCTCTACTTTTTTAAAAAAGCAGTGTTATTAAAGAGTTAATAATGTGAGGTCTGACATAATTATCTCACAGCATCTCCAGCTGTTCCCATTGCCAAATTCCTCCCAAACTGATTAAGACTAGAGAAGCAGCATACCCTTATTTCATTCCAGTTTTTTTGGGATTTCTTCCAGGGTTTCACCCCAACTCCTAACTTCCTTTCCCATCAAAGAAGCTGGGCATTGTCCTGTGTTGCGGAATCCAGTAGTGGGGCCTATCACAATGTAAGTATATTTTGTGCATCTGTGGCACACGGCTGTTAAGCTTAAAATGGCAACTAAAGTCTTCTTGTGAGATAATTTCATATTGCATTTAAAGGACAATGAAACGTGTGCATATTTCATATGTGGGCTGGGAAAATCTATGGTGTATTTTTAATTTTTAAATACCGTAGTTAGCACATGTTTCTTGCGCGTTTGATGGGCCGTAACAGGGCTCTTAATCACTCCAGGTAAATAGGTACTGCTGCGACAGGAAGGTAAAAGGCATTTCCATGCGCTCTGGTTTCTGTCACGGTGTCCTGTTGCGCCAGAAGCGGTATAGTCATGCTGGCCACATGACCCGGAAAGCTGCCTGTGGACAAATGTTGGTTCCCTTGGCCTGAAAGCGAGATGAGCGCTGCAACCCAATAGTCGCCTTTGACTGGACTTAACCGTCCAGGGGTCCTTTACCTTCCCTTTACATTTTATCTATAGTGGAGACATAACAGAAAAGAAACAGCTGGCAATGTTGAGGTCCAGTGAGCGCCACTGGAAAGTGTAGTAGCACCCTTTGTGTGCTAAAGGTGATAGTTGTTGTCAAGAGGCAAAAGGCCCATCCATTTGACATCTGTGGGAGGGATCTTATTTCCCTTCTCATCCCCTAGTCTCAAACTAATTATGACATCAAACATTCACATAGAAGAAGAGAAGAGTTTGGATTTGATATCCCGCTTTATCACTACCCGAAGGAGTCTCAAAGCGGCTAACATTCTCCTTTCCCTTCCTCCCCCACAACAAACACTCTGTGAGGTGAGTGGGGCTGAGAGACTTCAGAGAAGTGTGACTGGCCCAAGGTCACCCAGCAGCTGCATGTGGAGGAGCGGGGAAGCGAACCCGGTTCACCAGATTCCGAATCTACCGCTCTTAACCACTACACCACACTGGCTCTCATAATGAAACTCTTTCTTGACCTGACCTGGATTCTGTTTTCTTTCAGCAACAAAGCAACATATGGAGGCCCCTTGTGTTCTGCTTCCATGGGCAGAAACCACGCTTCAGCTGGGAGAGCCAGAAAAGTTACGGAGGAGACACATCCTGACCACATTCCTCTTTTCCTGAGAAAACTCTGGCTGTTTCTTTAAGAGATGAAGAACAACTTCCATGTTTCATTTTGCTTCTGAAGTCGCTCTGTGACAAGGAGTCACATCTTCATTGCTAAGGACTGATCTCAAACTTCCCCTGGGGGTCTTCTTCTATTAGATAAAGGGAGAGAGGGAATTCCACTGCATACTTCACTTAATTTGTTTGGAAACCAGCTACATACTGCAATACCCACCAGTGCTATAATGCAGTACGTAAGACCATTCAGAAAGCATAGTGAAATCACGGTGTTACGTGCAGCCACAGAGTAAAAGAAGGAAAAGTTCAGGGTAGGTCATCGAAGGCGAGGAGGAAGAGTAGTAGCTTTATAACAAAACAGAACCAAGATCAAATTCTGCTGGCGTGGGGAGCTGCAGCCAGAAAAGAAAAGTGTTACGCACCAACTTCTGCGGTTCAGTATCATGGTTGGGAGGTGCCCTAATAAAGCTCCCGTAAAAGCAAACACATCCTAGATGCATTCCAACTTGTAGGATTTGAAGTTTTGAATTTCTATGGCATCAATACCTGTTTTGAATCGGAAATAAAGCAGATGAGAAATCTAATGTGTGGGAAGATTCAACTTCATGGCTTGCACTCAAAAGAACTGGAAAGAGGAACTACCTCCTCCAGTCCATAGCAGGGAGTTGGTTGCCGTGGAAGTGATGAAAGAGCTCAGCTCCCAAGTCCTTTTCTAATGCTCTCACGCCTCTTGATCCAGGTATTTCCTCCATGGGCAGAAGGCTTGGGTTGATTTATACCTCTAAAGCCACAGAAATCTGCTCTTGCTTTCCCTTTCGGTCACAACGGTGTTGTCTTGAATTAAATATGTGGCCATTATTATTATTACAGTGGTACCTCTGGTTACATGGGACGCAGATGGTGCTGTGGGTTAAAGCCTCAGCGCCTAGGGCTTGCCGATCGAAAGGTCGGTGGTTCGAATCCCTGCGGCGGGGTGCGCTCCCGCTGCTCGGTCCCAGCGCCTGCCAACCTAGCAGTTCGAAAGCACCTCCGGGTGCAAGTAGATAAATAGGGACCGCTTACCAGCGGGAAGGTAAATGGCGTTTCCGTGTGCGGCTCTGGCTCGCCAGAGCAGCGATGTCACGCTGGCCACGTGACCCGGAAGTGTCTCCGGACAGCGCTGGCCCCTGGCCTCTTAAGTGAGATGGGCGCACAACCCCAGAGTCTGTCAAGACTGGCCCGTACGGGCAGGGGTACCTTTACCTTTACCTTACCTCTGGTTACGTACTTAATTCGTTCTGGAGGTCCATTCTTAACCTGAAACAGTTCTTAACCCGAGGTACCACTTTAGCTAATGGGGCCTCCTGCTGCTGCCGCCATGCGATTTCTGTTCTCATGCTGAAGCAAAGTTCTTAACCTGAGGTACTATTTCTGGGTTAGCAGAGTCTGTAACCTGAAATGTACATAACCTGAAGTGTATGTAACCCGAGGTACCACTGTATTAGCAATGCTTTTTTAAAAGAGGGTACTCAAGAGTATAAGGGGATGCGGGTGGCGCTGTGGTCTAAACCACAGAGCCTAGTGCTTGCCGATCAGAAAGTCAGTGGTTCAAATCCCTGCGATGGGGTGAGCTCCCGTTGTTCAGTCCCAGCTCCTGCCCACCTAGCAGTTCAAAAGCACGTCAAAGTGCAAGTAGATAAATAGGTACCGCTCTGGCGGGAAGGTAAACGGCATTTCCGTGTGCTGCTCTGGTTCGCCAGAAGCGGCTTAGTCATGCTGGCCACATGACCCGGAAGCTGTACGCCGGCTCCCTCGGCCTATAGAGCGAGATGAGCGCCGCAACCCCAGAGTCGCCCGTGACTGGACCTAATAGTCAGGGGTACCTTTACCTTTACTCAAGAGTATGCAGTACCAGCACCTTTTTGTTAGAAAGTGTGGCACTTAATGTAACAATATCATGATGAGTACTGGACCTATTTTTCTTTTTTTTTTAAATCACTGAAGATTATTATGAATTAAACTTATCAGTCACCTTTTTAACAAAATGCAGCTCACAGCAGCTTACAGCAATAAACAAATTGTACCTGTGTAAGATGTGACATGGGAAATCAGGATCACTCATATTTAAAAAAGAAAAACGTAATTGCAATCATAGAGGCGTGTGTGTGTGTTAGCTGCTAATTTCCCTATAGGGGAAAGCATACAGTTACCACAGTGAGGGAAGAGCAATTTAAATTGGGAGGGGGGGGAGGCACAGAATGGTCCTCTCTCAGAACTACAGTCCCAATCTAGCTCTCAATAAAGATGCCCGACTGTTAGCTACTCTAAAATGAAAACACAAACAAACCTGAGAGAGCCTGATCACATCTGGCTAATCCCTGGGAGTCCAATAAACGGTGCTCCATTTCAGTTACCAAAAGGTAGACAAGTGATCAAGCAAATCTCACCCCTTACTCCTTGATACATGAGGTTCACCACCCTTCTCAGGCAAGTTGCTCCAGACACTTTTGGTGTGTGTGGATGACCTGACTAATGAGAAGACAAGAGGCTCAATCACCATAGCCTATTAGCCTATTATGGCAGAAAATGAAACAACAGGACGTCCAAAAGAGAATCACAATGCAAAAGTGCCAAAATTAACAGATTTGCTCCTACAAATCCAATATGAGCATGTTTCAGGTGACTATGCTCTTCTTCCCATGTAGCCTTTCTGACTGCTAGAAAGTACTTTCCCCTTCTTTTGGCTCGTAATTTGCAACACGATAGCTCTTAATGTTCCTAGGTAAAGGTAAAGGTACCCCTGCCCGTACGGGCCAGTCTTGACAGACTCTGGGGTTGTGCGCCCATCTCACTCAAGAGGCCGGGGGCCAGCGCTGTCCGGAGACACTTCCGGGTCACGTGGCCAGCGTGACAAAGCTGCATCTGGCGAGCCAGCGCAGCACACGGAAACGCTGTTTACCTTCCCACCAGTAAGTGGTCCCTATTTATCTACTTGCACCCGGGGGTGCTTTCGAACTGCTAGGTTGGCAGGCGCTGGGACCGAGCAGCGGGAGCGCACCCCGCCGCGGGGATTCGAACCGCTGACCTTTCGATTGGCAAGCCCTAGGCGCTGAGGCTTTTACCCACAGCGCCACCCGCGCCCCCTCTTAATGTTCCTACATGGGACTTAATTTTCAGCACCCTGGCATCCTTTGCACTCACCACTATTCCTCCAAAACTACAATTTCTAATAAAAGAACTGCACAGGATGCAGTAGAGGGAAAGGCAGGACTACCGGTATGTCTTTTCCATGATGTGCTCTGGTCACAAGGAGCAATGGGAATTCCCTTACAGTCCTCCTTACTAGGAGGAAATCGTATTTCTGGATACCATCCCCAGACATACAAACATGTTTTGTATTTTTAACAAAGTGAGGTGGAATTTCTTAATACAAAGAAGTAATCTCTGCTAAAGAAACAGATTTTTTATTTATTAGAAAAAACCCCCACGTTATTTTAAGTAGGCCTGACTAAAACATCTTAAGGCAGGCTGGTGATTGCTATCTTAAGGCAGGTTGCCAGCTCTCTTAACGGCTTAGAAAGCTGAAGTATAAAAGTTGGCAGAAGAAATGTTAATTTTGGGTTGCGTTGGGTTGTTGGGTTCAAAGCTGAAGATGCTTCTCCATTCGCTCCCTCAGTTTGTATTTCTGAATCTAAGATTGGAACAGGGAGGAAAGAAGGAAGGGATTGGTTACAGCATTGCAAACATACTGGTCGTCCCTCTGCAAATATTTTGGTCCATGCCTATGGCCATCTCTCATTTAGGCTACCATAAAGTGCTCTCTCTCTCTTTGTTGCCTCACTTTGGACCCCTCACCTCTACCCAGAACTCTGCTGCCAAAGTCATTCACTTGTCTCTCCTTGCTCTGATGATGCAATGCTACTCCTTAAGACCCTACCCTGACTTCCCATCTTCTCCTGGATTCATTCTTCTCCTTTCCTTCAAAACTCTCCAAGTCCTTTCCCCCTTTATCTTATCATCCTGATATGTCTCCCCTTATGATCTTCACTCCCTGGACTCCACCATTCTCCATCACCTAAAAGTCTCAACCTCCCTCAAAAAATCCCACCTTCTATTACCTGCTGCCCTTCATATGCTAGTCACTGCCTCCTAGATGCCACCACTCCTACGTCTTCAAATTCCTCTTCAAAACCCACTTGTGGCCCACCCATCTACTAGTTCCATACCCAGTAGTCTGTAACTAGGCCAAGCCCATGTAACTCAAGCAACTGTACACACTTCTTCCCTGTTTACACTATGTCCTCTTCCCCTCCTCTGTGATTCCACTGTAACTGGTTTAGTTTGCAAGTTCCTCGAGGCAGGGATCTTCCTGCACTCCGCAAAGCACCATGCAACCTATTGGGGCTAAGCAAGCAAAAGCCTTTGGACTGCCACTCACCTTGCCCGAGACGGTGAGCGGGAAATCCTTCACAAACACTATGTACCGAGGGATCTTGAAGTGAGCGATCTGCAAAAGAAAAGCCAATGGCTGTGGACTGACTCAATCTTTATACAGCGGGCTTGCTGTTCCCTGCTTGAGCAGGACTCAGAGCAAGTGCCTCTCCAACATGGAATACAAAACTGCATTTTATCTAAAGCCATATCCCCAACTGATATTAAGACAGTGGGAGCTTCCACATTAGGCATTTAGTGTGGAACTGCCATGCTTATTCAGTCACTTTTTATGAAGCATCCACCTGAGGCTGTCATCCTATCATACGGACCTTCCGTCTTTCCTCAGACTACAGAAAGCCCAGTTGTTTTTTTCAGAAGAACAGAAGAGCAGCCCAAATGTGACAAGCGTACAGTCGTTCCAAAGCATTCAAAAACCAAAGCACGGCTTCTGATTGGCAGCAGGAAGCTCCTGCAGCCAATCAGAAGCCGCAGAAGCTCCGTCAGACATTCAGCTTCCAAAAGAATGTTTGAAAACCAGAACAGTCACTTCTGGGCTTCAATCGTTCAGGAGCCAAAACATTCGAGAACCAAGGTACGACTGTAGATGCTTTTAGCACCACTTATAGTGGATGTGTGCTGAGGTTCAAATGGCCCTACCCACAGCAGCTGTGCCATGCCCCCATGGATGTATACAGAACATAGTGGAATGCACACCTCGAAAAGCACAATCCTCCTGATAGTGTTGGACATCGATTGCAATTCCACGTATAGCTTACAACGGAAGAGCAATGATTGGGCTGAGCTAGGAACCACCCATCTGGAAGCAGCCCTTGACAGAACCTCACCACTGGAGAGCTTGCTCTTTCTTTTTATTGGGTGGGAAAAAGCAGGACACAGCCACCCATCTCGAAGCTCCTACCTTCCCTTTGCAAAATGCCTTGACTTCTTCTACTGTGCACTCTTCTCCAGCTTTCACTCTGATGCTGGCACAGATCTCCTCTCCCATTCGCTCGTCTTTCACGCCAACTACCTGAGTGAAAGAGAAGGGGAAAGTTGATCATGGGGCCCACCCAACTTACTGGGGTTCTTGACCCTGCTGGGTCAGGCCAACAACCCATCTAGTTCAGCGTCCTGTTCTCAAACAGTGGCCAACCAGGTTCCTGTGGGAAACCCACAAGCGAACTCATTTCCCTAAATGGCGCTGGAGCCACATGGCATTTGTCGCACATTCAGCCTTAAGTATTTAGCCTGTGATGGCCTGGGATTCGGGCTCGGACTTGGAACCAGAGGAGACTCAGTCTGCACCGGATCCTTTGCCTCAGGCATTATCTAAACCAAGTCTGGGGCCTGATCCTGAAGAGTCCCAGTCTGCACAGGTTCCCCTGCAACAAACAGAGCCAAGCCAGGGGCCTGAGCCTTCCCTGGCTCCAGATGCGGTGATTACCTCGTTGACTTCAGCTGAGCCATCACTTACAGCTGCTCCACTACCGGTTTGGTCAGGGGAGGCTGAGGCGGCCCCTGGGTCTAGTAACCCACCAACATCTCCTGAGCTGCAGAGACTAAAGTCTGAGAGAAGGAGAGACCTGAGTACTCGCAGGAGGAGTGCTCGCCTTCAGGCAAAACAGGGAGGTGAGTCGCCGGGGGATCAGGACCGGCTACTACCCCAACAATGATAAAAGGCTGTCGGACCCCGCCCCAGGTTACGGGAGCAACTTTGCTGTATGCTAGATCCTGCCCCTGTCCTTGCCTGGTTCCCTGCCTCATGTCCTGCCTTGGCCCTGTTGGACCGACTCCCAGTGGAACCTTTGGATTCTGGACTGGTCCTGGACCGTGGTTTATGAGTTATCCTTGGGTCCAGCACATAGCCAAACCAGAGGATTGGAGGGCCTGTTCCCATGTCCCACCTCACCATTTTTCTCACCTGCACCTCTTGAATCTTGGGATGGGTATGTAGGAATTGCTCGAGCTCTGCTGGGTATATGTTCTCTCCTCCTCGGATGATCATGTCTTTGCAGCGGCCTACTATCTTGCAGTAGCCGTACTCATCAAGAATAGCCATGTCCCTGGAAGGATACCACAGTCATTCTACCCTGACCTTACCATGTTGCTAGATGCTCCACTGGAGAACAGAAGAAGAGCCTGCTGGAGCAGGCCAGGGACACACCTAGTGCAACACCAGGCTCTTGTGTCCTATGTAATTTTACACGCTTTAATCATATCTCCTCTTGCTCGCTTTTTCTCTGAACTAAAAGGCCCTAAATGCTCTAACCTTTCCTCATAGGGGAGTTGTTCCATCCCTTTGATCATTTTTTGTTTTGTTTTGATTCCCTCTTCTGAACCTTTTCCAAGTCTAAAATATCATTTTCGAGGAGACCAGAACTGTACACAACTGTTCCAAAAGCTGTTGTTGCACCATACATATGATACAGGCATCCCCAGACTCGGCCCTCCAGGTGTTTTGGGACTACAGTTCCCATCATCCCTGACCACTGGTCCTGTTAGCTAGGGATGATGGGAGTTGTAGTCCCAAAAAACATCTGAAGGGCCGAGTTTGGGGATGCCTGATATGATAAATGCTTAGGTGCCCAAGACCAGATTCAATTAAACAGTTGGGCAAGCAGGAACCAGCACAAAATCCCACTAGTACAATGGGACTTTCTGCCCATCTCCTCCCCACACAACTCCTCCAAAATGGTTTTGGCAGGTCAGGAGTACCCCCAGAACAGGGTACTGGGAGAAGAGAAGGGAGATTGTTCCATGTGACAAACACAAATGGTTGCGCTGATGGAACAGTCAGCTTAGAGCAATGTTGAGTTTCAGCCCAAATGTTCCCTTTTCAGCTTGTTTTTTTAGCAGCTAGTCCTCTGTACTTGCATAAGCAAGAGATCACAAGCAGTATTCTGTGAATTCTGAATAACCAGATTCTGCAATGTGGCAAGACATGACGTAGTGAGATATCATATGCCAGGGAACAAAGGCTCCCTTCATGCACACCCGGAAATTTGAGGCAGCTCCCTCTCCATGGAGCTATCTATCCCACGTGGGAGCAGCAGCAGATTAATGGATAATGCAGCTATGTGTCATTGATTGTATGGGTTTTTCCCAACAGATCACCATCCCACCATTGAGGAGGGCGGTGATCTGGTGGGAAAGAGTCACAAGGGGATGGCACCATGGGAGAGTGGCTCCCCTACAACTCCATGCCTGTGTATGAAACAAGTTTGCTATTGAGTGTTGAGTAAGACTTAAGCCTAGGGGTGGACATGTTGCTTGTCTGCCATTCCCCATCAGGTGAAGCTGCCCAACCCCATTATCTCAAATTCAGCCCTGTACAAATTTTATGCAATAGGTCATTTTTGTCCTCATTTGCCCAGTTAGGGTGACTGACATGACGAGATACTGACTTGCTAAAAGGCAGCTTATGGCCCTGAATAGATTCTCCATCCAGCCTTCCACCTACTCGATCCTATTGGCTTCCCAAGGATTATCCTAATGAACAAATGGCTTCTTCCCCAACGTACCCGGTCTTGTACCATTTCTCATCATCCATCACTTCATTGGTTTTGTTGGGGTCTGCCCAGTACCCTAGCATGACGCAGTAACCTCGGACCTGAAGTTCTCCTGGGCTGTTAAGTGGGATAATTTCCCCTGTCTCAGGATCCTCAATTTTTGCCTGTTAATACAGAGGAAACAGAAACATTAATGGTGGCATGGAGTGGAATAATAAAAGAGATCAGTTGAACAGAAGCATGTTCAGGTTAGAGACTGTGAGGGTGTGACAACAGAAGATACAGCAAAAGTGTTGTGATTAACAGAGTCTTTCAGCAGAACATCAGAGTCTTCCTTCTTTCCAGTACAGTGGTACCTCAGGTTAAGTACTTAATTCGTTCCGGAGGTCCGTACTCAACCTTAAACTGTTCTTAACCTGAAGCACCACTTTAGCTAATGGGGCCTCCTTCTGCCACTGCGCCGCCGGAGCACGATTTCTGTTCTCATCCTGAAGCAAAGTTCTTAACCTGAAGCATTATTTCTGGGTTAGCGGAGTCTGTAACCTGAAGCGTATGTAACCTGAAGCATATGTAACCCAAGGTACCACCGCAGTCATTCTTTTCCAGAGTTCCCAGTTAAGACAACTCCTTTCCCACTTGGTTCAGCTTAGAGTGCTTGTTGCCTCATGAGACAAGACAAGCATAAACACACTAGCTACATAAACTTTAAGAGGTGCTGGTCCATCATGAACTAATCTACCATAATACAGTTCCTCTGGTCTTAGAAGTAAGCCTTGTAAACATACGAATACACAGAGAGATCCACTAGCACTTTACCTTGCTAGATCTTCATGCTATACTGAACATGTAACCATCAGCTTCTCCACTATGACCTTGCACTGAGGAAAACCTCTCCTCAGTGAATATCTCACACTCCTGCCAATGCTGCTGAATGCAGCCTTGGCTTTGTACTTGTCTCTGCACTTACACACATTCCTTAAAGAAAGGGAGGATGGGTCATGCTCCAGTGGTGTCCAAACTTTTTTCAAAGAGGGCCAGATTTGATGAAGTGAAGGGCCGCGAGGGCCGACCAAAGGGCCGACCAAAGTTGTGAACCTTTTTTTAGGATTGAAGTTGCTGAGCTTTTCTTAGGATTTTACCCCAAAGTTGTTGAGGGTTTTTTTTAGGATTTTACCCCAGGAAATAAACAGAATTCTGAACAGAATTCAGGTATGGGGGATGGACGGCTCAAGACACGGGCCAAGCACTTAGTGCAATTTCACCTATTTTCCCCAGTTTACACCAACAAAGGGAATCAGTCACCTCTGTATGTGGGAAAATACATCCCACAGTCTCTGTTTTCTGGGCAATGTTGTCTTGAGGGAACCCCATGAAGGTGACAGGACTATTCTCTGTGGTTCCATATGCAACCTGCAAAACACAAAGGAAACAAAGCAGCTGAGAGAGAAACTAAACCAATGCAGAAGAAGTGCTAAACTGTTATGGGCAAAAGCTCCCATCTGCAGCAGACAACACCATATCAGGGAAGTTGTGAAGCGACCGTCTTTCAGGGAACTGCAATTTATTTTGCCCCACTATAGTCTACGCTATTCAAGCAAAACAAATCATCAATGTAAGTTTGCATGCACCAGCTTAATCTGCACCCACCTCTCGGTATATTTGGATCGTTGCACAATTTGTTTCCCAGCAAGGAGCGGAAAGGAGGTATCTCATGGGAAGGAAGGATCAAGTACAGGCAACTCCCAGTTTGCATGGGGGTTGTGTTGTGGGCATTTGTGCACCAACGGAGCATGCATAAGCCCACTTTGCCCCATTATGCCTCATTCCATCCTCTTCCGGGTCCAAAACAAACCATCCGTCAGCCGTTGCACATCAGTTGAAAGGGCGCAAAATGGTTGCCACCTGTAACGTTAAGAGGACTCCTGCCCTCATGTCCTGATTGTGGGTCTCCACATTCATAAAAAACCTAAAGCCATAAACTATGGATTAGTAAGGTATCCCATACTTGTACCTGAGTGTTCCCACTTCATTCCTTCATAGATGGCTGCAACCACGGAGAAGCTGCTGCGTCAGAGTAAATACTGAACCAGATGGACCACTGGTCATGTGTCATGCGAGAGCATACAGAAACCTGACTAGCCATGATTAAAAAAACAGGACGCTAGCCTCGATAGGTCTTTGTTCTCATCCAGATACAGGGCACAGAAGGGCGACTGATAGGAAAGTCTGCTAAAAGCGAATGGGACCGAACAACTGCTTGAGGCAATGTCACATAACCTCCCTGCAAGCATATCCAACTCTATGATTCTATGATTCTATGATATCGGAATGAGTGCTGAATAAATGGCCAACATCCTAATACCTCTTGGCTAACTTTGTGAAAACAAATCAGGATGAACGCTCAGTAAACAGGTCACCAAGAAGCAGTATTTCTGGAGAGACATTTTAAGGATGAATTCACAAGTACTCTAAGACTTCCTTTGACCATGCCTGATCTTGCAAAGCCCCTATTTCAGATTCACTTGACGTGTTTTTAAAAAGTTGTACAGTCCTAAGCTATAGGTGCAGCATTCTTCTGGTGCCTAAAATTAAGCTCATGTATCATTTGTGCGCTAGGGTAACATTTGGAGAAATCCTTGGAACCCCTTTAGTTCAAAAGAGGTCATAGAGAAGATAATCACATAGTCGGCTGAAAATAATTTCAAACCGCAACTATTTGGCAAATGGATCATCTCATTTAGTGGATTTACCAAGAATCGTTCTGAATATTGCAGGCATGCAATTTATTTTTGGTGACAAGTGCCTCTTTCTTAGGGAATGCAGAGCCCTGGGCTAAACTGGGAATAAGAAACATATTAGCAGAACTATTTGAATCTAAACACTGCTATAAAACCTCGGCTGCTAATGTTGTTTAAACACTAGCCAGTGTAAGCCAGTCTTCAAAATAGAATGAAATAAACATTTCTGGAGACTCAGAAAGGGGCAATTTGGAGGAACCTTGATTTACTGGGCAGGGCTATTCATCGGGGTGCCTGGGTTTTATTATTGGCTCTCTCACTCTGTGTTTGCGCTGGCAGAAAACTCCTCCAGGGATATCTAAGGGGTAATTTACTATTGATGATACTGGAAGTGTAGCCTGTTTTTACACTATCCCCAGTGAAGGGCTATTCTACCAGTCTTAATGTGATAGACACCTTGAATTCAGAGGAAGCAAAGATACTCCCCAAGCTACTCCTTGGTGCGAGAAGGAGACACATTACTCACAGGCTTGGGATACTGTTGGTCACAGGTAGCGAGCTGCATGGTTACAGTGCGGTCAAGATGTCCTATGAGTTAGCAAGAAGAAGCAAATGGCCAAAGGGTAAAGCAAAGATTAAAATCTGCTTCTGAATTTCAAGTTTGCTGCCAAGTCTACTAATGTCCAGGTTCAGGGAATCCTATCCCTCCCCTGGTGGCATCCAAAGAAGCAGATAAACACAAAGAGTTCTTACCACGTAATTTATCCAGTATTCACAGAGAGAGACAAAGGAAGGTAGTCCTTATTCAACAATGGCATTGCTCCAAGTAAAGCCCCACCCCCTCCGTCTCTCTTATCCTACGTCATTCCTATGCCGGCTGATCTGGGATTTCTGTCTCTGAGCTTTCTGTACTACTACTCTTAATGCATGCCTAGTCTTGGGAGAGGGGGGCTCAGGAATGCTCTCCAAAGACATTGAGTCTGTCAGCTGTCTCGCCCCCAGTGTTTCTTCTTCCTGCTGTTCCTCTTCCAATACAGTCATACCTTGGATTACAGCCGCTTCAGGTTGCGTCTTTTCGGGTTGCAGACCGCCGAAACCCGGAAGTACCGGAACGGGTTACTTCCTGGTTTCGGCAGTCACGCATGTGCAGAAGTGCTAAATCGCGCTTTGCACATGCGCAGAAGCGCCGAATCGCAACCTGCACATGCGCAGACATGCAGACGCAGGTTGCAAACGCTGCGGGTTGCGAACGTGCAACCTGCATGGATCACGTTCGCAACCCGAGCATCCACTGTATTTCCCAGCTTTTCCCTTATGCAGTCTCTGCAAACCACCGTTCTAAATCTATACTGTTCTCGGGAAGGTTCAGGAGAAGGGGGGAGGGGAGGCCTCCACCATTCCTCCTCAGTCCAGCCCCTGACAGCCAAGCATGAGAAAGAGTGTGCTGTGAAATATCCAAAGACACACACACACACACACACACACACACACACACTCTTAAACGTGTTACATGCGGAAGGTATTTCAAGCTAATAGCAGAGGACAGGGGTACAGGGAAAGATTTAACTGTGAGCAACTGCAACACATACACAAATGCACAGCGGCACTCCTGAGCTGCCACTGCCTCTGGACTTTGATCACTGAAATAGGCAAAGTGCAGGCACCACCTTGCTCTAACAGCAGGCACAGATGTAAAGCAATGGTATTTTTCAGGGGGAACAGGCTGCCAGGTGTGTCTCCCCAATTGTGCCATGTGGGACTGAGTGCCTCTCTCCTTACAGAACAGCAATGAAAAAGGACCCATCCCTGCTAGCCATTTTTTAGTAGAAGAGGTATTGTGTGGTTGCAAATCAAAATTGGAAAAGTAGTAGCCAGAATGACAACTTCCGTTGCAGAGAAAAGTATCTGGAAGCTCAGAAGTGCTTAAAATGCTACAAAAACCCTGTTTGACCGGAGACCTGAGTTGAGCAGAAAGAAGTGAGTGTGGCCCAAAGATGATGACAGTTCTCCATCATGATGGCTCCCTTCGTCACTCAACCAACTATCACAGATAGTACATGAATGTGTTGCCACGATTTCCTAACATTTGTACTGCAAAGTGTTGCCCTCCTCCTGCTGGCTGTAGAGGAGATGTCAACCTTTATTACCAGGCTTGCATTATGCCAGCCTGACACAAACAACATTTCTATTAAGAGCCACGTTTCAAGTCCTTTCAAAATACCAGGGCGAAAATAAAGTGATATTGGCTTAAGAGAAAAGGGTAGACCTGGCTAGGAAACAAGAGTAATTTTTGAACTTCAAAGACAATGTGGCAGACGGGGGAATAAAATAATAAACCAACGGAAGTACTTGGAGTGAAAGAGCCGTCTACCGGTCCTGTCCCCTCTTGCCCTGTGAGATGGATTTAATTATCCCTCTAATAACACTGGGTATTCTGTCTAGACTTGAAATCAACACCAATGTTCTTTCCGGATCCTCCCTTGGCATAATGCTCCCCGTTTCCCCCAACATTTTTTGTCCTTGTCTACTTGGAAGAAACTGGCACATAGCTCTGTCCCGTTCGGGGTCTGGGTACGTGCAAAGCCCCAGGACAAAGTCCTATATGTCTTCAATCCTATATTTGGAAGGGCTAATTTGGATTACTGTGGATAATGGTATGCAGACCCTGCAGAGAGAAGGTTGGCAGGGCTCAAACCTACACTGTCTGACCTAGAAGCCCTTCCTCCTAATATCAGAGGGAAAACCATCTGCGCATGCTCAGGGGCATTTTCTATTTATATTGTTCTTTCTTCGTATGTCCTACAGCTGAGCCCAAGCAGTGAAAACAGGTTCTGGAGCTAAACCTGGTGGGTCATTAAGTCCCAGAAATAAATAATGTCAGTTGTACAGTGGTACCTCGGGTTAAGAACTTAATTCATTCTGGAGGTCCGTTCTTAACCTGAAACCATTCTTAACCTGAGGTACCACTTTAGCTAATGGGGCCTCCCGCTGCCGCCGCGCTGCTACCGCACGATTTCTGTTGTCATCCTTAAGCAAAGTTCTTAACCCGCGGAACTATTTCTGGATTAGCAGAGTCTGTAACCTGAAGCGTCTGTAACCTGAAGCGTCTGTAACCCGAGGTACCACTGTAATGTAAAGTAGCAACAAGGTTTGCTTACTTTGCATCCTGGCCTATTTCCCTGAATGCACCCAAGAAATTCTGTCTATGTTTCCTTTTATGCAGTTGTAGAAACCACTGGAGGAACGAACGACTGTGCAGTTAAGAACATTCAGTGCAGCCCTGCAGGATGAGACCAGAAGCCCATATTGTCCAGCACTGCATTTCCCACATGAGATGCCCCAAGCAGGTCATGAGGACCATAGCTCTGAATCTTGTGTACATCCCCCAGGACCAGGTATCTGGTGGTAGACTGTCTCTGAATCAGGAGGCTCCATGGAAGAGCCTTCTCCATGCTCTCCACCTTTCTTGGGGGGCAAGGCCCACTCTGTGCGTTGGCTCTGGGATGCTCTCACAAGATCTCATGGGGCCATCAAAGTTCCCACAAAATCTCTCAGGAGCACCCCTAGGCTCCGAGAGCCGGCACATTGAGTGGGCCTTGTCCCCCAAACAAGCCAGGGAGCTGAAAGCTCATTTCACACCAGATTATCCAGCATGAGAAATGCTTTTAAACTCTCCACCTTGCTTGCTGGGCAACCCCCGCTCAGCGTGTGGGTTCTAGGGATTTTCTCTCTCTCCCTATTTCAATTGGGGTTTAGGCTCAGTTTAGCACAGAAACTGCTTTGGTCACCTTGCCTGATGATCTCAGTCAGGAGAGAGACAGGGGGAATGTGTCCTTGTTAATTCTTGACCTCTCAGCGGCTTTGGTACCATTGACCTTGGTATCCTTCTGGAGTGACTGTCTGATTTAGGGGTTGGTGGCACCGCTTTGCAGTGGTTTTAATCCTATCTGCGTGGTTGTTTCCATAGGGTGTTGCTTGGGGAATGTTCTTCAGCCCCGTGGAGCCTTCAATGTGGGATTCCTCATGGTTCACTTTTATCCCCCATGCTGTTTAACAACTACATGAAACTGCTGAGTGGGGTAATCTAGAGTTTTGGAGTACATTGTCAGCAATATGCTGATGACACACAGCTCTACGTCTCATTTACATCTGCATACCTTGGCCGAATTAAGGCCATTAGAGGCCCAAAGCACTTAAATTTTTTTGGTGCCTCCTTATAGATCTAATTCAAAAGATAAACATCAATAAAGCATAAAACAAAATGTTGTTTTTTGAAATGAATCAAAACCTACAGTAAGATGGAAAATATTTGTTTTTGTATACTTCCACTTTATTTACATTTGAAAAAAAATCTTCTACGTTTTCTAATTGCAAAGTCTTTGATCAGAACTAAACTTACATAACACATCTGCTTCTATACTTAGTAGAGATAAGGCCTCCGGTCTACCTTGCTGCATAGTTGCTCTGTTGGGATTTTTTATATACTTCAACTGAGAAAATGAACGCTCAAGCTGAGCAATATTTGACTATTAATGTTGAAAATCTGGCAATGGAAAATTTCTGTGGTGCTTCCTTTCCCCTGATGCCCTAATGTAATGGTTCTAGGGGTTGCTTGTGCGTAAGTCGTCGCCACACCTGGCTGAGTTACCTGGGTGAACCCTATTCTGTCCAGACAGCCACTCACCCGTGGCTGTCTCAGTCGCTGGCAGAATCCGTCAGTGGGCGTTTCTTGAACTTCTTCCAGCAAAGAAGCTCTTTGACGCCTAGTCTCCGCCTACTCTCCCTGCGCGGAAGCCTTCTGCGCAGGGAGAGTGTGGGCAGCAGAGGACCTGTGCTCTCCCTGCTGGTCTCCGGCAAGGAGTCATGGGGCCACCTCGCCGATTCCCCCATCTGCCCCCCTTCTCCACTGGTGCTACGCTGATTTCCTTCCCCAAAAGATGGGCTGCTTCTCTCCCTCCTGGGATGCTCTCCGTAATCCCTCTGGAGCCCTCCCTCTCCCTCTGGCTCCGATGGCAGTTCCCTGACACCTAAGCACGTGCTTATTTTTCTTAATGGCTAATCCAGCCCTGCTACATACAGAGTTTTGCCTGAAAAGAACCTGCATCATCAAAAGGGTTTCTTTTTTCAGCAAATGGCCCTGTCTTCATACACATCATGTGAAAGATATCAACCCACTGGACCTGGCCAGACCACTGAAGATCTCGGGCTGTTTTTCTACCATGCTGAAAACCAACCTCCTGTTATTCTTCTGTATTGGTGGCTTGGAGCTAAATCTACTTTCCAGAATGATTAGCATTCTTGTGGTTCGTAAGTATTTCTCCAGCTCCTACGTGAGCTTCAGAAGTGCCGCTTGGCAGCCGTTGCAGAAAAGTATGTGACATTAACTTGCTGTTTTATCCATGCCTTCATAGATGCCCTCGCTAAGCAACTAATCCATTTGTCTGAGACTGGGAGGGTTATCCCAGAGTTCAGAAAAACAGTAAGGGCAAGTGCACGGAAAAGACAGGTAGACCAGTTCTCTCTCTCCTCACCCGCTTTTTCTATGGCACTCATTTATCCTAGCAGCAGGCATTTGTCTTGAAATCATTTCTTCTGTTATCATCATTAGAACTTATGGGTGAAACAATGTGTTGTGGGAGGAGGAATTATTAGTTTGTTTTTGTTTTTGTTTTTATTTTTATTACGTAGGACTTGCCGATCAGAAGGTCAGTGGTTCGAATTCCCGTGACGGGGTGAGTGCCTGTTGCTCGGTCCCTGCTCCTGCCAACCTAGCAGTTCAAAAGCACCTCAAAGTACAAGTAGATAAATAGGTATCACTCTGGCGGGAAGGTAAACAGCATTTCTGTGTGCTGCTCTGGTTCGCCAGAAGCGGCTTAGTCATGCTGGCCACATGACCCAGAAGCGAGATGAGCGCCGCAACCCCAGAGTCGGCCACGACTGGACCTAATGGTCAGGGGTCCCTTTACCTTTACCTTTATTTTGTGTTTCTTATGGTGCCATTTTGTGTTGCAAACTGCCCTGAGATCTACGGATGAAGGGCGGCATGCAGATTTAATAAATAATAACCTAGTGGCTTCAGTCATGAATTTTGATTTGCACCATGTGCTGAATTCAGACTTTTGCTATTTGCAAACCATGTTGCAATGTATCACTGGGGGCGGGTGTCACACATGTGTTAATTTTAATGAAACGTAAGGGTGTGCTTTAAAAAAAAAGTGAGGGGGAAAGTGGACCATCTACATAAAAAACTAGGAGGACCAAAACAGTCCTGAGCTATGATGCCACTAAGGTCTATATTTATACTGATTTGAAAATGGTGCATTTATTTGCTTACCCCACAAGAGCCTCTGCGGAGAGGCAGCAGGGAGTCTGACCTTCGTAAATTATTGGCCACTTGATTCACGCACTTCTATGGCAGGGAATGTTTGCAGAACTGTTAATCAATTAAGAAGGAGGGGATTGCGGGATAATCCTGCCTCTTCTGAGACCATCCGGCTGGTCCAGGCCCCATGGGAGCCTCCAAGCAAGAGGACTGAATAGAGGTCCAGTGAAAGCGATGTGTTTGTTGCCCTGGTGCAGAAGGAGAATTGACACAGGAGCCATTGTCACTTCCTGACCGCATGCCACCCAGGAGACACTGGCATGAACTAGGTAAACTGTGAGCCTTGTGAGAAGAATCACTGCCTGCTTTTTGCCCAGCTCTTACTCATCCCTGGTAAAGAACTGTGAAAGTTAGTAGGCAAACACTAAATCCCGCTGGAGTGAGTGCCACTAAGAAGTTCAGGCTTCAGACAACAGAGAGTCCAGAGGTGATTCCATTTAAGGCCATCCCATAATGGGCTCTTACTGATTTTCCCCTTCTACCAAAGCTCCTGCAGAAGCTTACCCACATCAAAGCAGCAGGAGAGCCCAAAAAACTTCCAGGAGAAAAGAGTTTCCATTTTGCTAAATTTTAAAGTCAGTAGGGTTGCAAGGGGACTGAAAAAGCATCTCCTGGTAAATACTGCCATTACAGCCTTTGTGCCTTGCTTGATATGTTCTGAATAGAAAACATGTGGGTCTTGTTTAATCTCTGCAGTGCCACAAGGTGAGCCATGCAGAGTGCAATCATATGCCTATGTTAATAGGGTTGCCATATGTCCGGAATTTCTCAGACATATCCGGAATACTGCAGTCGGAAGCAGAGGCTGGGTGCAAATCGCAAAAATGTCCAGGAAAATCTGGACACATGGCAATCCATGCTGGCAGTGTCGTTTTTGCAGAGGGTGCCTTCCAGAATTTGTTGGCTACAACTGTAGACTAGGCAATATATCATTTAGGGCTGGGTGATATATCATCTAAAACCGGTTTGAAGTCCATATTGCGCTATCGGTTTCATCATTTTTGACCTGGCAATATATTGCGAATCATGATGTGTGTGTGTGTGTGTGTGTTAAGCAAAAATCACAATGTGCGAAAACTGTGAAGCCAGACAATGCCCCGACAAAGCTCCACCTTTATTTCAGACATTGTGATATATCAGTATATTGTGATGTCTAGCTGGTGATATATAATGATGTTGAAAACCAGGTATCGCCCAGTCTTACTGTTCACCTCTACATAGTTCCATCCTTATTTTAGAAACTGTGATATAGCAATACATTGCGATGCTGAAAACCATATATCGCCCAGCCCTATGGTAGACTACACTGAAGGGAACAATGGGAGGCCAGAAGCGCACTAGAAAGAGGAATGAAGTTCAGAGCATGTCCAGAATGCAAAGGTAGTGGAAGCAAACAGAGCTGGACATTTGCAGTGGGAGGGGTGGAAGAACAGGACACACCGGGAAGCCAGAGCTCCAGGCAGGTAAAAGAACGAAGCTGAGAACTCAGGTGAGTGCTGGGCTATGCATTATAGACAGCACAGGACACTGGGCATCACAGGAGTGAGTTCACCACCTTCCCAGTTCTTCACTTCTGAGAGAACTTCATGGGAAGTTGTCAAAAAATAATGTTGCACAGTTCATTTGGCAGTAGTAAAAGTTGCCTGGAATTATGACCCAAAATCAACGCACACACCCCAAGGTGCAAAAAAAGCTCTCCAACTTCAGTTACAAAGTCCCTTTGAAATGTACCTCTGCAAAACAAGAGATCTGGCCAGTGTGCATAACAGCCCTGCGCCGCATGCGCCGCAATACCTCCTTTCAACAATGGAAAAAGCCAGGCATCCTTGTGAATAATCCCCCCTCTGTGTCCTAAGCCAGTCCTTGGATTTCCTCCCTTTCTTGAGACTGTCTCGCCTCCGTAAACACCCCAGCCAGCATGGCTTTTGTAGCCAGCTCCAGCGGTGGAAGCCTCAACAAGCTCACAGTTGTATATGCTCAGGTCTTAGTTGTTTGCTACAGCCAACGGCATCTGGCGAGAAACCAGCTCAAAATGTTCCATTTCCAGCCTCTGCCCTCAACTCCTCTGTGGTCGTAGTCTCTCTCTCCCTCTACTCCCACCCCCCGTCCTGTCCCCACTTGGCAGAGGACCAAGGCCTGGGGTTCTTGGGTACTTCTTCACATCGTGCTGTGTCTCTGTGCTGGCCTTTCAAGTGCACAGATACTATGTGCTCTATTCTCTGCCTCCACTTTTGCTAAACATGTGCAGGGAAGGGAACTCCACATCTCTCCACTCTCCACTCCCCTCTCACTAGCCTAATGTGCCAGGATCTCTACTGCAGGTGGTTTATGAGTAGATGGGATGGCACTCCCAGGTTTGTAGCTTAGAAGTACTACTGAACCCAACCTTACTCCTAGATGACCAAGCTGTGGCTAGGGATGCCTTTTACCAGCTCTGTCTTAAACACCAGCCACACCTTTTCTTCGGGAAGTCAGATCTAGCCATTATTTATGCCTCAATCAGCTCCAGGTTAGCCTACCGTTGTTGTTTAGTCTTGTCTGACTCTTCATGACCCCATGGACCAGAGCACACCAGGCACTCCTGTCTTCTACTGTCTCCCGCATTTTGGTCAAACTCATGCTGGTAGCTTCAAGAACATTGTCCAGCCATCTCGTCCTCTGTCGTCCCCTTCTCCTTGTGCTCTTCATCTTTCCCAACATCAGGGTCCTTTCCAGGGAGTCTTCTCTTCTCATGAGGTGGCCAAAGTATTGGAGTCTCAGCTTCAGGATCTGTCCTTCCAGTGAGCACTCAGGGCTGATTTCCTTAAGAATGGATAGGTTTGATCTTCTTGCAGTCCATGGGACTCTCAAGAGTCTCCTCCAGCACCATAATTCAAAAGCATCAATTCTTCAGTGATCAGCCTTCTTTATGGTCCAGCTCTCACTTCCATACATCACTACTGGGAAAACCATAGCTTTAACTATACGGGCCTTTGTTGGCAAGGTGATACCGTAGTACGATCTATATGGTAATGCCTTCGAAGACAGCTTGGAAGCTTCTGCCAGACGAGAATACAGCTGCCAGAACATGAACTACAAGTGACAGATTGGAGCGTGCAACTGTGATAGAATACCATCTAAACTGTTTGTCAATTTGCTTTTAGGCAAAGTGCTACTTTTGACTTTTAAAGCCTGAAACGATTTGGGACCAGCGTATCTTAAGCACTGTCTCCAGTGATATGAAGTTGCCCAACCATGAATATCATCCAATGAGACTTTGTTCTGTGTCCTTCCATCATTTGAAGTCTGGAGACTGGACACAAGGAACAGAGACTTTCCTGCATTGGCACCAAACCTTGCTCCAGGGAGGTTGCCTAGTCCAATTTCTGCTCTCTTCTAGAGGGTATTTTTAAGTACTGCCACTTGAACTTAGTTTTACTGATGGTGCTTTTACTGTTTTCTAAATTGAGTTTTATTAAGTTTTCCAGAGGTTATCAGGCTCTAGATCCCATCAACCCTGATCACAGACCATGCTGGCTGGGGCTGATGGGAGTTTGAGTCCAACACTATGTGATGAATGATTCTATACACCTGTATTGTATTTAACTGCTTGTTATGAGTCTGAACACTATATGTGCCTGTGAATACTTTCTTTATCCTGAGCAAACCGTTTTGTATGACTGGGTAAGGTACAGTATGAGACTGATATTTTCTAATTTGTATGGTTCACCACACATTGTAATTGGAGTGCTATTTTGTATCATGAAGCTTTTCGGACTGATGAAGCGTGTAGCGAAACCTGTAATATATCTGGAGAACAGGTCTCATTTTGCCCACTTGCGTTATTCTCAACAGGGTGGTGGCTTTGATTTGCCCTCCCTTGAATGATCCATACATACGGCTTTGTGTTTCCAACTCAAGACCCATTGAAGAACATCTCATCCAGTTCAATCTTTGAAAAACAGCTTTGAAAAACTTTTTCATATTCTCCAGTGTGCTACCCTGGCTGTTGTGGCAGCACGGGGTTGCCGTTCTGTGATTCGACTTACACTACTTGTTGAACGGTTCATTTATCCAGTCTGTATAACGTTTACTGCACATATAACTTGTTAAGATAGAGTTGTACATTTATCCACTCCGTGTTTACAGTATCTCCAGGCTTTGTCTTGCACATGGCACCTTAGTATGTTTGTTGTTTGAATGGTTATAGCCCATCTCTATTCTAGTTATTATTCTAGTAAATTTGGTTTTATACTTATAAGCCAGTTTGTGGTGTTGTTGTATTACGTAACTGCCAAGTTCAGCCAACAATTTAGCTGCGAGGCTATTTGTTACTTGCATTATTATTATTGTGAATAGTGAAAAACAACAAATAAAGGATGTAGACCTCTGAGCTCTAGGTAAGCCAGATGGAGGGGAGGCAGGGGGGAAGATGGATTGCATCCACAGTAGACAATGTATATTCAATGGAATAGCCCAAAAGATGCCGTGTGAACTGGGCAGGGGAGGAATTCAGATTGCTTCCATGTTAGTTACCCTGGCATGCCTTTCCTATCAGCTACTGATTAGAAGGCAACAAGGAGAACATCCCCCTCAGCACATCTGAAGATCCCCTTAGATATGGTTCTATTTCCCTGCACGCATGGTTCAGGGAAGGACAAGAATTTTCAGCAACAGACATACAAACACTGTTCCCCATGGTGATTTGTTAGCAGGGGAAGCACTCCCTGCATCATCAAAGTTAAGAAGAGGAGAAGGAAGGAGGATCCCTCTGTGCTTGGTGCCAAGGGGTTAAAGTCACACCAAGTTCCTGAAGCCAGTTGCTTCCAAGTCAGAGTCTGGCTGCTGGCTGCGGTTAGTGGGAAGGGATTTTGTTTTTTAATAACATTATAAATAGGGCTGTGTTCAGCTTGCTGCATGCTCACTCTCCCTTCCACCTTCTCCCTCCTCCTCCTCCTTCTCCTCTTGCTGCCACTGCTTCTCCCTGCACATCCACTGCAGCTCTGTGGACATGGACCGGTCAGGCTTCGTACTCAAGCTCTTCGGCTTGCTGCTATGCCTCCTGCCAGTTCTCCAGGCATGTCCTCAGAACTGCCACTGCCACGGGGGAGACCTCCAGCATGTCATCTGTGACAACGTTGGGCTGAGAAGGATCCCCAAGGTAGCTGAGCAGACACGTCTCCTCAACCTGCAGAGGAACAACTTCCCTGTCCTGCCGACCAACGGTTTCAGGGAGATGAAGAACCTCGTCTCTCTCCACCTCCAGCACTCTCACATCAAAGAGATCTCCAGCGGAGCCTTCCGGGGCCTGAAGCAGCTGGTCTACCTTTACTTGTCCAACAATGACATCAGCGTCATAAAGATGGGAGCCTTCGATGACCTGACGGAGCTCACCTACCTCTACCTAGACCACAACAAGATCCCAGACCTGCCCAAGGGACTCCTCTCTCCAATGATCAACCTTTTCATCCTGCAGCTAGGCAGCAACAAGCTCCGAGAGTTGAGAGCAGGAGCCTTCCATGGGACCAAGGATCTCCGCTGGCTCTATCTCTCGAACAACTCTATCAACTCCATCCATCCTGCGGCCCTGGACGATGTGGAGAACCTAGCCATATTCCACCTGGATAAGAACCATCTGACCAGCTACCCTGGGGCTGCCATGAGCAAACTGAGAGTGGTGGAGGACCTGAAACTCTCAAACAACCCCATGAAGATCATCCCGGATTTAGCCTTCCAGTCCTTTGGGCGCTACATGGAGACACTCAGCCTGGACAACATGGGCCTAGAAAAGGTAAGTGCTCCACAGAAATTTCCCTCTCCCTCCCTAGATCTTACCCATTCAAAATATTCGCTCTCACCCAAATTCCACCCCGTTCTAGCAACAGCAGTGGGACATTAATGTAGCTCCCCACACAGTTTTCTGCCCACTCCCTGCACCCGCTCCCCACTTTGCCAGCACCAAAAAGGAAACAGAAATTAAAGTAAGGCACTATACTGGGTTGGACAGAGAGGATTTAACTTCTGCACCTAGCCCAGCACCCTCCTTGGTCATTGGATCAATCATTTGATGAGCAGGGAGAGGGTGACGACCCCATTGCCCTCAGCTGATCTGCATGGATCAGTGGAGGAGGGGGGCTGTCTGTGTGTGCAAAGTGAGGGTGCAAGGTGGCCACACCCACTGTTGGCATGCAGGTGCTGAAGGGCTGCCCAAGGGCAAGGGTGACAAACAAGGTTAGCCACCCCAGGTGAGCCATCAAGCCATGAGTTTATTCTCAGTGGCTGAGACTACCAGGTGCATCACTTCTTTACATATGAATGAATTGTTCCCCTTCACTTCTGCGGGGAAAGCAACCTTTGCCTTTCGGAGGCATTGTTGCCTTCCATATACAGAGCCACCTCAGGTTAAGAACTTAATTTGTTCCAGATGTCCGTTCTTAACCTGAAACTGTTCTTAACCTGAACTACCACTTTAGCTAATGGGGCCTCCCGCTGTCGCTACCGTGCGATTTCTGTTCTCATCCTGAAGCAAAGTTCTTAACCCGAGGTACTATTTCTGGGTTAGCGGAGTCTGTAACCTGAAGCATCTGTAACCCAAGGTACCACTGCATACCCCCAGCCACCACGATGTTTGCAAACACTTCTAATGCAGACTTTTCAAACGCAGTCTCTTTCTGTTCTGCCACACTCGTGCCTAAAGCACAGTTAAAAAACAGAAGTAAGGGCTGGCTGGGTTCTCAGTCGCTCCCATCACAGTTATACAGTGGTACCTCTGGTTACATACGCTTCAGGTTACAGACTCCGCTAACCCAGAAATAGTACCTCGGGTTAAGAACTTTGCTTCAGGATGAGAACAGAAATCGTGCTCTGGTGGCGCAGCCGCAGTGGGAGGCCCCATTAGCTAAAGTGGTGCTTCAGGTTAAGAACGAATTAAGTTCTTAACCCAAGGTACCACTGTATGGGGCAAAATAAGTGGGATACCGTTTGGGATGCACATCCTGCTTTCACTCCACATGCAGGGGAAATGAGCGGCAGGAAGCAGGTTTCAATCCCTCTGCTTCCAGTGGTGTGTTTGCAGTGCACCTTTTAACATTATAATTCATTCCGAAAGAGGAAAGACAAATGCTACATTTGGGAACAACATTGATGGGGGAAGGAAAGCCACACAGCCTGAAAGTAAATCCAGTGGTTTGCCACAGCCTCCTGGGTGATTTGGAGAAGAGGCAGCATGTTTCAAAGCATAAGCTAGATTCAGATGGGGGGGGGGCTGACAGTTATCCCTCCCTGAGCATAGTTTCTTGGTAGGGAAGGTGAAAGCATTTGCTACCTTCTTCTCAGGAGCCTGGAAGGCATGTTTAGTTGGGGGAGAAGAAGGGGGCAACACCAGGTTTGGAAAAACGTGACTGGCTGCTATGGATGGGGGCAGGGGAGGAATTAGTTTGGTTCACATTTTAATGGGAATCCACCTAATTCCCACTTCTTGAGCCAATCAAAATGCAGCTACCCTTCAAGATGTGCACGTCACCAAATTCAGTGATGCAGTTCTCCATCCAAATAACAATAACATTTGTTTGTTTGTTTGTTTGTTTGTTTGTTTGTTTGTTTGTTTGTTTGTTTATACATACCCCGCCCATCTGGCTGAGTCTCCCCAGCCACTTGGGCAGCTCCCAATCAAATGTTAAAAACAGTACATCATTAAATATTAAAAACTTCCCTAAACAGGGCTGCCTTCAGATGTCTTTTAAAGATAGGATAGCTGCTTATTTCCTTCACATCTGAAGGGAGGGTGTTCCACAGGGCGGGCGCCACTACCGAGAAGGCCCTCTGCCTGGTTCCCTGTAACCTCACTTCTCGCAGTGAGGGAACCGCCAGAAGGCCCTCGGCGCTGGATCTCAGTGTCTGGGCTGAACGATGGGGGTGGAGATGCTCCTTCATATATTTACAGGAAAGGGCACACAAATAAGTGTGCATTAGTGAAAATAATGTACAAAAGTGTATTATATCAGGGGAAACTGCTTGCAAAAATGTGTAGTTTATTAGGAATGTGCAGGCTTTAAAAAAATAATCCCAAACTGATGTGGACATAGGGTAAATGGAACTCAAGATCAGAAAAATGAAAATTTGAGAGAAAATGAAGTGGGCAGATTTGCCCATCCCTACAGGTCATCCCCCTTTAAAGCAAATTCCTCAACGATGGTGGGCAATGGGTAAGTGGGATGTGAAAAGGACAGGACTCCCTACACACACCCTCTCCCCTGTTTGTCATCATAGTTAGGGTCACATCCATGCCATATATTAAATATACTCTTTTAACAGTCATGGCTCCCCCCCTCCCAAGGAATCATGGGAACTGTAGTTTGTTAAGGGTGCTCAGAACTGTAGCTCTGGGAGAGGCTTCCTAACAACTCACAGCACTCAACTTCAGAAGCAAATCGTTAGCAAAAAAACACTTCAGATGGTAGTGAAAATGCAAAATAATGATAAAAGGTGATAGATTTATTATTTGCATTTCACGCTCCTAAATTTGAAATAAGTTGTTCTGGAATCATTTCCTAACAGCCAGTTTTCTGTCCATCAAGCCATGGGGCCCTTTCCTCCTTCAGGTTGCTCCTGAATGGAAACAAATGTTTTTCTGCATCTCTGTTCAAATTTCCACTACCTCCCTCCCTGTCCATTATCTGTTCTAGTTACTCATTTGAAATTCCTCCCCCTCTTGCCTTCATCTCATCTGTTTATAAGCCCTGTAACCTGGAGGCTTCATGGTTCTACATGGAGCCTGCAATGCTTTCAAACTAAACAATATTGAATAATAACAGCCATGGTCATGGTGCCTGTCCTCCAAAATGAAGGATGCAAAGGCTGTGTCAGTTTGTATAGTGAGAGTGATTGACAGGCAGAGACTAGGTCTTCCCCAACCTGGTGCCCTCCAGATTATATTGGATTACAACTCCCAGCAGCCTTATGGACAACTTCCATTGTCCAACCACGTATGGAGGGCACCATCTTGGGGAAGGCTGGGACAGAGTACTGGAGGCAAAAGGCTGGCACCCCTATGCTTGCTGTTTGCAAAAGGGAGAGTGAAGCTCTGTTCCTAGACACCAGACTGATGGCCTGTTATTGGAACGAGTAAGTGAATGCAGTGACCACCGCAGAAGTGGAGGCTAACGTCAGTGACTGGTGAGTGCTCTGCAGTCAGGTAGACTGAGCACACATGAGGACTTTTGCATCTTTGCCTCTCTCCAACCTTACACTTCATAAAGAAGGGTTTGTTTATTAACTATCTCTCAAGAGAAACCCTCACAGCGCTCCACAAAGGCACTCTGTTCCTATCAAGAGAGCTAGAGGGACATTCAGGTAATGCAGCAAAATACTCCTCTTCTTCTCGGCAAATGAGTCATGTCCCAGAGGCTGAAGCATCATGCTTGAGGTGCTTTTCATAAACAGGAGGCAGCAGTGACATCACACTAGATGGAGCATGTCCCAGGTGGGGGGGGGGGAGTGACCACATCAAACAGAAGCAGAAGGATCATGGAAGGCTTCCAGGTGAACAAGGAGGGAAGTTTCCAGCCATGCTATGTACCCATGCTGAGGTTATCCAGGTGAATCAGCACCAAAACAGTGACCCTCAAAGAGATGCTAAGGGATACAGCAACATGAACCGTCTCCCCCCCCCCCCCCCCCGGCAATAAAGCTCTGTGAATGACAGAGTGTTGGCAAACAAAATTAAATACACATTTTACACAGAAAAGAAAATCACCCAGAGCACAGAGCTAATACAGGGTATCTACCGACTGTCAACATTTCACTGGGGGGGGGGGGGTTGGAGATTCAATTGCGTACTAGATCTTCAGGTCTGTGCAACTAAAATAGATTAAAGCACAAATCCACATTTTTTAAATGAACTTTTTGCAGTGTGGACAGGGACAGTCTGAAGGCATCATAGATTATGCATTGAGAAAGTGGGGTGAAAAAAACGATTAACAGGAAGTCATGTAAACACCCAAGAAACAAATCCGGAGAAATGCTCATTGTCATATAAGCCTTGTACACAAATCAGAATGAATACTCAGTAAATACCAGACACAGTCTAAGCTCCATGTAAGCTTTGTGCAAACATATCAGGATGAACGGTGAACAAACAGATTCACCTGAAGGAGCAAGATTCACCCCAAGATGCAAAGTTATCAAGCAGGTGGTGGTGGCAGAGAGGGAGGAGGGAGTTTTCAGGGATGGGGATTGACAACTGGCAAATTATTCAGGACTGGAGCAATGTGAAGTCCTCTTGATGAAAGAGCTTTTCAATTTCCAAATTACAACAGTATTCAAGAGCCTCAGAATTGCATACATGTTACCATAAAGGTGTTATCTTGTGACACACTTTTAAAAAACAAAACAACCACTTGAAGTAGTAGTGGAACTCTGCTGGGCTTTACCCGAGCAGAATACAGTATACAGTACCTAAAAGAACAATGGGGTTTGGATTGTTGAATGAATTGTATAAACTCAAAGACACACAATGGTGATTTTCACCAGTCCAGAATCCTGGCTCACGGTTTGAAGTTCAGTTATACCAGCAACTGGATTACTATTTGACAGTTACATGTATTTCCTATCCAAAAAGGATGGTATCTAATCCAGAAAGGAGAAGTCCACAAGGGAGCTGTCCACAGCACCATAAACCAGCTATGTCTTTTGCCATCTGGCTCGTGAATGGATGATACTCACTGATCCCCTTCGAAGGCTGGAACTTCAGCAAAGCTCCACAGGAAAGGAGGGTCTCAGACAAAGTTTTGTACACATGCTGCAGCCTAATCAAAATCTCCCTTCCACCTGTGTGGCCCCTCAGTGCTTCTTGCTTCTTCAGTCTACCTGTATATACGTAAACCTAGTCTAATCCCATCTATGCAGTTTCACATACTCCTCTTCATGGGTTCTGTTGGGTGACATGGGAAGAACCAAGCCAGATGAAAGAAGCTGATGCTGTGGATCCTTCCCCCATGCCAGCATTACTGCTGAGAAGGGGATCCATGCCCACTTCCCTTTCTCCAGCTCCCTTAACTCTCTTCTCCTCGCCCACCTTAATTACTGTGCTGTGGCCTTTGGTTCTCCTTTCGTTTAGCAATCCCATATGGTTTGCTTACTGGCACACATTGGTACCCTTAACATGAATTCTAAACAAAGCTTCTAAAAGCTGAGAATTTGCCATTTCAGTAGTCAACGTAATGAACACAACACTTTTACATGTAGTTTCAACATTAGAAGTTTCTGCAAGCAGATAGCAGAACTAGGCATTTAGTAATAGTTAGGTTTCCAGGCCAGAGTATCAACCAGCCAAGGCTCAGCTGGCAAATACCATAGATGACAATGCAACCTTTTGGAATGGGTCGATGGACTTCTCAATGAGCAACCAAACAGAGCTACACCTTCCCTGGGAAGATCACAAATTCAAAAGATGATTTAATCCCTGCCACAACTAAAAGAAAAAAGGGAATGAACAGGAAGTATCCTATATAAACACTCACGTCTCATCTCATCCTTTCAGACAATAGCTACACTAGACAACTCCAGCACAAACTCAGCACCAGGAGGTACAATATCTAAGAGTGGGTGCATAACACCACTACACAGAGGAGCAAGAATTACAACATCTGGTGGTGAACTGCAAAGCCCTCTAGAATAAAGCACATCTCCTTCAAATATATACAGCTCTTTGAGATGAGATGCTTGCCTTCACATCTCATGTGAAAAAGAGCCCTGCCAACAACTCAAGGAGAATCTTCTGGGATTCATTCATTGATGGTCTGAAGAGGAATTTATTCAACGATTAGTTGATTCTTGTGACATGTTGTGGAAACACTGCAATGACTTGTAATTTTATCCAGGCTTAGTATATATTCTTTTCATTTCCCTGAAAGGGAGTAAGGGGAGTGGTAGTGGGGAGAACATTGTTGTAACCACTGGTAGATGTTTTGAACCTAAATTAGTAGTCTCCAAGGAAGTTTATGTTATTGGGTTTGTGTGCATGGGAATTTTTCCAAGCCAAGCAAGGAGCAACGACGACAACTAGGCCGAGAAATAACTGCTTTAGCTCTTTACCGTCTCATGATTCTGTGAAAGAGCTGTAATCTCCAAGCAAACCTATATATGGCATAAATGTACACATTATGCAGCATCCCGGTCAGGAAAAAGAGAAAGGGGAGAGGAATCTTGAGTCACTGGAAATCTGCCTTGCTATTTCTACTGTGCTTGAATGCCAAGTGTAACTTTCCATTGAGAGTCCACCGGGTTCTGCCAAAGTCTACAGGCCCTTGAGTCTCCACAAATACTCCTCTCCATGAATGTGGCAACCGGGTGCCAGAAAGGATTTCAACTATGAAAAGCCAAATAATCTCTTTGCTCGTTTGGAAATGAAGAGATGTCTAGAAAGAAGCTGGAGGCAGGGAGAGCGATGGAGGTTGTCGGAACACACATATCTTTTAAATAATATGGGACACGTAACCTCCAAAAAAAGGTGATCCATGTCTCTTCTACTCAGAGAACAGCCTTGTACTCTACACATGCCTGTAGAGTCATGGTTTCAGATTCCAAGAGCTTAAATTCAGTGACCCTAAAGTATGAAGACAAATACTAAGGTGGTCCTCCTTCTACCCTTTGCTCTTCTCCAGAGCTCAGGAAGATTCATGCTGCAGGGAAGGAAACTAAACATGAGGCTCAACCATGTGTAGTCTGTCCCTGTTTTTGTCTTTTACAAAATACAGCTGAAGAAGTTTAAAGTAGAAGACGCACACTGGTGGTGCTGGGGAAGGCTTGTTAACCTTTTCCCTTCTAGAAGTTTTTTTTCCCCTGAAATGGCTGCATCTTTCTTTCTTATCTCATGAGGAAAGCCACCAGAAAGAGGAGAGGGGGATTTATTCTTTTAATGGGGATAGACTACACAAAACTCAGCATCATGCAATTTGATTTGGTCCTAAAGCCTGCTATAGTTGGAGGAGGAGGAGGAGGAGGAGGAGGGATACTTATGGCAAAATTCATAGTTTAGGTGTAAAAATCTAATGGGCATTCCACACTATATACCCCACCCTGATATTGATCCCTGAAACACTGATCACTGCTGGAGAGAAATACAGAAAGAGAATGGGTGTCACTTAAGAGTGGCTGCTGGACTTTGGGTTGGAGTCATAGAAACAGAAGAAGAGCCTTGTTGGATCTGACCCAAAGGTACATCCATTCCAGCATCCTGTACTTACAGTGTCCAACCAGATGCCGACGGAAAGCCCAAAAGTATCCACAGCAACTCAAAATGTACTGCCAGCAAAAAAACTGATTTGTCAACTAGGCCCAAAGGATAAGCTTCTCCTTTCCCTGCTGGTTGCCTGATGATTGACACATGTGCCTGTGCTTCAGCTTTCAGATAAAGCATTTGCTGGCGTAACCACACTGAAGACTGTTCACATTGAGAACAACAAACTGTCCAGTCTTCCTAGGAACTTCCCTTTCGGCCGTCTTGAGAGCCTCACCCTGTCAAACAACCCTTGGCACTGTTCCTGTCAGCTAGCACCTCTGCGCAGGTAAAAGAACACTTTGTTCTATATCTCATGGGTGCAATGACTCCCCTAGTCCACTCTTGTGTATGTGTGTTTGTGGATAGATGATAGATGATAGATAGATAGATAGATAGATAGATAGATAGATAGATAGATGATAGATAGATAGATAGATAGATGATAGATAGATAGATAGATAGATAGATAGATAGATAGATAGATGATAGATAGATAGATAGATGATAGATGATAGATGATAGATGATAGATAGATAGATAGATAGATAGATAGATAGATAGATAGATATAGATAGACAGACAGATAGCTAGATAGACAGATGATAGAGATAGATGATAGATAGATATAGATAAGATGTACTGGTTAGCTAATGAATCCTTGCCAGTACAAGGCATGAGTTTGGTAAATCTCACTCAGGAGATCTACCCTGACAACCACAGTGTTCTGACCATGAGAATTTGCTTTTTCTTCTGTAGGTGGCTGGAATCCACTCGATCACGCCCTGATGCAGCCTGCGCATCGCCCTCTTCAGCTCGAGGACAGCAGATCAGAGATACCTCTGCACTCCGCGGTTGCAAGGTCCCCACGAAGAGGTCCAAGAAGGGAAGTCGCCATTAAGCAGGCAATTGTTCCCCCCTCTCCTGTTTTATATTTAAGATGCCTTTCAGAGAACCCTTCCCACATGGGCTTCACCTGATCACACCCAAAATTACCCCATAAAATATTATGAGACCACACCCATAGTATCAAACAGGTGACACATTTTCTAGCACCAGTGTCTGTCTGCCCACGTATATTTGCAACCAGAGAAAGTGAGGCGAGTGAGGTCCTGATTCACAGTGTTGTGCCGTTTTTCAGAATGGGAGAGCCTGCCATGTTGCTCTAGCCTAGACAGAACTAATGCCTAGCTCTCTGTTACTGGTAGTGTCAGCAGCAAAGCTGTTCCATAGGCTTCTTTGAATGGAAGCCCCTTCTACCTGAGGCCCACTGGCAGGGCATAATTACATAAGCTGGCAGCATAGGCACCCAGCCTGTTCCTGTTCTGTGTCTCAACAGAAGGCTTCATTTTGTATAGTTGTCAAAAGTCCAATACCTTACAAAACACATACATTTGCATTACATACAAGGACCCCGTGTCCCAGAACATGGCATCCCAGTAGTCAGAGATGGATGCAGTTCAGAGAAGGGAGGTTGGAAACAACATAGTTTCTTGTTGCCAAAGGTTTGGGCAGGGGAAAGGAGTCCAGGGGAACGAGTGAGAAACAGAAAGCGACAGATGAGAGAATCTTGTTCCAAAGCTAAGCTGCTGGCTATGTCTGTCTATACCCTGACGCTATGTCAACTCATCTATTAGCTAAACCCAGCTGAGCTCCTGCCTCCTGAATGTACCAGAGCATGTTTTATTGCCTGGCCAGAGGTGCGTGTTTTTCCATGGAAAGTTATCCTGTTTGAGTCATCTCTGTTTTAAAATGGTCACTCTACAGAACTTTTGAAATTTGCTGGAGGTACTGATCAGGGCGTTCTGCCAGGAACTCACTAAATCATCCTGGGCAAGACACTCATGTCCAGCCTCAGTCCCTCCACCTGCAATATGGGGTGGTGGTAAAGCTAACTTGCCTTGCAGAGTTGTTGTGAGGATTAAGCACGCGAGGTGCTCTGAAAATGTGAAAGCGCCATACAAATGTTAAGCATAATTATTATTGTGCTTGATCTGCTCAGAATACTTTTTAGGTTTATGGAGGTATTTCTTTCTTTCTTCTTCCCTGCCCTCCCAGGACCCAGGAAAGCTGGTCCAGGTGACTGGCTGCTTCAACCAATCAGAAAACTACTGACTCCATCCAAGCCCTTCATCCCCAAGCAGCTCCACCCCTTCAAGAAACATATATCTGGTAGCTACCACCTCTTGCTATATGAAGATCGCAGAGTGGAATCCACCATTTCATTTCCCCCCCCCCTCTGTTATTATATCTATTATTTTAAAAGATTTAGTTGTTAACAAAAGACAAAACCTAAACTTATGCATGACAGTGCTAAGACACAGCTAAACTAGATCCTGCTGGTAAAGTACACAGCCCTCTTTCTTGATGCCATTCAGCTACTCAGTTTGTCTCTGGGATTTGCCTTCTAACAGGATGGGAGTTAACAGAGAACATTAAAAGTTTCTCCACATCCCCAACCCAATGAATCCCTGATTTTGCATTGGAAACTTTGTACTTGAGCAGAACCTTAAAGTCTACCAGCATGAGAGCATGAATTCGGTGTGTGGCCTATACTGTGAGGAACGTTTTTTGGGGGGGTTATTCTGAATGCAAAGGTTGCATTGCCATCTTTTGATATTTGGCATGGATGCCACCTGGGTGGTGGTTGTCAATAGGAGAGAAGCAATGGGACAAATGCTGGAAGATTGCTGGAAATAAGGCATGGGGTGGGAAAGGGATTGAGCACCAGTGACATGTGAGCAATTCCCAGCTCCATCTATATTACACATCTGAACTGGTTTACGAATCAGCTTTCCCAATGCAGGAAAGCTTAAGACACCGGTGAGGGGTTCTAGGGATCTCCAATGGGGAATTCTCAGCACCCACACATGCCAATATTCTTTAGGGTGAGCAGTTAAAATATTGATTTCATAAGTGCAAATATGGCCACAGACTGCTGTTTCCCTCCCAACCAGTTCAATGTAAGAAAGAGACTGAACCACCAACTAGAGGGCTGCAATGGTTGTTCTGCCCTTTGCAATGCCCAGTCATTCAAGAATTTGGCATTTGATGTTTGATATCCCATTTGAACTGCCAAATGTAGAACCAATGGACTATTATATTCAATTCCATCTAGATACTCTGTGTAGAAAAACAAACCAAAGAACATCCTTGCCCTATGCTTTGCGGAAACATGAGTGCAATCCTGGGACTATATAAAACAGGGACAATGATTTGGGTCTTTAATCCTGGTATAGACAGATTCTCTCACCCCCATGCAAATAGGGCAAGAAGGCCATCAGACTCTGGTAACAAAGTTATCCTTACCATTTTTGTGGTAAGGATTTCACAACTTGCCCTTCAACCATACATGAGTGGCAACAATGGATTTATTGGACGTCTTTGAGCTGGGATCTCCAGAATCTACCTATATAACATATGCAGTATAACTCTCCAGGTTCAGCTCATAAGAGATGGAGCATCTCTCCTGTTTGAGGCGCTACCACAGTGAATCTGTACTGAGGACTGCAGTTGTAGCAGTATGGGTGGACTAGCTGGTCACCATGAAAATAACAGCAGATTTTCCTCTCTAGGCTGATCAGACTGAACAGAAATCTAGGGTTCATTGGAAGCGAAGCCCTTTTTTTACTTGGGGGAGGCAGGGACTGGTTCCTCAATTACTGATTTTCTAATCACACACACAACCGTTCCCCAAAAGGCAACTTGGCTATTGCCCACCATTACTGATCCTCCTAGTCAGTATGCAGATCCAAGAGGGGTTCTTGGGTGGCTTCTAGGCTGCACACTCGGTTCACGTTGAGCAATGACAAAGCCTAATGGATTTGGACGGCATGCCTTGCAAATGGAGATTGCGCCCCAGAATCCTTTCTGCATGCAAGGCTCTTGAGCCGAATCACAGGGGTTCATTGGCAGACAATGAAACAGAGGAGGTTTCTCTTAGGGAAGACTGAAACCCACAGTCCTAGAACAACAAGATATCATAAGGTGTGCGTATATAAAATGGGTGGGGGTGATAGGGGGACGAGGACAGAAAGGGATTCTCACCTGCCATTCTGAAAAAAGATTCCTCCATCCACCCTATGACATAAAACATATAGCTGTTTGCAGCAAGATGACTGTGGCTTATCACCATGGATTTTACCGTACGACAATTTCAATTTAACTCCTTTTTTTTTAATCCTGAAGGTTTATATAAATATATAATATTTATTCCTCTGTTACTGAGTGTAAATGACTCCAAGGAGGATTTTTTAAAGAAGAAAACAAGAAAAAAACACCAAGATCCTCTTACTCTTATGTAGAAAACAAATTATATATTTTCTTATGTACAACTTCTATATAAAGCTATTGCTGCAAAGATGAAGTGACCAAGTTTTAATGCATTTTTATGTGTCTTCCATGAGTCAGAAACTGAGGTCTGTCAATAACGGCTCGATAGACACTACTGAATGATATGCGTTGCGACCCTGCTGTTGCTACAAGAGCAATCCCATAGGCTGAAAACTCTTGACAAACACCTTGCCCCTGAGGACACTCAAAATATGGTCTCTGGTATCAGTACAGCAAGGGTGCTCCCCACCCCCGTTGATGTTGCTGGACTATAGCTTCCATTATCCTTGGACCCTGGCCATGTAGAGTGGGGCTGATGGGAGTTGGAGACCAAAATGTCTGGAGGGCCTGATATATAGTCTGCACAGCATCTTTTCTGAGACCCTTCTCTTCATCCAGGATCATTAACTGCAGCCTTCCAGAGCTCTACTTTTGGTGTTGTTGCAGAAAATAAGCACAGGCCACAATCATAGATGCAGGAGTCCCTAACTTCACTGTTTTCAAATAGCTGGCTCTTTCCAGCACTGAAAAGCTGGCACACTGGAGACTGTGCAGTCACAAAAACGACATGGGAGCACAGCCTTATGCCCAGCCATGCAACCTGAAACGTGCGCAAGTATCACAAATATGTCCCAAGGGGCCCAAACAATACGGCACCACAGTCTTGTATATTACCTAATACCAGCAATGCACAGGGCTGTACGTGAGATCTTCTTAGAAAGCTTTGCAAGAAGCTGCCTGGCAGCTCCCCTTGTTTAACCCCATCGCCAAAGCTCCTTCACTAATATCCATAGCTCTGCCGGCACAAGGGGAGAGAGTGTGCACATGATCCATTTTACAATATGAGTGCCAAAAAATTGACCAGCTATGCATCAGAATGAACATCAAAGGAACAAACTTCTGAGAAAGGCCCTTTCCTTTAAGAACAACATGTGATGCAGCCATGCAAAACGATAAACACACACAACAGGGCTTGACTTGGGTTACAGGTTTGTTCAACACCAAGAAACGCCATTACCCATATTCTTCCAGTGATCTAGAACGGCAGATTTCCCCCCCTTCCATCTCATGCATCCCTTTAAAGGCCAGCTACACCTGTAGTTAGGGACGCAGGTGGCTCTGTGGGTTAAACCACAGAGCCTAGGGCTTGCCAATCAGAAGGTCGGGTGAGCTCCTGTTGCTCAGTCCCTGCTCCTGCCAACCTAGCAGTTCAAAAGCACACCAAAAAGTGCAAGTAGATAAATAGGTACCGCTCCGGCGGGAAGGTAAACAGTGTTTCCGTGCGCTGCTCTGGTTTGCCAGAAGCGGCTTAGTCATGCTGGCCACATGACCCGGAAGTTGTACGCCGGCTCCCTTGGCCGATAAAGCGAGATGAGCGCCGCAACCCCAGAGTTCATCACGACTGGACCTAATGGTCAGGGGTCCCTTACACCTTTATTTCCCAATTCAGCCATGTCAATTTCCACATTCAATGGGAATTTTCGAAATGAAAATTCATGTAATCATGTTCTAGCTATATATATCTCCAAACAACCATGTTTTCTTGTGGACAGCCTTCCAAGGGTAGCCTTTCATGCCAAGGGTGGGCAGTGCAAGAGGCCAAAAAAGTGGGTGGGATCAGAAACAAAAGTGGGTGAAATAACATCTATGACTCTAACCTTTGCACAGCAGGATACATCCCAACCATGCAACAAAACAGAGGCTTCTGCACCAACCATCTCTCCATGCAGGCAGTCAAGAGGCATTATCAAGCTTCTAGAAGGCATCCCAGCCAGGCAAAAGCATTCCAGGAGGATGTAGAGCGAGGGTGACAGCGATAGGTGTGGCCAGGAGATGGGATGGCTGGGGCAGAGTCTCCAAGGGTCAGACACAGAGGCTCAGAGGACTGCATTTGACCCCCTGAGCTGAGGTTGCCCACTCCTGCAACAGAGGAACCTTCACAACCCAAAGATTAAGGGTGACTCACCACTATCTCCCGCATGTTCATGTTGTTGATGATCTTCTTCATGACCTCAGGGGGAACTGGCGAACCTGCAATGACTCCTGAAAGACAAAAATGCATACCTTGAGAAGTTGCCTAAAGGACACTGCAAATTTACAAAGCAAGTCATGACAATGGCTACATACATCATCATCATCATCATCATCATTATTATTCCCTTATTAACCCTGACGCTTCACAAATCAGCCGAGATTTTGACAGAGCAGACAGTAGCAAAACATGTGAGTATAGTTTGTGTGAATCCAAACAGTGTAATTCCATACATTACTTGTATTTTTATTTGCAGATACTTGGTTTGGAATCCCTTCCACTCAATATTTGCAGTCTGCCTGGCCTCTGCTGCCACACACTGGTGGATGCAGATTTTTTTTTAAAAAAAAATGGAAAACCAATGTATTGTCTACCTTGTGCTACTTCAGTAACAGAAATAGCAAACACCTCCCCCCCCCGCAAACTTTCAGATTATTAAGCAATAAAAAGGAAGGTGTGCTTGATGGATTGCTCATGCATGAGGATAAACATAACATGATTTAGCGGTTCACTAATATACTCCAATAATTGTTATTAACATTTTGCTGCTCTTGAAAGTGTCACCAGGTTGAAGGGAGGAATGATCCCTAGGTGTATGTCTGTGCTGCTGGATCAAACCCATGAGAATGCTTACCTCAAAATATTTGAGTTTGGGGAAGGAATGGGCAAGATCAACCAGCAACAGCAGCAGTGCCCCCCCCCCCGCAATTAACCTAGAAATGAGCCAATTCCTCTTTAAAAATGGAGACAAGCTGGCTCATTTTTTGAGGAAATTAGTTTAAACAAGAGCTGCAAGCTTTGGTTGAATAATTAAGAACTTATGCTGACTGGGGTTAATTTTAACAGATGAGGGCAAGCCTGAAATGATTAAATGGTGAATTAAAGGCATGCTTTTTAAAAAGCATGTTACTGTAATGGGGAATGAAAAAAATAAAATATTGAAGACAACATTTTGTTGTAACCCATATAATAGCATATTTTAAAAGTAGATTGCAAGCCATCTAACACTTATTTCAGTACCTTTAAAAGGCTGTGGTATATGCAAATTGATGCAAATACATTTGATTCCGTTTAAAGTTTATATTTAAAAGGCATCCATTAGCATTTTTTTTAAAAAATGTGGGGCTGATAAACCTCATTTAAACATGCTTACATTTGGGTTCTTATACTTACCACCCCGAAGAGCTGAAAGGTTGTAGCTGGCAAAGTCAGGTTGAGCTAGCATATCTATGAACATGGTTGGAGTGCCATGAACATGGGTACATCTTCAAATAAAGACAAAGAATTGCAGGTTGCTAAAACGAAGGCAGGAGCATGGCAACTGCTTCCTCCACCTGATTCAGACTGCAGGTATGAAAGCTCAAGTTTGTCTTTATCTCCAAGCTTAAGAATCCTTTCCTTGGAACCATGGGGAATTCTTTTTCCAATGCAAAGAAAACAAAATGTGCACAAATGCTGTATGTATGCATTATCCCCCGTTGCCTAACTCCACATGAAAGAAGGCTCCCCAGCTTCATGGGTTACCAGAAGCTCCTGAAAAATCCTCAACCACCTGGCACTGGGGTTTCCAACATTATGAAACCAACACCAAGCTGTCAAGTGTTTAGTCAGCGCAAAGCAAAAAAAGCAGATTTTTGTGAAACATGAAAGTGCCCCCCCCAAAAAAAAAAATTCAGAGGGGCAGTCGTTTTAATAGCAGCCCTAACCAACCACCCAATTTTTAAAAAGCTCAAAATGATGCTCAAAGTGGGGAAATTCTGTTGTGGAATAGAAACATGCCCAGTCTGTTTCTGCATATACGTTCTTCAGAGGCAAAAATATATCCGTTTCAATTACAGTGATTCCTTCAAAGCAACATAAATGAATTGCCACATTCTCTTTGCTCCTGAAGAAGGCAGTGTGCTGTAATGTTTAGTATGTGTTGTGTTCTCCCAATAACATTCCCTCACTTCCCTCTACACCACATGCAGAAATTGCCTTCTTGAATGTTGGAGCCATAATTGGTCAGTCCACCGGATCTCATCTTTCAATGCAAGAGAAGCCGCTAACTCACCAAGAGTTTGAGACTCATCGGCTACCCTCACCTGGCTTAGCCAGCTAGTCGAAGCCATTTCCCAGGGTGTGGCTGCTGTCCCTGCTGACAGCTTCTAGGAGTCACAGGCGCAAGCAAAGTGCAGGGTGGGGACCAAAGATGGACAAACCTCCCCAGAAGGAGCACAATATGACCCCCCCCACCAGACCCCCCATGACCCCCCCCTAACACCCCATACACCCCAGTATGGCCTGTATTAATAGACAGCTAATTCTTCCTAGAACTAAGCTTAAGACGGACTCTTACTTTTCATGGTCCAGGGCCTTCAGTGCTGCTTTTGCATCAAAGCTTAGAGACGGGAAGACAAGACAGACGCCATGAATAGCCATCAGCACGCAGCCTGCCACAGACCCCAGGCAGTGGTAGAGAGGGACAGGGAGGCAGCAGCGGGCATTCTAGGGTCAAGGCAAACAAAGACAGCGATGCACTTGCCTTCCAGTGCTGGCTCTAACTTTGCTTACAGTTCATTGTCACAGAGACCAGAGGGATGAATGGGTGGTGCTGTGGGTGGAGCCTCCGCAAGTGGAGTGGTCTGAGTCTGTGGTAAGTCTGGCAGACCCTCTGAAGCGGCTTGGTTCGGCTCCAGAAGAGACACGTACAGATGGCGAGGCCCCACCTACACCTCCCTCGCAAACTGCCAGCGTGGAGCCGAACCAAGCCACTTCAGAGGGTCTGCCAGACTTACCACAGACTCAGACCACTCCACTTGCAGAGGCTCCACCCACAGCAGGGTTGACATAGCAGACGACACAGTGATTTCTCCAAGTAGCTCTTTATTTCGTAAGCTGGAATAGAACTCACTGCAAACAGCTCAGCCGGCCTGCTTTTATAGGCAGCCGGCTGTCAACATTGTAGCAACAACAGCCCAGAGTTCCCGCCTAAAATAACTGACGTGGACCTGAGTGAAAACTATCTACAGACCTGAGTGAAAACTATATACAGTATCCCCCTGCTGGCCCAGGGTGAAACTTCACTACATAACAGGTGGGACAATGTGTGACTGTGAGGAAAGTGTATGTAGCTTTAAAATTTCTAACCATCAAGTAATATCCACTCTTAGACTAGAACATTCACATAGAATTAGACAACCTCTAACTAATACAGGATATGAATGTGCCACATTCAGGTTAAGTATATAAACAGGGAGCCTAGAAATTGAGAATCTGGTGGCAAATACACAGTATTGATCCTTGCACTTTTTTTAAAAAAAATGAAGTTACTAGTCATTAAATTTCTAGCAAAGATCTTGAAAAGTGTACAGTGGTGCCCCACAAGACAAACGCCTCGCAAGACGGAAAACCCGCTAGACGAAAGGGTTTTCCGTTTTGGAGGCGCTTCGCAAAACGAATTTCCCTATGGGCTTGCTTCGCAAGACGAAAATGTCTTGCGAGTTCCTGCGGGTTTTCCCCCCCTTTTCCTAAGCCGCTAAGCCGCTTATCAGCTGATCTGCTGATAAGCCGCTTAACAGCTGATCGCTAAAAGCCGCTAAACCGCTAATAGCGCTAATCTGCTAAGCTGTCAATGGGCTTGCTTCGCAAGACGAAAAAACCGCTATACGAAGAGCCTCACGGAACGGATTAATTTCGTCTTGCGAGGCACCACTGTATCTGAAAAGCTGAGAAACTAGGAGGGACAATGACGTATAATTCTACATTACCACCATCACACACACCCACACAACCCAAATAGCCCTCACTCATTACTTAGGGGACACGATTCCATACAGTTAGTGTCTGCATGCTCAACATTAACCAATAGACTGAGATGACTCACCCCATCTTGAACTCTCAGTCTTAATCCAATGAGGAATGCATTGTTCACAATGTTGTGGTGAGAAAGGGTAGCTCCTTTAGGGCTTCCTGTTGTTCCCTGAAGGAAAGAGATGTTTTACTAGCTCCTTTAGACCTCACCCTATCCCACAGTCATGGGCTAATTATAAGACTTCAGATGCAATGCATAAATTGCTGAAATGCTATGACATGGATGGGCAGCCTGTGGTCCCCCAGATGTTGCTGAAAAAACACACTAGCTTCCCCATTTGTGGCCTAGAACAGCCTTTCTCGATCTTGGGTCCCTAGATGTTGTTGGACTACAACATCCATCATCCCTGGCTATTGCTCATGCTGGCTGGGGCTGGTGGGAGTTGGGAGTCCAGCAATATCTGGAAGGCTGTTTGTTCCCCATCCCTGCTCTAAAGCGTGATGGTACGTAAAATATGCTTTGCCTGCCTGCCTGCCTGCCTACCGGCTGGCCACCAGCATATACTTCACCCGAGAAAACAGGATGCTAGACTAAATGGGCCTTTGGTCTCATCAAGCAGGTTTCTTATGTTATTCTAACCCATGAAATTTGAAAGGAAATGGAAATTTGGACAGGCACTGGAAGTGGTCAGGAAGCTAGAACTTCTATGTCACTTCTTCCTTCTCATAATTACTAATCCTTTTGATCATAATACAGTACTACCATACACACTAGCTTTTCCTTGTTTTCTATCAGGCATTATCAAAGTATTTTGGATCCCCCCCCCCCCAAAAAAAAAACACCATTATTTTTCACAATCCCCAGAAAACAAATTCCTGCAAATGTAGGCAGCCATTTCTGTACAAGTGATTCCAAGCTTCAGATCTTGGCTTCTTTGGTACAGAATATTCCTGTTTCCTGGCCACTGCAGGCTGCATTATTTGAACACTAGAAAAAGCACATTTGGTACTCACTGAAGTGAACTGGATGTTGATAGGTTCTTTGCAGTCCAGCGTCTTCTGTATTTCCTCTAGTTGCTTCTTGTGTCTGCTGTCTCCGGCCTGCATCACATCGTTCATTGAGAATGCACCGGGCAACTTGGAGTCTGAGGTGATTACAACAGAAAGCTCTGGTAACCTGATACAAAAAAAGGAAGGTGTGCTCAGTAACAGGGGAAAGCGGAGTATAGTTTGCCACGGTACAAGTTCAGGGAATAAGCTCCAGATAAAGTATATGGACCAGTTTTTCCCCCTGCCTCCAGAAGCTGAGAAGGATGTTTGATGAATGAATATTCTGAACAGTTTTATACAATCCCTCTAAATTTAACTGGGCTTCAATTCCACCCATGGCTGCTGTTTTGACAAAAAAAAACCAAAACAAATTGATGGTTTAGTAATTTCGTAACGTTTTCATTATTCAGGTTCCACAATTGACTCATATGGTATTAACACAGGGCCACTGTGGTTTTGTGCTGAAGAGAGCTTGCTAAAGAATTTTAGGATATTCTAAAAGTGGAGTTGGCAGCAGGTTGGATCCACAGATAAGAGACCAGAACAGACTACGTGGGGTTGGCGGGTCTCTTATCTTTCCATGAATGTTTGGAGACTGAGAAATAGTTTTTAACATACTGGCTGTGGTTCCAAAGGTCATCCATGCCAAATGCCTATGCATCAGACACACGTAGATTGGCCCCTCAACCTTCCTTGGCAGGAACTGCCCATGTCACAGCAAATCACCTTTTCTGTTCCAGCAATAAAGGTTACACAAAAAGCAGCTTGGTCTGGATCCTGTTATGAAGACCATAATCCACTAAGTCTACCAGTAATTCCACTTGGCTTTATGACACCATATATGCATAAAAGCCACAGGACTCCGGCAGATGCAGATCCTGCTGGCAGAATACTTGGGAGGTGGGGAAAGACGCACAGGAAACTGCCTGATATTGAGCCAGGCCACTGGTCCATCTAACTCAGTCTTGTCTATACAGACTGGCAGCAGCTCTCCAGGGTTTCAGGCAGGGAGCTTTTCTGAGCCCTACCTGGAGATGCCGTGAGTTGAACTTGAAACCTTCTGCATGCAAAGCAGGTACTATATTTTTTGCTTTATAAGACTCACTTTTCACTCCTATAAAGTAAGGCGGAAAGTGTGTGCGTCTTATGGAACGAATGCAGGCTGCGTAGCTATCACAGAAGCCAGAACAGCAAGAGGGATTGCTGCTTTCACTGCGCAGCGATCCCTCTTGCTGTTCTGGCTTCTGAGATTCAGAATATTTTTTTTCCTTGTTTTCCTCCTCCAAAAACTAGGTGCGTCTTATGGTCTGGTGCGTCTTATAGAGCTGAACTATGTCCCTTTCCCCAAAGGAACAGAGGAGTGGTTTTTTAAGGTCCGGCACTGGCAAACCATTGCAATAAATAAACTAATCCATTAATTATACATATGTATGAGAGGGTACAACTACACTGCATGGTTAATGGCGATCCTTTGGCCCTTGTATTCTTCAATGTTACTGCATCAACAAAAAGTATTGTTGCAGAAAATGAACTTATTACTGTTCATTAAGTTTTGTCAGGCATTTTTTGCAAATCGGGTATATATTTTAAGTGGTTTTGAAATGTCTAAAAAATCAAAGGGGTCCAACAGAAAATTGGGAACGTGCATGAATACAGCTTGTGAGTATTCAGGCTGCTCTCAAGGAGGGCCCATAATAACTGTTTGGAACATCTTTCCTGCTACTTGAAATCCTTTCACTGGATGTCAGCCTGAGACCTTGGAGTGCCAGTCACAAAACCATGGTGGGTTAAGTGGGACAACGGCTTGACTTTAGTGTAGAGAGCTTCACATAGTCCTGGTACTCATTGCCTCAGGCAGCTACAAAGAGACAGAGGAGAGGGGTGCCTCCACATTTTGTTGGACCACAGTCCTCACCATCTCTGAACTTTGGCTTTGCTGGCTGGGACTGATGGGAGTTGGGAGTCCAACAACATCTGGAAAGCCACAGCTTCCCCTATCCTAAGGAATGTGGCAAAGTGTCAGGTTTCAGGGAATCCGATCCCTCCGATGGTAACAGCCAAGAAGCAGAGAAACAATTAAAAGTTCTTACCACGTAATTTATTAATATTCACAGAAAGAGATGAAGGAATGCAGTCTTCCCTTAAAAAATGGCATTGCTCCAAGTCAAGTCGCACCCCATTACATCTCTCCTATTTTACGTCCCCTGCGTCGGCTCATCTGAGTTTTCTGCCTCTGAGCTCTCTGTTTTACTACCCTCAATGCACGCCTGGTCCTGGGGGGGTGGGGGGTCAGGAATGCTTTCCAAAGACACTGAGTCTGTCAGCTGTCGCTCCCCTGGTGCTTCTTCCTGCTGTTCCTCTTCCAAAATTTTCCAGCTTATCCCCTCTGCAGCCTCTGAACTATGCCCTTTTGCAACCCACTGTTATAAATCTATACTGTCCTCCTGTTCTCGGGAAGGTTCAGGAGAAGGCGGGGGGCGGTCCCCACCATTCCTCCTCAGTCCAGCCCCTGACACAAGGGGTGAAAAAGTGAAAGAACTGAACCGGTCCTTAAACTCATCATCGTGTTTTCCTTATGGTGTGCTCCAATGTAATAAAAAATCTGAAAGCCCCTCCCGCTCTTGATCTTGTGGATCCTTTGATTGATTGTGTGGGTATTTATCTGGGCACTTTATCAATATGAAAACAGTGTTTAGAATCGGGCCTTGGAGGAGACTAATGAGCAAATGCTCAGTGAACACTTACTTCTTGCTCTGTAATGCTCCTGGATTAGAATGTTCCAACTCAGGGCACACTTGCTTCAAGATCTCATAGTACTTCTGTGATTTGAACTGTGTAGGGAACACCAGTGCTTTGCAGCCAACCTAGAGAGATACACGTAAGGATGAAGCAAATGGGACACAAGGCAACCTGTGCAAAAGAGCAGCCATTCCAGGTGTTTTGAACCACACCAGTCTTTTCAGCATCAGCCAGCATGCTTTTGTTCTGTCTTTTACTGCTCTAGGTGAACTTTTGCATACCCCTGCCCCTTCCTATAGGGACGCGGGTGGCGCTGTGGGTTAAACTACAGAGCCTAGGACTTGCCGATTAGAAGGTCAGCAGTTCGAATCCCTGTGACGGGGTGAGCTCCCATTGCTCGGTCCCTGCTCCTGCCAACCTAGCAGTTTGAAAGCACGTCAAAGTGCAAGTAGATAAATAGGTACCGCTCCGGTGGGAAGGTAAACGGCATTTCCGTACGCTGCTCTGGTTTGCCAGAAGCAGCATAGTCATGCTGGCCACATGACCCGGAAGCTCTACGCCGGCTCCCTCGGCCAATAAAGTGAGATGAGCGTCGCAAACCCAGAGTCGGCCACGACTGGACCTAATGGTCAGGGGTCCCTTTACCTTTACCTTACCCCTTCCTATCTACTTATTTAAAATGATACACCACTTGATTGTAAAAAAACAACACCCCCAAAACCCTCAAAACAGCTAACACAAAGAATAAAATGCCTTACTGTATGCTCCAGCAGCATTGCAACAGTAAATTAAATTATCAAGACTTCACTGGGATACTCTTTTCTACTTTTAATAATACAGTGGCATCTTTATACCCTCCACTTTACAACTGCACCTATGCCGTGGGTGACCTGTGGACACCAAGAGCCTCTCAATCATGTCTTCTGGAATGAAGGAGATCCAGTCTGTGTGCCCAAAATGCAGGCAGATGGCCATTTCCATATGCCTGTTTGAGGCAGGTATACTCTGAGTTTTGCGACCGCAAGGCCAGCCCTTAATGAGACTCATTTCCAAGTTAGTGTGCACAGAAAGCAGCCTCAAAGGTTGATCCTTTGAAAGAGCACTGAAAATACATCCCGCTGAATTCAGTGGAAGTTACTCTTAAGAACATTACGAAGATGTTCTCATAGTGTCGGCCAACGAGGAAGGAAACAAACACATAGGAAAAATAAGAGCAGTAAGAACTGCAAACCAACAAGCAAGAAACATTTGCAAGCTGAAACAGCATTGTGCAAGGCCACTAGTGCCAGATAAGCTTGTCTTATTGCTTCCAAACTTTTTCCCATAGCGAGAGCAAGCAAGAAGTAGAATCACCTACTACAGCTTTTGTATTTCACCTCCCATGGTATTTTAATGATTTAGCTCCAAAGCTAAACCAGAAAGGTAAGTACAAGAGGCCTCTTAATCTGGGCAAGGATTAATTTTTTTCACAAGAAACTTAATAGCTTTAATCCCTCATTATTAGGGATAAGAAAGTTGAATGGCTTAAGTCAGCGATAATTGCCATAGAGGGAGACTATGTTGATTAGGAAATGTTGAGAGAAGCAAAAACAAAACAAAGAAAAACCATGTATGTCACATCGAGCTCCTTGGAGTAACCATTGGATATAAATATAATATAAGAAAATACAGTCCATGAACATAAATGCTCAATTTTAGCATCTAGGTATTGGTCTTATATTTTTTTAAAAAATCATCTCAGCTCGTAGTAACAAAATCCATCAGTTCATTCTGATTTGGGGGGACAGGGACAACTTTTTGTTTGTGCCTGCCCTCAATCAAATGCCAATTAACCTGATTCAACAACCACACGTGTCAGTATTATGAGAGAAAAACATACAGCCCCCATTCTCTTCAGTCAGCTTTTCCTCTAAACCAAAGCTCCAAACCCATTAGCCATTCCCAAATTATTGTTTGGGCTGCCTTTTTCTATACTTTCCTCCAAATCAACCTCTAACTTAATCAATGCATTCCCAGAGCTTCAAGCGTTTTCAGAAAGCGCTGTGGATGAAAACAAGCAGTGCTGACCACAACAGGCCTTGTCGTACCTTCTTCACCACAAACTCCAGCTCTTGGGATTGATACGCTGGGTTCACAGACACCTGGAAATGATAAGAGATGAGAATTAAATTAATCAGAGATACAGCTTCTTAACCATGTACTGCTAAAGAGTGATCGTGTGTGTTGAGAGGTCAGAGGTCTCCTAGTATCGGTTTCAGAGAATGAAGAATACAAACCGGGGCTAAACCACTCTTGAGTTTTAATTAATTGTCACTTAGTGGAAACAGGAGAGTATTTCCTAACACAAGTTGCCACTGTTTCCCAATGTAATATTTATTTATTTATTTAAAATATTTATATACCACCTGCCAGGCAAGCATCTCCTGGCTTGTACTCCACTAATACCAAAACAGAAAACAAATACAAAATATGCAGTGCAATGTCACCACAAACCCTCCAGCTAGTGCAGGAGAAAGAACTCCCCATTCTGCCAATATTTGCAAGATGAGTCTATTGGGTCTTAGATAAAATACAACTTTCATTAAACCAAAGGATATTTGTTATTTTTTTAAAAAACACCTTCTGAATTCTACAAAATTCTTCAGCCAGACAAGATAGATGATTCCCAATCATACAGTAAGAGTAGTTACTTTGTGCCAAAATCCAAATCCAAACACTTTTATACACTAACCTTAAAGGTGTGTGCAATTGCGTCGATACTGAATGGTATTGTGAATGTTCTTTAAATATACAAGCTTGTGTTCTTTAAATATACAAGCTCGTGTTCTTTAAATATACAAGCTCGTGTTCTTTAAATATACAGTGGTACCTCAGGTTAAGTACTTAATTCGTTCCGGAGGTCTGTTCTTAACCTGAAACTGTTCTTAACCTGAAGCACCACTTTAGCTAATGGGGCCTCCTGCTGCTGCCGCACCGCCGGAGCCCGATTTCTGTTCTTATCCTGAAGCAAAGTTCTTAACCTGAAGCACTATTTCTGGGTTAGCGGAGTGTGTAACTTGAAGCGTATGTAACCTGAAGCATATGTAACCCGAGGTACCACTGTACAAGTTCTCTTCCCCAGCATGACGTCCGTCTAGGGAGTTCTTGGATTTTTCCTTAACCAGCCACCAAGCCTCTCAGCTGTTCATAAGAAGGAACTTACCAGGATGATTCCTGCTTGCGCCGTGGCAAATTGCATTAGGACCCATTCGTACTTGTTGGGACCCCACATTCCCAGCCTGTCACCCTTTTTCAAACCAAGGGCCAGAAGTCCTTGTGCTGCCTGTACTACCTAGAGAATAGGAGAGAGAGAGAAAACCCTTCTCAGCAGATTGAGCTAGGCAGGTAGGAAATGATGGAGCATGTGAGATGAACGTTCCACTCTGTGCACTGACGACACAGAAGAATCTAAAAAGCTAAAGGAAAGGAATATGGCGGCAGCCGGTATGTTCATCTCCCAAGGCAAGATGGTTAAAGAGCATCAAACAAGTTTCCTCCTAATCAGAAGATGGTGTGTTGGTTGCATTCAGACCAAACACCTATGTTCTGAAGGAAATTCACCTTTCTGGAGGGCCACCAATTGATTTAAAAGCTCATAGGATTCTACCATTTAATTCGCTGTGTAGACTCTTAAGAATGTATTTTATTTTAAGGGTAATGGCTATGAGTACTGGATTTTGTTTATTTTGTTTGTTTGTTTGGTATTACTTTTATTATTATTTATTGAATTTATATACCGCCCTATACCCGGAGGTCTCAGGGCGGTTCGCAGAATAAAATCAAAATATAAAACCACAAAATACATAATCAAAATAAAAACAACCCAATAACCTCCCCCCACCCAAACCCCCCCCCCCAAATTTTAAAAGGGCATAGGATGTCAATCAAATCAACAGTTTCCACCTCATTTTTATTATTTTATTTCATATTTCTTACTGGATTGTTATTTTAACTTCATGATAAAGTCTTGAATTGTTTAATAAAACTGACACAAGCCACATTTAAATTTACATATCTGATTTTGACATGCCCAAGAGAGGTTCAAGGTAAAATGTGACATGAGAGCAGTAGATATTCCGCTCTCTATGTCTTTTTTCTTTGCTAGAAGCAGCCCCGTTGGTACCTGACCAGGACTATGTATGATAATACAGAATACAAAGGTCCTGCAAAGCTACCATAAGCCACAGAGACCAGAACATACTGGAACTGGGTTTGTGCCTGCATGTTTCCCCCTCCTAATAGTAAGAGAGCGGGGAGGGATTTGGGTGAGGGCTGTGGAGTGGTGAAAATTAACTGGACACTATCATTGCTCTGCTCCATTGTAGGGGAAAACGAAAGATGGAAGAAAGGCACCCACACACTTCTACATCACAATTAGATTGGCCCTAAGCAGAACGAGTGAAAACAACCTGAGATTAACTGATGTATGATGAAAAGCGCTACAAGCAGCATTAAAACATTAATGTCCTAACTTCAGATGTTGCTGGTCTATAATTCCCAGCCCCTCTAACAATTGGCCACAGTTGCTGGGCCTGATGAGGACTGGAGTTCCACGACATCAGGAGGACCACAGCTTCCCAGCCCCAGTTCTAAATAGCTTATAAAGCTTTAGCTAGTCTGAGCCTTGCACCCAAAAATCCCATGCATTTAATGAGGAGTTAAGTCCCACTAAAGTACAGTGGAACTAATTTCTGAGTAAACATGCATGAGATCACCTTCAAAGCGTTGCAGACAGATGCTTTCAGTAGCTGCTCAGTCCCACTCTGGAAAACTTATCCAAGCTTTGATCATCATCATCTGGAACAATTAAGTCCATCTTACTTTTAGGATACTTGTTATTTATTTATTTCCAGGCAGCTTTAGAGACTTGCTTTTCAGCAACTGCTCTCAAATCAGCTTACGGCTTAAGAAAAAATAAAGCACCCATAAAATCACGACAACAATAAATGGTTAGGAGAAATTAAAACAGGGTCAGGTAAACCTGGCATTACAGCATAAAAAAGGAGAGAAAAGGTATTGACAGCGTGTTTCAGTGGACCATTTCCCAGAATTTGTGGCCAGTGGCGTAGCGTGGGTTGTCAGCACCCGGGGCAAGGCAAGTAATTTGCGCCCCCTAACCCTGAGTGAGCCAGGTAGGGGCAGAGAGCTGCGAGTGCGAGTGCGCCCCCCCCCCAGATGTTGTGCCCGGTGCGGCCGGCCCCCCCTGTCCCCCCACGCTACGCCACTGTTTGTTGCATCAACTTTCGTAAATGATTCCAGTGCTCGGGGGCCATCCCAGAGAAATAAGAGTTTGCAGGAACTACCATAAGATTTTCACCCTCAGAACTCAAAGAATGGAAAGGAACTCACACACAAAATGTTGCTTGCTCAAGGATCAGTGTGGCCCAGAAGGGCTTTAAAGGTGAGCGGCAAGGCCTTGAATTTAACTCTGCAGCAAACTAGTAACTAGTAGAACTCATAAAAAGCAAATACTACCTAAGCAGGCTAGCACATTCTGGACAGCTGAAGATTCCAAACTGCTCTCAAGGGCAGACCAAGATGCCCCAGACATTGTAACTTTCAATTATATGGGTTATGAGGGTTCCAATTATTGCTTAGGGTTAAAATGGACCAACTTGAGATTTTCTTTTTTAAAAAATTTTTTATTAAATTTTCCAACATACATTTATGGTATCCAATCTAAATTTATCACATATTTTCTCTTTTAGACTTCCTTCAACCTCTCTGACAATCATCCATTATTCAAATTTTTTAAATACACATTTCCTAATTTTATATAGCATTTTATAAACCTTCACACACTTAGTTTTCATCAATACAATAGTCCTCTATCATTTACAGAACTTCTTGAAATCCCACTAGCGTTATTTGCTCATCACATGCACACTTCAGATAGTCTGAAAATTTTCCCCAGTCTTCAATGAACTTTTGATCTCGTATATATCTGATCTTTCCTGTTAGTTTGTCCAGTTCAGCATGCTCTATCAGTTTCATTCTCCATTCTTCGAGCGTCGGCAGTTGTTCCTGTTTCCATCTTTGGGCCAATAATATTCTCGCTGCTGTTACTGCATATTGGAAAAGTTTACAGTCCATTCTATTTATTTCATTTCCTACTATTCCTAAAAGAAAAGCCTCTGGTTTCTTAACAAACATATATTTCAACATCTTTTTCATCTCATTATATATCATTTCCCAGAAGCCCTTCACCTTCTTACAACCAACTTGAGATTTTCTGTGCTCTCCTTGAACAAAAAGCTTTACCAATGCCTAAAACCCAAAAGCCATATTCAGTTCTAAAATTCAATTCGAAGAACCGTGAAAAATGAAGGCTATTATCTTTGACCATGTGCAGAATGGTCTTCTCACCACCGTCAACAAACCCTCAAAACATATGGAATTTTGGAAAGGTCTTTTTGGACAGCAGAGGCAGCTTCCAGACATGCTAGATAGAGTCTTTAGAAATGCAGCTGTTTGGTATTGTAGACAGCTTTTATTCTGACAGGTTTTTTAAATTTTATTTTATTTACAGCTATTTGGTTTTTTCCTTTTTGGGGAGGAGGGTCAGGAAAACCCCTAGAAAGGGGAGATTGTTCAGTTGGGCCAACAGAAATGCTTGCACTGACAAAATGATCTCCTTACACTATGTTGAATTACGCCCACAAAGTCATATAACCTGGTTTTTGTTAAATCTTTGCATTTTTGAAAGAAGGGGGGGAATAAGGATAAAATGCTAAAATATGTTACATTTTTCTAAATATAACTTGGAAATGTATGCAATACTGAGCAGTAAATAAGGGTGAGTAGTGAAATATCAAGCCAGTGGGGCCTTTTAAATTTGTATTAAACTTGAATTAATTTGATGGCAATTAGCTAAAAAAACCTGAAAAGCAATAAAAATTAATTGGCAAAAAAAAAAATCTTTCCATTTTGGGTCATCTGGAAGCTAATGCTTCAAAGGCCTTTTAAAGTATAGGCTATCTTATCAATATGTCTTAGTGCTGATTTTTGTAAGCCACTCTGGAAACCGCTTTTAGCTGTGGAGCAGGGTTAAATGCTTTAAATACATTGTGCATATCCCTAGATTCAGTAACAAAGGAATTGTGAGCCACCTACATCTTGTCTCAACTGCGCAAACGTCTTCCGAATCCCTTCTAGAGGGAACACCAAGGCTTCTCGATCAGGACACCGGTGGGTTGTCTCTTCCAGGCACTGATCCACAGTTTTCCCGAGAAGCGGAATGTCTGTCACCCCATGGAGATAGCTTTTGCTTGCTATAGGTGTGGCAGGGGGTGCATCGGTTTGTAGAGAACTGTCAAGAGAACAGATGAGATGCAGAAATTGCAAGGGGCAATGTTGTTCACAGCCGGAAGAAGAAAGAGTTAGGGTGCATGGTCTTCTTTGATATAGTCAAAGGGAGGAAAAAACAAACCATAAGAATTATCATCAACCTATGTGTGCTAGTCACAGCATATGGAGAACTTTCAGTGGTGCACAGAAATATTTGCTGCTGCAAACTTTATCACTGTTTCACAACGAAAAGTCAGGGGAGAAAAATGTTATTTGAATGTGGAACTAAAAATGATAATCTAAAATCGTAGATGTTCTAGGTTTCTATTCCTCAGAACTACTTGCCTGTTCCTTAAATATAACCAGACATAACCAGGGATGGAATACCGTATTTTTTGCTCTATAAGACTCACTTTTTCCCTCCTAAAACGTAAGGGGAATTGTGTGTGCGTCTTATGGAGCGAATGCAGGCTGTGCAGCTATCCCAGAAGCCAGAACAGCAAGAGGGATTGCTGCTTTCACTGTGCAGCAATCCCTCTTGCTGTTCTGGCTTCTGAGATTCAGAATATTTTTTTTCTTGTTTTCCTCCTCCAAAAACTAGGTGCGTCTTGTGGTCTGGTGCGTCTTATAGAGCGAAAAATACGGTAATTTGACTCCTAGTTCAACAGAGAATCCTACTGGCCTTCAGCTGGTGGGTCAGGCAGGACCCCCTACTAGGTCTCAGCCTGATCTAAGATGGGGCGCAGCTGTAGCACTGCCACCTAGGTAAGAAAGAAAGAAAGAAAGAAAGAAAGAAAGAAAGAAAGAAAGAAATGGGCCCCACATGCATGTTTAAGTTAAAGGTAGATACCAGGTCAGTAAACAGTGGAGACTATTTATTTATCTAGTTTTATGCTCAGGGAGGAGATCTACCAGAATAGTACCAGGATAACAGCTGAAAGTACAGTATCTCATGCAAGCTCAGCCTAGGAGTGGGGGGAAATCACAACACAGAACATTGAAAAGCGTAAGGAAAACACTAGCCATTTCCTCAGGGACTGTGCTTGTAACAACACCCACATGCTACCAACACACAGAGGGGGCCCACAGAACTCAAAAGCATGTGCTCCTATCCTATAGCTTTGCATCACAATGTAAGTGCCCCTACAGCCCCCATTTGTGGTAGATCTTCAGTTTAGGATTCTGTCCTTAGGCCTTGGGGTTTATTGGGGATTTCTTCTACAAAACTATGGTTTTTAACTGCTGCTCCTTTTATCTGCCAAACTGTGCTTTTCTCTGCTGCTCTGTTTATTTTTATACTATATGCATATACTGTACTTCTAAATTTTGGTGGTTATTAGCCACATAGATCATCTCAGAAACTCAGGAGAGATGGTAAATAAATGTTTAAGATGAATGAATGTCTGAATAAATAAATGGCAACTCTTCCCCTTGTCGGTTTAAGTCTACCTGCCTCCAATGTGAGTTCAGTTTCCTTCTAGCATTATAATTTGTGTGACAAACTACATTTCACTGCATGAGATGCTGGGTCAGCCATCAATCCTTCCCTTCTCCATATGACTGAAGTGCAATTTTGAACAAAATAAATAAATGCAAGTAATACATGTGCATTTGTTCATTTCTATGTTTGTCCTTATTTAACAATAGATATAGGTGGGTGGGTGTTAAAAGAGTTATGAAACAATTCTGGCCAATGAAGGAAGTGTCTTAATGACATCATAGACATTCACCAATTGGCACATCCAACCATGGGCTTTTTTCTGAAAACCTGAAGAACAGAAACTGAAAACCTAGACAGGAAAAGGTGTGTTCGTTTTGCAAGAGCAGAATGCATGTCCAAAATCAGTCCTACTACTCTAAAAAAGGTTATGTCTGTCTTAAATGCAGAACAGAGGGGAATTATTCCTGTTACAATGGAACTCATTGTGGGGGAAGGTTAGGGCAGTAAAGAAGGGCAAAACCTCGTATTCCTAATCTTCCATTTCGTGCAGTTGCACAGGTTACCCACTTTTATTACATTTCAAGCCATAATATTGCTGCTATGGCAGAATGGAGCTGATCAAGAAAAAAGAGAACAAACAGAGAAAGGTATAAACCAGCAGGCAAATGTTCAATAGGATTATCCTTTTTTTTATTGGGAAATTGCTGAGCAGGTTATGTAAATAGAGCTGGTAAGATTTTGCAGGAAAACAGACCTATAATTTATGAGTTTTCAGTTCCCAGGAAACACACTGGGAGAAGCTGAGAGAAGGTAAGAAGCTGTTTCTTGCTAGTACAATAGCACACCTGTCCGCACAAACAAAACCACCAAATTTCGAAGCTACCAACCTCATATCTCACCAGTCACTACACATGCCCTAGAAGAGGGGGTAGCTAGCCTGTGGCCTTCCAAATGCTGTTGAAAGTGCCAGCCTGCCCATGAGGCAGAGTGAGGCAGCCACCTCAGGTGGCAGAAATCTGAGAGGTGGTGCCCTCAAGGGCACACTGCTACCCCTTAGCTTGCGGCGAAATATCATGAAATTTCACAAATGTTGCTGGAACCCACCACCGGTGGTGGGTGCCGCTTTTCAGCACTGCTGCACAACCCAGGTAAAGGAAGTATTGGCAGTGGGGTGGCACATTCTCACTTTGCCCCAACCATCATGACCAATGGTCTAGAATGATGGAGTTAGCAGAAGAAGAAGCTGCTTTCTACTGAGACAGACAATTGGGTCCACCCAGCTCAATGAGGATAGTAGCTCTCCAGGGTTTCAGGCAGGGTGTCTCTCCCAGCCCCACCTAGAGAGGCCGCGGATTGAAACTGAGACCTTCTGCATGCAAAACAGATGAGCTATGGCCTTCCTGTTGTAGTCTAATGACATCTGGAGGACCAGAAGCTGCCTAGAAATACAACACTCTAAAATTGGCAAATCAATTCCTCAAACTCCTTGGGGAAGAAAGGCAGGATGTAAAATTAACAAACTAAATAAATAAAAATAGAAAGGACCTTCACACATACACACACAAAATTATTGCTCCTTCACTTAAAGGAACTGATATGTTGCCATTTGCCCAACAGATAAAATGTCACATCCAGGAACATTCCCAGGCTACAAATACCTCCTCCAGCAACGCAACCCACTCCCCAAATAAATATTTCTTTTAAAATTACAGCATAGTATTTACTTCGTATGTTTCATGGGTGTTTGCTGCACCAATCTGGAAGCTGGCTGAGGAACTGACAACTTTAATGACAGCAGGCCAATTCAATGTCACATGGCTGCCTTCTTTAGGAACGAGCCGACCCGTCAGCACATATATGTAACATCAAGATTAGATTCTTTGAAAGTGAAACTCAGCTCTGCAGAAATCCTCCTACCGCCTTCAAGGGAGAAAGTGAGGGAAGTAGGAGGAGCCTGCAAGCCCAACACTTTCACTCCCAGAGGCCCTCCACATAGCACTGACCTAGTGCAACACTGCATGCGAATACAGCCTATGAATCTGATCAAGCTCTTCTGTGGAAACAAAACTTCCACTTCTGCTATAAGATTAATGTGTGTTTTGACACAATTGCCTTGGTAGCTTCAATTCTTCCATGCCCAAAATCCTGTTCTTGGCAACTGTAGGACCAGGAACAAGCATGACTCCCAGGTTCTTTTTAAAGCTGTCAGAGATGCAGATGAAAAGGGGATAATGGGCGAATAATGCAACTGTTGCCATAAAAAATGTAAGCTGCTTTGCACCCCAATATGGAACACCCAAAGCAGTGAACTACTTCTATCAAATAAGGAAAAGAGGCTTTCAGAGGCTCTGCAAAACTCTAAAGGTTTGCTGATTCTTTGTGCAAGAGATGCAACATCTTCTGAAGGCTGGGCACTAAGCAAATATGAGAAGACTGACATTCCCCTTCTTCTGAAGTTTCCATGGAGATTTAGATCCAAAGGAACAGCTAGTAACTGGCAATGTTTAGACCTGGCACAGTGGCAAAACTCTTACAGTAGGGAAAGTGCAAATAAAGCAGGATTTAGAAGGAGCTGGTGAAAACAGACGAAGAAAGTTGTTCTTCCTGATTATCTGTGTATTTTACATCCTGTTATTTTGAATTACAACTCCCGTCATCAGCCATCCTTTCTGGGAACCTGGAGTCCTCCAACATCTAGAGAGCATTGCATTGGTTCCCCTGGCCTATAGGACAAGACAATGTGAAACAGAGCAGGGTTCCAGTCAATTTAGCAGTAGGAATAACAAGGAAAATTTAATAGGTGAAAAAAGTTGTATTTCAGGGGTTACTAACCCCAAGGATGTGAGTCTGATACCAAAAGCCACCTAGATCCAACACAACCAAGCAAGAACTGGTGTCTAATATGCATACATCTCAGTTTGCAACATGGGAGGTGGAGTGGTCAAGATTTGTGGGTAATGATATACTCAGATTTTTGCTTCTCCAGCAGCATCATTTACAGCAGGGTTATAAAATATTTGTCAAACTTTGCTGGAGTGGGAGAGGTAGAATGACAAATTGTTTCAATGGAGGAAAGGGACAAAAAGCATGATGATCATAGAAAAAAAGCTAATGGTATTCTAGGCTGCATCAACAGAAGTATAGTGTCCAGATCAAGGGAAGTAATAGTACCATTCTGTTCTGCCTTGGTTAGACCACATCTGGAATACTGTGTCCAGTTCTGGGCTCCACAATTTAAGAATCATAGAATCATAGAGTTGGAAGAGACCACAAGGGCCATCGAGTCTAACCCCCTGCCAAGCAGGAAACACCATCAGAGCACTCCTGACATATGGTTGTCAAGCCTCTGCTTAAAGACCTCCAAAGAAGGAGACTCCACCACACTCCTTGGCAGCAAATTCCACTGTCGAACAGCTCTTACTGTCAGGAAGTTCTTCCTAATGTTTAGGTGGAATCCTCTTTCTTGTAGTTTGGAGCCATTGCTCCGTGTCTGCTTCTCTGGAGCAGCAGAAAACAACCTTTCTCCCTCCTCTATGTGACATCCTTTTATATATTTGAACATGGCTATCATATCACCCCTTAACCTCCTCTTCTCCAGGCTAAACATGCCCAGCTCCCTTAGCCGTTCCTCATAAGGCATCGTTTCCAGGACTTTGACCATTTTGGTTGCCCTCCTCTGGACACGTTCCAGTTTGTCAGTGTCCTTCTTGAACTGTGGTGCCCAGAACTGGACACAGTACTCCAGGTGAGGTCTGACCAGAGCAGAATACAGTGGCACTATTACTTCCCTTGATCTAGATGCTATACTCCTATTGATGCAGCCCAGAACTGCATTGGCAGATGTTGACAAGCTGGAACGTGTGCAGAGGAGGGAAACCAAGGTGATCAAGGGTCTGGAAACTAAGCCTTACAAGGAGTGCTTGAAGGAGTTGGGCTTGTTTAGCTGGAAAAGAGGAGACTGAGAGGAGATATGTTTGCCCTCTTCAAATATCTTAAGGGCTGTCACATGAAAGAAGGAACATGCTTGTTTTCTCCTGCTCTGGGGGGTAGGACTCGAACCAATGGCTTCAAGTTCCAAAAAGGAGATTCTGACTAAACATTCAGAAAAACTTTTTGTCAGTAAGAGCTGTTTGACAGTGGAACAGACTCCCACAAAAGATGGTGGACTCTCCTACTTTGAATGTTTTTAAGCCGAGGTTGGATGGCCATCTGTCATGGATGCTTTAGCTGAGATTCCTGCATTGCAGGGGCTTGGACTAGATGACGCTTGGATCCTTTCCAATGCTACGATTCTATGATTCTATAAGGCAAGTATGACATTTTATTAGCAATCCTGTTTATTCTGTGGGGAGAAAATCAGCCCAAAAGAGCCCTTGGAAGCATAATGCTGGGCTGTGGAGTTTACTAGTTTAGACCCTGTACTTCTAATTTGCATTATCATTTCAGCTCAAAAACTTGGAAGGACAACAATGTAAATGTCTTTAAAAGGTGTGTTGAATCAGTTACTTTGTACGTTGACAGAGATACCCACTGAGCAGATAAACTTACTAGTAAAGAAAGCAGAGTTCACTTTCTAGTGAAACTGCTGACCCCAAAGCACATGCATTCCCTTAGGCAATATTTGCCAAAATTACCTCTGATATCAGCAAATGAGCCAAGAACAGCATGGGAACTCTGGCTGCAAAAGCAGGATGTGATGGGAAATGCAGACCTCGGTACAATATGAAGATGGCAGCTGAGCCCAGAAATACGAAGGTCTCCCATGAAAACTAGGCTTGATGATTGCAAGAAAAGTAGTTCAGGACTCGAAGAAGAAGAAGAAGAGGAGGAGGAGGAGGAGGAGGAGTTTGGATTTGATATCCCGCTTTATCACTACCCGAAGGAGTCTCAAAGTGGCTAACAATCTCCTCCCCCCCCCCAACAAACAGGCTGAGAGACTTCAGAGAAGTGTGACTAGCCCAAGGTCACCCAGCAGCTGCATGTGGAGGAGCGGGGAAGTGAACCCGGTTCACCAGATTATGAGTCTACCGCTCTTAACCACTACACCACACTGGCCCACTGACTCGAGGCATCATTTTTAAAAAGTAATTAAATCCAGATGTAATCATGGCGTTGAAATATAACCCAGGGGCATCACAAACATAGCCTGAGTGTTCTAACCACCCTTTATACCAGTTGACCCAAGGTGAGTATTTCTGCTCTATATTCCAACACCATCCCCATGGAAATCAGAGGGGAAAGGAAGAAAATCCAGAGTTATGCAGATGGCCCTCTGGGAACGGAGATGTATTACGCAAGGGTCACATTACTCAAATTCACCCTACTTGTGTTCTCTTTTGTGCACCAGTTGAAATCATGCTGCTCTTTTGTGCTTTGACTGCCCCTTTCCCACCAAGTCTATGGCAGTTTGAATCACAAGGCAAAAAGGGAGCACGGGTGTCCACAGGGATTTTTTTTAGAGGGTGGGGAGAGTAAAACACTGAAAGAGGGGAAGCAGGATATTTCCCCCCCCCTCTCAAACACACACACACACACACACACGAGAGAGAGCATGGTGCCTAAACAGGTTGCCTTACATCATAGAATCATAGAATTGTGGAGTTGGAAGGGACCCTGAGGGTCATCTAGTCTAACCCCCTGCAATGCCGGAATTTCAGCTAAATCATGCATGACAGATGGCCATCCAGCCTCTGCTTAGAAACCTCCAAGGAAGGAGAGTCCACCACCTCCCGTTGGGAGTCTGTTTCACTGTTGAACATCTCTTACTGTCAAAAAGGTCTTCCTGATGTCTAGTCAGAATCTCCTTCCTTGTCACTTGAGGCCACTGGCCTCCAAAGCAGGAGAAATCAAGCTTACTCCATCTTCCATATGACAGCCCTTGAGATATTTGAAGATGGCTATCATCTCTCAAGACTCCTCTTTACTAGACAAAACGTACCCAACTCCCTCAACTGTTCCTCACAAGGCTTGATTTCCAGACCCTTCATTATCTTGGTCACCCTCCTCTGAAATCCTGTAACTTTTGAAACCACAAATGTTCTGGTTTGTTTGTTTGTTTAGTTCCCCTTTTGTTGTGCTGTCATGCAGAAGTGCCCTTCTGGACAGCAATAATGCAGTAACATGGGGAAGCATCCCAGAACAACTTTTTAAAAATGATGCATGTGTCGATGTGGTATATAAATTCACTACTATTGCATCAGGGACTTGTTGCAGAAGACACTTGCAAACACACACAACCACACAAAACAACCCACACCAAAAAAAAATCCCCAAAAGTTTGAATCTGCCCAAAGTATCTTCCCCTGAACTCTTTTCACTTCTCATCACTTGCTTTGCTTCCGTTCAAGCCTCTGCTGCACTAACCTACGCCTGAATCAATGGCCTCTTGGCATAACACCCCCTAATTTATGTCCGGATATATATATACCGTATATATTGCCACTTCCTCCCCTCCCCGCAGCGCACCACTCCCGCCCACCCCGTGTCCTCAAAATACCTTCATCCCAACTTTTCTCTGGCAAGCGCAAATCGACCCTGGCAGCCCCTTTGCATTCCTATCACCCTCTTCTCTCCAGCCCCGAGGAGGGAGAGCGCAACAGCTCCAAATATAGCACCCCAAGTTATTTGACCCTTAAAAAGAAAGTGAAAACCTATGGGTTCCCCAGCCCGCGCCGGCCTCCAGCCCCCCACCCCATTTCTTGGGGTGCCCCGTTCACCCCAGAGCATCTGTTCCTTTGGCCCCCTGTACCTGACCCGATGAATGCCCCGGAGGCCAGTTCGAGCCACCAGCACTGCCCAACCCTCCCGGGCGACTCTCTTCAGCAGGCCGGTGGTAGAAGCCATGGGCCCCCTCTCCCAGCAGAGGCGCAGCCCCCGCCACAGCCCCGCTGCTTGCAGTTGCCTCTCCCTCGGGCAGGGGAAGAGCCGCCGGCCCGCCGGGAGCAGCGAGGAGGAGGGGGGGAGCTGGCGGGTGGGAGGGAATGGGAGGCAAACGGGGCGGCGCTGACGGCGCTCAGCCCGCCCGGCTGCAGCACCTCCCGCAGCCTCGTTAGGGAGAAGGAAGTGGAGGCGGGCGGGGAAGAAGGAGGCGGCTGGAAGAAGCCCCTTAGGTGCCGCTGAAAAACTTCGTCGCCCAGCGCGGAGGACGGCGAGGCGAGGCGAGGCTGGGAAGGCGAGCGAGAGGTTCTTTCGCCCGCAGCTCGCTCTCTCAGCGCAGCCTTCGGTCTAATAAGGCATCGCTTGAAAGCAGAAGGAGCCTCTCGCATTTCGGGAGAGGAGAAAGCTACAATCTGACTGACTCTGCACTCCTCCGCCCCCCATATATTGTTCAAGTTCCGCTTTGTTTGTGGGGTGGTGTTTTCGACAGGCACACCATAAGGGTGTGAAAGTACCTACTAGTTTGGCAGGGCATGCACTGTGCTGTAATTTCTATGAAGTTTTGAGAAGTTTTGAGATAGTTACCTCAACAAGATGTGGGGCTCAGGGCTCTAGCAACCATATACAGTGGTACCTCAGGTTACAGATGCTTCAGGTTACAGACACTTCAGGTTACACACTCCACTAACCCAGAAATAGTACCTCAGGTTAAGAACTTTGCTTCAGGATGAGAACAGAAATCGTGCTCCGGTGGTGCGGTGGCAGCAGGAAGCCCCATTAGCTAAAGTGGTGCTTCAGGTTAAGAACAGTTTCAGGTTAAGAACGGACCTCCAGAACGAATTAAGTACTTAACCTGAGGTACCACTGTACTGTATCTCAGAACACCCTATAGGGCTGCATGCCCCCCTCCTGCCTGTAAAGCACATTCTTTCCCCTCTGACACCACTCAAGCTGCCTGAAGCAGAGTCCACGGACTGTTACAACAACCACGATCTGTTTGTTTTTTATTTGAATCAGCAATTCCACTGTTTGATTTCATAGATATGAAGAACAGTCCTATATAGTTTCCATAGTGAAGTATTAGAAAATGAAACACACTAAACCTAAAGTGCACCAACCTGGTATTTCATGGGAGGGTGTTATACAAATACATCCATGAATTAATAGCTAAATCATTAAAGTGCCTATCCTTTTTTCAGCTTAAGAGCTGTCAGAAGAGTGTTCAGTATTCCACGTTCAGCAAAAGCACCCTGCACAAACTGAAGCCAAGCAGCTTTTCCAGGGTTGCATGTTGAGCAGGATTGGCCCTCCCAGCTCTGGTCTGCTTAAGATGAAACGTGTTTGTTTACGCAGATTGTGTCTGCATAAAGGTGGAAGCCTTTATTAAAATATTGGAAAGCTCATTATATCATGAGACACACATGAAAAGAGAAGTTCAAAATAACAAAGCAGAAGAGACACACAACTTAATAGCTGTATCTCCTGGGACACATTCAGCCTGCGGTCTCCATTTTAGGACATAGTCTACAAGCTGACCTCAAGGCTACAACTTCTAGCCTATTTTTTGTACTTATTTATTTTTGTTTTCTTAATTTCCCCTTCCTCTTGCTTTGTGTAAAATTGTTGGGGTTTTTTTTTGGGGGGGGTGGGAGGTAGTCTGCATAAGGCTTTGAGACCCTTCGACTTCTTGGAGTCCTGAATCCAGCAAGGGTTAAATCTACTTTAGCTAAGCACCATGATCACCATCCAAAAAAAAGAAAAGGGAAAAAATAATGAGCTGGGCTGCAAGGAGGAGCCCAGCTCCTGGCAGGGAGCTGGAAGGACAATAGCCAACAGTGTGAGAGAGTTCAGCTAGAAGCAGGCAGAAGCTAGAGAGACAAGAGGCATGATTGATTTATGCTGGAATCCAAAGCTGTGACTATGGGATAAGCAAGATATTTTGGGGTGTTAATGCTGTGAGTCGTTCCACCTTAAGCTCCAGTTGTATATATGTGTAAATAAACCATATAACCTAAAAACACCAAAGTCTCTGCTGTCCCTCATACCAAGGAAACCAGACCTTGAGTAAGTGCCTGGAATCTCTCATAGCTCAGAGATTCGGGTGGCATGTAATAATATGAAGAATTCTGGAGAACCTAAAAGTTTGCCACAGTTTTGTGACATTTTGGTTGGTCCTAATAAAGATAATAGACAAACTGTGTTTTCCCCCCTCTCTCAGATGGACCAAGTCTGCCACCTTTGCTTTCTGTTCTTAAAAGTACCCCACTACCTGCATACTAAAAAAAAAAGAATTAAGACAGCTGACAGTTATTGCTTAGTGCTGTAACCTAAAGAGACATAGAAAGCATCAAGCCTTATGGGACAAATGGTGTGTAGATATATGTCCAAATTATAAAAGTGATAATTGCCTCAGTATATTGTCACAACAATACAGACCCAAGTACAGAACGCATTAAACTGTGGGTTGGAAGTAAACTTTAAGAACATGTTACAGATAGGTAGCCGTGTTGGTCTGCCATAGTCAAAACAAAAAAATTCCTTCCAGTAGCACCTTAAAGACCAACTAAGTCAGTTCTTGGTATGAGCTTTCGTGTGCATGCACACTGTGTATCTGAAGAAGTGTGCATGCACACGAAAGCTCATACCAAGAACTGACTTAGTTGGTCTTTAAGGTGCTACTGGAAGGAATTTTTTTGTTTTAAGAATATGGTAGCACATGCAACTGTCTTACTAGATGTGTGGATGTGCAATTCATTTGATCCTTACCCTCCAACGGCCATTCAGATATTGCTAGACTCCAAATTCCATCAACCCTATCCAGCCTAGCCAATAGTCAAGGATGATGGGAATTGTGGCCCTCCATATGTTGCTGGCAGCATTAGAAACTGAGATATGAAAGGTAGGAGCTGAATGGCACCTTAAACCTAGCTTATGGGAGCAACAACGGAATGTCTAGGGTGCTTTCTTATAACAAGAACACAAAGCTGAAAATGAATGAACTGCAGCTAAAATGTTACATGTTCATTATTCACACGGTCTAGTCCTTCCCCTGCCTAGCCCCCTAATATTCTTAAGGGGGTCTCTTCTCCAGTCTCCAGAGAGTAGCTGGAAGTGGGGAGGCAGAAAAAGGTCCTCCTGTCCTTACACTCTGCAGTTTTATTCTGAAATCTTAGGTGCAGTACTGCGCCCAGAGCTCAGAAACTGCTCACTTTAATGAAATTCCCTATCGCAAAATATGCCTAGAACGACGAGAGTTTCAAACACTGGTTGCTGAACTACAAGTTCCCTAGTCCTGTTTTATTGAATGGTCACCAGCAGTGCTTTTCTTCTAGAAAAATGGTGCTGGCATTCACCATAAAGATGTTACAGTAAGTGCCACACTTTTAACCAGTGCTGCTCTTCTTCTTCTTCTTCTTCTTCTTCTTCTTCTTCTTCTTCTTCTTCTTCTTCTTTTAAAAAGTGCTGATACTGTGTACCCTTGAGTACCCCCAGAAAAAAGCACTGGTTACCAGCATGAATGAACCTCTCAGCAGATGAACCTTTCAATACCTGTTCAATTGGCACATGTACCAGTGCAAAAGCACTGTTAGATGAAGGTGGGAAGGTGATCCTTGCCAATCTTTCCCTCGAGTCCCCAGCATCACATCCCATGCTGTTAAAGAGGGATCAAACCTCTGAACCAGCTATTCAGAGAACATGGGCAGGTGAGGAAGTGGGGGAAATCACTTCCCACTTTTTCCTCCAGCAGAGGACCTTGTGGTTAGAGTTCCATCCACAAATAGCCTAGACTGGAGCCAAACCTGTTGGTATATTTTACAACTTTCAATGCTCCAGCAGCTTAAGCCCAGGGTGGATAATGCAATGTGTTCCAGGTGTTGTGGGAATTCAACTTCCATCAAGCCCCAGCCAACATAGCCAACAGGCATGGAGTTGTAGTCAAAACTGTCTGAAGGGCACGTCCTTGGCTAGTTGTGACTTAAGCTGTCTCAAGCAGCTGAAGGCGGAAATAATAAATACAAACTAACTAGATTGTAACCACCAATGCACACAATGGGATTTACTTCTGCATGAGCACAGGACTGTGCTGTGTAATAATAAAATAAAAATTAGTAATTATGGCAACACAGATCAAGGATCAAATGGCCCATTCACACTCAGAAAGCATTCTATGAGTTACACATTAACAGCCATTCAAAGTAGGGGAATTTCCTGAGTGACTCTCACAAACTGAAGGACTGGCAGCCAAGTGTGTCAAAGGAGCACCAGTAGAATTGACAGAGCGGCATTTTAAATGTTTCCATGGATTCATAAAACATAAGGGCCATGCTGGATGAGGCCAAGAGGTGACTAGGGGAGTGTGGCATGTGATCATGCCTCTAGCCTAGGACCTCTGCCATACACACTACCCAGGTTTGCACACCAGAGAGGTCACTTTGACGCTGCTAATGCAGCAAAAACAACACAGGAGGCAGCAGTTGCGAGTTACTGGGTTTTCCACAGCCTCAGCAGGCGCTGTGATTCTCCAGTGGTTTGACTTCACCCCAAAGGCGCACTCCATTGTCTCCCAAGACAGACAAATGCTAACAACAGATCTGCCTCTTGAATTAAACTTTCAGGAAACATATTTGTTCCTCTGCTCTTGCCCTGCCTTCCTAATCCACATCCTTATAAAATAACAGCATGTGTGTTCTGCATCTCTAAAGCCCTTGATTTTTTAAAATGCCAGTTATTCTGAACATCTATGACTTAGTGCATGAAGAATCTTGTGTCCTCTATTAGCCATTCCTGCAGAAAGAATCCGGCTGTTCAGTGAAACTTCTAATGAACTGTGAAAAACAGTGGACATATTAAAGGGCTTGGGGATGCTGCCAAGCTCAGGGTCTGGCAAATTACAGCTGTCTGTGAAAGTACAGTGATACCTCGGGTTAAGAACTTAATTTGTTCTGGAGGTCCATTCTTAACCTGAAACTGTTCTCAACCTGAGGTACCACTTTAGCTAATGGGGCCTCCCGCTGCCGCCGCCCCACTGCCGTGTGATTTCTGTTCTCATCCTGAAGCAAAGTTCTTAACCTGAGGGTTAACGGAGTCTGTAACCTGAAGCGTCTGTAACCTGAAGCGTCTGTAACCTGAAGCGTCTGCAACCTGAGGTACCACTGTACTGGGCCCCAGAGCAGATTGGTATGGCTGTCCATGACTGGCTTCTGAATCAATTGTGTTATCATTTTTCTACTACTTGTATCTCCTCCTGCATTCTTCTGGTTGGTACGCTAATTCAGAGGATATGTCAAGTTTGGATAGTGAAAGCCCTTCGGTGAAAGAGGACAAATTAGGTCATCTCTAGCCTTACAAATGGGATGCGGGTGGCGCTGTGGGTTAAACGACAGAGCCTAGGACTTGCCGATCAGAAGGTCGGCGGTTTGAATCCCCGCAACAGGGTGAGCTCCCATTGCTTGGTCCCAGCTCCTGCCCACCTAGCAGTTCAAAAGCACGTCAAGTGCAAGTAGATAAATAGGTACTGCTCTGGTGGGAAGGTAAACGGCGTTTCTGTGCACTGCTCTGGTTCACCAGAAGCGGCTTAGTCATGCTGGCCACATGACCCAGAAGCTGTACGCCGGCTCCCTTGGCCAATAAAGCGAGATGAGCGCCGCAACCCCAGAGCTGGTCATGACTGGACCTAATGGTCAGGGGTCCTTTTACCTTTAGCCTTCTTTCCTGAATCAATTCACAGCGATGTCACAGCCTTTGCTTTGTAGACAGCAAGGAGCTTAACACTTCTGTCTCAGTAAATATTGTAATGTTTTAGGTAGTATTACATAACTCAGAAAGGTCTGGAAGCAGATTTTTCATGGTAGGAAATGAGCCACACAATGAACCAGAAAAGCCACCAAAAGCCACTGTAAACCACTTATGGTTCAGTTTTTATGAGTCCATAAAAACTGGAAACTACTGTGGAGACTGCTTTGTGTCATGAATGAAAAGCAATCCACCATGAACGCAGTAGGCTCCTCTTTCTTTCAACTCTCCCTTGTGCGAATCCATATACAAGTTAGAGATTTGTGAGAGGAAGAGTGACTGATGAATAAGCAGCCTGATCTTGGATTTGCTTGCCAGGAGCGGCCCATTCTGTTTTGTCACCTGATGTGAAACAGGAAGGTGTCACCCCAAAAGCCACACTTATTGGGGTCACACAGCAGCAGTGGCTTCCAGTGAGATGTCGCCAGAAGTGACAGCTGTGCAACCCCAGTGGCAGCAGGAGCAGGTGGGGCACCTAAGGGAGCACTGCCCCATGGGATCCCACCAATTTAGGCAGCTGCTTCATCCCACCTCACGGGCAGGCCGGCCCTGATGCTTGCTGGGAATAAATCCTACTGAATTCCATGGGGCTGATTCTGAACAAAGCATGCACCCTTTGAAAGAGATGTGTTTTGCTCCCTACCCCACTCACTTCGTGCCAATGTTTTGTCTGGTGTCTTCATTATACACCTTTAGGCGCCAGGCAAAAATGTTGCCCTTTAACCAGGCTTTTGGCTGATTGACATCCAATGCCCTATTATAAAATGTGTTGGGGAGGAGGACACTTATTGGGTTGATTTTGTTATGTATTTTGTGTTTTAATAATGTGATTTTATGTTGCAAACACCTGAGACCTGCAAGTATAGGGCAGTATACAAATTTAGTAAATAATAATAATAATAATAATAATAAGTGCTTTTTCCCCAGGGCACGCAATACTGGTACCTCTTTTTGTGGTTAAAAAGTGTGGCACATACTGTAACAACTTCCTCTTGAGTACCGGCACCTATTTTTCTAGAGGGGAAAGCACTAATAACAATAATAATAGACGAAAAGGCAGAAGACTGTGGTAAATGACAAGTTTCTGCCTTTCTTTCAATACTGCAGCTGGTTTCGCATCGTGCACAACATATCTGGACCAGCATATTTGCTCTTAAGTTGAAAAGGGGCACTCAAGTTGCCGAAGAAGGTGCTTCTGGTTTTTCTTTTTTATTTAATTAAGCAGTGGTGGGTGTAGGGGTGGGTGTGTATGTATCACAATTAGGCACCAACCTACCACAACTCTTCCCCTCACCCCGACAACGGCGGTAGCAAACTTGGCTCCCCGCGTCCACTCTTCTTAATCCTTACCTGTTTTACCTGCCTAGCGAGACCTCCTAAGCTTATTACCTCTGTCAGCCTCCAGAGGCCGCTATCGCGCCTTTCCCCACCCGACTTCCGCGAGGCGCTCTCGCCGGCTTCTCTCGCTGGTTCCCGGGGAAGGCGCTCCGAGAGGAGGCGGGTGCGGAAGTGGCTGGCACGGGCAGGAGAGCGTCAGCAGTTCCGCTGGAGGGGCGGGGGCGAGGTGAGTGAGGTGAAAGGATAGCGGGAGGGAGGGGGGATTCCTAGACGGGACACCCCCTGGCTGCCCGCTGAGTTTTGGGGACGCCTCCCTTCGCGCCCTTTTTCTTTCGCTCTTTTCAGTGCAGCAGCCCCGTAATGTGCGTGTCTGAGCCCCACGCCCACATTGCTTGCCTGCCGTGCTGGACGGCATAGAGGGAGGCGGAGGCAGAGCGAGGCGAGGCTGCTGACCGTGGGAGCCACGCGGGCGTATCCCGCCCCTGCGCCGGAGCTGGCGGGGTGGGAAACGTGTCTGCCGCGTGTGCAGGGGGAGTCTCTTGCGAGAGGTCCAAAGGGCAAAGATGGTGGAATGGGGCAGTAGGGTCGCCACCTGTCCTATTACAATGCAGGATTATCCCATATAAAAATTCAGGATTATCCCGAAAAAATTCTGCGTCCTGTATTGATCAAAGAGTTTTGTCCAGTATATCAGGTCTTCTCTCTCTCCCCCCCCCCCAAATGCACGTGTTTGAAATGGTGTGTGAAAGGTCTAGGGCAGTGTTTCCCAACCTTGGGTCTCCAGCTGCTGTTGGACTACAATTCCCATCATCCCTGACCATTGGTCTTGCTAGCAAGGGATGATGGGAGTTGTAGTCCAAAAACAGCTGGAGACCCAAGGTTGGGAAACACTGGTCTAGGGAGCCAAGCACAGATTTGCAAATCCGTGTGTGCAAGTGTGACAGATTCCAGAGGGGCCAACCTGTTAGGCTGCAACAGATTGTAATGGATTGCTTTGAAGTCACTTCAGCACCAGATGGAAAAAAAAGTTGCCCTGCCCTGTATTTTGCTAGAACAAAGGTAGCAACCCTAGGTGGGGAGAGTGGAGGTGTGACTTCTTTGCCCCAGTTTCACCCTTGGCACATTGAGTTGGCCAGGAGGAGTTGTTAGCCTAGGCATGGGGCCCCCGCCCCACGGCTTTTTATTTCTTGCTGACATTGGCTCTCTGCATTTAAACATTTCGTTGTCTGCTAGAGATGGAAACAGGTGTGATTTTCCCCACTGTGGAGATGCAGATGATGTGGGGGAGGAAAGCCACCTGCCAGATTTCTGTGCATGTCAACGATATTGGGTAAGGCGCAGAGAGCCTCTTATGAGGGAAGTCAGAGAAAAGGTGTTGATGCAATTATAAATTGATTTGTCTGTGAGCACCACATCCTCATGTTTTGCTCTGTCCTCCCAAAAAAGGAAACCGCAGGCAGGGCTTGGGAGCTGGCAGGGTTGATTCTGTGTGGCTGGAGTTACAGTGCCTCCATTTTCAGTGATATTCCTAAGTGCACTCATTTGGACTTTACCATCCAAGTGGCCATTCATTCATATGGGGAAATGTGGTGAGGGAGAAAACTGCCCACTGGTTTGACATTGGGTGCTGTGGCCCTCACTAAAGGGTCCCCTCCCAGGTGTGGTATAATGATGCATGGTACACAACTATGGGGGATCTTGCAGTATTTAATTTATGCTGTGGTCAGGGTTCACCTTCCACATGTTGGTTGGTGTCTGTTGCAATTATGTTAATGATGAGGAGGTCTTCTACTATGGTCAAGTGGATCTCTTTACAGTCTCAAACGTCAAGTGCAAGGTCTCCAACCTGTGCGCCACAGACTATACTGCAAATCCTTCCTCTGCTGCTTCGTGTAAATTTCAATAGTCTTGGCAATGGTCCAAAGGCAACTGAGCGCCATTGTGACCCTCTCTCCTTTTGACCTATACCTCCTTTTAACCTGTACTTTCCACCTGAGCAGGAAAGTCACGCCACCTCAACCATTTCCCACTGGCAATTAAAATAATAATAATTTTGACCTGTTTCTTTATTATTGAGAATTGGGTGCACTGCTTAAGAGTGTCCCAATCTTCATATAGTGTGAAGCTAACCATAGTAAACACTGTGGGGCTTGCTTACCAGTGAGTGTGTAGCCTTAATCTTTTTATCTCTCTAGGAACACAAGGGTATTCACCAGGCTCGTTGGGAGACTGCTGTATTGAAGATTATGGCAAAATCTGGAGGAAAAGGAGTGAATCTAAAAGACAAACTGGAGGGCAATGAGTTGGACTTGAGCTTGTGTGACCTGAATGAGGTGCCAGTGAAAGAACTGGTTGGTATCTCTGTAGAATAAGCCAGATAATTCTGTAATACTTTGTAGCCTGCATAAACGTACAGGCTCTTGTAAAATGGTAAACTGGTTAATCTGTTGCTCCGCCAGAATTTTAATATGTACTTTAAAAATATGCTTTCAACTAGCAGGGTCTCTGTGACCAGCCAAAAATGGATGGTCATTGGGATCAATCATACCGCTTCACCAAAGTGCAGCTGGTTTCGGTCTTCACCAGAAATAAAGGGATGCTTGCCGTGGTGAATGGATTGTAAGCAGGTAGCAATTTTGGATCCCGTTCCCCCCACCTTTGGAAAATAGGAAACAAATTGATAATGGCCATGTAGGCAGAAAGCTTTAGCTAGCAGGACAACCAGTCTACTTAAAAGACAAAAATAATTTGTTCCTAATTCATTTGACAAACCTTGTAATGAAATATTTAAATCAGCATCAACATGGAAGTGTATGTATGATAAAGAAGCATTTAGGTAATATAGCTAATTTAGTTAATTGAAGTTGTGGGAGTTTGATCCATATTGTGGCAGATGTAGACTTCTGAAAACTCCCATTTCTAGAATAAAGGTCCATGATGGGATACTAACATTTCATATGCCAATAGTCACTTTTAAAAGGTGTATTGTAGATCTATGTTACAATCCTAACTACACATGCTAGGAAGTTAAGCCCCATTGGTCAAGGCAGGACTTGCTTCTGAGGAAACAAGCATAGGATTTCACTGCTAAATTGCTTCTTTGATTCTTTTTCAGGCGGGGCTTTCCAAGGCTACCATTTTAGATTTGTCCTGTAACAACCTTACTACTTTGCCAGTAAGTTTCAACTGTATCCTATCTACAAACTTTTTATATAGAAACATGTATTATAATACAATCTCATCCTACTCTTTAATGCAGAAGGTGGACTGTACTTAAGTGTAGGATGAGATTGCATTATTATTTATTAACGTTCATACTACTTAAGAGGGTGAGACTGTATACATTTTTTATACATAGCACCTAATGTAGTAATAGCTGCAGTTCTCATATCCCCTAGTAAGAGTGAATGTTGATGCCACAGTCACTAGAAGGGCAATTTTGGCCAATGACTTATTGTAAAAGATAGATGCAAGTACAGCTACTTACTTTCAGAGAGCAGATACAAGTTTTGATGGCGGATACTTTCATCTCAAAATGGATAAATAGCTAGAGTAATGATGCATATCTTTGAGTTACAGGTCTCTCTACCAGGGTGTTGGGGAGAGATTGATACTAAGGGGCTTTGCGGTGAAAGGGTAGAACTGAAGGAACAATGGTTTGTTGTCTCTTTTCCCTTAGAAGATGCTTTGTGTGTATCTTCCTTTACTTGCAGGCCTAAGATTAGAGGGAATGGCTCCTTCACGTGAATAGCTTGGGTGAGAGACTGGGCTGCCGTAGGTCTTTGGAAATCCTTAACCGTATCTGTAACTGCTCAGCTTTGGGTTAAGAAGGTGGTTGGACTCTATTTCACTTGTGTTTTTTGGTTGCAGTCAGAATTCTGCAGCTTGACCCACCTGGTGAAATTGGACCTTAGTAAAAACCAGCTTCAGCAACTGCCTTCGGACTTTGGTCGCTTGGTCAACTTGCAACACCTGGACCTTCTGAACAATCGATTGGTTACCTTGCCAGTCAGTTTTGCACAGCTCAAGGTAACGTTTTCACTCTCCAGCTCGTGCATTAAGAAAGACATTGAGCTTCAGCTCACAACATTTTTGAGATTTATCTGAGGTTTACTTCCCTAGTGGAAATCAAATGTTCCTGGTGGCAGAGAGGTGAAAGTTCAAATCTTTATTGCCATTTATGCAGCTGCTGGCTCTGGAGAAACCTTGGTAGTTTGAGCAAGCTCTTGGCAAAATTGATCTACCTCTCCATGTGTGATAGTATTGAATGGCTGTCTATTCATGGTTTGATCTGTTAGAACAGCATTTCTCAATCTGTGTTCCATGGGGTTCCCCGTGAATGAAAAAAAGTAATGGCAAACAAGCATGCACTGTGTATTTCACTCAAGCAGTAGTCCTGGGAATCCTTATCCCTTCTTTCATTTTCTTGCCATGCTTTCCAGGGGTTAAACCAATAGCAGTTGGTGGAGTTGCTTACCTGGCTTCCCAATATACCTGGACATAATTTTCCATTCCGTCTTTTTGTTTTGCTGGTTTTTGTTAAACTTGGGGGGGGGGGAGTTAATAAACTTGTTTTTTTTCCAAAAAGAGAAAATCATGACAAATGATTTGGTCTCTTTTTCTCTGCGTTTCCCTTTTTCAGAACCTGAAGTGGCTGGATCTGAAGGACAACCCTCTGGAGGCTGCCCTGGCGAAGGTAGCTGGAGATTGCTTGGATGAAAAGCAATGTAAACAGGCTGCCACCAGGGTAAAGCAATTTATTCTCTGTTACTTTCCTTATCTATTCGGCTGACTATTTGTATTTATTCTCTCATGAATTTTTATGCATCCCAGTCAAAGGCTCAATTTGCGTCATAAACCAAAGATAAAAAAATAAACTCTAAACCTAAAAAGAAATGCACAAATAAAATCTGCATTCCCATTTTGAGGCCTATATCTATATATATATATCTATATATATATATCTATATATATATATATCTAATAAAACACTGCTATATACATTTGGACTAGAAATACCAAATTGGCTCAGAGCTTGTAGTGGGCAACATGGGAGGAATTTGGAACACATATTTTTACATGCAAGCATTAGGGTAATCAGAGTAGTACACTGTTGCACTGGTATCTATGTTCAGGATGGTGTTTTGGGTATGGGAAGAGATGTATGTGTTGTTGTTAGGTTGCTAATCTGAATACTACATCTGCCATTTTTACTCACTGGTATTCAAGAGCAAACAGAGAGGAAACTCCCTTTTTTGAAAGGCCATGTATTAGCAATTAACTTGTTGCTAGTTTTTAGGGGTTGGTGCCCTGTGCTGGCTTGCTTCATTCATCTGGAATTAGCTCTGCAGACATCCCTTGTTTTTGATAGGATTGGTCCTGTCTTTGGGGAACGAGGGCGCAGGACCACACAGCACTTGAATTTTCTAATTCTGTATAACTGGTCAGAAAGACCGCTCTTCTCAAAGGCAGGTTGGCCAAATCAACTGAACTTTCATAAACGTCTTTCCTTAGTTTGCCTTGGTTGTATATTAAATAAGATGCTGTTACAGTGGTACCTTGGTTCTTGAACGGCTTAGTTGCTGAACAAATCAGCTTCCAAATGCTGCAAACCCGGAAGTAAGCGTTCTGGTTTGCGAACATTTTTTGGAAGCCAAACATCCGACGTGGCTTCCACTTGAGTGCAGGAAGCTCCTGCAGCCAATCAGAAGCCATGCCTTGGTTTTCGAACAGTTTTGGGAGTCAAACGGACTCCCAGAATGGATTAGGTTCAAGAACCAAGGTACCACTGTACATCCCTTATGCTGGTTGTGGCTTCTCCCTGCTTCTTGTAATTGTGAAAGCTAATCACACGTCTTGAATCTCAAAAGGTACTGCAGCATATGAGGGCCATCCAGTCTGAGCTGGATCGTGAGAAGGAACGAAAACTACAGTTAGAGCGAGGTACGCTTAGTAACCCTAGTTCTCTTTCCATGCCCCATAAATCTGCTCTGGGGGTCTGGAGGAACCCCCAGAACATGTTTGGGTGGCATGCATGGGGAGGAGGGGGAAGTCTTGTTGCGACAAGTGGACCACATTCCCTACACACAAGCCCCACTAAATTCCACCCTCAGTATCTCCCCCTAACCAACTGCCGGGAGCCCATTTCACAAGAATTATCATGTGGCCGTCGGGGAGGGGAAATGATTAACCTGTGATGACCCTTCACCTTAGAAATGATCACATGAATCAGTTCTCTGTCACCAAGTTTATACTTAGTCTTGCATTAAAAAAATAATGTAATTGAAATGGAGACTTGTACATATTACGAGCATTATCCTGGAATCATTTCTGCTGTTATGAGTTGTGGTTCTTCCAGCTTTCCATTTGCTGTACTTTCGTAGGCACATTATCATCCAGTCTATTTGAAGCCATGTCGTCATTGCCCAGAAATTGGATTAGATTATCTTCAAGGCCATTCTATCTCTCTATGCCTATCCTATCCTTTTAAACAGAATAAACAGTTTCAGAGGCAGATGTTGGTTTAAACCCAGGTCAGACCCAGTTCGTATGCAAAGTGGAGGGTGGCAGGGAGAGGTCTGAGCTTTGGAGCAAAAGTGTGTCTGGATTTAGGAGAGGTGAACTCCTGTCCTTGCTCAGTGCCTGCCACCCTGCAGCTTCTTCATAGCCAAACCCCGATACCACAAGAGAGCAGACCCTGGGGAAAATAATGGAAAACAGAGGGGGAGTTTAGCACTCCTCAGCCACGTGTCACATGATCTTGTGATTGGATCCCCCGTTTCACATGTGATTGGGGAGAACTATGTATTTCATCCCCCTTGCTTGTCCCTCCAACACTTGCATTTTGGGTGTAACCCTCCACAACACTAATGAACTCAACCAAAATTTCCCAGGTGCCACTTCTGCCGTTCAGGTGTAAGATGGTTCATAATCCCAATCAGTAATCTGGTGCTACACAACCTTTTAGCACATTTAAACAACAGGCAGTACCTTTGGTCACAGTCCCTAAATGATTCTTTGGTATTACGGTACTTCTCTTAGCACACTGAACCGGTGATGCATTTAATATTTTCCTGTTGTGATCAGTGAAGAGAAACTGCTGCCTGTACTGGATGTACTTACTCCCTGTACAGTCGTACCTTGGAAGCTGAACGGAATCCGTTCCAGAAGTCCATTTGACTTCCAAGGTGCGGCTTCTGATTGGATGCAGGAACTTTCTGCAGCCAATCAGAAGCCCCGCCGGATGTTTGGCTTCCAAAAGAATGTTCACTTTCGGGTTTGCGGTGTTTGGGAGTCAAAATGTTCGACTGCTAAGGCGTTCGTCAACCAAGGTACGACAGTATTACGTTCAGCATGGCAGTAGGGCTTACAGGGTGCAAAACACAGGAGATTCTTCAAGCACCTTGCATCTGCAGCTCTCCTCCTTTGGGCGGGTCAGGGCAGCAACCACGGCCACATTATTGTACCAGATGCAGAAGTAAACGATGGAAGTGTTTTCTAGAGCGTATGAACATTTTCTGTTTGTATGGTATACTCAGAGCTGGAGAAGAAGCGTGAAGCAGAGCAGCGAGTGAGGGAAGCCCAAGAGAGGGAACTCCGGAAGCGGGAAAAGGCTGAAGAGAAAGAACGGCGAAGGCGGGAGTATGATGCTATGAGAGCGGTAAAGCAGGAAATGGCAAAACAATCAAGGAAAGAAAAAGACGAGAATCCAAGTAAGTTTTTATTATTATTATTATATTAAATAGTATGTGTGAGAGGGATGAATAACGGAAACCAAGAGCAGATAGCTTTGGTTTTTTTAAAAAAAAAACCTTACAAAACTTACCTTAATTAAACTTCATAAATTGGCAAAGGAGCAGGTCTGTAGCTTGGGGGTACTCCTGGTTCCAACTTTGCTACCAGAGGCTCAGTGGGCCTCGGGGACTAGGAATGTTTATTTTGAGCCCAGGCTAGTTTGCCAGCAAGGGTCCCTTTTGGACAGACATGATTTCCCCACTACACCCCCATGCTCTGGTAACTTCCAGATTGGATCATTGCAATGGCCTTTACACGGGACTGCTCTTGAAGATGACTCACAAACTTCAAAAAACTCCAAATGCAGCTGCTAGAGTTCCTTTTAGAGTTGACGTATATCCTGTTCTGAAAGCCTTGCTTTGGCTTCCTGTTCCTTTTGGAGCCCAATTCAAAGTGCTCGCATTGGTGTTTAAAGCCCTAAATGACCCAGGTTCCAAATATCTGAAAGAACGCCTCCTTCCTTACAGAACTCCCTCTGGGTGTTAAAATAAACAGAAAGGGCCCTCTTGGTCATTCTGACACCCTCTGATGTCTTTTTTTTTTTTTGGCAGGGTGGCTGCTGGGAGAGGGCATTTTCTATAGCAGCCCTTATGCTTTAGAACTCCCTCCCCACAGAGTTGCGCCTGGTGCCTTCATTGTATAGCTTTTGTTGTATGTTGAAGCCACACTTCTGTACCTTGCAGCCTTTAACACCTGGGATTTATTTTTAAAATGTACACACACACACACCCATTCTTATGATTGTAAATTGTTTTAACTGATTTTAAAGTGTTTTTATAATGTTGTACAACTGCCCTGGGAACTTATGGGAAGAGTGGGTAAGAGATTGAATTGTTGTTGTTAGATCTTGCAAACTTTGCGTTGTCGCCTGGTTAATGGTTAAGGCAAACCCAAACCATGTTTGGGCATCATTTAGATGCCAACAGTAGCCTCTGCTACTATTAAGGATGTTGCCTGCATTTACAGAGCTTGTGGAGTTGCCTGTTAAAGCATAATAAATAAATTCTCATTCTTTGCCCGTTCTTTGTTTCTGCAGAGGCCTTGCTTTCCCATCCATCCCACCCACCCCAGCACAAACGGTCCTGGTCCAGAGTCCTATTGAAGATGCTGCTGTTCCTGCTGCTTAGTGCCCTGAGTACTCTGGCTGTCTGTAAGGTTACAGAGCTGCAGCACCAGCCCGTATGCGTCCGTGTGAACATGCTCTATGAGGAGGCGCTGTCCCTTTTGCAAAGCCGCGAAATCCTTCGGAACGTACTGCAGCCGAACACCCAGCAGTCCTGAAGGACTCTTCCCCTTGCCAGTACCACCTCCTGCTGGTTTTTTTGCATCAGCGCAGCCAGGATTCCTATGGAATTAAGCTCTGGTGGAAATTGCCTTCAGCCATTCAACGCTGGGTTTGGTGGCCAAAGTTCAAACAGCGCCAAACCACTTGCCCGGGTCGCTTTGCTTCGACTGCAGTTCCTGCAGTAAATCAGAATTTATTGCCATTCCCTTACTCTATAGTGGATCCTTTCCTGGGCTGCAAAATACAGACTTGCTGGTCTGTATGCAAGCGAGGAGAGACAGTGCCCTTAGTAGCAGCCTTGCTATGAGAAGTGATACCTATTTTTGTCATCTTAAGAAGTTTTTGTATATGTTGTCTTTGAGTGTTACTGCTATAGCAAATACGTGCTCACTTTGGAAACAACTACTGTATCTAGGAGGACTGAATGTATTCATTCAGGGGAGAGTGGAGTCATGGTTAAGGTTAGCTTTCATATAAGCATATGTAATTTTTCTAAGCAGCTTGATGTTGGATTTGTAGGTGGAAACTGGTGGTTGTGGAATGTAAAGACAACCTACCTAAGGTATGCTGTTTTTCGAAAACGCATATCTACATCCACATCTGCCAATACCTAATTCTTCTCTCCCCAGATATTTGTATACCAGCCAATGGAAGTTTTATCAAAGTATTGTGAAATCTGCACCCAAGGTTTAGCAATTAACACGTCATTTCATTATATATATTTTTTGCTTTTTACATTTTTGAATTGGTTAAAAACAAACAAACCGGGTGCAGTTTCTGTGTCTTTGTGCCTAAGTGCTTTTTCCTGTTGTATCTTAGCTTGACGGTCTGTGCTCCTGAACATACGACGTTATTCCTTAGTGCGAGTTACCTGAGAAAGTTCTCTACTCAACTGTACTTTCCCCATTTGCTTGTTTGAGCAGGTAGTGAATAAGCAACACATTTGCCTTATCCTCTGCCATTGTGCAAAGGATCTAGTGTGGCGCACAGATCCTGCCTGCTACCCTTCAGTGTCCTGCTGGGTCAGCTTAGAGCACGAGTACCTCTCTTGCTCAGGCAGCTTCCACTACTGTAACTAACAGTTTTACCAGCTGTTGAAATTACCTCCTAGATTATATCTGGCAAACCCAGCAGCCTCCCTAGGGTAAAACCCCACCAAATCCAGTGAAACGTCCCGAGTAAATACACGTAAGATCAGAATGGAAGTAATTTGTGCAGAGTCTAAAAAACCAGAGGAGAAGCAGAGCTCTAGCATCTGCTAGTAGTGTAATTGAATCAATAGCTATATAGCACTATCAATGGGCATGTGCTTTACAGAGCGCAAGTCCCTCCTGGGCTGAGAGCTTGCAAGTTAAAATTAGTCACAGGAGAAACAGCAGATGAAAGTGGAGGTGGGGTAAGCAGGGAGGAAGAAGGGTGAGATTCTGCTAACTTAAAATGAGAGACTTGGTTCAGGTGGGGCATATGGACAAGGGGATTGCACAAAAAAGGCTTCATGGAAAAAGTGGGCCTTGAAGCGGGATTTGAAGTCACTGACGACATCCCAGGACAGCAAGGAAAGAGGGATTAGAGGACTTTTAGGTAGCTGAGAGTGGTGGAGATGCAACTTGAGATTTCTTTCCTGTGGCAAATTCCCGTAAAGCATTTAATATGTAAAGTTACATAACCCACATGCACAGCTCTAGTCAAATAGACATCCGTTACATAGTTTGTGCTTTTAAGGAGATTTAGGTTCTTATAACAACAAAAATTAAAAAATATTGAACGAATAGGACATAGCTATGAGTAAATCAATATTCTGTTTCTATTTTGGCACATGGGCACCTCTTACGTTCAAGTCAGAGTTGTTGAAGCCCAGCCTCTTTAGCAACGTTTAAAATTAATTTGACAAATTTCTGAATAACGTTGGTGTAGAACAAGCACTGCCCATCTCCTCTTTAGCATCCTTGTCTATCCTGAGTAGTAAGGGGGTAGATGCAGAGTGGCAGGGGTTGTGCCTGGGTTTTCTTTCCAAGATTGATAAAAGAACTACAACTCAATCATTCCTGGTTAGCCAAGAAATACTTGATTGCCTAATAAGGACTGTTGCAGGAATAAAGGGGGAAAAGTAGGAGTCCTTTCCGGGTGCCAAGCAGCGACACATTTGGTATTTTAAAAAAACGTTTAGTTTTAACATTTCTTCCCGCTATTAAAAAAAAGATTTGAATGAAGTTCTTACTTAAAATACATAGTTCAGCATCACCCAGTAGCATCCAGGGAAAGGTCAGGGTTATGGGAAGTCATCTGCAGATAAATCCGTTTGGATAACTCTGGGCCAACCCGCCTTGTAGTAGCTGTCACCCCATCGCCACGGCGGACAGGTATCTCTGCGAGGAGGTTGTGCCGCTCCTGTAGAGAAGGGCGGGTGTCATAGGCCTAAATGTAACACAGAAAGAACGTTACACATCACAAAATGCGATATATGAATAAACTTGCCGAATCAGTCTAAGATTGGTTTACTAAAGAAGCCAAGTATGTGCCATAGAGCAGCTGGCCAATATAGCCAGCCTGAAGTTACATTCACTTTTTCCCCAAGAGATGATTTATCCACCTACAATCCCGTTGCTGGGGCAGTTTTGCGACTTTGGATAATTGCACTTCCCATAGTAAGTTTGTAGTCTCGATAAGAGAGCAGTTGGCCGATTGATCCTTTAGCTAGTTACTCCTAGCCAAAGCCTCCCATTGCCTGCTCTCCTCCCCACCATCACGGTTACAGGTTTCCTATGAGCAAGGCTTTGCACAGCCATGCAAATAACTCAAGTGGCAATCAGCCACTCCCCAAGCCCACTGAATACAGCGTGAGCAGTTCTGTTACTGAGAGACTGAAAAAAACTGGGAGAAGTTGTATACTCTTGGGGGATGGTGGAGATTTGATGGAGGACTCCTGAGTTACAGACAGGGATGTCGGTCTCTCAGGGTGAGAGGCTGGGAGGAGCTACTGTCCTCTGTGGGTGGTAAGGGCCAAGAATTACTTTTAATTAAGAGAGGACTTTGTAATTTCGCTTACTCAATTTGTATCTTCTGTAGTTGTAATTTTACTGTATTATGGGAAAATCTAAATAAAAAGAACCTTGAAAACAAAACTGGAGAAGTAGGCAGATGGCAACAAAGAGACAACTCGGCAAGGGCCGCTGGAAAGGAAAACAGATCAGCTTCAAAAATGCAAAATGGGATATCTGGAGAGAAATACTTTGTTGTTGTTGTTTTGGTTTTTTAAAAAAAGGTGTAACGAGTCACCGTCTCCACTGAGAACAGTAGTAGTAGCTTTATAGTAAAAGGAATGCAAAGTTTGGTTAATGTTCAGAATGCTTTCCTGATCATGAGAGCAGTTCAGTGGTGGAGTGAACAGACGTCTAACAGGACTCTCTGCATCATACTGGATATCCCGTTCTAAGGCAGGAGGGCAGATTCACTGAAGCACAGGGGCTGCATATAGACAAGGGAGTAAGTCCACTACATAAACATGGACAGAAATGTGCTCTTGAATTGCTTCTGCAAAGAGCTGGGTACATTGCATGAACCTCTTGACGCATTGATGTGTTCCATCAAAACACATCTACGTATCCTTCAGTGGAATCTTTGCCTGTGCCATTTTCAAAGAACAATCTGTATCACAGATTGGGCAATATGTGGCTGATGTGAGGGAGGAAAACCAGAAGAGAGCCTAGCCCAGAAGCAGCTGCTTTTCTCAGGTTCAGTACTGGGTCAGACCAGGGGTCCATCTAGTTCAGCACCCTATTCTCACTCTGGCAGGACCCAAGTGCAACTGTGAATTGTGAATCCCAACAACTGGTATTTGAAAGCACACTGTCTCCCCAGCAGTGGAGGTAAAACCCGCTGCAGATGTATCGAGTCACATCTCTGGTTAGTTACTGAGGCCACAATCCTGTGCAGGCTGACCTGGAAGTAAATCCCATTATTAAACATAGTGGGACATAATTCAGGCTTGAACTGTTGCAAGCAACTTCCAACATCAATTACATTTAGCACAAGACTGGGTAGCCTGTACTATACAATGCCTAAATTCTAGATACAGAATAAGCTATTTTAAGTTAAAGTTACCAATGTATAATTGCTTCCAAGATCTGAGTTTCTGTGCTGAATACAGACTAGCTGTGTATTTTCACAGAATCTTGAGTGTGTGCCCATGCACAGAACGCTCACAACCTAGAATACAGTATTCCTTTGGCAGCAGAAGAGCATACCTGTTTCAGAAGGAGAGGAGATGGGTATTTGGCCACGATGGCATTGGCTGTCTCTAGGCTGACCCGGTTAAACTGCTGGATCTGCCTCTTCCAAACTTGCAGCAGTCCCTTTCCAAAGCGGTCCACCTTCATCCCCCCGATCCAGTCTCCCTCTAGGCAGAAGGAGAAGCTGGTTTTATCTCGTTCCCTTCTGCAAATGACGTGAACGAAAAACACAACAGAACAAAGTTATGGGTGTATTGCATCTAGCGCTTGTGTTCACCCTTTGTAAGGAAATTATCTGTCCACAGCAGAAAGCAAGGAAAGGAAGTTCTCATACCAAGAGTAAGTCTTTCCATGTGTCAAGCACACATTAGAAGGTGTTTGTTTTCACATTTCCATCTGAACATTGAAATGAGCTCTTCTTTCAGAATCTCAGCACCTTGCGCAAACACTGTCAGGTCTTTCCAAATACCAAGGATATTAAAAAGCATTGAAATCAAGAGCTTTAAAGTACACAAACTGAGTGTGTCAGTCACTTCAAGGAATTGAGCCTGCTTCGCATGTTACAGCAGGAGAAAAATTGTCAAGTTTCTACCATGGGTCTGACAACTCTCTCTCCTGTAACATATCCAGAGACTCTTTCTAGCTGCCAGGTATGCTCACTACGTGTTTCAAATACAAAGTGCACTTAAAATACTGCAGGAAACACACTGTCAGGCTGCAGTGGAAATTCCTGGCCCTCACTTTCCTCTAATGTGAAGGCCAAAGATGGTGGTGTTTGAGGCAGGAATTTGGAGAATGGGACTGCCAGACGTAGAGGATTGGAGACCACTACTGGCAGCGGAATGGAACAAATCCTTGCAGGAGAAACCCCAATCCTGGCAGGAATCAACAAACGCTTCTCAAGTAGTATCTGAAACTAAGGCAACAGGTGCTAAATGGGAGATTGAGCCAGATGGGAATTCCTGCGTACCATACTGACCCTTGAGATGCCAGTTAGACCCAATCAGGCCAGGAAATGGGCCCCATGGCAAAAATCAGTATTTTAGATTCCACCAGAAGGCACAGCACTCGGGAGAGAGCCCAGTGCCCACATAACCCAGCGGCACACCAGAAAGCGAAGCTGCTGAGATGTGCTCAGAGAAGTGTTTGCTCACTCACTTGAATGGAGCTTCTGCCACAGCCTTGGTGAACGTACTGGCAAAGTCGGCAAACTCCTTCCAACTTTCGAGGAGTCGAACTTGGATACCCGTCTGAAGCTGCAGAGCCACCAAACCCTGCAAAGGCAAAGGATGATGGTGAGAAAGGCAGCTTAGCTTTGGGATACGAGTCTCTGGCATCTCCTGCACCCTCCTGGTGATTAATAATAGTCTCCATCATCAGAGACATCACAGCATGATAGTATTTACTCATCAGCCAAGTGCCTGGGCAGGGTAGAATTTACTCTGGAGGAAGAAGCAAAACGAAAAAGCAACACATGGGACACTGACTCCATGCTCACTCACTTCTTCCACGTCCAGTCTCGACAGGTTTGGGATGGAATTTGCCTTTCCTCTCCGATTCCTCTGTTTGCTCTGCTCCTGGGCCTCACTGCCACTCTGCAATGCTTGCTGCAGTTTCTTCCGCGACTTAAGCTTGTGAGAACTGAGAGGACAAAGAACAAATGAACAGCCTGCGTTGGCGGTAACAACTATTTGCATTGCTAAAAATTGGCATTCCCAGTGGTAAAATATATATGCCCTGCAACCACAGACAGCACCACTGAGAAAGGTCCGGTAGGCACTGCATGTCTGCGTATGCTGCTCTGCTCAGATGATGCAAACCAGTGTTTGCTGTACCAGTTTGCATGGCTTTTCCTGTGACTTAGAGACTGGGGGATACTGAGGAGCCTATTGCCATGACCGTTCACAGTGGGGAGGCAGCATTCGGAAATTTCAGCAACATTCTAACCTGAAATATTTTTCTAGTTCTACTACAGCCAGGGCCAGAGTCTTCCCAGGGGTTTTCTTCATGATGTTTGCCGCAAAGCTCTGTAGAGTCTCAGTGGGCCCTTCCATGCTAACCTGGGGGCAAGACACATACAAGAAAACAGAGACTATATATTCCTGGACCAAAATTAAAACAACAAAGAAACCACCACCTCCAATTGGCGTTATAAGGCTCACATTCTCTCTCCGGACAAACCCATATGTACAGCTGAAGTTTCAGGTTCATGCACTCCCCAGTTTTTCAGAATGAAACAATGCCTGGGCCTCCTCCTATATGCCAAGGGTGTTGAACCTTTTCCAGCTCAAGGACTGTAATATCTTGTTGGGAACCATTCCAATGGTGGGCAGGGAAAGAGGCAGAAGTGGGTGAGTGTGTCTCTTACATCTATATAATAAAATAATAATAATAATAATAATAATAATAATAATAATAATAATAATTATTATTATTATTATTATTATTTTATTAGTGATACCCTGCCCATCTGGCTGGGTTGCCCCAGCCACCCAGGAGGCTACATTCCAGCCCTGCCAAAACCAGAGGTTCCTACACACAAACACGCACATCCCTCCATCCAGAAAGCAAGTGGTATTATCAGAGTTCAAGTACACATCACAACCAAGCAAAGGCACTTGATCACACGGGCTCGGCAGAGAGGCCTGGAGGACTCACTAGGCCTCAAGCCTGAACACTGATAGATTGTTTTTAAATAGATGGTGCAAGCTGCTACTTGGGTAGCAGTTAAGACACTACATCGTGAGTGACCTCACCTGTTTATTGTTATGGATCATAGCAACAAATTCTTCTAGCAGAACTAGGACTAGAAGGTTGGGTTCTTCTGTCCAGTTGTCTTCTTCAGCCTAGAGGAACAAACAAACATTTAAGGTGGGACAGTACAAAGGAGAGGGCTATTGCTATTAAAAAGAAACAAGGGATGTATAAACTGCTATGTATGCTCCAGAATGAGGAAGCCAAATTCTTGAAGGAGAGAAATAACCAACGAATGGGAGTGAAGAATATTTGTTAAACGGGCCTAATTCTGGCTACAGAGTGTGGGCAAGTTTGTGGGCAACGAAGAGAGGTATGTTGGGAGACCAAAAATGGGGAGGTCCTGGAGATCTTTTTCTAGCTACCAAATCAGAAAGCTTGATGGTCACTGAAAGGTTTCTAGAGGAATTCGTTGCCGCACTGCTCATATAATGCAACAGACCTCCTTTGATTGCAAAATTGTATGTTCCACAAGGCTCTAGCAAACAAACTGATAACTCTTGGCATATTTGCTCAGGTAACGTGGGGGATATTGCCGGAAATGGCGTTAAATGTACGCGACAAGCACCAGAAAGGTGGGTGGGAAAGGATGTGCTATCAGGGAGATCACCACAGGGATAGCTCAGTAACAGTTCAACTGCCTCCCACTATGACTTCAGCACTAGAGACAAGGGAAAAAAGGGGGGAAGCCTTTGAGGAAATGCAATCCTACCTGACCTAGTCCAGTTTTCCTTCTCCAGGTGATACTGCAAGGAACAACTTGACTCTCAATCACACAGCTGCACTCCATTGCCTGCAGAGCGGTAAGCACCAGCCCGCCACCTTCAATCTGTAATAGACCTAAGGAGAGGACAGAGATCAGCTGCAGGGCCAGTTCAATACATTTCTCTTGCTGAAGATCCTCAGGTGACTCCGAGCAAACTGTGGGGCTTGCAACAGCTCTGTTTCCCAACACACCCCTTGCATGAGCTGCCACGCTCCGCCAAATGGTAGGGCCGGCTCCAGGACATGGGTCCATTGGGAGGGCAGGCAGTTAACACCCAGCAGAGCTAAAAGTGAAGGGGCAGTACCTGGATCTAGGACTGCTTGGATGTGTTTCAGACACTCTTCTGGCCTCTGGGCCTTCCACCGGTTAGCAAGGGCCTTCCTCCTCTCTCTTTCCTGCTGCTGCAGCATCTTCTGGGTTTCCCGCTCATTTGTCCTCTGCCGGGCTTTGCCCAGTTCCTCCTGGTTGCGCTTTGTTTTCCTCTGAAGAGGCAAAGGTTTCAGGCTTTCCTCTGCCGCCTGACAGCTGCCATTTTGAACCAAGCGGTCAGAGACACAAACAGTCGGGCAAAGCACAGTCTGTTTCTTGGGATCCAATGGATCCAGTTCCTGGTCGCTATCTGACAGTTCCCATATACTGGGTACAGCCCTTCCCTGGGTTCCTTGGCATCTGGGTAGCTGCGACAGCCGCCCGCAATCTGTGACCGCTTTCTCATCAATGGAGCAGAGTCCATTTCCTCCAGCGGATTCTCGCTTGCTCAGTTCCCGGATCCTAGTATACGAAGGACAAGCGGAGGAAGGCTCAGACGTCAAAAGCTTCCTCTTGAGCCTTTCAGCCAAGGGAATAACTTCCTCCTCACTCTCGCTGCTGAGCTGCACTATCGCTTTCAGACAAGTGGGAGCCCTGGCCGAATCCTGGCTGCCACGTGGTTTTTTCCAGGCAGGAGAGGCCACGGACGAATCTTCCGAGTCTGAGCTGCAGAGCACAACCACATTCTCTTCTAGAGGAGGAGTTTGGACAACGCTTTTTATGCTTGGAGGCTGCTGCTTCAGGAAATCAAAGGTTGGCAGCTCCTCATCATCACTGTCCCCCAACTCTGGGGACATGGTGTTCAGCCTCACGTGATGAGCAGAGTGCCAGGGAAATGGAGACCGCCTGAGGGAAAAAAGCGCCAAGATTTAGTCGAAACGACAACAGTTGCAACCTCTTAGGCACGAGAAGCAGACATTGGGCATCATCATTCCCCCACAGCAGCCTTTGCCAACTTGGGGTAATCCAGACATCTTGGACTACAATTCCCATCATCTGGCTGAGGCTGATGGGCATTGTAGTCCAAAAGATCTGGAGGGTCCTAGGTTGGCAATGGCTGCCCTGGGAGCTTGATGAGGTTCCCCTTCCAGCAGGAAGAATCAAGAGCTGTAGACTGTGCAGGTGCTTGGGAGAGAAGAGAGGAAAACACCCACAGACCCAAACATCTGGGGCTACCTGGCCCCAGCAGCTAGGTAGCACATGAAGGGGGTGAGTACTGACTGCCACTCCATATGGTTGCCGCAGAATGTGAAAGAGCAAATACTGTAGTATCAACGATAGTAATATTGAAAGCCACAGGCCTGGACATTACACTCCCCCCACCTCCTTTCATGATGTATTACTGAATTTAAAAAACAAAACAAAACAAAACCCTTTATGTTTTTTATTTATTTCATGATTTATAAGCCCACTTTCAGGGCCAGCCTGCTCAAAGAGGTGTACAATAGCATGTTTTAAACAATACAAGAAAACCACACCATAAATTACTAAAAACACCAACAAACTAAAACAGGTAACGAAAGCTGCAGTACTTTGTGAATCTATGACTTTTATTGCAATTGTGCTGCTTAGCTTATTTTTTTTTAGTTGTTTTGTTACTGGTGCTTTATAGATCACAAATTATTATTATTATTATTTAAGGATCGCTGATCTGGCTGGGTTTCCCCAGCCACTCTGGGCGGCTTACAGCATATCTAAAAACATAATGAAACCATCAAGCGTTTAAAAACCTCCCGATGCAGCGCTGCCGTCAGATGTCTCCTAAAAGTTGTGTAATTCTTTTATCTCCTTGGCATCTGAATGGTTTTGTTGATTATTTTGTTCATTATTCTATCTATGTTGTGTCTGTGATGTCCTGCAATGGTTTTTTCTTGATTTGTAAGCCGCTTTGCGATTCACCGGGAACGAAAAGCGGCATAGAAAGGTAAGCAAGCAAGCAAGAACCCCCCGTGTGTCCTGGGCGGGGGCGCCTTCAGAGGACCCACCGTGTCAGCCCACCTTGGGGTCGGTCTGAATTTCATCCCCGGAGACTCGTTTTTCAACAGTTGAGTCCCTGGAATGCTGAGCGAGAAGCTAGGAGGAAAGTGCTTCTGAGCCCGTGCAGAGCGCCTTCCTCCCCCTCAACCCACCACCCCCAGCCTCTTTGGAAAGGGAGGAAGGGTACCTCTCTCTCTCTCTCGGCTCAGAAACAGAAGCAGCCTCTCTCCTCCTCCTCCTCCTCCTCCTATTCCTGGCCCGCAGCAGTTGGGATGGAGCCCGGGAATCGGAGCCTCATTCAAACGCGGCGCTTCTCCCCGCCAGCCCCGGATCCGGAAGCCGCGCAAGGCGGAGCCGGACGGATTGCCAACCGGGAGGCGGCGGCGAAGGTCAAATGGCGGCGCTGCTGGGCAGGCTCTTGCCTTGGGCTCTGGGCTCCGGAGGGCAACGTGAGTGGCGGGCGGAGGGGGCCTGGGAAGGGGTCAAGTCCCGGGAAACGGGGTGCTGGGGTGGGGAGAGATCGAGACGCGTGCAAGAGACGGGCAGGCGGGAGGCGCCTGGTGCAAAACATGCCGCATCGCCGCAATTGCTGCAAACGCAAAAGTGACTGCAAAAGCTCGTAGCCTGGGAAAGGGACTTTTATTTTATTTTATTATATTATTATATTATATTATATTATATTATATTATATTATATTATATTATATTATATTATATTAATTATATTATATTATATTATATTATATTATATTATATTATATTATATTATATTATATTATATTATATTATATTATTGCATTGGGATATTGCATTGCATTGCACTGCACTGCACTGGGAGGGTTTCCTGTTCAGAATTGGGTATTACTCTTCTCCCTCCCCCCCCCCCCGGCCGTTTTAATATCCTTCCTTCCTTCTCTCCCTCCCACCCACCCTTTGGTGACGTTTTGCCTGTTGAGGGTTTGGGCAGTTTTGTCTGTTCGCATCCTGGTGGGAGGTGGTTGGGAGATTTTATCATCTCTTCACTCCGCCCAGTGCCGGATTTACCTGTAAGCTAAACAAGCTATAGTTTAGGACACGACTCTCTTGGGGGCCCCCAAAAAAATTTAAAGGAAAAAAAAAAACCTGGATGGACATTTCCATAATATAAGATAAAAAACAAATAAAACCTTCATACAGCAACAGTGTTTTGTGTTGTGTAGGCGCTTATGATACCTATTAGGTCAGGGGTCAGCAAACTTTTTCAGCAGGGGGCCGGTCCACTGTCCCTCAGACCTTGTTGGGGGCCGGACTATAATTTGAAAAACAATGAACGAATTCCTATGCCCCACAAATACCCCGGAGATGCATTTTAAATAAAAACACACATTCTACTCATGTAAAAACACCAGGCAGGCCCCACAAATAACCCAGAGATGCATTTTGAATAAAAGGACACATTCTACTCATGTAAAAACACACTGATTCCTGGACCAACTGCGGGCCAGATTTAGATGGGGATTGGACCAAATCCGGCCCCCGGGCCTTAGTTTGCATACCCATGTATTAGGTCCATAAATTACCATATAGCATATATTCAACACAAAAAACAGCAACAATTGATTGTTGACAAAGGACAGCTGGGCATATAAAGGGCCCCATTACCTTTAATAGTTTAGGGCCTCATCAAACCTAAATCCAGCCCTGGCTCCGGCCCTGAGCTAATGGAGTAATTCATTAATAAAAGAATGGGCAACCCCTTTTCAATACAGCCCTCTTAATAGGCAGGGCAGTATGGCTAAATTGAATCCCTACCTAAGCGTCTCTAAAATCCGGATGCCCGTCCCCCGTGACATATAATTTTTATTATTCAAAAGGTGAACTATCACCTGGAAGAAGCGTAAAAGGCCATTCACTGTTAATAACTCATTCTTGAATCCCCCCCCTTAAAAATAAAATTGCCCCCCTGTGGGGCATGTGCCCCATAATTGGGAACCACGGATCTGTATGTATGCATTCATGGATGGGTTTGTATTAAGAAATCTTCAGGACAGGCCTGTTTTATTTCCCCATGCATTACACCCGGGAAAATAGAATAGGCCTGGCCTAACCGGGCAGAGGGCCTTCTCGGTAGGGGCACCCTCCCTGTGGAACACCCGCCTTTCAGATGTCGAGATAAAGAACTACAGAACTTTTAGAAGACATCTAAAGACAGCCCTGTATTGGGACGTTTATAATTCTTGATGCTTTACGGTGATTTTATATGTGCTCTAAGCTGCCTAGAGTGGCTTAGGAAACCCAGCCAAATGGACAGAATATAAAATGATAAAATTATTATCATCATTGAATTCATTGGCGCTTACAAATGAGTGCTTGGGATTCACAGCGCTTAATCCTACGTTTTTCTAAGAAGTTAGATTTGTGCCAGTTAGGCAACTGAACAGGAAACTTCAGAAATGAAAAGGAAATGGTTGCTAATTGTACGCAAATAAATCAAATGAAGTGCCCTGCAAAAAGGAGTGTTAGTATTGCTGACTTGAAATGGCTTTGTGTTTATGGGCCGTTCTTTTAGATAAGCCGCTTTTTCATTGAAGAAAGAACCACTTGTATGCCAAATATTGGTAAACATTAAAGACTGGATCCAACAAAATTATGCAACGTGTGACATCTACTTCTCAGCCATCCTGGATTCTGTGCCTCTAAGGAGAGGGTGTTCCCAGTTAGCACAATGTACCCCTCTATTTGGGATACACTCCCTTTTTAAAGTCCTTTCCCAGGCACTGATGAACGCTTCTGGTGGACTCAGAAGCTTGCTTGCTATTTTGTGACATTTTAGTTGACCATTTTAAAGAGACTTCAGGTTTAAAAAATAAAATAAAATAAAAGTGCAGTGTAACCAGTAGCTGTGAATGCTAATGTAACCTGCTTCTTCCTCTGTTTAGTTTATTTGATGGGTTTCTCTCTGAAATAAACATTTAGCATGCAGGATTGGCAAACAGCAGCCCAGCAGATGAAATCACCATTCCTGCTGTGAAATAATCTTGGTGGTATTTCATCTCTGCTCTACTAACACCACTGGTTCAAACATCCTTGTCTACAACATGTGACAGTCTTTAAAAACTGTTCCAATAACCTATATACACACACACACACACACACACACACACACACACACACAGGCATTTAATATATAGCCTGCAAAAAACAAAACAGCTCTTCTTCCTTTGGTAGTACAAAAGCCAGCAGTTATTTGGCTCTGCATCTAAAAAATAAAAAGGTCACCCAGAGTGCTCATAATTGAGTTGCAGTTTGAACTGGGGACTGCTGGCTCACAGCTCATGGTCGTCACCGCAACACTGACCAGTTCTCCCCAACCCACCCTCTCTCAACTTTCAAAGAACGCAAAACACTTTAGTATTCAGTGGCTGGTGTGAGGTTTCTTTCTCAGTTTAAATAATTGTCAGTTTATATTCCCCGCCCCCCTTTGATGAGTTTTTCATTTCTCTCTCTCTCTCTCTCTCCACAGTTTTGCCTATTTCCCCCCTGAGTGCAGTCACAGTGAGGTTTGCATCTAAGAAGAGTGGAGGCAGCTCCAAAAATCTTGGGGGGAAAAGTCCTGGGAAAAGTTATGGAGTTAAAGTAACGGACGGTAAGTCCCTTGGCTCTTTTTGCAGCTGCCTGTTAGCTTATTTTTCTTGCTGCCAGCTGCCTGGCTGCACAGGGATGCTTTCAAGAAGGCATACAGTGGTGCCCCACAAGATGAATGCCTCGCAAGACGGAAAACTCGCTAGACGAAAGAGTTTTCCGTTTTGGAGGTGCTTCGCAAAACAAATTTCCTATGGGCTTGCTTCGCAAGACGAAAACGTCTTGCGAGTTCCTGTGTTTTTTTCCCCCTTTCCCCCCCTTTTTTCTAAGCCGCTTATCCGATAAGCCGCTAATAGCGCTAATCCGCTAAGCCGTCAATGGGCTTGCTTCGCAAGACGAAAAAACCGCTAGACGAAGAGAATCGCGGAACGGATTCTTTTTGTCTTGCGAGGCACCACTGTATACTACTGATGTGCGTTGGCAAGACTGGCCAGTAGGTGGCAGAATTGTACCAACCAACAACAGGATTCTTGCCGGCTTGGAAGCACACAGTACTGCTAACTGAAATTTGTGCATAGATATTAATTCTCTTTGGGATGCAAATTCAGGAGTTATGCAGCAAGGGAGAGCCTCAATAAGTGAAGTGGAATGCACCGCCCAGTTTACATTGCATGTGTTACATTGCACGTGCACAAGGTGTAGCGAGCTCATTTGGTAGAACACAGGACTCTCAGGATTGCGGTTTGAGCCCCGTGTTAGGCAAAAGGCAGGGGGTTGGACTAGATGACCCTCAGGGTTCCCTTCCAACTCTGCAATTCCATGATTCTAAAACCTGTGGCCCTCCAGGTGTTGCTGAATTACAGCTCTTGTCATCTCTGACCATTTGGCCATGTTTGCTGAAGCTAATGGGAGTTGCAGTTCGGCAACACCTAGCAGGGGACGTGCATGGATAGTGCTGTGTCGCCATTACTCCCAGGTATTGACATCCTTAGGATAAGCACAGGGTTTGCAGAAGTATTAAAAGTCGTTTGGAGAGAATGCTAAAGGAAGCCTCTGTGTGAGTGAGAGAGAGACCGAGACAGGTTTTCTAATTTATGTGATCTTGCATCATCTGAAATGGGCATTCCTTCCTAAGAAATGAGACTAGTTTTTGTTCCATGGAGCAATTCCTATTCAGCTTGCCTGCTTTCATCACGGAAGCCGATTTCTTCACTTCATTGCTTCCTCTTAACACCTTTTGCAGGAAAGTTTGTCCACGCCGGCAACACATTGGCGACACAGCGGGTGATTCGCTGGCACCCGGGGGCTCACGTAAGTTATTCTTTTTGCTATTCCCAAGAGTGTTTATAATTGAGACTTTGCTTGTTCTGCTCCACCTTCAGCAAACTTCCTGCTTCCTTTTTCATTCTTCATTATCCTGAAATGAGCCAAGTTTCTTTATACTAACCTTCTCTTGAAGGCTTCCAGGGGAGTTGCTTATTCTAACAAGAAGATATTGGAGCCTTCTTAGTTGAAACAGCTCTCACTTCCAAAAGTAAAGCTTTTGCAACCCTGTTTTAAGTGACATTTGGATTCAATGAACAATATAGTTCAGCTTCGCGCACCTGAATGTCTCGGGTACATTGGGAAAACATTGTTCAGTCATGGATCTAAAAATAAATGGGCAAATTACACTGTAGCGGGAGAGCACTTCACAGCTCACAGTGTGGTAAGACAGGGGAGTTCTGTTTGCTGCACAGCACAACTTGCAATATTTCAAACATTTTTCTTTTTAAAAGAAAGGTCTATTTGCAGAGCTCCCAAACCATGCCAGGAAATACCTGGGCAGAATAGTGTAACACATAATCCCAAATCCCAATGAAGCCAAACCCAAGTCTCAGGTGACCTGAACTTACTGTAGGCGTGTTGAAATCACTTATGAGCAGGTGAGGTTTGGCCAGCCCCGTATCTAGTGCTTTACAGCAGGTGCATAGGCAGGTGTCAGAGATGGGGAACCTGTGGCCCATCAACTCCCGTTATCCCTGATAATTGGCAATGCAGGCTGATGGGTGTTCCAACAACATCTGGAGGGATGCAGTTTCCCCCATCCTCGACTACCGTATCTGTTCCCTTTTCTACTGAGCACCCTGACATCCACCAATCAGAGCCAGATGCAAAATCATGGCTGAAAGTTGACTGAGGGAGTCAGGTGTAAAATGGTGGTTTTGCAGCAGAGCACAAACACTGCAATGCCCTGCATATAAAAACACAAATCTGAATCAGAGAACTTCTGGCCAAATTTAATAGCCCAGCTATTAAATAGCTTTAATCGGTTTTTGATGTGGTCTTTTAAATTGTTGTGACCTGCCCTGGGATCTTAGGGCGAAGGGCAGGCAATAAATCAAATAATTAGAAGCATTTCTAATAGGAAGTGGATGAAGCCTTTTGGTTTTGCTGTTGTTCAGCACTTGAGAGCCATAAATGCTTATTGCAGATCATCCAGCGATCTACTTTTTGCCCATCTGTATTTTCATAGGAGCAAGCCAAGTGGGGTGACAGATCCAATGGGAAAAGTGAATGGGAGTAGCCAGCCAGCAGTTTAATAAGTCTTATATGGTCATGAAGCATTATTGTCGTATGCCGTGGCTTCCGTCTTCATGGCAGCTCTGTCATCAGACACCCAGTGGCTATGCAAACAGCCTTTCTCACATGAGCAGAGCCATGAGTTTAGTTACCTATGTACCAAAACACACCAAGGTGCTACCATGTACCACTGGGCATCACTGCTCTGCTCCAGAGTCTTAAACTTTTCTCCTCTTTTAATTTTCCCCCTGTTCACCTGCTAATAGGTGGGAATTGGCCGCAACAATTCGCTCTACGCGCTCGAAGACGGGATTGTGCGATACACGAAGGAAGTCTACGTGCCGCGTCCCGGCAGCAAGGAAAGCACAGAGGTGATCTGCCAGTTACCCAAAGGGGCTGTGCTGTACAAAACTTTCATCAACGTCGTTCCCACTAAAGAGGTGGGGAGTTTCAAGTTGGTCGAGATGCTCTGAGACTTTTGAGGTCTCCTGGACGACAGCAAGAAACCAGCCAGCTTTATCCGAGCCCAGATATAAACAGGTCTGAAAACACTGCTGTGGTTCTGAATGGACTTCTCCTGCTCGGTCACCTGTGGTTGGCTGCTCAATACATTCTAGGCACCTGGAATGTATTCTCAACAAAGGGGATGTTGTTGAAATTTCTTTTCCAAAATAAATGGGCAGTTCTATCATCTTACCAGGAGAGCTAATTCAAGCCGATGTTTTCATATGATTAGCTCTAACGTAATGGGAGGATTTTGATGGGCTGGATTGGAGTCAGGTTCTGAACATGAAAGTGTTACTCTGGCAATTCTCAGAAGATTTCACACAGCAGCCTGAACGTCTATAAATGCACATGCAATTATTTCTCCTAATATTTCAACACGGGAGTGGTTTGATGGAGGGCATGGGCAATGAGCCCTCTGCTACAACCTCCCCCAATGCCCCCCACCCCCATCCTGATGGCTGTTCTTCTCCACCTGCATAGCAAACTTATTGGGAGGGTGGGTGCAGAAGGGCAGCAGTGGAACATGTGTAGACCCACTGGGCAAAGTAGCTGCAGCATCTCCCCAAAATACTCCTGGTCCATGATGCAGTAGCACACATTGGGGCCCAGAAGCACAGAGGGTTAGGCTGCAGCCGCTGTGCTCAGCTTACACAAAGCAATCAGACATTGGATGTTTTTGTAGTATCTGTTGCTGATTCAGAGTTGATTTCTGTTTCCGGGGTTCATTACTTTGAAATGCTTCTGCAGTGGCGCTGGCTTTGACACTTATCAAGCCCTGCATCTGTAGCCTTGTCCTTCCAGCATTGGCTACCACAAATATAGTGGGAGCGGGTGGCACTGGGGTCTAAACCACTGAGCCTCTTGGGCTTGCCGATCAGGAGGTCAGAGGTTCAAATCCACAAGACAGTGGTGAGCTTTGTCCCAGCTCCTGCCAACCTAGCAGTTCGAAAGCATGCCAGTGCAAGTAGATAAATAGGTACCGCTGCGGCGGGAAGGTAAACGGTGTTTCCGTGCACTCTGGTTTCCGTCACGGTGTCCCGTTGCGCCAGAAGCGGTTTAGTCATGCTGTCCACATGACCCGGAAAGCTGTCTGTGGACAAATGCCAGCTCCCTCGGCCTGAAAGCGAGATAAGTGCCGCACCCCATAGTCAGCTTTGAGTGGACTTAACCATCTAGGGGTCCTTTACCTTTACTATAAATATGCAGGACTAGTGGCCTTGCTGTGGTTTGGTTTTTTAAAAAACTCTGGCCTACTGAGCTGGGAAGCAGCTGTTAGCACAGTCAGGAGGGCAGACTTGACGCAATGCTTTAGGGAGACGCCTGGGCCATTCTGCTCCTAGCCAGGAGTGCCGCAGGCTGCCCTTTCATGCTCTAGCCTGCCCTGTGTGTCTGGTTGTGTCCCTCAGTTTGCTTTTGCCTCCTGCGCATTTATTTTTTGGGGATTTAATCCATTCTTTTTTTAAAATCTGGGATGTAGCAGCTCCCTCCAGGTGGGAGGGGAATGCTACCATCTGAAACCATGTAGCCATATACACAGGAAACACCAGCATTTGGAAAAAACAAAAACCTAGCAAGGAAAGGGAAAATAGATGATGCAATGCATGCATGAACGCAGTAGATGTGAGGTTGAATCCACCAAAATCGATGCTCACATGGGATGTCCAGTGGCGTAGCGTGGGTTGTCAGCACCCGGGGCAAGGCAAGTAATTTGCGCCCCCTAACCTGTGGATTTGCGCCCCCTAACCTGTGGATTTGCGGCCCCTAACCCTAACCCCCAGATGTTGCGCCCGGTGCGGCCAGCCCCACCTGCACCCCCCACGCTACGCCACTGGGGATGTCTTTGGCAACACAACAGAACTTCCTCAGCCTCTGTGCACCTTCTGCACTGCCGATATCTGCAGTAGAGGGTTGGGGGTGGGTGGGTGCCCAAGGAGATTTGGACTGTGTGGAAAGGGAGGGAAGTTCCCTTGTGCCTACATCTGTTTTCCAATGGTAATAATGCAGAATTGATCTGCAGTGAGCTTTTATTTCTGGAATTTAAACTAGTTTGTCAAGTAGCACTTGACAAAATACGCAACGTAGCTAGCTAGCTAGTGTGGGGAGTTCATAGGGGAGGAAAAAGAACTCAGTCTCCATGGATTCTAGAATAAAATAATGTGTATTCAGCCTCAGTGTTGTGTGTCTGCACTCGCCATAATTATAGGTTGGAACCTGTATGAAACGAAAGAGTCAAGTCACTGCTGACCTTCTCAATTCCACACAATGGAATTTAGCTAACCACCCCCCAAGCATTTGAATACATTCACCAAGTTGGAATCTGAAAGGAGGCCCCCAAAACATTATTTTTTTCATGATCTGATTGTTTCAGTTTTAACAATGGCATTAGGAACATTTTAAAAGCCTCTTTGCCAAATACAAAAAACAACAACCATCCAGATAACAAAAATCAAAGAGTCGAACTGACAGAGCAATCAAGTAGAGTAAACAATGACAGGAGTGATAGCTATCAGTTATCACCACCTTCCTCCCCTCCTGGGGGAGATCCCTCTTGTCTCTGCATGTAACCCTTTCTTGGTTATATGGCTTGGCCCCTAAAACCTTGGGCTGCTTCAGACTCCCAAGAAGGGAGGGAATTCCCTGCAGAAGCTCCAGATCCTGCCTTCTGCTGTCCTATTTGGACTTGCAAAACTGCCCTGCAGCATTTGAAAGAAAAGGAGAGAGAGAGAGAGAAATCCTCATTGGAATTTGTCGGAGAATCAGTAGAAACAGCTGGAGGCAAAATACATTCATTCTGTCACTTGAAGCTGCAATCCCTGATAAGCGACACTCCTTAAGACAACCAGAGAGACAAAAGAAACTTTCTCCTGTTCAGGCTTAACAACTTTGCAAGTTTGGCAGCTCCCACTGTTTTCTTTTTAATGTAATGGTTGCTGGTGTTTCCCTCCAAGGATGCCCTTTGAATAGGAAGTGTTGCGCCTGCCTCTTGAAAAATGACAAGGGGAGCATCTCGCTGGCTTGGTCCAAAGTTTGACCCTGCAGGCTGAAATCTCCATAGGGTTTTCTACGTGGCTTTTCAATTCCTAGGGCAAAAAGGCAACCCTGAAGGTAACTGATTCCGTTTAGGAGTTCCTAGATCTAGTCTCTTCAAAACTCCTCCGGCCTTGGATACTTCAAAAGAGAGACACCACAGCTTCCCCCAAGTGGTGTACACAGCACTGTCCAGCCGTCCTCGGGCTCAGTTCCAGAAAGAGCTGGCGATCTCCTAGCATTTGATCTCAATACTGTAATACTAGTAAGAAAAGGAAAGGGGAACAAAAAAAACCCTTGGCTTTGTGTCGGCTCTGGAGAGTTCCACCCAGTTCCTTTTGCACCTGGAAAGGTTTGGCAGGCTGCTGCTGTGCAGGTGAAACCCATACCCCAAACTCTGGCATTGTCCCGGACACAGGAGTGGGCTGGGGGGACAGACCCAACCTGCAGCCTACACTGAAGTGTTCCTCTGAGCATGGTAAGTTGGCGAAGCTTGCAGCATGTCTGGCAAGCTCTGTCCAGCTGACAACTCCGAACCCGCTCCAGTTCCTGGTAAAGTTGCAGGGTACCTCAGGGCTTGCTCGTAGGGTGGCGGTAACTGTAAAAAAATAAGAAGCAGCTTGTTATACCACCTCCCGAGAGAACCACAAACGGCTCTGCCCGCTTTGGCCTATGCAAATGTTTTTCCCCGGCATGTGTGCCAATGCTCAGTTATTGTGCCAGCTTCACTCACCAGCCTCCACCACACCTACCCTGCCCAATGTCCATACACCAGTGAGCTTGTGTCCCACGAGCCTCACCCCTTATGCAACTGCATCGCACAATTCACGGCCCACAGGTGTGCTCCTGAGGCAGAAGCTGAGCTGATTCGCTTCCACGGTGTCTCCCAATGCAATGCTGACAAAGAGCTGCACTGTTTGTTCATACTACAGTGGTACCTCAGGTTAAGAACTTAATTCGTTCTGGAGGTCCATTCTTAACCTGAAACTGTTCTTAACCTGAGGTACCACTTTAGCTAATGGGGCCTTCCGCTGCCGTCGCCGTGCGATTTCTGTTCTCATCCTGAAGCAAAGTTCTTAACCTTAAGTACTATTTCTGGGTTAGCGGAGTCTGTAACCTGAAGCTTCTGTAACCCGAGGTACCACTGTATTAGATTCTATGTCCTGCCTCTCCTCCAAGGAGTTCAGACGCATGCCGCCATTTTATCCTCCTAACCAACCGTGTGAGGTAGATTTGGCCGAGAGACAACAACTGGTCCCAGCTCCCGCAGTGAGCTTCATGGCCAAGTGGGGACTTGAATTAGGGTCTCCCAAATCCCAGGCCCTGTTAAAAGCAGGGCTGTGGTGGTAGCGGCTCTGGTTTACGGGAATGGGTTAGAACCTCAGAAATAATGAGCTGACATACAGCTGTCTCCCGTTAAGGTTTCAAGGCCGGTGTCACAAGTTAATTAGACCCATGGTCTAAGTTCTCATAAAACCTGGGTTGCTGGGAGTTCTCGGTAGCCAGCCAAGCAGGTTTTTGGGCTTTTGAAAGCATCTTGTTCTGCTGCTCAGCCTATTGAGATTTAGGTGTAGGCGTTTATGTTAATTACCTGGATAAGTTAGTTTTGCTGCTTTCTTACCTTCTGAGCTATGTTAATCTGTGTCATTATTTGGAGTTTCCCCCTCACTTGTGGAGTTTTGTTTTAGTAAAAGTTTGCATATGATTTTATGAAATCTGGTCTGAGCTCCTGAACCCTTTCATTTTGACCACGCTTTTCAGAGCACGGGTCATCATCCACCACAAACAGCTATAGCAGCCTTCATATTGGATGGATTTCCTCCCTAAATTGATTTTTGAATTCAGAATTTGTTATTTATGTTTTATACTGTATTTTATGCTGTTTTTTGTTGCATCAATTAAGTGTTTTAAATTTGTAGTGAGCCCGGTTTTCTGAACCGGGAAGGGCGGGGTATAAATATTTTTTATTTTTATTATTATTATTATTATTATTATTATTATTATTATTATTATTATTATTATATCCGATGCCCCATTGACCCAGCAGTTCTGCCACCAAAGCACTTGTGCATTGTTAGAAACAAGCATTTCGGGTCTCGCATCCTTTTCAGTCCCTCTGCCGAAAGCTACTCCTCTTTCAGTTACGTAACCTCCCACTCTCCAAACATCCTAGAGAACCAGGATGCAGAAGACTTGCAGCAATCCTCATTATCAGATGGGCAGTTTTCTTCCCCAGCCCTTTAAGTTCTCTGGTTTTCTGCTGAGATCACTTCAATCCAGAGCAGTCTCTGGTTTGCTTCACTGCTGAAGAGCAGCAACTGTCACTGGGGCCTCTGCCCAGGTTCACCAGCTTGCTTTTGCTTTTGCTCAGGGGTAAATGAACAAATGAAAATATTCACGGTATGAAATTTACGGCATGTAATGCCTTAAGAGAGAATATTATGAAAATGATTTACAGGTGGTACATGATCCCAGTCAAGCTTGCAAAAATTTATCATTTGCCCGATAATAAATGTTGGAAGTGTAAAGAGACTGAAGGTACATTCTTTCACCTTTGGTGGACGTGCCCAAGGATTAAGGCTTTCTGGGAAATGATTTATAATGAAATGAAAAAGGTATTTAAATATACCTTCTTGAAGAAACCAGAGGCCTTTCTTCTAGGCATGGTTGGCCAATTGGTGCCAAAGAAGGATAGAACTTTTTTTATATATGCAACAACAGCAGCAAGAATACTTATCGCAAAATATTGGAAGACACAAGATCTACCCACTCTGGAAGAATGGCAGATGAAGATGATAGACTATATGGGACTGGCAGAAATGACCGGCAGAATCCGAGACCAGGGAGAAGAGTCGGCGGAAGAAGACTGGAAGACTATTTGCGGAAATATTGTAAAATTAACGAATGTTAGAATGATGTTGGATAGAAATTAAGTGGTTTCCAGCTGTAATGTTTAAGAGAAATGGAAAATAAGGTTTTAAAATAAGTAAAAACTAATGGTGAGGATTTGCTGAACTGATAATTTGAATTGCAATATAAGAAAGGGAGATATGAGTAGGTCGGGAAAATAAGTTAAAAGAAATTAATTAAATGAAAACTCTATGTGTTTTTTAATTGTTTTTATTTTTGTATTTTTGTATTTTTGATGTTTCTTTTCTTTTTGTTTTTATATTGTATTACTTTTGAAAACTTTAATAAATATCTTATAAAAAAAAATGAACAAATGAAAATATTCACGGTGGTTAGAAGTTGCTTCCATCCAGGTTTTAACAGTAAAAGAGTAGCCTTCCTAGAAAAGGATATTCTAACACAAGAACACCAACTCACTTCCCTGCTGTGAGCCTGATCACACACCTGACCTTTAAGCTATTCCTTACATTCTTTTTTTATAAAAAAAAAGGCCTTTGTGGGGGGCAGGGGAGAGAGATAAAACAGAGTCAATTTTTAAATATGTTTTAGTATTACAGTCGACTTCCGAAACGTTCAGAAACCCAAGGCGCGGCTTCCGGTCAGTTTCCGATTGCGCAGGTGCGCCAGAAACAATAGCGGAAGCTGCACCAGATGTTCGGTTTCCAAAAAAAGTTCGAAAACCAGAACACTCGCTTTTGGTTTTCAATGGTTCGTGAGCCGGAATGTTCGACTCCCAAGGTGTTCAGGAGCCGAGCTACGACTGTATTTTTACTTGATTATTTCATTAATAGGTTATTTAATGGTATGTATTTAAGGCTACAGCTCCTCTGAGCAGGCATATACAGGTTACACTGTTTATTAAATTTACTAAATTTCTATAGCGCCCTTCACCCGAAAATAACGCGGCAGTTGACAATATAAAAAGCACAAAAATGCGCAATGTAGTAACGAACGAAAACAATAACACGTGCACATCCCCACACCGTCCCCTAGTTTGGAAGGCCACAGATTGACTGGTTAACGGTGCAATCCTAGACAGGTCTGCCCAGGAGTAAGTCCTAGTGATTTAACAGGCTTACTCTGAGGCAAGTGGACAAAGGATTGCAGCCTAAAAGAGGTGGGATTCACCTAAGGAGAGAGCCCTGTTGTTGTTGCTGTTGAATTTATATACCGCCCTATACCCAGGGGGTCTCAGGGCGGTTCGCAAAATATCTAATAAAAATAAAAACAACAACCCAATAGTCCCTCTCCACCCCTCCCAAAAAAACCCTACATTTTAAAAGGGCATAGGATGTAAATTGGATGAACCAAAGGCCTGGTTAAAAAGGAACGTTTTTGCTTGGCGCCTAAAGGTGTATAATGATGGCACCAGGTTAGCTTCCCTGGGGAGACCATTCCACAGACAGGGAGCCACTGCAGAGAAGGCCTGTTCTCATGTTGCCACCCTCCGGACCTCTCAAGGAGGAGGCACATGAAGAAGGGCCTCAGAAGATGATCTCAGGGTCTGGGCAGGTTCATATGGAAAGAGGCGGTCCGTGAGGTTGGCGCTCCTGAGCCGTTGGAAGGCTTTACAGTGATTTATGCTTGCGCAACAGGGCTTCTCCTGTCTTCCCCTGCACCCCTCCCCTTCGGTGGCTTGGAGGAGGTGTCAAAAGACACCCCCACAGCACATAGAGGGAGGAGAGGGGGGATTGTTCCATCTGACAAGCTGAGATACTTGAGCAGACAGGTTTGTTAATTTCTAAAATTTTTGTAAAAGTGGGGATTCAAGCCCTCCTCTCCCAGGTCCCAGTCCAACACTCTGACCTTATGCCACACTGGTTCTCTGGTACATATAGATTGTATTAAATATTCATATTGAGCTTTAATTGCATTCAATTGGTTCTTTTATTTCTGATTTATTCCAAAAAAGCTATCAGGGAGTTGTTTTTTGTGTGCTGCACAAGCTATGGATTTTGACTCTAGGGCCTTTTTCTTTCCTGGCACATTCTGTCCTGGGTGCAAAGATCTGAAAAGTAGAGCTCTGTGTGCTTTTCTTATCTTTCCTGCATCAGAAAAGTTACTTTCGGGGGCCACAGGTTTGTTAATAGTGCAGCGCTGAATTCCTCCCAACAGTTTAAAAGTTAGAACCATACCTTCTTTTTAGAAGAGGCACGCAGGTGCCATTCCAGACCTTTTCTTAGAAGAGACACCCCGTCCTAAGAGCAGAAAAGGGCAAGTGCCTCTTATAAGATGGCGCTTGCCATAACGCAGAGGTAGAGCATATCTGCCTTGCATATAGAAGGTCCCAAGTTCAAACCCTGGCTGGAAAGAAGGGACTGGGAGAGGCTCCCTGCCTGAAATCCGGGAGAAACTGCTGCCAGTCAGTGTGGGAGATGCTGAGTGAGATGGGCCAATGGTCTGACTCAGCATAAGGAAGCTTCCTGTGTTCATATCTTGTAATCTTTATATGTACTTGAATCAAAAATATATTGTTGGGAGGTGGGAACTGCTGCCTATTTAACGGGGGGGGGGGGTGCCTTTTTGTAGATAAAGAAGTTTTCCATCAATTAATCAGATTAATTGCTTGCATCACAGCTGGCAGGGGCTGAAGTCCTGAACATGAAGAAAGTACAGTGGTACCTCGGGTTACATACGCTTCAGGTTACATACGCTTCAGGTTACAGACTCCGCTAACCCAGAAATAGTACCTCGGGTTAAGAACTTTGCTTCAGGATGAGAACAGAAATCGTGCTCCGACGGCACAGCGGCAGCAGGAGGCCCCATTAGCTAAAGTGGTGCTTCAGGTTAAGAATAGTTTCAGGTTAAGAACAGACCTCTGGAACGAATTAAGTACTTAACCCAAGGTACAGTGGTGCCTCGCAAGACGAAATTAATCCATTCCGTGAGGCTCTTCGTATAGCGGTTTTTTCGTCTTGCGAAGCAAGCCCATTGACAGCTTAGCGGATTAGTGCTATTAGCGGTTTAGCAGCTTTTAGCGATCAGCTGTTAAGCGGCTTATCAGCGGATCAGCTGATAAGCAGCTTAGGAAAAGGGGGGGGGGGGGAAGGGGAAAAAACCCGCAGGAACTCGCAAGACATTTTCGTCTTGCGAAGCAAGCCCATAGGGAAATTCGTTTTGCGAAGCGCCTCCAAAACGGAAAACCCTTTCATCTAGCGGGTTTTCCGTCTTGCGAGGCGTTCGTCTTGCGGGGCACCACTGTACCACTGTACCAGACTGGTGGTGGCTGGTTTAAACTTTGCAGGCTCGGCTTCAACCACGGCTTGCGATATTGTGATAGAGGATGCCCAATTTTCTTGAGGTCATCTAATTAATTGCAGGATAACTGGAAACAAGGGACCCTGGAGGTTGTAGAAAGGTAGAATTCTACTGAGGCAGAATTTCATGTGCCACAGGCAACACTTAATAGATAAACCGAGAGGCCACAGGCACACGGGGAGAACATGCTCCAAAATAGGGACAGAGCCATATGCTAAAGCCACATGTTAAAACAGTGGCCTGGATTACAAATGAGCCAGAGATCTACCTGTAGATTCTGACCAACCTTGCACCTACCTTTGCACTAAGACTAGAAATATCTGTAGGTCAAAAGTTAAATATAGTACGATAATGCCGGCAATGAAATTAAAGACAAAGGACGCATGCAGTCTCTCACTGGCCTTGCACTTGGTTATGTCTGTGTTGTTGTTTTTCCTTCAATATATAAATATGGCAACTTTGTAGGTTTTCTGTCTGTCTCTCAAACAGTATACACACAACATAAAATATGCATTGGCTGCCCTACCCTAGTCTGAGCCAGGTGTGGTTTTGATGGCCTAAAGTTGTTTAGGCTACCTGATCTGCAGGGTGGAAATTCCTTTCTGTGCCTTTATTTAAGGAAGCCATTTTTCTGTCCTAACACATGGACACAGAGCCAACAACAACTTATTTACATGCTGCCCATGTGTCTTTTGAAAGTCAGGCAATTGTTTATTTCCTACTCTACCTTGTCATACTACCAGGGTGGTGAGCATCCCAATGAAACTCAGAAACCATCCTTTGCCTACCCACCTCTCAGGGTTCAGAGCCCAGGGAAAACAAATCTTAAAATCAGGCAGGGAAAAGATGGAGAACGAAAAATCATGAATACTGTCCGAGGGCAGATGTGCGATCCAAGTACAAAGATCAGCTTGTAACGTTCATTGCAACACGTGCCCCTGCTTATCCGCTCTGGGCCTCTCCTTATCTAGACTGCGGGTTGTTATGAAGGCTCACCTATCTGCTGAAAGCACTTTAAGTATGCAATATAAATGGTAAGTGGTTGCGAGAGTGCTGACTACCATTATTGCTCCTTTGATAGAGTACTTGTAAGGCTCAAGTCCATTAGAAGAATCAACAGCAAAGCTTGAGTCTTCTACATGGCTACTCAGAAATATGATAAATCTCTCCCCCCCCCCCCCCCCCAGTTCAATGACATTTACAACCCAGCTGAGTTTGTAAACTGCCTCCGCCCAGTATACCTGAAGGAGCATCTCCACCTCCCCCGTCATTCAGCCTGGACACTGAGGTCTGGCACTGAAGGCCTTCTGCCCGTCCCCTCAGTGCGAAAAGTGAGGTTACAGGGAACCAGGAAGAGGGCCTTCTCGGCAGTGGCACCCTCCCTGTGGAACGCCCTCCCACCAGATGTCAAGGAGCTAAAGAACTACACAACTTTTAGGAGACATCCAAAGGCAACACTGTATCAGGAAGGTTTTAATATTCTGTTATTAAGTTTTTATATGTGTTGGAAGCTGCCCAGAGTAGCTGGGGCAACCCAGCCAGATGGGAGGGGTATAAAGATTTTATTTTATTTTATTATTTATTTTTATTATTTTATTTTATTTTTTACTACTATTATTACTGTTATTCATCCTTAGAGGAGCCAAAGCTAATTCACACACACCAAGTATAGCTGCCATTTGAGTGGAACACCAGCATCCAACAAGCAAAATTATTTTGTCTTTTCAAACTACTCTATACTCTTCACTGTGAATTTAAACCTGTTTGAAATGGGCTTCAGAGTGTTTTAAGCTGTGGAAGTTGTAGGGTTTTTTTTTTTAAAAAAAAGAACTGGCTTTGTGTTTCATAGAGGTTTCCTGTGGTGTAAAGCATTGGTTTCATTTGTCCCATCCTCATCTGGAGAGCCAGGGTGGTATACTGGTCAGAGTGCTGGCCTGGGACCTGGGAAACCCGGGTTCAAATCCCCGCTCAGCCATGAAACTCACGGGGTGACCCTGGGCCAGTCACAGTGTCTCAGCCTACCCTACCTTGGGAGAGGGGGGAGAGGCACGTACACTATAAAAATCTTTGGTCAAATAAGTTTAGCAGACTTTTGAAGCACTACACACACAAAACGTGTGAGCGGAGAGAACAACAGGATGCATGTACAAGCACTGATGCTTCCTCCATTATGTCTCGGGAGTGGGGGGGGGGGGGAATCACTGCTTGGCTACAGCAGACACAGGGAACCTTTTTACATCCAAAAACATCATTTCCTTCTGGGTAATCTTCCGAGGGCCACATGGCAGCAGCGGCAGATGGAGCCAGAGGCCAAAAGGGGCAAAGCAGCGGGTGTAAATCTTGCTCTTGTGCAGTAGGCAAGTTTCTGCGCACTTGTCTACCCTCCATCCAGGCAAGAAAGAGGCATTATCAGAGTGGAAGGACACATTCCAGCCAGGCAGAAACACTCAAAAAGGGTGCAAAGCAAGGACCTGCGTGGTCTGGGCAGAGTCCTGGGGGCCAGACAGAGACGTTTGGAGGGCCACATTGGGGTCTCTGGGCCTGAGGTTTCCTATATTCCTAGCTCCAGGTTAAAGGGGATCCTGGGCAGAGGGCCCTCTGGTCTGAGAACCCTCCTGTGACCTTGGCAGGCAGCAACAGAACAGCTCCTACAGTGCCAGGGGCATGGCAAGGCACTTTGCACTGCCTCAGAGGCTTTATCCCTAGCTGCCACCGTGTCTGTTTTGGCTCCTTGTGGAAGATAGAAGCACTTCTTTCCAAAAGATACAGGATGAATCATTAGCCAGAAGGAATGTAAACAAGTGGCTTAGCACTGGAGCCTCCTGGAACACTGTGTTCCTTCCAAGATAAAAATGCCATTGGAAAGATAGAGCCAGGTCTCAAGGTATCAGGAGGAGGAGGAGGAACCTCCGGGCAAGTTCTATAATTAGAGACCTGCCAGCGGGATAATTCTATACCCTAAGATAGTGGTAGGGTGGAAGGTTGTTGTTTTATTATTATTATTATTTTGCTGAAGATTGCTTACCTCTGGGGAGATCTCCGCCCACAAGCCGAACCTTTCGGCAATCATCTGGTGGATCTCCCGCTGGCGATCCTTCTTCCGCACGCTCTCGTAGCTCGGCAGCCGCGGCTGCTCCCACGGTGGGAGCTGGTAGCTGCTGGGGGGTCCGACACAGAACAGCTCATCTCCCTAGATGCACAGAGGGACACCATTAACAAGTGCACCCGAATTATACACCCAGCTCGGGGGCTCGTCCGTTGTTGCCTTCCCACTTTACTTTTTAGGAATTGGCTTGACGACAAAAATCCGCCGCTCGCCTATAATGGGAGAAGCAGCCTTCGGAAGAAAGCAAAACGGTGCCAGTTCTCGCATGCGGCACAATACTCTCCATGCTTCCCTCTTTGGGTGTCGAAATGTGTTATTTGCATGCATGCAAAGCCATAAAAGCCACACTGTGAAAATGGTGGGTCTGTGGAAGCCTTGTTCTTGGAACAGAGAATATGCCAGCAATGCTTTGTTCAACAAGTGCTGGCACAACAAGGCACTTGCTGAGGCTCGTGCCCCTTGCCCAGGGGTTTCCACAACCACCAGGCCCATGGACCTGGTGCTTTTTCTCCCTGATTCCACCTCCTCATAGACCCAACCTCTTGCCTAGAGGGGACAACCCCTTGGGATCCATCATCAGCTGTTCCAACTCCCTCCCTGGTGTTTGGCTGGCCTCCTGAATCAAGCCCCCTTCTCCTGCGCAGGTCACACTCCTTTTACAGGTGATTCGCCCAAACTTTCAGGAAGGAAAGTCTCCCCCTCACCTGGACGCCAGGGTTTTCAGCTGCGCTTTCCAGACGCGGCGTCCCCGATGGTGGTCCCACCAGACGCTGGTTGCTGCTGAAGTAGGGAGGGGGGCAATCCTGCGTGGTGCGAAAGAAAGGGAGGAAGGTTAAAATACAAGCCGAGCTTTCCTCTTGGGCAACTCCAGGGTGCGTGTTCAGCAAGCTGGCAATGTGTTCCATTGAGCAGATCAAAAGTAACAACACCTGGAAGGTCACAGGCTCCTCGTGGCCAAAGCTTGTGCCTCAAGATCAGTCACTGGCTTGGGGTCATAAACAAAATGGCCGTGCCTCCTCCTAGGAGTCAGGGTGGCAGAAAGGCCTTGACATCAAACCACCCTGTCCAGAGCCCCGTGCTTATTTAATTTTTTATTTTAAAGTATTTCTAAGCTGCCTTTCTGGACCTCATGTGTTTCACAGAAGCGGAATGACTGCAAATCTCAATTAGCTGAAGCCTCTTCGTGTTCATGTGACAAGAGCGCTGACTGAAAAGTCTCACCTCTGAAAACAAACGCTCACAAGCTGTTTTTTTCTCCGACAGATGCTGTCGTTGAATCACTCTTCAGTGCGCAGTTTTCTAGAGCCAAGAGCTTCCCAGCAAGCTACACTTTCCTAGCTAAACCCAGGTAGGAACTCCAGCTTTTGGTATATGGCAAAATTATATCAATCCTGGTCCGTGAAGAGGCCTCAGAGAGCAACAGAAAGTTATGCCTGGGCAGAGGACGCCAGGGATGGCTTCCATCCTCTCAGGAAGGAATGAGGGAGGAGCTCCTGGCTTGAGGAATCTACCATCTTTTTTACTAAAAACCTGAGAAACCACCCAAGTGCAAAGTTGTGGCTGATGGGGGAAGAAACTTAAAAGAACACCATGCACCTGAGGCACAGCCAACTTGTTTTCAGGGCAGGAACTGAACTTGCTGTCCCTTTCACAAACACAAAAGCCCTTCATTTCCTCCCAAGCTTTTCCTCAGCCTAATTTTAAAGGGAAAGCGGGTGGCAGTGGGTAAGCCTTTTTCGTTGTTGCTGCCTGTAAATATTTCAGCGTAGGAAACTATTGTCAACAGACTGCAAACTACCCCAGCAGATCCCAATCTACCTCCTGTCTGTTGCTAGCCTCTGATATGTAATCCAGCACCTTACAGCACCATGTCTGTTTGTTTGTTTTGGTGTGTGAGCCACCTTGGTTATTTGGGCTATTTAACTGCAGCAGCTGAAACATCCTTCCCACTAGCATAGGATGTTGTCTGTGTACATAATGATTCACCTAGGTGGCGGCAGTAAAGCATCTCAACCGCTGGTATATGGGATTCTGACATTAGGCCTGAAGCAGTGATAAAAGCCACTTGGTTGTAGATAAGAGTGAATCATCTACAGAAATCCCTAGCGCTGGTCTTTCCCAGACCTCCCACTCTATGCCTGAGCTCTACACACTGCTTCTCCTAGAGAGGCGTGTTTTGATAACAACAGGAAGTCCTCGCTGGTGCCAGCCCACCTCCCAAAGGAAGGGGAGACAGCAGCGTTCTTCAAAGGTGTTGTTAAGACTACAGTTCGCATCAGCCCCAGCCAGCTCGGCCAAGGTAGTTGTATGGTCCAGCAACATCCAGGATGCGCAGCTGAAGGCCTTTGCAGTACAGGGTACAATCTCAGCTCTTCCTCCCTCTACCTTTGGACTCAGAGAGTTGCTACTAAGCAAACACCTGCAAAAGGGCACAGAAGGCAGAGCCACAAAGAGATCCATCACAAGTAACAGCAAGAAGGGAGCAGAGAAACCCAAAGAGAGAAGGAACAGGTTGAATGGAATCACGGGGGGGGGGGGGGGACACCATGGGCTCACTTGAGAGGAGTGATTATACTATAGTGGTACCTCGGGTTAAGAACTTAATTCGTTCTGGAGGTCCGTTCTTAACCTGAAACTGTTCTTAACCTGAGGTACCACTTTAGCTAATGGGGCCGCCCGCTGCCGCCGCTGCACGATTTCTGCTCTCATCCTGAAGTAAAGTTCATAACCCAAGGTACTATTTCTGGGTTAGTGGAGTCTGTAACCTGAAGTGTCTGTAACCCGAGGTACCACTGTACATCAATATTGGCCTTATTGAGAGCCTAGGGGAAATTCAATGATTTGCAAATGTCTGGTGTAGCACTTAAATGAGCCCAGACCTGCCTCCAGATATAATCCCTTTCCTCTGGGGAAAATTAACATCTTTGGGCAAGGAAAGAGGGACGTGATGGGTCAGCAAACTGCAATTTATATACACGTCCGCCAGTACGACGTATCATATTCTTGTGGAAAGCGGGATGTGAGTTTCCAAGGGTCCGTTTTGCATTTCACTTTCTTCTCCCTTCCCTTCTGGTTTCTTGCAATGGAGCCTCTGAGAAATTACCTCCATTGTTCAAGCTAAGCCTCCACAGGTGGAGCAAGCAAAACGTAGCACCAGCTCCCGAAGCTCTGAAATCCGAACCTGGGATCCGAAAGGTGAGCCGCAAGCAAACAAGGCTCGGGCGTTGCCTCGGTAGGACTTGCCAATCTGGCACATGGCCCTGAGCTCTCCCCAGCAGATCTACGTGTGCTGCTGCACAACACTTAGCCAATCGCTTCGCTTCCACCCACACACCCAAAGATTCCACTTGCGTGGGACCACTGACGCACTTGCAGAAGCCTTTGTGGTAGTGTGGCGAACTGGGCAGGGCAGTGTTTTGACAGCAGGTTGCCACCGTATGATAACCTGCATGCACACATGTTATACACAGTAATCTGGGATAGTGGAGGCCGCATGGCTGGAGGCCAGAAATGATCACTTTCCCACGCAAGCACCATGCAGCAAACTTTTAAGAGGCTCTTGCACCTAGAATCATAGAATCATAGAGTTGAAAGAGACCACAAGGGCCATCGAGTCCAACTCCCTGCCAAGCAGGAAACACCATCAGAGCACTCCTGACATATGGTTGTCAAGCCTCTGCTTAAAGACCTCCAAAGAAGGAGACTCCACCACACTCCTTGGCAGCAAATTCCACTGTCGAACAGCTCTTACTGTCAGGAAGTTCTTCCTAATGTTTAGGTGGAATCTTCTTTCTTGTAGTTTGGAGCCACTGCTCCGTGTCCGCTTCTCTGGAGCAGCAGAAAACAACCTTTCTCCCTCCTCTATGTGACATCCTTTTATATATTTGAACATGGCTATCATATCACCCCTTAACCTCCTCTTCTCCAGGCTAAACATACCCCTTAACCTCCTCTTCTCCAGGCTAAACATGCCCAGCTCCCTTAGCCGTTCCTGGTGCCCATCAACTCAAACTGTGTCGCCTCCTGTGCCACAAGGGTAGTGGCATGGCAGTCTCGAGAAAACAAAAGGAAAGTTCCCAACTGGAGGGGATACCGCAACTGGAAAGTTGCAATTCCTCCAGCAAAAATCAGGAGAGACCACACCCATCAAACATGTCATCTTGACATGACTTGAATTGAGCATTCCTAAATTCTGGCCTGATTTCATGATGTGACACCTGGACCCCAAAACACAAGCTTTTATTAGGAAAGCATTTCAATTGTCCCTGAACATGAACGTGATACACAAAACTTTTTGGGCTGAGGAAACCCTTGTCACAGCCCTCTTGGCCGTACTAGGGACATGGCACATTTCTGTTACTTCAAAGCAATTCTGAGTCTTTGCTGCCACCCTCCAATCTATGTTGGGTTCTGGACTACAAGCACTGTGGGATTTCTCCTGCTTTTGCCACGTGGCTATATCTACATCAACATGCATCCTGTAAAGGAATTCCTGCTACCTGCCAGGAATTACCTGAAAGTCACCCCTGATGGTTCCTTTCCAGAAGAGTTAAGTGAGCCGTCTTCACTGCTTCTGGTGGCCAAACTGCACTTTTTACCACAAGCAATTTCATATGTGAATATGCGGAAGTACAAATGTAAACGAATAAAGGGATTTGTTCCTCGCTGAAGGGAACCTCTGAATACCAGTTGCTAAGGAACATGTTTGGGGAGAGAGAGGGCTGTTGCTCTCATGCTCTGTTTGGGGGCTTCTCAAGAGGCCACTCTCTGGCTGGTCGTAGGGAGAAACAGGGTGCTGGACTAGATAGGCCTTTGGTGGTCTGAACCTGCAAGGGGGAAAGTATACACAGGCTGCCCAGGTTTTTTGGTCTTTCAAATGTCTAATGCATGGTGGGGTGGGGAGAGAAATGCCATGAAGTTGCTCAGGTGCTCCTCAAACAGCAGTCATCAAAAAAGCTTGTGTGTGTGTGTGTGTGTGTGTGTGTGTGTGCGCGCGCATAAGAGAGAGGAGGGTTTGTGACTGTGAGTGAGTGAGTGAGTGAAGAAAAATAGGGGGAAATGTTCTTTCTGTGGCTGTCTCCAATCGTGAGCTGTGCAAAGTATAATGCTGGTTGCCAGGATACCAGCAACCAAGAGTGGCATTGTCTGTATTTTACCCGTGTCTTACAGTAGCACTCCCTGCTGTGATCCATCATTGCCAAAAAAGAAAGAGAGAAAGAGAGAGAGAGAGAGAGAGAGAGAGAGAGAGAAAGAAATAAAGAAAGAAAGAAAGAAAGAAAGAAAGAAAGAAAGAAAGAAGTGTGCCAGAGAGTTAAGGAGGAGTGCAGTTCTCTTAGGCGCAGGGGGATATCACCATCGCCCTGGCGACCTGCGTCACTCCTGGTGCTGCCTTCTCGTGCTCTCAAAATTCAATAACGTGCCCCCCGACAGCACAAGCCCTGCTCAAAAGCCGCCCATTGGCGACACGCTCAGGTGAAAGGGCTTTGTTGGTGGAAGAGAGTGGGAAGGAAGCGGGGAGTCAGGGAGTGTCTTGGTGAGTAAACACTATAACCCAGCAGGAGAGAACTGCAAATAGGCCTTGAGCTGCTCTCCAGCCAGGAGTAAGCAACGAATTATAATAATCATAATAATGCCTAAACCCCGAGGCCATTCTGTACAAACCTGTAAAGGGACCCTATGGAAGGCTGAGCTGGGCGGGTGCCTTGGTTCCTTCCATCCCAGCCGGAGCAGAAAGAAATGTGGTGGGTGGGCAGGTGGGTGCATTCGGATGCAAGGCCTAGTGAAACAGCAGGGAAGAGGGAGGTGGAGATACTCACATACTGACTGGGGCTCTGGAAGAAACGGCAAGAGCACAGGAACTGGCAGCACAGAGGGTCCCGGTGGTACAAAAGCAGCAGCAGCACCAAAATGGCCACGATGAAGATGGAGGAAGAAACTGCTGTCGAGGAAGAGAAAAGGGGAAACACGGGTGAGGGTGTTCCACACAGCCTGGGACTAGGCCTCAGGCTTCACATCCTGGCTGAAGTCTCCAGGAAATGTACACTCTGCAAGGCTAAAGGCAATGGGGGCAGGAGAGAGCCACCGATTTAGTGCCCTCTGGCATCCTAACCGAGTTCATCCCTAGCTAGGAGCAGTGACTCTGGGAATCTACATGGCCACAATGGAATTACGAATGACAGAAACAGGTACTCAAATGCTCCTGGAGAAGACTGGAAACAGGAGCTGCCAAAAGCACACTTTTCAAGCCTTCCTAATTGTCCCAACTTTTCTCTCATAACTGAGATTCCAGCCCTTGGCAGACCGAAACAGGTGCCCAGTTCTTAAAAAACAAGCAAAACACACCAATGCAGATATAGCAAACTGAATCGGGTTGCGATCTGCCTCGGGGCAGACACAACAATGCGGTTTATGGTCTAAGATTTGGTGGCATTCCAGCACCACTAAGAAATGCAAAGATGGTCAATGAATTCTTTTATTTGACCAAGCTTGTAAACAGGCACCTATGGCAAGTAAAAATGGTTTCCATTCTGACTAGGTAAAGAAGCTTCTGTGAACTGATAAGAGAAACTGCTATTTTTAATCAAATAAAGCCATAAATATGCCACATGTATCTATGGGAAAGGTAGGCTGTGAAGCATGCTTGTGGACTAGTAACTTGTCACATTTACACGGCCAGAATCAATCTATGTTGGTAGGCGAGTTGTTGTTGGGTGTGTGTTTTTTTAAAGAGAATCACAGAGTAGTACTGGCTGGAGACCAGTAGTTTGAGAGTGATACTCTTGTTCAACCAAATCTCTGCACATTTAGGAATGTGAAAGCTTTCTATTCAGGAAGAATAGAAATATAGCTAATTTTAAGAGGCTGGCAGTTGCCTATATGTCTCTTAAGCAAGGTATCTATGACATGAAACACGAACAAGGTTTCTCCTCATAGGTCATGACAATCTAGCCTTAAGCTCGTAAGTCCCATCGGAGATGGGCATGTCAAACTTCTTCTCTGTAAAGGGCCATGCACAGATTTGGTACTAAGCTAGTAGAAATATAAATAAATTCAGCATCCAGTTATCACTACAGGCAACCAGCTGCCCATGGGAAGCCCGCAAGCAGAACCTGAGATTCCACCCCCTGGTCCAATTGCCCCTTAAGGTAAAGGTATAGGACCCCTGGATGGTTAAGTCCAGTCCAAGGCAACTATGAGGTTGCGGCGCACATCTCGCTTTCAGGCCGAGGGAACCAGCATTTGTCCACAGACAACTTTCTGGGTCATGTGGCCAGCACAACCAAACCACTTCTGGCGCAACGGAACACCGTGATGGAAACCAGAGTGCACGGAAACGCCGTTTACTTTCTCGCCGCAACGGTACCTATTTATCTACTTGCACTGGTGTGCTTTCAAACTGCTAGGTTGGCAAGAGCTGGGGCAGAGCAACAGGAGCTCACCCCATAGCGGGGATTCGAACCACTGACCTTCTGATCGGCAAGCCCAAGAGGCTCAGTGGTTTAGACCTTACCTTTACCCCTTAACAGGTACCCAGCAATAGCAGATATGGTGCTCCCTTGGGTATGCAGCTCACTTGTATAAACTTTCCAAGCACTTCCTCCTTATCGTACGTTGCCTCTGCTATTGTGCCACCACGGCCCTACTGCTTGTAGCACAATCTAATCTGGGTGATTTGAGGTAAACTGTAAAACGTGGTTGGCTTTCCCTAGAGTACTATGCAGCTAGCCTGTTGCTAGTTTCTCAAGCATTAAACCTGTCTCACTGCCCCATTTTCAACACCCACCACTAAAAAATAAAATACAGATGCAGATGCAGACCTTCAACACAGTCCTTCTGGGATACTGTGTCACCTACATAGTATTAAGCACCGTTCCCAAATTTCAGCCACTTCTCACTTCCAGTCCCACCCAGCCCTGGCACAGTCCCCCCCCCAAAAAAAACAACCACCTGGAACTAAAGAAAATCACAAACATTTCAAATGAACTGCTATTATTTGAGTATTCTTTTACTGCAGCCAATGTCATGTGCTACGGTAAAGATGCAATAAAACTGATCCAGGAGAGCAGTTTTAAGTGCCCATACAGAGTATTGAAAACCAAAAATAACTTTTTTTGGGGAGGGAATTCCAAAGGATTCCTAAAGGAGTCAGGTATTTGGGGTACATTTTTAGTCTAGCCAACAGAAACTATTGGGGCACAAAATGCAAAACTGACACAGAGAAGCAGAATGGAGTTGGTTTCTCCTGACACGACACACATGGTTTGGATGTGTCCAGTTTCCAAGGTGTGTTGGAATTTAGCTTAGGATAATAAAAAGCCCCCAACCCCACAAAATCTCTCTCTCTGTGTAGTTACATTTTCCATTTCTCTCGAATAGGTTTTTGTGGGATTTTTTAAAGTCCTTATTCCCTCTGGGATTTTCTTTAGTGCTTTCCTCTCTCCCCGTTAATCCCTGCCTTGCCTTCTTCCTTTGTATCACATATTCTTAGAACATAAACCTGTGGGCAGGACCTGCCTTTATTCTACTCTGGAGGCGCTTAGCAAGAGGTAAGCCCTCAACAAACAGCTGAATGACACTAGGGAAATTTGGCAACTAGCAAAAAATCCAACGAAAACAGCAGCAATTAAACCACTGGAGGACCTTGGGTCCCAGGAGCCTGCAATTCCACCACATACTGACTTCAGATTAGCCCTACTGGTTTTAATAGGATTGGAGTAAAAACAGGTTTGGGATTGCGACCTTAATCTCTTTTCACATTCCTCATATTTCTGCTTTCCAATGACAGCCAGATGGTAATATTTCCTTATTTCACTTAAGATGGTAATCCACTCATTTTTGCAACAACAAAAACCACCCTGAAAAGTCCAAGCGTGTCTACTTTGCAGCCCTCAGACTAACAACTTACTTCCAAGTAGCTCTGCTGAACATAGGTGATTATGCAAGAGAAATCAAGTTTAAATATCATTCTGTTGTGTTTCCACCTGCTTTATCAGAACATGGCTGTTCAGAAGCTAATGCGGAAGAATTTGATCTGCAAATTTGAGGGCCATTGTTCAAAAAGCCCTGGCACCTCCAACATATATTAATTTTGGGGGGCTTTTAACATATTCTGGTTTAGGCATGCTGGATCAGGGATCATGCATGCAGCAGCCTGAGTTATAACTAGATTAGATCTTGAGAGAACAATCTTGTCTGCAGGTGGGAAATTGTCCTTATTCTACCATGTGGAGTCAGCAGAACTGAGCAGAGGAGGGAGCTTCTCATCTGTGCTGAATTTGCTGGACTTACGTCTATTTAAGTCAGTGGAGCTTGTCACCCAACAACAACTGGAAGCCCATTAGATTCCCATCCCTGGTTTAAAAAAGCCTTTTCTTATTTTCATTTGGAACACCAGATTTTTCCAAACAAGGAAAAGTAACAGGGATGCAATGAACGATGCTTCCACTGACAAATAAACAAATCTTGCTCTCTCTTGCTGGTATACAGACAACACGGCCAATTTATTTCATCACTCTGACTCCCAACAGTTTCATAAAGGGAATTGCTGGTCTAATCTTTGCTTTGGATGGGAAAGGCTTTTTAAAATTCTATACTTCATATTCTGTGTCTCTCACCTGTACGTGAGGCATGTTGGACAGGAATACAGCAGTTTTCACTTGGGCTATACAACTCTCTGCCCTGGGAGAGCAGCCTGGCCCTTGGAGCCATTTTTAATTATCATTTGCTGCCTTTTGAAAACATGCCTGTTCTGGTAGCCGTTTTTATAGTCAAACTGGCTAATTGTATATGTCATTTTTGTTTGCCTCATCATTTATTTAATTGATGCTGTTTTCAATACTTGATTTTGTATTTTGATTTTACTGTTGCTAACCAGCTTGGGCGTCTTTGGGTGGAAAATGGGAGAATGCATATTGACTAATATTTTTTGCAATGCTTCCAGATAGGCTGCTGTACTTTTTGCCTGAATAATATGAAGGATATCCTTCTCTGCAGGCATCTTTGGAGAGCCTTGATAATGATCTACAATGGGCAGTTTACTATGTGGGTGGAAGACACAAGCCTTCAGACCTCAGAGGAGGGCACAGGTCACACTATGAAACTCCAAGGCTTATTTAACAAAATACGTATCCCTCTCACATCCAAAAAAACGGGCACAACAATATGGAAATGGGGAGCAGGTGATTGACAGTCATCAATCATGTCTCTCTAGCAGGTGATCCCAGATGCTTCTTCAAATTCCAACCAGTATTTTGCTCACAAAAGAGCTTGGAGCTGTAATTCTTGTAGGAAACCTCTTAGAATATTTTTATCCAATCGAAAGCCAAAACAGGAAAAAGTGATACCTTTCATTAGTTCAGCTGCTTAGTATAGAAAGAAGCACTGTATGCAAGTTTTTTGACTTCACAGAAACCTTTGTTAGTGGCTCTCCAAAGCTTCTATATTTCTGTGCCAGTTTAAGTTCCTCTGATAAGCTGTACCATTCTGCTTGCATCATTCTCTGCTGAACTTCTACTCAAACATACTGAAGAAAAGGAACCACAGGAAATTCAAATACATAAACAGGATTCCACCATCCTGATTTGAACATTATCCTTACATGCTCCTTACAGCTCTGTGGGAGTGTCAAAAGGGCTCCTGATGCACTGAACCAGCCCTTCCAATCCCTGGAGCCATGCCAATGCTAACAGAGCTCCCTAATAGTTCATCTCCTCCAGTAACCCACACGAAGGGCAGGAGGTCAACATCCACAATGTAGAGGGATGCCAAGCCAGAAGCTAAGTTAGCATCCCTGAGAACATAACCTAAGTTAGCATTCACAGCAGGAAATCACCCTTTCAGCCACAAAAGCTGTGACTTGCAGAAACCTGCAGCTGCCTCTGCAAGGCTAAGACTTTGCCCAGTACCTGCCTGTAATATAAACAACCAGGTCCCAAGCACTTGAATCTACCAGTTTCCCTGAAGGGGCCATAAACAGTGTCTAGGTGCCAAACCAAAACCACATTATGTGTGTGCATTCAGCGAAGTATAACGCCAGGGACTTAACCAAGCAGGGGGAGGCAGTCTCATTTGGGGGGGGGGGAGAGGACCCCCCACAACTCCCAGCATCCATCCCGATTTAAAGGCGAGAGAAAGCCATGCAAGGACTCACTGGTGGCTATGATAATCGCCACGACGCTGCTATCCATGGGAACAGGGGCGGTGGGCGGGTGTGGCAGCGCCTCGCTCGGCTGGCTCAACTCTGGTCGACTGCGAGATCCCTTCCAGCTTGGTGGCTCCACATGGAGGAGGGGAATCCGCCCGAATCCAGTCCCCGCCGGCGAATTCACCAGCCCTCCAGTTCCGTTAGCTTTGGACCCCCCCCCCGCCACGACGGAGCCCGTGCAGCCCAGTCCGGTTCCTTCTGGCTTCTCCTCGGGTTCGATCCCGGTCCGGCCAATGACTGGCTTCGTGCGCTCCTAACTTATCGCTCCCCTCCTGCTCCTCTTTGCATCGCTCCCGGGGTTAGCATCGCACTCTCGGGGCAGTAAGCTCTCCGGAACCCGGAGGGAGGCGGCTCCGAGCTCTCTCCTCTTCCTTCCAGCGCTGGGCTGCTTGGTTCTGGAGTAATTTTTTGCACTTTCCGTCCTCGGTCTCCCTTAGGGCAGATAAGCTGTTCCAAAGGTGAGCGCGCCAGGGGGAGAGCTTGGCTCGGCTCCTTCGGCAGATACCTGGCTTCGGAGACGCTCCCCCCGCAAAACGAGGGTTGCAGCAGCAGCAGCAGCGCGGTCTGCACACTCCATAGGCTCCCCCTGGAGAGAATTCAAAAGCGCCGGCTTAAAGATCCAGTTGCTTCCCCTCGATCGGAGCCTCCAGAAAGGTTGCGGAGCTTTTCCTGGGCCTGGCCGCTTCCCTCCGGCATCCCGGGCCCAGCCGAGTTGCACGTGCGCCTTGCAAAGCCCATCCGAGGTGGGGCCGGGAAGTGCAAAGGGCTTTCTCCTCCAAAAGCAAACCGAAGCAACAAAAGCAGCAACAGCAGCAGCAGCAGCAGCAACAACAACCACCCCCTCGCTCGGATTTTGCGACCCGCACGGCTCCCCTTCCAGCCCCGCGGGGAGATCTTTGCACCCTCTACCGCCTTCCTGCGCCGATCTCCCGGGTTCCGCTTCTGATTGGTCGCGGAGGCAACGCTCTGGGCCTCCATTGGTGGGAAGTGAAAAGAGCTACCTTCTCCGGATGCAACATTGTGTCGGCGGTCGTCATGGTAACTGTGCACGTGGGGAGGAACGGGGCGGGGGGGGGGGGAGAAGCGAAAGTAACGCGCTTCCTCCGGCGTTCCATTGTCAATGGGTTTTTATCGCGCATCGTAATAGTTTCCCCTGATATCCCCCTACCCCCGAGCTTTAGGCGTCCTGAGAAACAAAGCTACGCGGGCAAGAGGAATTTTATTTAAATCGACGATTAAGAAGAGAGTCTGCGTTAAAGTGTTTTCCAAAGATCTCATAGCAGTTGTTGTTGTTGCTGCTCACTTGTGAAGCACCTGAAATTTTCTAAGCGCTCGACCGGCCGATGGATGGATGGATGGCATCAGATTGGTCTCCCCCCTTGTTGTAACGCTTTTGGGAGAGGCAGCTTCCAACTTGACCCGAAAGGACACCTGAGGCCGGAGTATACCTCTTATTCAGCTCTGCAGACCCAGGTGAGGAAGCGGCGGCAGAGGTTTCGTTCCTGCATGGCTGCCTCACCAACACAATTGCGTTTTTTAAAAAAGTCTTGACGTTTTCCCTATTCTTTCCGTGCATGTTTATGGGTGACGAGAACAGCGGCCATTCCTAAATCAGCACCACCAGAGGGTGGATGAGAGTGAATTCTGCTGCGTTAGTTATTTTCATCCATTATATACATTAACTCTGCATTATTAAACTACAAATTCTCATCTGTTGCTATACTTCAGATCCTGCAAACGTTTTAACATGTCCAAAACACCGTGAAAGAGGTGGGTGGGAAGTCAACAGATATGAGAGTTGTTCAGATTGCATTTTAAAAGAATTGTATTTTAAAAGAATTTGTAAAAATTGAAAATTTAATAAATATATATTTTAATTAAATTCCCAATCCCTACTTTAGTTAAATCCCTCCTCTCTTTACATTGCTTGTATTAATAAACTTCTTTACAGGGTTGATACAAAGGAATCAATTCAAAACACTCCATAGCATATTAATTCTTAGTATCATTCAGTGTCTGAAGTTAGGGAGCAGCATTGACAGCAGGAACAAACAGTCCGTACTAGTTAACTAACTCTAGTTAATAAGTCATTTGCAGCTTTGGCGGCAGACGAATTCCTCTGAGTTACAACTGAAGACCTCCCACTAGCTGAGAGTTTGGCAGGTGAGTACGCGCTGGGCCTTAACATCTCATAGGTTCTGAAAATGCAGAAGGCTCATTCATCATGCTAAGTGCCTACCCTTGTGTTCAAGTATCGCACTATAATAACCTTTCACTTGACACCTCCCTCACAATGCTGCTTTGCAGAATGTAAAAAGGCTGCTCAAAAGTGACTCTACATGAAGCTCCCTCTGCTGGTTCAACTGTTTATCGAGGGACAGGACCCTTCCCCCTCCAGATGTTTGTTTGCTTTACAGAAGAAGATTCCTTCAAAGGACCTTCTATAGCAGTGTTTCCCCAACTTGGGTCTCCAGCTGCTTTTGGACTACAATTCCCATCATCCCTGACCACTGGCCCTGCTAGCTAGGGATGATGGGAATTCTAGTCCAAAAAAACGAGCTAGAGACCCAAATTTCAGAAACACTGTTCTACAGTGCAAGAAACTTCAACTTGCTTGTGCAGATAAGAAAAGGGCAGTCCAGCAAAGCACAACTGGGAAATTCTTTAGACCTCACCATTATTGGACAAGGTAGAATGACCATTTTTCTAGAACCAGGCCTTTAGAAAGCAACTCTTGCTTGCACACTGAAGGCATGGTGAAGAGATTGCAACACAGCCAGTACACACTTTTCAGCTACGGCAATCATTTGTAATTGTTCTACAGTGGTACCTCGGGTCACATACACTTCAGGTTACAGACTCCACTAACCCAGAAATAGTACCTTGGGTTAAGAACTTTGCTTCAGGATGAGAACAGAAACTGTGCTACGGCGGCACAGCGGCAGCAGGAGTCCCCATTAGCTAAAGTGGTGCTTCAGGTTAAGAACAGTTTCAGCTTATGAACGAACCTCCGGAACGAATTAAGTACTTAACCCGAGGTACCACTGTATTTGTGCCCCTCCCAAAACTGAAATAAAGACCAACAGCATACGTTACTTGAATCAGAAGCAGACTACACCTTTTATGAAGTTCAGTGAATCCTATTGCTGATAACCATATCATCCACGATACCATCAACTCTCCTGTGATACAAAGCAGGGGCCATTGTCTTCTACAGATTTTAGAGTGCTCATCCTCAAACTGTGAAGGATGCTCGCATTTGCAAAGAAGAAATCTTAAGATTCTTACTTCTTGGCACTTGGCAGGTATCAGAGGTCACAGCTTTTGTGTGTGTGTGTGTGTGTGTGTGTGTGTGTGTAAGAGGTTCAGAGCCGGCTCTACTATTAGGCAGGGTAAGGGAGTTATCTCAGGCAGCAGATGCTGGATGACAGAACTACCCTGTGCCACTTAATTTAGCCCGCTGCCTTCAGTGAGTGGAGGATCCTGTCCCCTCACTCATGTTGAACTAAGATTCAGATGCCAATCTCACCAGCTTCCATTTGAATGACAAGGCATTGTCTTTCCTTGCAGTGAGAGCCTTGCAGAGCACGTGAAGGACCAAAATGGCATCAGGTGGTGATAGCCCACCAAAAACCAAGCTTTGGGTCTTTTGCTCACCACCAACACCAGCTGACCAACCTTGATTGAGAGGATTTTTTACTACATTAGCCCCAAAGAATGAAACCAATGTGGTTATATAGGCAGACCTTGTGCAGCAGCTACAGCGTTAAAGAACCCAACAGCTGTGTACTTTTGCATACACAGCAGCTAGAAAAATATGGCCCCAAAGCATAAGCTGGTTTTGTTTAACACTCCCCGCCCGCCCCCCCCCCATTTACCAATAAATGGAAGTAGTCTCCTTGGTGCCGTTATAAAAATCTCTTTGCTGAATGGCTTGGAAAAGTGCCACATTTACTCGATCAGCTCTCATTAGACTCATTAAAAGATGATTATAATATCAGAGCGTGGGCAGCCTCACTTCGCACCCCGGAGTGCAGCAGTGCACAGGTTGGTAATAAAGGGAAATATGGCAAGGTTAATCACGCCTGACAGTGCTATACCAATTTTTGTGCAAAGGGGCCTCTGAACGCTTTGCAAAGATTAATTCATTCAGTTCTTTTGCAAGGCAGGGATAAGGACTTCATACAGTACCTGGCAACGCCGTGATGATGTAGCACACCAGAGACCCCACAGAATTAGTGATGTGGGTATGAATAAAATTTGCAAATATCTTGCATGCACTTTCTCCCCTCATATGTATGTTAGGGCTAGAATTTGTTTATTTATGGTTGTCAATATGATATCGGGCCAAGTTTATCATCTTGTTATTGACATATAAAGCCCTGAAGAACTCCAGATCAGGTTACCCCTTGCCTCATAAATCCCTGCCTGGACACCTAGATCCTTGAAGACCTTCTTAGTAGTGCTGCATGCTCCCAAGGTTTTAAAGCTGATCATCTGAATATGATGTATTATTCTATACTTGTTTCATTACTATAATTTTGTTGATTCTATGCTGTTAACACTCCCATCTTATAAGGCTGTGCTCTGAGCTAGCAAGTTTCACTACAAGGCTTAAAACTTATGGCTGTTTCCCAAACTTGGGTCTCCAGCTGTTTTTGGACTACAATTCCCATCATGCCCAACCACTGGTTCTGCTAGCTAGGGATGATGGGAGTTGTAGTCCAAAAAAAAAAAAAAACAGCTGGGAAACCCTGGTCTAGGGGATTCTACACACACATACACACACACACACACACACACACACCTTTCAAAATTGCAAATGCTCAGGAATCCAATTTGTGCATGCAGAATATAGAATGCAAATTGGACTTGAATCATCTTGGTTGGCATGGTATTTGCTAAAGGAGTTACACGCTCCCAGGTGTGGAACGTGAGTAAATGGTGTACGTGAAGAATTGGCAACAAGAACAGTCAAATACTCCAGCTAGGGAGAGGTCATAGGCAGTAGGAGAAAGGGGAGGAAATCTTGCACAGACTGCATCCCCCCAACTCAATTCTCAGCCACAGTGTTTGCCTGGAGTTCAAAGGGATCAAGTCGGAGGCAGCAACTGGGTTTCCTGCGCCACCAGCTGATGCAAGATGCTGGAGCGCTAAGGCAGCTGACTTTGGCCCCTGGCCTTTTTTCTCCAAACATCTCAGTCTGGTGCTGGCAGACTCTTTTGGTCAGGCCACCCAAGGAACCAATGTTACGTTTCTTGAATGCACCGGAGAAGTGAGTGGCTCCAAGATCAATTGTGATGAGTGATGGGGTGTAAATTCTATTAATCATATCTGTCCAATCTGAAACGAAACGAAAGGCAGCCAGCTGCAAGAATTCACTCTTCACACCGTAGAGATATAGATATATTTGTGTTGCATATTTAAGACAACTTTTAACATAATGCTTCCAACACAAAGCTTTCAGCACTCATTCTTTGGAACAGGTTTCAATTCAAGCCCTGCCTAGTTCACCCCCTTGGCTCAGAACGCACAACACGCTTTATGAGTCCCTTTTCCAGACAAAGGTACCCCAACATCACACTGTATCGCTGGAAACGGAGAAGGTTGTGCCCTGGGTGTAGGGGTGGGCAATGAGCCCTGCTAGGAGCTCAGGCCAAAGAAGAATCTGTGTGCTATGGGTCTGGCAAACCCCACTCACAAAAAAATCTTCCATTTTCAAAGATTCTTTTTAGCACCAGCACAGCTCTTGAAATCAAAGAACTTTTTTTAAAAAACAAACAAACAAACGAACAAACAGAGGTCATTTGTGATCTGCACTTCCAATCCAAGAACAAAATAAAGAAAAGAAGCAGAACGTTTTGAAGAAATGCAGGGAAGTTAACTGCCTTGAAAGGCTCAGACCAAATAACCCCTGAGATCAGAACTTTCCAAACATCTTACTGAGACTATATCAAAACTCTGCACCTCAAGTCCGTTTCGGCCACCTCCTAAAGAGGTTTTCCAGAGGCAGCATCAACAGCTCCTCATCATGTCAAGTCGTCTGTGTGTTCTTTCTGATATGGCACACTTAAAACAAAACAAAAGAGAGAGAGATGGTGTGTGTGTGTGTGTGTGTGTGTGTGTGTGTGTGAGAGAGAGAGAGAGAGAGAGAGAGAGAGAGAGAGAGAGAGAGACTCTCCAAAGCAGACTATTTTGTCTTAACACTTCTATTTCAACAGCAACCATTAAGGGGTCCCAGACATTGGTGTCCCCAGTTCAACTGGGGGTGGTTTACTCAGGAACTGGGATATGGTTGAAAGATCAGATCAGGATAAGAAATAAGACTGGACATCAGACAACATTCAGTACAGAATTAAGGTCACTCCCTGTGCATGGGAACACTGTTTTTGGCTGGGAAGTATACAGCTTCAGAGGGCTAAATTAGCCATTCAAAGTAGGTGTAGGTTGTGTGTGTGTGTGTGTGTGTGTGTGTGTGTGTGTGTGTGGTCACAAACGATGCTGCCTGATTTGACAATGTTAAAAAAAAAGGAAAGGGGGGAAAATCCACATTAAACAGTTGACACACTGGGGGAGGGAGAGGATGTAGGTCAGAGTTGACTATCCATTCTGGCAGTGGTACCAGGGGTAACAAATATCCAGAGACAAGAAAATTCATTCAGAAAACAAATGAAGGGATTTCCTGCCTTGCATCAGATGTCAAGACAACCTTGACTTTATAATAAACCTTAATAAACCTGGCTTAATAAGGCCCTTTGGATGGGACAGGCTGGGCCATTTAGCTAGCTCTGCAATGTGCCACCAAGACGCAAAACACAGCCAGATTTCAAGCCAAAGGGAGAAGGGGAATAGGGAAGGTAGATGGCAAGGCTTGAGAATGAGGCAATGTACAATGGGGTACTGGCAGGTGGTGGTTTGGCACAGTGGGCAGCTCCATTCAGGGGGAGCCTTGGCACGGCTGCCAGAGGGGACAAATCCCTTCCTTGCTTCCAACCAGGAGGGTAGGCAGCTCTGAGCTGCAAAAAATAAAAATGAAAATGAAAAAATAAAAAGAGAGAAGCTCTCTCCAACGTCAGCAGCAAGATCTAAGCTCCTAGCACTGCTAGGAGGGAAACACAAATGTTCCACCCTCTCCTCACCCCTACCGGAATCAGCAAGGAGGACAAAAATCATGTTACAGTGTAAGAAGAAGACAATGGGAACACTGAAATGCTCCCCACCCCACCTCTAGAGGCAGAGGGGCAGGATGACCGCCGTCGCTATTGCACTTTCGTCTCATATATACATAACACATTTGTAAAAAAATAAGAACTAAAAGGATGGGTTTGGGAGATGAGAAACAGGTCTGCCAAGCCAGGCACAGCTGCTCAGAAGACACAGACCCGGTTAAAGTGACGGCCTGGTTGCCTGCATTCCCCCATCTACCCCCATCTGGCCATTTCCCAGAATCCTCTGCCAGCAACCATTTGGGAACAAAGAGTCCTGGATCTTGCAGAGCATCACCCAGAGGTGAGGAGGGCACGCCGGCTCAGGTGCGCTGCAGCCAGGAAGCTGAGAGCTCACCTGCCAGACTAGAAAGAGAGCTTCCAATGCTCGGGACTCGTGTAAATACAGGTAGCCCCTCCCCTATCCGCTTCACCGTCTCTCCAGCCAATCCTGAGAACGGGTGGGCGGGGCCTATGCCTCCACACCACCTTTGCGCTGCCGACAGCCAATAAGAGTTTCCTGCTCTGCTGGAGAAGATCCCGTTCACGTGAGGATGGTACATTTTCAAAGGATGACGAAGTCTCGAGCATTTGCCCTGCGGAGAGGAGGGGGCCTGTGCGCCCAACCCCACACCCTGCCACGAGGGGATGCTTCCTTGATCCCAACAATGTGCTGCCGGCGGCCCCTGCTACCTCAGCCGCCCGTTGGGCTTGATGGCCCCCAGTTCTGACTTGGGGTCTGGGGAAAGCGAGCTCCAGGAGGTTTTGCTACAGAGCTCCAGGGTGGAGCAGCTGGAGGGGCTTGCCACGCAGAGGGCAGCCACCGACCAGAAGCTGCCGATGCTGCTGTCTGTCCAGTTCTCAAGAGCCTTGCCAATGAGCTGCGTGTGCCGGTGGGAGGCTCGTCCTGTTTCGTCCAAGCGGGGGAGGCTCAAGATCCCAGCCAGGCCCTGGAAGTTCTGCTCCATGTACTCATTTCGAGGAGGTCCAGCGTGAAGCCACTTGCCATCATCTGGGACGGAACACAACAGGGAAAGGCAGTTAGCTGGGGGCACACACAGGCCCAAGTGCACCGCAAATCCCTCCAACGAAGCAGGCTTTGGGCTAACCTTTTCTCTAGGTCAGGTGTGGGGAACCAGGTGTTGCTCCAGCATGACCAACGGCCAACGATGATGGGACTTTTGGTCAAGCAACATCTGGAGGGCAAAAGGTTCCCCATACCTGCTCTAGGCTCATAATAATACATTACAGTGGTACCTCGGGTTACATACACTTCAGGTTACAGACTCTGCTAACCCAGAAATAGTACCTTGGGTTAAGAACTTTGCTTCAGGATGAGAACAGAGATTGTGCTCCAGCGGCGCAGCAGCAGCGGGAAGCCCCATTAGCTACAGTGGTGCTTCAAGTTAAGAACAGTTTCAGGTTAAGAACGGACCTCCAGAACGAATTAAGTACGTAACCAGAGGTACCACTGTAATTTATTATCATTGGTTTTTTATTTTAGGGAATCCAGTGCTGGTCCTACTCAGGAGCAGATGCACACTGAAAATAATGAACCAAGTTAGTCACATCCATTAACTTCAGTGGATTTCCCCACCTCCACCACCAACTAGGACTAGCCCTGGATACCACCTGGCCTGATTAATTACTATTACTGCATTGGTTTACATACAGCGTTAACGCCAAAACATGTTTCTGAGCAGTTTCCTAGTTTAAAAACAATTGCACGGTTATTAAAGTACAAACACCCAAAATTAAACGATCCCATTGAAACAGCACAGTGCTTAAAAACGGGAGTCCTGGCTCAAGAGATCAAGGGAATGCTAAACTGGAGCCTCTTCAGGAGCAAGTCAATAAAAAAGGGGGCCTGCCATATTTCTGATCCATTCCGCATCCTCAACACTGGTGGGCAGTGAGGCAGGTAGCTAGGCCAGGCACAGGCAAACTTGTCCCTCCAGATGTCTTGGGGCTACAACTCCCATCATCCCTGACCACTGGTCCTGTTAGCTAGGAATGATGGGATTTGTAGTCCCAAAACATCTGGAGGGCCAAGTCTGCCTATGCCTGAGCTAGGCAGTGCTGCAGGTGCTCACAGCATGACTTCAGGTGGGAGCAGCCAGAGAGAGGTGGTCACTGCTCACAGGTGCAGAACGGATGCTTGTCCCTCATGCCATTGGCAACTAGGAGGGCCACCCATTTAGCAGCTAGGTACCTGGCGCTGTGGGTTAAAGCCTCAGCGCCTAGGGCTTGCCGATCGAAAGGTCAGCGGTTCGAATCCCTGCGGCGGGGTGCGCTCCCGCTGCTCGGTCCCAGCGCCTGCCAACCTAGCAGTTCGAAAGCACCTCCGGGTGCAAGTAGATAAATAGGGACCGCTTACCAGCGGGAAGGTAAACGGCGTTTCCGTGTGCGGCTCTGCCTCGCCAGAGCAGCGATGTCACGCTGGCCACGTGACCCGGAAGTGTCTCCGGACAGCGCTGGCCCCCGGCCTCTTAAGTGAGATGGGCGCACAACCCCAGAGTCTGTCAAGACTAGCCCGTATGGGCAGGGGTACCTTTACCTTTTACCTGCATGGTGCTCTCTGTGGGGAGCCTGCGGCCCCCGGCTACCTCCTGGAAAAGAAAGGTAAAGTCGGGGACGCCTTTCGCCACAACTTGGCAGCCACCCAGTGAACCACAGCACCGGCCACCACTGATGTTCGGTTCCTGCTCTTGCCGGCTCCTTATTGAGGAAAAGCAAACAGTGCTGCTTGCCTTAGCTGGCAGACTGCTGACCGCTTTCTCCCTAACCGAACTGGATTATGGCACTGAGGGGCTAGCCTTCTGACCCCTGGGCAAGATCCAGTGGTACCTTGGGTTACATATGCTTCAGGTTACATACGCTTCAGGTTACAGACTCTGCTAACCCAGAGATAGTACCTCGGGTTAAGAACTTTGCTTCAGGTTGAGAACAGAAATCATGCTCCGGCGGCGCGGTGCAGCAGGACGCCCCATTAGCTAAAGTGGTGCTTCAGTTTAAGAACAGTTTCAGGTTAAGAATGGACCCCTGGAACGAATTAAGTACTTAACCCGAGGTACCACTGTATAGCCTGTCTCTAGGTGGGACAGGCCACCAAGGCCAGAAAAAGCAAGGAAAGAAAATCAGCATTAAGTTGCATTGCCCCTCCCTCCAGTGTGGTGTAGTGGTTAAGAGCGGTAGTCTCGTAATCTGGGGAACCGGGTTCGCGTCTCCGCTCCTCCACATGCAGCTGCTGGGTGACCTTGGGCCAGTCACACTTCTCTGAAGTCTCTCAGCCCCACTCACCTCACAGAGTGTTTGTTGTGGGGGAGGAAGGGAAAGGAGATTGTTAGCCGCTTTGAGACTCCTTAAAGGGAGTGAAAGGCGGGATATCAAATCCAAACTCTTCTTCTTCCCTCATTTGCCTCCACTGAACTGCTTCACTTTCTGTCTGTCTTCTAATTGGACAGGAAGGAGTCAGGAAGAACGGTGAAGCAGCAAAGCCGATGGCAAGGCAGAAGCAACCAAAGCTGCCTTGAAGCTGAGCACAGAAGCAGTGCAACGCCATCACTTCTTACAGGAAGCTGGCCTGCCTTACTTGTTGCAGTTGCAACAAACAGAAGGTTGGTCTGCCTACCGCCGTGGGCAGGGGGTGCACTGTATCTTGGGTGGGACAGTAGCAGTGGCAGCTGCCCTACACTTTGCCTGGTCTCTCAGACCAGCAGTCAGGTGGTGGTGGGCGAACCGGCTTGCCTGCCTTGTCCCCCTCTGCTGGTGGAGAGGGAAGGAAGGGCTCAGCTCACCTCCAGCTGAGCCACGTTTTGTGTGCATGTTTCCTTGCTTAAGAAAGCTCCTGTGTTGCTAGAGCCACTGCCACTTGCACACAGTCTAACTGCTCACTCTCCCGACTCAAGTGGCTTCCTTTCCCCCCTCTTGACAAGGAGCACAATGGGATCCATGGGTTCTCCCCCCTCCTTTTGCCTCACCAATTCCCTTCCTCCAGTGCCTGCTGCTCTACCCTTCCACCAGCCTCCCACGTTTTCGCTACTCGCCTCAGCGTGTTGCGCTGAGAGAGAACGTTCCCTGGCAGCCTCTTCCTTTTCCCCAAATTGTTTACCCCCTCCCCGACTCCCCAGCCAGCAATTGTGGTGGATAACAGAGAGCTGATTTCCTGAAATCCCGGGGGTGCCGAGTTGCTTGCTTAAAATACAAAAGAAGGCCCTGACTTCCTTCTCCCTTTGTTCCATATACATACTTTTCAATAAAACCCTGTGCAAGCTCACTCAAAAAGCAGCATGCAGCATGGGTAGGCTCAGGCTGTGCAAGTAATTCCACAGAGGCACATGCAGCAAAAATAAAGGGATGAGAGAGGTGCCAGAGTGTGCATAAGCTGTTAAGATATGCTGTATACCTCATGTCTGGACCACCACCTCAGTTCATTGGCTTTTAGGGGGCCAAGCTGTCCATCCTACAGGAAATGGAGGCAGCCATCACAGGCTCTACTAACATTCCCCTAAAACCAAACTGTGCATGTTCAGAGGTACCATGCACAATGACTTTTGGGTGGTGGGAGGTACCCCTGGCTGTTCTTGCCACTGTCACGTGTCACCCCTTCACTGAAATTCTAGGGCTGCAATCCTATTAATGCTTACTTGGGAGTAAGTTTCCTCAAAAGACTTTCAAATAAATGTGCTTTAGGACTGCACTGCAGAACCCTTTGACCAGGTTCAGGTTTGTGCAGTGCATATTACCCCGTGCTGCAGAGATTTAAAATCACAAGTATAAATGTGAGAAGGCTGATTGAGAACCACCTCAAGAGGACACGGAGAGCGCAACTGCAGACTGGCCCAAAGAAAAGAACCGTGAAGTCAAAACCGTCTTCTGACGGCCTACACGAATATTATGTTTTTTGTGCACTGCCACAAATGCAATGCTTGAATGAGACAAGTGTGGATTTAGAAACAGGAGTATCACACAGGGACACTCAGCACAAAGCTAGCATGGGCTGGAGTGTATGCTTTTGTTTGGGAACTGCAAAGCAACAGTTCCCTCCCCCCCCCTTAGCTCCCCCCCTCACCTTTCCTGAGAGGCTGCTTGCGGTTGAAGGTCTGTGGGACAACCAGGAACTGGCTCTCACCCAGGGGCTCCCAGAACTGGAGGAGTCGGATGGTCCACACACCTGGGCGAAGAGGCCGGTTGAGGGGAGGCTTGTACTGCGTGAATTCTGCCTCTGCATCCACTGCAATGTCGTAGGAGGTGGCAATGACATAGGTGGGGTCAATCCAAACGACGGTGGCTGTGAGGTTGGGGCCCCGGGCCCATTTCTGCATGGCCACCGGCTCATCAAAAGGTCCAATCAAGCCACCAAAATTGCGGAAGATCCTCTCTTTTGGGTCCCACTCGGTACCTACCTGCGGGAGGGAAGGAGAGGAACACTCAGAATGGGAAACACCACATACACACTATGGGATAATTAATAAACTCGTTTTTCATCATGCTATGGTAGACTCTACAACAGCCAGATATAACACTTAGAACCTGCCCAAAAGCGAGGGCTTGGGCCAACAATGGTTGTACAGTAGACGTTCAGGTTGTGAACGTGATCCATGCAGGATGCACTTTTGCAACCCGCAGCATTCACAACCCGCAGCGGCGCAACTGCACACGCACGGGTTGCGATTCGGTGCTTCTGTGCATGCACAAAGTGTGATTTAGCGCCTCTGCACATGCGTGTCCGCCGAAACCCGGAAGTAACCCATTCCAGTACTTCTGGGTTTCGGAGGGTCCGTAACCTGAAAAAACGCAACCTGAAGCACCTTGTAACCCAAGGTATGACTGTACTAAGAAGTTTACAACAGACCAAAAGACACTGGAATATTTTCCAGAAATGGGCAACCAAAACAATCAAAGGGGTGCAAGAACTTCCCTATGAGGAAAGCTTACAATATTTGTATCTTTTGTTGTTGCTGTTGTTCTGAGAAGAGGGTGTGTGTGTGTGTGTGTGTGTGTGTGTGTGTGTGTAACATTAATTTTTTCAAAGCATTTTCTGTGTGCCGCTTTTATCCATCTGCACAACTGCAGCAGAAAGACACTCACAGAAGAAATTAGTGTGACTGACTGTTGCTTCCTGTGAGGAAGGAAGATGAGGGAGGGACCCAGAGGACGAGAGGGGCAGCCCATCTTATTATCACCTCTTGTGCTGATTTGATTAAGCTGCCTTTCCTATCTATGACTTTTTAGAAGTCTGACTGTTGCAGTTGAACCTCTGTATATATTAAAGGTGTATAAAATTATACAGGGTATAGAGAAAGCAGACAGAGTAAAGTTTTTCCTTTCTCTCTTATAATACTAGAACTCAAGGGCATCCAATGGAAGTTGACTGTTGGTAAATTACTGGACGAGGCTGCAACCTTTTGAAGAAAGGACTTCCCCTATAATGAACGACCTGAAGCTGCTGCAAACCCTGAGGCTACAGTGCACTCTGGCGCTTACTCAGCAGAATCAACCCACCCATGGTCTCGGCCTACCCTTCTTTTTTAAGACTGGAATGTTCCCGAGACAGAAACTAACTTCTTTTTTGTATCTCCCCATCTTCAAGTTGACAGTTTTGAGCCAGGAAGGACCACCAACAGGAAGCAGGAAGCCTACCTCAAGGTTCTGCAGACGGTTGGCCTGCCTGCTGCGGCCTGCTAGCTTGAGAGTCCCTCGGGGCATCACCCACATTTCCAGAGACTCCACCTGCTGCGACACAGGGTTTTGTACTTCCTGAGTCACCAAGTAGCCCTGGAAATGGTCATCGTAGAAGTACAGGTGCACACTGGACGGGAAGCCCTGTGGCTCAAACCTAGAGAGAGGAAGCAAAGAAGAGCAAGCTAACATTTGCATTTCGAGGTAAAGTGGCAAACCTCCAAGTCTGCAGGCCTAATTTGGACAACACTGCTTCCCCATTTGGTACACACTTCCTGATTTGTAGTTCTGTTTCTTAACCCGTCTGCTCCCCTGGCTCTCAAAACAGCCATAGTAACTACTCAGAGTCAGAAGACACAGACACTAGTCCTACACCTTTTAATCCAGGAGAACTATCAGACTGATCCTGTTTTCCTGCAGGCCATCAGCTGATGAGACCTTACCTGTCCCCTTGTGCCTCTCACTTCCCTGGACACCCACTGTATTGATGATCTGTCTAACTCATAAACATATGATCTGTCTAACTCAGTACTGTCTATTTTCATTGCCCTTCTCCAGTCATACTTGTCATGGAATTCTACTCAATACTGATCCAGAGTAGATTCCAATGTATAGTTAGCAGAGTAAAACTTAAAACACGTTGCAGGATTCCCAAAAAAGTAGACCAGAGGCAATTATATTTCATCCAGCAGAGCTTTACTGCTTCTGAAGGCAAATGAGCATAATAGTCATAAATCCAATACATTCAGGATTGGCACTGTCCATAAGAAATTCAGTTGCTGCAAACTTACAGAAACTTATAATAAGTCTAAACCTTAACACTAAGCATACACAACACCACACCAGAAGGGAAAGAGATAGAAAGAGAAGGGTGGAACTCAGGCTCCTTCTGGCCTCTTTTTATAGTCAGCATGACCTTGGCAGAAGAGATAACAGAACCAGTTTAAGCCAGCTGCACTCAGCTTCTCTGAAGGTATAACCCAAACTCCAGGAACCTTCTGCTTGCTTCTTTCACACAGAGAAGCTTCCAGAACCCTCCTGAATTAAGAATAGGAAATATCTCTGCACATCAGATCAATACTTTCTGTAAATGCAAACTGACAATACTACCCTGAGGACCTTTTGAAAGGAGATACCAGGGCTTGAACCTTCGGGTTTCCTGCTTGCTCCTGCTATCTAGTCCAGCAACCTGTTCTTACAGTGGCTCTAGCCACTGTAGGCACGCTCACCACTTGCAATTCCCAACAACTGGCCTTCAGAGACATACTGCCGTTGATGTTTGGCCCACCTCCAAAGGCGCAGAGTGCCACATGCTGCTGTGGGAGCAGAGAGTCAAGCCAAGAAGAAGGTGGCCCAGGAATCTGCAGACAAAAGCTCTCCTAACTGGCCACAGAATGTAAGTCCCTACTATTATTATTATTATCCTCAGTCAATTGACCCAAATTACCTGCAAAGCTTCTCCTCTTTCTGTGCCTGCGCAGATGTCACTTTCCGCAGCCCCAGCCTGGAGAAGGATGTGTACACAGTCAGGGTGACGTCGCTGAGCCCACTCAGCCCATCCACACGGTCATAGACACTCTCCCAATAGGCCTTGAGGGCTGGTGTGTTAGGTGGGTAGTTACCGTAGAGATGCGAGTCCAAGATCTCCAGCACCTCCTGGTTGATCGTGGATTCGAACTTCCTGGCAAAGAAGGTGGGTCTGGAGATTTGCTGAAAAGACACACAGACATTGTGAGGAGGAGGGTGTGTGTTTTACAACATGATTCAGGCTCAAATCTGCAATGTGCAGATGCTAGAAATAAGACTACGAGGAGAGGACAATGGGGGGGGGGAGAAGCGGAGGAAATCTAACCAAATAAATCTCCTTTACTTGACCCTCACACAAAGATTCCATGTGAAAGGTGGCGGTGAATACAAAATCCATACCCCTGTACCCTATCGCTGATACAATTTGGGTTTCTAGGAACCCTGCCAGGTTGCAGAATTCTGTCTTCTTTTTTTTTGAAGAGTGGGTGATTGGGCAAAATGTTTAAGAAGCCCTTTTAAAGAGGTGGTGGGGAGTCAGTCTTCAATGTGCTGCTGTTGCTGCATAACCCAAGACTGCATCTGGATCTGAGCCTTCAGAGATTTAGGTCAGTAGGTACACCCACGAGGTCCTAACTCCTGCTTGAACCTGTTAACCGCAAAGACCGCAAGTTCCAGGGTCCTACCAGGAAGCAGTCTTTGTAAAACAGCTATAGAAACTGACTTCAATTAACATTTTCAGCCAGGAGGCACAACCCCGAAGTCATTGTTAACCCCACGACCTCACCTTTCACTTTGCTTATTCAGGTCGCTGCTGCACCAGTTCGGCTCGTAGGCTCTGAACAGGCCCATCAGAAGGGAGCCAAACTTGCAGGGTCAGTTTTTGAGACACTCAACAGGAGCATCGTGTTACGGTAAGGTCACCAGAGATTAATTCTGCCTCTGATGTTGGATGCTGGTCAAGGCCTCTGAACTTGTGTAATCCACTCTCACATTTAAATTCTGTGCCACCCCCTTCTCCTTGTGCCCCTGCACTAGCTTCCTCTCATACTTCATGCCAATTACAAGGTTCAAGTCCTCAGCATGAAAGCTCTCCACCTGCCCGCACATGCCCTTCATTCCCCTCAAGCTCACTTTCTGTCACTCTCAATGTTTCCTTCCCCACCCCCACCTCTCTTTAAATAACCATCTACCATGCCGCTCCCTGTGCTTGCAGCAACCCTCCACAATTTAGCCCCTCTCCTTTTTCGCTTTTAAAAAACCAAACCACCCAAAGTTTCACCTTCCCATCTCAATTAGATGCTCTCTTCACCATGCACTGTCAGTCTTGGCTCCAGAGATTGCATTCCAATGGTAGGCAGGGCCAGAGGCAAAAAGGGGTGCTAGAAAGGGGCTCGCATGCAGCATTCGAAATTATTGGTCACTTCTGACCAAGTGAAGATGCCCAGGTGCCAGGATAATGCCCGAGGTCTCCATCATCTGGAGGTGAATATCTTAGGTTCCTTGGATCTTGGATTGTTTTCACACACTAGCAACAGATCCTGCAGAATTTTGTCCATTATATTTTATCTGCACAGTCAGAACGAATTTTAGGAACCAAAAAGTCATATTGAAAAATATGACTTTCCAGCCGCCTGGGCCCCCCAAATGGCAACTCTGCACTCTGTTTTGGTGACTGTAACCTTGGTTAAAGGAGCCATTTGGCACCTAGCTTATATATCTGCGTTTCTAACACCGTTCGCAGGCCAACTGGAGGGGTGTGGTCGGCCAAGTTAGGACCGCAGTGCTGCTACAAGCACTCTAGATGAGAGCTGTGTCCTCTCTACAGCACCCGATACAACAGTGGCAGTAAGCAGCACCACTTTAGAAGTACTAATTCAGAGCAACCAGTACAATGAAGCCCATGGATGGGAGAGAAGCTGAGTTACTTTGATTACTACTGAAGAGGAATAAAAGGTAAAGGTAAAGGGATCCCTGACCATTAGGTCCAGTCGTGGCCGACTCTGGGGTTGCGGCGCTCATCTCGCTTTATTGGCCAAGGGAGCCGGCGTACAGCTTCCAGGTCATGTGGCCAGCATGACTAAGCTGCTTCTGGCGAACCAGAGCAGCGCACGGAAACGCAGTTTACCTTCCCGCCAGAGCAGTACCTATTTATCTACTTGCACTTTTGATATGCTTTCGAACTGCTAGGTTGGCAGGAGCAGGGACCAAGCAACGGGCGCTCACCCTGTCGCGGGGATTCAAACCGCCAACCTTCTTGATCAGCAAGTCCTAGGCTCTGTGGTTTAACCCACAGCACCACCCGCATCCCAGAAGAGGAATAGGGGAGACAAATCAACTCTTGAGAGCAGGAGTGAAACCTAATTGCAGGAGAAAGAGAGGGAGGGAGGGAGGGAGAAAAGGGGGAACGCTTGGGGCACCTGTAGCCGCAGGAAGTCCTGTGGCTTGAAGTCATTCGGGGAGCAGCCGCACCAGTCCACTATGTGTTTATACTGGCATTTGCAGCCCAGCTTGCGGTTCCAGTTTGTCACCCGGAGGTTGTTGTCTACAAGGGTCTCACAGGCGTGGCTGTTCTCCAGGACAGTGTGGAAGAAGGACTGTAAACAGAGAGAGAGAGAAGAGGGAAGGAAGGAGGAAGAAGAACCACAGTGAGCAACATGGCAACCCCCCTCAACACCAAACTAACTGGGGAGGAACACGATTGGAGATGCCAGCCAACCCACCTCCGCTGGGAGAAGCGTGTAGGTGTAGAACTGCCGTAGCTGGGAGACCAGCCGGTCACTGGTATAGACCACGTATTCCACAAAGCTTCGAGTGAGGGCGAACCAATCCGAGCCGCCGTCCACCACGATGCCCTCTGGGATCTGCCGTTCGCCCAGCCGCCACATGTGAGAGTCGCATTCGTGGAAAAGTCTGTCTAGGCCCTGCTTCTTGATGAACCTGTGCAGGGATGAATGCCTCAGATTCACTAGAAAGCAACGTGGAGTTTTCTGCATTAAGATCAGAGCAAGAAGGGTTCTGTAGAATGCTATACTCTTAACTCCGGGTTCCACAGCCAGGAAACTCCAAACATTCTGCATAATTACATTTGCTTTGCTTAATTCATCACTAGCAGCGCTTTTCATCAAGTAACAGCCTCTTTGGTTTTCTGGAGAGACATCAGCCTGGCTCTGGTCATCTACTATATCAGAGGTTTTCAACCACGGCTCCCTTGACCAACTACATACTTTCTTTGGCACCCCTGTGGGGCTCAGGAGCCCAATTATGTCGCCCCTTGCCTGCAGAACCAGCAGCCCTTCACCCTTTTTCGAACACCCTCCCTTGTGGAGTGTTCTTCTCTTCTCCCCTCTCCTTGGGAGTCCTCTAGGCAGCAGCCCCTGGTCTCTGAGCTTCTCCCCCTCCCTGCCCCAAAGAGAGGTGCCTCCTCACACTGCCCCACAGCAGTCTGGGAAGCACCCCATGGCCAGCCCCAGAGGCACCATTTGTTTGCAGAGCTTGTCACCAGGGCTGCAGCAACAAACAGCTAGGCAAGTCTTTGGGAGGCAGAGACGTGAGATGGCATCAGAGAAGGGAGGGAAGGAGAGAGGGACAGAAGCCAGTGTTGCTTGTGGCACCCCTGACTACCATTTCAAGGCACCCCAGGGTGCCATGGCACATTGGTTGAAAACCACTGTACTAGATCATTGGTGGGGAACTTCCTTCCTGGGACTACAACTCCAGTCTCCCTTGACCTTTGCTCAAGCTCTGGCCTACCTCTTAGTGCAAACAGAAGCCATTGAGCCTGAGCTTCCACCCACCATGAACCACCATTGGCAGGATTGGCAGCAAGGGCAGCAGATATGCCCGATGCTTATATTTTATTCCATTCTCAGTTTTGCTGTTTTTAATGCGCATTTTAATATTTGACTTCTTTTAGTAAAGCTTTCTTTGGAAATGTTTAAGATTTTGTTGTTTACTTTGCTGCATTAAATGCACATTCTGTAGCTGACCTTCTTTGCCATGTTTTATTCTGAAATCTTTTAATATTTTGAAATCTTTTACGAGACTAATTTAGTTTCCTGTTAAAATACATTACTTGGAATGTATACTTTATACAGTCATACCTTGGTTTTCGAACAGCTTAGTTCTTGAATGTTTTGGATCCTGAATGCCGCAAACCCGGAAGTGCGTGTTCCGGTTTGCGAACTATTTTTGGAAGCCGAACGTCCAACGGGGCTTCTAATTGGCTGCAGGAGCTTCATGCAGCCAATCTGAAAACACGCTTTGGTTTCCGAACGTTGTGGAAGTCGAACAGACTTCCGGGATGGATTCTGTTCAACTTCCGAGGAATGACTGTATTTGACTTTCTTCAGCAATGTTTTCTTCTGGATTGTTTTATTTGCTGTTTTAATGTGTTGCAAGCCGTTTTGAGGCTTTTTCTTTAAAAATATACAGCGGTATAGAAATTAAACGAATAACAACAACAACAATAATAATGCTGGCTGGGGCTAGTGGGAGCTAGAGGTCAACAGCTGGAAAGTTGCAGAACAGTCACTCCTGTTCAGGAAAGAGGCTTCCACAGTTACCATGATTCTGCCAACACTTTCCCTTCAAGGTATAGGAGGAGCCTCTTAGGCAGCAGTCAGGCAGCAAATGAAACTGGCAGCAGAGTTGCCAAAAGAAAACACACAAAGATAAACTGAGTAGAAGACTATGAGGAGTTTTCAGATTATTCACTTACACCAGAAACATCTTATCTACAACCTTTGCACCGCAATGGATTTCCGTTGTTTTGGGTTGCGGCTAGAGTTGTGATGGGAGCAGTGGGAGGACAGCAATCGGGAACATATTGAACACACAGTTTTCGTTCCAGCAGAAGGCCCAATAAAGATTCCTTTAACTTTTCCAAACCTTTGGGCAAACCCTCATTCTCACCACCACCTCTACCCCACTCACGGTTCATTTTTAACCTCCTCCCCATGCTGTCCTCAATCGAGGGAATTACCTGGCATTATCTCGGCCATGAGACTTCAGGAAATTCTTGTCTCGGTGTTTCGACAGGAACGTCACCAGCTCCTCGTTGGTCCTGCAGGTGGCAGCAATTCAAAGGAAGAATTAAAACAACCAAAGCAGGGGTTCAGTGGCAAGACTAGAGGGTTTTTCAGATAAGTCAATTACAGTACGATGAAGTGGGGAGGGGAAAGTGCTGCCCCAACCTATCTGCATCTGTCTGAAGAGAGCCTGCACACAACAGTATATGTCCGGCTTCTTCCCACATTATCGAAATCCCTGTTTCACCAAGTTCCCCTCATGGCAAAAGCCCTGCACTCATCCCACCCGCCTTGGGTTCCCTTTCAACTCTATCACTCTATGATGTATATGAATTTTCAAAAAGAGAACAGCAGGACAGGAAATACGACGCAGCTTCTGCAAGAAGAGAGAATGCAGCGCTTATGTTTTGGTAATGAAGCCATCCAGTGTCTTTTGGAAAGCCTTTGTCTAGTAATATGAATCTGCCTGGGCAAAAGAGGAAAGAACTAACTGGTGAAGCCCACACACTTCAGTGGTGCAATGTTTAAGAGTAAAGGATCAGGGCAGTTTGAGACTTGTCAGGCTCTTTGTTAATGGATAAAAAAGTGGCAGCTTTTAAGCTCTCAAGGTATTCTTTGAAGAGCAGAAACTCCATTGCGGCCCAATGCAAAAGTAAAAAACCGAGTTATTATTTGTGGTCAGCTACTGTCTAAATCAAGTATAGGGGAAATAACATTCAGAATTGTTAAAAGAACTAATGGACTGTCTCTCCTCCATCATAAAAAGAGTCGCAAAGGGGAGCACTTTCCCCTAAGTTTGTTGCAGAAGTTAATCATGAAAAGTTTGCAAGGGCTGCTGCCTCGAACCCAAGAGACCCAGATGTGCCAAGTAACAAACACTTTGTATAAAAATGACAGCAGGGGTGCTACACCAATTTTTCCCCCCGCTCTTAAAACATCTGGTACAAACTGTTTCCAGACAGGCTAGTCGCTGCAGCTGAAGGACCCTGGACCAGAAGGTCTCAGGTTCAATCCTTAGAATCTCCAGGCAAGGCAGGTAGAGATCCCACCTATAATCCTGGGGAGCCGTTGCCAGTAGATGTAGAGAATACTGAACTAAATGGACCAATAGTCAGTACAGTGGTACCTCTACTTACGTTCACCTCCGGTTACGGATCCTTCGGCATACGTATGCGGCAAACCCGGAAGTATTTGTCTGGGTTTCGCCGTGCACACATGCACAGAAGTGCTCTACGAACCGTGCGCATGTGCAGAAGCGCTAAACCGCACCGTGCAAATGCACAGAAGTGGCACCTCCAGATATGCACACTTCAAGATCCGACCGGAGCTCTGGAATGGATCCCGCCTGCAACCGGAGGTACCACTGCACAAAACAGCTCCCTATATTCCTGGCCCTGAATAGTATGGCAGTTCCACTGTTCTCAGTGTCTCATTTAAAGTCAACAGTTGTTTTGCACAAACGCAACAATTCACGCCTCCAACACTCAGAGAAGTGATTTTGTTTCAGAAACCTGCAGAAGCAGCCAAGATCTGAAAATCTGGGTTAATTGCCCTGCATCCTAGCCAAACCCTACTCTATTCCCATTACTGGGTCTCCTTCACTCAGTCTCCCTAATTTATTAAAAGGGTGTTTGCCTTGTCTTGCCTCCCTCAAGATGTGGCATCCTGCTTGCCTTCTTCCCCATTTTCCAACATGCAAACTCTCTCCCACCAACTGCTCAGGCGAGGCTATAGAAGGTGAGGAGCCTCCAACTCTAAGCCATGGTGTTTGAGTAGTCAAAGCCTCAGCTGACCTTGCAGGTAATTCCCTGTTCTGCTTCCTCCCACGCCCGCTCTCCCCACAACGAACCTGGTAGGGTAGTCTGTGGCACTCAAGTTGATGAAGTAGTCCCAGGCCCAGTCCGCCATCTCCAGCAAGTCTTTCATGCTGCGCAGGTACATCTTCAGCAAGCTGGCGCCACCCCAGATAGTGACCATGCGCCAAGGGGTGACCCGGATGTTGGGATAGTGCTGGGCCAACTCCACCACTTCGCGGTGCAGGTAGGTGGAGCGCTGAAAGGGGACAGAACCAAGTTTGAGTCCCAGGGGGAGGAGCATTGCTTCATTTGGTCCATTCCTTCCTTCCTAGAAGGAGCTCTTTGAAAAATGTGTAGTAGTGCACCTTGCTATTCTGGGAGGACCTTGGAAGAAACGTGACAGTGTCTGCTTTCATTTGCAAGATTTCTGCTCCTTTATGATTGCACACACCTCTAACATTTCCCTTTGTTTGTGCCAGGGGACCTAAGGCAAGGGATCTTGCAATGGACTATCTATCTATCTATCTACACACACACACACACACACACACACACACACACACACACACACACATAAATTTAAATTTTCTGTTTTACAATTTAGAATACTCATTTAAACATCCTTAAAATATCAATGACTTCCCTTCTTCTCTTTCCATGGTTCATTTTGCATATCATAAGTCCCTGCATATTTTACATAAACCAAAACATTCAGTATTCCATTATTACATCCATCAAAACTTATTTACACTGTTGAATTTATCTTAATGCTGCCAACGTTTTCAAGTGTACACAATCTCCCCCCATACATTCAATGAACCATTTTTCAATCTTCTCTAAACGTATGTTCTTCTTGTTCTCTTATTCTATATGTTAAGTCTGCAAGCTGCACATATTCCATCAGCTTAAGTTGCCATTCTTCTTTAGTTGGGACCTCACTCCTTTTCCATTTTGGGGCTAACAAAACACAGGCCGCATTAGTTGCATACATAAATTTTTTTGGCAACACGCTTCAATGAAGGCAGGAGTGACACGTCTCCCTATCAGTAAAGCCAGCAGAGATAAGACAAGGGAGAGAATCTTTCACAGTGCCCAGAGAGAACTCAGGGGAAGGGGTGGCAGTCTCTGGGCTGTACAGCAGGGAGTGTTGTGCAGAGGGCAAGACACAATTTCTCCAGGCGACCTAGCAAGGAGATCTGTGGACTCTTGGTTTGTGCCATTCCTCCCGCCTCCCTCTCTCCTCTTAGTGCCAAGCTGTATTAGCACAGGCCGGGAGGCCACCTGCTTTACCTTGTCCACATGGATGTAGAAGAAATGTTGCTGGTGATACACAGCCTTGATGAAGCGCTTCAGCTGACGGATGGCTCGCCCGTGAACGACCAGCATGTAGGCAATCCGAACTGGCTTGCTCACAGAGGCGTGGAGCATTCGGCTTTCATCCCACTGGATAATGGGGCTGACTTTCCCTGCAGAGATCAGAAGGGATTGCAGATGGACTCAAGGTTATCTGAGCAGGAAGGGGGAGTGAAGAGGAGCTAGTGCACAAGCTCCTGAGGCCAAATGACCTTGAGGTCAGAAGAAAAGCTGCATTCCTACCCTGATCTCAGAAATACAGGGTGGAAGAATAACCTAAAGCAGCACATTTATACTGTCATCCAACTTGCAGCTGCAACATATCAGAAATAAATGTGCAACCCAGCACTGAGGAAGGCAAAAAAAAAAAAAGGGCACAACCATCTTTTTCTGTGTGCAAATCAGACCTAAGTCTGGGTAAAAACCAGCCAGGGATCGAACCTGGGACCTTCAGAATGCAAAGCAGATGCTCCACTCCTGAGCTAGTACAGCCCTTCCCAAATTACCGTATTTTTCGCTCTATAACATGCACCTGACCATAACACGCACATCGTTTTTAGAGGAGGAAAACAAGGGAAAAAACATTCTGAATGAAACAGTGGATGTATCATTTTTGTGCTTCATGCTGGGGCCACAGACATGTGATCTGATGAAGAATTTGGGGTGACCCAATGCAAAGATCCTGAGGATCCATGTAGACCCATGCTTTGTAACCACGTTTTTGCACCATTGCAGCCCCAGGCAACAGTGGGTGCGTGATTTTTGGGGGGCAGGCTGTAGCCATGGACATGCTATGTGATCTGATGGTGAATTTGGGGTGACCGAATGCAAAGATCCTGAGGATCCATGTAGATCCATGCTTTTTAACCACGTTTTTGCACCATTGCAGCCCCAGGCAACAGTGGGTGCGTGATTTTTGGGGGGCAGGCTGTAGCCATGGACATGCTATGTGATCTGATGGTGAATTTGGGGTGACCGAATGCAAAGATCCTGAGGATCCATGTAGATCCATGCTTTTTAACCACATTTTAAGTGGGGAGGGAAGGAAAAACACAGAACGGACAAGGAGCACGAGAGGGGTGTGCAGAGAAGCAGCTGGCTAAGAATGCAGGAGAGGGGTATAACGGGAGGGAGGAAAGGAAGGCAAAAGTTTTCCCTCACCTACCCACCCAAGCCAGCCAGCTCTCTCTCTCTCTCTCTCTCTCCCTCCCTCCCTCCTGCATATTTTCAGCAGCACGGAGCACAGAGACGACACTCTGCTTTCCCCTCTGTTTGCCTGGAGGGGAGGGGCTTTCCCTGCTCTTTGTTCCGTCTGAGCAAACACAGCAAGGAAACAGAGATGGGTTGGCAGTAAGACCCTGAGGCAGTATGCAGGAAAGCAGCCGCTTCCTCTTTTCAGGTTTCCCTTCTCCAAGACGCGCGATTTGATTTTTGCCTGATTTTTTTTGCCTCCCCTCGCGCCATTTGGCTCCAGGGACCACTCATTCACTCAATAACACGCACAGACATTTCCCCTTCCTTTTTAGGAGAAAAAATCTGCGTGTCATAGAAGGAAAAATACGGTACATGGCCCATGCCCCATTTAATTAAGGGGATTGTCAACTTCTCTCTTTGGCCATAGTGCAGTGGCAAGACAGCTGATTTGCACACAGGAGGCCTCAAGTTGTCTCCAGCTAAAAAGGATTCCAAGCATCTAGGTTGGGAAAGACCTGTGGTTTGTTCCGTTGCTAGTCAAAGTGTACAGACCCATGCTCTCACTCAGTGGGAGGCTGCTTCCATCGTATCTATGGGGCAATGGTCTGCTCAGCGACTGCGTTGGTGCCTGCAGAGGGTAAATGTCTCTACCCTGAGACAAGAGAACCACATAGCACCGAAGAAGCATCCTCTCTGCAAAGCGGAAACTGTGCTGCAAAGGTGAATTCAGGTCTCACCTGAAAGCTGGCACTGCCGGGGTACGGAGCGCGGCATAAGGTTCCCGGCTTGGTGCAGGCACACCACGTTGGCTATCTCCTGCTGGCACTGTTTGCTGCTGGCTCTGGCTAACGCAGACAAGGCGTCCTTGCCGGCGATCTCACACTTGGGAGTGAAGTTGTTCTCTGTGGGCTGGGGTGCCCCTTCCACGCTGCCCGTGTCCCCGTGCTGGAAGACGGCTAGCTGGGCATCCCCTCTGAGCTCCGTCAGGTTCCTTTGGCTTGAGGAGTCCAAGTAGACGGGGAACCGGCGCCCGGGCTTGTGCTTCCCCGTAACCGCTCTCACCACTTTGGCCACTAGGACTCCGGGGTTGTCCGGATGGCTCTTCCATCGCCCATGCTTCCGGCTCAAGCTGCCCCTGCGGCCTGCCGAGCTGTCCAAATCCTTGGACCCTTCCCCGTTCTGAAGCAGCTGGGCCTTCTTCTGCCGTCCCTTCTCCCGTTTCAATCACACACACACGCAGAATAAAAATAAAAGAGGAAAAGAAGAATTAACTTCAAGGTTCATCTCCAAGCTACTTTGCAGCATTAAAAATGAAAGTTATCAGCACCCTTGCCATTTTCTAAAGGAGACAAGCTTTTTAATTAATGTACAAGAGTACATACATGCATCAATTCATCTTCCCAGGGAACTCTGGGAATTGTAGCTGTGTAAATATAGGGATGCAGGTGGCGCTGTGGGTTAAACCACAGAGCCTAGGACTTGCTGATCAGAAGGTCGGCAGTTCGAATCCCTGCGACGGGGTGAGCTCCCGTTGCTCAGTCCCAGCTCCTACCAACCTAGCAGTTTGAAAGCATGTCAAAGTGCAAGTAGATAAATAGGTACCGCTCCAGCGGGAAGGTAAACAGTGTTTCTGTGTGCTGCTCTGGCTCGCCAGTCCCGGAAGCTGTACACCGGCTCCCTCAGCCAATAAAGCGAGATGAGCGCCGCAACCCCAGAGTCGGCCACGACTGGACCTAATGGTCAGGGGTTGCTTTACCTTTTTAAGGTGAATTCCCAGTTCCTGGGATTCTTTGGGAGAAGCCATGACTGTTTCAAAGCGGTATAATACTGCTTAAAATGTACAGTGCAGATGCGGGCGATAGTTACACAGACAGTAACAAAGACAGCTGGTGCAGTGTAATTTCAGAGTAGAGCTAGGGAAACCTGGATTCAGATCACCACTCAGCTATGAAGCTAGATGGATTTACCTGTTACTCTTTCCCCCAGCTGAACCTACCTCACAGGATTGCTGCAAGGATAAAAAGACCAGGGATGGGGGGGGGGGCATATACACCACCTTGGTGTCCTTGAAAGAAAGGCGAGGTGTAAGAGCAAAAACAAATAAATAAACAAACAAACGTATTTCTCTATTTATGGCATGTTCATCTATATGTATAGTAAATCAGGTTTGTGTCAAGAGAAACATTAGATTCACAGAATCTTGCAAGAGGCATACATTTACAATTCTAAAGAAAAAAATCTACCTTCTCTGCCACCCTATATATGTTTTACTCCAAAGGAAGACCCACCTTGTTTAATAGGAATAAAAACCATGTAAATGGACATAGGACTGCATAGGAACCTGTGACCCTCCAGATGTTGTTGGTACTACTACAGTGGTGCCTCAGGTTAAGAACTTAATTCGTTCCAGAGGTCCGTTCTTAACCTGAAACGTAACCACTTTAGCTAATGGGGCCTCCCGCTGCCGGAGCACGATTTCTGTTCTCATCCTGAAGCAAAGTTCTTAACCCGAGGTACTATTTCTGGGTTAGTGGAGTCTGTAACCTGAAGCGTATGTAACCCGAAGCGTATGTAACCCGAGGTACCACTGTACTACCACTGCAACTGATCGCTGATCGTGCTGGTTGAGTTGACAGGACTTGGTAGCCCAACTTGGGAGGGCACAAGTCCTCCTTCCCTGCTCTACAGCTTTTCATTGATTGGAATTCTTCACTCCATTCCATTCTGCCTCCCCCAGTTTTCCTCCCCTCCCCAACAAGCACTCAGCATTCTGTGGACACCGAGCATGCTCAGTCCACACTGCCGCCATTTTTTGACCCCATGTGCTCTCTCTCTCTCTCTCTTCCTAAACATTTTCCTACTTCTGCAAACCTTGGGAGTGCCCCAGAGTGTGTATTCCTCTCCTCTTGTTTCTCCTTGGCTCCATAATTCTGGCTACCGTCCTATTGGCACTCAGCAGCTGAGTTCAGACAGAATGATTAAGCTTAGCTGATTTTAGATAACTATTAGCAGGCAAAAACAATCCCCCCCCCTCCAGTCCTCCTTCCCTATGGTTGTTGTTGTTTTAATCTGCTTTCGTTGTGGGTTAAAATACAGGTGCTTATCCACAAAACCACATTAGTCCTTTAAAAAAGAATATATCTATATAAATATAACTGTTTGCTCCCCCACCGTAACAACCATCCATTTCAAGAACATTTCTATTGTTCCTCAATCCATTTTTTTCTCTGGCAAGTATGCATTTCTCCCTTTCCATTATGAGAGCAAGCTTCTTCTTTCTTTAGTTGTGTTTCTTTTCTTTTTTCCAAAACAAGAACAAACTGCGTTCTCTTCCACAACAAGGCAAACTTCTCAGAAGTGAAATGGACTGTACCCAGCAGAACTTGTAGGTGGATCTGCAGAAAGGCACCCTGCTCCATTCGGCGTATGAGACATGAGGCAGCAAATGCATTCAAGACAAGAGGGGCAAAGGTGACTTGCCCTCCCCACAAAGTTCCTCCTCCTCCCATCCACCCCCTTCTGCATTATGTTTGCACAGCTTGCAAAGCACCCAAGCTGGATGAGGCTAGTCAAGGCTGCTTCTTTTGCTTTAAAGAAAGAATGCTCAGTATGCCGTCTTCCTCATGCCTGAACTCAACGGTTTAATTGGCTCACCCACATCCAGCTTCCAGACACATTGAGGCACTGAGAAGCTGTGCTGTTCTCCCCCCAATCCCCACCCAGCTGCCCATGTTGGTTCGCAGGCGCAGGCTTGTAAAAGTAATTTAAGAGACAGCAGAGCTGTCTGACTGGTTTAGCAATACCTTGGTAGATTCTAACATGCCAAGCTGAGCTATCTCTGACAAAAACAAAACAAAACCCCTCCTCACCTGAAGGAGTATGAGCATCCTTTCACACAGGGAGCTTTGACTGAAATTTCCTCCCGCAGACATTTAGTTGTTAGGTGTTTCTCCCAAAAGGATGAGAGAATTTCCATCAGAAAAATCACTAGGATGTTTAGTCAAAACAAAATAAAAAAAATTCCTTCCAGTAGCACCTTAAAGACCAACTAAGTTAGTTCTTGGTATGAGCTTTCGTGTGCATGCACACTTCTTCAGATACTGGTATCTGAAGAAGTGTGCATGCACACGAAAGCTCATACCAAGAACTAACTTAGTTGGTCTTTAGGGTGCTACTGGAAGGAATTTTTTTATTTTGTTTTGACTATGGCAGACCAACACGGCTACCTATCTGTAACTAGGATGTTTAGGGAAGCTTTTGATGTTTGATGCATTACTGTATTTTAACATTTTGTTGGAAGCTGCCCAGAGTGGCTAGGGAAGCCCAGCCAGATGGGTGGGGTATAAATAATAAATTATTATTATTATTATTATTATTAGGAAAGTGAAAGGTCGATTATGACCACGCTCTACGTTCAACCAAGCTGAGCAGCTAGATAGAATAACAGAACTGCCAAGTTGGAAGGATCATCTAGTCCAGAGGTTTTCAACCTTTTTCAGTCAATGGCTCCCTTGGCCAACTAAGTTCTTTCTGCGACACCCCTGTGGGGCTCAGGAACCCAGTTACATCACCCCTTGCTTGCAGAGTTGGCAGCATCTCACTCCTTTTCAAACACCCTCCCTTGTGGAGTGTTTCCTCAACCTCCTCTCCCCTCTCCTTGTGAGTCCTCTGGGCAGCCACTGCTGCCACCCCAGTCTCTGGGCTGCCCCCCTGCCCCCAAAAGAGGTGCCTCCTCACACTGCCCCACAGGGGCCTGGGACTTGTCTGTCCATTCCCAACAGCAAGGGCTGGTGGACTGGCTGGCTGGGCTCCCTCGCCCACTTGCTTGCTTACTCCAAGGCCGCCTCAGCTCCTGGCACCCAGCACCCCCTGACCAGCCCCAGAGGCACCATTTGCCTGCAGACCTTGTAGTCAGGGCTGCTGCAACTAACAGCTGTGCAAGCCTTTGGGAGGCAGAGACGTGACAGGGCATCTGAAGGGGGAGGGAAGGAAAGAGGGACAGAGGCCAGTACTGCCAGCGGCACCCCGACCATCATTCAAGGCACCCGAGGGTGCCAAAGCACATTGATTGGAAACCACTAATCTAGTCCAAACTCCTGCAATTCAGGAATATATAGCTGTCCCATACGGGGCCTGAACCTGAGACCCTGGTGTTATCACCACCAAGCTCAAACCAATTGAGCTATCTCAGTGCACATAGGGGCAGGGAAGCTTTTAATGTTTGACGGATTAGTGTATTGTAATATTTTGTTGGAAGCCACCCAGAGTAGCTGGGAAAACCCAGACAGATGGGTGGAGTATTATTATTATTATTATTATTATTATTATTATTATTATTATTATTATTCTGGAGGACACCACAATAGTTACTATGTCCAACGCTATCAAGAGCAGGAGTGAGGACCTTTGGCACATTGGATGTTGCAGAACTACGACTCTCATCAGCCCCAGTAAGCACAGCCAATGGCCTGGGATGATGGGAGTTGTAATTCAGCAGCTTCCGGAGAGCCACAGGTTCCTCACCCCTGATCTAGAGGACCAGTTTCCCCACTCCTGCCGTAAATAATTAACAACCAGACCAGAGTCATAGCAGACAGCAGTTACCCCAGATGGGCCATCCTTTCTGATGCCCACCATCTCCAGGAAAAGTTCCTCACTTTTTACACAAAGCAGGGGCGGTCATGCTAGCTCCTAAGAAAGAACTCCCAACATTCATTTTGGGGCAGCGCCTTTGTGAGGACCGACCAAAATGTCACCAAAAGTAGTGGCAAAGTCTTCCGTCAGGCAAGATGTTATACAAAGCAGGTGGTCAGGGGACAACAAGAGAGTAGGGAAGGGGGGTGGGAGTTTTGAAGCTCTGCTTTCCAGGTGGCATTTAACTGCTACTGACACACAGAAGTATGAAAGGGGACCTACCAGCCATGAAGATGGTGAATGTTTCTTAAAACAGTCACTTTTCCACACACTTACCCATCTGGAAGGAAGTGCATTATGACTGCAGGGACAATGAGTGTGACAGTCTCTCTCTCACACAATTTGCTATCTCCTAAGAGATGATTAATTTAACATGCCTTTGAAGTGACCTTGCGATCAGTTCTGAATTTATAACTTGGGTTGCAGAATTATCCCCCCAAAACGGGGGGGGGGGGGATTTCCTCATCACAATAAGTCAGTTGAACCTGATTGAAACTAAATAGCTTCTATTAAGTAATCATCCTTGCAGAAACGAAGTATGAGAGAGGGAAAGAGGCTATTTTTTGATGCAGGGGAAGCCTGGCTGTGGGAAATTACCATGGTAGCCAGCGAAACAAGTCAGATGCTCTCCATTACAGTATTGGTCCCCCTCTATTTGTCAATTTTCTTGTATATGGCATAGCAGCATGGCTGCACACGATCCTTTAGGTTAGACTAAGGATGGGGAACCTGTTGCTTGTCAGATGTTGTTGTATGGACTCCCAACTCCCAGCCAGGTGGCCAGTCATCAGGAATGATGGGAGTTGCAGCCCAGAAACATCTGGAGGGCCAAAGGTCCCCATCCCCGTACAGTGGTACCTCAGATTAAGTACTTAATTTGTTCCAGAGGTCCATTCTTAACCTGAAACTGTTCTTAACCTGAAGCACCGCTTTAGCTAATGGGCCTCCTGCTGTTGCTGTGCCTCCAGAGCACGATTTCTTTTCTCATCCGGAAGCAAAGTTCTTAACCCGAGGTACTATTTCTGGGTTAGCGGAGTCTGTAACCTGAAGTGTATGTAACCCGAGGTACCACTGTATTAGAAAGTAAAAACTTCTCTGCCATTTGGGCCAAGTTCCTGTCTCTCTGCATTACCCAGGGCTGGCTGTTTCAGTACTGAGAAAACCACAGATCAGAACAAGCAAGGAGTGATCAAATACCTCTTCCTTTCCCAAACCACTATGACTCATTTCATACTTTTTTTTTTTAAACTCTCCCAAATGCATATCTAAAGAGGTTGCTCATTTTATACATGTTGGTTTCCTTCACCAAATTTCTTCTGCCCATCTGCCACCCCAATGCTCCAGTTTAACTCAAGTGCCCCATGTGTTATTTCCCCATGGTTTCTTACTGCAGAGTGACCCACACGTTGTGCTCTGCTTGGAGGTGTTCCTCGACCATACAAAGACAAAATGCTTAAAGTGAAATCTGGGGGAGGCAATCTCTAGGACTATCATCAAAGGGTCAACTCTGAAGTACTTCAAGCGCTACGTACACAACATTCATGTGTAAAAATCAGAGCGCATTACTTGAACGTGTCAAGTCTCTTTAAAACCAAACATGACTTCTCCAGCAACTGCTTTCGCATGAAATACACCCTCCCCACTCTGAAGCGATGCAAACACTTGCAAAAGCAAGGATGCTAAACTGGAATAAACCCTCAGGCAAGTCAGTTCACATGAACGCAGCTTCAGAAGCAGTGTCATTTTAGATGTGAATCATCAGCAGGACCAGGGAATGAATACAATTATTTCCCATAACCTTAGTTAATGTTACACTGAATAACTGGTTAGGATGGCAGACAGTGTTCTTAAAGACTGCACTTTGGACGTGTGTGGGATGGCTGAATTCATCCCGCTTACCCCTAAATGACTACTTGGAAGTCAAGGTGGTAAGATATTGAGCTGGTTACGCTTCCCTGTTTGTGTAGCACACACTGTAATCCTGTAGCCAAGGGAGGCACAGTGGACCAAGGGTCAGGACTCTTTGGTTGCTACACAACCCTCAATTTCTTGATAACTGCTAACACGGAGAGCTTTATAAGGGAGGGAGTCCTACTGCTAAGGCCCAGCTGGGGTATTTGGTTCCACAGGTGGCCAATCTGTATTGGAGGGCAAGGAAATGGGGCCCCTAAAGGAATCCCCCTCTCAATAACCAGATGGTTGGGGTGGTCTTAAAACTCACAGGTCCTGAAATGCACCCCCAATGGAGTCCAGCCAATGAAAGGCTGGGAGAAAATCAACCAACTTAGGGTGACATGTTTATTGAGAATTCAGCCTGATTTTGAGAGGGGGGGGGAGGAGGGGAGAGATGGAAGGTACCCAAGGGCCATCTAGTCCATCCCCCTGCAATGCAGGAATCTCAGCTAAAGCATCAATGACTGATGGCCATCCAACCTCTGCTTAAAAACCTCCCAGGAAGGAGAGTCCACCACCTCTTGTGATAGTCTTTCCACTGCCGAACAGCTCTTACTGTCAGAAAGTTTTTCTGAATGATTAGTCAGAATCTCCTTTCTTCTACCTTGAAGCCATTGCCTCAAGTCTTACCCTAAAGAGCAGGAGAAAACAAACATGTGACAAGGCATCCCTCTTCCATGTGACAGGCCTTAAGATATTTGAATATGGCTATCCTATCTCCTCTCAGTCTCCTCTTTCCCAGGCTAAACATATCCAGCTCCTTCAAGCACTCCTCATAAGGCTTAGTTTCCAGACCCTTGATCATCTTGGTTGCCCTCCTCTGCACACGTTCCAACTTGTCAACATCCTTCTTAAATTGTGGAGCCCAGAACTGGACACAGTATTCCAAGTGTGGTCTGATCAAGACAAAATTGAGTGGTACTATTCCTTCCCTTGATCTGGACACCATATTTCTGTTGATGCCGCCTAGAATAGCACTAAAGGTAAAGGTAAAGGTACCCCTGCCTGTACGGGCCAGTCTTGACAGACTCTGGGGTTGTGCGCCCATCTCACTTAAGAGGCCAGGGGCCAGCGCTGTCCGGAGACACTTCCGGGTCACGTGGCCAGCGTGACATCGCTGCTCTGGCGAGCCAGAGCTGCACACGGAAACGCCGTTTACCTTCCCGCTGGTAAGCGGTCCCTATTTATCTACTTGCACCTGGAGGTGCTTTCGAACTGCTAGGTTGGCAGGCGCTGGGACCGAGCAGCGGGAGCGCACCCCGCCGCAAGGATTCGAACCGCCGACCTTTCAATCAGCAAGCCCTAGGCGCTGAGGCTTTAACCCACAGCGCCACCTGCGTCCCAGAATAGCACTAGCTTTGCTTTTTTGCTGCTGCATCACACCGTTGACTCATGTTAAGCTTGTGGTCCACCAAGACCCCTAGACCCTTTTCGCACATGCTGCTAGTAAGCCAGGTGTCCCCCATCCTATATTTGTGCAGCTGATTCTTCCTTCCTAAGTGCAGAACATTACATCTGTCCCTATTGAAATTCATTTTCATTTTGACATTGTGTCAAAGCCACACTCCACACTCTCCAGTGGATTTCCATCCTTTACTTATTACAGCAAGTCTGACTTTTGTGGGGACCTCCAAAGCAACTGTAATTCTGGAATCACCCCTAGATGAATGTACTGCAGAAGCAGTAATGTTGGTATATTAAGAAATTATAATAATAGGATGCTGACCAACCTGGACTCAGGGCTTTCACACTAACTAGCTTTTCTGATTTCCACATATGCCTTGCTGGTTAGCAATCAACCCAATCAGTCAACTTCTGCCATGCTTTTTTACCAGCAGTTCTGGTTTTTTGTTTGGAACAGACTAAACACAAGCAAAGTCCTTTTGGAAAAAGAAAAAACCCACAACTTCCCCTGGTTTCCTTTTCAAGCATGCATCCGAGAGAGAGAGAGAGAGAGAGAGAGAGAGAGAGAGAGAGGCCAGAACGGGCAGAGATAACAGCTCATTAGTCACCAGGCAAAGCCATCTGTTCAGGGACTTATAAATCTGTTTTTTCCACTATGAAGGTGAGAGCTGAGGAGGGAGGCTGGCAAACAACTGAAGTTTTGCTCTCTACTCAGATACAAACATCCTGCCAGGGGCAGCCAGGCACCTCCGTGAGGAAGGAAATGCTTGCATCCTTTTGGAAAAGGATGGTGCTTGCCTTCAATCTTCGGAGGAACACATGCTTCAGAAGTCTGCAGCCCAGGATATTTTCTCCCTGCCTGCCTGCCCTCTCTGGAGCAAAGGGGTTTTGTTTACTCGGAGAGCTGAACTCCCAGCAGCACGGAGGCAAGTGTCTCTGCTCCTTTCCAGCACATTGCCCTCCCACAGTCAAGCCCACTGCATCGTACTTCCAAATGAAGACACCCCTAGAGACAAATACGTTTTCCTCACCTTGCACATCCTGGAAGAGAAAGAGAGAGTGACGAGACAAGGAAGGCGAGACAGGCTGCCAGAACACCTGTCTGCTGCTCCCCCCTTCCACAATGTGCACGGCTGAGCATTAAGAACGGGCCTCCTAACTGGTGGCTGTTGCTGGCAGATCCATCTCTCCCAGAAGGAGCTCTTAATCTAGCCTGTGACAGGTGAGAAGGCATCCCTCTTCTCCCTCTCCTTCCTTCAGCTGCCAGTTAATGAACTCAGTGGCTCCTAATTGCTGCACGGTGCCAGAGCAATCCCTTCTGTTCGACCCACGGAGGAAGGAAAATAAATTACTCCCAACTTCTGTTTAACACTTCGGCAGAACTTTTTGGCAAAGTCTCTGTTTGCATGGATTCCCCGCTGCTCGTCGGGACAGGCGCTCTTATATTTCCAGATTCTCGTCCCCATGTTGCTTCATCTCCGCCATTTGCGCTTGCTGGTAAAACCAACGGGAGCTCTCAAAACATCCCATACTTCCAGGAGATATACAAAACAGGCTGTCTTCTGCATCCATGTGGTACTCTGCCACATTGCCTGAGTCGCCGCAAGTCACAGCCCAAATTTTCACAGTTCTTTGAAATTACTTTATTGTGGATTTGACCACTCAACATCAAAATAGGTTTGTTGGTACTCTGTTACCAAACATGCATGTAGGGCTCAATCGGTCAGCTACCTTCTAACAAAGCGGTAACCAATATGGCACCCTTTGGATGTTTGTTTGACTACAGCTCCCATCCAGAGACAGTGGAGAAAGCCAGAGATACTCTTCATGAGTTTTGGGGCAAAAGTGGAACATACCCAAATACAACCAAAACAGCAAGAGATTAAGATCCACTATGATTTTTTTTAAAGAAACAACAACCTGGGATTTAAAAAAGAATGATGCAGCCTGGGGAAGAAAATAAGAGATGCAAGTGGTACCCACAACAGAAGTACATTAGTAGAGACTGGGGATAGGTAAAGGGGGGGTGGAAATAAGCCAGGCTGGTTTTGGAGCAGGGGCTGGGATGATGAACCTACGGCACAGAACAGGCAAGGGACAAGGGTGGTGCTGTGGTCTAAACCACTGAGCCTCTTGGGCTTTCCGATCGGAAGGCCAACGATTCGAATCCACATGATGGGATGAGCTCCCATTGCTCTGTCCCAGCTCCTGCCAACCTAGCAGTTTGAAAGCACATCGGTGCAAGTAGATAAATAGGTACTGCTGCGGCGGGAAGGTAAAAGGCGTTTCCGTGCACTCTTGCTTCTGTCACTTTGTTCTGTTGCACCAGAAGCGGTTTAGTCATGCTGGCCACATGACCCAGAAAGCTGTCTGTGGACAAACACCGGCTCCCTCAGACTGAAGCGAGATGAGCACCGCACCCCATAGTAGCCTTTGACTGGACTTAACTGTTATGGGGTCCTTTACCTTTTTACCTTACAGACCAGGCCCATCAAGCTGCTTTAAGTGGCCTGCAAGCCCCATGACAAAATCGGCAGCACTTCTTCCTCTTATAAAGAGGCCTCTCTTGCCCCTTGTGTGCAACAGCTCCTAGGAGGGTTTTAGCGCTCAGGAAATAGGAATAAGCACTCTGACCTAGTAATGGGAGTACATAAGAAGGAGGAGAGACAAGGTAAGCAGAGGATTTTCCTTCCTATTGCAGGGCTGGGAAAAATCATAGGTAGGTAGCTACTCAAAATTGATGCTGGCCACTAGGAACTGGAAATGTACCACTTTGCTACTGGCATCTAAAACCCTGCCACGCAGCTCTTACAAATTGAAGCTTGGGATCAGAATTTTGCCTCCAAGTGCTGTTGCATGCAACCAAAGTGTTAGATTCCATACTTTCAGCATGACTGTGGTTTTTGGACTTCCTTATTTTGTGACTAACAGACACCAGCACAGTGATTATTCTGGGTCTAATTACATCAATTTTTACCAGCACTCCTATTTTTTGGCATTGTATGAGCCACGTCACGCCATGTATAAAATGCATAGCCCACTACTTATGATAATCACACATGCATGTAACAGGCTACAGCTTCTCAATGCATATATGCTGTAATCACATATGAATGTGCTTTGCACACATAGAAATTGTGAAATGTGTGAAGTGGCCCCCGAGTTCCAGAGGCTAACAGTGTTCTTCTGTGTTTAAAAGTACTTAAAAGTCTGTCACCTGGTGACAGATTGCAGTCTTGGGTCATTTGGACATTTTTGTTTAGCTTTCATCCAAACAATAGACAGGTTTCTATTTATCCCCCAGAGCATGCACAAAAAAACATGCCCAAGCAACAAGAAGAACAACATATTCAGTCCTGACAATAAATAGCTGCATCTACCTTTACTTCACCTCTGCTTTGGAGAGAGACATTTTTATTGTTATGAACTGCTAAGATGAAAGTAAGAAAATGTCACCCTTCTAACACTGACAAAAGATGCTTCCTTTTCAATTCAGCCCATCGTGCTGAAGCCTGGGTTTTTATATAATATAGAGAGAAACATCCTTTAAAGAATTGTTCTTTGAAAAGAGCAGTCTCCGCTTCTTGTCCCAATGTCCATTGCTGCAACATCTAGATCTTTTTCAGTGAAAAACATGGCCCACAGTTAAGACCAGTTGACCCTGCTCAGATTTTGAATTGATTCTTTAGTAGGAATCTTTTGGGTCTCCCCACTCCCCCTACATACTTAGCAGCAACCTATCATCTTGTGATAATGCTTGCTCTGAAATAACCTGAACCTCAAAAAGTTAGGAAGGCAGGCAAAAAGGAAGCAGCGATCAAAGGGGAGCTTTCCAAAAACAGAACCAGAGCCAGAAGCAGCTGCTTTAAGCAGAAGCTAGACAGTCCAGTGGGTAAATTTAACCATCTCTTCTGGGAAGACAAAATAGAGCTGCAGGCTGCAACAGTGCTTCCGCACACCATGAAAAGAAACCCCAGATCAAAGGTCTCAGGAGAGGGACTGATTTTGCGGCATTTAAAATCAGAGCACATCATTGCTACAACTTCATAATAAAGTCAGTGGCACTTTGGAGGAAAAAGGCCAGTGAATTATAAACTCAAACCAGGTGTCATAACTGGGCTTTAAATGCATGTCTGCTCATGAAAGATTGTAGTTGTTGTTTTAGAGTTAATTCAGGCTGTGAATCTATACTCATTTACCAGAGTGGATGGGACGTGCTTCTGTGCAGGCTTGTATAAAAGACTGCACTGCCTATTATGGGGCAATTGGACAGTTAATTTTGCAGAAGCTGTCAATAGGCTATTCAAATATTTTGCTTGTAATTGATTAAAGTTACATGTCAGGGTAGAATTCATTTTATGGCTATTTTACACAAACAGCAGTAAATGAATGCTGACAAGTTGTCATTTGATAAAATCTTCTTGCAAATTTATCACTGGGTTTGTACCACTTCAGAATGCAGCTGGCGGCTGGGGGTGGGGTGGGGATCATGAAGTGACCGAAAGCTCCTCTATGTCAAGAACTCCCCAGCCACGAAAAATGTGGCATGGAGAAAACTTCTTGGCTACCCTTCTGAAGCGGCAGCTCCAAGACAGCTCTACTGTGTGATTCTTCTTGAACACATAAACTGGTCCCAAATTCACACTGCTGCCTATAGGGTCAAGCAAAAGCCACACATCCCCATCTCCTCAATGAAACACTTCAATGGCCATATAGTGTGAGTCTACCTTATTCAACACCTGATCTCTCACTGTAGAAGACCAAGGCTCTACTGCATTTGCAGAATCAGGCAGACATCGTAATGGCAGAGATTCTTGTGGAAAGGATTCCGACATTTATTTATGTCTTGGTACTATGGCTTGTCCAGTTGCGATCAGCCAGGAAGCAGCATGCACATATATGAAAGGATGCTGCACTCAGCTTCGCTAAACTTGTTAATGGGCTCGTGTTCTCACACAATGCATTGGGTGGATGCCCTGTCCTCTGTACAAAAATGCCAATTATATTTCCCCCCTTTTTCGCAGAATTGGAGGCAAACAGCAGGAGACCAGGCAGCCAACTACAGACTATAAATGGACAAGGGTGGAGAGTTTCAGAAGATCTTTGCCTTTCTGTTTTTAGAGAACATATTATTAAGATGCCCATAACATCCGATTTCCCAAACCAGGGAGTGAAAATAGATCTCCCGTTGCATGCACTATGCCAGAAGTGTGTGGTAGAGACAGGAGGGATCTAGTCTATCTAATCCAGACAGACCGCCTCTGCCACAGTAAGCTGTTTCTTACATAAAAGCAGCAAATCTAGCTCAAGATACAAAGCAGATGTTCTGCGCCAGCAGACTTAGGGAGCTGAAAATTCCAGTGGGAAAAGCCTCCCTAAAGATGATCAAGAACGTCAGAAAAAGCACTTCAAACAATGCAAATTTGTATGAGTAACTAAAGGGTTCACTATCTTAGCCTGAAGCAATCCAACTTCTTCAGGTGTTCAAAAGTACCGTATTTACAAGCATTAGACCAGGGGTGAGGAAACTGTGACCATTCTCATTCCCATCATCCCTGACCACTGGCCATGCTGGTTGGGGCTGATGAAAACTGGAATCCTACAACAAATACAAGGCCACTAATTGCCTAGCCCTGCAATAAATGAAAAAGCATAAAATCAGGGTGGAGGAACACGATGCTAAGTCAGACACCACAGGAACCGCAGAATGGTTGAGCTTTGCGGTGTTTCAGTTCCTTCATACGTAACCAAGTGGTCACTTCTATAACATTCAAATTTACTTCTTCAGTAAACTTGAGGAGGAAATGCAGACCTACTCTGGAAACAGTTCAATGTGTGTCCAGATCAGAGGGTAAAAAAAATAAAACCAAGCAGAGAAGTAAGAGGTTGGGTACATTTCAAACCTGATTTGACAGAGAAGGGAAAAAACCAAACCGACTCAAGCTTTGAAAGCATGGTCACGTGCACAAATAGGTGTGTCACACTCTCTTTGTTTTGCTATTGGCCAAAGCCTGGCATCTCCCCATTCCTCCAGGTTTGTACAGACAAGAGAGAACTGATTTCTGCCTCTCCCATTTCCAAAGTAATTATTGGTATGAACTAAGTTGTCCATAGGGACGCGGGTGGCGCTGTGGGTAAAAGCCTCAGCGCCTAGGGCTTGCCGATCAAAAGGTCAGCAGTTCGAATCCCCGCGGCGGGGTGCGCTCCCGCTGCTCGGTCCCAGCGCCTGCCAACCTAGCAGTTCGAAAGCACCCCCGGGTGCAAGTAGATAAATAGGGACCGCTTACTGGCGGGAAGGTAAACGGCGTTTCCGTGTGCGGCTCTGGCTCGCCAGAGCAGCGATGTCACGCTGGCCACGTGACCCGGAAGTGTCTCCGGACAGCGCTGGCCCTCGGCCTCTTGAGTGAGATGGGCGCACAACCCCAGAGTCTGTCAAGACTGGCCCATACGGGCAGGGGTACCTTTACCTTTACCTTTAAGTTGTCCATCCTCACTTCTAAAGGTCAGGATCCTACAACGGCTATGCAGGGGTTGATCTTAAGTAGCTCCATGCAGTGCCTGTTACCATGTGCTGAGCTGCTTTGCATGCAGCAGCTCAGCCCATTCAAACTATGAAGACTGAAAGTTGAAACTGCTTTTATCATCCCATGGTGAAAACAATCAGATTCACATGGTGATTCTCTACTACACACAAACCGCTCACTTAGTGGTAGCATCTGCTTCAATGAGCGATTCAAAGTGACGTAAGCCAATATTGTAAGATACAGCAGCCTGCAAACTTCCCCAGGTATTTCTCATTCCACTATCTCTGTATTCTGCTGTGTTACACCTCCCAAATACAGTAAAGTGGGCACTGCTTAATGGCAAATGGTGGCATAAAGTCTCCCCTGAAAGCCGATGCATGGCCTCTGATAGGAGGCGCTGGACTTGATGGACACTTGGTCTGATCCAGCAGGGCCCTTCCTACATTCTCCCCCCTCCCCCAGCAAAATGTGTCATCTGGCCAATAGATGCCATACTCTAAACTGCAATACAGTGGTACCTCGGGTTAAGTACTTAATTTGTTCCAGAGGCCCGTTCTTAACCTGAAACCGTTCTTAACCTGAAGCACCACTTTAGCTAATGGGGCCTCCCGCTGCCGGCGCACCACTGGAGAACTTTTTCTGTTCGCATCCTGAAGCAAAGTTCTTAACCCGAGGTATTATTTCTGGGTTAGCGGAGTCTGTAACCTGAAGCATATGTAACCTGAAGCGTATGTAACCCGAGGTACCACCATACCAAGTAATACCAAGTAATGAGCACACTAAAGGCATACAGTATATGGCATGTCTCCACAGCAAACACCCCTTACACATGCAGCCACCCCTCATGCCCAAGTATCAGCTTCGATCAACTTCGCAACACGCCTTCCAGAGTTAAGCCGCAACTAACTTGGGGAAGTGAGCGCCGCTGCACCCAGCCCCTAAACTTCGGAGCAAGCGTTCACACAAACTGAGCTGACCCCAAAAAAACCTGATGCATCAACCCACTACCTCCGAGGCACCCTCTCTGCCTAAGAGAGGTTTCAAATCGAAACATTACCTGTACGCAGGCCTTGCCGTCGCACCCCACCCGAGGTACCCAGCGCCACAAACGCGCGCAGCCGTCCCGACCTTGCCGCCACTTGGTAGTAGTTTCACGTAGCCCCCCCATAGCACAACCCGTCCGCGGCGAGGTACCAACCACGGGCCCGGGGCTACTCGCCTTGCTCCCGAAACCAACATTATATATATGTGTGTGTGTGCATATATATCTGTACGTAAATTTTTTTTACATATATATATCTGGGCATACATCTCTCTCTGTGTGCATGCCTTCCGTGTCACCCTGATGTTCCAAAGAGCACCATCACCGCCACCCTTAAATCCCTCGCGCGCCCTCGGGCGGCGGATTGACCCGACCCGCCATCCCCGGAGCAGAAGCCACCCTGGCCGGCTCTGGGCACCGCTCCGCCCTCGGCGCTCCCTGGCCGCCCGACGCCGGTTTCTCCGTGACCCCGGGGGCTCTGCCCAGACCCCTTTGGCTCGCCCTCCGCCGCCGTCGCGGGAGGCAGGCGCCGGCCCCTTGCCCTGCCCTGCCTTGCCTTTACCTCTCCCTGGTCCTCTTCCTCCAGGTTGCTGAAGCTCCACACCACCAGGCCCTGGATAAGCAGGATGGCCAGCGCCGTGGCGATCGCCAGCTTGTAGCGGCGGACCAGCTTCTGCACCCGGACGCTGGCCACCATCTTCATTCCAAGGGAGAGGGAGAGGGAGGGAGGAGGGGGGGAGGAAAGAGACAGAGAGAGGCAGAGAGAAGGGAGGAAGGAAGGAGGGAGGAGGGAGGGAAAGAAAGAAAGAGGGCGGCGGAGTCGAGAGAGCCCTGCAAACCGCGGGAGCGAGCACGCACGGCGTGGTAGGCGCCGAGCACCCGCACCGGCGGCGAGAGAAGCGAGAAGCTGCACAAGCGCCCTGGAGCTTTTTAAGGCGTCGCTGCAGAACTCGGGGGCGGGAAAGAGGGGTGGCTGCTGCGGGGCGCCTGGGGGCGCTCGCCTGTCTTGCAGAGGACGCTGCAAGTGCAGCAGCTTAAGAAAGGATCCTCTCTCTCTCCTCCCACAGTTGCTACGTGTGTGTGTGTTTAAATATTTTTTTTTATTAAAGATTTTCTTGGTTTGGAAAAAAGTACATGCCTTGTCTCTTTTTTCAGGTTGTAGAATCTTTCTTTTCTTTGCCTTTGAAGTGAGAGCCTGTTTTCAACGCTCCTCTTCGCCTCCGTGCACAGCGTTTAGCAAACTAGCCCTTTGCACTTTCGCTTAAAACACAAACACAACATTGAAGAATGCCCACATTCTGGCTGTGCTAAGAGTATTGGGGCGGCGGCGGGGGGGGGGGGGCTGCAGTTCAAACAACATTCAGCGACACGGACGACCCGGATGAGAAATGTGTGGCCCTTTATTTATTAATTTTTATTTATACACTGCTTGGTGTAAAAAACCCCCCCAAACAACGCAAAACACCTCAAAGGGGTTTCCGAGAGATAAAAGGTAGAATGGGGGGGGGGGGGGGAGAGAGAGAGAAACACATACAAAAGATATAATTGCAGATTTAAATTACCTCAGCTTCTTAGAGGTTGTTGGGACTCCCAACTTCCATCAGCTCAGGAAGCATGGCCCATAGGGAGAAGAACAAAGGCAGGTCACAATTCTCCATCCCTGGGATAGGTTGCTGGAAAGCAGTGGAAACAGGCAGACTGAATAAGGGCAGTGATTTTCCAGGGGAATACCAGGAAATAAGACACTGGTTCAGTGTTTTGGTCACTCAACGGGTTTTCAGTTTCATCCAAAGGTTGGGGTTGGTTGGGCCTACTACTGAATGGGCTTCCTGATATATGTACGGGGGTGAGTCTGGTGCAGCTATTTCCATGTGGTATGAAAATGGTGTGCTGCTTATGGAAAGGACCAGGGGGAAATTGATATGTTTCTCCAGCCCAGAGAAATACTGCGGGCAGGAGTGAGCCAGGGTGCCTCTCCAGTTGCCCACTTCCATGTTGCAAAGCTGCAAAGTGTGTTTGTCAACCCTCTTCCAGCAGTTTTATTCCCTGTTGGTTAGATTGAGACACACACAATTTAATAATTTCCACTCTCAAATGCTGTTTGTTGGAAGGTTACCTCCACATCCTACCTTTCTGCTCATTTCCTCCCTATGCATTTTATTCAGGTTATAGTTTGGGGCCACGATCCAGCAGTTAGGTGCACTTTACTTCATTAAGATCTATGGGTTGGTGAAGTCAGAATAGACCCATTAAAATCACTTCATAGAAGTGTTTCTATGTCTACTTCATATTGCGGCCTTCATATAAACAATTACCATTCTACTGTCATCTTGATTCTTTGCTGCCTTGGGGGGCGGCAAGTCCTGATTTGTTACTGAGTCAAGTTCAAGATTTTCCTTTTGTTACATAAAGACTTCTAGGCCTTGGGACGGTTAACTTAACACCAGTACTTCAGTTGTGACTTAAAACCAGGTTCTGATAAAGCAGAGACCACCAATACGTGATGTTGTTGACTTCCCTTCAGCCCCCTTCAGCATTTCCAAACGGTCAGGAGTGATGGAAATGGTTGTCCAATGATTTATGGAGGACACCACATTGGCTGCCCCTGTGATAAAGCTACCAAGTAAAGGCATGATAGGAAAGAAAGGATTTCTAGATTTCTAGGTCTTAAGACTGATCATGGACTGTACTGGCTGGAGCTGATGGGAGATGTTGCCCCACAACACCTGGAGGGCACCATGTTGACTATCCCTGGGCTACAGGATCCCTAAAGCTCTCTTGTTTTATGTCCCTGACACCTCCTCTTTTCTTGTGAACAATTTTACTGCATTTATCCTTGAGGTTATTTAAATAATCCTTGCTGAGGCAGAATTGCCCCATCCTTGATCAAGGAGAATTATATCTGGAAGCCTCTCTGAACCTTTTTATCCCTCACCCATTTTTCTTGAGGATAAATCCAAATGTATACCTGTACCTGAAGCAGGCTAAACTGGATTCCTTCTTGGTCTCTAAGCTGTTGTGATAGCACAATAGTTGCTGAACAGGCCTCATAAGTTTCCTTATGTTTGAGCTGCAGTAAGGAATCCTGATATATGTTGGGCAACTGAAGTTGAGCGAATTCTCAGTGAGGCTGTAAAATTATATCTGGACCGATGGCTTCAGCCAAGGGTTCACATGATTTAAGACTCGCCATACAATATAATGATAATATAGATACCCTGCCACCTCTCTCTGCTTATCAGTGGATTTGGTAGATTCAGTAATGTGTATTATTCCCCTTTAAGATTCATCACACACATGACAGTAATGGGTTTTATTTTATTCTATGTTTAAAAGTATACTCAGCCTTCTATTTTTATTGTACCAGCCATATATGTGTGTGTGTGTATTCTGCATAAAGAAAGCCAGGGAGAAGATAAAGCTAGAAACTTTTCCGCCAACATAGTTTTCTATGAGAAGAGTTGTGGGTTATTTTGTCTGGAGGAACATTCTGTCACGTGAAGCCTTGCTTTGCAGTCTGTACAGACACAGGGTTACAACCTCACTGAAAAATGAAGCCAAGAATCTCAAACATATTTTGATCGTGCTGCAGGTATGGCACAGCGTGGATCATAAAGCGGGAGGCCAGCTCTGAGGAGTGGGTGTTGCTTTTTTTTTTGTAGACTGAAGACCAAGTACCACATCTTGAACTGTACCCGTTCGATCAAACAGTGGATACTGGGAGAGCTCCCTACAAATGACACATTATGAATTGAGAAGTCAAAAATTAATTGATTACACATTATGAATTAATGAACTGTGAATTATGAATTAAGTAAATTATTCAATGTCAGTCACAGTTCACTGAAGTTTTCAGAGGCCATCATTTGGAGCCTTCCAAAGAGCTCTCAAAGGAAATGAATGCTCAGATCTGACCGACAGATTAAAAATGCTGTGTTGGCTTCAGTGTTTTTATGGCAATTCAGGCCATGAGCCTGGGCTTGCTATTGTGTTAGTTCTGTTTGCCAAGGCTCTACAGCTTAACCAAAATCTGCAAATCATAGGCTAGTGCAGAAGATACCCAGGTATGGTAAGACAGTGAGGCATCTACGGCAATGAGCTCCAAATGAACTAAACCAGAGTACAGTGGTACCTCGGTTTATGAACTTAATCCATTCCAGAAGTCCGTTCTTAAACTGAAACCATTCTTAAACCGAGGCACGCTTTCCCTAATGAAGCCTCCTGCTGCCCGTGCCCTTCCACTGTTTGGATTGCGTTCTTAGACTGAGGTAAAGTTCTACTGGACACTACTTCCAGATTTGTGGAGTTTGTAAACCGAATTGTTCATAAAGAGGACTGTTCTTAAACCAAGGTACCACTGTTCAGAAAGCTGGTGTAGCATTGGGGCTAAGGCTGCAGCCCTATACCCATACTTGGGACTAAACACCATTAAGCAGGACTTACTTCTGAGTAGATGCAGTGAGGATTGTAGCCTAAGACACTGGATGACTTAGATATCAGAGATCTACTCTGCATGGAACTCAGTGCAATCCTATGCATTTCTACTCAGATGTAAATTGCACTGAGTTCAGCAGGGATTACTCTCAGGTATATTATGATTGCAGCATAAACTGTTTTAATGCACAGTGCCTCAGTCTCCCATCTGCAATATGGGAATAAAAACACAGAATCTACTTTACAAGCTTACAAAATAATATATGTGAAGTGTTTGAGCACTCTCCAAAGCACGATACAAATGCAAAATGCTGTTATCGTTATCATTTATGTTATTTAAGCCTGCAAGGAAAAGACAGGCTGAACTCTTTGAGCAAAGCATCCTTTGTCTGTTATCTTTAGAAGCCAACTTTTCCACATTCCTTGCAGAGACAGACTTTTGACCATTATTCCTTTGTCAGGTGCTGACCTAGCACCCTGCCCCAGCATCAGATGCACATGAGCAATGGGTGGCTAGGCTATTATTAGATGTAATGTACTAAGAGGGTCAGCAGTCAGGCTGGAGAAGATGGACAGATATGGGGGGGGTGTATTGCATGAAAGAGGAATTGCAGCTAGAGGTGTAAGAAATATTTATGTATACTCCTTAGGAAGCAATTCTTCTTTCATACCACTCTCTTAAAATCTTCTGTCTGTCTTCAGACTAAGTGCTTTATATAATGATGAATCACTGGTTGCAAGTACTTGTGTGAGTACATTGTTTGCCTGAAGCTTTGTGTTAAACAGCCTTTCAGCAACACTGGTTTTGCACAGTGCTGTTTTCATTTTTAATCTCTTCTCCTTGAGTTGGAAGAGGTCTTGTAGGTCATCTATTCCAAGCCCCCTGCTGGAAACCCAGGTCTGGAGCAGCCCCACGAGATAGTACAGTATAGCCCTGCCTTTGCAAAAGGCCTCCTGCAAGGAAGAGCACACGATCACCTATCTCGGTAATTGGGTCCATTGTCAAATTGCCCTTTGCATTATGAGGTTTCCCTTAATGCTCAACCAAAATCTTACCCCCCCTAACTTAAATCCATTAGACCTAGGACCCCTCCAGACAACCAATGTATTGCGCGTTCCTGATGATTTGCGCTTATATGTGCTATCAAGGCGATTCTACTTCCAGTACTATTTGCACCTTCAGAAGCTTTGAGCCTGTCATACAGCAAAAAATCCACTTCTAACACACTGTTGCGTCAAGAGAAAGTTGCAGAGTCTACCCACAGTAAAACACCAGTCTAGAGGGGCCCCTAGTTTTTCCCGTTGGGGCAGCTCTTTGTTCTCTAACATGTAACGTCGCTTCAGGTATTTGAAGAGTGCTATCATATCTCCATTCATGAGGCTGTCAGGACTAACAAGGAGTACCAAACTCCGTGCGACACTGGCAGCACAGCATGGCTCTAATGCTCAGGTCCCTCAGCACCCCATGCTATCAGATTCTGGTAGGCAATATGTCTCCATAGGCAAGTACTGTAACGGTTAGAGATGGTTTGTGAGGATGGAATTAACATCAGCCCACCAGCCTTGGCTGCAGGCCAGCAGGTAAGGCAGGTCTGGAAGACAGTAGGACATGGAACTTCCATATACCTGCTGGCAGGTCAGGTATGAAGACCCTCTCTGAATTCCTATCCTGATCTAGGGTCACAGGATCCACCACCCTTTCCACTGCCTCTCTGACTTTAACCCTAGATTAAAAGTTGTTCTTAGGATTTCTCTGCCCAGCCCCACCATGTAGACACCTACACATCATTTCCAGCTTTTCTTGTGGCTGATCATGCTGCAGAGATGCCAGCTGGCTCTGAGCAGTGTGATATCTCACAGTGTCAAAGCAGAATATGCCACTTTTTCTCCTTCTGGTCAGTGACAAAATTACACATTAGGGCTCTACCACACTCACTCACCATTAATATGACTATGTATACTGCAGGTTGGGACGCAGGTGGCGCTGTGGGTTAAAGCCTCAGCGCCTAGGACTTGCCGATCGAAAGGTCGGCGGTTCGAATCCCTGCGGCGGGGTGCGCTCCTGCTGCTCGGTCCCAGCGCCTGCCAACCTAGCAGTTCGAAAGCACCTCCGGGTGCAAGTAGATAAATAGGGACCGCTTACCAGCGGGAAGGTAAACGGCGTTTCCGTGTACGGCTCTGGCTCGCCAGAGCAGCGATGTCACGCTGGCCACGTGACCCGGAAGTGTCTCTGGACAGCGCTGGCCCCTGGCCTCTTAAGTGAGATGGGCGCACAACCCCAGAGTCTGTCAAGACTGGCCCGTATGGGCAGGGGTACCTTTACCTTTTTACTGCAGGTTAGTTTAAAGGTACTCTTTCAGTTCTGGGCTTAAAAAGCATTTTAACTCAAGTTCCACAATTTGCGCAAACTAGTCACGAAAGGAGGGGCTGTGGCTCAGTGTTAGAGCCGCTGCATTGCATGAAAAATGTTCAATCTCCAGCTTCTCCATGTAGGGATAGGACTGTCCCATCTCTGAAACTCTGGAGGGCCACTGCCAATCAGTGAAGAAGATACTGATCTGGCTAGATTACTGGTCTGACTTGGTCTAAGGCAGCTTCTTACATTAAGCAGAATATCCTCCAGAGGTTTAATGTACAAAAAAATTATATAGGTTTTCAGGTTTGTTTACACCGGGTTTCCATTCTGTTATAATCAGGATTACATAAAGCAACAAGGCCTCTGGCATTGTTCCCTTTGCAGTTTAATGGCCTGTAAACAGCAAAACAGGAGTATATATATAGATTCAAGATACAGTTTTGTTTTCAGAACTCCCTTGTCGGAATTAATATGAACAAATTCCTCCTTGGGTTCACCTGAACGTTCAAGAGCCCCATGCAGTGAATCAAATAAAACTAGGGCCAGGTGCTCAGGGGGAAATGTCTAACAAGGTACCCACTGCTTTAGTGCGTTGCAAGATCGCAATGGTTTTTCTGTTTGTTGCGGACAAAAAATGGCTGCTGCCCAACACTTTTGTGGCATCCCATGAGGCTAGGCAGTGCCGGATTTATGTCTAGGCTAAGTAGGCTGAAGCCTAGGGCCTCTGAATCTAGGGGGCCCCTCGCCAGCCCTCCCGCTCCCCAGCAGGCAGTCTCCCCTCTCCCAAAATTGCAAACCCAAAACTTCATGTGAGGGCAGGACAACTCAGGCCTCTAAATCTAGGGGGCCTCGAGGTACCACTGTGCTGCTATTTATTTTTTAATAACTCACTCCAAGACCCCTCCCTGTATTTTCTGCCACACACTTTATGTTTCAAAAGCAACTTGGGGATTCTGTTCCAGCATAAATAAATCTAATATGACATTGCTGTTTTGAGAACTCCAAATAACAACCTCCAACCAAACCACTGTAGTACATACAAAATGGCTCTGAAAGATTCTGTGTCCCAGTTCCTTAAATCACTTACCGTATACTAGTATCATGGTTCTTGCTGGGATTTCACTGGGATGGCTGGTACATTAATTTTTCATTCACTTATTAGAAATATGTATGCAGTATACCCCCTTTAGCTTCACCAGCTTCTGAAGCAGGAAGTTGTCTCAGGAAAGGACTAGAGCTCCTGAAGACATGAGAAGGCTGGCAGGGCTTTCCCTTCCAATGACACCATCCCAATGGTTTCATGAAGATGTTAAACAAGATGAGGGACAAGATGAAACTCTGTGGAACTCACTAAGCCAAAGGCCATCGTGTCAAACAGTAAGCCGCTATCACCACCTGAAACCTACTCTCCAAGGTGGATTAGAACCACTATAAAACAATGCCTTCAATTCCTATCTCTGCTGGCACAGAGCATGCAGTGGCCAATGGTATTGAAAGCTGGTAAGAGAGTCAGCAGAACCAATAGGGATGCTCCTACTCCTGTCCAGCTTCTGGGATAGCATACCCTCCAACATTTTTCTGATGGAAATACAGTGGTACCTCAGGTTACATATGCTTCAGGTTACATGCGCTTCAGGTTACATACTCCGCTAACTCAGAAATAGTGCTTCAGGTTAAGAACTTTGCTTCAGGTTGAGAACAGAAATCGTGCTCCGGCAGCGCGGCGGCAGCAGGAGGCCCCATTAGCTAAAGTGGTGCTTCAGGTTAAGAACAGTTTCAGGTTAAGTACGGACCTCCGGAACGAATTAAGTACTTAACCTGAGGTACCACTGTAGGGACATCCTGTTCAACAACAACAACAATTTTATTATTTATATACCACCCATCTGTCTGGGTTGCCCCAGCCACTCTGGTTGGCTTCCAACATATATAAAAAACACAACAAAACATTAAATATCAATGTTTAATGTCTTCTAAAGGTTGTATAGTTACTTATCTCTTTGGCTCAGGCATCACATAGCTCCATACCTGCCAATATTTCTCCCATGAAAACAGGGAAGTCCTGAGGAAAAGCAGGACATTCCAGAATCAAATCTGAAACCGATACGGCTTCTGTAAATCCAGGACTATCACTGGAAAATAGGGACACTTGGAGGGTCTGGGGTGGATCATCCATCAGGACAGTCTTGGATCCCCAAAGCAGTCAGAAACCATATTGAAACAGATTGAGATGATCATTATCAGGCTGAAGAAATACCTGGAATTGAATCACTCTCACTTCTGAGGTTATGTTTGGGGGTATGTAAAACAAAGGCCTAATCATAGTAGTGGTTTATGACATCACTCACTCCGAGCTCAAGAACAATGAGTCCTCATGAACCACCAGGTGTTGGCTGAAATATCTGTCTTCCATCAACTTCTGAAGTGATCAAAGCCAGGCTTGCAGTAAAAAGGGACAAAAATGGGTGGGACAAAAATGCTCCCAGAGAACACTTGCGGTGTCAAAGTGCCTCAAAAGTTATCATGGAGCTCTATGATTGAGATAATACAGGACAACGGTGAGTTAGAACTTCAGGAAATAATGTGATGTTGATGGTATCCTTTATTATTGTGTGAACTGGTAGCTGCTAGATCCAGGCTTCAGGCCAGATTCTTCCCTTCAAGTGTGGGTCCCTTTCCTCCTTGCCAGCAGAGCACTCCCACTGCACAATCATTTGCTGCCTGTCTTCTTCTGAGTCCATACTGTACAAGGCGAGAGGATGTTCCATCTCATTCTGGTAATTGCCTGTGTGCTTGGAGAGTGGAGGCAAATAGACAGTGATTTCAGGCCTGGAGAAGGAGCAGGCCTTGGAGGCTGTGGGTCCTTTGCATGGTTGAGACAAGGGTGGCACTGTGGTCTAAACCGTGGAGCCTCTTGGTCATTTTAATACAAGGGAACAGTTTAGTGTGGTCCAATACAGTGGTACCTCTAGTTACGAACTTAATTCCGTTCTGTTCTTAACCTGAATTCCGTTCCGTTCTTAACCTGAAACTGTTCTTAACTGGAGGCGTGCTTTCGCTAATGAGTCCTCCTGCTGCCACTGCGCCGCCGGCACACGATTTCCGTTCTCATCCTGGGGCAAAGTTCTCAACTCGAGGTAACTCTTCCAGGTTAGCGGAGTTTGTAACCCAAAGCGTTTGTAACCTGAGGTGTTTGTAGCTCGAGGTACCACTGTAGTTCAGTAAGGCTCATTTTTGCCCACAACTCATACCAAGCAACAGAGTCACCCACAAACTTTTCAGATTTGTAAAGTTCCTGAATGGAATTGACATGGGCTTGAAAGTTTTGTTATTCCGCCCCCCCCCCCCCCCGGTCCAGCTCCATGGATTTTTCTCTCACCCTCTGTGCAAGTTTATCTCCCACCCTTGCCTTTATAGTAGACAAAAGCATGTTTAAAAAACACATGGTTCAAGTTTGGCCCTAAGGGGACATAGGATTTCTGCCTTAGGGTGCTGCCAGAAGGGTGTTTATTGTAGGATATCTGCTTCTCTAGTATACATTTTTTTACAGAGTCCACACAACAGTGCATGTCCTGTAACTTTTAACACCATTCAAAGTTTGTTTTGTTTTGTTCTTGTTTTGTCCTGGTTTTGTTGTGCTGCAGCACAATAACATTGGTGTTAAACAGATAAAAAGTTGACTACCAACAAAGTAACATACTCCTCTGCCTAGTGATGGGCTTTCCTCTGCTTTCCTCCTTTTAGGAACTGGAAAGCCTGTCCGGTCCACGATGCCAAGAAGCTCCGTTCACCAGGTCATAGCTGGAGCCCCATGATCCTTATCCGTAAAAAGCCATTTTGAAATATCCTTTCCAACTCTTGGCATGAAGTGGCTCCGAGGGTGGAGTTATGCTGATGAAGGGGTGGGGCTATGTAAATAAGCCCCCCCCCTTCTCAGTGGCTTTTGTGTTCTGCACTGAACAAAGTACAGTGATACCTCGGGTTAAGTACTTAATTCATTCCGGAGGTCCGTTCTTAACCTGACACTGTTCTTAACCTGAAGCACCACTTTAGCTAATGGGGCCTCCTGCTGCTGCCGCGCTGCCGGAGCACAGTTTCTGTTCTCATCCTGAAGCAAAGTTCTTAACCTGAGGTACTATTTCTGGGTTAGCAGAGTCTGTAACCTGAAGCGCATGTAACCCGAGGTACCACTGTACATAGGCTGCAAATCTGCAACAACCTCAAGGAGGCAAAACTTTACCCTCAGCCTAGACACCAGGGATTTTGACTGCTTTGGAACAGTCACAGCAGCTTTTTACGTCCCTCCATGAAAGCAGATGGCTATCAATTTCTCCTATGGGGGAAAAATAAAACATTGCACTTGGAAACAATCTGGCAGAGGGGGCAAAATCCACCTTCCAATCCTGGCTCTGAATGGCCTGCCTTCCTACGTGCATGTTTGGAATGCATAATTCTTTTTACCTAGCTGTGCCTGCAATCATGTCCAAGAATTCTTTTCCTGTGATAGGCACACACTTGTTAACCATCTACTGTCTCCCTGCTTGCATCAAGCCTTGCCTGTTTTGAGAAAACGGAAGACTGGTTGGTATTCTGTAACTTTCCCAGCCTGCTTTGTTTTAAGTTTCTTTGGTTCTACCAGCTTGATTTGTATTTATATCCAAGCATGGTAGTCACTGCATGAATGCGTATTAATTATACACAAACGACAAATGCTCTTTACACATCGTTCCTCTTTTCTGCTGCTGCACCTTGTCCCATCCCAGAACCTTGAAGGAACTCTGGAGCTGCTGCTCTTCAGAAATCATGTGCCACATAGGAAGACATACTCACTGGCAATATTTACAGTTTTCCTCCACACATACCCTCCCCATCCAAATGATGAATGCCGCTTTCTAAAAAAAATAAACAGAAGTGAGTTCTGCAACATGTGGCGAAACATCGCACAAGGATAGCAGAGGCGTGTTTTCATTTTTAAGTATGGCTGGCTCTACTGAATGACTCAGGTCTCAGTGAAGAATTTGTGTTATTGTTGTTGTTGTTGTTGAAGAATGCCCAGTCTGGAGCTTACGGAACCACAGGTTCAAGCAGGGCGAGCAAGGAAAAGCTTACCATCCAGGAATAGGCAGCGGCATTCTGAAATATTTACAGCGCTGGAGTTAGGGCCATGCAGGCAGTTCCCCTGCACAGAGTGCCAAACCAAGGCACCACAAAAAAATAGTAATAAAAGCCTATATTTATATGGGTACCTACTCAAAGTTAGGGGGGCACCAAATTTTGTCCTTTCCCAGGGCGCCATATTACCAAAGTCCGCCCTTGTATATTGGTTAGAAGAGAGAAAAAGCCTACAAGTGGTCTTGTACTTTGGTATAAGCATTATATGATACTATAATCTTTATTGTCATTGTCCCATACAGAACAACGAAATTGAAAAAATCTACACCAGACATTCAAAAACCAACAAGCCTGCTATCCCAGCTATTCCGGCCTGGTTAGCCCCCTAAAAACTCTGATACCCCATAATTAAATACAATATATTCCCATAGAGACTACCTTACACTGCGTTTAAAGCCAAAATCACATTTGAATAGAAACTGTTTCTCAGGCTGCTAGTCCTAGTCTTTATAACCCTGTACCTTCTTCCAGAAGGCAGAAGGTGAAAGAGATCATTTCCAGGGATCACTTCCACTATCCTGCATTATCTCTGCAGCTTTCTTATGGCACCTGGAAGCATTGATTTGATCCAAGGTGGGAAGAGTACACCCAATTATTCTCTTTACAACCCTGGACAGCATTGTTTTTCCCCTGACCGTTCTGAGGCATGTGGCCATAGCAAAGGCTAAGGCTGTGTACACACTTTAACTTTTAAGCACATTAAAAAGCACCTTCTTTCCCTCAAAGAATTCTGGCCATTGTAGTTTGCCCTTCAAAGAGTTAAACTCAGCAATCCTTCACAGACCAGAGATCCCAGAATTCTTTGAGGGAAAGAAGGTGCTTCCAATGTGGTTGTGTGTGAGGAATGTGATCTGCTTGTGCGATGGGACTGCAGCCATCCACATCCCCTCAATCTTCTCTGAAAGGATGGGGGAACCTCCAGAACAGTGGGGCAAAGCAGAATGGGGAGGGAAGTCTCAATGTGTGCATGCATACACCACTTAGAGCTATGCTGAATTCTTCCCATAAGTGTGTTTCCCAGACATGTGTCTAATTAAGGGAAATCTGTTTCTGACAATAAGATTGCTTTGCTTCTTTCCTGTAGTAGCCTTAGTGTTTTAATATTTTTCGTTGGGATTTCCAAGATGGCGAACGGCACTTAGTCAGCGTGAATGTGAGCTCTCTGACTTATTTTTATCTTTTATCCTTCAAATTTGTTTTTAATGAGTATAGAAACCTATTAACTTTTAACCTTAGTTTTTAGTTTTTAGTTTTAGTTTTAGTGTTAATTAGTAAGTAGGAGGACGCCTCTTTCTATCGAGGAGACAACAATTGACCCTGAAACTTGGGGCGGCTGCATGAAGAGAGAAATGACTAAGCAATTATACAGCCCTGTTCTTGGGAGAGGAACTGGGAAACGTACCAGAGATTCCAGAGATTTAGACGCCACAGAGGAACTGAGATGCCTGCCTCTTGCTAAACAAACAAAATTTAGTGAATCTGAAAGTACAAAGGGTATCTTTAATATTCCGGTTTCAAACTCTTTCTCACTCCTAGCAGAGATGAATGACGAGGAAACCATTGCAAAAGAACCTTTCGATAACCTGCCTATTAAACCTGCAAGCAATAATAATACTGGTATCCACATGTATGACTGCACTAGAGCCCGTGAAAGTTGTATTGATGAGATACTATTTGAACACTCGACTACTCTAGACCTAGTTGCTAAAACAGTGGACTGTATCTTTAAATACATAAAAGACATCCGAGGATCCTTGGAGAAGATTATCTCGCTTGTATCCCTAACAGGTAAAGACAGTTCCCCTGATGTATCACCTGAGATGAAATCCATACAATTGTCCAGAGCACCCGTTTTACCTCACACCTCCTCTACAATTTCTCAAGTCGTTGGCAATCAGAAAAGTGAGCAAAGTGAGCAGAATAAGAAGGAACAACACTATGCACCTCCTTACAAACTGCTGCTGCAAGCTACTAAAATCTGCTTAACGGTTTGCCCCTTTAGAGGCAAGGTGATAAACTGGCATTATAAGAGTGATATAAGGAGACACCTAGCGGAGCTCCTGGGGGTAATCCCTAGCATTTTGACCATATCAGCAGCAGACCTCAGAGGCAGAGAGTGCTGCTCTCCTTTAAAACCAAAAAGCTCCCTGTACTTATTATGTCCTCAAGAAGCCTTCTAATTAATTATGGAATCCTTGCTACAAGAGTCTTCACCAATACCAAGATCTGCCCCCTCTTACCAAACTGCCTGCTCAAAAAGAAAGCAGACAAGTCTGAGGGTTCGCCAATTGCCACGACTCCAACTCCCCTGGCCGCAGATCTAATTAGCTGGACTGACCCCCCCCCCTGCCTCCACTGACAAAGGCTATACATCTGGAGAATTCTACGGAGCGTGAGTTACTTCTATCCTTCTCCCAATTGCCAAAACTGGAGCGAACAGAGATAACGGACAGACTGGATGAGTGGTTACTCTGTCTCCGTAACTCAGAAGATCATGTTCAGATAAATAAGATGAATTCCTCACCAGTTGAAGAGCAGTCTACACAAGCCCAAGTGGAACCCGTTTTAACGACCTTTGATCGGCAACCTGGCTGTACACGGCCTCGGGATGTCAAGCCTGGGCAGGATATAGTGAAAGATTCGACAACCCTCTGGTCAAACTCGGAAGCTGTGGCAAGACTGAATGCTCTTTTGGAGGCAAACCGAAAAGGATGTCTTCCACCTGCCTTACACTGCATGTTCCCTACAGCAACCGCTGACCCAAAAGGCCCACCCCTCTCAATTTTAGAGCATACCTTAAATGCAGAGTCTATGGACCTGTCGTTAAGTGATACCCCTGTGCACCAGAACCCATCCCCGCAGCCACCAAAAATTAAGCCTCAATCCATGGCTGCTGCTGCTGCGGTAAGTGGTGTTTGGAAATTGCCGGGTAAGCAAGCTACAATTACTTCCTTCTTCCAGCCTATTGCCCCCCCTCGCCGCACGCATTCCCAGGTGGATTCTGCCGTGCCGGTTCCGCAAGGCCCGGCATGACTCGAAGGGGTGACCAGGAGATCACTTACTTTCTTATCCTGGAATGTAGCTGGCATTAAACCTAAGCTGATGGACCCATCCTTCGTCGCCTACATAAAAGGCAGTCATATTCCTTTACTGCAAGAGACCTGGGGCTTGTGAGGGCTTCTCCTTATCAGGGTATAAGGGCTTCTACCTGAATGCACAACAGAACTCACTATCACCTGGTAGACCACAAGGTGGTCTGGCTACCTTAGTTTCTTTGGCTTTAAATCTGCAGGTGGAACAAATCGACATCCAGTCGTCATCCATGCTGGGTGTAAAGCTACAAACAGTGGAGGAAGTGTTTGTGGTGATTAATGTTTATTTGCACCCAACCTACAAGAAAAACCTGGTGGACCAAAGATGGAGGGGAATTCAACTGACTCTTGAAACTCTCCTAGAGAAATATCCTGAAGCCACCTTTCTAGTTGCAGGAGATTTCAATGGCCGATTGTCTCACTCTGATAAATCATTATTTGCTAAATATAATAAATATCCCCCACTACCCATTTTAACCTCTGACCTTTTACCCAGGAATTTTAAAGACAGTGTTGCTACATACGCAGGTTTTAAATGTAGACAAACTTTGATGGCTCTTAATTTTCACCTTCTAAACGGAGCTCTCAGTTCTGATTACCCTGCCGAATTTACTTTCTGGTCAGGCTCCCGAGCCTCTACCATAGATTTTATTTGGACATCAGTAGACCTAATTCCCAAAATTTCCAACTTTAGGGTGGTAACGAGGCTGGAAAGTGACCATTTTCCATTAGAACTCTCTCTGACCCTGGATGGAGAATTGGCTACCTATTCCTGTGTGCCTATTACAAATAACCAGCTTCAGATGAGGCCCACTGCCTTAAAATGGACCGACAATTTGGCTCAACGGATAAATGAACTCCTTTGGTCTGACCAACTGCAAGAGACAAGGGACTCCCTTGTCCAGGCAGTTGAGCCACTGCCAATATATGACAAGTTAGTAGAACTGCTAAAACCTTCGTTGACTAAGGCCTCGGTAATGAATAGTAACCATTTCTCTCATAAAAAGTGGTTTGACGAGGAATGTAGACACTTCAAGAACAACCTATATAATGAATTCTTGGCATATAGGGCATCAAATGACCCCGCACCTAGCAGTCACCTTATGAACCTCAAGAGAAGGTATAAAGCACTATTAAAGGAAAAGAAGCTTGCGGCAGAAGGAAATGATTGGAACAACCTTCTAAAAGCTGCAGAAAATAGAAATCCCTCCTCCTTTTGGCACCAAATTTCTCAATACCTGGGTAGACCGTGGTTAAGGATAGAACCCCAAATTTCAGCTGACACCTGGGAAAGCTTCTTCTCCAATTTATATGCAGCTCACGCTGCCAGCGGAGGAAGGATAGAATTGGCCCCCTTGCCTGAGTGGGATCCTGTTACCTGCTCTGAAGTGGAAACACTTATAGGCCAATTTGAGGCGGGCAAGGCACCCGGAGACGATCTTATCTCCATAGACGTTATTAAAGCCAATAAGGATTGGTGGTGTCCACCCTTAGCAGCTCTTTTTACTTACATAAACAAAACAGCACAATTTCCTCCAAGCTGGAACTCTGCACTGATTGTGTTAATCCACAAGAAAGGGCCGCGCACAGACCCGGCCAATTTTAGACCAATTAGCCTGCTAAATGTTATCGGGAAGATCTATTCAAGATTTCTACTTAACAAATTAACGACCTGGATGGAAAGCAACAACATCATCGCAGAGGAACAGGCGGGTTTCCGCCCTGGAAGATCAACAACAGACCAAATCTTAATCCTAAATCACTTGGCCACCAAGTATGCTGACAATGGCCTAAAAGCCCTCCACGTCGCCTTTATAGACTTTAAGCAGGCCTTTGATCTAATTCCCAGGAACCAGCTATGGGCAAAATTGGCAGCGACATCTATCGACCGCCGCCTTCTCCTGCTGATTATTAATTTGCATACTAATACCTTCCTGAGGATTAGGCTAGATAGCAAGGGGCTAGTCTCCAATCCGGTTGCCACCACTAGGGGGGTAAGACAGGGCTGTTTGCTTGCCCCTGCTCTGTTTAATTTCTATATTAATTCGCTAGTGGTGCATATGGCAAATACTGATTTCCATCCACCAAAACTGGCAGGACGAGCTTTGAATGTCCTGCTGTATGCGGACGATGCCGCCCTATTAGCTACCTCCCCCACTGGATTAAGGAGGATGCTTCGAGCTCTTCATGAATATGAGACCCATCATGAGCTCCAACTAAATTATGCCAAGACCAAAATAATGGTCTTTGCCGCTCGACCGAAACCTAATTTATGGTCAATTAATGGTATTCCTTTAGAGCAGGTCAGTTGCTTCAAATACCTGGGTCAGGTTGTTAGATCAAATAGGTCCTTCTTGGCGCACAGAGAATACATAGCCTCGAACGCATCGAAAGCAGCCTTGGTGATTAGAACCCTGTACTCCAAGAAACAGGCACAAACTGTCAAAGTTGCCTTGCGACTCTTTAAAATGAAAGTCCTCCCTCTCCTACTGGTGGGCATTGCCTTGGGCTCACGTAGGGACTTTGAAAAATTGGAATATATCCAAACCCAATTCCTCAGGGCCATACTCAGGATCCCCCCCTCCGTGGCAGGTGCGATCATGAGATTGGAACCGGTTGCCAAGCCTTTAGGTATGTGGCCCTGAAAGCGAAGTTATGGCTTTGGCTTAAGCTTTGTTTCAGACCGGTGGGTTTGGCCCCCTTGATTCTGAGGGATAACTTTAAATCTCCTTGGGAAGGGGAGATAGTGGAGGAAGTGCAGAAGTGCGGGTTGTCCTCCCTTTATATAGAGTCCATGACGTATAGCCACGCAAAGGCGGTGATCGCCCAAAGATTAAGGGATATTGCGAGACAGGAGGACATAGCCCGTGTGAAGCCTGGGCTGTTTCTGGGGGAGCAGATGTACCGAGCTGCTCCAGCTCACTACCTGGCGGATATCCACTACGTGGAATACCGCAGACTAGTTACCGCGGCTAGGCTGAATGTTCTTGACTCGGCGGTTCTGAAGGGAAGATATGGAGGAGTCCCATATGACCAGAGATTATGCCATTGTGCGTTGGGTGAGGTAGAATCCACAGAGCACATTTTACTGAGCTGTCCCTTCTACAACGATTTAAGACAGTATCTTATAACCCCATAGTCAAAACAAAAAAAATTCCTTCCAGTAGCACCTTAAAGACCAACTAAGTTAGTTCTTGGTATGAGCTTTCGTGTGCATGCACACTTCTTCAGATACCTGAAGAATTCTATGCTGGTATCTGAAGAAGTGTGCATGCACACGAAAGCTCATACCAAGAACTAACTTAGTTGGTCTTTAAGGTGCTACTGGAAGGAATTTTTTTTGTTTTGACTATGGCAGACCAACACGGCTACCTATCTGTAATTATAACCCCATACTTACCCCAGCTTAGTCCCCGACAAAGCAGGAAAGCAGACAGCATATCTGCTAAATAAGTCTTCTAGGAAAACAACTTTGTCAGTGGCTAAATTCCTTTTCCTGGCACTCAAGCGTCGGAAACATACAATTGAATGCCTTGATGTGGGTTATCTGTGAGAGGTTTAGTACTGTGGCCCTACCTTATTCATGTACCCCTATGATGTTTTAGTTTATAATTCTGTATTGTGTTTTATTTCTGTGTTTTATTTCTGACTATCGGTCGAATAAAGGAAATTGAATTGAATTGAATATTTTTCGTCCTCAGATTCCTCGTGTAACTTACCCGTGTTCTCCTTCAGAATGGAGAACGTTCCAGCCCGTGGTCACCTTTGTCCAGCCCAGAATAGTTGAGCAGCCTGATGCAGCTAGCTTGAATAAGCAATGCCCGTATCGGAAGAAGCTGGAAAAGCAGAAGAAAAAGGCTCTGAAGAAAAGGTAAGATATAGGACACCGAGTTTCTAAGTCTACAGGCCTGACTTGAAGTAATAAATGAATACTCCTTTAAGTTAAATTTCCAAGCTTTGCTCCTTGGAGCGCAAAGGATTCAGGCTATTCTATGCTGGTGCTAACACTGGTGTTAAACTGACTGTATAGGGTTGCTTGGTCCAAACAAAAACAAAGTAGATCAAACAATACTGCAAATAAAAGCAAGAGTGCAAATGCAGAAAGAATGCAAAATACACAGTTAAAAACAACACCATTTTTTGGCCCTTTGTAGTCTTCAGGAAAGATACTTGAGTAAAGATATCCGGTAAATATATTTGCAAGATATTGGCAAAACAAAATAGAAATTCTCTCTTAGACCAACCTGATTGTCTTATAAATGTAAGTTAACAGAATAATGAAAGGAACAAGCCAACAAAAGAAAATAATCTTAACTTCTTTGGACAGGGAGTTTCACATACAGCTGTGTTTGTCTGCTTCCTCCAGTATCCAGTAGGTGGTAATAGCATATCACAGTTTGTTCATCTTTGTCTACCGAGTGAATCTGAGACTTTTTAGGTGCTGAAATTGCCCTTTAGCAGAGCAAATTGAACTGCCTGTGTGGGACTCACCTCACTGATTTCATCCGCCTTTTGGATTCAGCTGGCCTCTCAGACATGAATAGCAATGGAACAAAATTTTATTATTTAATGCACCAACGTTTTATTATTTAATGCACCAAAATTTTATTATTTAATGCACCAAATACACTGGGGGCAGGGAGGATGATTCACATACAAGTATATTGTATGCGTTTTTCAGAGTTAAATTTCATATGTTCAGTATTGCCCAGGTGTTTGCAAGCCACTTGCATTTTTTAAAACAATCTCTCATGTCTCATCAGCTTGGGAAATGAACAGTTACATACCAGACCCTCCAAGTGTCCCTATTTTCCAGGGATGTCCCTGATTTAGAGAAGCCATCCCCATTTCTGATTTCATCCTGGAATGTCCCACTTTTTCTTAGGATGTCCCTCTTTTCATTGGTGAAATGGAAAATAGGGACCCTTGGAGGGTCTACAGTTATTGCAGTGCCTACTTGCCTTTAGGGCTAATTGACGTGGTGGTTTGCATGTGCTGGCATGCAGTGGTTGTTATTTACTACATTTTGAAATAATAATAATAATTTTTATTATTTCTACCCTGCCCATCTGGTTGGGTTTCCCTAGCCACTCTGGGTGGCTTCCAGGACATATAAAAACACAGTGCTTCTTTTCTTAAAGAAATGTTTAGGGGTACTCTCCTTTTCCTACTCATATTGAAATACTGCCCCTCAATGAGGCCAAACTTAGATTCACAAAATGTTTAGGGGTACATGCGTACCCCTGCGCCCCCCCCAGAAAAAAGCACTGTAAAAACATAATAAAATGTTCAACATTGAAAACATCCCAATGTTTTCAGCCTTCAGATGTCTTCTAAAAGTTGTGCAGATCTTTATCTCCTTGACATCTGATGGGAGGGTGTTCCACAGGGAGGGTGCCACTGCCAAGAAGGCCCTCTGGCTGGTTAATGATTAACACAGCCTCCTTCCTCTTCCAGGGAGATATTTCTGTCTGTCCCATGTGCAGTTTGCCTGACATGAACATCAGAGTTACCCCACGTTTTGAGAATCTTCTGCCTTCATAGTACAATCAAAGTAATGAAAAAACTGCATCTCCCCAGTGCAATTGAAGGACTTTCTTGTACAGTGTGGATTTGTATTGCACTAGATTCCTTTGCTCGTTTTTATTCCTGCAGTGCTAAGCAAGTGCATTAACCAAATTTTAAACAGCCCATTACGGTGTCTTTTCTCTTGCTCAGGTCTGACTTTTCCCTCTCCAAGTATGTCAAGTTAGCAAGGATTAAAGAGAAAGAGGACTTCAGTGAGAAGGAAAATTTGAATCCTGAAAGGCTCAAGGTCAGAAGCCAAAGGTTATGGTTTGCAACAGGGACATCTGCCAAGAACGGATTTAAGAATTAATTGTAGATTAATTGTTGCATGCTTTTTACTCATAGATCAGGGCAGGGATGAGGAAAGTTTTGTTGTGTGTGCCTCATTGCCAGTTTGAAATATGTAAATTGGCAAACATGGAGGAGGCCCATTCTTCATCCCATTCAGATGGACACATGGTGCAATTTATATTGTTTGATGGTTATGGGGAGCTCTTCTTGTTTGCTTCATACTCTTATCTGTAAAGAAGGCTCTTTTTGTGAAGGCTGAATTCATTTACATGGCTCACTACTGTCAGTGGGACTTGACTACCTATCACTAAGACAGCCCTTTTATTTATTTTCTACCATCGCAACAATCCTATGCATTATGAAGTGTTGCTATTATTTCCATTTTACAGGTGCAGGACTGAGGCAAAGAGGCCATGATTAATGTCACACCATGAATCCATGACAGAGGTGTACTCACTAACTCTTTATCTCCCTAAATGGCACTAGAAGATCAGTTAAAACTCACTGGCCTTAGTGGGAATTAACGGTGCGGCTAGCCAGACAAAGCAAGTTGGCAAAAGCTTTTTAGCACCGTTTACAAGAGAGTTGTAATACATCATAGGAATTTTAACACTTTTAATACATATCTCTCTCTCTCTCTCTCTCTCTCTCTCTCTCTGTGTGTGTGTGTGTGTGTGTGTTTGTGTGTGTATGTAATTTTTATTTTGTGTGCTTGCAGGCTCTCATAAACTATTTAGATTCTCCTGTGGAACTTGAGCAACTCTATGCAGCTCAGGTAAAGTTAAGACTTCTTATCTGTTTATTTTTGAGCTTGGCAAAGCCTTTCGAAAGGCTTGTTGTTGTTGTTGTTGTTCTCCCCTTCCAGATTTCCTTTAATAAATGAGCGATATCTGCTTTTAAAAGAAACACAACAAAAAGCAACAAAGCTAAGTTTATCAGAATTTTAAAAGCGTGCCAAGATTCTGGCTCAGAAATCATATTGCAGATTAAGTCCTTTTACTGGTTAAACTTTGGAACTCACTGATGATGGCCACCAGCTTGGATGACTTTAAAAGAAAATTAGATAAATTCGTGCAGGATAAGGCAACCAAGGGCTGCTAGCCATCATGGCTGTCTCCAGTCAGACACAGTATGCTTCTGTGTATCAGTTGCTGGAAAGTGCGGGCAGGGAGATTGGTCATGTTCTCAGGTCTGGCTTGCAGGTTTCCCATGAACATCTCTTCGAGAACAGGATGCTGGACAAGATGGGTCATTGGCCTGATCCAGCAGGCCCTTCCTTTTTACATTAGCAGTAAGGAATTACAGTGGTACCTCGATTCTCGAACGTAATCCGTTCCGGAAGACCGTTTGACTTCCGAAATGTTCGAAAACTGAGGCGCAAAGGGCTGGCTGCAAGTTCAATTGGAAAAATTGGAAAACATGCAGTGGAAGCCGTTCGACTTCTGAGGCTCGTTCAAAAATGGAAGCAATTACTACCGGGTTTTCGATGTTCGAAAATTGAAATGTTCGGCTTCCAAGACACTTGAAAACCGAGGTACCACTGTATTTCCCATGGAAAGACACTGCGGTCCCATGTAAAAATTCAGATCCATGTGCCTATCAAATGTGTAGACCTTCTAGGAAAGGGCCATTGCTCATTGATAACAAATCTTCAGAAGCTCCCAAGTTCAGTCCCTCTCATCTCCAGGAAAGACTCAGAATGTCTCCTCTTTGAAACCCCAGAAAACCTCTGCCAATCAGTATAGAAAATACTGAGCTACATGGACCAGTGGTCCAACTCATTATAAAGCAGATTCCTAGTAACCTTTTTCCTGCTATACAGAGTTCTGCGTACCTTAGGGATGCTTATTTACGGTATTTATTCTGGGTCAAGTTCGGAAAACTGGTTTGGAGGAATACAGAGGTGGCAAAGACCATTATTGGGGAAGCAAGGACCTTCAACTATTGGCCATGTTTGTGTGTTACACTAAATTGCCAGCGTAGGCGTGGTAAAGGTAAAGGTAAAGGTACCCCTGCCCGTACGGGCCAGTCTTGACAGACTCTGGGGTTGTGCGCCCATCTCACTTAAGAGGCCAGGGGCCAGCGCTGTCCGGAGACACTTCCAGGTCACGTGGCCAGCGTGACATCGCTGCTCTGGCAAGCCAGAGCCGCACACGGAAACGCCGTTTACCTTCCCGCTGGTAAGCGGTCCCTATTTATCTACTTGCACCCGGAGGTGCTTTCGAACTGCTAGGTTGGCAGGCGCTGGGACCGAGCAGCGGGAGCGCACCCCGCCGCAGGGATTCGAACCGCCGACCTTTCGATCAGCAAGCCCTAGGCACTGAGGCTTTTACAGGCGTGGTAACATCTGGTAAAGCCACTGTTAATTGTGTGTTTGCTTCTTTAAATTTTGTTAAGCTATAGAAGTATATATATACTTCTATATATATATATACCTTGCCGACAAAGATCCGTATAGTAAAAGCTATGGTTTTCACAGTAGTGATGTATGAAAGTGAAAGCTGGACTATAAAGAAGGCTGATCGCCAAAGAATTGATGCTTTTGAATTATGGTGCTGGAGGAGACTCTTGAGAGTCCCATGGACTGCAAGAAGATCAAATCTATCCATTCTTAAGGAACTCAGCCCTGAGTGCTCACTGGAAGGACAGATCCTGAAGCTGAGACTCCAATACTTTGGCCACCTCATGAGAAGAGAAGACTCCCTGGAAAAGACCCTGATGTTGGGAAAGATGGAGGGCACAAGGAGAAGGGGGCGACAGAGGACGAGATGGTCGGATAGTGTTCGTGAAGCTACCAGCATGAGTTTGACCAAACTGCGGGAGGCAGTGGAAGACAGAAGTGCCTGGCGTGCTCTGGTCCATGGGGTCATGAAGAGTCAGACACGACTAAATGACTAAACGACTAAACAACAACAACAACAAGCTATAGAAGTGACACAGCAGAAATAGAGCAAAGGTTTGGCTGGCCTCTAGACTCTCTGCCCATGTTGTGCTTCCCCAGAAGTCCTTTCAGCTAAAGCAGGAAACTTCGAAGTAGCGACTTGCCTTACCTTGCACCTGTTCCAGGTGGATGGGAACAGCTCAACTTGTTTATGGTAGGGGCAATAGTCTTGGAAAACGCCCTGGGGGATGCCTCTGCAGCCCCAAACTCCAAGCGCCCTTCAGTATGCGCAGCTCTGGAAAAGGCATTACCCTTCTTCTCCAGTGTGCTTCAGTGACATATATCAAATGATATATGCACACTAATCTAGCATAACACAGCAAGAAGCATGAGACATCGTAGAGCTCATTATGTATTTATTCACACACTATGTACAGACAAAGGATTCATGGCATCTTCTCTCTCCAGCTCCGAGAGGAAACAGGCAGGAACAAGTAAAAGCAAAAGTACAGTACAATAGTAGATACAGCAGAAGAGATAAGACTGTCTTCCGTTCCCACACTCTTCCCAGGCAGGCATGTGATTTACACCAATCTCATCTGCAGCATCGGAGGCGTGAAATACTAACAAATACAGTGGTACCTCGGGTTAAGTACTTAATTCGTTCCGGAGGTCCGTTCTTAACCTGAAACTGTTCTTAACCTGAAGCACCAATTTAGCTAATGGGCCTCCTGCTGCTGCCATGCTGCCAGAGCACGATTTCTGTTCTCATCCTGAAGCAAAGTTCTTAACCTGAGGTAATATTTCTGGGTTAGTGGAGTCTGTAACCTGAAGCGTATGTAACCTGAGGTACCACTATAGTGGGTGATGAATGCCTTTTGTTTGAAGATGTGGTGGACCAGAGAAAGCAATCGAGTGCGGGTCAGCTGTGTGCCTTTTCAAAGCCTCTCCAGAAAGCAGTCTTGTAGTTTGTAGTGCATTTATATTTTTCAAGGCAGAAACAAATTTCTCTGCAGTTTCCTGCAGGAATTGGGAGAGGCCATCCTAGTGATTATTCTGATTTCTCTGTCTGTCTTCCTAGGCCCTTGGACAACTCGGGGTTGCTGAGGAATCTGTCACATCTGCACTTTTTAAAACTGTAAGTAGAATCCCCATGGACTCTTGTCATCTTGTGATGGGCATTTGCAGACTTTTCTAACTAGATACTAAATGGGGCATTTGGCTAGTGCTGGTATGAATCTCCCTCATACTCAGTAGCATCTGGGAGGGAGGAGTGTGATGGGAACGTGATATCATTGTGTGACACACACCACATGCCAGTTCACTAACTGTTACATGCAGGGGCAGTGAATTCTTGAATGTGGTGGCATCTCGTTATGCATTTCCTTTAACAGCTGTTTCTGGTGATACACATGGAGGGATGTGGGTCAGTGGCAGCCCTGCATCTCCTGTAACATCTAGTTAGGTAAAGGTAATGGGACCCCTGCCTGTTAGGTCCAGTCGTGGACGACTCTGGGGTTGTGGCACTCATCTCACTTTATTGGCCGAGGGAGCCGGCGTACAGCTTCCGGGTCATGTGGCCAGCATGACTAAGCCGCCTCTGGCGAACCAGAGCAGCACACGGAAACGCCATTTACCTTCCCACTGGAGCGGTCCCTATTTATCTACTTGCACTTTGAGGTGCTTTCAAACTGCTAGGTTGGCAGGAGCTGGGACCGAGCAACGGGAGCTCACCCCACCGCGGGGATTCGAACCGCCGACCTTCTGATTGGGAAGCCCTAGGCTCTGTGGTTTAACCCACAGTGCCACCCGTGTCCCACCCTGCTAAGTCATCATATCTCACCGTTGGCAATGGCATAGCCCACAAGGGAAATGGGTATGTGTGTGACTCTTCTGAGGTTAGATATAGAGCCTCTTGTAACTGTGGTCTGGAGCAAGACTCACCGTAGTTATTACTGGGGAAAGTTTTCCTACCATATTAAGAACTTGTTGGGGCTGGAGGGAATTTGCCTTACCGTGCAGCATATGACCATTCACAATTAATTTATAGGTATTAGCTTTTCACGTGCCTCCTCTGTGCTTATGGTATATATACAATCTTGGATTGAGCTGAGCCCTGGTGAGTGGGCAGGCAGGCAGGGTGCTTGGCTTTGGGCTTTCGAACCCTTCCACTTCTGTTCTGTGCACCTGTGATATGCTTAGATGTTCATGCACGTATAAGTAAATGGTTTCCAGCTGGCCTGCCATTAGTACTTATTCTCTCAGTTCCAGGAATGCAACAGCTTGCCTTTGCAGTATGAAGCAGCCCGGTCGCTGGCTTTGCTAGGTGAGTGACATTTCGCCTCTCATCATTATCTACACAACACAAGATCGCTCAGCACAGTTTGAAGCCAACTTGTTTGGACAGCCATAGTTAGCGCTGACCATGCCCCGGTTTGGACAGAAAAACAAACCAGAGTTAGATGGACTTGAGCTCTTTTCTTCCTTCTTCCTTCTGGGGTGGCTAATTTTCTATTATTAGTCACAGAGGAATGCTCCTTGGTGCATTTATAGCAATTCTCGTGTATTATAGGCCTTGCCACATGCAAGCAGAGGAGGGTTTTTTCCTCCCTCTCAGCTTTCTTTTGCACATTTCATGCTTGTGGCAGAATTGTAAAAGGTGACTTCCGGTCCACTCTATTACAGGGATATAACCATTTGAGATTCCTGTGTGGGCTGATATTTCAGATGACTTTCTGTTGGATTTGAATGTTTTGATTGCTCAGAACCGCTGGCCAAATTTTTTAGACACACATGGACTTTGATTGAATTGGAGACTTCTATTTCCTGATGGACTTCAGAGTAAGATTAAGGAATGAATCCTTGAACTGGGAGTAAGTCCAACTGAAATTAGTAGAATTTGTTTTCAGATAAACACACAGGCTGCAGATTGCCCAGTTATCTTTTTCAGAATGCCTTTGAAGACCGAAACCACATCTGTAAGCAAGATTTGAACCAAGGTTGAGCCTTACAAACTTCTTTTGGATACCGCAGCTCAGCCTGGAATATCTGAAGTATTAATAACCCATCATAATAATAAGCAGCCTACTTTCACTTTTTGTTTGCTAAAGAGTATCAACATCCGTCCTCTCAAGCTGGCAGGCAGGTGTCGGTTTGGTATTTCTGCTTTTAAAGGGAAAGAAATATTCTGTCTAGAATTGTTTTGCCTTGTAATGTGCTTCCCCTCCATTGTCACTGAACTCTTGTGCTTGAATTAATTTGTTTATCTTTTATCTAATTGTATTTTTATTGCTTTGCGTTTTTATTTTGAATATGTTTATGTATGCCCGCAGAGAACTTCAGTTAAGGGGTGGCAAATACTGCCGGTAATTAAATAAAACTTCCTGGGAGTTTTGCTTTCCCCTTTGATCACTGCCTCTTGATTCTCTGGAGCAGGTTGCCTAGATACCTCTGTAGTGAAAATGCTAATTAGACACCTAAAGGATGCGAGTCTGAATCGGAGAGAAGATACACTGAGTGCGTTGAAGGTATCCCTGCAGGCATGGTCAATGACACCTGAACTTGAGGTAATATGTGGGGCTGTATTACAGATAGACATGTCCTCTGCCAGTCTCTTCTCTTTCTGGGCCTATTTAAACAGCTTTCAGATCACTGTTGCACCTAATGCAGCTGCTCTCTTTCCCTAGTGGTATTGGATAGGTGCCCGGTCCAGTTTAATCCGAAATCTGCGACGGTTGGTGAACCTACAAGATCCCATGGACAGCATAACATTCGACGCAGCCCTTTGCTTAGGGTACCTGGACAAGTATAATCCAATCGCACAAGAGACTATGTTCATGTGCTTGTCCCAGGACGACTGTCAGAGGAAAATTCAGGTGGGGCTGTTACATAAATGGACAGAGAGATCTGAGTTGTGCTTTGTGGTCCGAATACCTCTATGAAGTGAGTCCCTGGGAAATATTTGCCCCAGGATAATCACAGGGGAAAGGAGAAACGAAACTTGTTATGTATTCTACCTTCTCACAGGCCAGAGGGCGAAGTTGCAGTTATTGCTCATTCCCCCTATTTAAGAGAATATAAAAATGCACATTTATCAGCCACCTTCCCCAGTTTGCTTCCCTTTTCCTTAGCTAGTCATGGCCCTGAGATGGGAGAAATCTGCTATGCATAATCAAGAACATTTAGCTCAGATCTGTACTGTGGCTGTACCCAATAGTGGATGAAGACCTTTGCGCAAACTGGTCAAGGCATTGGGCGACACGGGGCTCAATCTCCCTTAATCTACAACAGAGATAAAAGCAGCTGTGGCACAGGAGTCAGTGCGAGAGGAGGGAATCAGATTTAGGCTGTAGAGCAGTGTTTCCCAGCCTTTTGTCTCCAGCTGTTTGTGGACTACAACTCCCATCATCCCTAGCAAGCAAGACCAGTGGTCAGGGATGATGGGAATTGTAGAATGAAAAAAAGCTGGAGACCCACGTTTGGGAAACACTGCTGTAGAGCTATGGTGATGGGGTGCTTAGCTTTTTCTAATACCTCATTGACCATATATCATTTATTTGTACATTTGCACATTCTCCATGGAAGCTAGAAGCTTACTTTTTAAAACCTGGTTTGTTTTAAAAAGGCAAGAAGGAAAAGACACAGCTTTAGGATTCAGTTGAAAGGATTTAAACTCTAGAAGATCAGATTCCTAATACGCCGTCGGGAGAAGAGTTGGGCAATTGCATTGAGTTGTTTTGGGATCTCCTTTCCTACAGTTTGTCAGGAGTAGTTAAGGGACTGTTGTATTATTTTAATGCTACCTTTAATATTATTTAGTTAAACGAGACTTCTTGGCATGAAGCCCAAATTGTCTTCCTCTCCCCCACACCTTACCCCACTTTGAACACCTGCTCTCACTCCATCCATGTCTTCCTCTTCTAGGCTTTGGTCATGCTGGTAAAGCAGATGGCCATAGTGGACCCTGTAGTTATCAAAACTGTTACTGACCAGCTTCAGCATTCTCCTTTGTACAAGGTGAGCAAATTTTGTTCTGTAGAACCCTTTCTGTGGTATTGAGCCAGTACAGTGGTACCTCGGGTTAAGTACTTAATTCGTTCCGGAGGTCCATACTTAACCTGAAACTGTTCTTAATCTGAAGCACCAATTTAGCTAATGGGGCCTCCTGCTGCTGCACGATTTCTGTTCAAATCCTGAAACAAAGTTCTTAACCCGAGGTAATATTTCTGGGTTAGCAGAGTCTGTAACCTGAAGCGTATGTAACCAGAGGTACCACTGTATCTCAATTTTGGCTGAATTTCCCTTCCACTCTTTTGCTCGTCCATGGATCCAAAAATTTGCTTACTATTTTCTCTCTACATGCTTTTTCATGGATGAATTTGGCTGAATAGGTCCTTTGCTGGTATATAGATTTGTCTGAGCTTCTCTCTCTCTGTTTAGCTATCTTACAGAATGATTCTATTTATCTATATTTACTCAGAAATAAGTTCCAGGGGGTCAGGGGTCAGCAACCTTTTTCAGCTGTGCGCTGGCCCACCATCCCTCAGACCATGTGGTGGGCCGGACTATATTTTGGAAAAAGAATATGAACAAATTCCTATGCCCCACAAATAACCCAGAGATGCATTTTAAATAAAAGGACACATTCTACTCATGTAAAAACACGCTGATTCCCAGACCGTCCATGGGCCGGATTGAGAAGGTGATTGGGCCGCATCCAGCCCACAGGCCTTAGGTTGCCTACCCCTGCTGTGGGTTCAGTGGGACCCCTTCCCAAGGGTTTATGTCTGGAACTTGTTTTTCCTGCACAGTTCTGGATCATTTCAAATAATAATCTCAATGGAACGGCCTCAGAAATGTGTGTGTTATCTCTACTGAAATGTCAGGGGATAGGGGCATTGCTGCTCCTATCACAAAAGCAACAAACAGTCTTGTAGTCCCTCAAAGCTAACAAATATATCACGATATATATAAAGCACAAGCTTTTCTGGGCTAGAGTCTACTTCATCCATAACACATGTGTTAGTTTTTAAGTTAAGTTACAAGACCTTATGGTTTTTGCTACAACCTACTAACATCACTACCCTTGTGGGGGCTGATAGAATGTCAGTTTGAGGCAGATTTAAACCAGAGATGGGAAACGGTTGGCCCTCCAGATGTTCAGCTCCCATCAGCCTCAACAGCACGACCAATGGTCAAGGATTACGGCAGCTGTAGTCTAAAAACATCTGGAGGGACACTACAGAGTTCTCAACCCTGCTTTAGGCTGAGACACCATGCCTCTATTTTTCCTGAAACTGCTCAGTTCTACATGTTATAATTGGATCTGTGCAACTTCACTTGCTGTTAGTACATGGGGATTTGTCCAAGGCACCAAGCATGTTTGCATTCTCCAGTTCTTTAGGCTAGTGCTTCTCCCAGAACTCCTTGAACATGATTTCCTTTTTAAACAACAACAAAGGGGCATATTTAGCCTAAGAGAATCCCCACTGAACTTGAAATCACCTTCCTAGAATGTTATGGGAACAGCCCAAGATGCATGATTGAATCACGGGTTTGCATTTGATGCCGCAAGAATTGTGATCTATGCAAAGTGCAGAAACAGCTAAGACCACCATCTTCATGCACCCTCAATTAGAGATTTGTTTCTGAGAAAAATCAGGTTCGTTTCTGAGAACAATATGCATGGGATTGGGTTACAAGTATTGTATTCTTTTTTTCAATGACTTCCTATCACTGGATTTCCCTCCTTCCATTGTTCCATTTGTTCATGTTCTCAAAAGTTTTGTCTGTGTTGCAGATGCAGCTTGAGAAGAAGAGGTGGTATGGGGAAACTGTCTTTAGAGTTAACGGGCTAGAAGGAAAAAATAAATAAGTAGATTTTTATTTTTCATATAAGCACAAAGTAACATGGATCTTAGGGATGCAGGTGGCGCTGTGGGTTAAACCACAGAGCCTAGGACTTGCTGATCAAAAAGTCAGCGGTTCAAATCCCCGTGACGGGGTGAGCTCCCGTTGCTCGGTCCCTGCTCCTGCCAACCTAGCAGTTCAAAAGCACATCAAAGTGCAAGTAGATAAATAGGTACCACTCTGGCGGGAAGGTAAATGGCGTTTCTGTGCACTGCTCGCCAGAAGCAGCTTAGTCATGCTGGCCACATGACTTGGAAGCTGTATGCCGGCTCCCTCGGCCAATAAAGCGAGATGAGCGCCTCAACCCCAGAGTCGGTCACGACTGGACCTAATGGTCAAGGGTCCCTTTACCTTTAGCTAACATGGATCTTGCCTGCCTTTGACGATGCATGCCTTTGGACGGGCATCATGAACAAAAGCTTTTAACTTTTCCTATATCCTATGAAGTTTATTTTGTTTACCCCTTTAAGTTTCTTCTTCTTTTTCTTTGTGTTGTAACAGCTTTTGTAAGCTTTGAAAATCAGTAAAACATAACTAGAAAAGAAGTGGTGGGGACTTGTGAATAGTGGAATAAAGAGTGGCAGAACAAAGAGCAGGTTGAAGGGACAGTCTGTTGAAATACCACAAGCACATGAGGTTTGTTAAATGGATGGTTTATGTCCTCTTTTTTGCCTCTTTACCCTCAGCATCGCGTTGACGCTGCAAGACTGCTGGCCACCATAGGGCTCGAAATCATCCAAGAGGAAGGCTTGGAGGAGGAAGTGTTCAATGTGCTTCTGGAGAAGTTGTCCGAGGAACCTTTTCTGGTGATGTTGAACTTTTCAAAGCTGTCCCTTTGGTTTTTCAGTTTTGCGAACTAGTTCTGCCTTGCCTTTTAAAATACCCAAATTCTCTAGTTCTCCATCATGTCCTATTCCATTCAGATGCCATCTGTGCCTAAGCAACGGATGTCAAAAATGTACGCACCTCAGCTTATGTTTTTTAATCATATAGAAGCTAGTTTGAGGGCAAGTGCGTCACACACAAGTATTTCTCAAGAAACTACAGAATACATATGGATTGTGGCTAACATAATGTGCACTTTGCTTCAAATACCAGTGGTGGGAGCACACTGGGGTTGAAGTAAACAGCAATGTGTACACAGCCTGAGTTATCCACAGAATTCAAACTGAGAAACTATGTGTCAGGGACTCAGCGGGAGCGCAGGGAGGAGAGGAGATGGAAAGCGAGGGGGAGCAATCCGAGGGCAGCGTAGGAGAATATGACAGCAGCCCGATAGATTCCATGAGCCTCTCCAGCGAATCGGAAGATTCACAGAAGGGGGCGCCAATGGGCAGGGCAAGGGGCGACCCAAGGGGGACACCCCAGAAGCAAGGGGCCAGCGGGGACTCCCAGAGCAGCAGTTGGAAATCAGGACCAGCTTCCCCACCAGAGCGCAGTGGGGGGGAGGAGTTCCAGGTGTCAGAGCCCACATATTCACCACCAGCGAGAGAAGATGAGTCAGGGTTGACCACGCCTCCATCGGAGAGCGAGGGAACGGTCAAGAGGAAAGTTGCAGGCTGGGCGCGCGCGCCAAGTTCAAAGGTACAGGCGAGCGGCACAGAAGGTAGCCCGGATAGGGAACCAGGTCCTAAAGCCCGCCGGAAGGAGGGGCAAGAATCGTCAGGGTCAGCGTCAGAGGAGTCCAGGAAGGATGAGACCCTAGCGGGCAGGAGGGCCCAGAGGAGAAAGGAACTTAGGAAGAGGTGGAGCAAAGCGAGAGTCTTAAACTGGTGTGGAAGGGGAGGAGACTCAGACGGGACTTCGCCGGTCTAAGGTCGAGACGTAGAGCTGCACGCTGCGGCTTTAAAATGGAAACCGAATCGCAATAAAGACTTTTGTACATAACTACAGCCTAGCGTTGGTCCTCTGTGAGCTGGGACCTGGAGGCAGCTCTGACACTATGGTTAATGGTGTGGGTTCAAGGTAACAACAGGTATAAAAGCAGAATTCCTAGATGCCAATATCAGGTTTGTGTCTCATCCTTCACCCAGGTTGTGAGGCAGGCTGTTGCCTCAACTGTTGAAGAACTGAACATAAAGAAGCGAGTCTGGGACATAGTGGAGAAGTAAGCTGCAAGATAAGGCAACGATTCAATGTATATTCCATTTTTTTCCTTCAGTGAGAGAGACCCTAAAGGTGGCTGCAACTTTCACACTTCTCAACTGCAGGGGTCAAACTGCAGAAAGTGCCACCTGGTGTGAGGCTGTGTTCACCCCGTAAAAGCACATTTTCCCCCTCCCAAAAAACCCGGGAACTGGAATTTTGTTAAGGGTTCTGGAAATTGTAGCTGCTTGTAACTGCTAAACTGCAGTTCCCAGGATTCTGGAAGGGGGTGCTTTAATTGTATTGTGTGTATGCAACCTGGGTGCAAAAGGAGCTATAGGGCTGCACCCGCCCACACACTTTACAGAAACCAGCATTTGAACCATAATTTCATGGACTAGAATCCACATTCTTAAGGCTCATGAAATCTCGTATTGTCTTAAGCTGCATGCAGATGATTATTAGAGAGTTTTTAAAAAATATTATAACAAAGTTACTGCAGGACTTATACACCTTTAAAGGCAATTCCCAGTTGGAAGGAGCAGCGGTGGAGCAAGCCGAGTGGGCCCCTGGGGCGGCGCGCATGCCCTGTGCCCAGGGGCGGGGCTAGCCAACCGTGGGGCGAGCTGAGCCGGGGTAGGACAGTCTGTGGGGCCTCTGAGGAGTCTGCCTGCTTCCTCCCACTCAGCCACCCTACAACTGCGAGTGGAAGCAGCACGGAGCCTGTGGGCAGCCAAGCCACCGAGTTACTCCCAGGAGAGACGCGTGGCTTGGGCGCGCTGCAGGCCCCGCGGTGAGTGCCACCTGACATTTTTTCACACACCCCCCAGTGGTGACACCCGAGGTGACCTGCCCCCCCTTCCTCCACCCCTGGGAAGGAGAGGTAGATGCTGAGAGACAGAGCGAGTCCCATTCAGAGACAGAGGAGGAATCTCCCTGAAGGAGAAGAGGCATGGATTGTGCAGACCACTGGCTTTTCTGGGAAACAAAAATCCTTGGCTGAGCTGCTGGAGTAGGCTGCAAAGTGGCTTAGACAATATTGTAGAGCTGTCGTTTCTTCAGTACGCACACATTTTTTTAAAAAAAATCTTGACCCACTGTGGTCTCATCTCAAACTAGTTTAGCAGCTTTTTGTAGTACTTTAATCTAGAAAAAAAGCCAAAACTACCCTACTGAAGCATGATCTGAATATTGCAGCAGATGATGGTGATGGTGATGGTGATGATGATGATATTTATACCATGACCATCCAGCTGGGTTTCCCCAGCCACTCTCGGCAGCTCCCAACAGAATATTAAAAACAGAATAAAACTTCAAACATTAAAAACTTCCCTAAACAGGGCTGCCTTCAGATGTCTTCTAAATGTCAGATAGTTGTTTATTCTCTTGACATCTGATAGGAGGGCATATCACAGGGCAGGCGCCACTACTGAGAAGGCCTTCTGCCTGGTTCCATGTAACTTCACTTCTTGCAGTGAGGGAACCGCCATAAGGCCCTTGAAGCTGGAACTCAATGTCCAGGCTGAACGAAGGGGGTGGAGACGCTCCTTCAGGTATACTGTCCCAAGCTCCCTTTTGCATCTATTCATATGACTGAAAACCTCTTGTGCTAACCATGCGTCACAGCAGACTCCTAGAGCACATTTATTAAACAGATAACGAGCAGGAGTGGTCCTGAGGCTTGCTTGCACAGAACTGAAGTGGTGGAGGGGAACCTCACAACCCGCCTACAGAAATCCCACCACATCTGCCGAACTGCAGGAAGAGTGATGGCTACACTCAACTTCCTTTCAACCCATGACACATGAAATTTGGCAAGACATTGGTGTGAACCCACACTCTAGTTACATAACATATTTCAGATTGGAGTCCCGTGGCTGCTTTTTCAGCTCAAACATGCTTTTAAGAAAATAGGTTTACAGTGGTACCTCAAGTTAAGAATTTAATTCGTTCTGGAGGTCTGTTCTTAACCTGAAACTGTTCTGAGGTACCACTTTAGCTAATGGGGCCTCCTGCTGCCGCCGCACCGCCACCGCACAATTTCTGTTCTCATCCTGAAGTAAAGTTCTTAACCCTATTTCTGGGTTAGCAGAGTCAGTAACCTGAAGCGTCTGTAACCTGAGGTACCACTGTATTGTAATGTGTGGTTTTGCCATACAGTGAAGCTATGTGAAAGGAGGGGTGGTTTGCCACATATGTGCTCCTGAAGCAAATGAAAAATAGAGGAGGGGAAGTACTCATTTTTCTGTTAGAGATTGAAATAGACTAGGCCAGAGGCTACGTGCAATCTAGTCATCTTTGCTCCATGGGAAGAGGCTGCTGCAATGTGGAATTAGGGGGAAAAACAAAACAGATCAAACAGGACTCTTTAGGCCAGTAACAGGGCTCTGCCCTTATCCATTATATTTGCAGAGTTACTGGGGTTGCAGTCTTAACCCCACATATTTAGAACTAAACCACATTGAATTCAATAGGATTTACATCTGAGCAGGCATGTGGCTTATCCACACTTCCTCTTGTGTCTCAGCTGCTTCCCTCCCCTGCTTTTTAGTGCTCAACTGGAGCAGGCAGCATTTTGGGTTTCCCCCAGATTGCCATTTGTTCCCACCTATTGCTAAAGAGTGGGCTTTCCCTGGGAAAGGAGAAGGGCAAGGGGAAAATTGCTCAGAACCCATGCTTTCTAGGCATGGCACAAGCAGAAGTGTGAACAAGCCCTTGGCGAGGATTGCACTGTAAACTACTGCCTTTCACAGGATCAGAATCATAGAGCTGTAAGGGACCATGAGGGTCATCTAGTCCAACCCCCTGCAGTGTAGGAGTCTTTTTGCCCAACATGGGGCTCGAACCCAAGACCCTGAGATTAAGTTGATTCAAGGCTAGTGCAAAGGAAGCCGTGAAATAGGACACTTGTTGCTGTTGTCCCCCACCCAACCCCACCCAAACATCCATCTGTACACAGCCTTGTAACCTGATCCTATGCATGTTTAATGAGAACTAAACCTCACTAACTCATTCCCAAATAAGTGCACTTTGAACTGCAGTCTTATTCTCTGGCATCTCTCATCCAGGTATGGGAAGTTTGCATCAGGAGGATATCGCTTTGGTTGAACTGAGAAGGGCATATTTGAAAAGGGTTCTTTCAAATTGTTGAGAAATAATATCACAGTGGAACCAATATCTCTTTTTAGGGGGAGGGGGGGAATCTTATGGATATGAACATTTTTCTCCTTCTCCTCTGAAATGTCAGTAAATGCCTCCTTTTTTGTCCATAGGCAGCTAAGGGATGACAAAGATGAGATCCGAAAGAAGGCTGTGATTGCATTAGTAAGTCACACTTCATGTTTAGTCACATAGCCTTGGAGCTGTTAGCTTGCAATCACAAAATGTGCATTATTATTATTATTATTATTATTATTACGCAAGCAGTGCTTTTTTTCAGGAGGTACTCAAGTGTACTCAATATGGGCGCCTCTTTTTGTTGTTGTTAAAAAGTGTGGCACTTACTGTAACAACTTCATGGGGAACGCTGGCACCTATTTTTCGGGGGGGGGGGGAGCACTGTATGCAAGGATACATAGATTAGTGTTCAACTGGAGAAACTCTGCTGATGGAAGATATCCACCAGCTGAATAAGAAGGAAGGCTGTTTCCCTCCCTCTCCCCACTCTACTGACTTCCAACAGCGAAGAGACACAAATCAGATATTGCCCATAGTAAGCTGCATGCTTGCCTTTGGGATTAAACTGTTACAATAATTCCAGAGCCCCAAGAATGTCTTCACTACTCACCTAAAGGCCAAGGTGAGAGACTGGCTGGACTTCCCAAAGGAGGAAAGTCCATAACCATCACATTCCTAAGCCCCACATGCCCCAGGCAGCCAAGTCTCTGAATCACCTTTTGCCAACCTGGTGCCTTCCAGCTGGTTTGCACTGCAATTCTCACCACTCCTGACTATTGGCTAGAGCTGATGGGAGTTGTATGTAGCCCAGAAACCTGGAAGGTGCCCGGTTGGGGAAGGCTGCTCTGAAAGCAAAGGGGCACAGAACATGGTCTCCAGTGATGAACATATGCAAACTCAGAGATTCCTGATCCCAAGCCATTTTGGGCTTTGTTGTTAATAACCAGAACTTTGAAGTGTGCCCAGAAAAGAATGGGAAGCTGGAGCAACTCACATAACACCAGAGTGTAATGTACTCTACAAAACTGACGCCAGCCGACCTTCTTGATAGCTATGTTTTGCACCAGCTGAGGTTTCTGAACACTTTTCGTGGGCAGGAACTCAGAGCATTTGGAAGTCATCTAATTTGGAAGTGAGTTGTATGGCCAAGGCATGTGTGAGTGTGGCTGGGTCTGCCTTTCCCAAGAAATTATTGGGCCTAAAGCTCTTGAGAACATTCAGAAATACTTGCAAGACATATAGGCACTTCCGGACTGTCACAATTTCTGGTATTCAGTAACATAGCAACAAATTCAGGCTGCACAATTAGAATCAGCCAGTCTGACTGTACCAGGAATAAGCCCCACTGGAGCCCCAGCTGAAGCTGGACAAAAGGCTATTGGACCAAAGTATCTTATAACAAGGTGTGGTCCAGGAGTACTCCCAGGTTTCTAGGTCAACATCCTATCCAATGGAATGGTAGTCTTCCTGGCCAATAGCAGTTCTGTCTTGCGCATATTTAATTTCTGTTTGTTTACCCTTAACTCTTCCTGTTTGTAGATTATACATTTGTGTGTAGATTTGCTTAGGGAAATGAAGCTCCTCAGATACATGTGGTACTGAGATCTCCGGGTATGGGGCGGTATATAAATTTTTAAAAAATCAATAAATAATAATAAAAAATAATAATAATTCATGTGTCCATCTATTATTGTGAGAAGAAAAGTGCTCTCTGATCATGAAAGATGGCCAGATTAAATGTTGTGGCACACCATTAAGAATAAAATATATATTTAAAGAAGATAAATAAATGAGTAAGTTAATTTGGATATGCAGAAGATATTAAAAATAAAGGAACTGCAGAAAGGGGGGGGAAGGAAGTCAAGTTTTAAAATGTCACAATGATTGTAAATGTATATATCTGAAAAGTATTAATATTTTTTTAAAAAAGAATAAAATGCCAATTTGAGAAACCTTTCTGCATCTTGTTTTGCTTTATATAAGTGACACTTCATTCCTCTGCCTCTCACTAGGGTGTCCTTGGCATTCGCAATAAGAATTTGTTCTTTGCCATGTTGGAAATGCTGGAGCTAGACACCTGTGAGGATGTCCGCATACAGGTTGGTACCAGGGCAGCTCAGAGGCATGTAGGATGGAACCTTCTGTGAGGCTGCCTGTGTCTCTTTTGCTCATCAGTAAATTGAGTGTTTCCCCACATACTCCTCTCAGGTTGTCAGGGCATTTTCCACTCTGGGGATGGACAACATGCATGTGAGGAAGAGCCTTGTGAAGAAAGCACAGACACAAGGGATTCTCGCCAGGTATGATGCACATTAAAGGTAAAGGTACCCCTGACCATTAGGTCTAGTCGTGGATGACTCTGGGGTTGTGGCGCTCATCTCGCTCTATAGGCCAAGGGAGCCTGCGTACAGCTTCCGGGTCATGTGGCCAGCATGACTAAGCTGCTTCTGGTGAACCAGAGCAGCACACGGAAACGCCGTTTACCTTCCCACTGGAGCGGTACCTATTTATCTACTTGCACTTGACATGCTTTTGAACTGCTAGGTGGGCAGAAGCTGGGACCGAACAACGGGAACTCACCCCGTCGCGGGGATTCGAACCGCCGACCTTCCGATCGGCAAGCCCTAGGCTCTGTGGTTTAAACCACAGCACCACCTGCATCCCTATGATGCACATTAAAGGGTGCACAATAAAGTAAAAGCCATGCCTGATGCAACTCCCTGAGAGCAGGTCTGTTTGAAGGCCGTATCAGAGCAGCAATTTCCTAAGAGGCAGGAAGAAGGGAATAAGTGGTGAGGGGTAAAAATCCCAGAAGCAGCCCCTGTAAAGTAAAAGTTGAAGCAGAGGCATTCTGTAACCAGCTAGAGTAGGTTTCTTAGTTGCTCAGAACCTTCGGCAAGCTTGATCAGGGAGCATCTTATAAGCCAGGAAGCATTCTCATCTGCCTGCACATCTTGTTGAACGGAGATTTCCTTCTCTGGTCCTTCCTGCAGTTTCCTCCTTTGGCTTGAGCTGGCTGGTGGCAGACGTAGGCCAAGTCCCTGCCTGATGTCCCTCAGCCTGCCAGTTCAATGCCCATTGCAAGCTGGAGTCATAGCTGGTTTGAAAGCGACCTAGTTTGTAGAGAATTTGGATGTGTGGATGTGGTGGGCATAACAAGGAGTCACAGGTGCAAATGGAGTATGCTAAAAATGTGTCTCTTGGGTTCCTGGAACTGGGCACTTGAATTCCTGACATGGGGATTCTTAGTTCAGCATCAGGTTCCCCATGCAAAATGCTACAGAGGCAAGTGAACATTGCAAAGGGGGGGGGGAGTGTGGGGGGGGGAGTGTTTTCTCTGGGGGTAGGTAATTTACTAACTGGCAGGATAATCCTAGTAACGGATTCAAAAATATGGCGTCCCCCAAAGGGAGTCTTTATTTACCTTCCTTTTCTTTTGCATTCTCCCTGGCTCTCCTTCCTCCTTCGCAGAGAATGTTCCAAAGCCTTGGAGTCACTTGATAAGGTCTCTGATGCCCAGAAAGAATATATGCTCCAATCCTTCAAAATCTACTGAGATGACTTCTTTCTTTTTGGATTACGAGAGCAGAATCAAGGCAAGGCAGATGGAATAAAACATCGCCTCTGGTTTTCCAGTGGCAAAGTGTGTGAGAATATATCTGAGCAGGCCTATTCACAGAGTGCATTTCTTCAGCAGTTGCGGGCATCTCACGAGTTACGTTGATTGCAGGTTTTCAGATCATCTGGTTACCTATCACCCAAGTGGACTTTCTATAATATTTTCCTTTTGACTACCAGAACTCCTGCCCAAGGTCCTTTGTTGATTTCCAAGCTTCTCCGTGTCAAACTTTGCTGTGTAGCCACAAGAAGCAGAAATGCGTTTCTTTTTAAACGGGAGAGCCTATAATTAATGCTGCAGATTCATGTTCTAGGATACAAATTATTGTTATTGTTTTATTCTCAGTTTTCTGAACAGCTGATCGAACAATGTCCTCTGGGTGGCGTACAGAAGGCAATCAAATACAAAAACGCATTTGGGTCAGTTAAATAACCTCAATACAAATAACTCAGAAACCGACATAAAAATATCAAAACCAGTATATAATAAATACAGTGGTACCTCGGGTTACATACACTTCAGGTTACAGACACTTCAGGTTACAGACTCCGCTAACCCAGAAATAGTACCTTGGGTTAAGAACTTTGATTCAGGATAAGAACAGAAATAGTGCGGCCGCGGCGCGGCAACAGCGGGAGGCCCCATTAGCTAAAGTGGTGCTTCAGGTTAAGAACAGTTTCAGGTTAAGAACGGACCTCTGGAATGAATTAAGTACGTAACCAGAGGTACCACTGTATAAGCACTAGCTGGAAAACACCACCACACCCAGCAAGGAGTAATCAGTTTGGGTCCAGACCTAATACACTACTGAAGCATATAATTGAAATTAAAAGGCCTGGGATAAAAAGCACCTGGTGCCCAAATTGCTGCAGCAGGCAAATCTTTCTGGGGAAGGTATTCTGCAAATAAACAGCATACAGTCATGCATTAAGGTACATTAAAGCCTCCCTCCCTGCTCAAATTATATTTACCTCTCTGGCATATGCTTTCTCACTGTATGTGGTTGCAGCTAATGCAGATCCATCATTTTCCTTTTACTGTAAGAGTAGGATCTGCTGTCATTTTCCCGTTCCCCAGCAGCTGGTTTTGTTGAAGCAGAGCAGTGATTCAACCTCATTTTATTGCAAGTTACTCTTTTAAAGGGGAAGGGTCTCTGAGCTAGAGAAGTGGTCTGGAGCCTGGATAATAAAACCCACATGACAGTGCACTGAGAGACAGTGCACTTTTGGATATATATATTTAATGGTCAGGCTTCACCTCTGTATAAAAGACCTCCTGAGCAGGTGTCTCTGGGTGGGCTGGCCTGGAGAGATTTATGTTGTTGTAGACGTGACCATGATGATCTGAAATATCCAGGCTGGCATAAGACACCTCATCTTGCTCCTCTGAAGTCTGAAAGAGAATTAGATTAGAAATGCTAACAAGTATACAACAAGCCTCAGGCAGTCTGTAGGTAAGAGCCCTGCTGAATGAGACCGAAGGCCCATACTGGCGCAAACAGATGGCAGTGGCTAATAAAGATGCTGGTTACAGCATTCATTTTCTTCCTACCTTTTTCTGGCAGTGAATCTCTTCATAGTCATTTTCAGGAAGGACCTTAACAATCCTGTAGAGTCCCGTCTCATTATGGTCTGGGGGCTGGTCAGAAATGGTGTTCTCATTCTGAGTATCTTCAGTATTGTGGGTAGGCATCTGTGAGAGGGGAGGTAAACACACTTTTGAAAACAAGTCACAGAAGGGGAGCTTTACTCATCTGACATGACCCTAACTTGGTACTCAGTAAGATTTCTGCCAGCCAGCCAAATTGCAAACATGCCACCAAGAACAAACTTTTCAAGAATGAGGCCTAATGTATGCTGAAATCTTGGCTGTATTAGCAGATGCACTGTTGCTGGTGGTCAAGGGAAAAGAGGTATATAAAGAAGAACTCCTGAGTGCCAGCAGAGAGTTAAAATCACAAAATATGCAGCATGGAAATATAAATGGTTAGACCTTTAAAATATGCCCTTGTGAGTTCCCTCTTCTCCCAGCATAGGAAAAGATCACATGTTTGGTAAGTTAAACATTTGCTTACTTACAAACTGTTCAAAGGTCTGATTCATGTGCCTACCCATACAGCATTCAGAAAAAGTTGTGCAGGCTAAATTTAGTTTAGTTCCAAAGTGGTGAAAGTTATCAGGAATGGCTGATGAGAGTCATGCGGTTGGAGCTGGAGCAACCAGCTTGGAACCTCTTCACATGTTGAGCTTCTCAGGTAGACCGAGGAGGGAACAAAGACTTCCAGTTCCTCCCAAGATGAGGGGAAGTGGACTTGGCTAAAGCTGGCAGGACAGCTTACTTACTCTATGACAGAGCTTTCAAGACTTTTCATGTTGGTGACACACTTTTTAGACATGTATCATTTTGCAACACAGTAATTCAGTTTCTCTAGCAAACCGGAGGTTAGACTCACCCCTTTCTAGCCCTGGGAGGAGCACGGGGAGTATTTGCATAATACACTGTAGCCGATGCGACACAGGTTGGAAAACTCTGCTCTATGCTATTAACCCCTTCATGTATTAAGTAGACTTAAGCATGTTTGGTATATGAAGCTGGTTAACCCACAGCTATGATATCACATTGTGGTATTTTAAAACTGACTTTCACCACATCTGAAGATCTTCCCCATTGCTCCTCTGTACTACTATTCCACTTCTCAGAAATAAGAATTTTAGACTGTTCTGGTGCTACTTATTGTGATTGCATTAATGTGCCTTGTGTATTGCGGCAAACCACTTTCATGTATTTTTCATGACATAGTGGTATATAAATATTTATTTTATAAATAATATTAATAAAAAAAATGTTATCATGGAGTGATGTGAGATTTTTGCCTTACCCTTTCTGGTAGATTTAGCTCCTCTTTTCTCTGAAAATGTGATTCTGAAATGGATGCATCAATTGGAAATCAGGTAGGTCAAACTAAGCAACTGCAGCAACAGGTTAGGTGGTAAGAAAAATCTGCTTGACTGAAATTCTGCACTGGAATTACACCTACTGGAAATTATACTGAATATTTATCCTGTGCTTTTATTTATTAATCTTCCTGAGATCTTTGGATGAAGGGTGGTATATAAATAATAAACAAACAGACAAATAATCCTAGGCCTATGTACTCAGAAGCAAGTCCCATTGAGTTCAGTGGGCTTATTCCAAGGTACGTGTGCATAGATTTGCAGCCCTACGACCACAGAGCCTGAAATATTGCTAATCACTACTGCCAGCCATGTGGCTTCTCAGTTTGCTCCCTGTCACTCAGGCCTCTCTTAAGATTCCAAGAAGCTTGGGCCTTAATATTTGTTTGAGTCTCTGTTTTCTTCATATTGCACCCTCTCAATGGGTTGTATCTAAGCTAGTTCTAAGGACTCAATCAGAACAAGTATTTATCTTTGTGCAACAGAACATTCTTCCCCTGCACACGCCCTAAATCTGTTCTGGGGCTTCCCCCCACTCTTCCAGAACAGATTTGGGGGCAGCAAGGGGACCAGTGGTGGAAGAGGAGTCTCATGTCACCAGCATGAAAATTTAGTTGAATACCTCCTGCTGTCATGTGGTTTCCCCCAATCCCAGTTGGAGGCTCTGTAGACTTGGAAGCAGGTTCTCCTGTGTCCAATGAAGCTTACTCCTAAGTACCATATTTTTCCATCTATAAGACACCCCCTATTTTTGGGGACTCAAATTTAAGAAAATGGGGGGAGATCTATCTGTGTTTAAGACACCCCCAAATTTTTGACATTATTTTTTAGGGGAAAACCCTAGTCTTATACACAGAAAAATACAGTATGTGTGCAGAGGATTGTTGCCTCTTTGTTTTAGAAACAGGTGACATTCAGAGGTGAATTGTTTAACAGAGTTCTTGTGTTAGATTTATGCGGAATAAAATTCAAGTAGGAAGGAAGCATGCTCAGGAATAAACAAAGAATACAGCATCACTCTGACCTGTTTTCTTCTTCCTTGACATCACAAGCAGCACCACAGTTGCAAGTAAGACAAGAATAAATAGTGGAATGATACTATATATCAAAATGTAGAGCTTTGATTCTGGGGGGGTCCTGGCAAAAGAAAAAAATAGAATGTCAAATGTCACATATTTCCATTAGCCATTTCAACAATGGCCATTTCATTTAAAAAATACATCCTTCTTACATAATATGCAACTTTGTTCCACTTGTTTATTTTCTTGATTCTTCAGCATATCTACTTGGGAGTCAGTCTCGCTGAACTCAATCCAACCTTAGACATGCACAGGGTTGTGCTGTCAATCTCTGATTCCTCCTCCCTCCCCAAAAATGATACACAGGGAAGGGATTTTCTTTTGCAAGAATCCAAGCAAATATTTCGATGTGATTGAAACGCCTTCAAAATTACCATCGTCATCCGGGCTGGCCCAGATTGTCATGTTGACCCAGGATGAAAACAGAAGATGATATGGATAATGTGCACAGAGGTCTGCACTGCTCTTTTTCAGAGATGTTAAAATGGGAGCAAACCCCCCAAAAGTCAATCAGATTGGAGAGTCTAACATTATATACATGATTCCCCAACAGATAAGGTTTATTTTAGTCATGTACCTTATGATGTAATTTGTTACTGATCATTAACAGCAATACTGTAATTAATTTATGAATTGCTTCAGTTGTAATTAATGGCCTTGGAAAGGGGTTTGTGGTGGGTGGCTCCCACCCGTTCAACGTCACAGCAATTGAGGATAAGTCGGAAAGTTTTGGAAACAAATTTCTAGCTAACCAAACCTTTTGTATTTTAATGATTTACGTTTTTTATGTGGGCTCTTGGGTTATAGACATACATGTAAAGGTAAAGGGACCCCTGACCATTAGGTCCAGTCGTGACGGACTCTGGGGTTGCGGTGCTCATCTCGCTTTATTGGCCGAGGGAGCCGGCATGCAGCTTCCGGGTCATGTGGCCAGCATGACTAAGCCACTTCTGGTGAACCAGAGCAGCACATGGAAACACTGTTTACCTTCCCGCCGGAGCAGTACCTATTTATCTACTTGCACTTTGACGTGCTTTTGAACTGCTAGGTTGGCAGGAGTAGGGACCGAGCAACGGGAGCTCACCCCGTCGCGGGGATTCGAACCGCCGACCTTCTGATCAGCAAGTCCTAGGCTCTGTGGTTTAACCCGCAGCGCCACCCGCATCCCTTTTAGACATACACATACTTGTGTCTTTTGTTGCTGTTGTTGCTCAGTCATAATTCTTGCAAACATAACCCCCGCAAGAGCAGATACTGAAGGGACTGTCAAGAGACACCAGATCATGCAGATTAAGCCAGTCCCAGTTTCTAAGTTCCTTCAGGGGGTTGCAAAAATGCTCTACTCCATCAGTCTGCAAGTCATAGAAGTGGAGGTGTTCCCAATCCTGCAAGCATGGAATAGTAAAAACCATAGCTAATTTCTGTTCAAACAATAGCACCGGGCAGCAACATGAAAATCAAAAAGTTGTAGCAGTTTCTTCAGACCTAGTATTCTCAAAAGTGCCCAGTACCACAGCTCCCTCTGGGAAACATCTGCTGTCCATTACATCAGTATAAATACCATATTTTGGACAGATATTCACAGGCATCTATTCCCCAGTTAATCTGGGAGAGATTAGCTGCAGAAATCTTATATTTCAGTGGTCAGCGACAAAAGGGGGAGATTAAAAGTGGGTCCCACATAGAAAGCCCCTCACAAGGTTATAGAAAAGGAACCCAAATACTCACTCTGTAGGATCTGGGCTGTGGGTAGACTTTACTACGGTGATAAATTCCGGTGTTTCTGTAGTTGATAACTTTTCTTCTGGATCTGAGGGGGGTGAGGGGTGGGGGCAAAGGACAAAAAACAAAAAAGAATCAATAAAATATGTGGTCATAGTTCCTCTGCTGTATCAACAACATTCTGTATTTTACTGCATGAAGAGAAGGATTTCATCTACTCATTGATGTTCTGGAGATCTTTTCTTTCTCCATTTCCTCATTCCTGCATTTCTATCATTACAAACAAGGAGAGGAGGAGGAGAAGCAGCATTTACCTGGAGAAACTGCCACGTTCACCCTGTGTCTGATATTATAGAAATGGTATGGACGATTTATAACACAGCGATAAACACCGGAATCATCCAGATTCAAATTGTCCATGGTCACTTGAAAGTAGTACTCTTTCTTATTCTCTCTGAGGGAGACTCTGCCCATGTTCACCTTTCCATCTGATGATATTAAAGTTTTGCAGGAATCTGACAATAAGCCTTCTTTTATTTTGCACCAAATCTTAGTGTTATTTTCAAAAGCTTGTTGATAATGGCAGCACAAAGAGAGAGATTTCCCTTCATATCCATGCACTTCAACTGGACCAGTCAGTTGCCATGTCTCTGGGGGAAAGAAAGAGAATCATTCATTGGAGTCAATCAGGTTGACATCATGTTGCTGGTGTTGTCAGGCTACAGGGAATCTAATCCCCCTCCCTCATGGCTGGCAGTCAGAAATGGGGAAAACAAGAAGTTCTTACCAAGGTAATTTATTCAATATTCACAGAGAGAGATATCTTGGATAATGGCGCTGCTCTGAGTAAAATCCCACTCCCTCTCTCTCTCCTATTATATGTTATCAGCTGATCTGTGCTTTCTGCCTCTGAGCTTTCTGTTCTCCTACTCTCAGAGCCCACCTGGACCTGGGAGAGGGAGGGTCTGGCATGCTTTCCAAAGACACTGAGTCTGTCAGCTGTCTCTCCCCTGGTGGTGCTTCTTCTTCCTCCTGCTCCTCTCCCAATATTTCCCAGCTTCTCCCCTCTGCAGCCTCTGAACTGTAACCTTCTGCAAGCCACTGTTCTAAATCTATACTGTCTCCCTCTTCTCTGGGAAGTGCAAGAGGAGGGGGGGCAGTCTCTACCATTGCTCCTCAGTCTAGTCCTTGAAAGGTGTGCAGCATGGCAGCCAAGCCAGGACATTCATTACAAGACAAGTATTTCCACGTCTCTGCAACAAGCATTCACAAAATTGTTCTCCCCATAGCCCCTGTGAGAGGCTCTGGCCCACCAAGCGCCTTTGGGCAAACCAGCTTGTGGATATTAGTAAGAGGGTACCAAAGTATCTGCATTAAAATGAAAAGGTTGTTCAGGCTGCATCATTTAGTATAGAAGTTCTAGTTTCGGGCATTATTGTATTATTGGATAGTCTCTTTACTGTGACACACACACACACACACACACACACACTTTGCAACCATGGATATTTACCAGTATATTTTCCCACGGTGTGGAAACTTTAGAATTGTCATAGTGAGATGTTGGTTTGAAGTTTGGCAATGTTTGTCTTGCAATGTGCAACTATATTCTGAGATGAGCGTCTTTGCCCCTAAGCATGGCACCAAACAGTTTTTCGAATTCATAGGGAAAAACAATGAATTTTTGAAAATGGGCATGCCAACCAATTCAGCTACTTGTGCCAGCATCCAACCACAAATCAGGGCATCATGTCATGGTGGTCATATGCTTACATATACACAATAAGATTCCAAAGTAGTTATATGGGTATATGCACATGCAAAAGATTGCTATGCCAGTTTGCAACAGAAATAGCATGTTTACCTTTCGCTTTCCACCATTTGTCTCTCAAGTCTTCTACCTCCGGACTTTCAGTAGTGACATCCCATGCATTTTGGCAGACTTCCTCCTTATGCTTCAAGATCTGTGGCCTTGACGTAGCATTTTTCTCTTCTTTACCTGAAATTAGCACCCAGCCCAGGAGAGACAACATCCTCAACGGTTTCATGATTCTGCTTCTCTCCTCTGCTAAAGTTGGAGGGAGGTAAAAGGTAACCAGTCTCTCCCAGAGGCCTCAAGATACTCTCACAAGTTTCTGGCAAGAAAGACAATCTTCAAAGCTCACTGGCCATAACTTAACCCCCGCCCCTGAAAGCGGAAGTGCTCAGCCTTCTTCAGAAATAGGGGGAAAGGACAGCTTCTCTTCTGCAATCCTTAGTATGCAAGCAGCTGTGGTTAGTGTATTCCCTCCCCCCTTTATATTAAGAAATACACATGCTAGCTGAGGAGAATAATGTAAATGCATTTCAGTGGACCGGAATGACTTTAACCAATACTATGACCTAGTGTAGTTACAACTGGGCTGTGATAAGCAAGAGAAGATGCACAGTATTGTCCCATAAGAACATGAAAACAGCCCTAGTGAATCAGAAGGCCAGTGGCCCATCTGGTCTTAGAATTGTAGAGTTGGAAGGGATCCTGAGGATCATCTAGTCCAACTCCCTGCAATGCAGGTATATGCAACTGTCCCATACGGGGATTGAACCTGCAACTGTGGCATTATCAGTGCTGCACTCTAACCAACTGAGCTAGTCAGGTCCGACATCCTGTCCTCACAGTGGACAGTTTGATGCAGTAGCCAAAGTTCTCTCATGGTGGTGTCACCTCATTAGAGAGCTTTCTGCTCCCCGTTCCCCCACCATCATACGGTTTAATTCCCTGTGATACACAAAGAGACGGCGTGGTTACAAGTGAGTTGTGCGGCAGGAAGTGTGGGAGCTGAAGCTCTCTTCCGGTTGTGTCTCCTATGCATCCAGATAATTGCAAAAAGCAGAAACAGGAAGAAGGGCGTTTTCAGGCTGATCGGAACCAGGAAGTACCTATAAATAAGATATCTGCAGCACAGCAACAGGAGAGAAAATAGAAGAAAACAAAGCTATTTCCCACCATTCGCTAATGAAAAAGTGCTGCATATGCAAAGATAAAGCGGCGGCTGGGCTGCAGTTTTAAAGCAATGATAAAGCACCCAGGTCAAAAATATGTAGGATGCGTTTCAGATGTATGAGAGAGAAATCATTTCTGGGACCACCAATGATATATAACTGAAGGGAGGCCAGACTTGACGATATTGAGCAGCACAAAATTTATTATCCCGTTAATGAAGAATGGCAGATCATGAAAAAGATATTGGAAATTGCAGCTTAGTTGACAAAGCATGTGTGGAAAAGGCTCAGTATGCATGACCTATGTAGGGAAAGATGTGGAGATGAGGACTGTAGAAAGTGCTAGACTATGCAGGATATTGGCCAACAAAAGCCCCACTAAGCATCCTCTTTTCTCAGCAACTGGAAGAAATAATAATAATAATAATAATAATAATAATAATAATAATAATAATATACAACCACCTGGCTGGGTTTCCCCACTTGCAGTTTTGCCTCAGCCATGGGGACTAGGAGCTTAACTCCTCCAAAATAGAAACAATGAGTTTTCAAGCACTATCAGAGACATCAATTTTCTACATTCCCCTGTTACATTGTGAAAATGGTATAATTGGAAATTACTCTGACTGTCAGCACACAGCAAGGTGCTCGTATAGTTACAAACAGGGAGTCAGAATGCTCAGTTGTGCTTTGCCAGTCATATTTATAGAGGGAGCAAGGTCTGGTTGTTCAGTTATTGCTAATTCTTCTTCTATATCTAAGAAGGGGACTAAAAATAATTGATGAATAGTGTCAACTGTTGCGGGTGAGCTGTTTGCACTTTCCAAAATGGCTGACGTATTTCGCACAGGAACTGAGGTAATTGATGGTGATGAGCTCTTGAGCAATAATATGAAATTTCTCCTCACATAGTGCTTTGTCATCCTGTGGAAACTCATGGCCTTGAGGAGGTCAAGTCATTGAGAAACTGGAAATGGAGGATTAGTGTTCCATAGTTCATACCCCCGAATGCAGTGCCTTGGGGGCGTTTTCAGGGCATAAAACTGTGATCTACTTGCAAGAAGTATCCTCAGGCCTGCCCATCCATGCCTTGAGGCTGTGGGGCAGTGACAGGAGCCCTGCTTGAAAGCTGGCCTGCCCAAGTCCTCTTCTTTACAGAGCTACAAAGATAAAGGTAAACATTCCGTTTGAACACTGTCTTCGGCTCCAGGGTTGGGCCATTTCGATCGGATACTCCCTGCTGATGTGGATAGATTCCTCTGAGCTGCCTGCCCCCACCACTTGCCCCCTTGACCCGTGCCCGTCTTGGCTGATTAGAGCATGCCCTGACATTGAACGGATCCCCCTGGTTGAAATTATCAATTTGTCCCTTGGCACGGGGACATTCCCAGGGGAGCTGAAGGAAGCAGTGGTGTGTCCGCTCTTAAGGAAAACTTCATTAGATCTTCTTGTTGTAGTGAAGTTGGGAAATCTTGGTATGTCAAACGCTGGTTCACGCAGGAGTGAGGCATTGTGGGAGAGATAAGAGTGTGGCCTTATGGGGAATGCGTGTTTGGTCTCTTTAAAAGTAAAACTCTCTGTCTCTAGAAGTGTGAGTCAATTACTGGTACATCTTGACCCTAGGCAGGATGAGATGTTATCTGATTTGCAGACCCTGGCACAGCTGGGGGCCTGAGTGTGGATAGGGTTGTAAAAAGGCACAGGAGGTTATCAAGTAATTTACAACTTAGGAGCCTGGTACAGTAAGAGAGGCCTGGGAACGGAGGAAGAGCCTTTTGATCTTATGGTCTCTGAGTCTAAACAAAGTTCAGCTGTGCTGGTCTCCTGACAATCAGGAGTATCCGCCCTCCCTTCCCCACAGGTGGGCGGGTATACAGCCATTGGTACAGCCATTGGTAAATTGGTAATTAACTTGAAGAAATGATTGGTCCCTAACCTGTCCTCCACATGGGTTTTCAAGGATAAAGGATTTAGGAATTCAGATGCAAAGGGCCTTGGTACTTCACCTGAGGGTGTTTGACCAGTGAAAGGACTCTGCTGTGTCTTGAACTATTGTTGCTGTGTGAGTATGGTTTTAGCTAGTCATACTTTACAATGTTTTTATTTTTTGTTTGTAACCTTCTAAGAGATGTGCAACTTTTCGAGTGGCCTTTTCAATAAATGTGGAAAAGGACTTTTTGTATTTTGTACTCTGTGCCTTTGCTCGGGGAAGCTAAACTAGTGCTTACCGTTTGGACACCTACCTGTTGAATTTCTGTCTGCGTCACGGTAAAGTGACTCAGGGCTGGGCAAATCCAGTAAATATTGAAGGGGGGTTCCCCTCCTTGAACCCCACTCGAGGGTGGTCCAGGAAAGGAGGTGGTGGCAGCTTTACCGTTTGGCTTGTGATTTGCAACAACTAGCAATTTCTCCCCCTTCCTGGCCAAGTCCTGCCAGTGTCTAGGAGGAATGGTGTGTGTGTGTGTGTGTGTGTGTGTGTGTGTGTGTGTGTGTAGTCCCGCTTACTATACTTGTCCTTTCTTGAGTTAAATGTTTTGCGTAAAATAAAATAAAAAACCTTAAGTCTGGAGGAGGAGGCCAGAAGTCCCTCAGTGCCGTTAATGTTCTGGTGAGGAAGGGCTAAGTGTAGGGGGTTTACTTCTCTGAGGCCCAGAGACAAGGAAACATGTACCAATCCATTGTTCAGGTTATGGAGCCATGTGGTTTGGCTTTATAGGAGCCCGCACTGGTTTTTGACCCTGCTCTATTAGCAGTGTTATGTTTAGATATATTTATTGTTGCCATACAACAATACAAAAAATTGCTGCGGGACCTAAAGGTCTTTTACATTGTTTCAGGGAATAGTATAACCCTATAAAAGGTTCAGAGCCATCTTGAGTGCAACATGTACATGATATTTTTTTAAACCTCATAGGGACACTATTCCTTTCAACTGAGAACTGAATATTCAGAAATAAAGCTCAGAAGAAAAATGTAGTGTACTGAAGTACTGGTGTCAGTTTGCAGCTTTGTTATTGTTCCACTTGAAGGAAAGACACACTGAAAAGAAAATTGGTTGGCCAAGAGATGGCAATATGATGTTCATGAGTATGAAATCCAACTCTTTTGTTTTTTTTTTAAAAAATGAACTTTGTTGACATTTGCCTTCCCTGCAAACGATACATGTTGGGTTCAAAATAAGCAAATAAAGACCAAATTCCCATAGAGATGGGACTCGGTGCTGATCTGAAACTTGTGAATGCGTTTTAAAGGGTTAGATGAAGAGTGTCTTGCTTTGAATCAGTTTGTAGAGGTCAATGAATTGTAATTTGTTGCATTGGTCACAGGTAATTTGCCAGAAAACACCCCCCCCCTTCCCTAGTTTCCAATAAACATTATGAAATATACTCAGAGTCGCAAAGTGATTTCATGCTCTTTATTCAGCTCATAGTGGTGAGGAGGAATGAATGTCCCCTCAAAGTATCTGCTTTATATACATTATTTACACAATGGGCTGCACATGATTGGCTAATTCCGGAATTCTACTGTAAGCCAATCAGGTTGTGGATTCACTTCAATCTGGAGCATGATTGGGTGGTTCCTGCCAACCAATCATACTGCTGCATTGTTCTAGGACCAATCAGACTGCTGCATTCTGAATCCTATTGTTCTAGGACCAATCAGACTGCTGCCTTTTGGATCCTATTGTTCTAGGACCAATCAGACTGCTGCAGTTTGGATCCTATTTGACTCAGTACATAACACATTACAAAATGTGGCACTTGCCCATGAAAACTAGCTCTCATTGTAATTTGCTGCAGATGGGTTGTCCAAGTTACAGATAAATGATTCAGATTGCAAATCTAGTAGATTGGCTACATCTTTTAAAACACACTTAAAAGGAAAGCATCTAAATAACCTGTGGCATACATTTTATTGCTCTTTTTTAGGGAAGATCATGCCTATTAAGACACAAATAGTTTGAATACTGGAGTTATAACAGCATTAGCTAAAACAATATATTATGTAAAGAAGCGTAACAACAGTTACATTGGTCACTATGGCATTACTGTACAGCATTTGAAGGTCTCTTCTGATTGTATCTTCTATGCATCCAGATAATTGCAATGACCAGACCCAGGAAGATAAGGGTTTTCAAGGCGAAAAGCCCATAAATCAGGTATCTGTATAAATGAAACAGAATCATAATCATAATACACCACCCATTCGACTGGGTTTCCCCAGCCACTCTCAGCAGATATATAATTGCTAATAGAAGAAAACAGGACTATTTCCCACCATTCTCTAATATAGAAGCTTTGTGGATTAACACACCACAGCCGGTGCTCCCATGAGCCTTTCTGAGGGAATCGACTCTAATGGCACTCAAGGGTGGCATCTGGGTGCTGCACCTGCCTCCTTCCTTGCTTGTAGTGGCAGTGCCTCCTCCCAGGGACACGACTTCAGGAATATAGGAAAACTAGGAGGAATGGCAACTAAAAATGATGGAATGTGCAGAGTTAGAAGGCATAACCAGCAGGGTCAGAGAACAAGATGATCAAGTTTATAAACAGGAATGGAAAGTTTTTGTGGAGTATTTACATATAATTGCAAGAAAGTGAAAACACGAAGCAGGATTAATTCAACAGTCTGATTTTGATTGAGGTAATATGAAAAGGAGGAGAAATTGGTTGGTTGGAATAAAATAGGCAGTAAGAATGGGAAACTTAAAAGTCCCACGGAAGGAGAAGAAGGGAAGTTGATGTATTATTTTGTAGGTGGTTGTTTTATTTGTGGAAACTGTATAATTGAAAACTTTATTTAAAAAATGAATTACAAACAAGGAAAACAGGCCTTGCTAGCCACCAGGAGGTGGCAGCATGAAAACCTTTTAGAGGTTGCTGAGCCAAAATATCAGTGATATCACATGTTTACACAAAGGGAATCTCAATACTTACTCTGTTGGAATAGGGCTGAAGCCTGATTGGTTGGTTGTTTGTTCTTGTTTGGTAGTTATTAGAAAGAGATCAGGTTCTGACTGCCAGCTAATTGCTGTTGTTTCTTCTGAATCCACGGAGGAATCTGGGGTGGATTGTTTGGTTGTTTGTTCTTGTTTGGTAGTTATTAGAAAGAGATCAGGTTCTGACTGCCAGCTAATTGCTGTTGTTTCTTCTGAATCCACGGAGGAATCTGGGGTGGATTGTTTGGTTGTTTGTTCTTGTTTGGTAGTTATTAGAAAGAGATTAGGTTCTGACTGCCAGCTAATTGCTGTTGTTTCTTCTGAATCTGAGGAGGAAGCTGAACAAAGATGAGGAAATGGACAGTTTCAGACACTGAAGAGACCAAGAACTTCAGAAAATGTGAAGAGGGACCGGCAAATAAGGGAGAGTTCCAGTCAAACAAAACAAGTGCCCAATGGTCAGATCAGATCACTTCCTGGTACAACTAGACTTCTCCGCAACCCTTCCCATCTGCAGGGAGGTGAGACCAATTTGAATGGTCTGCCTCTGCCACTTAACGGATCCAAATGGCTTCAAAAAAGTGATAGGGGCACTGCATTTTTCCCCCTTTAAAAATGTTTAGGGGTACTCTCATTTTGACTCAAGAAATCACCATTTTATAGTTCAAATTGGGAGAAATAAATACAGTAGCTAAATGGATAAAAGTACTGTACAAAGATTCACAAAATGTTTATGTGTATGCCTGCGTCCCCCCAGGAAAAAAAACACTGGGTAGGGGATACATTATCCCATGTTGATGGCCTCTCGGCTGATACTCTGGTGGCCCACTGGAATGTCTAGTTAACCAGAGTTATAGACTGTTAATTCTGAAGTGCCCTCTCCGATTGCATGGAGCTGGGATGACCGTGTGGTTTTCCCAAGGGCTGAAGGTGATGAAACGATCTCTGAGAGGACTAGGGTGCTGGTGGGGGAAAACATGTCCTAAATTGGACTGAACATAGGTTAGAGCTCATTGCAGAGCCTACCAAATCGCAATAGCGATGGCAAAGAAGACCCTTTTCACCATCTCTACGGCATCTGCGGAAAGCAGTTCCAGGAGACTCTTAGGTGGTTTGTAGTCTAACAGAACCACCATTGCCATCAGAGTCCAAGAAGGACTCCAAAATCTCCTGCAAAGATTTTGCAAAGCTTTTTGCAGATAAAATCGCCCAGATTCAGAAAGAGGTAGGTGCCACTGTGGTAGCAGGGCTGGCATGGGAGAGTTTCAGCATTCTGTCTAGTCAAGTTGTATAAGATCAATTTCAACCTGATTACCTCTGAGGAGGTAGACAGTGTGCCTGGACAAGTGAAACCTGTCTCCTCGACCCTTGCCTATTCTGGCTCATAAAAGCGAGCCAGGCTGACTGAGACCCTACCTGCCTGCAGACTGTCTTGCCAGAGTCGTGCATTCTTTGGTTATCTCCCGCTTGGACCACTGCAATGCGCTCACGGTGACTCAGAAGCTACAATTAATGCAGAATGTGGCTGCCAGACTGGTGACTGGGAGCGGCTGCTGGGACTATACTGTATAACATCTATCCTGAAAAAACCTGTCATGTGACAAAGGCCTTTGAGAACAGAAGCAGTAAAGTGCTGGAAAATGCTGAAAAGTGAAGATTCATTCTTCTAGCTGACTCGTTCCTTATACAAATATTGTTTCAATTACAGGAAGTAACATGGAGCCAGGAAGGATAAATACATGGGCTCAGTGTGCTCTTTACTACTTTTTACGTTGCTCTCTTCCATTATTGTTGGTACAGTGTTTGTAAAGAAGTCTGTTTGCCTCAGTAAAGGTTTTTTTTACTGTGAATTTTGACCCTGTGTTTTGACTTCACTGCGCTACAAGACCTACATTGGCTCCCAGTGTGTTTCTGAGCACAATTCAAAGTAATGACTTTGGCCCAGTATACCTGAAGGAGTGGTTCTGCCCCCATTGTTCAGCCCAAACACTGAGGTCTAGATCCAAGGGCCTTCTGGGGGGTTTCCTCATTGTGAGATGTTAAATTACAGGGAAGCAGGTAGAGGGCCTTCTCAGTAGTGGCACCCACCCTGTGGAACACCCTCCAGTAAGATGTCAAAGAGATAAATAATTATATGATCTTCCGTAAACATCTGAAGGCAGACCTATATCAGGGTACTTTTAATGTGTGATATTCTATTCTGCTGCTGCTGCTGTGTTTTTGTATACCCTGTTGGAAGCCGCCCATTATTTTATTATGTCCCTTGGGATTTTGAACTTGCTGACAGGGGAATCGGTGACAGGAGACAATTCTGCAAGCATAGTTTTCCCTAATGTGAATTTTACACCAGCATCATGCAGCAACGTAATACAAGCCTTGTTTCATTTTCCATTATTTACCTGCTTAACGGGCAATATAATATCCTTTTGGAAAGAGAAAAATTATCACAATACTGTATTCACTTCCTATATATATATATATATTTAAAGTATAGAAGAAGGAACTCTCCTTATCTTTGCAATTCTGTGCACATTTACCCAGCAGTAAGCACCTTTGGGGTTAATGTGCATAAGATCACATTTATTCCGTCTTTTGAGTTTCCTGTGGTGCTTGGAAATGGGACTCACCTGGGAGAACAGTATTATTTACAGGGAAACCAACACCAGAGTCAGTTCTTTCTATACCACACCACTAAATCCCAGTATCTTGCTGTGTGAAGTTCTCCAGTCTGACTCTGAATTCCAAACGAGAATGATTATCCTTGATAAAAACTCTGCTAGCAGTCCTTTCTTCTTCAGATCCTGTCTGAACAACTATTTCACAATTGCTGTGAACACAATTGATGTACTGGAGATTTTTTTCTTTCCTCATTCCTGCATTTCTATCATTATAAACGAGAGGAGGAGGAGGAGGGGAGGAGGAGGAGGAGCATTTACCTGGAGAAACTGTCACGTTCACCCTGTGTCTGATATTGGACAAGAGACGTTCTATAACACAGTAATAAACACCGGAATCATCCAGATTCAAACTGTCCATGGTCACTTGAAAGTAGTGCTCTTTCTTATTCTCTCTGAGGGAGACTCTGCCCATGTTCACCTTTCCATCTGATGATATTAAACTTTCGCATGAAGACAAAAATATGCCTTCTTTCATTTTGCACCAGCTCTTAGTGTTATCTTCAAAGGTTTGTTGATAACGGCAGCGCAGAGAGAGAAATTTCCCTTCATATCCATGCACTTCAACTGGACCAGTCAGTCGCCATGTCTCTGGGGGAAAGAAAGAGATTCATTGGAGTCAATCAGGTTGACACCATGTTGCTGGTGTTGTCAGGCTACAGGGAACCTCCTTCACTGCTGGCAGCCAGAAATGGGGGGAAACAAGAAGTTCTTACCAAGGTAATTTATTCAATATTCACAGAGAGAGATGCATAATGCCACCTCTTGGATAATGGCGTTGCTCTGAGTAAAGTCCCATCTCCTCCATCTCTCCTATTATGTCATCCCTACGTTGGCTGATCTGTGCTTTCTGCCTCTGAGCTTTCTGTTCTCTTACTCTCAGTGCCTGCCTGGACCTGGGAGGGGGGCAGTTCTGGCATGCTTAGTGGCGTCGGAAGGGGGTGCACAGTGGGGTGGTCTGCCCCGGTGACATCCTGGGGGGGGTGTGACATTATCTTTGCAAGTCTGTGTACACTTACCCAGCAGTAAGCACCTTTGGGGATAATGTGCACAAGGTCACATTTATTCCTTCTTTTGAGTTTCCTGTATAACTTGGAAACAGGACTCACCTGGGAGAACAGTAATATTTACAGGGAATCCAGGATCATAGCCAGCTCTTGATATGCCACACCAGTAAATCCCAGTATCTTCCTGTGTGAGGTTCTCCAGTCTGACTCTGAATTCCAAACGAGAATGATTATCCTTTATAAAAAGTCTGCTAGCCGTCTTTTCTTCTTCGGATCCTGTCGTCTGAACAACTACTATACAATGGCTCCATGAACTTCCTTTGCACCAATATTTTACATGTTTCCTAAACCCAGCATCATATTTGCATCTCACAGAGAGTGACCTGCCCAAAAATCCACTCAGTGCTTCAGGACCAGTCAGATCAGACATGCAGCCTGAAAAGCAGAATAAACCTGGAGTGAGGTATTAGCTCTCCAACTAATATCATGGAAAAATATAAAATTACACACACCTCATGTCGCTTGTTGATTCATAGGTTACTGCATCCATACAGACCACATTCCCAGCACCAAGAGCCGCTTTTTCAGCTTCAAAGACCCTGCCCCTGAATTCTAACTTCCTTTTGAAGCATGGTCAGATCTGGGAGGGATGCGGGGAGGGAGTGACTCTCCAAACGGATAACATGATGGCAAACCACAGCCATATGAAATGGCCACTGACCAACCAAGGACATATACAGCAACAATCTTGGGTTGGGAAACAAAGCACCAATACTGTAGCACACTTTAGGGTCAGGGGCCCATTGTGGAAGTGAGCGCTGTTCACATCTGTGCAAGCATGGGCCCTAATAAAAAGTTAATAAGGTACCAAATCCATCTCTCAACTGAGAGGTTTAAATATTGGAACAAGTCTGCTCTTAAGTCCTCATAGACTGAGCAAATCAGTAAGCAGTGTGGTAGCTCTTCAGCAACATTGAACATTATGTGCACATGGGCAAACTCTCTTCCTAAGGAATATGGCAATAGCATTCTTCAACTATGGCAGCATGCATTGACTGGAACTGCAGAGAAGCCATGCCCTCCCCTGCCTCTGATCCTACCCTCTCTTGCCACACACAGCTCACGTCCCTTTATGAAGTCTTTTTTTGTAATTCAGTACTTGTGTCTTCACTACCATCTTTCTCTTTTCCTTACCTGGAAGCAGCACCCAGGTGAGGAGCATCCAGTTCCTCCAGAGGCTCATGGTGCTGTTGTCTTCCCCGCTCAAGGGACCTGGAGGGAAGCCAAAGTCTCCCAGGAAGCTCACGCGGAAAAGAGGGGCTCCAATTGCCAGAATAAGCTCCGGCTAAATGAAGCAGAGCTTCGGAAAGTGAAAGTAGGAAGGCTTCTATATTGCATGTTTGATGGGCAAGACTGTGGTTAGTGTTGTTCTGCTTTTATGTCCTGCACAAGCAGAACGGAAAGAGAAAGAGCAGCTTCAATGGGTCGCGCCAAGTGTCCATCAAGTCCATTCACCCATCTTGGTGTGGCGTTGTGGCAGGACGGTGGAGGCTCCACTGGGGCCCTGATGGGAGAACTGGAACTGCCGTGCCCTTCCTGATGAACTTATGCCCCCACCACCTATCAGGAACTGGATCCTAGCCTGCAGCCTGCTTTGGTGAATGGGGATGCAGGCTGGTTCTTGGGCTGTGCCAGGGGGCGGAGCAAACAGGGCAGGAAGGCTTCCCTCGGTTCCACCCCTTGCCCACTTAAGCAGCTCGCACCTAGGGCACTACCTGTACGTTCCTTTATTGGGTTTTCCCGCCCTCCTACCCTTGGTTTAAGCTGATGGCCAAGGACTTTGCTGCGACTACGGTGGTTGCCGTCCTTTAAGTGGCCAGATATGAATTTGCCCACCGGGTTAATTGGCTCTGACCCGGTGGTTTTGCCTTCCTCATAGCAATTGTCACAACTGGTTGGACATTGGACCAATCCTTTGTCTTGGGTGGAGGGGAGGTTGTAGTCTCTGCCTGCTCCTCCAAACACTGAGGTATCCCGTTAAAGGGATCTGGGATGAGTGGCCACGTTTGCCTGCCCAGGCAGGGCTAGGGCAAAAGGAACTCCCCCAAACAGCAGTCCCTTGGGGGGGGGTCACCCTATTTGATGTAAGTCTTAGGAACCCCCGCCTGGATTGACCACGCATCACTTCCAGCAGGTGGGCCGGAAGTATTTCAGTTGCCCCATGCCCAAGCCAAACCTCTTTCATCTGTATTCAATAAAGTTGTGGCCTGTTTTGACCCAAAACCAGTCTTATTGGTCTCTTATTTATATGGGTTGGGGTATGGGGAGCACCATGCTTGGACCTGCAAGTTCAGCATTCTGAGGGTGTCCAGTCAGAGAAATGTCTCTGGAAAGTCCACAAATGAGCATTTACATTTCTCTGAATTCTGTGCTGCAGTCCTCCGATCATATAGTGCTTACAAAAATGTATATATTAGAGGGAAATGTGAAAATACGTTAGTGAAAATAACATAGAAGAATGAATTATGTTAGGAGAATTTGCTCGCAAAAAATTGTTCGAATTGCATACAAAAATGTGTTTATTCAGAGAAATTAGCCTCCATGACCAGTCCGATCAAGGGGCATCCCCTCACTGGGAGCAAGCGCAAACATATGTTGAAGGGGTATAATAATCATGACAGTTTATATGTGTCAATAACAGTATTTGATATATGCATGGGGGGTGGGGTGGAATGTGGCCACAGCAATGGAAGACTAGGAGGAGGAGGCGATCATCTAACAGTGGCAGTGAAGAGTAGGGGTCACAGGAGGTGGCACTGGGTTTTTTGCCTCTAGCAGCAGAACATCCCGCACTGGACATGAACTGTACAATTATAAACATCCCATAAGCAAATCACAAGAAGTTGCAGGCTGAATGTTTACGTGTTTATTTTACAAAAAACATGTATTGTTGATTGTAAGAAAATCTAAGTGGTTTTCCAAAATATAAAACAGAACATTTAAGTTATTAATAAAACCTAGTAAAAAATAACTTTCCCAAACTGCCTTCTTACTGTACCCAAACCTTGGTTTAAACTGCCACTTCGCCTCAGTGTTGACCCCTGTTCTCTGCCCAAACTTCTGCCATGGTTTGCAATTCCCACTTTTTAAAAAATAAGCACCCTAGTCACAGGGAATAATGTCCTGAGGGGAACTTTGAGTATCTTGAAAGAAAGTGCAGAAGGAGAAAAAGGTACTATACTGAAGTGTTGGTGTCAGTTGCCAACTTTATTATTTTAAGTTTCAAGGACAGAGAAACTAAAAAGAAAATTGGTTTGCCGAATGATGGCAATATGATGTTCAGCTCTCTCTCTCTCTCTCTCTCTCTCTCTCTCTCTCTTTAAGGAACTTTATTGACATTTGCCATCCCTGCAAATGATGACAAATGTTGGGTTCAAAATAAACATATCAAAGTCAAATTCCCATGGAAATTGCAACTTCCCACAAGGAATTCTCACTTCTTATATTGGTCACAGGTAATTTGCCAGAAAACATTTCCCTCGACAGTTTCCAATAAACATTTCAATAAGTCACACTTGCCTATGAAAAGTAGCTCTCTGAATCTTGCTGCAGATGGACTATCCAAATTACAGATAAATTACTGAGATTGCAAATCCAGTAGATTGGCCACATCTTTTAAAACATTGTTAAAAGGAAAGCTCTAAACAATCTGTGGCATACCTTTTATTGTACTTTTTTGGGGAAGATGAAGCCGGTTGGTACGCAAATAGTTTAATGTCAACTAGAGTTACAAAACAGTGTTAGCTAAAACACAATATATTATGTAAAGAAACTTAACAACAGTTACATTGGTCGCTATGGGATTGCTGTCCAGCATTTTCTTGCCACATGGCAGCTGAAGATCTCTTCTAATTGTCTTCTATGCATCCAGATAATTACAATGCCCAGACCCAGGAGGATAAGGGTTTTCAAGGTGAAAAGCACATAAATCAGGTATCTGCATCAAAGAAACAGAATTAATATTATTATTATTATTTATATTATTCCCTGCCCACCTGATGGGGAAAGTTCTGGTACTCATCACTTGAATGTCCAAGCCATGATGCCTGTGCCAGCCACTGAGATGGGTTGCCAAGTGTTACTGCTGGCAGACACAACATGCCGATAGCAGGCCTTGCTGGCCTTACCTTTGGTAATGGCACCATACAGAGTCTGCCAGCCAATGCACTTAGCACTCCATCTCACAGCTCATTTTTCCATTTGGCAATGAATTTTTAAAGAGATCCTGGATTCAGCTGTGCAGCTGCAAATAAAACGTTTTAATGTGTTGTGATTTGCCATATACAAATGTGACACTAGATGGCGAGAGTAAGCTATGCAAAAGTCATTTTATTTTTCAAAATGTTTTTTTTTTTAAAGCATTTTCACAGCATTTTTTAATATGTATGTAGATTAAACCCTTGTTCCCATTGCATTTGACATCTCAACCATGGGAGGTTAGTTTCAGAGATATTGCCCGGAGGTGGGTTGTACTTGCAGGGCGAAGGGGAGAAAAAGAGACATTAAAAGCTTTTAGAGGTTGCTGAGCCCACATATCAATGATCTCACGTGTTTACACAGAGGGAATCTCAAGACTTACGTGTTGTCAGTAGCGTTTAGGGAGAGATCAAGGTCTGGCTGGATGCTAATTGCTGTTGTTTCTTCTGGATCTGAGGAGGGGACCAGAGAGGGCAAGAAATGGACAGTATCAGCAGCAGTTGTGGAAGAGACACTGAAGAGACCGAGAACTTCAGAAAATGTGAAGAGAGAACTGGCGAATAAGTTCATGCTCCCAAATGCACGAGGGCAGCTTCAGGAAACAAGCTGTGATCTGCTTTTAAGAAATTTGCCACAGAAGTTAATGCAGCCCACGGCAGGGCATTGGCTAGGCCCATCTGGATCCACCCAGACCTGCTGGTTCTGAGCACACTCAGTTCTCCTGCAGCCCTCCAAACAGCCCCACAAACACCTAGGAACATAGGAGAGGTGGTGGAAGCAGTATCTGATGTCTGTCTCTGGAGTCATTCCTGTGACCAGTATCCCTGTGGGCTTGTTCTGTGGTGTTTGGAACGGCATGTTTGTGTTTTTTGGCTGCTCATGGCCTCAGCTCTGCTTCTGGTGATATGTATCTTGTACTGGAAGAAGCAAAGATCACCAGTGTCAAAGCAATGATTCTTCAACATCAGCTTTGTTGGATTGGTCATGTTGTGCAGATGCCTGATGATCGTCTTCCAAAGCAACTTCTCTATTCCAAACTTAAAAAATGGAAAGCTTAATGCTGGTGGTCAACAAAAGAGGTTTAAAGACTCTCTTCAAGGCAAATCTTTAAAAATGTGGTATAAACACTGACAACTGGGAAACACTGGCCTGCGAATGCTCCAGTTGGAGAACAGCCTTTACCAAAGGTGTCATAGGCTTTGAAGATGCTCAAATTCAGGACGAAAGGGAGAAATGTGCTAAGAGGAAACCCTCACCGTGATCAACTGCTGCCCAGAAACCTTTGTCCCCACTGTGGAAGGACATGTGGATCCAGAATTGGCCTCCACAGTCACTTACGGACTCACTGTTAAAACCGTGTTTATGGAAGACAATCTTACTTGGCTACAAGTGATCACCAAAGAAGAAGAATTTGGGGTGCTTGTGGGGTGTGTAATGTGGGTGTGCTGCGAGGCATGGGGTGTTCTGGGTATATTCAACCCACACTTGTTGTAAAGAAAGTACACAGCTGAACCGATGTTGCTGAACAAAAACAAGAAGGTGAGAACATATTTGTGAGAGGCTAGTGATGAAGCACACCTCAGGAGAAACAAAATGTCTGCTGCAGTGCGACAGAGATTTTATGAGGTTTGTTGGGATCACACAGTTTAGTTCGGTTTTGTCTTTTAAATATATTTGGTTTGGACTTTTCAGTTGCCTCAATCCATAGCAAGCAGGGCCAGTCCAGGGTGTCTTGCCACTTGAGGCAAAAGGCCTCATTGCCTCCCCTCCTCCAACCACCACTCTTTCCAGATCCGGGCCCCTGCCGTGATGCCTTAGCTGCACCCCTATCCCGGGTGTGGTGAGGATGCTGTGGCAGCAATGTGAGCATAGCATGGGCAGGGAGGGTGCAATAGTGGAGGAGGCAGTGAGTTCCTCAGGCCTGGATCTGGCACCTGAGGTGATGGCCTCACCTTGCCCACATAGGCAGGCTGGCCCTGTACCCCATAGTTCGGTTCAGAGGCACCCTTAGAACAAGCCGGTGACATGAAACAACTTCTTGGGCAGGTAATTCAAGAGGGAGATCTGTTTCCCTGCCTCCAAGCACAACATTTCCTCCCAAGTTGACACTTTTACTTGGGATTGGAGAAATCCAAAACCTGTCATGGGTTTCCTCATGGGCTAATATGGGGCTACTGCAAAGTCAGCCTGAGGATCTGCTGCATTGCAGGCATGTCCTTTGGGATTTTGAACTCTATTCCAGTCCATTCAGGCAACCGTGCTTGCAGGGGAATCTGTGGCAGGAGACAATTCTGCAAACATAGGTTTCCCTAATGTCAATTTTACATCTGCATCATGAAGCCACAAAAAGCAAGCCTTGTTTCATTTACTATTATTTACCTGCTTAACGGGCAATATAATATCCTTTTGGAAAAAGAAAAATTATCAAATTATTCACTTCCTATCTGTTTTTTAAAGTATAGAAGTAGCACCTCTCCTTATCGTTGCAAGTCTTTGCACACTTACCTGGGAGTAAGCCCCTTTTGGGTTAATGTGCATAAGGAAAAGGTAAAGGGACTCCTGACCATTAGGTCCAGTCATGGCCGACTCTGGGTTGCGGCGCTCATCTCGCTTTATTGGCCAAGGGAGCCAGCGTACAGCTTCCGGGTCATGTGGCCAGCATGACTAAGCTGCTTCTGGCGAACCAGATTAGCACACGGAAACACTGTTTACCTTCCCACCAGAGCGGTACCTATTGATCTACTTGCACTTTGATGTGCTTTCGAACTGCTAGGTTGGCAGGAGCAGGGACTGAGCAACAGGAGCTAACCCCGTCACGGGGATTCGAACCGCCGACCTTCTGATCGGCAAGTCCTAGGCTCTGTGGTTTAACCCACAGCGCCACCCGGTCACGCTTATTCCCTCTCTGATGTTTTCTTCCCCTTTTAGCTGTGTTTGGCTTTTGATTTGCCTGTAGAGCTTGGAAACGGGACTCACCTGGGAGAACAGTAATATGTATCCGGAATCCAGGATCATAGCCTCTTTTCTTTATGCCACACCAGTAAATCCCAGCATCTTGCTGTGTGAGGCTCTCCATTCTGACTGTGAATTCCAAATCAGTATGATTGTCCTTGATAGACATTCTGCCAGCTTTCACTTCTTCCTCAGATCCTGTAGTCTGAACAACTACACTACATTTGTTCCATGAGCTTCCTTTGCACCAATATTTTTTATATGTCTGATACCAATATTCATATCTGCACATCACAGAAAGAGACTTGCCTAGAAATCCACCCAGTGCTTCAGGACCAATCAGAACAGACATGCAACCTGGAAAACAGAATGAACCTGGAATGAGGCACCACCTCTCCAACTAATATCCCTCTCGTATACCAGAAAAATATAAAATTACACATCCCTGTATCTGGATGAGAACTGTGGCCTTGGCACTAAGGATGCATAGGAAGAGATTTCTTAATGGCTGTTTGTGTGACCAGTAACCAGAGAAGAAAAGAGATAATGTTAATAATGTTGTTGCTCAGATGGGACAGGTAGTGTTCAATCAGTTCTGCATGGGGTTGCACACCCTCTGAAGGATAATTTTGGGAGTACTCCCTTGAATCCATTCCTGTCACTGGAAGCCAGGACTCCCATCAGCAGGCACCCAGGACTTTCATTGAAAAAGCTTTTTAATTTTTATTAAAGTACAGGCAACCACCGATTTTTGCGTTCTGGTTCATCATGCACGATGGTAGGGCATTCATCAGCTTGTTCCTTCCCATTATACCCTGTTCCACCAGCCATACCGTCCCATTTCCAGCCACTTCTGTGTAGCTGCGATTTGGGTCCAATTGTTGCGCGTAAATTGGTTGTTGCCTGTATACCAGACAGCCATAAAGAAAATTAGAAAGCATAATGTGGAGGCAACAGCTAAGGCAGAGTAGGCAGATACAGTGGTACCTTGGGTTACAGACGCTTCAGGTTACAGATGCTTCAGGTTACAGACTCCGCTAACCCAGAAATAGTACCTCGAGTTAAGAACTTTGCTTCATGATGGGAACAGAAATCGTGCAACGGCAGCGGGAGGCCCCATTAGCTAAAGTGGTACCTCAGGTTAAGAACAGTTTCAGGCTAAGGAATCTGGCAATAATGGCAGCGTGCATAGACTGGAGCTGCAGGGAAGCCATGCCTTCCCCTGCCTCTGATCCCACCTTTTATTGGCATACACAGCACACGTCCCTTTATGGAGTCTTGCTTCACAACGACCACCTTTCTCTGTCCCTTACCTGGAAGCAGCCCCCAGATCAGGAGCGTCAAAGTCCTCCAGAGCCTCATGGTCCTGCTGTTTTCTCTGTTCAAGCCAGAGGGAGCTGGAGAGTAGCCAAAGTCTCTCAGGAAGCTCACGGTGGAGGAAGAGGGGCACCACAATGTGTTGGAATCCAACTGCTGGAATAATCTCTGGCTAAATGAAGCGGATCATGAGGCAGAGCTTCGAAAAGTGGAAATAGGAAGGCTTCTATGTTGTATGTTTGATGCGCAAGACTGTGGTTAGTGTAGTTCTGCTTTTATGGCATGCACAGGCGGAATGGGAAAAGGAAGAGCAGCTTCGATGGATTGGGCCAAGTGTCCGTCAAGCTCTCTTTCCAAGAGTGGCCAATCAGATGCCTCTGGAAAGTTCAAAAGTTAGCATGTTTCTAATAATACCAGATGCTCCGCCTGGTTAGATGGTACTGGATCAGGAGCAGGCAGCCAGATGCCTCTTCACAAGGAGGAATGGAAGTAATATTCATTGTTCAGCATTAGGTACTCAGGGATATACTGCCACTGTATAGGGAGGTTCCATTTTTACTACAATAGTTAATAGGTATTGAGGAGGCTTATTCTACATTAACATATCTTATCCTTTAAAAAAAACCACACACATTCTAGCCTGATCACCTTGAATTGCCCTTTGAATCATAGGGGGAAGTAGGATCATGACAGTTTCTACAGAATATTACAACATGTCATAAGTCCCAGTGGAGGACTGAAAAGTCCTTGTTTCTAACTACAGAGGTACCTTGGGTTACAGACGCTTCAGGTTACAGACTCCGCTAACCCAGAAATATTATCTTGGGTTAAGAACTTTGCTTCAGAATGAGAACAGAAATCGTGTGGTGGCGGTGCGGTGGCAGTGGGAGGTACCATTAGCTAAAGTGGTACCTCAGGTTAAGAACAGTTTCAGGTTAAGAACAGACCTCCAGAACGAATTAAGTTCTTAACCCAAGGTACCACTGTAAAGGAAAGCTCTGTTAGCTCTTTCCACTGTTATACAGCTCTTACAGTCTGAAAGTTCTTCCTGGTGTTTAGTCAGAATCTCCTTTTCTGTAGGATGAAGCCATTGGTTCGAGTCCTATCTTATGGAGCAGGAGAAAACAAGCTTGCTCCATCTTCCATGTGACAGCCCTTTAGATATTTGAAGATGGCTATCATATCTCCTCTCAGTCTCCTCTTTTCTAGGCTAAACATAACCAGCTCCTTTAAATGCTCGTTGGAAGGCTTGGTTTCCAGACTCTTGATCATTTTGGTTGCCCTCCTCTGCACCCATTCCAGCTTATCAATATCCTTCTTAAATTGTGGCATCCAGAACTGGACACAGTACTCCAGGGGTGGATTAGATGTGCCATTGGTCTGATCCTAGTAGGGTTTTACTTTTGTTCATGTGTCCTCATGACACCCTCACATATTCTTTCCAACTATGAGGGGGTTCTCTGAACTCCCCTCTTGTTTATCTTCTCCAGGGTTGTGATGACAGCTGAGGAAATGTATCTCCTCCTTTTTGCCAACACAGCTCACTGCCCAATCTGATCAAGGCACATCGCCCCACTGGGAATAACTGCAAATGTGCATAGAAGGACTATAATCATCACAACATTTTATATAGAAGAAGAAGAGAAGAGTTTGGATTTGATATCCCGCTTTATCACTACCCGAAGGAGTCTCAAAGCGGCTAACATTCTCCTTTCCCTTCCTCCCCCACAACAAACACTCTGTGAGGTGAGTGGGGCTGAGAGACTTCGAAGAAGTGTGACTAGCCCAAGGTCACCCAGCAGCTGCATGTGGAGGAGCGGAGACGTGAACCCGGTTCACCAGATTACGAGTCTACGGCTCTTAACCACTACACCACACTGGCTCTCGCCAGTATATGTAGCAATAGCAGTTTTTGATATATGCATTGGGGAGATGTGGCCACAGCAGTGGAATACTAGGAGGAGGAGGCATGCATCTGACAGTGGCGAGTGCTAGGTGGTGGGTGCCCAGTGGCAGCGAGAAGTTAGGGGTCACAGGGGATGGCAATTTGGTTTTTGCCTCTAGCAGCAGAACATCACGCTCTGGCCTTGAACTGGATGATTATAAACACCCCATAAGCAAATCACAAGAACTTGCAGGCTGAATGTTTATTTATTTATTTTACACACACACACACACACACACACACACACACATTTGATTGTGAGAAAACCTAAGTGGTTTTTGAAAATATAAAACAAAACATTAAAATTATCAAGAAAACCCAGTTAAAAACAACATTTCTAAACTCCCTTCTCTCTGTACAGTGGTACCTCGGGTTACATATGCTTCAGGTTACAGACTCCGCTAACCCAGAAATAGTACCTCGGGTTAAGAACTTTGCTTCAGGATGAGAACAGAAATCGTGCAGCGGTGGCACAGCAGCAGTGGGAGACCCCATTAGCTAAAGTGGTGCTTCAGGTTAAGAACAGTTTCAGGTTAAAAACGGACCTCTGGAACGAATTAAGTACAAAACTGTACTCAAACCTTGTTTTAAACTGCCACTTCCCCTCAGTGTCTTCCCCTGTTCACCCTACCCAAACCTCTGCCATTGCTTATAATTCCCTCTCTCTCCCTCTCAGTATGCCTCCATCCCTGCTTTGCTCAAACTTCTGCCATTGATTTAAATCATAATTTTTCCTCTCTGTGTCTCTCCCTTCTCATTCCCATTCCATGGCCACTGTTGTTGTGTAACCTGCCTTCATTTTGCTCTCTTCCTCCACCCTGGTTTTGTGAAAAGCCAGGATTGTGATATAGTATTACAAATCCTCCAATGGATTTTTTATTATATAGAGAGACTACTATAATATAAATGCCACCAGCACGCACACTCAAAAAACAAACAAACAAACACATGTAATAAAATTTCCAAGTGAAACTGATAAAATGAAATGATTGTCAGCAAAAGGGGTCCGGGGAATCAAGACACTGACTGATCTCTGTTTCAGAGTAGACAAATGACTTCACAGTGACTTTGAGGCTGGATGGCTTCTTTGGACCCTGGTACTTGCAGATGCAGAAGTTGAGGAAACAGCAGAATGACAACGGAACAAGCTGAGAAAAATGCCTTCTTGCATAGTTTGTTTCCTCTTTTCTTGTTGGGTTGAGTCATTGTCCAGATAGGAAATGGTGATAGTTCTCACAGTGGTCCTTCTGATGTCACCTCCTCAGAGGGCTATGTCTTCTTACTGCGCATCCAGATAATTGCAAGGATCATACCCAGGAAGATGGGGACTTTCAAGGCAATTGAAACCAGGAAGGACATGTAGACCAGGTATCTGCATTGGAGAAACAGAATATTATCCTCACTGGAGTAGATCGCGATGCAATATCCCCCCATTCTCTCACAAGAAGCTTTGTGGCTCTGAATAGCATACACCTAGATGCTTTGTAGCTATGGCTTACTGAGTTGGGGGCTTATTGTACAAACTCTGTCCCTTACTTTATGCCAGGGGTAAGCAACCTAAGGCCCAGGGGCCGGATGTGGCTCAATCGCCTTCTCAATCTGGCCTGCGGACTGTCCGGGAATCAGCGTGTTTTTACATGAGTAGAATGTGTCCTTTTATTTAAAATGCATCTCTGGGTTATTTGTGGGGTCTGCCTGGTGTTTTTACATGAGTAAAATGTCTCCTTTTATTTAAAATGCATCTCTGGGTTATTTTGGTGGCATAGGAATTCGTTCATTTCCCCCCAAAAAATATAGTCCGGCCCACCACATGGTCTGAGGGAAGGTGGACCGGCCCACAGCTGAAAAAGGTTGCTGACCTCTGCTTTATGCCTTCAAGATCCACACAGAGTAAGGATTGATGATCATTAGCAATAAAAAGGTATCTGTGCAGAATGACAATCAGGGGACTGACAGATGACTGGCCGCTGCTAGTCTCCCTTGACCGACAGAACCCAAATAATCTAAAGGAGCCTCCTGGAGGCTAAGAAATTCCTCCTTCCTGTCTCTCATCTCATTTTACAAATTTTATCATGGTTTCCTGAGAAACCCTTTTTAGCTAGTCCAAAATAGAGTGACCCTTCTCTTGGAGAATATGCTCTGAGGCTATTTCAGGGTTCTGACTACTCTGGAAAACAAAAACAAGCATGGCTTGTAGGGAAGGAAATAAGGAGAAGGGGAGGAAGGAAGGACTGTAAATAAAGCCTAAGTGGAGCATCACTGTGGGTAGAGCATCATGAAGTAGAGTGCTATGGAAGTTTTTGTTTTTATTGAGAGTTTTCAACATAAAAGACGACAAAAAACAAACTAATCTAAAGAAGATAAATAGGAAAGAAGCAAGAATATGCCAAAGGAATTAAAACATTAGCCGGATGATATAAACCTGCGCAGTAAGAAATAATCAAATAGGAAGATAAGAGAAAATTAATAAACAGATTCAAATTGGATATGCAGTAACAAAAAGATACAAATTAAGTAACCTCAGAAAGGAGGGGAGGCAAGGCGAGGGAAATGTAAATTGAATTTGTAAGAATTTTGTTTAGCATCCTAAAATGTTGGTAAACTGTGAAAATGAAATTTTTTTAAAAAAAAAAAAGCAAAGGAAGAAAAAAAGGTTAAGGTTAGAATGTGTTAAGATGAATATAGGATAGAAAACAGAGGAAGATGGAAAGGAATTGCTGAAACAATTAATAGAAGTGGAATACAAAAAGGGAGGTGAGAGGAGGTCGCGGAAATAAGTGCATGAAAGATAAGATATTGAAATTATTTGATGTGTTTTAAATTGTTTTTGTTTTGTTTTGTTAGTTTAATGTGTTAGGGTCTCCCATTTACCTGAAGCGGGATTTGGGTGGCGCTGTGGGTTAAACCACAGAGCCTAGGACTTGCCAATCAAAAGGTTGGCGGTTTGAATCCCCACAACAGGGTGAGCTCCCGTTGCTCGGTCCCTGCTCCTGCCTACCTAGCAGTTCAAAAGCACGTCAAAGTGCAAGCAAATAAATAGGTACCGCTCCGGCAGGAAGGTAAATGGCGTTTCCATGCGCTGCTCTGGTTCGCCAGAAGCGGCTTAGTCATGCTGGCCACATGACCCAGAAGCTGTACGCCGGCACCCTCGGCGAATAAAGCGAGATGAGTGCCGCAACCCCAAAGTCGGTTATGACTGGACCTAATGGTCAGGGGTCCCTTTATCTTTAAGTTGTTCAGTGCACAAGAACAGTTCGCCGTAATCTTAGGTTTCTCTTAGGTGTCTCCAATTTACCTGAAGAGACTCAGTAAAAACTGCATGAAGGTGGGAAAGATTTCAGATAGGAAAATGTTTTGTTTTTCTTTGGATATGTCAGCTTATTGTGTGTGTGTTACACTAAATTAACTATTTTAAGATTTACCACCTTGTACCAATTTGTTAGCAGGGGCTCCACAACCTGCATGTGTAAGCACAAAGGTGTGTGTGTATACTATACTATATATATATATATATATATATATATATATATATATATATATAGTAGCAGGAGATTGCAGACATTCAATTGCAGTCTTTAAACTGGAGATCTTTATTCCTGTCCGCATCTGTATTGGGTTTGCTTTTTACATATAGAATTGTTCTTTATTGTTTTTATTGCTGATATTTTTGCTGTGAAATTGCGTTCAGATATTTTTGGGGAAGAGGTTCATAATTGGAATCTCATTCACGAATAAATAAATGATTCTGTTCCTCTGGGAAGCAGAACACATAGACAAGTCAGAAGGGAGAGAGTGGCTCAAACCAGGACATGCTGTGAAGGAAGTTCACGCACCTGATAGAACTGATATCCTTGTGAAAGGTGTCTTCTGGTCCTCTGGTAGTTTCTAATATAGAAAGAAGAAGAATGGAAGACAAAGGTGTGAAATTGGGCTGCTCCACAGTAAGTCTGTGAGTGATATAAACCTGATCTCAGCCTGAATAGATGAATCTTGCTGTCACTCAAATCAATGGATTAAGTTTCCCTCTACATTCAGTCTTTCCAGAACAATCCATTCTCCAATCTCTATCTTGCATGGCCTACAGCAGGGGTCGGCAAGGTTTACCTCACCTGAGCCAGTTCACTCCAGTGGAGATCCCTCTGTGGGCTGGATCGTGCATGGGCCTGTGATTTCTGGCATCTGTGTCTGCACACACACAATTTCCGACGCCGTGGAAGTGAGTCCCTGAGCTGCACTGTGATGGTTTAGCGCAGCGCACAGGGACTTGCTGAGGGGGCGGCTCAGTTTGGGGGCGGCTCATGGGCTGGTTAAACGACCCCATGGGCTGCTTGTGACCCATGGATCTTAGGTTGCTGACCCCTGGGCTATAGTTTATACAGGAGTGGCCAACGCATATAGGATTTGTCTGAAGCCAACATGACTCCTACTTAAGGAAGCTGTAGACAATTAACATGTGTTTGATCAGGTGAAAAACAATATAAGGAAGGTATTAACTGGAAAAAAAAGAGAGCTTTAATGGGATGAAGATACGATACTGCCTGGGTCACTCATATTCATAGTTGTCAACTTACAGATTTGAAAATAAGGGACCAGCAGCCTCGAAAATAAGCAGCCAAAATAAGGGATTTTCCAAGCACAGGTATGTTCAGCTTCTGAGCCCCTCCGAGCCAAAGGCAGAAAGCCCAGCCAGAAGCCAAACGAAGTGTCAAGTGGTGGTTCCCACAGCGCAGCAACCCGGCAAAGGGGATGTAGCAAGGAAAACCACCGTCACCTCTCCGCTGGGAAGTGCTGAGCAAAGGCAAGTTCCCAGGCAATGCGGCCGATTTTATCAGCACAAGGCATGCAAGCTCCACCCCCCAGTTGTTCTTAGACTCCTTATTGGATGAGCAACGCAGCCAAGCAACACAGTTGGAGCCTCCCTGGCTGGCTGGCAGGGAGGGAGGGAGGGAGAGGAGCTGCTTCCTTTGAAACCCGGGAAATTTAAGGGACACCATCAATAAGGGACAGCAGCGGGACACAGCGCTGAGATAAGGGACTTTCCTGCCAAATAAGGGACGGTTGACAGCTATGCTCATATTCTTCAGAAATTTTGAGCATGAAGGCAAACATAAAAAAGCAGAAGCTACAAAGGAAATTGGATGGAGGTATGGGAAGAGACTCTTAGTAACACTTTCATTTCCAACTTAGAAACAATCCTTTAGACTTTCAGTTTTTAAAAAAGAATGAGGAAAGGAAAAACACAGAATCTTGTGACCTGTTTCGATGGTGACATTTGGCTTAATACAACTTTAGGCAAAGCATAATATTTCCATATGTTCTGAAGTTGCATTAAACGGTTGGGTCCCTTGGACAGCCCTAATGCTCCCATCATGCATGGGTCCCCTGATGTTGTTGGACAATGACCCTCATCATCTCCAGCCAGGTCAAGGATTGGAGCACTGTAGTCCATCCATCTCTGGGGACTGAGAACCAAGGAAGGCTGCTGGAGAACAATCAAACCAATTGAATGAAACCAATTGAATGTTAGGGCTGGAGAAGGCTGTCCTACAACAATTATTGATTATTAACAACAACAACAACAACAACAACAACAACAACAACAACAACAACAATTTATTATTTATACCCAACCCATCTGGCTGCGTTTCCCCAGCCACTCTGGGCGGCTTCCAACAAAATATTAAAATACAATAGTCCGTCAAACATTAAAAGCTTCCCTAAACAGGGCTGCCTTCAGATGTCTTCTAAAAGTCTGGTAGTTGTTTATCTCTTTGACATCTAGTGGGAGGGTGTTTCACAAGGCAGGTGCCACTACCGAGAAGGCCCTCTGCCTGGTTTCCCTGTAACTTGGCTTCTTGCAGCGGGGGAACTGCCAGAAGGCCCTCGGCACTGGACCTCAGGGTCTGGGCAGAATGATGGGGTTGGAGACGCTCCTTCAGTCCAATGGGGAAAAGCAGTCCTCTCCTTCTCTCTATTCTCACCATCACTTCAGCTGTGATTCAGCTTCCTGGGCTAAAATCAGAGCAGGGGGACTCATTAACCTACCTGTCACATTGACTGGAACCATCAGATCCGAACCTCCCTGCACAATCATGCCACATTTGTACATGCCGGTATCACTGTTGGTCAGCTCATCAATTGTCACTGTGAATTGGTTTAATGAATGGTTGTCTCTGATGGAGACTCTGCCTTTCCTCACTGGCTCTTCTGAACCTGAAGTCTCGACAATTTTGTCACAGGATGTTTTGCTCATTTCTTTGCACCAGTATTTTGGGTTTCCCTTATACCGTTCATCATATCTGCATTCCACAGACGCCAATCCTCCCAGGATTGCGTGCATCTTGAGGATGGTCAAGTCAGAGAAACATCCTGAAGAACAAAAAGAAGCAGGCTAGGTTACAATCTTTCTTCTCCCCAGCAACTCTGGGTGTGTGTGTCTAAATTCCAAAGCTGGTCAGGGTGGGGAGGCCCGGTGCAGAGGCTTTATCATCACCCCCTCCTTTTTCCTAAATTCCATTGTTATCTTCTCATACATCTCTAATTTTGACATAGTCACATTTATTTGGCTGAATGATAGCCTCCCGCCAAAGGTCTGTGCATAGGGCCCCACAAACCATAAAGCTGCCTCTATTCATTAAGATTAGTTAAAGGTAAAGGGACCCCTCACCATTAGGTCCAGTCGTGGCCGACTCTGGGGTTGCGGCGCTCATCTCACTTTATTGGCCGAGGGAGCCGGTGTACAGCTTCTGGGTCATGTGACCAGCATGACTAAGCCGCTTCTGGCGAACCAGAGCAGCGCATGGAAACGCTGTTTACCTTCCCGCCGGAGCGGTACCTATTTATCTACTTGCACTTTGACGTGCTTTCGAACTTCTAGGTTGGCAGGAGTTGGGACCGAGCAATGGGAACTCACCCCGTCGCGGGGATTCGAACCACTGACCTTCTGATCAGCAAGTCCTAGGCTCTGTCGTTTAACCCACAGCGCCACCCGCGTCCCAGTAAGATTAGTTAGGTATGGCTTAATTGTGACTGTTCAAGCTTCTCCCATCCTTTCTGCATCCACCCCATTCCCACTTCTAATATGAAAGCCTATCAGTTGGCACCAGAGTCTACAGCAGGGGCAAGCAAAATTTTTCAGCAGGGGTCCAGTCCACTGTCCCTCAAACCTTGTGGGGGGCCGGACTAATTTTTTTTGGGGGGAAATGAATGAATGGACAAGCCCTGGTGGCTACTTACCTATGTCTTGCGAGCGGCAGGGGCTGGCGGAAGCGGAATGATGAGCTGCGCACGAAAGGGCTCCGGAGAGGGGCTGGCAGCAACCACTGGCGGAGGAAGAGTAGTGCAGGGGAAGCGCTTCGCACCCGGCAGTGCAATCCCAGTGTGGTGCTATCGCGGGAGCATGAAGCTCCGCCACTGGCAGCAACAAACCCCGAATTCAGCCAGCTTACAATGGTGGCTGCTCAAGCGCTCACTTATGCTGCTGCTGCTGGCACCAACAAAGCCCCGCCCCCTTTCTCTCTGCTCTAGGCAGGGCGGGGATAAGCCAGGAGGAGGGAGGGAGGAGGCGCCACCGCGGTGTGAGGGAGAGGAGGGGGAAATGGTGCAGCCCAACGATCAGATCCACGCTGAACCACACGGCAATTCCCAGACCATCTGCGGGCCAGGTCCAGAAAGCAACTGGGCCGGATCTGGCCCAGGGCCTTAGTTTGCTGACCCATGGTCTACAGTGTTGACCTGCAATAACAGACAGCGTTCATTATGAAAGCTGTACAGTGGTACCTCGGGTTAAGAACTTAATTCGTTCTAGAGGTTCGTTCTTAACCTGAAACTGTTCTTAACCTGAAGCATCACTTTAGCTAATGGGGCCTCCCACTGCCGCTGCATGATTTCTGTTCTCATCCTGAAGCAAAGTTCTTAACCCAAGGTACTATGTCTGGGTTAGCGGAGTCTGTAACCTGAAGCATCTGTAACCTGAAGCGTTTGTCACCCGAGGTACCACTGTAATTAGTTGTAGCTAGCAACTCTCACTCACAGGCAAGCTAACCTTTGATTAAATTTGGAAGTGGTAAAATAAAAACAACCATCTTACCTGGCAGGAGGAATACCAGGCCGAGCAAGGACAGTGGCTGCATCGTCTGGTCTAGACAGCTGCTCGCTTCCCACATCTCACTTCTCTTTGGGACACTTAAAAAAAATTATCTGCAAATATTGCCTGTCATGGAGGCAAACAATTCTTGCTTCTTCTTTCTTCACATTGCTTCATCATTTCCTTTGGCTTCCTCCCATGTCTTTTCCCACACTGTTGTTTTGTACAACCAGCCTATTGTAATGACAACCAGCCGGGCGGAGATAGTTCTGTGTCTCAAAACAATTTACGATAGAACATCCTAGCAATGAGAGTGAGGGGGAAGAAAAAAAGCATTGCCTCTGCCTAACTGCAATTGCCTTTTCTAGGGCTAGACTCAGCAATTTCCTTAGCCTTTCTTCTAGAAACAGCCCCCAATATAACTAAACCCTTTACTGTATTCTTTGAATATGCTCCACTTCAGCACAATATTGTTCTCCTTTGTCATCTTTCTCTCTTTGACATGCACATTTTCTTTCTGTCTTTTTTTTAATCTGTTTAACTTCCTGTGAGTGCCATTTTAAGAATTATGACAACGCTCTTGCATCATCTGCATTTATATTTATTTCTCTTCTGCTGTCAGTATAAATACCTTTCTGGGTGCTTCCAGGTATCTGTTCAATGTGGGATCTGTGCTCCTCATGCAGGCATAAAACATCCACACAACATTGTTGGTATATAAATGTCAACCATATTAATTCCCTGGCTTTTTACATTCTTGGGGAAATCTGATAATTTTCTTTTTGTTTTAAGCTCTGGCTTGGAAGCATCATTGCTAACATTTAGAACTTGACATCCTCTTCTGTCTTTCCCCAGTGGGGTAGCCATTTTAGTTATTTGCAGCAAAACCAATGAAGTTGTCTTGTGACAACTTCAAAAGACTAAGGGTTGTATTCAAAGTAGTGCTAGGGAGACCATTCAATTAGTGCAATTTTTTCTGCTTGCCTGATGAAACCACCTCCCCTCTCCTCCCACTTTATGCTGTTCTGGGGGGTTCTCCCGACCCTCTGGAGCAGTTTGGGGGGGCTGTGAGGGAGGAGAGTGGGGGGGAAGCCCTGTTGCGCTAAAGGGCAGTGGCATAGCATGCTATACCAGCGCCCGGGCTCTCGTGGTGGGATGGGAAGGAGGGAAACGGAGTACGCATGTGCATTCAACGGCCTAAAGGCGTCCACGTCACCCAGAGATAAGAAAAGAAGAGTTACATAGTTCACACGAAGAAGTAGTTTTCAATGGAGCCCAGCGATGGAAGCACACAGCTGTATTGAGGCAGCACCAGGCGTTGAAAGTTTGCACCCCATACAATTTTGCAACTGGGGCACCCGCCCCTGTGGCCCTCCCATGCTACACCACTGCTAAGGGGAATCATTGCACTGGTTTCTGCTAGTGCAACGATTTAGCTTAATATGACCCTAACCAATTTACCACAGTGCAAGCTTCCGTGGACTGCAGTTCACCTCACCAGATACATGAAGTTGCAAGAACATAGACTCAGCTTCAAGTATATATGTATATGGGAACTGTAAACAGTGAGGTCAGAAGTAAATAAGATACAGAAAGCACATATATGATAATCACACAATTCACTGTTAGTTTTTAAGGTGCCACAAGACTCTTTGTTATTCTTTCTCTCTCCCCCTCCCCTTTGTATCTGTACTAACTTTCTTACCAAACTTCCTATCTCTCTTCTATTCTTTGCAGGGTATCTTCAGACATGCTGTTCATCCATCAGTCATCCAGATTTGCATGCACAAAGCTTATCTGGTACAGTGGTACCTCGGGTTACAGATGCTTCAGGTTACAGACTCCGCTAACCCAGAAATAGTACCTCGGGTTAAGAACTTTGCTTCAGGATGAGAACAGAGATTGCATGGTGGCAGCACAGCGGCAGTGGGAGGCCCCATTAGCTAAAGTGGAGCTTCAGGTTAAGAACAGTTTCAGGTGAAGAACGGACCTCCGGAACGAATTAAGTTCTTAACCCGAGGTATCACTGTAGTTAGATGATGTTCAGTCTTAACTGACTATTCTTTCTGGTTGATTTAAAAAGGTAAAGGTAAAGGTACCCCTGCCCGTACGGGCCAGTCTTGACAGACTCTGGGGTTGTGCGCCCATCTCACTTAAGAGGCCAGGGGCCAGCGCTGTCCGGAGACACTTCCGGGTCACGTGGCCAGCGTGACATTGCTGCTCTGGCGAGCCAGAGCCGCACACGGAAACGCCGTTTACCTTCCCGCTGGTAAGCGGTCCCTATTTAGCTACTTGCACCCGGAGGTGCTTTCGAACTGCTAGGTTGGCAGGCGCTGGGACCGAGCAGCGGGAGCGCACCCCACCGCAGGGATTCGAACCGCCGACCTTTCGATCGGCAAGCCCTAGGCGCTGAGGCTTTAACCCACAGTGCCACCTGCGTCCCACTTCTGGTTGATTTACAGGGTGGTTATTATACAACAATGAGTGTTCATTCTGAGTTTATGCACACCCCTCCCTTTAATCATTTGTTCATCCCACAGTTTTCAGTGTCTAGAATTCACCCTTCAGTCCATGTTAACTTTGATTGCAAATCTATTATACCACCACTAGACGACTCTGTACGCTTCTAACTACACCAGTTTAGTGCAGAGTGTGTGATTTCTGCTGAACAAGAAAGGGAAATCTGGATTTTTCAACCTTTGTGGCTAAAAAAACCTTCTCTTTCAGAAACATCTCTGAGCTCACCTGTCCTTTCATGAGCTACTGGAAGATCTTAAATAGGCCTCCAGATGTTAATGGACTACAACTCCCATCATCCCTGAACAGTGGCCATGCTGGCTGGTGCTGATGGGAGTTGGAGTCCAACAACTTCTGGAGGTAACTGAGTTGGCTACTCTTGGCTTAGAGGTTAAGCACACATAGTTAAATTATTTTTTTTAGCAATCTTCAGCTTTTCATATGTATTGGTTCTGTTGTGTCTGAATGTCCAAATGTGTTTTTCCTCCCCAAATTATTCTTATTATTTCTTAAAGTATTAATACAAATAAAAATGTGCTCCCCACTCCAAAACCATTATTTATCATAATTATCCAACTTTCCAAAAATTCAACACTTCTTGAGATGGTTTGACCCCTTTCTGTTTTAACAATACGAATTCCACAAGTATTTTCCATATTTCCTCAACATCATTTCTCTTCCACATTCCCCTTCTTGATTTAATAGCACACATCAACTTATCATTAATTGCCACACTTGCCTATACCATTCCTTCATTTCATATTCAGCTTGCCCCTTCCACTTCCTAGCTATGATAACTCTTGCCACTGTCAACAAATGTCCAGATGTTTCTGGCTGATGTGAGTTGCAAAGTTCAAGCTCCTTCAGCGAGAAGATTTCCCCAGTCTAAAGTGGTCCTGCCTGTCTATAGCTTTGAACGACTGATACCACATGACATTGCAGGAATTACACTTCTTTATTTTAGCCTCCCACACACCTCATGGCAAGTTGCCTTTTATGCATTTTCACTGCAAGAAACACCATTTTTTTAATGAGTAAGGCTTTAGTCACTGGGCATATGCCAAATTTTGCTAATTTGCACCTCTTTCACAACTTCATTTATGTCTCTCCCACCCTCCTTCCAACCATCCCAGAAGCAAACAAGGACCAGACATCTCTTTGCGTGGTGCCCCATATGCATACAGGTATGGATCCTGTTCTGTATAGATGATAGTCGACAGAGCTAAGGGCCAATAGCTGAAGAAAGGAAAGCTGTCTGAGGACTTTTGGTGTAGAGTGTGTGTGTGTGTGTGTGTGTGTGTGTGTGTGTGTGTGTGTTTTAAATCCATACACATTTATTAAAGAAACCCATAACACATTTTTGGAAGGAACACCAGAAGGCAAAAGAGCTCCAGGATCAACCTTGAAATTGAAGAATACCTTTTGCAAATCAGTTGATGCTTTGATAGGCTATAAAGGATTTAGTCTGGACAAAGAAGAATAGGTAAATAATTACTGTTAATGCAGCAGCAAACGGCCTTCCTGGCTGGTTATGCTAAAATGTATTGACAATGTTTCTATAAGGTAAAGGTAAAGGGACCCCTGACCATTAGGTCCAGTCGTGGCCGACTCTGGGGTTGTGGCGCTCCGAAACGTTCGAAAACTGAAAGCTCAGTATGGAAGCCTCAAAACAGAAAACTCAATATGGAAGCCACATTTCATGTTCGACTTCTGAGGCTCGTTCGACAACTGAAGCACTTACTTCCAGGTTTACGGCGTTCGAAAACCGAAATGTTTGTCAACAGAAATGTTTGAAAACCAAGGTACCACTGTATAAAATCTTAAAAGAACATAGTAAAAGGTAAAGGGACCCCATACCATTTGGTCCAGTCGTGACTGACTCTGGGGTTGCGGCGCTCATCTCGCTTTACTGGCCAAGGGAGCCGGTGTACAGCTTCTAGGTCATGTGGCCAGCATGACTAAGCCACTTCTGGCGAACCAGAGCAGTGCACGAAAATGCCATTTACCTTCCTGCCGGAGCAGTACCTATTTATCTACTTGCACTTTGATGTGCTTTCGAACTGCTTGGTTGGCAGGAGCTGGGGCCAAGCAATGGGAGCTCATCCCATCGCGGGGATTTGAACCGCCGACCTTCTGATCGGCAAGTCCTAGGCTCTGTGGTTTAACCCACAGTGCCACCTGCATCCCAAATGTTTCTTTAAAGGCTGTTGTTAATTTGCAGGAGGCCCCTCTGCCTCAGCAGCAGCTCACCAAGGGGAGGGGGCAGGGAGGGGCAGCTGCCCCCCATCAATAAAAAATATATAGCAAACTGAGGTTCTGCCTGCCCCCCCAAAAAATAAATACTGGATATGCCCATGTCACCAGGTGAGGGCAATTTGCAGGGCCTCGAGGAGCAGACACTGGGTCTGGGTGTATCAACGGTGCAAATCCATCCTCTTCTGTCTGGGCAGAAAGTGTTGGAAGCTGGGCTGGTTAAACCCAGCTCTGCCCCTACAGATCAGCACTTGGGGTTCTCAGCTAGGCCAAGCCACACACGCCTTTTTATATGTATTCCTTCCCCGACTTCTCAGGTATTTATTCGGGCAAGGAAGGAATTTTAATGGGTCTCTCTGTGTTTGGCTAATTTGTCATTGTCACAACTTGATAAGTCGACCAGGAGTGCAGGAAGAAATCATTCTGAAAGAAGATAGAGGAGTTACACCGTGAGACACTGGGGAAGAGTGTTAGGGCAGCCAGATGATCTGGCTTGACTCTCAGAACCAAGTAAGGAGTGCCGGCTGGATGGCAAGCTAGGAGGCAGCTGTTTGGCTGGCACAGCTTCCTTGAGCAAAAAGGCAGGCTTGCCTAAAACAGGGACAGCTTAGAGCTGAGCTGCCCCCGTGGTCAATCAGCAGGCCAGCCAAGCTATTCAATATTTTAGTATTTTTTTGCCCATGTTTGATGAAGGAGAATTATGATGAGCTGAGGCTTTGCTTTCCTCTCGTATTGTTCTGATTGCTTTGGTTTATTACTTGCCCCTCGTGCTAAGATCCTAGAGAGGGTCTCAGTTTAAAACACAACCTTGAAGACAGTTAAAAACAAATTGCAAGAATTGGGTGGGTCCTAAAAAAAATAGACACATCAAATATCAAAGGCTTGGATAATGAGGTGAAACCTCAGCATTCAGTGGAAACTGTACAGTGAAGGCACAAGACACAGCTGTGGGAAAAGGAGTTCAGCAATGATAGGGCTGCTGTAGAGAGTGTTCACTCCTGCTCCACCACCGCACAAGTTTCTGAGGGCTCTGAACCAACCAAGAGGTCACAGTTCCATAGTGCGTTTTAGGTCAAAGCCTTCTGCTTTGAGAAATGAGAAGAAAGCTTCCTCCTGCAGGTGGTCACTGAATTTCTGTGCATGGAACTGGGAGGATGCTGCTCATGCCTTGATCGACTCCTAGGCTAAGAAAGAGATGGTTCATCAGCTACAGAAAAGCAACAAGAAAAGATTCCACATTAAAGTAGCAGCACCTGAGCTGTGGTGTTTTGTTGGGTTCCTCTTTCTTATCTTGGACTTGGTGTCATTGCTTATCCCAAGAAAAACCTCTTGTTCGTACAGAAAAAATCAGGGGTTAAAATTAGTTTGAAGGAGGAACAACATAGAAGTTATTTGTGGGACTACTATCTGGTTTTGACTCTGGATAATTAGGTAGGTAATAATATCAGAAGAAAGCAGAGCTTGGTGGTATAAAACCACCCAACGTTCCAGGCTGTTCCATACATTTTTCAGGCAAAATGCAAAACATTTTACATGTGCTTTGTAAACACATCACACCTGCACATGCTTGTCTAACACATGTGGTCACCTTTGGTGTGTTGTGCTAGTAATTTGCCAGGGATCTGCAATCAGAAACATTTCTCTGCAGCATCTGGAAAACATGGATTTGGGCTGTGCAATAATTTGTGAAAGAGGCCTTTGGAGTGTGAGTAACCTGACTTGATTTAGGATAATAAAAAACCCCATTGGCCAAGTACTGAGAGGAGGAATAGGGAAAAATAAATTTTGTTAACTGCAGCAGCAAAGGCCTTACTAGTTTCTTAATAGGATCCTGGATTTGTAAATTATCTCTTGGGTATCAGTGTTGGCAGAGCCAAAGTATGCAACTACCAGGTAGACCTCCCACCTTCTCACTTTCTCACAACATCCCTGGAAATCTGGAAATTAATGACACAACTGAGTCATCAGTGAGAGTTGGTTACCCTTAGATGGGATACCTTAAAGCTCTTCTTCAGTCTCTGGATCCTTGGGGTTGGAGCTTCCTCTGGTCTTTCTGTACCATACATGCACCCAAACCACGGCGGCCATCATAGCTAGGAAGACGGGGATTTTCCACATGACCAGGAGCAGGAAATCGGTGTTGCTAGGCTGGGTTCTAAAGAGAGAAATGTTCCACTAGTTTCTTTCTTTCTTTCTTTCTTTCTTTCTTTCTTTCTTTCTTTCTTATTCACTGCCATAATGACACATGTAAGCAGTATGAGCATGAATTAAATGTGCATTAATTTTATTTCTATCTTGCCTTGAGGCTTTTTTGTTGTCGTAGAAAGGTAGATTAGAAACAACACAACAAGATGGAAGAAGTAAAATATTGAGATCACACATGGGTGAAGGGGAGTGAGGGGTATATGGGAATCTATAATATCATTTATAATATAATTTGTTAATTGCATTGTATTTACAACAGGAAGCTTAGAGCAATTAGATATATTTTAATTTAGGTAATCTATGTAATAGGCTTATGTTAGAAAATGAATATGGATTTTGAATTTGGTGTTTGTAAATTTTAAAAATTTGTAATGTTGAGAAAAAAGAGATATGTGCTGGCAGATAAAAAAGAAAAGAAAAAGAAAGGTAGATTAGAAGCAGAATGAATGAATATGCATAACATTTTTGCCATGGGTGGGAAAGATGGCCCCTGGCTCTTCACTACAATTAGACTTGGCATTCAGCTGGACTTGGCACCCAGCTATTATAATAGGCTACACTGGAAGTCCTCCCTGGAACATACGGGGTGTAAAGGGTTATGGCACCTTTCAGGATCTATGGGAGATACAGCTGGCTCTTCTGTTGCTTGTTCCATGCGTCCAAAATGGGTTGAAGGAACAGAATCTGCAGGGGGGTGAAAAACATGCACAGTCAAATCCTAACCTGGGAAATTTATTCATCTTTTCAGATTTATTTTTTTAACAGGAGATTTTGGTGTGGGTTCAAATGGTCTGCAAGCTGATGCTACTCAGAGCCAGCCATGCAATATGAAATAAAAGGAAAACACTAAATGAAGAGGCAACTGAATGCTAGACCTGTGCCCTGATCCATCAGAGCTTGTGGCAAACCTGCAAAAGTTGCATGTGTGTCATTTAAACATTCATATACTGCTTTCCTGGTGCTGGAGGGGACTCTCAAGATGGACTGCAAGAAGATCAAACCTATCCATTCTTAAGGAAATCAGCCCTGAGTGCTCACTGGAAGGACAGATCGTGAAGCTGAGGCTCCAATACTTTGGCCACCCCATGAGAAGAGAAGACTCCCTGGAAAAGACCCTGATGTTGGGAAAGATGGAGGGCACAAGGAGAAGGGGACGACAGAGGACGAGATGGTTGGACAGTGTTCTCGAAGCTACCAGCATGAGTTTGACTAAATTGTGGGAGGCAGTGGAAGACAGGAACGCCTGGCGTGCTCTGGTCCATGGGGTCACGAAGAGTCAGACATGACTAAACGACTAAACAACAACATACTGCTTTCTTGTTATAAAATAGTATTCGAAGCAGTTTACAAATAAACCCTTTGCATTTAAAAGCTTACCAGCAGTAAAATCAAGCCTTAGGGTGAAGCCCAAAGTAGAGTTTAAGGAGATTGATACACCAATGCAAGCATGTCTGCTTGACTGATGGGGTGACCCACCCTCTACTGACCCCAGGGGTGATGTGGAGGGGGTCATGGGTAGGGGAGGGAGGAAAGCCCTGTTTTAGTAGGGGGACTTCTTGTGCTGGCTCCCACTAGAACAGCTATTTAGCTGAATCCAGCCCTCAGATTATACGAAACTGGAAAGAGCAGTCAATAAGAACAACAAGCACCGGTCACCTATCAAATGTCTTCGAAAATAAAAAAGGCTTAGCCTAAGTGATCAAAACATAGACAGCAGCTGAACCTGCCTATGTAAAATGATGGGCCAAAGCAAGTAAAATTGTTCGCCAAAAAGACTGCATGCTTCAACCAATATACACACCCCACATACTTGGTGGGATTGACTTTGCTTTTGCTAGTCAAGCCGATAGTCCTAGATTCCTATGGATTCTTCCAAGGCTTGCTACTCTCCCCACTTCTGAGATGTCACCACCATTACCCAGACACCTTCAAATCTATCTCTGTAGCTCTCAAGGGCCAGAAGCATGTTCTCGTTTAGAAAGAAAGGTGCCATTCTCAAGGTTCTGAGTTCAACCCGTATCAAACCATCACACAATTCCAGCTTTAGGAAGCTAGAGTCTGGAGTGGCCCAAGCCATTTTGCCGCCTAAGGTGAAGGACAAGATGGCGCATTCCACATTCTATGCGCAAAATCTGACCAGACTTGTAGCCCTGGTGACGGAACAGCGTCTTCCACTGCATCCTAGGGCACTGAGCTGGCACACATTTCTAGCCACTTCCCGCCCCTCAGAATCTGCAACCTGAGGCAGATGCCTCCCCCTGCCTCATGGAAGGAATGGCTCTGCTGGAGTGCATTAGCTTCTTTTGTAGACACAATGGCCCTCTCCCTATAAGAGTAAATGCAGCAGTGGGGAAGTATACCTGTAATGATAACTTCCACTGGGTGCCAGATGTTATATGCTCTCTCTACCCCACAGATATATGTCCCAGCATCTTCATTAGTGAGGTTTTCCATGGTCACAGTGAATTTATGGAATGTGTGGTTGTCTTTAATGGATATTCTGTCATTCATCCCCTCTGCCTCCATCCTAGTTGTACGGACAGTGTGGCTACTAGAACAGAGGGTCAAATCTTCTTCTTTGCACCAGTATTTGACAGATTTTTCATCCTCCTTTCCATATTTACACTGGACAGACAGTGAGCCACCAAGAGGTGCAGTGACTTTTTCAGGGCCTTCCAGTGTCCAACAAACTGCGAAAAAGAGAAAGAGAAAGAAAATACTTTTCACTCAGAACAAATCAGACGTTAAGCATATTCAGAGCTATTACACACAAAAACGTCTGTTCCAAAATGGATGGAGCCATATTGCTTGCCTCAAAATCTGTTGCTTTAATGGTTATGCATTAGGGGGAACCATCCTGAATATTGCTAAGGCTTCAGTTACATCAACCACACATTTATAACACTCTTTTCATGGAGAACCCTGGGAACTATAGTTTGCTAAGGGTGCTGGGAATTGTAGGTATGTGAGGTCAGCACCCTTAACAAACCACATTTCATGGCATTCTCCATAACTCATCAAGTGGTATAAGAGTGCTGTAAATATATGGTGTGAATGTGACAGAACACAATAAGCTGGAGACTATGTTCTTTTATGATTTTATACAGTGGTACCTCGGTTTTCGAATGTGTCCATTGACAAACATTTCGGTTTTCAAACGCTGTAAACCTGGAAGTAAGTGCTTCAGTTTTTGAACGGGCCTCAGAAGTCGAACATGAAATGTGGCTTCCATATTGAGTTTTCTGTTTTGAGGCTTCTGTACTGAGTTTTCAGTTTTTGAATGTTTCGGAACTTGAACGGTCTTCCAGAACGATTACGTTCGAAAACCAAGGTACCACTGTATATTGAATTTACCGGTATATACCTCCCTTCATCTGAGGACAACAGGGCATAAAACAGCATAAAACAGCATAAAAACAGAGAAATACATAACATGTTAACAAACAAAGCAACCCACCCATGCGTCCACACGTTTAAAAGGTCATAGATGGATTAATTAGCCAAAGGCCTGGGAGAGGCTTTCTTTTGGTGCTTAAAGATATGCAATGAGGGTGCCAGACAAGCGCCTGGGGAGAGCTTTCCACAAATGGGGAGCCACCACAGAAATGGCCCAGTCTCATGCTCAAATTCCCATTCAGCCATGAAGCTCACGGGATGACCTTGGACCAGTCATTGCCTCTGAGCCTAGCTTACCTCATTTTGCCTCATAAGGTTGTTGTGATGATTAAATGGGGGGGGGGGGACCATCTACACCACATTGAGCTCCTTGGAGAAAAAGGTGGGATATAAATCCATTAAACAAACAAACATTTAAAATCCCCATACTAATCACTTTTTCAATTATGCAAGTATCTCTGATTGCTTATTTCTGGGGTGGAAAGCTCAAGAGCAAGCATTTTATCCTTGGTTCTTGAGCTCCGCAGATTTCTGCGCAAGCCTTGATTTCAAGATTTTTATCATTGACCAAAAGAATGAAGGGGGAGAGGAAAGATGGGGATTCCTGAGCCTGCATCTTCCCCAGCAGAATGCACCCAGTGGAAAGCCCAACTTATTCCACACCTCTAGTTCTCACCTTGGAAAATAGTCCAAATCAGACCACGAAACAGTTCCATTGTCCTTGTCCTCTGTTCAGGTAAGTTATTTCGCAGGGGGGAAATTAGTTTTTCAGCTTCTGGGAGCTTGTTTTAATTGCATCTCTCAACGCCAATCTTGCTGTCTAGTCGTCTGTGGCATTTCTCTCCTGCCTTGTCAAAGAAGGTGGTTTTTCACTAAGGGGAGGAGAACTCACCAGGTCTTGCGCAATTTATGAAAATACATGATGATTAATCTCCTATGAAGGAGAGACGTGAGGCCCTGCAATGTCATAGTAAGAATGGAGAAGTACCCAGATTTTTAAAGTTCTCAGAGGGGTAGTAGCCATAACCGTCTGCTGCAACAAACCCAATAAACCACTGTGAGCTTTTGTGGACCATGATCCACTTTATCAGATACACGAAGCGTCATTCTGGGTTAATATCCTTTCTCAATAACTCAGGGCTAAGTGGACATCTTTGAAAAAGTCTCAATGGTCAAATCAAATCTATAGTTCATTGTCCTTTTTGTATTGTTGATTGTGCTTTTCAGTATGTTTGTTCTTTGAAGTACTTTATATTTTCATATATGTGGGTCTTACAGCTTATTGTGACTCCATCTAAGGCAGCTTGCCATGTTTCAGGATGCTTGCATTATCAACAGTAACTCTCTAACTGTATCTGCAGGATGTCTTGCTCATGCTACTTGTATGTACCACAGCACTTCACATTTGTTGAAGCTTGGAGGTCCACCAGCACATCTCCAGACTAAACAGAGCCAGCAACTGGACCATGCCACGGAAGCCTAAAATGGCTGGGCGGGCCAGCATCATCAGAAGGTAGCCCAGTTCGCTGCTGCAGAGTGGGGCTGAGAGACTTCAAAGAAGTGTGACTGGCCCAAGGTCACCCAGCAGCTGCATGGGGAGGAGTGGGGAAGCAAACCTGGTTCACCAGATTATGAGACTACCTCTCTTAACCACTACACCACACTGGCTCTGAACACCACACTGAACATAACAGCACTCTTCTCATGATTCCCAGCCCACTGGTCTTCGGGGATATACTGCCTGTGACAGTGGAGGTGGAACATAACCATCATAGCTAGCAGCCATTAACAGTCTTATCCTCCATGCATTTGCTTATTCCTCTCTTAAAGACACCCATTGGTGGCCATCACTGCTTCTTCCTGGAGCAAATTGAATATTTTAACTATGCAGGGTGAAAAGAAATGCTTTCTTTTCTTTGTCCTGTGTCTGCCACATTCAGATTCACCAAGTGACCCTGGGTTCGAGTAGTATATGAGAGGGAGAAAAATCTCTTCTCTTTCTGCTTTCTTCACACCATGCATCATGTTATATACCTCTATAATAACCTCTTCACTTAAATTCAGTTCTCCACATTTCTGCAGCAAGTCACCATTTCTTTTTAAGGAAAACTTGGAAGAAATTAATCCTTTCAGTGTGAGTTTCTCCTAATAAACATTTTTGTATGCAATTTTAACTAACGTTCAGATGCTTTCAAACAATTTACCCTAATAGAATATATTTACTGTGCCCTTTTCACTAATATTTTCATTTCCCGCGCACACTTTCCCTTAATATATGTGCTTTGGTAAACATTGTTTGATCAGAGAACTGCATTGCAACATTCACAGATGTGTGAATTTTGAAGGATGCCTGCGTATGGGAACTCATATTGTTTGGGGGAAGTGCAAATTTGATAGATTCATCTTTAAATGTGAACTGAATTGAATTTATCCCCTGATTTCCTTAAAGAAGAGAGCAAAGCTAAACAACTTTGGGTGGCCCCCTCCCAACAAAAATTCTAGCTACGCCCATGTCTCCCATCAGCCCCAGTCAATGGGGCCCATGGTGTAGGATGATGGACATTGAAGTCCAGCAATATCCTGTGTGACTCAGATTAGTCGCCTCTGCCTTAATTTACAGTCTGAATACGATACTTGCTGATTCCCTTCTGCCTCTGCTTTTTGCAATCATATTATACCTTCAAAACAGCTGTAAACTGACCTCTTCATTGTTGAACCCAGCTCAATGTCACCAAAGGACACATGTCTTAACCACCATGAATTGCAGTCTGGGGTTTTCAATTTTTTTCCTTTTTTTTTTTTTTTTTGGAGAAAAGGAATCTTTAGATTTGGAGGGGGGGCAGCTCGTGCTTAAGCATCATGCTAATCACTGAAATGGCTGTTCATCTGGTGGAAATAAAATGCATAAAACTATTTGGGTCAGTGCTCAGAACGTTGCTTGAAGGCGATGCAATTAGACTTCATGCAGAAATTTGGAAGGACGTTAAGGAAACATCTCCAAGCACACGCACGCATAGACATGAATCCTTTGTGACACTACTGGATAGGAGCTCTCAAGTGCAATAAGAATTGCAGGAAGATAAAGGGATGGACAGCAGAGCAGTGTGTGTAATACGAGGAGCCACATTTTAAAAAATAAAGGAAACCTTGGCTCATGCAAATACATCTCATGCCTGCTGAGAAGCATGATGGTTTTGAACCAAATTGCAATTTGCAAAGAAATAATGCAGGAAATATCATTAGGGGTTCTGCTTAGCCCATTTGCCATTATTAGATTGGATATGGCAACAGTCAAGTGCATTTAAGCACATTTATTTAAAATGGGAGAGTTGAATGTGTGCTGCAATCCCTCCCCTTGAGATCAAAGGGGTTTAAAATCCTACTATTTGTTTCTTTTTTATATATAATATTTTTATTAATTTTCATCCAGAAAAATACATATCGCACCACATTACAACTTTAACAAATTTTCTCGTTTTTGGACTTCCTTCAGCCTCTCTGACAATCATCCGAATTAAACTTTTTAATTACACATTTCCTAAATTTTCAATTGCCTTTTAACATACCCTTCCACACCTGTTTTTCTTTCTTACAATATTTCTTAGGTTTTTACAGAGCTTCTTTAAATGCCACTAACGTTATTTCGTTATCACTTATACATTCCGAATACTCCACTAGCTTTCCCCAGTCCTCGATGAACTTTTGATCTCGTAGATATCTGATCTTCCCTGTCAGTTTATCAAGTTCTGCATAGTCCATCAGTTTCATTCTCCACTCCTCCAATGTTGGTACTTGTTCATGTTTCCATTTCTGGGCCAGTAATATTCTTGCCGCTGTTACTGCATATTGGAAAAGTTTACAATCCTTTCTATTTATTTCATTTCCTATAATTCCTAAAAGAAAGGCCTCTGGTTTCTTAACAAATGTATATTTCAACATTTTTTTCAATTCATTATATATCAATTCCCAGAAGCTCTTCACTTTCTTACATTCCCACCACATATGGTAAAAAGTGCCATCCTTTTCTTTACATTTCCAACATTTCTTGCATGTTTTATACATTTTTGCAAGTTTTACCAGTGTAATATACCATCTGTAAATCATTTTCATAACATTTTCCTTTAACGCAGTATGCGGTAAATTTAATATTTTTATTCCATAGTTTAATCCAATTGTATATTATATCCAAAATCTCTGGCCCATTGTATCATAACAGATTTAACTTCTTCATCCTTTGTATGCCATTCCAGCAATATCTTATACATTTTAGATAGAATTTTGTATTCATTATTTATTATTTCTGTTTGAAATTTTGAATCTTTCTTTACAAATCCATATTCCTTAAGATCCTTTTTAAACATTTCATTTATTTGAAAATAATGCAACCAATCATATACGTACTCTTTTACTTCTTCATAGGGTTTCATTTTCCATTTCCCCCCTTCCTTAACAATCAGATTTCCATATGTAATCCAATTCCTTCTCATTTTGATTTTTTTAACTCTCATAACCTCTAATGGAGATAACCAGTGTGGAGTTTTTGGTTCTAGTAGGCTTTTATACCTATCCCATATTTCTATCAACGATCTTCGGAAAATGTGGTTCTCAAAACCTTTATGGATTTTCTTCTTTTCAGACCATAAATATGCGTGCCACCCAAATCTGTTATCAAATCCTTCTATATCTAACAACTCTGTGTTTTCTAATTTTACCCATTCCTTTAACCAACAGAGACATGAAGCTTCATAATATAATTTCAGGTCTGGCAGGGCGAAGCCTCCTCTTTCTTTAGCATCTGTTAGTAATTTAAATTGAATTATTGGCTTCTTACCCTGCCAGATATACCTTGAAATTACTCTTTGCCATTCTTTAAAGGTCACAGTCCCTTTGATTATTGGAATTGTCTGAAACAAAAATAACAATTTTGGCAGTACGCTCATCTTTATCGATGAAATCCTTCCCCACAGCAATAACTTCATTCGTCCCCACACCGCCAGATCTTTCTTTATTCCATTCCACACTGGTATATAATTATTCTGATACAAATCAATATTCTTAGGGGTTATCCAAATACCCAAATATTTCACCTTCTTCACCACTTCTATACCTATTTATTGTTGCATTGTTACTATCATATCTTGATCCATATTCTTAGCAATTATTTTAGTCTTTTTCTTGTTCAATATAAATCCTGCCACTTGACCAAATCTTTCCACCTCTATAAGTATGTTTTTAACGATTTCCAAAGGTTCTTCCACCGTTAGAACCAGATCATCGGCAAAGGCTTTAACCTTATATTCATTCCGGCCTACTGTAACCCCTTTTATTACCTCATTTTCCCTTATAGATTTTAGAAAGACTTCCAGGACCATGATGAATAACAGTGGCGAAAGTGGACACCCTTGTCGTGTACCCTTGGTTATCCCTATTTCCTCCGTAATCACGTTGTTAACAATTAACTTAGCTTTCTGTTCAGTATATATTGTCTTTATTCCATTGAGGAATTCCTTCCCCACCTCCATATATTCTAAATTTTTTAACATAAAATCCCAAGATATATTGTCGAAGGCCTTTTCTGCATCCACAAATATTAACATAGCTTGTTTCTCATTCCTCATACTATTTGTTTCTAGAGCAGTGTTTCCCAACCTTGGGCCTCCAGCTGTTTTTGAACTACAATTCCCATCATCCCTGACCACTGGTCTTGCTAGCTAGGGATGATGGGAGTTGTAGGCCAAAAACATCTGGAGGCCCAAGGTTGGGAAACACTGTTCTAGAGCACTGGCTGCACTTCACGGAGCATAAGCACAAATGATAGTTCCCTGACCCAAGGAGGTTACAATCAGCAGTTTGGCACTCAAGCAAGAACAGAGAGGCAAGGCAAATAAAGGATGGAGGTGAGAACCCATAATAAAATGCAATTTTATTTGCAGATGCCTTTGCAGGCTGAAAACATTGAGGAACAGTTTACCAGGTTAAGAGCTTCTCAGCAGCATGTTGTATGATAACAGTTCATAACGAAGTTATTGGAATGCATTTGTCACTGCGCACAATTAACACACTTAATTATTCTCCAGGCACACCAAAGCGGCAAATTTGTTCCCTTTCTTTCCCATTGTTCTTCTATTTATAAAAGTACTTAATTGTGCCTGTATCTACACCCAATGTATTATGCTAAATGCAGGATAATTTATTTCTTTAAAGGATGTTCTCAAAGTATAAAATGCTACTGGGAAAACACCACCAGATCTCCATGATCCTGGCTTTTCCAACCCCTGGCACTCATACTTGGATGCAGACCTGGCCAGGACGGTCTTCCTGTTATATACCTGCTGGGATTGACAAGGCATCTGATCCTCACCTGAATCTCACAGCTCTCCTGGCGAGTCATTTGGTCTGCAGTCACAGTGTGGAAATAAAGGATGATATTGCCCACCAGGCACTCTACTATTCAAATTAGGAGATGATATTGCCTACCAGGCACTCTACTATTCAAATTAGGCCCCAGTGTTTTTCTTACAATCCCCTTCTCAACGAATTAATCAATTTTAATCTAGCATGTAAATTCTTGAAACTTTTTTATTTGTTAATTTGAGCAAGTAAACGACTGCTCTCACTTCATTACAAACAGTATTTCTACCTGCAACACACTTGAGCAAACCTGCTCCTCTTCCTTTCACAGATATTTTGCTGCCATCTGCAACTCTAGTTGCCTCTGATGAGTTATCATTTACCGTATTTTTCGCACTATAGGACGCACCGGACCACAGGATGCACCTAGTTTTTAGAGGGGGAAATCAAGGGGGGGGGGATTATTTTTTCCCCCAGTCCCAAAGAGCAAAGAAGCCAAGACAGCGAGTGGGATCCATCCTTGGCTTCCTCTTTAGCCTTGTGTAGCCTCTCCAGCCAGGGGAGGCTGCACGGGGCTAAAGGCGAAGCCAAAATAGCGAGCGTGATCTATCCTGCTTGCTGCCTTGGCTTCTGCCATAGCCGGACGCAACCTCTCCACCCAACCTCTGCTGGGCTTTGGACTAGACATGCTGTATGTACCAGCAGGACTCGCCACCAGGTAGGGCAATTAGGATTTTTTTGCTGCTGCTTCACATTGTTGACTCATGCTAAGCTTGTGGTCTATTAGGACCCCTAGATCCTTTTTACTTGTACAGTGGTACCTCGGGTTACATACTCTTCAGGTTACAGACTTCGCTTACCCAGAAATATTACCTCGGGTTAAGAACTTTGCTTCAGGATGAGAACAGAAGTCATGTAGCAGCGGCGCAGTGGCAGCAGGAGGCTTCAGGTTAAGAACAGTTTCAGGTTAAGAACGGACCTCTGGAACGAATTAAGTTCTTAACCAGCAGTACCACTGTACTATCGGCAAGCCAGGTGCCCCCCCCATCTTATATTTGTGCAGCTAGATATTCCTATCTAAGTGTAGGAACCTTGCTTTTGTCCCTATTGAAGTACATTTTTTTAGTTTAGTCCCAGTTCTCCAATCTGTTAAGGTCTTTTTGAATTCCGATTCTGTCCTCTGTGGTATTAGCTGCTCCTCCCGGTTTGCCATCTTCAGATTAGATGAGCATCCCCTCAATTTCTTCTTCATCATCATCATCATCATCACCATCATTTTATTTGTATGCCGTCTTTCTATAGTTAAAACAATGCTCAAGACGGCTTATAACATGACAAGATTTACATAATTACCAACATAACAAAAGTCATAAGCAATAAATAGGTAAAGGTAAAGGGACCCCTGACCATTAGGTCCAGTCACGGACGACTCTGGGGTTGCGGTGCTCATCTTGCTTTACTGGCCAAGGGAGCTGGCGTACAGCTTCTGGGTCATGTGGCCAGCATGACTAAGCTGCTTCTGGCAAACCAGAGCAGTGCACGGAAACACCGTTTACCTTCCCTCCGGAGCGGTACCTATTTATCTACTTGCACTTTGACGTGCTTTCAAACTGTTAGGTGGGTAGGAGCAGGGACCAAGCAACGGGAGCTCACCCTGTCGCGGGGATTCGAACCACCGACCTTCTGATTGGCAAGCTCTGTGGTTTAACCTTCATCAAAGTCAGACCTTCATCAAAGTCATTTATAAAGATATTGAACAACAATGGGCCCAGGACAGATTCTTACAGCTCTCCGTTTGGACCAAGCCACCACTGGCTTAAGTTACCTCTCAGGGTTGAGGGATGATAAAATAGGATGACCTACCCTACAAGACTACAAGAAAGAAGATTCCACCTAAACATTAGGAAGAACTTCCTGACAGTAAGAGCTGTTCGACAGTGGAATTTGCTGCCAAGGAGTGTGGTGGAGTCTCCTTCTTTGGAGGTCTTTAAGCAGAGGCTTGACAACCATATGTCAGGAGTGCTCTGATGGTGTTTCCTGCTTGGCAGGGGGTTGGACTCAATGGCCCTTGTGGTCTCTTCCAACTCTATGATTCTATGATTCTATGATTCTACCCTGAGTTCCCTAGAAGACATGTGGGCTATAAATGTGATTAAAGTTTGGTGGCTGTCAGAAAATGCTGGTGGGATGAGGTGTGTGGCACAAGATTTTATTAACTTGGGTCAGTTCAAGCTGCCTCATATATCTGTATTTATGGAAAAGGTGATCTAAATCAGAGGGTCAGTTTAAAAAAACAAAAACAAACATTTGCCAAACTATGTTATAAAGGAGCATGTTCACCTCATGGCCTTCAGATCATGTTGAACAATATGGTCATAAACCCACTTGCAACTAAGTCCACCCACAACGGGCTATCCTAGGCCTGGCTGTATGCTGCACCCCCGGTTGGTCCAAAATGGCATATCCCAGCTTTGGGAGGGAAGCAGAAGGGCTTCAGCATCTTGTCAGAGGCTTGGGGCCTACTTTCCAAAGCTCGGGTAGCTTCTGCTTGGCTTAGGGAGGGAGGCACGAAAATTCATGTGTGAGGAGCTGGTATTTTAACTCCCCTGGCCTCAAACGTCTAAGGAATTGAAAGGTGATAACCAGCACTTTGAACTGAACCCCCAAAGAACTGGGGAGCCAGCACAGCTAATGTAATACTGCTGTTGTATGGACAAAAGACCAGGCTTCCATTAGCAGTGTTGTTTTGCCCCAGTGTTTATAAACGTTTCTCAAAGGCAGTCTCCTGGAAAGTATGTTGTAATTAATCTAATTTCGAAGTGCCTAGAGCATGCATAAAGATGGCAAGATCAGTCGTATCCAGAAATGGCTGCAGCTGACCCACAAGATAAAGAATTGTATAAAATCATTTGTAATTTTTTTCCTGTGAGAACTCTAAATATTCCCTGCTATTCTTGTTAATGGCCTTTTTCTTAGGCCTGTTAGCGGTTTTGTAACTCTCTTGGAGATTTTTAAACACAGGTTGTATGTCTGATACTTGTTAGAGACTTCTTTTTTAAAAATAAAGATTTTCCATATGAAAACCTCAGGGGTGTTGTGAGGATAAAATGAGGAGGAAGAGAACCACGTGAGCCACGTTGAGCTCCTTAGCAGAAAGGTGGTGTACAAATGCAAGACAGTGGTAAAAAGGTAAAGGTAAAGGTACCCCTGCCCGTACGGGCCAGTCTTGACAGACTCTGGGGTTGTGCGCCCATCTCACTTAAGAGGCCAGGGGCCAGCACTGTCCGGAGACACTTCCGGGTCACGTGGCCAGCGTGACATCGCTGCTCTGGCGAGCCAGAGCCGCACACGGAAACGCCGTTTACCTTCCCACTGGTAAGCGGTCCCTATTTATCTACTTGCACCCGGAGGTGCTTTCGAACTACTAGGTTGGCAGGCGCTGGGACCGAGCAGCGGGAGCGCACCCCGCCGCAGGGATTCGAACCGCCGACCTTTCGATCGGCAAGTCCTAGGCGCTGAGGCTTTAACCCACAGCGCCACCTGCGTCCCTGCAAGACAGTGGTACCTCGGGTTAAGAACTTAATTCGTTCTGGAGGTCTGTTCTTAACCTGAAACTGTTCTCAACCTGAAGCACCACTTTAGCTAATGGGTCCTCCTGCTGCTGCTGCGCCGCCGGAGCACAATTTCTGTTCTCATCCTGAAGCAAGGTTCTTAACCCGAGGTAATATTTCTATGTTAGCGGAGTCTGTAACCTGAAGCATATGTAACCTGAAGCGTATGTAAGCTGAGGTACCACTGTGAATCAATCACAAAATCATAGAATGCTGGAGCTGGAAAGGATCCTGAGGATCATCTAGTCCAACTCCATGCGATGCAGGAATATGCAGCTGTCCCATCGAACCTGCAACCTTGGCCTTATCAGCACCATGCTCTAACCAACTGAGCTATGGCACAGAAGAATGAATGAGTTGTACAGGTTTTTCTTCAGGGTGTTGGACTAGATCAGGGGTCATCAGCTTACCGCGCCTTGGGCCGGTGTCTCCAGCACCGATTGTGTGGCGGGCCGGAGGAGTGCATGCCCATACATGTGCACACACACTATTTCTGGTGCACTTCCGGGTCGGAGGAGCACCGGAAATAGCTTGTGCGCATGTGCACGGGCCTTCTCCGACCCGGATGTGCACCGGAAATAACGCATGTGCACAAGCTCCGACCTGGAAGTGGGCAGCCGTGCAGCGCAGTGCCGGTAAAAGCAGGCGGCGGCAGCGGGGGTCGCCGTGGTCCAGATAAACGAGTCCCTCAGGCCTTATCTGGCCTGCGGTCTTAGTTGGGGACCCCTGGACCAGATGATCACCCCTTTCAAACTCTACAATTTTACGATTCTCCTTATACCAAATGAACCTCCTGAATGCAGCCCAAACTCAGGACAGAGAAAATCCAATTCCCCCAGTCGCTCACCCACTGTGCTTTCACACTTCTGGAAGACAAACCTCTTTAGTAGCTAGAAACAAGATCGCACAGTTGCTGTTGGTGACAAATGAGATCATTGGCACTTCAAAGAAGCATCCAGCTAAGGGTTGCTTATACTCAGCCCCCAGCACTTTTTCTGCTGCTGCTCAAGAAAACTGACCTGATTTCACCGATTGCACAATAGCAGCAAGAATGAGTGAGTGAAATGCTCTTGCCCTTTCCTCCTCTGGGGGTTCCTTCTGTCTGGCAAACATCCTCCAAGCTGCCTACCAGTACTGTAAGTCAAGGCTGCGGGATCCGTGGCTCTTATGGATGCAATGGCTGCAGATGATGGTTGCTGAAGTCCCATATCTTATGGAAGGCCACAGGGTTCTTCTCAGCCCTGTTGTAAGGAAGGACCATGGCTCAGAGGGAGAGCTGCTGCTTTAAATGCAGAAGGTCCCAGGTTCAGTTCCCAGCATCTCCAGGTAGGGCTGGGAGAGATTCCCTGTGTGAAACTTTAGGCAGCTCTCTGCCAGTCTTGGTACATAGACAAGGCCTCTCCTCCTCCACCAGGGGAGGGGTTGTGAGCGGGAACAGCTTCCCGCTGGGGCAGGGAGGCGTGCTCGGCTCCCTGCTCCTGATTGCTTCTGCTGCCGCGGCCAAGCCTTCCAGCCGTCCAATGTTTGAGGCATCCCGATGTAGACTTTGAGAAGCTCTAGCTGCAGATGGAACGCAGCTTGGCTTTTGCATCTTCTGTCTCGAAGGTGCTGATCGTTCTGACAGTTTGCAGCACTGCCAGCATATTTATTCAAAAGTAGTGAGTCCCCCCCTTTCAGAATTGAATCCCTGCTCCTAAACCACCAGAGAGAAGGTTTTGTTTGGCTAGCACCAACTATCGAAGCCTCTGCCATTGACGTGCCTTTAAATTTGTGGGTGCCCAGACTCTTCATGGGGAATTTTGTGGGTGCTTAGGAACCCCAGGGAGTTGGCATCTAGGGCAGTGTGAAAAGCTTCACTTGCTGGTTTTTGCAGATCAGGTTTGCTGTCGAAGGCCCTGGATAGCTCCCACCTATTCCCATTCATTAGGCAGTCCTTGAAAAGCATTTTGCCAGTAACATAGCAGGTTGCTGTTGTTGTATTACACCTTAATGTACAGGAGGATTCTCAGGATCTGGAACCAGAAGGCTAGTGAATGAGTTCATAGGTTCTGTTCTTCTCTCATGCCAAGGAACCAAACAGAAACTAATCAGCCATATCAAGCAGGAGCCATAAGAAACAGCTGGAATTCATGCTGCCTTTTAGCTTGACTGCATCTAGGGCTGTTCCACAAAACCTGTTTACAGTGGTACCTCAGGTTACATACGCTTCAGGTTACATATGCTTCAGGTTACAGACTCCGCTAACCCAGAAATAGTGCTTCAGGTTAAAAACTTTGCTTCAGGATGAGAACAGAAATTGTGCTCCGGTGGCGCAGTGGCTGCAGGAGGCCCCATTAGCTAAAGTGGTGCTTCAGGTTAAGAACAGACCTCCGTAACAAATTAAGTACTTAACCCGAGGTACCACTGTATTGGGAATTCATCCTGATTTGCTTGCACAAAACTTACATTCGGGTTGGTGCCTGCCCAGTCTTTACTGAGTATTTGTTCTGATTTGTTTGCGGGGACTTGCCATGACAATGAGCATACAGTGTTTATACATCTTCCTGTTAATAATTCGTTCAGCCCACAGTTTCCATTGCATGGGGGGGCTGGGGGGGGGTTAAAGCAGGTTTGCTGCACCAGGGCAACAGAGCACTTAAAGCCAATTTAATTGATTGAGCAAACCTAAATTTCCCTCTATGCTCTCAAATTCCTTGTACAAAGTACTGACAGTTCAGATTACAGGCTAGCTTTTAAAGGCTATGTATGGCCGTAGCGAACTTCTGCCACATGGCTGACCTCTAGTGGTCATTTGGGAAATCGGCTTCCCTTATTACTGACTGCTCTGATGGTAAAGGTAAAGGGACCCCTGACCATTAGGTCCAGTCATGGCCGACTCTGGGGTTGCGGCGCTCATCTTGCTTTATTGGCTGAGGGAGCCGGCATACAGCTTCCGGGTCATGTGGCCAGCATGACTAAGCCGCTTCTGATGAACCAGAGCAGTGCACAGAAACGCCATTTACCTTCCCACCGGAGCGGTACCTATTTATCTACTTGCACTTGACATGCTTTCGAACTGCTAGGTTGGCAGGAGCAGTGAGCGAGCAACGGGAGCTCACCCCATCACGGGGATTCAAACCGCCGACCTTCTGATCGGCAAGTCCTAGGCTCTGTGGTTTAACCCACAGCGCCACCCGCGTCCCGCTCTGATGGTACAGAGACCTAATAAGCAGAGTGCTTTGAGTTTGACCTGCTGTTTTGTGGGCAATAGCAACCTGTCTCTATCCTGAGCTTCCCAGTTCTAGCTAATTCAAAGCACGCCTTGTTCTGCCACCACAACTCTTGTAAAACAGAATTGGTATTGTCTATTAATTGCCCTTTATTGTTTTCAGATGCCGAGTTGTCCAATATAAGCTGATAAATAGTTAAATGTTTTTGCGTATATATTTGCTGACCAATGAAAACAATGGTAAGCACAGTAAGCATTGCTTGTTCATCCATACTCAAAGGAAAGGCATTGCGCTGGGAAGGGATGCTGCTTGTCATTGATTTCAGCTGTGTAGCATTTATTTAGCTAACTGGATTACTTCATAAGGACCTTGGCGCCAGTGAGAAATCTCAGGTGATGGAGAGACTAGAGACGCAGGAACAGCTTGTGTTCAATGGGTCTCCAACAGAGATTGTATCTGTTGCATTTTCCTATTAGTCAAAGGTTGTCTAAATTTAACAAGATTTTTGCATTTCAGCCAGCTCCTCAGATGGTGCAGATACACAACGTTTCATTACTTTCAAAGCAGTTGCGCTGACATGATGCAAATTAATTACTTGTTTTATTGCCAAGCCCTGTTTGCTTATTCTGTGCTTCCCAAACGGAATTACAGCCTCGTAATAATGACATGTGCATTCTTCCATTTTATTCTCAACTGTTGTTAATGCTACTGGGCCAAATTTATCCTTGGGGTTGTGGGCACCTCTCCTTCCCTTCCTCTCCTCTGAGCCAGAAGGCACACTCCTGATCAATTTGTTTTAGTGTAAAACACAGAGGAAAATGCACTCAGGAACCTTAGAATGAAGGGAAACTTTCTGTACCAAGTCTTCCCCAACCCAGTGCCTTAATAGGAAAACCATAAAGAGACAATGAATTTCTTGTCTAGCTGGTGTGCTGTTTTAGTTTGTGGTGGTCTGGGGAGCTCCAGAGAATGGGCTCCTTCTCCCATTAGTCCCAGCCAGCATGGCCAATGGTCAAAGCTGAGGGGGGTTGTAGTCCAACTACACTTGAAGGACCACAGGTTAGCCAATCCTGACCTTAAGCCTTCACTAACAGGGGGAAACATAATGTAGTGTCAGCCACTGCTGAACTTGAAGATGTCCAGACTGTGCTCTCAGATGTGTGTGCATTGATTTTGTAGCTCTTAATGCAGGCTATAATATACAGCTATCTTCTGTTTTAAATAAGGAATCGTTGTGTGCTGTATTCTTTTGCTATGCGTCTGATTTCGCATTTTACTCTGTTGGAGTTTGCATGGGTAGAAATAAATGAATATTTCAGTGCCGTTCTGAGGGGTTTTCTATAAATAGCCAAACATGAATGCTCATGACAAGAGTGAGAGTCCAGGGAATTCAGATGGTTTCTTAAAATTCACAATGAGGTCACTTTAAAGTTATTGCCACCCACATAACAACAGTCACTCTCTTGATCTGCCAAACACGAGGTCCCCCGAATGAAGATTTTAAAGGCGTTTACTATTGGCCAATATGATGCAAGATGGATGTCACAGCGTGGGGAGGGAGCTGGTGGCTGAGTTTCCTTGAAAATCAGGGTGCAAGTTCAAGTTGGTTTCAGATGTTATGAAGGGACAGACTGTTCAGGTGACTCTGGAAGTAGTAGACGAAGGGATACCACATGCATCTCACTAAGTCTGGGGGAAGGAGCTGAGTTGCCTTTCAGACTTTAAAAATTAGCAGGAGAAAGAGATCCAATTTAAATGTACAGTGGTACCTCAGGTTACATACGCTTCAGGTTACATACGCTTCAGGTTACAGACTCCGCTAACCCAGAAATAGTACCTCAGGTTAAGAACTTTGCTTCAGGATGAGAACAGAAACCATGCTCCAGCAGCATGGCAGCAGCAGGAGGCCCCATTAGCTAAAGTGGTGCTTCAGGTTAAGAATAGTTTCAGGTTAAGAACAGACCTCCAGAATGAATTAAGTACTTAACCTGAGGTACCACTGTAGTAGAACATTTAAAAATGTCACCATTCACCTGCAGTCTGAAATGGCATAGTCCATTCTACTTCTTCACCACCCTATGACTTCATTTGCTGCTGTGTGGTGGACCCAGGTCACCAGGATAGGTGTACCTGCTCCTGCAAATCATGATGTCATAAGCCAGTGGCCTGTCATCCAATCATTTCTTGCTTGGGTTTACTTATTTTATGCATCAGAATGCAGACACAGAGAGGGTCTGATCTCTCAGTAAGACGACTTGCTGATCCATTAAATCTGCTTAGGACAGACCTCACAAACTTTGGCAGCAGGGTGGAAAATAAAACAAGACAAGGTTTCAGGGTCTGGGATGTTAATGGCTCACTCTTCTAGACATTTGAAAGGAGAAAAGAAAAATAGACATGTTTCTACCAATTCTGGAAGGTTTGCTGTGGAATGAATGGATTGTCTTTATTTTATCATAGTTCTATGGGTGATGGGATTCTGACTCTACCACTTTGTAATGCAAGTGTGTGTGAGTGTGTTTTGAACATTAGCTGTGTCATAAGCTCACACATTGACGTAGCCAGGATTTTTGTTGGGGTGTGGGGTGCAGAACCTCAGATTTGGATTGATTTGGGGGGGGGAGCTGACCCCTGCCCCCCCGACTGCCCCCATGAGCTCACAGCACACAGTTGTTGTTGTTTAGTCATGTCCGACTCTTCGTGACTCCATGGACCAGAGCACGCCAGGCACCCCTGTCTTCCACTGCCTCCCGCAGTTTGGTCAAGCACTCAGTAAACTGGCAGATAAAGGAGAGGACTGTGCAAAATCTTCTTCCCTGAGGTTCTGGCTTGCATTGTGCACAGAATTTCATTTGATGCATTCTCAAAAATAATTTTTAAAAACCTTCACCTGAAGTGGCCCAGCCCAGAATGCTACCTTCCCATTCTGTGTAATGCATAGGATGGCTCTCTGTGTGCCTGTTTATTTTCTTGGTGTCAATCAAATCTATGTTTAAATGGAAATGTCAAGGCTGGTTATTAAATGGTTAGGCCCTCCTAGCCTTGCATTTTACGGGACTCCCTAGTTCTTAATTCTCATTTCCGGTTGCTGGTTGTTGGGTTTCTGCTGCTTGTCATCTCCATACATCTTCCCCTGATGGAAGGAGAGTTTTACAGCTGACTAAAATAGCAGCTCAGTCTTAGGAAATTATAGAGCCTTTCTTCTTCCCTGCTTGCTACCATCCTTTCACTTTGTGCTACATTTGCTGCTGAGACCACTCTCCTGATCCAAGCAGTTATGCCACTGGAGAGAGAGCGGAGAAAAAAGGCAGGCATAATTAACTTGGCCAGGAACAGTCATTGAGCTAGAAGTTCACGGATGTAGAAATGGTTCTCGGAATTGGCATGCATGAGGATGGGGGAAGGTAACTTAGAAAAGAGCCCTGTGTATAAATAAAATATAAACCTAAGCCTTGCCTTATAGTACTGTGTGATTTAATTTTTAAAAAGATCAATTCATGCTAAGGTGATCTATAACTTTAAAAAAGAAACCGCTTGTAAACATAATTTGCCCTAATCCAGTAAGGGAGATTCCCTTGTCGGATTTGGAATTGTGCATGCAGGCTTTGCTATGAAGGCTACATTGCGAAGCCTGTTTTGCCAGGAGGCTTTCAAAGGCACTTCCATGCAGACTACAAAGTATAGTTTTTGTGTGTGTCTGTGTGTCTGTGTTCCGCTTCCCATCTCATGCCAATGAGAACACACAAGCTAATGATTTCAGCTGCCATTGTCATGTGGATGTACACCAATGTTGTCCACCACCCTGGGATCTTTTGGTAAAGGGCAGCATATAAAACATTATTAGACCATGCTGAAATTATTAGACTATGCCAGCTCTACCATTGGGCAGAGTAAGGGGGTGGCCTCAGGTGGCAAATATTGGAATGTGGGGGGGGGAGCAGCAGCCTTTCTGCCGTTCCCCTTGAACCCCTTTGCTTTCTGCTCTGTTGGATGGCAGGGCTGCCCTGCCCTTCCCACACTGTCTGCCCTGGGCCCATCAAAATTAGCCTGCCACCCTCTGGTGTGGTTGGGGACACTGTCCCATCAACAGTGCTGAAGCAAAAACTGGCTTCCAGGCATTGACTTATAGGTGCAAAATGAAGTTGGGTACTGCCATCTTGCTCCTCATCTTGAGCAGCAATATTTTGGGCTGACATGTTACTGACTTAAAACACAGCTAGGTTACTCTTCAGAGCAAAGCTAAGTTGGGAGAGGGGAGCACATCAAAATGCAATATTTCATTAAAAAAAAAAACCCAGAAGGGCAAATGTGAATTATGGTTAACACCAGCAGTGCACCACTTCCCACAACAACAAAGCACCCTATGCAGAGTTAAGCAGGACGTGGTTACACACCCAGAGACTGTTAATTGCCATACGAAAGAAGTGCTGAAAGGGAAAGTCTCTTTCCATCGTAGACAGGATTGCCTTTTGGTATAGCGTAACTTCTTTGATTCTCAGTAGCCTCAATCCTATAGGAAGGGCAACCTTCACCTGCACAACTATAGTTGTGCTCTAGATGGGGCAAGTAGAAATGATCTGTTTTCTTACATTGCCTGCAATCCTCCTAACAGTAACTATTGCAAAGAACCTGAGTCAGCTACACGAGCAAGAAAGTGCCATGAAGTCCTGTCCCTTCAGAAAAATGGCATGTCTTACGTAATGGAAAAATAAGTGTAATTGAGGAGCTAATTTCACGTGGCCTCAGTTCCCCTCGGTTGGCTCATTTGCCATTCCACTTTTAAGTCCTTGTTCATGAAAACAAATTAGAAACCGAAGAGAGTTTGTATTTTGTCACAAGATACCAGTAACTGGTTTTAAAAGAGGATGTGGGAAACTGCACTCATGTACAGATGCCTGACTAGCTAAGCAGGATATGTAGGTCTGTGCCAATAAGCAACTGAAATAATTCTACATCCTCAAGTAAGACTGTAAAGTCTTTGGCGGCCTAATCTGTTTCCCAGAAGCAGAAGGCAGAACAGAAGTACAGGACATGTTCACAAGGGGAGACGTTTTGAGCAAAGACTAGTGCATCAAATCAGCCTTTGCCAACTTGGTGTCCTATGGATATTTTGGACCATAAGTATCGGGCTAGAGGGAGATGTTGTCCAAAATATCTGTAGGGCATCAAGTTGAGACAACACACACTAGTTCCAACACCCAGTTCATTGGATTGCCTGTTTTTAAAAGAAATCTGACAGGCAGAAATTTAGCAGGTGATGCTTTTTGCAGATGAGGTTATGGGGGCAGCTTCACTGACTTAATTTCAGCACACTGGCTCACTAGTGAAGACACAGGAGCGAGGTCAGTTTAAAGTTGGCAGTCCTAGAATGTGATCTCCCATTATAATACGCTTACTAAACTGGTCCAGGTGATAGAAACTGGAGGTTGAATGGAAGCAGCACCAGCTATAGAGTTGGAGAGTACACAGAAGTGGTCACGCCTACCTCTGCAATGTTGTTTTTTATACATACATATTTGCATGCATGCATACATAATTTTATTTGTATGCTGCCTTTCCATAGTTCAAGCAAAGCTCAAGGCAGCTTACAGTATGAAAAGCATAACTACAACATAACAAAAGTAGTCACAAACAATAAAGCATTAAAAATACACAACTAAACTGATCAATTTCCACATAAATAACAAGATCTAAAATAAAGATAGCCCAAAAAACAACAGCAACAACTCCCCCCCCCCCAAATAGCACTCCAGCCCAAGAGTCTGTTCAGCAGTCTCAGCTTTTGTAGCTGGAGTCAGTCTGGACCCACCCTCCCAGTCCAGGTGGGAAAAGGCCTGCAAGGCAGGGAACAGGTCTCCCAGGGAGAGACATTCCAGAAAGTCACACATTTAATGTTTACTTGTTTAGTATTCTGATAAAATTGTCCCTGCTGCCTTTTGAAACAAAACGTTAAGATACTGTGGGGGTTTTATTTTAACTCCTTGGTCTATACCAACCTGTCAAATGTTCCAGCATCATAGCTGGAAAGCTGACATAACTAGCTACCATAAGGGAGACCCCTTGGAGGCACACAGTTGACTAAAAATATCCTTTCAGTGCACTTCATTGGTCTGAAGGTCAAGCATTGCTAGCAACGATTAGGAAAGAGATCAGTTCTGTGAGTGCCCTAATAGAAAACTGTGTGTGTCCATAGCTTGAGTAGGACATGCAGTTCTAGATGCTTTATAGCAGATCTAATAAAAACCTGGAGCATTTCTTCCATAGTTTCACAGGCCATATAAAACCAGAGGGGTGCAGCCTGGCCAAAAGAAGACTATCATTCACTGTTGTCAGAGCTGCCTCCAGGTCCCAGCTCACAGAGGACCAACGCTAGGCTGTAGTTATGTACAAAAGTCTTTATTGAGATTCAGTCTCCATTTTAAAGCCGCAGCGTGCAGCTCTACGTCTCGACCTTAGACCGGCGAAGTCCTGTCTGAGTCTCCTCCCCCTCCACACCAGTTTAAGACTCTCGCTTTGCTCCACCTCTTCCTAAATTCCTTTCTCCTCTGGGCCCTCCTGCCCGCTAGGGTCTCATCCTTCCTGGACTCCTCTGACGCTGACCCTGACGATTCTTGCCCCTCCTTCCGGCGGGCTTTAGGACCTGGTTCCCTATCCGGGCTACCTTCTGTGCCACTCGCCTGTACCTTTGAACTTGGCGCGCGCGCCCAGCCTGCAACTTTCCTCTTAACCGTTAACTCGCTCTCCGATGGAGGCGTGGTCCACCCTGACTCATCTTCTCTCGCTGGTGGTGCATATGTGGGCTCTGACACCTGGGACTCCTCCCCCCCACTACGCTCTGGTGGGGAAGCTGGTCCTGATTTGCAACTGCTGCTCTGGGAGTCCCCGCTGGCCCCTTGCTTCTGGGGTGTCCCCCTTGGGTCGCCCCTTGCCCTGCCCATCGGCGCCCCCTTCTGTGAATCTTCCGATTCGCTGGAGAGGCTCATGGAATCTATCGGGCTGCTGTCATATTCTCCTACGCTGCCCTCGGATTGCTCCCCCTCGCTTTCCATCTCCTCTCCTCCCTGCGCTCCCGCTGAGTCCCTGACAACTGTTAACTACACACTTCCAGTGTGTAGGCTTGGCAAGATTTCAGGCCACGATTAGTTTTCAGCAGGGCTTTATCTCATCGTTGTCCTTTGGGAGGGATGCAGGTGGCGCTGTGGTCTAAACCACTGAGCCTCTTGGTCTTGCTGATTGGAAGGTCAGCGGTTCAAATCCCCGTGACAGGGTGAGCTCCCCTTGCTCTGTCCCAGCTCCTGCCAACCTAGCAGTTCGAAAGCTCGCCGGTGCAAGTAGATAAATAGGTAGGGAAGGTAAAAGGCATTTCCATGCGCTCTGGTTTCCGTCACGTTCTGTTGCGCCAGAAGTGGATTAGTCATGCTGGCCACATGACCCGGAAAGCTGTCTGTGGACAAATGCTGGCTCCCTCAGCCTGAAAGCAAGATGAGCACCGCTACCCCATAGTCACCTTTGACTGGACATTACCTTTTTTTACCTGTCCTTTGGGGCTCGCTATTGTTGGCTCCTTTCCCTGTGACGGCTAATCCATACTTATCCTGTCTGTGCTGCCAAATCTATGGCACAAATGATGGTCCCATTTTGTTTCACTCTCTTGGGTAGCATAATGAAATCCTGCAGAGCTGGAGGTGATTGTCAGAAAGAGACTTTGTTCTGAGCATTAGCAAGCCAGGTGGAATTGTACATAAATAGTGGTTGTACTCTCTGCTATAAGAAACTGCTTGCTTCCAATATGCTCTGCTTGTATGTTTGCAAACACCCCACCCCAATTAAGTATTATAAGGGCTCTGTAAATAATCAGTACAGTGGTACCTCAGGTTACATACACTTCAGGTTACATACGCTTCAGGTTACAGACTCCACTAACCCAGAACTTTGCTTCAAGATGAGAACAGAAATCGTGCTCTGGCAGTGCAGTGGCAGCAGGAGGCCCCATTAGCTAAAGTGGTGCTTCAGGTTAAGAACAGTTTCAGGTTAAGAGCGGAGCTTCAGAACGAATTAAGTACTTAACCTGAGGTACCACTGTATTCCATCTAATTTAAATGGAAATTGGCCTTTTAAAGGGCTAGCTCTGGAACTTCCCCTTTTCCCATTTTCCTCCTGACCAGATATATGGATAAACTCTTCTCTTTGACTGTAAACTGACATAAGCATCCCTGTGATTTAACAACATAATTTAGAAAAATAACCAAGATCTGGATAAATGCACTGAACATTTCTTTCCAGCAACATTCCTTTTTAAAAAAGAGAAAAATAGCTTGATGCTCCAAGATATTGTTAGGGATAGGCACAGTTACCTCAAACATGTGGTCATTCTGTCTCATACTAGGAAGAATAATTGTGTGTAAAGAAAGTTGCCGCCTTAAGTCATGCCCAGATTTTGGAAAAGAAATACCAACAGCAGAATCAATTCCACCCTTACCTTCTAAAAGAGGAATTAAATCTACTTGTCATACTACGTATTCCAAAACTCAAGCAGCAGCTTGTATGACCTATATCCTGTTCACTGCATCTTACATCTTATTTATTGTTTTATTACATTTAGGCAGTGTGGTATAGTGGTTAGAGTGTTGGACTAGGACCTGGGAGACTAGGGATCAAATCCCCACTTGGCCATGAAGCTCACTGGGTGGGCCAGTCCCGTCCTCTCAGCCCTAACTTACCTTAAAGGGTTTTGTGGTGCAAATTGAGGGGGAGAACCATGTGCAGCAGCTTGAGCTACTTGCAATAAATAAATAGAATCATGCCATTTCTCAAAGGTGCTCTGGGTCACATGCATGGTTCTCCCTTTTCTTAATATTATCCTGACAACCACCCTGAGAGGAAGACTGAGAGACAGGAAGAGGCCCAAGGTTTATGGCCAGGCTGGCATTTGAACCATGGTCTGCCCAGTCCCTATCCAACACTTTGACCACTACACCACACCGTCTCTCAGCATTACCTAGTCAGTCATTCCTTTTTCTTGGGAGTTTCGGTCCTTACTCAGGCAGAGATCTGAGGGCAACGACTGTCAATTACTGTCTTGGAATTTCCCAGTGAAACAAAGTTTGGAAAATTGTTGCTTTTTGCATTGTGTTTAATAATAATTATGGCGGTCAATTTTGCTTCAGGTTCTGAATTTGCCTGGCAAACAAAAGGCATCCATATTATTGGTTGTGTATTTGAATGCTTGATTTAACGTCTCTTAATATCCAGTGGAGGGACGCAGGTGGCGCTGTGGGTTAAAGCCTCAGCGCCTAGGACTTGCCGATCGTCAGGTCGGCGGTTCGAATCCCCGCGGCGGGGTGCGCTCCCGTCATTCGGTCCCAGCGCCTGCCAACCTAGCAGTTCGAAAGCACCTTCAGGTGCAAGTAGATAAATAGGGACCGCTTACCAGCAGGAAGGTAAACGGCATTCCGTGTGCTGCGCTGGCTCGCCAGATGCAGCTTGTCACGCTGGCCACGTGACCCGGAAGTGTCTGCGGACAGTGCTGGCCCCCGGCCTATAGAGTGAGATGAGCGCACAACCCTAGAGTCTGGCAAGACTGGCCCGTACGGGCAGGGGTACCTTTACCTTTACCTTTACCTAATATCCAGTGGGTATCCAGGGACGCGGGTGGCACTGTGGGTTAAACCACAAAGCCTAGGACTTGCTGATCAGAAGGTCGCGGTTCGAATCCCCTCGACGGGATGAGCTCCCGTTGCTCAGTCCCTGCTCCTGCCAACCTAGCAGTTCGAAAGCATGTCTAGGTGCAAGTAGATAAATAGGTACCTCTCTGGTGGGAAGGTAAACAGTGTTTCTGTGCGCTGCTCTGGTTCACCAGAAGCGGCTTAGTCATTCTAGCTGTACGCCGGCTCCCTCGGCCAATAAAACGAGATGAGCACCACAACCCCAGAGTCGGTCACGATTGGAGCTAATGGTCAGGGGTCCCTTTACCTTTACCTAATACTGTATCCAGTGGAATCTGTTTCTGGTATCTAAAGGGAATCGCTCAAGTAAGACTCTACCTTCCCCCCTTTGAAATGTAAACTAGAGGCAAACTGGAACAAAAGCTCCAAGCACCTTCTCAGTGAATGATTGCCTCTGGCAGCTCACTTTTATTTAGGAATCTGTGCTACATCTTCCTTTCCAGAGTTGTGTGGCTCTGCTTGCATCAATGATAAAATCAGTTCCCATGAGCATCTGACAGCGGCAAAGAGGCTGTCCGCACCTGGAGGAAAGAAGGATATTGAAAGCTGTTGGGGGCGAAAAATCTTGCCAGATTTTACACCGTATATGATCGAAAACTGTAGCTGGACGTTCTCAGACACATTCACTCCTTTGGTTTCTTCTGAAATCCGCAGTGATAAGTTTGAAAGTTGCTGGTAGTGCCGGAAAAGGAACCAGGGGGCAGTGTGATGTAAGAGGAAAAGCAGAGTGTTTATTCAAGTTTGGGCACTTAAAGGGACGACGTCAAAAACCTTTATTACAATGCATTAATATCTGTTGGGTGGGGCTCGCCGCGGATGTAGCTGACGGCTTAGTCTCCCAGGTATTGCGGGTGCTGTCCTTAGTGCTGATCTGTGCTTAGAGCGGGTGCGGTGGAGAGGTCTTCGTGGTGCTCCTTGGCCGAGGAGATTCCGGTCTTCTGGTGCTGCCGGAGCTGGCATTGGTGCTGAAACTCTGTCCAGGCGCTGCAGCTTTATGGATCAGTAAAAGCTGCAAGGTTCTCGCTTGCTCAGCACTTCGCAGTCCCAGGAAACCCAGATCGTCAACAACCGCCCCCCTCCCTCCCTCCCGCACGCCGCCGCCTCCCCTACCTCTAGCCTAGCTTCACTTCAGGGCGAGCTCTCTTTAGATGCGTTTCTTTCGCACCTTTTCCTTCTCCGGGAGAGGAGGAAAATGTAGCGGGCTTGAGTCCGGAGAACTGCTGCGCTCGCTTGCTGCATTGAGGTCTGGCCCGGAGCCGGCGCTTTTAGCATTGACGCAATAAAATTAGCCTGGAGAAGAGAAATGGAGACGTACTGGGGATATCAGAGCGGGGCTGGCAGCCCTTATGACTACTCGGGGATGGGTGCCAATGGGACTGGCATCCAAAGCAGCACTTACTACAATGAGGACCTTCTGCACAAGGTACAGATGTGTTCTGTGGGGGGGGGGTAGTTGTAGGACGTAGGGCAGAGCAGAGAAAGAGTTAAAATTGGAACCACTGCATGAAACAACATCAAGGAGACAGAACGCTATGGTACAAAGGAGAGGGACGGAGGCTTATTCAATGTGATCTTTATCGTTTATGCCTGGTGCTTTAGAAGTTGAATGTATGGGACAGGAAGTGTTTCACATCCGGCTTGTGAGCGTCCCAGAGGCATCTGGTTGGCCACTGTGGGAACAGAATGTTGGACAAGATGGGTCTTTGGTCTGATCCATCAGGGATCTTCTTATGGTTAAAAAGAACCCCAACAAAAACTGTAGAGTTCTTAAGGAGAGCAAGTAAAAGAGACAGGAGAGAATTTGGTGCTGCATGTAAATTCATTGCAATTGCATACACTTTTATAGGGGAGGGGAGGGAAGTTTAAACCAGATCCATCAAATGGAAATCAGCTGTGGAAACTAAACCATGATTTGTGCACTGTCTTTTTTAAAAAAGGACTCTGGTCTCAAGCTTGCATATTTTCATATAGCAGCTCCTCCGAGCTCCCTCTTGAACTATCCAAGTAAATATCTGCAATGTTTGGAGAGCCCAAAAGATGGCGAGAACGAGTCCTGAACGTGATGGGACATTAATGCCAGGCTGTGGCTTATTTATAGAACCCCATGAAGAACAGCACTGCAAGAAACTTCCAATTTGCCAGCAAATTACAGGGAATGGAACTGTTTTTGTCTACTGTGTTGTTGACACAACACAGCTGTTGAACAACAACTGTTAGTTAAGCCCCTTGTTTATTTCCAAGGACTAATTAGGATAATTTGAAGAGGAGATACAAACAATCATTGAATTTAAAGAGAAATAGGGTGTGTTGTCTAAAACGGACCCTAAGGGGAGTTTTTGGGAACCTGTCATGTGAACTATGTGGTTCCACCCTGCAATCAGAGTCTTTTGGGTGGAAGCCCTCTCTTCCTCTCTTATAGTGCCTGGGCAGCTTCTATTCTGGATAACAGGATTGCTGTGTCTCTGTCATCCTTGTGTTCTGTATATTTCTATAGTCTCTCTCTCTCTCTCTCTCTCTCTCTCTCTCTCTCTCTCTCTCTCTCTTTCTCTAATAGCCTGCAGTCCTTAAGCCACTTATTCCTTACGACTCTAATAGTTCCTGAATTTAATAAGGCTTCACCTCTATTAACTCAACTTAATGGGTTTGATGGCTGCATATTTCAGCCATGCAGGGTTCTTGATCAGTAGTAAGTTATTGCTTCCAAATGCATCCATTTGTACCTATTCCCATCATCCAGTCCTATGTATTTAAGGTGTGTGGCTGCTGCTTCCATAAGATTAGCTCTTGGGATGTATTGATGATGAGTTTGAATCTTTAAATGCTCTCTGCGGTTTGGGTGTTTGTGACCCAGGTGGATTGCCAGGCTGCCTTGTTTCCCTTGTCCCCAGTTGGTGATAAAAATAAATAAATCAAAATTCCAGGCAGGCAAACTTGCAGCTTCCAATAAGATTGCCATGGATGTTGAGGTGGCTATTGCTGCTGGTGTAGGAATTTGTCACCACATCAACATCATGCTCATGGTTCCTGGTTCTAAGTGGTACTGCTGCAGTGCCTGACTGAACAGAAGCAACAGCCGATTTGGAGGGCCTTGTGGTGGACCTGTTTTTGCATGCATCACACTCCATGGCGATATCCCTGATGATGATGATGATGATGATGATGATGATTTATTATTTATAGCCCACCCATCTGGCTAGATTTCCCCAGCCACTCTGGGCAGCTTCCAACAGAATATTAAAATACAATAACCTATTAAACATTAAAAGCTTCCCTAAACAGGTCTGCCTTCAGATGTCTTCTAAAAGTCTGGTAGTTGTTGTTCTCTTTGACATCTGGTGGGAGGGTGTTCCACAGGGTGGGTGCCACTACCAAGAAGGCTCTCTGCCTGGTTCCCTGTAACTTGGCTTCTCGCAGCGAGGGAACCGCTAGAAGGCCCTCTGCACTGGACCTCAGTGTCGGGGCAGAACGATGGGGGTGGAGACGCTCCTTCAGGTATACTGGAATGATGACTTCAGTTTCCTTGGATTTTCATTAGCAATGAGTGATGGTTTATGGCAGGGTGGAACACCCATACCCTTCCAGCTCCCATCAGCCCCAGGCAGCCAGAGTGACAGGGTGTGTGTGTGAGTGTGTGTGTGTGTCTATAATATTTTACTGAGTTTTAAATATTTAAAATATTGACTCATGAAGTCCAGTGTTGGGAAAGTTCTGTGATATGTGAAAATACTGGGTTGTATCTTGTGTTAGTTCTACTCAGGCATGTTCATTAATTTCAATGGGTTTATTCTATCTTAGGTCTATTAATTTCAGTCAGTCTATGCTAAGAAAAAACTTAATGGGATGCAACCCACTATTAGTGTGTGTGTGTGTGCGCGCGCGCACTCCTGTGGTGTCGTCTGCCCCCCATCAGCTTCCTTGACAATTACATGCTTTAAAATTTAGGTGATAACTTGTTTGCTGTGTGACATGTTCTTTCTGTGGGTTGGTCTGCCTCTAGGACAGAAGCATCAGTTCAGTTCAATCCTTTGTTTGAAAGAAACAGAAGCAAGGTTTAGACACTTTTAAAATATTCCTTTGGAGAGCTTTTCAAGGTTATTATAATCAAGGAGATGGTGGGGCTCTTGTATACCACCTGAAGTCAAACCCCAGTGCACATGTGTACGTTTAATGACCTGGACTTCTCTGAAAACTGGTTGTTGTCTTGAAATTCAATTGCTTCCTTTCATTGTCTGGCTCATCTTCCCTCTTGTGGCTACATCAGCCCTATAAGTCTTGGTATAAATGGGTTATTGAAGCCTGCACCTTGTCAGAAGCTTGTCAGACCAATTACAGGAGTACCAAACTTTTAAGGCTTCGTTTATCGTTCCCCCTGCCTTCTGATGAAGTTGGATGAGCACCGGCAGTCTAGCTGTCAGCTCATTGTAATGTTGGCCTAGTTCTCTGGGCCAACTAGAAGTGACATTGGGAAACCCATAATCATATCTTCTGTGATTTTTTTGATTTTTTTTAAATGCTAAATGAAGCCACCTGAGTGAGGGTGGTATTTAGACTAGGGCTACTCCCCCCCCCTTTTCACTGATTTTCCATTTGACTCATTAACTCCCTGTCCCAATTTGCTGATAGGAGAGGTAGAATTACAGGTACCCCCCCCCCCCCCGCGCATGGAGCAAATATTAGCTCTGGGGGCAGGCAATTCATATCAGGGAAATGGCATGGGAGGGGGGAGGAGAATGGTTAAAAATGTTCACCCAGTGCTACAATCAACAGCCCCAGTACAAATCTAGTTCTCCTGCAGATGAATTTATCAGTTAAAAAATGCGAGAGATACAGTTACAGGTGTCAAATCGGATCGGACCCTCACAGAGAAAGTAAGCATGTGTCTGGACTGTACCACTTCAGATTGCAGGTGGAGGCCCACATGATTTGAATGTTCCATTCTAGATACAAAAATGAATAAAGAAAGCTGTCCACATATTAACATAAGTATGGCAATGATGTTGGGGAGAGCGCTAGACTATAATTCTTCCTGACATCATTTCCTGTGTGGAGGAGGATGTTGCTGTTGTTTTGTATGGAAGATTCTTCAGTCATGTTGTAAGCCTGTAGTGGTGTAGCACCAACTATGCTGCTGATTGTTTTCTTTAGAATTGTCATGTCTCCAAATTGTCTTCTGGGTGACCCAAAATGTTAGCCACACTGGGAACCACTAGTAGGTGAGTGATTTTGTATTTGGATCTCACGTAGAAGGCACTACCCAAACTGGTAGGGTTTCCTGAAGGTGCAAATGGTAACAGTTGCTTGTGAAAGAAAAATGCTACCACCACCATGGAAAGAGTTAAAGTAGAAGTTGCTCCTATAAATGGAATATAAAGGGGCACTATAGGAAGAAGGGCAACAGCTGCTTTGGTATGTTAATAACTACCCAATGTCTTTTGAAGACAAGCAAGGTGGAAATAAGGAAACACGGGACCTTCTTGTAGGGATGAGGAACCCATGGCCTCCCAGATATTATCAGACTCCAGCTCCCATCAGCCCCAGCCAGGATAGCTGCTAGTCAGGAATGATGGGAGCTGTAGTCCATCAATATCTGAAAGGCCACAGGTTCCCCACCCTGGGTTATGTTCATCCACTCAACAAGGTCCAGAGTCAGAGAGCAGAAGAAAGCAGGGTAGACCAGCATAGAGGTGACTTTAGGTGAGGAGGAGGAGACCTTTAGAAAAACTAACAAAGCAAGCAAACTCTGTTTCATGCTCTGCAGGCAAATGAAATGTGGAAATATCCTGAGTCAACAGCAAATCCTTCATAATACTCAATTTGGTAAACAGATTATGAACTGCACAAACCTGGTTTCAATTGCTTTACTCCTAGGAATATTTCCTTAGTATTTGGCACATTGTCTTTTCAATAGTGGTGGCTGCCCCTGGGACCCTATTAAGGGGAGGAGGGGAGGTTTCAAACTGTGAGTGAAGGAAAATATAAGATGGGAAAACCTTCTAAGTTTCTCTGTCCTCTCCACCCTCTTCAAATTGCTTTCACATTTGATAATTAATGAGAGACTCCTTTTTTAAAAACTGATGCAGCATTGATGTGGGGTGCAGCTTCTGCTCCTGATTTAACCAGCTCCTGTGCTGAGGAGTGCTTTGTATGGAGAAGTGAGCTGTAAAAAAAAGAGAAACTTGATGTGGATATGCTGTAGGCTTCTTGTTAACATTTCTGCATTTCTGCAAAGCCCACAAAACAGCTGAGTGAAATGCCCCATTTTGGAGAACAAGTGGGACTTGACACACTTTTGGAAGGCAAGTTTCTCCAGCAATGGCAATGCCCAAACAGGAAGTGGAACAGGAAGTTGCCACTATTACTGTCCTCACAGGGGAAGCCTAAAAGTGTCTGCTCTGTGTTGGCAGGAATTCAAGGTACGTGCAGGACCTTGGAGAGCTCACAAAGTCCTATACTCCTGTCTATACAAATTACTGTCTTTGAAGCTGTGCAAACGGTTATCTCTGTAAGCACCTAGATGTAGCTGGAGCCTTATATGAGTTGACTGGATTTCTCATGTAGTGAGTCCCACCTCCTTTGGAGGTGTTGGTTATTAAAGGGTCCTCGTCTTTTTCTCTCTTTTTTGCAGTCTTCAGGTTCTCTGGGTCTGGTGAGATGGGCGCTGTGGGAGACTCACCCTCTGAATTAGAGGACGGTGGTAGAGTTGTGTCCTCCAGCCAGATGATCCTGAAGAAGGTCTTAGTAGTTCTTCGCCCACAAACAGATCTAGAGCCTCATCTTCCTCTGGGTGGTCCATTGCACAGTGCATGGTTCCGAGGTGGTAGGTCAGTGGTATAACTCTTCACTAATATAGCTAGCCTATTTGGACAAGCAGTGTTTCCTATGGGGATCAATGCAGTGGCTGTCAGGAGCGCAACTGAATCTACCTGCCACTTGCAAGTTCTTCTGTATGGAGGCCCCATCAGCCTGCATTGGACCTGCCATTTTTCTGTGCTTCGTGTATTTGTTGTAAATGGGTTATAAATTCTAGTGTCTTGGTACCAGCGAGGAAAGTGCTCGTGTTGGAGCATAACTGGGAAAGGAATACTTATAATGATTTGATATCACAAAGCTGGCTCAACCCTGCAGTGAAACTGGCAGTGCAGCTCCCAGGACTAAGGAATTCAGGTTCAGCAGCTTTATACCCAGTGCCAAAGAAACTCTAGGATTAAAAGAACACTCTTGTCCTCTGGGAATTGGCCGAATGGAAATACTGCTGCTGGGTTCCACTGTATGCTATATATTCTGGTGCATGCATTTTATTTAAGTGCAAGTTCCTGCTCGATTTCCAGCAACTTTCCCTTCACTTTTTTCCTTGCCTATTACAGTGCAAATGAGCTTGCAAGAACGGTAGGTGAGCAGAGCACACTGAAGGGCTTATGTTTCACGAGCAAACTGGGAACAAACTCCAAGCATGTGGCCCAATCAAATGGAAACTTCTGATGCCAACTTCATTTGGTGGGACTTAATGTTAGGATCCTGGGCAATGTGCAGCAGGAAACCAGGAACGAATGCTTCCGGGGTAGCACTGGTTTTTTTTTATAGGTCAGGTGAGATGAGGTGGGATATCTCACTATGTTGCCAGCTACGTGGATGTTATTGTGTAGAATGGAGAAGAATGGGACTATGGCTCTGCTCAGTTTTGTGATTCTGGTGATTTTATGGGTGCTGCTTTTACTGTTGTGTCATTTGTGTTGCATTTGACTTTTATTGCATTTTGTGGCGCTGTGGGTAAAACCTCAGCGCCTAGGACTTGCCGATCGCATGGTCGGCGGTTTGAATCCCCGCGGCGGGGTGCGCTCCCGTCGTTCGGTCCCAGCTCCTGCCAACCTAGCAGTTCGAAAGCACCCCCGGGTGCAAGTAGAGAAATAGGGACTGCTTACCAGCAGGAAGGTAAATGGCGTTCCGTGTGCTGCACTGGCTCGCCAGATGCAGCTTGTCACACTGGCCATGTGACCCAGAAGTGCTTCCGGACAGCGCTGGCTCCCGGCCTATAGAGTGAGATGAGTACACAACCCTAGAGTCTGGCATGACTGGCCCGAACGGGCAGGGGTACCTTTACCTTTACTAGATACTGCCTTGTAAGTTCATAGTGAAGGGTAGCCTATATAGTTACTGAATAAATACATACCGGTAAATGCCTAACCGTTAGTCCCGTGATTCCCAATATGGGGCATGTGCCCCACAGGGGGGCAATTTGATTTTTAAGGGGTGCAATTCCAGAATGAGTTATTAACAGATAATGGCCTTTTAGGCTTCCTCCACATGAATAGTTCCCTTTTTGAATAATAAGAATTATATGTCATGGGGGTAGGGGGGTCAGGATTTTAGAGATGCTTAGGTGGGGCATGGCCAAAAATAGGTTGGGAACCACTGCATTAGTCAAAGCAAATCAGAACATATTCCAAGCTGGACTATCTGGTGGCCAGTATCTTCTCTACTGCAGAGCAACAGCCCTTTCCAATTAAAGGATACCTTACTATTGATCAGCTCTTCTTCCCCTTGCAACATCTCCCCAAGCATTTTAAAAGATGGTGGTAAAATCGTGTCAACACCTAAAGTTAGAACGTTATTATTTTGTGCCCTTTTAGTTCATTGTGGGTTTTTCTTTTTGCTTTTCCATTTTAATTGTGTTCTTCATTTTGTAAACCACCTTGAGAATATGAGGAAGCGGATATGTCTTAAGACATTTGAAGAAATGCAGGCTAGATTGTACGTTCCCTCCTAGCATCTCCCTTTCTTCCTTCTTCTGGAGAAACTGCAGTTTGCAGCTGAAAAACCTGACTGAACTGCATGATTCGGTGATAAAAATAAAATTCTGAATAATATAACGAAGTTCAACCAAAGGTTGTGGTTAGCACTGTATGTTACTTTCTGCTTACCAAAGGTGGCTTCATGTGTTCAATTTTGCAACTCTATATTCTTGTAGGGGGAGAAGACAAAATTACCGAGAGAGCTATACTGTATGTAATAATGAAACTGTGTGGAAATGTTTGTGTATTTGTCCTGCAGGGAGACTGTGACAGTGCCACAATCCTACATGAGTCTGTGTGCAATGACCTGGATTTTTCTATCTTGGGCTTGGTGTCAGTCCTAAGAAGGGCTGGGATTCTGCACCAGCGCTGCCCAGAAAAATAGGAGGAGGATTTTAATTTATCACCCACCCTAAGGTTCCAGGGCAGATTACAACAATTTAAAATAGTTTAAAACAGTTTAAAAAATTAAAAATTAAAAAATATACAAGCACACAAAAAACCACTACTATGATTAATGTGGAGTTCCTGAAGGGGAGGCAACATATACCATGATCTGGATTTGTATGAGTTTATTTACAAATATGCAGGCTGAGCATAGGCAAAGGCAGACAGCTTAACACTCCAGCAACAAATTCTCTTCAGAGGGACAGCAACACTCCCTTCCCATCTCCTATTACCTTAAAAAGGTAAAGGGACCCCTGACCATTAGGTCCAGTCATGACCGACTCTGGGGTTGCGGCGCTCATCTCGCTTTATTGGCTGAGGGAGCCGGTGTACAGCTTCCGGGTCATGTGGCCAGCATGACTAAGCCACTTCTGGTGAACTAGAGCAGCACATGGAAACACCGTTTACCTTCCCGCCAGAGCAGTACCTATTTATCTACTTGCACTTTTTGGTGTGCTTTTGAACTGCTAGGTTGGCAGGAGCAGGGACCGAGCAACGGGAGCTCACCCCGTCTTGGGGAATCAAACCGCTGACATTCTGATCGGCAAGTCCTAGGCTCTGTGATTTAACCCACAGCGCCACCCGCATCCCTTACAGAACCCTTAAATCAGCTCATCCCTCTCTGTGTATCTCTCCCAGGTTAACTTGGTCTCAAAACTGCAGTTTCTCTTCTGTTCCTTTACCATACCCTCCAACATTTCTCCGATGAAAATAGGAATGTCCAATTCAATAATAATTTTATTCTTTATACCTTGTCCATCTGGCTCTGTTGCCCCAGCCACTCTGGGCAGTTTCCAACATATATAAAAACATAATAAAACATTAAACATTAAAACCAATTTGCCTATACAGGGCTGTCTTCCAATATCTTCTAAAGGTTTTATAGTTATCTCCTCAACTGAGAGGGTCGCATAACTCCATAGCTTCCAACATTTCTCCAACGAAAATAGGGATGCCCTAAGGAAAAGTGGGACATTCTGGGGGGTCAAATCAGAAACCATGATGGCTTCTTTAAATCTGGGACTGTCCCTGGAAAATAGGGACACTTGGAGGGTCTGCCTTACATCTGCATGCACACATGCACACAATTAGTCTTTACTGGGTAGCTGAGTATGTCACCTCCCAGAATCTCGGAGGTTTCTCTGTAATTCAGGATGCTCCAAGCTCTCTGTACCAAGAAACAATTGTCTAACAATTAGCTCCTACAGAGAGACTCTCCTGGGCTATTAGCATTCCACTGTCAAGTACAAGACTCTGGCCAGGCATTGCCTTTGACACCCACTACTGATTCAATCCTGCTGACAGGTTACCCTTGAGGCAATGTAGCTCTGGGCAGAAGGAAAAGGTTTCTTGCCTTAATGCAAACCCAGAGTGCTAGGCCTATTCATAGCAACCACATGGGAAACCCATAACAATGCTGTCCCCAAATACAGGGTTTCTGGGATTTGGTAGCAATGTAAAATGTGCATGTTGACACTGGATGATTATGTCAAAATGGGAATTTGTGAAGCTGAGAACAAGGAAGACTGTGAACTGACATCCATGACTGGACATCAAATAATCTGATCTATAGTCCAATTAAGCTGGAGAATTTGGGAAATATCAGTGCGGTTCTGTCTTTGAGGTACATGAGCTAAATGTGGATAGGATTGCTACTAAATCTTTTACATGGGCATAACTTGAAAATGCTGAAACTGGTACACCCACATGGTAATGGAATAAAAGAGGGTGGAGGCAGATATTGGGACATGCTGGAGGTACGGGGTGAGTGTGGGAATGTTCAGGGAGGCAGGAAAGGATATATTGTTTAATTATATCCTTTCCAACTTGCGTTAACAAGTTCTATAATTTAACAGAGTAACATTCCCCTTTTAAACTTACACAGCAGATAGGTTTGCCAGGCTTGCTTAAGTTTCTAAAATAAGTTTCCTGGTAATTCCCCTTTATTCCCTCCTAAAAGGAATAGACATGACAGTCTTGTATAAAAGGTATAAATAGTTTACTCACACATTCTGTTCACAGATGGATCCCAGAAGGCAGACTTAAGTAACAAAATATATACACTTGGAATCTATCCCATAAGGAGATAGTTCCTTTGTCCTCTCTTGGCCAAGAGAGCATCTCAGGCTGATGAAAGCAAAATGGAGAAGAGAGAGGTGTTGTGACCAGCCCTGTGCTTTTGTTACCTGCACAGGTGAGGTCATGCCCACCTCTGGTCACATTTAGAGGAAGTTTGTCCCAGCCCAGGAGGAAACAGGAAGTTTATCTACTGTCTGGACAAACATCCCTCTTCATGTCTAAACTTGTCCACTCTAGGAATGTTGTATTTGACTGCTCTGTGTTTCACACCCCACAGCGAGAAGGTCAAAGAAGTAGCTAGCTTTCTCTTTAGGGGAAAGTTTGTATCTCAGTGACAGAACATCTTCCTTCCACACAGAAGTCCAAGTTCAATGTACCGCATCTCCAGGTAAGACTGGGAGAGATTTTGTGTCTGAAACCTTGGTATTTAGGGATGATAGATGTTGTAGTCCCAGCAACAGCTGGAGGGCCACAGGTCCCCCATCCCTGCAGGAGTGGCTTAAATGAGCCATTGTTGATTGAACCATCCATGCATGTAGATAAAACTGGCCTACATTTCAGGGCTTTGTGAGCTTCACTCATATAATGTCTGTGGAGCACTTGGGAGTAATAAACCCAGTTGGGAGTCTACAGGCAGGGAGGGTTATGATGGCAACATTCTGCAGATGGGAAATGTCTTCCAAAACAGAGGCAGAAAAACCTAATTGCTCTATTTTGCATCAGAACCTGTTTGCAGGCCTAAGTCACACAACCTTTATGTTCTGTCTTTGGCCATGGTCAGTTTCCCAGCCCATTTCCGAGGGATTAAATTTATACCTTTTGGGAACACACTGTTAGAGGTGGCAATTCTTAGACATGTAAACTCTGAATTTGTCAGGGTTACTTTGTCAGAAGTATAGGGGGAAATCTGAAACCCAGAATTGGCTCATATAAATCCCTTGTGGGGTTTATGCCGATTGCTTGCTGTCAAGCCAAACAAGGATGTGAGTAGCAGTTATTCCAATGTAATATATTTGGGAGCTGCCATCTGCCTACCTATCTTTTCCGTTCAGAGGAATTATATTGGATGCTGCTTTAATGCTAGTACAACAAGCCACCTACTATTAAGTCATTATGCCGGCTAATAGTGTATGCATGGGCCAAATATAAATATACTATTGATGTTTGGTTTCCCATCTCTTCCAAAGAACTTATGAGCCCTGCATGCATGCAATTTCCATTCATTTGAGAGCTAATGGTTTTGATTAATATTTAAGGAACAGAATATTGAAAGCCACCCTGGTGACATAGTGATCCAGATCGTTTAAGTGAACTGCAGGTAAATAATGGGAGATTGAACCCCACACCATTCAGAGTAGCTGCGGAATATTTTCCAGCTCTTATCAATACAGCTGGAGAGCAGCCTGTTGATTTTAATCAGTCCTCTTGAAAGTGCAACAATGTGTTGCATAGAGGAAAACGCAAATATCAAGTCCCTCCTGTGACGCGATCCCTTTCTTCTTGGCTGAAAAATCACCACACATTTGAATAGATGTGGGAGAGAACAAAGAGCCAAGCTGTAGTTCCTCTCTTCCTCTTTTCTTGGACACCTTGGCACCAATGAATGACAGCCCACACAGAATGACTGCTCCCCACATCAAATGGGGGGTGCCTTTTGTGTGGTCGCACGCAGCCCCCCAGATCCCAGTGCAGCTCCTGGTAATTTGGGCTGGCTTCATCCTCCCCAGGCTGGATACCTGGAGGTCACCACATACCTCAGCCGATCACCCAATCCTGCCTGGGGAGGTGTTGCCAGGGGAGTGGCCAGGTAAGGAGAGGGACCACCCTGCCCACACAACAGAAGGTGAATCTTACCTGCTAAGTGTCAGTTGGCTCCATAGCTTCTCCCACCCTGCCCTCCCTCAGTTAAGTCTTCTCTTGCAGGTTAAACTCTTCTCCACAGGTACTACTGCTACGTCAGGGTCGCTGTTGAAGGGCCGGAAAGGAATTTTCCTGCATTGGCAGGTTTTGCCTTTCCTGTAGCAAAACGTCACAACTTTGGCAGTTTCAGGCCTTGGGCAGAATCCTTTAGTCTATCTTCTTAAATGGTATCTGAAGAAGTGTGCATGCACACGAAAGCTCATACTAAGAACTAACTTAGTTGGTCTTTAAGGTGCTACTGGAAGGATTTTTTTTTCTTAAATGGGGGTGTGTGTGAAGTGGTGACCCACGCCCCCCTTGCGGCGGTGATCCCAGGGTTCCCTGTTAAAGGGGTCTTGAGGGGAGGCATTGGCCCTATGCTGAGAGGTTGTCATTGTTCTCCCCTCCAAGGGCGGCAAAACAGGGGGCGGGCTCTCTGCTTGAACATATGTTCTCCGGAGCCAGCCCAATCCCCACACATTCTGGATAACCCTGGTGTCCCCCAGATCCACAGGTGGGGACTGGGAAGGATAAACGCCCAATGCCTGAGCCAAGGTCTCCCTGCACCTGACATTTAATAAAGTTGTGGTCAATTTTAATCCCATAGCACGTTGTCTTGAATCATTATTCCGCTCGGGGGTCGCCTTGGGGTTGGGGGGACTCTGCCTGTCCACGCAAACATTGGCTATGTGCACATTATACTGTTTAAAGAACATTTGAAGCACACCATTTCCCTCAAAGAATTCTGGGCATTGTATTTTGTTGAGTGTTGCTGGGAATTCTAACTCTGTGAGGGGTAAACTATAGTGCCTAGAATTCTTTGAGGGAAAGGCTGCGTTTTGAATGTGCTTTGAAGGTATAGGCTGGGTGCATGCAACCACTGCCTGTATCCTGCTACTATGCATTGTTTTCCAGAGGTCTTTACTTCTTTTGGTGGTGGGGAACCTGTGGCCCTAAAGATATGGCCACACTACAATTCCCATCAGCCCCAGTCAGTATGGTTCCTGTCTGCAAAAAAGTGAAACTCCCCTTCCCCCCCCCCCGAGTTTTTGCAGTAAGAAAATGATGGCAAAGTACACTGGAAAGTGCAGTAAAATTGCTTAATGTGATGCCATCTCATGTCTGCCATCAGAACAAAAGCCCAATAAACAGTGGATCTATCATCTTCCCACAAATTTTGTGAAAACAAATTGGGCACGTGCTCAATAAATAGGTAATCCAGAGGAGCCCCTGGATTAGAAAAATGGCTCAATGGGGTTTTGTTTCTTGTAGAAAAAAAGGACGGAGGAAAGAAGCTGGTGTAATGATTCTTTTTTAATTTTTAAAAAATATTTTTATTGATTTTTACAAATTTATATACTTTCGTGAGATTCTCTTAATCTCTTGACTCCCCCCCCCCCCCAATCTTACATGGATCCTAATAACTATTTTTCCAAGTCTACACATCAATGCAGTTTCCATAATTTTCTTTTTTCTTAATTATGCATAAACTTTGTAACTTTAGCTGGACTTTAAAAATCACTTGTAATGTTTTAATTTGTTTACAATGGTCTCCTAGATAGGTTATAAAATTTCCCCATTATTTTTAAAAGTCTATATCTTCTTCTTTTTTTGTATTTTTATTAAATATTTTCTTGATTTACAGAAGTATGTGTAATGTCTCTCTCTTGTATTTTTTCCATGTAACATTTTTACAAATCAGTTTCATTTGTTGAGACATTAGGAAGAAAAGGTGGAGGGGGGGATGATGAGTGGGGGTGGGGTCAGGCGGCGATGTTTCTATTTTGCTTGATGTACGTAGGGTTTGGTGTCAGTGTTGCTTGTGCAGGTTCTCTGCTGTTCACTTGTGTTCCTTTGGTGATGAGAGAGGTTGGGGTTGGCCTAGGGTGTGGTTGCTTGCTTGTGATTGGCTGTGGTGGTCTTTGTTTTCATGTGTGAGTGGGGTGGGTGGGTGTTAGCCATATTGATTTGTATGCTGTTGGTGGATTATTGTCATTGTCTTGTGGGGCTGTGTATGTGATAAAGGGGAGCCATACCGGGAGACTCAGGAATCAAGAAGATAAAGACTTTCAATTGTACACCTAGAGAGGGACACAACTGAAAGTCTTTATCTTCTTGATTCCTGAGTCTCCCAGTTAGTTTAGCCATTTCGGCATAATCCAATGGTTTGGCTTGCCATTCTTCCCTAGTCAGGATCATTGCTTCTTTCCACCTTTGAAGCCGATGTAATGCTTCTATTGCATTTGAGAACTCGTAATTTCGTTTTCACCTCTGGCTGGAATAGGCAACTGCGCAGGGCAATTGTATACATGTCTACTAAATTAAATAACACACTCCCAGGTAAGTGTGTAATAGCCTTAATTTTGTTTTTCTCTGTGATGATTAGGGAAATGGGAGTGTGAGTTCAATACTGCAGGGTAGGCTACAGGACCATGTGGAGCGAGTTCTGAAGGTCCAAACCCAGCTTGTCATTGGTAGCAGCAGCCTCCTGCAGTCCTGGCGCGCTTACTTTGGGCTGGGATAGCTTACAGGTGCCCTCCAGATGCTGGACTACAAATTCCCATAAGCCTCAGGCAGCATGGTCAATGGGGAGGGATGATGGGAGTTGTAGTACATGGAGGGTACCACATTGGCTACCCTTGTACTCGAGTGTGAAGACTATAGGACTTATTTCTGGGTGCATACGCATAGAAGATTGCACCATTAGTGCCTCCTATGTTAAGCAGCAAGAGGGATGTTTTCAGTAAGCAAAGTATGGAAATGCAATATGCTTTTAAAAGGATACGCATAAGGAAGAGGTGTCCATAGAATTGCCTGAGGAGGGAGACCTGGCTCTTTAAGAATTCAGTATTCTGCTGGTTCAGTTTTGCCTGCTTTAATGAGAACTCCTGGGGCCATTCACAAGATCCAGCGTCCTCTTCAAGTGAGGAGCAACTTAAGAGAGTATCTGTTCCCAATTACAGAAGGAAATTCAAGCTCACGCCGCCATGGATATTTCCAAACCGCCTCTTGGGCAATAGTGCCTGGATACTTCCACTTTCTCTGCAGACAGGCCAATCCCCCAGCCAGCAAGCACCCACCAATGAACTGTTCTGAGCCTCCAGGCTGAGCATATCCTCTTCTCCTCCCCACTCCAGACTTTAGCATTTGATTGGTTCATCTCACTATCAGAAACCACTTGTGTCCTGTTTCTTATTTGCACCCATCCCAGGAGAATTTCCCAACAGCAGTTCTTAAGTTTCGAATAAGCACCGCAGTAACAATCATGCAGAAATGCACACAGATTCCAAACAGCTTGTGATACTTCATTGGCTCTTGATATCAAACGTACCTGACATATAGCAATGGACTCACAGGCAAGCACACAGCAGCGGTCGTACAATATCATGGCAGAACGTAAAACTCATTGATGTAACAGAAATGGTGTGGAGAGCAAGGGATGCTTGAGAAGTCTGATTTCAATGCAACTTGATCTGATCTGCGTCATCCAGATCGCCCCATAGATTTTGCACTTCTTCAGATTTTGCGATCCAGTTCTTGGTTTATAATTTAAAAAAATTCACAGGCTTTTTAAATGTGTACTTTAGGATTCCAGATGTTTGCAATGAAACAGAATGTGTTTAAATATTATTTTGTGATAAAACATTTAAATAATTTTCTGTAGTTTTTTTTATTTTTTAAAAAGCACAAAAATGGAATGGCGTTAGGAAAGAACTCGAGCATGAGAATGTTCCATCCCTGTCAGGGACCTATGAAAACATCACAGCTTATTAGACTGCTACTTTGAGGCAGGCAGGCAGGCTTAGTTTAACATGGCTTCTTGACTGTAGCTTTCTTCCGAGGTTCCTGCAGTGGTAAGGATCAGCTACAACTCATCACAGGCCACTGGGGATCAAGTGTGTGGAGTCCAGTCACACCACTATAAGTGACAAGGTGTTGCAGCAGTCCATTATTGGAGGGGGAGAGGAGCAGAAAGGGAAAGTGTCCCACGAGGAAGGTCCCAACTATTTTTCCTTTTCAGTCCACAGTACTTGATAGTTATCAGGATTTGGCCTGGGTGCCTACTACATATTGGCGTACGTAGCTTCTTCAACTGGACCTTGGAAACTTAAGGAAGCATAGGACACCTGTTCTGTAGTAGTAGGAACCTAGAAAGTGAGAAGAAGAAAAAAACAGCACTGGTCAAGGAAGCAGGGACTATTGCAAGAAGAGAAAGCATTGCAGGGTGCAAGGAGACAGTGTCGTGTAGTGGAGGGGTGGAGAACCTCAGCCCCAGGGGCCAAATGTGGCCCTCCACACCTCTCTTTTTGGCCCTTGGGACTGTCCCCAGGCCACACCACTTACTGGCTAAGCTTTGCATTCTCGTTGAGTGTTTTTGCCTGGCTGGAATATGTCTGTGAACTCTGATTATGCCTCTTGCTTCCCTGGTTGAAGGTGTGCAAGGGGGGTGTGCTCAGTGTGTGTAGAAACAAGGTAAAATTCGCAAGTAGTTTGTGCAGAAGGGAATGTGGGCCTCCAGCTAAAACAGGTTCTCCACCCCTGTTATAATGGGCAGTGTGTTCGATTTGGACTGGGGAGAGTCAAACCCAAGCCCCAGAAAACTGGGGGGGGGGGGGGGCAGGGAGCAGGGAGGCAGGCTCTCAAACGACAGTCAGCCCACAAGCCTCTCGGAGCCCATCACAGATCCTGCTCCTTGGAGGAAGGGCAGGATAATCCCATAATAACATGCAACACAAGTGCACACACTCTTGGTTTGCCTAACATATTGCAAGATTGTACTTGGGCAGAATTTGCTAGTAGTGGCTTGGAGAGTCTAGACATCACTGCTGTGGTACAGAAAGTAAACATGCAGGATCTCCCTGCCATGAGGGAGTGCTATGCCATGGAAGTTCATTCCACTCAGCATCCCATGTCTAGCTTTGGCCAACAGCGATGCTTCAGAAGAGGAAAGACCCAAAGGGATGGTGGGGAATGCCTGGAGTTGCAACCAACATCCACCCAAATTTGCTTTGGCCCACTCTTTTGGGAGTTTGCTGCATCATGGAAAAACCTCTGTTAACGGCAGCACCACATTGTGACTTAAGGATAACAGAATGTGTCTTAAAGTCCAATATGAGCAGTGACAGTCACACTTTCGGGCACATGCATAGTAACTGACGTGCTCCTGCACTGGACCTAAGAGAGCTCGTGTGGATCTTGCCCATTATTTATGCAGTCCTGGCATTGCCAGACTTAATGCAGACCAAAATGAACTAAGACCCATTTTAAACTACAAACAGAAGCATATATTTTGAAAAGCCTATTACGTGGTGGTGGTGGTCTGAGCTGTAATTTATGGTGTATGCATTTCCCCAGGGTTCTTTGTGAATCACTAACTCAGGAAAATCAGTTGCACAAAGCAACAGGATTTTTTTCCAAAACTACCTTCTTTGTGATGTGCTCAAAAACGATATACGTTTTAGGCGCTGCCCCCTTAACATGCATGGAGATCAAAGGTGGGATATAAAAAGAGCAAAAAGCATTGGCAAATTTTCTACTCATGGGAAGAACCTCTGGCTGAGAAGCAGAAGTCGAAGCTTTCATCACAGTTGCATATTCCACTTCTTCTGTGTGGTTTGTTGCTTGGTGGGAGCTGGGCGGAGCTGGCTTGTGGTGAGGTCTCTGCTTTGGCTTCTCAGTTCTACCAGAAGTATTGCCTTCTGCACGATTAGGAGCCTGAAATTAAACCAAAAACAACACGGTGTCCCATTTGGTATCTTTGAGCAGACCCCACCCCCATACCCCTTTGTATCTGTAGCATTATCTTAGGATATGTTTCCCCAATACATTTGCATGTGGCCAAAAAAACGCACACGGAACTATCGCCTGCAATCTTAGTTCACAACAGGTGCAAGAACTGTCTGAGTATAGCACCACAGTATGCTACCTGAAAGAAAATGGTACCCTATTGTACCGAGTTCCACAGAAGTTGTAACAGGATGTCCTGGGAGTGGATCAGCGTGGGTCAAGGGAAGTGGCCTTTTAAAGTGACTCTTCCCTGAAACTACTCTTAGCATTCTGGGAAGGGCAAGAATTTGGTTCAGCAAGCCTGCTGAGGTTGGAGGCAAAAGTGAGGAGAGGAGGGGAGGGGAAGGGAAGGGAAGAGAAGGGAAGGGAAGGGAAGGGAAGGGAAGGGAAGGGCGAAGTCCTTTTGCCACTTACCGTAGACAGGAGGATATCCCCACATGCTTTGGCAGCTGAAAAGATAGCAAATAGGTTGCAATGTCACATCAGTGTCTTAAAACTATTTTTCCCCATTTCATTTTAAAAGCAGGTCAGGGAAATAGGAAAACAAGCATTTGGAAAGAATGAGCATCTCCACAGTATCTTCACATAGCAGGAAGGAAATGTTCTCAAAGGAGATGTGGGTAGCTGGCTGTGGAAAGTGGGTACAGATTTCCTCAGCCCTCCTAATCCAACTTCTGTATTGGCCTGGGTTGAGGCAGATGTTCTGCATGAAGGGGCTGTTCTGTTCTTCCACCTCCTTCCTCTGCCTCAGCACAGCATCACCTAAACAGCAACGTGCTTTAGAAACCCAGTTTATTTTTTCAGGAAGTTTCACTTCTGCCGCCTGCTCTTCTGTACTGCTACTTTTAGGTAGCCACAAATAAAACAATTTTCAAGGCCTCCATAAGTAGCTCCTGGGTGTGATATTGGGGCAATTAAAGCTGCATTGAGTGGCTATAGCTGGAGAAATATATTAACTGTAGTTATGACTGTATACAAGTTCAGCCAAAGGAAACATCTGTTCACTTATTTAAAATATTTTGAGCAGGCCCTTCATTGTAATGGAGACCGGGGTGGGCTTTGAACAGCAGTATAATACTCAGTTTAAAAATTAAGAGATTCCACACCACTGTGTTAAAGGTAAAGGTAAAGGGACCCCTGACCGTTAGGTCCAGTCGTGGCCGACTCTGGGGTTGCGGCGCTCATCTCGCTTTATTGGCCGAGGGAGCCAGCATACAGCTTCCAGGTCATGTGGCCAGCATGACTGAGCCGCTTCTGGCGAACCAGAGCAGCGCACAGAAACACCGTTTACCTTTCCACCAGAGCAGTACCTATTTATCTGCTTGCATTTGATGTGCTTTTGAACTGCTAGGTTGGCAAGAGCTGGGACTGAACAACAGGAGCTGACCCCGTCACAGGGATTCGAACCACCAACCTTCTGATCAGCAAGTACTAGGCTCTGTGGTTTAACCCACAGCGCCACCTGCGTCCCACACCACTGTGTTAGATTAAGCTTATTAAATTTGTGTATTGCTGCCCACTAAAAAAAAAGTCCCAAAGCAATTTACAACCAAGTAAAAAACTGCAGAGGGACGTGGGTGGCACTGTGGGGTAAATGGCGTTTCCTTGCACTGCTCTGGTTCGTCAGAAGCGGCTTAGTCATGCTGGCCACATGACCCGGAAGCTGTACACCGGCTCCCTCGGCAGTAAAGTGAGATGAGCGCCACAACCCCAGAGTCGGTTATGACAGAACCTAATGGTCAGGGGTCCCTTTACCTTAAAAAAGTGCAGAAAACAATGACGCCCCACTCCAATGCCAGCCCGGTAGGATAGATCATATACAGGGTTGCACTGGAGGTCTTCAGTTAGTTTTTAACAGACGCGTAACCAGATTTCAGGAGTCTGAGGTCACGCAAAGTTCAAATGACCTGAAAATATGGAGGAAACCAGAAATGACAGTGGAGAGGCGTGGGAGATGGAAAGGTAGGGAGAGACAGAAAGGATGAGACAGGAAAGATAAAATGCAGGGACTTCCTGCACACATCCACTCACCTTTTTGCTTCTTCAGGCTCCGCATTAGCAGCAAGGCTGCTACTAAGAGCACCACCAGCACCAGAAAAATAACCGGCAACAGGATTGTGATGAAAAGGCTGGGATATGAAAAAGGCAGGAAGTATGTGAGACATGGTGCGTTGGTTGCTGCTTGTTCTTTGGCACGTAGCTCTGCAATGTGAATGGGACCTTGCTGGATAGAATTTGGAAGCTCTGAATCTTCCTCCGCAGGAGAGAAACCCCTTCAGTTTGTGATAAAGGGGAAGGATAAACTCCACTCCCTACTTTTGCTGCTGCATGACTGGGAGCTGACATCTCCAATGCCCCTTCTCCCTTCATCTTGCAGATCTCTTTCCTTCTACATCAGGGATGGAGAAACCAGTGGTCCTCCTGATATTGTTATACTTCAGTTCCCATTGGCCAGCATTGCCAATGATCAGGGATGTTGAAAATAATTTAGTTATTACCTTAGATCCCACTTTCCTCCAAGGTGCTCAAGGTGGAATCCATGGCTCTTGACTCCCGATTTTATCTTCAAACAATGGTGTGAGGAATGCGACTGGCTCAAGGACATCCACTGAGCTTCATCCCTCAGTGGGGTTTTGAACCCTGGTCTTCCTGGCCCCTAGTCCAACACCCTAACTACTGCACCACTGTAGTCCAACAACATCTGGAGGATCATTGGTTCTTCACCCCTGTTCTGAAAGTATCCTGCCCAAATCCCCAATTGGCAATTAGGAGAACAAATGTTTTCTGTTCCGTGTCAGAATTAACATAACATGTGAAATACTTCACATGGGCTGCTCAGTGGTTAGCTAGCCTTTTGCTCCTTACACAAAGCAGCACTGTGTCACAGCAGAAGCAAACAGAAGCTGGAAACCACAAATGGAAATGAAGAGCTCCACGTCTTAGATTTCCCTACACCAGCATTTTGACAGACATCTGTTGTTCTGTGTGAGTCCTTACCCTGGTGGTTCAGAGTCTGGGCCTCTGGTAGTTACTGCTGCCGCTGCTGCTGTAGTAGTGAGAGGCTCTAAAACAGAGACAAAAACACAGACTTCATCCTATCTCTCTATATGTATATACCATTATATTGTACAATCAAGAGTGCATGTGTGAAGGCATCATGAGTCCACCAGTTCCTCTGGTCGGCCGCCTACATCTGTCATCATTGAAACCGAGCCTCACTCATTTTCTAAGAGCCAGGCCACTTCCAGATGGCCAATTAGTCGAACATTCATCCCAATCTGTTTGCATAAACTTTGCAAGGAGTTTATACAATGTCAGCTGTTCATTGAGCAGTCATTCGTAATCCTTTGCAGGGAAGTTGTGTGACGTCAAGTCAAATTAAGTGTTACTGCACACTTTCTAGTGCATTTTCTTTCCTGCAAAAAGTCAAATTGCCGGGAGAGTGGATTTGTTGCAGAGAAACATGAAACTCACTATGGTTGTGCCACCTAAATTTCCTGGTCTGTGTTTGAATCCTGACCATAAAATAGCTTAGTTTGGAAGGAGCCCTGGTTAGATGATACATCAGCTTTCTTTCCTGTGCAAATAGCTGCTTACTTCAACCATTTACTGATGTGAGTGGTGTAGTGGCTGGAGCTGAGGACCAGCATGAGTTCGCTGTTCCTCTTCTGTGGTAAGAACAGTATTGCGAGGAGAATCTTGTGCAACCTCTGATATTACACACAACCAACTGTTTGCATGAGGTTGCCTGACTCAGATCTCAGCCTCACAGGTAAAGCGGAGTCAGGTAACCTACCTTCATGCTGGCACCAGCCTCAGAGTGGTAGAACAGAAGGATAAGGAAGAAGAAAAAACAAAACACCTGTAATCCTTGCCCATCACGGGGCCTAGTAACCACATGTACTGCAATGCTTGAAGTCAAAATCAAAAAAGCACAATGGACAGAAAGCTCTACAGGGAAGCTGGTACAGAAGTGAGGGAAGTGGTGGTAGATTAGAGCAATGTTGGCATTCCCCTGATGAAAATAGGGATGCCAGAGTGTGGCCGTAGTCAGCTGACTCACGGAAGAGCGCAGCACCACAGCAAGTGCCAGCACTGGCTTCAAGCCCTGACTTATCCCTGGGACATTCCGGGATCCAATCAGAAGCCGGGATGACTTCTTTAAATCCAGGAATGTTCCTTTACAACAGGGACAGTTGGAGGGTATGCATGAGCAATTGTCACCCTCAATATGAATTCAAATATGAAGAGTAGACGACATGAAACAAATTGTTGTGAACTGTTTCAACATATATTTATTGAGCAAGGACCAACTTGGTCTGGGAGTTCGTAACGTAAAGTAGTTTCCCATACCGATTGCATAAGACAGAAGGCAAATGTCAATGTTCCCACATTCAATATGTGTTCCAACTATGACCGCAGAGCTCTTTCCATGGTCATGTGTCTGACACACAGTTGTGGTCAACTGAGGTTTGCTTTTCTATGGCTTGGTAGGTGAGGAATTGTACAAGAACTTCAAAATGAAAGCAAGAGAACTTCCTGGGGAAACAGAGCGACAGGTGTTCCTCATATCTGCCGCCACCTTCCTGGCCTAGCTGTAGCTCCCCAGCATTCGGGCAATTCCAGTAATCTGAGATTGCAGGGAAAGGATGTTGCTTGTTGTGTGACAAGTACTTAATTTTTTTGGATTGCAAAGTATATTTCCATTCTTAGGTTGTTCATCCTCACACGACATAGGCTTCTACAGCCTCCTAGTTCTCTGCAGTTCCTGCCTGTTGGTCTGGGATGAATGCAAAATGTCCTTTTCCTGAACATTTGAACCAGCTGTACTACTAAGGTGGGATCAATGCCCTGAGCCACTGCTACCATCGACTGCAGGCAAAATCATTGTATCCAGAGAATAGCAATGGAAAAGCGGGGAGGGCCAGTTCTTGGGCCCCCTCCTCTGGTACCCAATGCCCTAACATGAATATGAGTGTTTTCAGCATGAAATACCAATGAGCAAAAAACAGACAGGGTAGCTAGCATAAAGCACCTGTTTTCAAATACATCCTTCATCAGTGTATATACATATTGCAATCTTATGACCATACAAGCCTCACTAAAGAAAATCTTTCCTGGTCCCCTTTATGCAATATATATGTACAATGATGAAGGATGCATTTAGAATTGGGTGCTTTATGCTAGCTACCCCATCTGTTTTTGGCTCATGAGCATTTGATGCCCAAAACACTACTATTCACATAAATTAAATTTTTGAATCAGCCTTTTGTCTACTTTTTGCTTTTTAGCTTATAACATGTAGCCCTTGTTTTTTGTACTAACATGAATATTGACTTCCAATCTGTCTCAAAAAGTCAGGGCAAGAACTTACCTTGCAAGACAACCACAGTGACTGGAAAATAATCCTCAAACCCAAGTGGTATATTTATCCCACACCGATATGGCCCAATATCCTCCAGAGTCAGGTTCTCTGTAATAATTGTAAATAGGCAGAGGCTACGATTGTCATTGATAGAGAATCTGTCCTGTTTCACTAGGGAAGATGATTCTGTTGTTTCAATAATTTTCTTGCACAGGTAATTCAGATCCTTGCACCAGAATTTCAGATAGGATTCATATGCTTTTGAATAACGGCATATGACAGATAATGACCCACCCACGGGTCCACTCACTGTACTATTACTGATGATGGGTAATCCAGAGTAAGGACCTGAAAAGAACAGAGTAAACAACACTCACAACCCTCTCCTTCTGCACGGAAAAGTAACACTAGGGACATTAGGCCAAAGGGGGGGGGGTAGTTTGGAATTCTATCAGTTAGTGCCAGTTTTCATGCATTGCGTTCTTACTCAACACAAGATGCCAATAGAAAATATAATCTTGGAGTAATCATAAATATGAGAAATATACAACAGTGGATAAGTTTCATTAACACTGCAATCATATGTACACAGAAGTAAGTCCCACTGAATTCAGGGAAGTTTACTCCCAGGTAAGTGGGCAGAGACTCAGTGAGGGCTTTCTTCTGAGTAGCTACTGTCATTATTTATTGCATTTATTCATTGTTTCTACAAAAAAAAAACCCAAAACTTTCCTAAGTGACTAACAAATATATAGTATATCAAACATCCTCTGAATAATTTCAAACTAAATACACAGAATGAAATACCATAAAATAAAGATTCCAAAAGTCGTTAAGTCAACAACAACTGAACAACCTTAGCAACCTGCAGAGCTCTAGAAGTCAAATCTCTTGAGGTGAGAGGTTGTATCTTAAAGGCGCTTCCTACCCACACGGACACCCTGTGCCAACCGATTTTGTGACATACCTTTTATTATTGCACTTCATGCAATGCAAACTGGCTAGATATATATTTTTTTGGTTGTAAGTCGCTCTGAGTTGCCTTGAGCAAGATAAAGTGACTACAGTGGTACCTCTGGTTAAGTACTTAATTCATTCTGGAGGTCTGTTCTTAACCTGAAACTGTTCTTAACCTGAAGTATCACTTTAGCTAATGGAGCCTCCTGCTGCCGCCGTGCGATTTTTGTTCTCATCTTGAAGCAAAGTTCTTAACCCGAGGTACTATTTCTGGGTTAGCGGAGTCTGTAACCTGAAGCGTATGTAACCTGAGGTACCACTGTAACAGATGATGATGATGATGATGATGATGATAATGATAATGATAATGATAATGATAATGATAATGATAATTTAATAACAACAAGGAGGGGTCCTACTCAACTCTACTAAGAGATGAGCACAAAGAGGCGACAAATTATATTGCTGTGCAATCTTAAGTTAAAAATTCTGAGCAAACAGGAATGTCTTATCCAATGTGTTGTGCCACAGGCATGTTTTCCTGAGGAGCGCATTCCGCAAAAGAGGAAATCCCACTGAGAAAGCTCATTCGCTCCTTGCCACGCTCCTTGCCTTCAGAGGCGGGACTAGCTGCTCTGGCACCCGGAGCGGCACACATGCTGTGCACCCAGGGGCGGAGCTAGCTGCCCGCGGGGCCAGTGTCCCAGGGGTGGCAGAGCAATGTCACCCCCCCCAGGGATGAAACCCGGGGCGGACTGCACCCCCCACCCCCCCATTCCTCCGCCAGTGCTCACCTTCTCAGAGGGGCCCCCAGGCATGGAGGGCCACAAGGTGCTGTGAGAAGGAAAAGGCAGGGAGGAGCTTCAAATGTACATTCTGCCCCAGTACTTTCGGTGTCTTTTAAAAAAGGCACTGATGAAAGCAATTCTGGTGTTCTTGTTTTTTAAAAAAATAATGTTAAATAGATATCATGAAAAGAATATTAATATTTAATAAAACAGTATGTCGTGGAGGGGGAAATATGAGTTGCTCACCAGAAACAAAGAGAAGTGTTTCAGGCACACCTAATAACTCTTTAGGTTTCTTGCTGCATGGCTGCTTCACAGCCCTTTCCAACCAGTTTTATGCAAACAAACTCAGCTCCAGGAAAGCTGTCTGTTCTTCTACTGTGGCTGCAGCTGCTCAGTATGTTCTGCTGCTTCCTTCCCCTTGCAGCATCTAAACCACTCGTTTCCTTCACATAAATGGCTAGCTGGCGCGAATGTGCCTTTATTTTATTTTTCTGCATTTTATATTCTGTGGCATTCTGCAACACTGAGAGAGCTTGTGCGTTTGTTTGCTTGTGGGTTGGTTGGTTTGTGAAAGTGTTCTAAAAAATATATTAAACTATAGTTAATTTTTAAATTAACATGAAAAAAATGGAACAACAAAAAACGCAGCACCATTAATAAAATCGGCAAGTGTCGACAAAACAAAACTTCATGAGTCACCTGTGATTAGGAAAACATTCAGGATTTTTTGTTAAGTCTACCTGCCACAGGGAACTGGAGAATGTGACAGAAAAGGCTCTGCATTGTGATCACTAATATACAGTTGTTCTCCTCTCTCAACAGCTGGAATGTTGTTTGAATTTTGAGGGCAAGCTTAATATCTAAATTTGCACATAGGTCACTTTTCACTTCTTTGTAGAATATTATCTTTGAGAGGCATGCAGCATCTGAAGTAGTTTGAGGGAGGAAGCGTAGGGGGGAATTAAGGATGGACTCAGCAGCCTAATTCCATCCTGTTTCAGTTTAGCTGGTGCTCAGTTATAGTCCTGCTCCATGCCATTTTGTGCAGATCTTTTGAAGGAGTGGAAGAGAAGTCCACATTTAAAACGTATGCATTCTATATGGGCTTTTTTTGTGAAAAATACACATTTTTTCCAATGCATTTCAATGCAAAATGCATGTTTTAGTACACAGTCATTTTTAACTTGGAAACTAACTTTTTATGTGCACGTTTAGTGCACCAAAATGAAATTGCAAAATCCACAGACATGCGTAATCTTCCTGGGAACTGCATTCTGAGTAGTAAGTAAGTCTGCAAATATTGGATCAGGTCAGTCTGCTGCTAGAAGCAGGCTGAAATCATTCCCCTCCCCCCTCAAAATGTTTACCAAATCATGAGCATTTTGCCTGATTCACAGGGCTCATCTGCATTTCTGTTTGATTGGTGACTTCTGGACATGGGTGTGAAAGGTCTCTCTTTTGTCCCACTGCTTTTCCAGGGAAAACGTGGTAGTTACCACTGAACCAGAGCAAATGTCAATTGGGGTTTTCTGCAGATCGACTTTTGTTCCAATTCAGGGCTTACTCCCCACCTCAGCTTGCCCTGCTGTTCCTCCTGGGGAAACCCGATCTTTAGTGCTGAATCAGAACAAATGGCAACTGGATTTTCCACAGATTGTCTTTGTTCCGGTTTAGCACTAAAGAGGGCTGTTTTTCCCAGGAGAAAGCTGCAGGGCAAAGGCCAAACCTGTGCTTTTTAGGCACAAGACAAGCAGAAGTGAGTCCTCAGTGGGTTTTCCTGGGGAAACAGTAGGACAAAAGAAAAGACCAAAAGGAAGAAATTGCAGGACAAAGAGAAGTGTGGAAGAGCCCACAGTGAATCACTCTCATTAACTTCCACAAGGTTTAAGAGCAGCTTCTGGAGAGCATATTTGTATCCATGAAATGGGACCTAGGGGTAAGGAGGCCTAAAACCTTTCCCCCGGAGATGTTGCTCTGATCAGATGTGGAGATCTCTGCAGCTGCTTACCAATAAGGGGGGAAACAAGACACCCGGTCAGTAGGTTAGCTGTCTGTGAATATTCCACTGAATGCTACCAGTGCTATGTCTTAGTGCACATGGTACACAATATTCCTACCAGCAACCATCAGAGAACATTGGGAGTGGGGCTGGGCTGTTAGTTCCAAAAAGCACACCCCAAAAACCAGTCTCAAATGTTGTGCTCCTTCACTTGAGATTTGCAAAGAAGGAGGACACAGGGCAGGCAATACACACACACACACACCACCTTGAAGCCACAGCATAAGAGAGATGCTTCTCTCCGCAACATCTTACTCAGCTGCTTGTGACTTCAAAGCACTGGGATTCCCCCAGACTTCCCTTTCTCGCCCATGTTGCTCCATTTCTGGGAAATTCTATTCAACTTTAGCCTGGTAAATGAACTACTGAGCTAGTGCATCTTACAAATTAAGGAGCTTCCTTTCTGACAGAGTTATATTTGTGCTACAGAGGAGGAGCTGTATTACAACGAATTTCACTATGATGCCTCGCAGTACATTCCACAATCTTGGCAAGACGCACATACCATAGTAAAAAAATCCCACCGTCTGAAAATAGAACAGGACATTGTTTCAACCACTAACGTCTTATTTACGCTTCCTCTTGACTGTGGATGCTTCCAGGCAGTCACTATTTTGGGGTGGGATTTAATCACATATGCACAAACGTAAGGTTGCGCAGTGATAGTTGACTGGGAGGCCATGTGCAACAAATCTGCCTCCCAAAGGATCTGCCTTTTTGGAATGAGGAAAAGTGATGGCAAAATGCAATTGGAAAGTGTGGGATGGCGCTCGCTTTGACACGATGCCATCTAACCCCTCTGCGAACAAATCGGAATGAATTCTCATCAAATAGCCAGGGTCATCCAATCTCCCTGAAAGCACATCAGGATGAATGCTCTGTAAACAGGTCATCTGGAAGCCTGGTATCCACTGGGCAGTCAAAAGCCAAGTCCCCCTCCCCTCCTTACCAAGTTGTTGCTGAATCAATCTTGCAATGTAATAGAAAGCATTTTCTCAAGCTACCATACAGGAGCAATAGGTTCACTCTACACTGTAGTAAGGGATGTGGGTGGCGCTGTGGGTTAAACCACAGAGCCTAGGACTTGCCGATCAGAAGGTCGGCGGTTCGAATCCCCATAATGGGGTGAGCTCCTGTTGCTCGGTCCCTGCTCCTGCCCACCTGGCAGTTTGAAAGCACATCAAAGTGCAAGTAGATAAATAGGTACCGCTCTGGCGGGAAGCTAAACAGCGTTTCTGTGTGCTGCTCTGGTTCGCCAGAAGTGGCTTAGTCATGCTGGCCACATGACCTGGAAGCTGTATGCCGGCTCCCTCAGCCAAGAAAGCGAGATGAGCGCCGCAACCCCAGAGTCGTCCGCGACGGGACCTAATGGTCAGGGGTCCCTTTACCTTTACCTTTACACTGTGGTAAAGAAAGTGCTGCGAGTGTGAACAAATGTTTTTAAACAAAGGTAAGATGCTGTGAGCTTTTTCGTGAGAGATCAGTGCTATATAACACCCCGTGAATAACTAGATGCCTGTTGTAGCATAGCACAGAAATTGTGAGATCTGATGGGATCCCAAATTTTAGTGGCAGGTTTTAATTTATTTATTTTAAATATCCATGTTGCCCTGATTCATTTTATTATGGGGTATACAAATGGCTTCAGGGTCACTTTTATCACAGAGTGACAGGGAACAACTTGGGTAGATAATTCTAGTAGGAATTATCCAAGCACATTTCCTCCCAGTTTGATATTCTTGTAAAGAAGCTGGTAAAATGCGGTCTTGACTATGCTACCACTCAGTGGATTTGTAACTGGCTGACCGACCGAACTCAAAGGGTGCTCATCAATGGTTCCTCTTCATCCTGGAGAAGAGTGACTAGTGGGGTGCCACAGGGTTCTGTCTTGGGCCTGGTCTTATTCAACATCTTTATCAACGACTTGGATGATGGACTCAAGGGCATCCTGATCAAATTTGCAGATGACACCAAACTGGGAGGGGTGGCTAACACCCCAGAGGACAGGATCACACTTCAAAACGACCTTGACAGATTAGAGACCTGGGCCAAAACAAACAAGATGAATTTTAACAGGGAGAAATGTAAAGTATTGCACTTGGGCAAAAAAAAAAAAAAAAAAAAAGAGAGGCACAAATACAAGATGGGTGACACCTGGCTTGAGAGCAGTACATGTGAAAAGGATCTAGGAGTCTTGGTTGACCACAAACTTGATATGAGCCAACAGTGTGACGCAGCAGCTAAAAAAGCCAATGCAATTCTGGGCTGCATCAATAGGAGTATAGCATCTAGATCAAGGGAAGTAATAGTGCCACTGTATTCTGCTCTGGTCAGACCTCACCTGGAGTACTGTGTCCAGTTCTGGGCACCACACTTCAAGAAGGACACTGACAAACTGGAAAGTGCCCAGAGGAGGGCAACCAAAATGGTCAAAGGCCTAGAAATGATGCCTTATGAGGAACGGCTAAGGGAGCTAGGCATGTTTAGCCTGGAGAAGAGGAGGTTAAGGGGTGATATGATAGCCATGTTCAAATATATAAAAGGATGTCACATAGAGGAGGGAGAAAGGTTGTTTTCTGCTGCTCCAGAGAAGCGGACACAGAGCAATGGATCCAAACTACAAGAAAGAAGATTCCACCTAAACATTAGGAAGAACTTCCTGACAGTAAGAGCTGTTCGACAGTGGAATTTGCTGCCAAGGAGTGTGGTGGAGTCTCCTTCTTTGGAGGTCTTTAAGCAGAGGCTTGACAACCATATGTCAGGAGTGCTCTGATGGTGTTTCCTGCTTGACAGGGGGTTGGACTCGATGGCCCTTGTGGTCTCTTCCAACTCTATGATTCTATGATTCTATGATTCTATGACACTTTTACTTGAGATGGGAAATCCTAAGTGTGGCGTTGGTTTTCTCATGTGCTGACATGGGGCTGCTGTACAGTCAACCTGGGAATCAACTGTGTTGCAGGCATGTCCTTTGAGATTTTGAATTCATTCCAGTCAGTTCAGGCAGCCTTGCTGGCAGATAATCTATGGCGGGAGACAATTCTGCAAGCATAGATTTGCTTAATGTGAATGTTATACAGTCAAACCTCGGCTCCTAAACGCATCCATTATCGTACGTTTTGACTCCCAAATGCCAAAAACCCAGAAGTAACTGCTCCAGTTTTCAAATGATTTTCTCTGGGGAGTTTTTTTTCCTTTTTTCCCTATTGACTTTGCTGACCGCCCTTTGATCCTCGGTTGCTGAACAGTCTTCTGAAACGGATTAAGTTCAACAACTGAGGTTTGACTGTACCTGCATCATAAAATTGTAGAGTTGTCCAATTCCTTGCAATGCAGGAATCTTTTTGCCCAATGTGCACCTGAGATTAAGGGACTCACTGTCTACCAACTGGGCCATCTCAGCTGGCAACAACATAAAACAAAATTTGTTTCTGTTAGCATTATTTCCTTGCTTAAAGGATAAAATAACCTCATTCTGGAAAGCGAGAAATGATCAAAATATCCACTGCCTGTCATTTTTTAAAGTAGCAACTCTCCTTTATATTTGCAAGTCTATGCATGCTTACCAAGGAGTAATCACCTTTGGGGTTAATGTGCACAGAACGTAGTTCCCCTCTGAGGTTTTCTTCCCCTTTTAGCTGTATTTGGCTTTTGAGTTTCCTATGGAGCTTGGAAACAGGACTCACCTGGGAGAACAGTAATATTTACAGGGAATCCAGGATCATAGCCAGCTTTTGATATGCCACACCAGTAAATCCCAGCATCTTCCTGTGTGAGGTTCTCCAGTCTGACTGTGAATTCCAAACGAGAATGATTATCCTTTATAAAAAGTCTGCTAGCCGTCTTTTCTTCTTCGGATCCTGTCGTCTGAACAACTGTTATACAATGGCTCCATGAACTTCCTTTGCACCAATATTTTACATGTTTCCTAAACCCAACATCATATTTGCATCTCACAGAGAGTGACCTGCCCAAAAATCCACTCAGTGCTTCAGGACCAGTCAGATCAGACATGCAACCTGAAAAGCAGAATAAACCTGGAGTGAGGCGTTAGCTCTCCAATGTTACCCTTCTGGTATCACAGAAAAAATATAAAATTACTCTACACATCTTCGTGGCTGGATCAGAACTCCAATAATCCACCCCACCCCACCTCTATTCTTCTGGCATGTCAGTTCATGGTACTTAATGTTGGGAGTTAACAGCAGCTTCTGGAGGGCCACAGGTTTCCCCTATCCCCGCTGCAAGGCTTAAATCTGCTGCTCTTTTTACTAGTTGAGCAGGAACTGTGTTGGCCCCTGACTTCTGCTATCTTTGGGTATGGAGGCAATAAACAAGCGAGTGAGGGGGATCTGATCAGGCCAGGGAAGGTGCAGTTACTAAATCATTCATATTGGGGTCTATGATTGATGAATTGATTGTATACACTAAAGTCACTGCTACGGGGTGTGTGTGCCAACCAACTTGAATAAAATATGGGGGACAGGAAAGCCCCGCCCCACATAATCGATCACATGACACAATGAATACGCACACACACACACACACAAGCACACACATATTTGAATGGCAATGCCCATCAACTGTTTTATGGGGGGAGTGAAGACCCCTCAGCCGCTAGGATTTGACAGGAGGTGGTGATCATGTGAATTGTTGGGAAATTCTTCATCTTCATATTGAAAAGAAAATGAGTGTTAAACTTCATTTTTTTAGATCTAGGGTGGTTAACCCTTTGGGCCCAGAACCTTTATTGATAGCCAACTTTGCAAATGCCACATGCCAACGGTAGACATCGCTTAATGGATGTGCACATGCTAACACATGCATGTACACTAAACATACAGTGTACTTACAAATCTCTCTCTCTCTCTCTCTCTCTCACTCACACACACACACACACACACACACACTTCTTGCACATGCACATTCCCCACAAGAAACTGCACTGCAATATCTTACACTCACACAGTTGCTCACTCTTGCACACAAGCAGAGACAGGCATGCACACACATGCACACACAAAAAGCATTTCCATCCTTTCCCAAACCAGCGCTGAGGTTGGGGTGCCTGGAAATGCTGCCTTTCCTTTGCACAGGTCATTCATCAGCGCCAAGAACAGGAGATAAAGCACTGCTATTTAGAGATGGTCCTCTAAAAGACCAGGCAGAGCACTTCGTTTCCCCCAACCAGCTTAGGAGACAAAGCTGTAGGGGCTGCTGGGCACATCTGATAGTTCAGTGGGCTGGATCCACCCAAGGACTTCTAGTAGTGCAGCAGGGCTTTCCCTCCTCTCCCTCCTTTGCGTGCCTCATCCCCAAACTGGCTCAGGGCGGGTGGCTGGGGGAACCACGGAACAGCGTGCAGGGGACGGAGAGGACAGGTTGTTCCACCAGGCAAGCAGAAATGGTTGTGCTGAGGGTACAATCTCTTCTGCCCTGTGTCAACGACACCAATTTCTGCAGCGTAATGAGGGCAATTCCCCCCTTGTCACAAGCTGCCTATTCCTGGTGTGGAGAGAGAGACTCTCTCCACACTAGGGATGGGCAGCTTGTGACAAGGGGAGAATTGCTCTCTTTACTCCACAGAAATTAGTCTGTGTCCACACAGCTTCCTTCCTAACAGCCCCCTCCCCCACTGCCCTGAAGGTATTGGCAGAATGCATTAAATTCTGAAATTCCACTCCACACTCCATAAATTTAAGCTATGGAGCCAGTGCAAAACTGGCTCTTTTGCATTGCTGCAACTCCTTGCATCTTGCCAGAAGGCAAACTCTGAAGGCACATATTTCTTGTGTATGGGTCAGGCTGCCTCTAAATTGCAGAAATTATCACACGCTTACCCCCAATTCCCATCTTACCCTGTATGTCCCTGACCGCTCAGGGTAAACAGGCAGACACAAACCACTCACCTTTTAGGCTGAAGAATAACATTCCCAGAATGAAGTGCCATTGCCGCATGCTGACCATCGCCGCAGACTTGCATGATCTCCTTTCTTCTGCGCCTGCTCTTTTGAATGCAGGGCTACTTCTCTTTTACGGTGCTTTTTTCCCCCCTCCCCATCCACTTGAGTTAGGGTGAATAGGCTTCTTCTTCTGCTTCTGCTTTCTTCCTGATTCCCTTCGCCTGCCCTGGCCATTGCAGCAGTTTCATTTTCTCATAATGCTGTCGGAAGCAAAAAGCAGAAGTGTCAGCGTGACTGAAATCTTGTACTCTCCGTCTGCAATTTTGTCAAAGGTTTTTTGTTTTGTTTTTTAATGGAAGAACAGGTGGGGCTGGGCTATGAAGCTGGTTGTAGATGCAGTGCAATTAATGAAGGGCTCAAACAGGTGAAGGGAGCCAAGGACAGGATTGAGGGCTGCAGTGGTACGTTGAAATACTTTGTTTGGATGCTAGGTCTTCCTGTTGCTGGACTGCTGATCTACCCCACTGAGAAATGAGAGAAACTTGGAACACAAGGTTCTCAGAGGCCAGGTCTACCCAGGACTCACTGCTGCAACGTCAGCTGATTTATCAGAAATGAAGGGCCTGTTCTTAGATGTCAATTATGTGCATTTATTTGTTTGGAGTACATTCGTGCCTTGGAAGTTGAATGAAGTCCGTTTGACTTCCAAAACATTCGAAAACCAAAGCGCGGGTTCTGATTGGCTATGGGAAGCTCCTGTAGCCAATTGGAAGCCGCAGAATCCCCGTCGGACGTTCGGCTTCCGAAAGAATGTTCGCAAACTGGAACACTCACTTCTGGGTTTGCGACGTTCGGGAGCCAAAGCGTTCGAGAACTAAGCTGTTCGAAAACCAAGGTACGGCTGTATTTACTTTGCTTCTCCCCCTGAAATATTCCTGTGGGTGTCATACTCTCAAACCCATGTCTAACCACGTCTCTCCAGTATTACAAAGTTACCAATTAATCTGCTGCCAGCATTTGTACACTGAGAACAGAGAAATGGGGCCTCGGCCCTTTTAATTCGGATGCTAACCTGATTTTTTTTGGTCTGATTCCCACAGACTATCCTGGTTGGAGACAGCGGAGTTGGGAAGACATCACTGCTGGTTCAGTTTGACCAGGGCAAGTTCATACCAGGCTCCTTTTCTGCAACTGTGGGCATCGGATTTACCGTAAGGGCCACTTGGCTACTCTAGGCATGTTTGAGAATGGTTACTTACATGAGGGCAGACCTTTACTATACAGTGGTACCTCGGGTTAAGTACTTAATTTGTTACAGAGGTCTGTACTTAACCTGAAACTGTTCTTAACCTGAAGCACTGCTTTAGCTAATGGGGCATCCTGCTGCTGCCGCGCTGCCAGAGCACGATTTCTGTTCTCATCCTGAAGCAAAGTTCTTAACCTGAAGCACTATTTCTGGGTTAGCGGAGTCTGTAACCTGAAGCGTATGTAACCCGAGGTACCACTGTACAAGTACTGACATCTGGCTTTCTGTGCAATGAAGCCCAGCAGATGGTGGTAGCAAATTAAATCGAAGACTGCATCATCAGGAAACTGGCCTAAACACCAGGATGTTACACCTATTTATGGGGTTCCAGATATCACTACATTGGGGGTGAGAAATCTGTGGTCCTATGGGTTAAACCACAGAGCTGTGGGTTAAACCACAGAGCCTAGGGCTTGCCGATTGGAAGATGGGCGGTTTGAATCCCCGCATCAGGGTGAGCTCCCGTTGCTCGGTCCCTGCTCCTGCCAACCTAGCAGTTCGAAAGCACGTCAAAGTGCAAGTAGATAAATAGGTACCGCTCCGGTGGGAAGGTAAACAGCATTTCTATGTGCTGCTCTGGTTTCACCAAAAGCGGCTTAGTCATGCTGGCCACAGGACCTGGAAAATCTGTTTGCGGACAAACGCCAGCTCCCTTGGCCAGTAAAGCGAGATGAGCGCCGCAATCCCAGAGTCGTCCGCGACTGGACTTAACTGTCAGGGCTCCTTTACCTTTTATGGGTATTATTAGACTCCACTTCCCAATAGCCTCAGCCAGAAGGGTCAGTGGCCAGGGATGATGGGAGTTGTACCAACAGAAGTTAGTGGTAGGACCCAGAACCTGCTCAGCATACCAAATCTATGGCTGTCCTGGACAGAAGTGTCTGGTTCTCTACACCATCCCTCACCCAGTCCTAGAATCCTGTGCTGTTCCTGCTATTATCCTTCCTTTTCTCCATTCCTTTCCTCTCACCCCTGTTGCCACCACTGCAGCTGATGAAGTTGGTGCCTCATGAGGCTCTTCCTAGATCCATTAGAAACATGGAGGAGGAGTCCTTCCAAGCTGCCAGCCAGTCAGAGCACACAGCCTAGATTAACCCAATCTCAGCACAGGTAGTTGACCCCATGGAAAGGACAGTAATAAACATTGGAAAGTTTCTGTCCAATTCTTCCCCTATCCATCGTCAGCCACTACTAATGAAACAGAAGAAAAAGAATTAGCACTGATAGGACTTCCACTTGCCTTATTGCTATGCAAGGGTGTGTGTGTGTGTGTGTGTGTGTGTGTGTGTGTGTAGTACCACCAAAGTGCAGCACATTGTCAATTATTTTGTCTGTTATTATATGTTTACCATTGAGAGCATCAGATACATTTTCTGCCTTAGGCACCAACACACACACACACAAACACTTGTTTATTTAAAATTTGTGTGTGTGTTTATTTATTGAAAATGTTTCTGTACCACTCCTCATCAGTAATACTAGGGAGGCACACAACAAAGCAATACGTGCAATGCCATTCCAATAAAATCAGCACATGAAAATACAATGGCATGCATTATAATCCATAGCAGACCAGTCAGATACCACTCACAAACCCTCACAAATGCCTGGGTGGACAGATGGGTCTTTAGCCCTCGCTCTGGCATCGTCTGTGTAAAATTACAGAGAGAGAAATGGAGCCCAGCAGCAGAGGACAGAGGAAGCTGCTTTATACTGAGCCATTGGTCTCTCACGCTCAGTATTGCAGATGGACTGACAGCAGCTGTCTAGCAAATTAGGCAGGAATCTCTCCCAGTCCTATTTAGAGATGCCAGGATTCGACCTGGGACCTTCTGCATCCAGAGCGGATGCTCTGCCACTGAGCTGTGACCCTTCCCCTAAAAGAGGAGGTCTGTTATGTACTGAGTCAAATAGGATCCAAACTGCAGCAGTTTGATTGGTCCTAGAACAATAGGATCCAAAAGGCAGCAGTCTGATTGGTCCTAGAACAATAGGATTCAGAATGCAGCAGTCTGATTGGTCCTAGAACAATGCAGCAGTATGATTGGTTGGCAGGAACCACCCAGTCATGCTCCAGATTGAAGTGAATCCACAACCTGATTGGCTTACAGTAGAATTCCGGAATTAGCCAATCATGTGCAGCCCATTGTGTAAATAATGTATATAAAGCAGATACTTCGAGGGGACTTCCATTCCTCCTCACCACTATGAGCTGAATAAAGAGCATGAAATCACTTTGCGACTCTGAGTATATTTCACTGGCGACGAAGGTGGGATCCCGCTGAGCTGACTGCCACACACAGCACCGCAGCACCGCCACCTGCCGCACCGCTGCCTCGCACCGTGTATCCAGGCTTCAGCTCCGGGACACAAGGAACTCAGAATGGCAACCGACAGCAGCTTCTCGCCGTTCAACCCAGCATCCGGAGACTGGGAAGCGTACGCCTCCCGTTTCACCTTCCTCCTAGAAGCCAAAGGGGTCACCGATGAAGAAGACGCCAAGAAGAGGGCAATATTCTTCAGCGTTTGCGGAGAGGAGACATTTGAAATCGCCCGGGCTCTCCTTGCGCCTGAAGACGTTGCTACTGTTCCATACAAAACAATAATGGAACAGCTGAAGGGGCACTTTTCGCCACAGCCCTCAGTGGTAGCTCGTCGAAATGCCTTCTATGCAAAGCGGCAAGCCCCTGGGGAAACCATAACTGGGTTTGTGACCTCTCTCCGCCAAGCCGCCCGGTTCTGCAACTTCTCAGAGCTGGAGAACATGCTTCGTGACCGCCTCGTCGGTGGCCTGAGGGATGAGAAGCTGCAACGACGCCTCTACGCTAAGAAGAACCTAACGTTCCAGGTCGCTCTGGAGGAGGCCCTGGCAACGGAAGCTGCCGAGAGGTCGACGCAAGAGGCACGGCCGAGCCAGCCATCCCAACCGAGGGTCCACCACGAAGACCTCACCGACGACTCAGGATCTGACAGGGAGGAGGTGCACCGAGTACAGCAGCGCACTCAAGCAGCCCACATACCACAGCTGCCTCGACGAGAAGGAGGGAACTGCGCAAGCTGTGGAGAAAGTCACGAGAGGAGGACCTGCCGTTTCCGCAACGCAGAGTGCAGGCAGTGCAGAAAAGTGGGACACATCGCCCGGGTGTGTCGGGCTCGGCCCACCCGATGCCAGGCATCAGATGACCAATCCAAGAACCCCAGGTCCCGGGGCCCAACGCACCAAGGCAACTCGACGGAGCTCACGGACTTCCAGGTATACCAGTTGCCCCACCCCAACGTAGAAAAAATTTATGTAGAGGTACAGATAGAGGGGGCCCCATGCCGCATGGAGCTTGACACGGGTTCAACTCTATCCATAATCTCGGCAAGGACCTTAAGGAAACTGTGTCCTACTGGGGGTCCCAAACTCAGGCCGGCCCCATTCACCCTCCGGGACTTCCAGAAACGTAAGGTCCCCACAATGGGGGTGGGGACCTTCAGGGTGCAATACCGAGGGCGGACGCGGCAACTGGACTTACTTGTGGTCAAGGGCCCCTACATTAGCCTACTGGGATTGTCATGGTTTGGACCACTGGGGCTAGCTGTCACCGGGGTGAACCACACTAGCTTACAAGTGGACGTGGACGCCATATGCAAGGAATTTCCGGGGGTTTTCGATGGGAAATTGGGACAGTATACGGGCCCCCCCATTGCTCTACAGCTTGACCCCGCAGTACGACCGGTCAGGCTCAAGGCCCGCCGGGTCCCGTTCGCCCTGAAACCCCGTATAGATGAGGAATTGGACCGGCTCATGGAGCAAGGAGTGCTGGAACCGGTGCCTAATGCCCCCTGGGAAACCCCAATCGTCACACCTGTCAAGCCTAATGGTTCAGTCCGCATCTGCGCAGACTACAAATGTACTATAAACAAGGCCCTCACGGCCCATGCATACCCAGTGCCAGTGGTCAGCCATGTCCTTGCCACCCTGGCTGGGTCGAAAATTTTTGGCAAGCTGGACTTGGCCCAAGCATATCAACAGCTGCCAGTAGATGAGGCCACAGCAGAGGCACAGACGATTGTGACGCACAGAGGAGCATTCAGGGTAAAGCGGCTGCAATTCGGTGTCAGCGTGGCACCAGGCATATTCCAGAATCTAATGGACTCTCTCCTTAAAGGGATTCCTGGCGTCACCCCCTTCTTCGATGATGTGTTGATTGCCGGGCCCACACCAGAGGAGTTTGAGGACCGCCTCCGCACCGTTCTGCACCGTTTCCAGACAGCAGGTCTCAAGGTGAAGCGGGAAAAATGTCTACTAGGAGTGCCCCAGGTGGACTTTCTGGGATTTATGGTGGACGCAGAAGGGGTCCACCCGACTGGGGACAAGGTACGGGCCATTTGTGATGCCCCAGCGCCCAAGAACAAGACTGAACTTCAGGCCTTCTTGGGACTATTGAACTTTTACCATTCCTTCCTTCCCCACAAGGCGGCGGTAGCGGAGCCCCTACACAGACTCCTGGACAAGCGGGCCCCTTGGGTGTGGGGCCAGCGCCAGGAGGCCGCATTCCAGGCAGTCAAGGACTTGCTTGTCTCAAACTCGGTCTTGGCACACTTTGACGAGAGGCTGCCGGTGGTGCTAGCATGCGACGCCTCACCCTATGGCATTGGCGCTGTCCTGGGACACCAACTCCCAGATGGAAGAGAGGTACCGGTGGCATACTTTTCCCAGACACTCAACGCAACTGAGCGGAACTACTCACAAATTGACAAGGAGGGTCTGGCAATCGTGAAGGGAGTTAAAAAATTCCATGATTTCTTGTACGGGCGGCCCTTCACCGTGGTGACTGACCACAAACCGTTGCTTGGCTTGTTTGCCCCCGAAAAGCAGACCCCCCAAGTGCTGTCTCCTCGCGTCCTCAGGTGGTCAATTTTCCTTACCAGCTACCAGTATGCACTGATTCACCGCCCTGGGAAGGCGATGGGCCATGCGGACGCCCTCAGCAGGCTGCCACTACCGGAAACAGGCCCTGACCCAGCACCTGCACAAGAGGTTATGAGCCTGGAGCTGCTTCCTGACCGCCCCATTCAGGCACAAGAAGTTGCACACCATTCCAAGAAAGATAGGGTCATCTCCCGGGTCCTGGACTGGGTGTGGAGGGGATGGCCCAGCAGCAGCCCCGGGCCAGAATTCGCCGGCTACACAACCCGCAAACATGAACTGTCGGCCCACAAGGGGTGCCTGTTATGGGGAAGCAGGGTCGTTGTTCCCCAGCCCCTCCGAAAAAGGGTCCTCACAGCCCTACACGAGACACACCCTGGGGTAGTAAGAATGAAGGCCCTTGCCAGGAGTTATGTGTGGTGGCCGGGGATTGACGGAGAGATAGAGGCCTGGGTCAAACACTGCCAGGCCTGCCAAGAATCCCGCCCAGATCCCCCAAGGGCCCCAGTCCAGTCCTGGGAGTCCGCCCGAGCACCATGGTCACGACTGCATGTGGACTTCGCTGGCCCCTTTCAGGGGAAAACATTCTTCATAGTGGTGGACTCCTACACCAAATGGCTGGAAGTCGCACTGGTACCGTCCACTTCTACGTCCGCAGCCATCCGGGTACTACGCAGGCTGTTTGCTACCCACGGGCTCCCTGACACTCTCGTCTCAGACAACGGGACTGCATTTACGTCAGGAGAATTCCAAACCTTCACAGCGCAGAACGCCATCCGCCACATCCGTTCGGCGCCATTCCACCCTGCCACCAATGGCCAAGCAGAACGCATGGTGCGGACCACCAAGGAAACCCTTCGCCGCATGACGCAAGGGGATTGGGAGTACCGCCTTGCCACATTCCTTCTAGCACAGCACAGCACCCCCAGCTCAACAACTGGCAGGAGCCCCGCTGAACTACTAATGGGTCGGCGCCTTGCAATCAGATTGGACCGCCTTCACCCCGATAGAGCTCAGGATGAGGTAGTGGTGGGGGAAGGCAGGAACCCCCGGACCTTCGAGGCCCAGGACCCAGTGTACGCAAAGAATTTTGGGGCAGGCCCTGCATGGGTACCCGCCACAGTCACCAGGGTCACTGGCCCCGTGTCGTACGAGGTGCTAACAGATGGGGGGCAATGCTGGCGCCGCCACTGCGACCAGATACGCCGACGATTCCCGGGAGAAAACCAGGAGGAGGAGGACAGGTCAGAGGAGTCCCAAGGGAACAGTGGGGCAGTGAGGCCCATAGAGCAGCAGGGGCCAGCAGGAGAGGCAGAATCAGTAAATACAGAGAGGACCCGTGAGGCTGAAAGGACACCGGAACCAGAACCACGACTGAGCGAGCCGGTTGCGCCAGACCAAACAGCCCCATCACAGCCAGCATCCTTGGAACACGAGCCAGAACCTGAACCCCGGACCAGGGAACACCCCAGGCCGCAACGCACACGTAGGCCGCCAGCGTACCTTGAGGACTATGAATGCGACCTCCCGGGCAGGACTGGAACTTAGAGGGGAGGGGTGTTATGTACTGAGTCAAATAGGATCCAAACTGCAGCAGTTTGATTGGTCCTAGAACAATAGGATCCAAAAGGCAGCAGTCTGATTGGTCCTAGAACAATAGGATTCAGAATGCAGCAGTCTGATTGGTCCTAGAACAATGCAGCAGTATGATTGGTTGGCAGGAACCACCCAGTCATGCTCCAGATTGAAGTGAATCCACAACCTGATTGGCTTACAGTAGAATTCCGGAATTAGCCAATCATGTGCAGCCCATTGTGTAAATAATGTATATAAAGCAGATACTTCGAGGGGACTTCCATTCCTCCTCACCACTATGAGCTGAATAAAGAGCATGAAATCACTTTGCGACTCTGAGTATATTTCAAGGTCTCTTGCCAGAGAATAGGTGAAAGGAAGGCCATTCAGTCTCAGACCTAAGGAAACTTTCGATGGATACTTCTACTGCTGAAAGGGCTGCTTAACCCTACCCATTGCCCAGCCCTTTCCCACTGCAATTGCCACCCGCAAACTGCTTCCCCCCCAATATGCACCCCCCCAGGTGCATATTTACCCCTGCAAATATCTACCTGGAGCCCCACAAGAAGACAAACAGCCCTCTGTGTGTTGGGGGAACAGGAACTGGGGGTTGTATCTGACCAAGTCATTAAATAGGGCCGCAGGTGGCGCTGTGGTCTAAACCACTGAGCCTAGTGCTTGCCGATCAGAAGGTCGGTGGTTTGAATCCCCGCGACAGGGTGAGCTCCTGTTGCTCGGTCCCTGCTCCTGCCCACCTAGCAGTTTGAAAGCACGAAGTGCAAGTAGATAAATAGGTACCGCTCTGGCGGGAAGGTAAACGGCGTTTCCGTGTGCTGCTGTGGTTCGCCAGAAGCGGCTTAGTCATACTGGCCACATAACCCGGAAGCTCCCTCGGTCAGTAAAGCGAGATGAGCACCGCAACCCCAGAGTCGGCCACGACTGGACCTAACGGTCAGGGGTCCCTTTACCTTCCTTTAAGTCATTACATGCATGGAACAACTTCCACTTGTGCGCAATGGAGCGCCGCCTCCTTCCCCTGCTCAGCCACCCTACCCAACCCCCCAGCTGTCTGGAGGAAATTCAAAGGAAGTGCGGGTGAGAAGGGAAGGGAAGTTCCATTAAGCAGCTAAAAATTGTTCCACTTTCTCTCTCACACACACACACACATGCAGAAACATCTACAAAAAATTGCCCCCTTGTAAATCTCCTTTTCCTTAACGGAAGCAGCAGCCTGGATTTTTATGCACATGCCATGTGTAAGCCCCCTCAAGTACATATTATTTTTGCTAAATGGTTTCCTAATTGCCTTATTTCTGCTCCTGCCACGATGTATTCAGTACAGGCCATGCCTCCCCCCCAAAAAAGCACCCTCGTCGTTGTTTTTCATTGTTTGGTATCTTGCAGCAACACCATGTCTGAGCCGCGATGGCGTGTCCCACACACAAGGTGTTCTTTAATAACACACCTAGCAAAACTAAGTGATAAGAGCAGTGCTGACGTATGCAAAGCTCTGCCAGTGACTGGGATAAACAGGGCAGAAGGCACATTTATGCCCCTTTGCCAGCCATTGCTTCCCACCCTGAAATGTGTGGATAGCTGGAATGTGTCTTCACCCCAGGCACCCATGATGCACAACAACCACCCTGTGACCTGCTTTATATGTTGTTTCCGTGTGTGTGTGTGTGTGTGTGCACGCACAAAAATCTCCCTCCTGTCAACCTGTCTGAGAAGGATGAGTGACCAACTCTAAAACCGGCAGGATAAGCTCCAACATTTCTCTGATAAAAATAGGGATGTCCTATTCTATTATTAGGGACACGGGTGGCACTGTGGGTTAAACCACAGAGCCTAGGACTTGGTGATCAGAAGGTTGGCGGTTCGAATCCCCATGATGGGTTGAGCTCCTGTTGCTCGGTCCCAGCTCCTGCCAACCTAGCAGTTCGAAAGCACGTCAAAAGTGCAAGTAGATAAAGAGGTTCCGCTCCGGTGGGAAGGTAAACGGCGTTTCTGTGCGCTGCTCTGGTTCACCAGAAGCGGCTTAGTCATGCTGACCACATGACCCGGAAGCTGTACACCGGCTCCCTCAGCCAATAAAGCGAGATGAGCGTCGTACCCCCAGAGTCGGTCACGACTGGACCTAATGGTCAGGGGTCTCTTTACCTTTACTTTATTCTATTATTATTATTATTATTATTATTATTATTATTACTATTATTATATCCCACCCATCTGACTGGATTGCCCCAGTCACTCAGGGCAGCTACCAACATATGTAAAAATGTATTAAAACTTTGAACATTAAAAAAAAAACTTTCCAGGACATGGCTGTCTTCAGATGTCTTTTGAAGGTTGTATAGTTACCGTATTTTTCGCCCTATAGGACGCACCGGCCCATAGGACACACCTAGATTTGGGGGGGGGGATTAAGGGGGGGAAATTATTATTTTTCCCCAGGCGCGGGGCTGGGGCGAAGTCGCGCCGGGCTCCCACAGCTTGCGGAGAGCTGCGCGAAGCCTGCTCTGGGAGCATGCAGGGCTGGGGCAGCGGAAGCCCGCCGCCAGCATCCAAACCACGTCGGGAGACGTTGCACCTCCCCGCTGTCCCCCGAGCTTGCGGGGCTGGCGGTGGGGCTCTCCATGCTTCAGCGAAAGCCTGCATTCACCCCATAGGACGCACACACATTTCCCCTTCATTTTTGGAGGGGAAAAAGTGTGTCCTATAGGGCGAAAAATACAGTACATATCTCCTTGACTCAGTGGTTTCATAACTCCAGGCCCTCCAACATGTCTCCGATGAATATAGGGACGTCCTATCATACCCTCCAACATTTACCCAATGAAAAGAAGGATGTCCTAAGGGAAAGTGGGACATTCCAATATCAAAACAGAAACCGGGGTGGCTTTTGTAAATCCCGGACTGTCCCTGGAAAATAGGGACACTTGGGAGGTCTGTAAGCTTAGGCTTTTCAAAGTCTGAACTACTGAACCATCCACTACTCAAGGCAGTTCACTTTCCGAAGAGACCCCTAGGGGAGAAGAAGACAATCTGAGGCCTGCCTATCATTAATATTTTTTTTTAAAGAGACATTAAAAACACCCCACAGTTTTTAATGCTTGACAATTTATTATGTTTTTATATGTGTTGGAAGGCACCCAGAGGTGCTGGGGAAACCCAGCCAAATGGGCAGGGAAATAAATAAATAAATAAATAAATAAATAAATAAATAAATAAATTTTTTATTCCAAATGAGCCAGATGACCCATTTACCATGAGCAAGGAATGAAACAACCACAGAGATGTACCTGGGCCCTCATAGCTAGGTACATTTTTTGGATGTGCGCGCACACACACACACACACACACACACTTAGTTGCACATAAATGGCTTTCATCTTTTGATCTTATTTAAATCTTGTTTTTGAGTTGAATTTTAATCAGTTGTTTTTACACCTGGTGTTAGGTCCTCTGAGCCTGGTCTTGGCTGGGGAGGGTGGGGTATGAATAAAATTTATTATTATTATTATCTTTTGCCACTGAGTGACAGGTACAGTGGCCCTTCATGGCAGGCATCAGACCCAGGAGAGGACTTGAGGAAAAGGCCAAACATTTCCTAGGCCAGAACACGGCTGCTCTATGTGTCACCACTTGGGTCTGGCTTGGGGGGAAAGAATTGGGAGACAGAGAAGGAAAGGGCGACGGAGGGCCATCTCCCTCTGCCCCTGATTGGCTAGAGTCAAGTCATGTGTCAGCTTCCTGCTATCTCCTGGTAGCCCTTGGCCCTTTGAGGAGTCCTGCTTAACCGCTGCTCACACCGTGTTCCTGCCTTGTGGTCCTAGCTTGCCTGCCTGCCTTGCCTTGCCTTGCCCTGCCTCCTCGCCTTGTCCGTGCCTTTTGCTTCCTGCCTTTCCTTCTCTCCTGCCTGGATGGATTCCACTCAGCCTTGGGCTCCATCGGCTGCTTGTGAGCAAACATCGCCCCATCCCAGAGGCACCCTGCACAGCACAGCACACCAGCCAGGTCTGTAACCTTCCTCTTCTACAGCCCACGATGGTGGCACTTCTTGTGTTGCTCTGGGAAACAGTGGCATAGCGTGGGGTAGGGCCACAGGGGCGCCAAAAATGGTTAGGGGTGGAAAGTTTCAACACCTGGTGCTGCCTCAATAACATCGCTGGGCTCCGTTGAAAACAGCTTCTTCATGCAAACCAGGAAGTGACATTTCCAGACAACGGAACAACTATTCTTTTATTATCTCCTGGTTGCAATCTCCTGGGTGATGCGGATGCTGTTAGATAGTTGAATGTGCATGTGTACTCTGTTTCCCTCCCTCCCAGCCCCGGGTGCTAGCAACCCAAGTTACACCACTGCTGTGAAATCCCTCATAACTGTAGGCTCTCCTATCCCACAGTTTTTAGAAGAAGGCCTCTTAAAAAACCAGGGGCATGTGTGACATGACATGAGTAGCATTTCCTGGTGTCCTTCCATCCAGATGTTTTGGGCTGCATGTCCCTCCATCCTTGACCGTTGGCTACGCTGACTGAGGCTGATGGGAGATGTGGTCCAAAACATCTGGAAGGCACCAGGCCAGGGGGAACTGCTTTTTGGGCCTATGTGTTGAAGGCCACCATCCCTGGCACCACTTCCCATAATGGTGTAAATGTTCCATGTTCACAATCCACTTGTAGGTGATTTCTTCTGTTATGGTCACCCAGATTCCAAATATGGTATGTGTCGTATTTTCTTGTTTGATATGGTCACGGGAGTCACTCCAGGATTGTTAATTATAAATGGCTATCTCATAACCTTTACCCACTGCTTGTCTTACTGTTTGATGAAAAGTAACAAAGGAGAGGAGGACGCGGGTGGCGCTGTGGGTTAAACCACAGAGCCTAGGGCTTGCCAATCAGAAGGTTGGCGGTTCGAATCCCCGCAACGGGGTGAGCTCCCGTTGCTCGATCCCTGCTCTTGCCAACCTAGCAGTTCGAAAGCACGTCAAAGTGCAAGTAGATAAATAGGTACCGCTCTGGTGGGAAGGTAAACGGTGTTTCTGTGTGCTGTTCTAGTTCACCAGAAGCGGCTTAGTCATGCTGGCCGCATGACCCGGAAGCTGTACGCCGGCTCCCTCGGCCAATAAAGCAAGATGAGCGCCACAACCCCAGAGTCGGCCACGACTGGACCTAACGGTCAGGGGTCCCTTTACCTTTACCTAACAAAGAAGAGACCTTTCCCCTTTCTGGCTGAGTGAAGGGAATGAAATCAGCAGAGTAATTTGCAACAAATGTACCATTAGATTGCTTGCTAGAGGGAGGGGTGATTTGGGCAAAAATATTTTTCCCCTGTGGAAGAACATTTTTGGAAAAAGTTATGGTAGAATGCAAAAACTGTTGTCACTATTAATTGAATTGATTAATTTGTTACTTTTTAAAGGACCATGACTCATTTCTGCAGAAGTGCTGCTATTTGAGATAGTCAACAAACACACAGGACCTGGAAGAAAATGTGTGGAGTGCTCCTTTTCAGGATGCCAGCCAACTGTGCCCTTTTCAGGAAAACTCCATTTAATTTTCTTAACCCCCCCCCCCCATCCCCCAGGTTTTCCTTCCAGCCCCAATTAGTCATTGTTCAGCAGCTACTAAACATGTTCAGCTGTCATTGGGGCGTTTTTGCCTCTAATTTGTTTTAGTAAACTCTGCAAACCTTAGACTTCCCCCAAGGCTGCTGATATCTTCCTCTAGTGTGAGGAGGAGGATGTTTGGCTTACATGAGGTTCCCTGCTCCCAGAATGAGTTGGCTATCAAAATATGCAGTACTGGCTATCAAAATATGCAGTACTGGATAAATTCTGAGAAGCTCTGAAGCGCAAGCCTGCCCCCTTGTGGCACTTTTAGGCAAAAAAGGTTTGATCTTGAGAATTGCGTTTTCAACTTGTTTGAAGGTATTATTCATTCATTCATTCATTTCATAAAATTTATACACCGCTTGATTGTTTTTTTAAAAAAAGTGGTTTACAAAAAAGAATAAAACGATAAAATTATTGGTAAAAACAATTGAAAGCAACTATTTAAAATATTCAAAATATTCAAAGAATAAAATAAAATCAGCCTGTCCCTTGCTACCATCCACACTATGTGGGACACAGAAAAGAGCCTCTCTTGCTGATTGTAGAGAGCAGGCGGTAAAATAAAAATAAGTGTTTTTCAGCCAGTAAAAAGGCAATGAGCCAACCCACAAGCCCCAAAATCTAATAAATCACACGTCTCTGGAATAAAAGGCACTGTACTGTCAAGGAAGCTTTCAGCAGTACAGAATGTTTTTTCCTTAAATATTTACTGGTCTTAGCAGCGTTTGTTCTAAACATGCCTATAATTCAAAATGCTCACTGCCACGCTTTCACTCCCCACGCCTGCAAGAGATTAAATCTGTGGGTTTTTTTAAAGCACAATTAAAAATGAAGTTGGCAGGGCTCTTAGAGGTTTCTTTTACCATGAAGGCAATTTCCCTTTTTATCTGACACAGCTAGAAGACTCCCATGGCTCACCCCATTTGTTGTAAGCCAAGAAGCTTCCTAATATTAATTAGAGTTGCGCCATAGGCGCTCTTGGGCCAGTTGTATCCTCTCAGCCTAGCCTTCCTCCCAGGGTTGTTGTGGAGATAAGATGGGGAGAAGGAGATGCATGTAATGGAAAAGAGGGCCTTCTCGGTGGTGGCACCTGCCCTGTGGAACGCCCTCCCACCAGATGTCAAAGAGGAAAACAACTACCAGACTTTTAGAAGACATCTGAAGGCAGCCCTGTTTAGGGAAGCTTTGAATGTTTGATGGACTATTGTATTTTAATATTCTGTTGGTAGCTGCCCAGAGTGGCTGAGGAAACCTAGCCAGATGGGCGGGGTATAAAGAAATTGTTGTTGTTGTTAATAGCTACTTGGAAAACCACACTAAAGATCTTTCAACAGCTAAACCAAATAAATACTAGGGGAGAGGGCTTGGTGGAATTTTAAACACCGGCTGCTTGCTCTCATAAAGGATATCTAGTGGGGGGGAATAAAATAAAAAACTCTTTCTTAAGGGCAGCTCTTTGCCATTTATCCATATTCAGTCCTGAGCCACATTCCAGAACCATTGAGTTCCTATGTCAAGAATCGCAATTTAATTTGTTCACAATCCTGAGCCAGCCCGAGACATTTTACCGCCTAAGGCAAAGAAGAAAACCCGTCCCCTTCCAGTCATGGTGCATCAAGAGCCTGCTGGATCAGTCCAATAGCCCATGTGGTTACAGTGCCAACCAGATGCCTGTAATAATAATAATAATAATAATAATAATAATAATAATAATAATTTATTATTTATACCCTGCCCATCTGGCTGGGTTTCCCCAGCCACTCTGGGTGGCTTCCAACAGAATATTAAAATACAATAACCTATTAAACATTCAAAGCTTCCCTAAACAGGGCTGCCTTCAGATGTCTTCTCAAAGTCTGGTAGTTGTTTTCCTCTTTGACATCTGGTGGGAGGGCGTTCCACAGGGCAGGTGCCACTACCGAGAAGGCCCTCTGCCTGGTTCCCTGTAACTTGACTTCTTGCAGTGAGGGAACCGCCAGAAGGCCCTCGGCACTGGACCTCAGTGTCCGGGCAGAACGATGGGGTGGAGACGCTCCTTCAAGCGGGAAACCCACAAGCAGGATTTGTGCACAAAGACACCCCCTCACTGTGGTTTCTAGCAACTGATATTCAGAAGCATTACTGCCTTGAACTGTAGGGGCAGAGCCAAGCCATCATGGCTAGGAGCCATTGGTAACCTCATGTGGCCTTCAACCCCGATGCCTTGAACTGGCAAAGAGAAAATGTTACTCCTTGTACCTTCTCACTTTCAGCTGTCCTGCCCTGCAAAGGAAAGAGTTTTGCCATACTCCGTATCAGGGTTACGAAGCCTTTGGGCAAAACTCAGCACCTGCTTGGCTGCACAGGTTTCAGGAGCAGAAAGTTACTATTCTCTCATGAAACTGCAAGAAAACAATTTGCAGGCTCAGTGCGAAGACCATAGATTTTTCTCTGCATTGTGGATTCCTTCATCATTGCCACTTGCGAAACGCCTATGAGAAGCCTTCACTCATTTTGGGTGTTTCAAACACCCCGTGCCAAAGGAACTATAATCTACATTCAGTTTTCCTGATCTGATGAATTTTACATTTCTCGAATATTTTCTGCGGCATTGGTACAGAGACCAGAAATACAGGTTCTTCTAGTGAAGGGTAGTGGGGAATCAGGGCTAAATATAAGGTCTTGGAGACCTGGAGAGTAGCTCGGACAAGCAAAAATAAGTAAATAAATGAGTGAATGGAACATATCTGTGTGTGCCATCTCCTTATGTTTCCACGCACCATTTACTTTCTGGATAAAGGACAGGGCATTGCTGCACACTTAGGAAAAAAACCTTAAACTGCATTCCTACATGAGAGTAAGGCCCATTGAACCCGGTGGGACTTCCTTCTGAGGAGACGTATAGGAGGGCACTGTCACTTTGAACTGCACATAGTTTCTCCCTGCTTATTTATTTATTTAAATGGATTTACTTTTGACAGTCACATAACCTAAGAAACCCAACGGGACCTTCTGCGTTGCAACTTCTCATTTGCACAACAAGATCTAAATTGTTAGGAGGCAGATCTGCAAACAAGTCTAAGCTGATCTGGTTTTAGAGAACTATGTATGGGTTCTGATTCCTAGTCAAACATGAGATTAAGTGTGGGGCTACTTCACAGGAGCTCTGCAATAATCTTGGAACTAGTAGAAGGGCATGTTCTTCTCCCTAAGGAGTGGGGGAAACTTATAATTTATCTTAAGAACCATTGTAAACAGCTAAAATTGTTAGTAGGATTGGAATAACACTTGTACAGTGGTACCTCGGGTTAAGTACTTAATTCGTTCTGGAGGTCCGTTCTTAACCTGAAACTGTTCTTAACCTGAAGCACCACTTTAGCTAATAGGGTCTCCCGCTGCCGCCACATGATTTCTGTTCTTATCCTGAAGCAAAGTTCTTAACCCAAGGTACAATTTCTGGGTTAGTGGAGTCTGTAACCTGAAGCGTCTGTAACCTGAAACATCTGTAACCCGAGGTACCACTGTCGTTTAATTGTGAATTTTGGACATAATGAAGATGTAAGAGTTTTGGATTATTATAATATAAAAGTTGCAGGAGGAAATGGCTAAAAATAGGACCCACAAAGGGGAGGAGGGAAGTCCAGGTGATTATTTGGAATCTTGTTTTTATGTTGTATGTTGGATATGTGTTTGCAAAACTTTAATCTGAAAAACCAAATATAGGCAGCTCTAAGAACGCCAGAATGATATCGCTTGGAAACCCACAGAGTTGCCAATAGGGCCCAATTTGCCAGTGAGGCACTGCCCCACCCACCTAAGTCTAAACTTCTCCAAGGCTACCTGCCTTACAACCAGTCCAGGGGGTTGCCCTGGCTTCTCTGCTTCCACCTTAGTCTCATTGTTGCCCTTTTAGTATAGAGGAGGTTGAGAGGCGGAACTGCAACTGACAGAATTATTAGTTAAGTATACTGTTGACTTATTAATTTGGGTATGTGTTAGAGTTTTTTTAAAAAGGGATTATGTTTGTTTTTATCCTGTTTGTTTTACTGTTTGTTACCTGTCTTGAGTCTGTTTGGAGAGAGAAATAGGATTGAAGGTTGTTGTTTTTAAAAATAACACTATTTTATTTTAAAGTAATAGTATTTAAAAATAATACACGCTCCAGAGTTTTTGATCTTTCATCAGCCTCTTGGTGGGAGGTACAGTTGAAGCTTGTCTACTACTTAACCTAGTAGTTCTCAAAGAAGATGATCTCCTCCTGGTTGCTGTCCCTTTAAGAGTAAGGGTGGAGTTTCATAAGAACAATGGTACAAAATACATAGTCCATGTGGATCTGCCTATGGCAGAGGTGGCTAACTGACTGCCCTCCAGATACTGTGGGCTACAGATGACTAACCATTGGCCATGATTTGAGTTGGAGTCCAACAATAGCTTGAGGATCACCGGTTAGCCACCCGTGGCCACTTAGCTCAATATAGGATTCTCCAATATAGGAAAGAAAATGCTATTCTCTCTGTATGTCCTCTGTGGGAGTTAAGATGGTTGGGGCATTCATTGAATTGCCAAACTAGGGGCCAGGTTGGTATGATGAACAAAGCATTAGAGTTTGACAGAGGAGACCTCTGTTTAAATATTCACTCAGTTAACAGGATGAGTCACTCACTTTTTCATACGGAGCAGTTGAGTGGGTAACATGGAACTGCCTTATGTATAAAACTGAGTTCCTTGGAAGAAGGGCAAGTACACAAACGTGATAAAACCATAATTTGAAAATTCCCATGGAAGGAATGTGGCGCTTGCATATTCTATCATTTCAATGAAACATGTGCAGATTTTAAATTAATATTTTAAAAGTATTTTTTTTATTTTATTGGAAAGAAAGTTAAAGCTTTCAGTATTTGTATGTAGCTCCCTTCCTTCTCTGGCTGTATCAAAAATTGAAGCATCTGCATATCATGAATGAGAACTGAGAAAATCAATACATAAATAGATACAGTGGTACCTTGGGTTAAGTACTTAATTCGTTCCGGAGGTCCGTTCTTAATCTGAAACTGTTCTTAGCCTGAAACACCACTTTAGCTAATGGGGCCTCCTGCTGCTGCCGTGCCGCCAGAGCAGGATTTCTGTTCTCATCCTGAAGCAAAGTTCTTAACCCAAGGTAATATTTCTGGGTTAGCAGAGTCTGTAACCTGAAGCGTATGTAATCCAAGGTACCACTGTACAGGTAAAGACGGGGTTCTTATTTGACAAAAAGGCAATAGCATGCTACTGGCAAGCCACTATTTCCTCTTTAATGTAGACATTGTTAGAGCAGCTGAAACAACAGAACAAACACTGGGGAGAAATGATCCATTACTGACCCACCCACAAAATTCCCAGGGAGCAGTAAAACTCTTTCATGACTTAGCACCTTTCATGATTTTGTGACCTCACAGAGCTGAATTATGTCTCTTTTGGTGCATTGACTATTTTCATATTCATCTTATTTTATTACACTGCAAGCATTTTATCATGTTCTTTTCCAAGGAACTACAAAATGGTTAACAGGTTTAATAAAAGAGTTTTCTGGAGACCTGTTGCCCCAGAGTTGTCTCAGGCAATCTCCAGTTTCTGTTTAATCCCAGGGATCTGAAAATATAAAGCAATTTCCACCCAAGGAATCTTCTTCTCAGTCAGCCTGGTGAGGATGGGGAGGGGAATAAAGGGGTTGTTCTGATCATAAATCTAGAATTGATTTCCACCAGCTGCAGATTTGGTCATATTTGGGTAGAATAAAATGCCTTTAGCTCTAGCCAGAGGCCTTGTGTTCCGCAATTCCTATGAGCATGATTTTGTACAAAGAAAAGAACTTCACTTAAGAGATGTTAGATAAGGATGTTGTTTAGGTAAGGCGATCCCTTACTGCTGTGCAAATTGAGCAAGGAATTCCTGGCAGTTCCAGAAACACACACACTTTGTTCTGTTACTGGATTTCCTCAGATTAGAGAAGATTTGAATGAAATCTGAGAATTCATTTGGAATCAAATTTACTCTTTCTCAGATATTGTTTAAATGTCATGCTGCATGTAACCAAAGTCTTTAAAATAAAAAATCCGTAGAGATCAGAGGTCAAACTGATGGAAAAGATGTGCCTCTGTGGATTTTAGATGGAAGAGGCTTTGTGTTTTAAATGCTGCTTAGTTTCACGGAAATCAATTGATCTTAGAATGGGGAATCACCCAACACATTCAATCTCAGGATCCAGTTGCTCGGGAACTTTGGATCTTTAGCAAGTGTGCCAGACAGTGATGCTTATTCCAATCATTCTTGGTGATGCAGAATTCAAGGGCCAGGAATGACCCTAGGTCCGTAGAGTTCCCACTCACGGGGTCTATTTGGAAAGAAGCGTGGGAAAGGGGGCGTCTCCCCGAGCCACTCTCAGCAGTTACCCCGCTGCCCGGTCCTTAACAAGGGAGGTAGACAAAACGTGTGCGTAAAGTTAGTAAATCCTACGACGGCAGGCCTTGGGCGGGGTGAAGGCTCCGGCCCTGTCCCGTGAGCCGCTTTGGAACTCGCCCCGTCGGTTCCTTCCTGCGCGCAACGGCCGCCACTTCGGGGCTTGGAAAGGGGCGGTTCTGCGGGCAGCCGGGGAGGGGCGGCGGCGGCGGCGGCGGCAGCAGCAGCACAAGCAGCGTGGCCGGAGCTGGCCAGCCTCTCGCAGGTAGTTCCTGCTCGCTGCCCGGCCGGGGACTGAAGCCACCATGATCAGCAACGGGGCAGGCGCCCCTCCCGCGCGCAACGGGACCCCCGCGCCTCCGCTGTTGAGAAAAGCCGCTTCCCTGGGCGGGAGTTACGACGTCGCCGGCAAGGTCGGAGCCTGCTCGGGTTGGGCGCCAGGGGGCGCGAGTGGGTGTGGCGGGGAGGGAAGGGGAGGGGGCTGCCGGAGGGGAGGGGGGCTCCACCGCCTTCGTAGTGGCGCACATGGCGTGCCCACTCTCTCCGGGACGTAGTTTTAAGTTTCCTCTATTCACTGGTCCGTTCCAGCTCTGAAACTCTCCTGCCTGGGTCCCACTCTGCCAGCATCCCTGGGCAAAGAGTGGGGGGCCTTTCTTGCCCCCCCCCCGCCAGCTTCTAAAGTGAAAGGTGCCGAAGGGACTCAGCCCTGCTTAGAAAGACATCCCAGATGTGTGGAGGTTGCTTGTAGCCATTTGGGGACCAGGAAAGTAAATTTGCATGTGCTCAAAGGCACTCTGCTTCCTGCATTCTAAAAACGAAGCGGTGACTTTAGGATCTCCAGTGAGGTGGCTGCCTCAGGTCTAGATGCTATAGGGCAGAGAGCAGGCAGTGCTGTTTGAGCTACATGGCCTGTCCTGCTGCCCTCAGGTGGATGAGGGAGAACTCTGCTCCACTGCCAGTAAGAATCAACTGCCAGTCTGCACAAAGGAGTACCCTAGCTCCTGTACCTTTTGCCTGCTAAAAGTTGTAACACCTGCACAGGTGGCAGAAGTTCAACAGGTGCTGCTTTTCCAGCCTGGAAGCCTGTCACCCGACTTCCACCACTCTGTCAGCAAAGGTGGCTGAGCTTGCAAATGACACTGAAAACAGCCACTGGTTGGTTTCTAGGCTTCTAAGCCTTGATTGCAGAGGCCTTGCCAGTCTCTGACTGAGGCGAAACCCTGTCTCCATTTAGACATCATAGCAGGTTGTTTATAGGTTGGGGTGCTTGTCAGCTTCTCGTTCTTGAGCAACTTAAAATGAATCTCCCTGACACAGCAATGCAGTGTTCTCCTTTCCTTCAACAGAGCAGTTCCTATTCAAACCGCACTCAGAGGAAGCTGCTAAAAGTGGGCTTTGTGGGGAGGTGGGTCAGGAGACGCATCTCTCAGAATGAAAGCAGAGAGAGAGAAAGCTTTATGCACGGCAAAGGGGTTAGCTTCCTCAAATGCAGCTTTTTCATGGCTCTCCCCAGCCCAGGGGTGTGAGCTCTGGGAAACCTCTCTGCTGCAGTGATGAAGAGAACATGCTCCCTGCGAGGTCACTGGGGTAAACTGCTGAGCTCTTTAGCCGCTGTAGTTAACTGTAGATTAGCTTTCCTCATCCCAGCACCCAGTTGAGGAACACTGCTAACAGAAATAATCAGAGCCAGCTGTATACTCTGGTAGCAGATTCGGGCGCTGGTCAAAGCTTTTCAGTGTGGCTTTCCAAGGAGTTCTTTGCAGGTGTCCAGCTTGGTCTTTGCTGTCAATTTCGTACAAAGCCAGCTTTGAACCATGAAGAGCTAACGGGGGGAATGGAAGTTCTGTCTTTTCACCTTCACAGGATGCCACTGACAAGCCACTCTCATTATGAAAAACGGTAGCATTGGAAGGCTGATGAATAGCCTGCCTTGCAAGCCTGGCAAGGCCCAGGTCTTCTGTCATCTGGGGATTCGGGTGAGCCTCTAGTAAGCTGGAGCTCTTTTGAATGCGGAGGTCATTCCCACCTGCTCCCCACCTGCCTGGCTGCCTTCTTACACCCAGTCAAGGCACTACCTGCCAGCTGTCTCCTTAGTCTCACTGTTGCCCTGTCTCCTGCCCCACCAGTCCCACCAGTAGTGGGAGCCATGCAAAGAGCCACTTCATGGGATAGCTCAGTCTGTAGAGCATGCGACTCTTAATCTCAGGGTTGTGTGTTTGAACCCCAGCTTGGGCAAAATAATAATAATCCTGGGTCGCAGGGGTTGGGCTAGTACCCCGTCCATCTGGCTGGGCTTCTCCACTGATCCACACAGTCCCAACTCTGCAGTTCTTTGATTCTGTGTGATCACTTCTCATGGCCAGTGACTTGCTGCTGTTGCTGCTCACTTGCTTGGAGAGGGCAGCCGAACAGGCCGTGGCACAAAGGAGTAGAAGCAAGGTCAAGGATCCCTGGAGGATCCATTGTCAGGCCCTGGCAGATGCCTGACAATGCAAACCCCAACACTCACCCAGATTCCCATCTCCCTGACCTTCTACAGGTATTTGCACATTTGCAAGCTGAAGAACCACACACTGCAACCAGACATGCACCACAACCTATTGCTTCTTTCAAGTCTAATGGAGGGGGGCACTGTGGGCACCAGGAAAGGCCTCTGCAAGCACATGTATGCCCACAGGCACCAAACTGGCGACCCCTGTGTTACAGAGACAGCAAAATGATGACAGCTTCCAACCCAACTCTCTGCATACATCCTTCTCTGCACAAGTTGGTGCTCTGGGACTTGCTTCCTTCCAATAAGCATAAAAACGGAAGGGGTTTTGTGGAGTATATGAGGTCCGGTACACGTCTGCTGCCTCTCAGCTTCTCCGGACTGTAGCAGAGTAAAACACAGCATGTGCTGATGTATTGGCTGCGTGAACCCTCTGGCTACCAGTCTAGCCTTGTACTGTGGTTCTCCAGTTGCTGTGGGTTTAAGACGGTAAACCCAGTGGCTGCTCACAGCCTGCTTGCCTGTTGGTAGTGTCATGATGGAGAACACACTTAGAGACTCCATTGAGCTCATTTCCTTCTGCATTGCCTCTTGCCATTTCCTGGCTTCTACTTCAGGCAACCTCTGAACTTCCTTGAAACTCTCTGGTTCGCACTGAGCTACACCAACCCACACGCTAGTGACCTCAAACCTTTCGGGTGGTTTTCCCTCTTTGGCTCCCCATGGGTTTGGCTCCCCCAAGGACAAGTCTTCCTCATAGATTCTGCAATGTGTAAATGTGAAGCAGGCCTCCTACTTTTTAACTCATGGTGGAAATCTGTGCCTTGGGGAACGGGGCTGTATCCATTTGGAATAGGAGCAGCTCGGAAGACACTTCAAAAGTCTTGACCTCATTGTTTGCTTTTCCTGCAAGGGCTGCTGACATATCTGATCGTAGGCTTGTCTCCTAGTGACAGAAAAGAGATTGCTGTTATCTCAGAGTAGACTGGCAGAACCATTCTTTATAGGGGGATAAGCACTTGCTGATCAACATTTTTCAAAGGACACATTCCGGGGTAGGGTGGGGGGGTGCACCTCTTGTTTGTTACATTGGGAACGCAATGAAAACTGGGCTGTAGTCCATGAAAGCTTACGATAGGGTGGTGCAGTAGGACCTGGGAAGACCTGGGTTCAAATCCCCACTCAGACGTGAAAGTGAGGAACCTTGGGCCAGGCACTGTCTCTCAGTCTAGCTCAGCAGTTCTCAACCTGTGGGTCCCCAGATGTTGTTGGACTACAACTCCCATCATCCCTGAGCTCTGGCCTTGCTAGCTGGGGTAATGGGAGTTGTAGTTCAACAACGTCTGGGGACCCACAGGTTGAGAAAGGCTGGCTAGCCTACTTCACAAGGTTGTTGAGAGGATGAAACAGGAAGGAGGAGAACTTTGTATGCCTCTTTGAACCCTGTGGAAGAAAAGTGGTGGTGGTGATGATGATGATGATATTATCACTATCAGTCTTTAACAACAGAGAGTTTTGTGTCACTTTAAAAACTAACAGATTTTATTATAGCATAAGCTTTCATGGACTGCAGCCCATTATGCCATAATAAAATTTGTTAGTCTTTAAGGAGAGACAATACTTTTTTCTGTTCTCCTCCTCCTCCTCCTCCTCCTCTTCTTCTTCTTCTTCTGCTTCTGCTTCTGCTTCATCAGACTAGCCAGCTACCCCCCTTGGGAAATAAGTTTTAAAGATGCCACAAGGAAGACTCCTCTTTGTTTCTCAGAAACAGCTCAGATAACACCTTCCTCTCCCCAGTGTAGAAAATGGACCCAGAGCTGCCAACAAAACCAGGACTTCTAAGCTGAGGTCTGTTTGCTTAGGAGGAGTGAATGCTGGCTTGCGTGTTTGCTCAGCTATCTGGCAACATGGGTGAGGCGGCTTGGGGGGGGGGGCTAGTCCCAGATCAAACAGAGTTAGCTCATGACACGTATCACCTGGGTAAAGTGCTGTAATGGTACCTCTCAGGTGTTTATCTGGGAGATCCTCAAGCCATAGTGGAGCCTCTGTGAGCCCTGGTGGAGCCTATGTGCATTTATAGCCACAGTGACTTTTAGGGGACATTCTACAGACAAAGGGGAAGAGAGCGAAGGGACTATTTGCTGTAAACAGACTTGAGACCCTAATCACAGCCTGCTCATATATATCAATGACAAATCTGGCTCCAGCCAAAGAAGACCTGAGATGCAGATGCTGTTTTCTAGCTGGGCCATTGCAGATTACGTGAGGGGTTTACAAAGGCTTGGAGCTTACAGAGACTGTGTTTGCTCATGATGGGGGAAATCTTGCTTGCTTAAGGCAATGAACAAACCCTAGGAGTGTAGTAGGAGCAGCAGCACTGACCCTAGTAGGGAATTTCTTTGAAATCACAGATATGTCTTGGGTAAACTGTCCACCCCAAAATATTGGGTCCTATGGACAGTTTATATGGAGGTAAGCCTCACACAGCCTTGTTGTCTGCGATAAAAAAATGCAGAATATTCAAAACCAAAGTTAAACATGTGGCCCTGCACAGCTGCATCGGTTGTTCATATTTGGTTCTATCTCTGTAAAAGAAGTTTCCTAAAGACTTTCCAGAGGGTGAATATAAAGAAAATAGGGAGCTGCCTTTAGCTCAGTACAGAAGAGTTTCCCCAACTTGGGTCTTCAGCTGTTTTTGGACTACAATTCCTATCATCCCTGACTACTGGTCCTGCTAGCTAGGGGTGGTGGGAGTTGTAGTCCAAAAACAGCTGGGGACCCAAGTTTTGGAAGTCCTGGTCTACAGTGACTGGAAGTGGGTCTGCAGGACCCAGCCCTACCAAGAGATTCCAGGTATTGAACCAAAGATCTCCTGTATCCCTAAGATGGATAGATGGCTGAGCAAAGGCAGAAACTGGAGCATGTGGCTTGCAGCTTGAATATAATGAGACAAAGTGTTCTGCCCGTAGAATAAGCAGTTGCAGTAACAGCTGGCAGCTGGAGTGGCTCCAGGCCAGACCATCTCTCTTGGTCAGGAGAGGGGAAACAGTGGCAAAGTAGTAGAAGTCATGGAAATGAGGGCAACCAGTCAGGGAAGAGGGTTTATAACCTTCTAGTCATCCTGAGAAAGAAGAGATGATTACAAATGTGCAAGAGAGGCCTGGAACTCCAGAGAACTGTGGGCTTGGTGCCCCTCAAGATTGCTCGCCTACAGGCAGAAGATTACACGTCCCAATGCACAGTTCTTGAGACAGCATGGAAGGTAGGAAGACTTCTTAGGACCTCTTGGGAGGTCATGAGAAGATCCTGTTAGATCAGGGCAATGTACATCTAGCGCAACATCCTCTTCTCAAAGTGGTCTTCCAGATGCTTGTGAGAAGCCCAGAAGTTAGTCCTAAATGCAACAGCACTCTGCCCACCTGTCACTCCCAGCAGATGGTATTTAGAGCCATACTGCCTCCTACAGTGAACCCAGAGGGACCATGGCTTGATCATAAAGCCCCAGACCATCGCTTGCAAGCTTTGTTGTTGTGGTTTAGTCGTTTAGTTGTGTCCGACTCTTCGTGACCCCATGGACCAGAGCACACCAGGCACTCCTGTCTTCCACTGCCTCCCACAGTTTGGTCAAACTCATGTTTGTAGCTTCAAGAACACTGTCCAACCATCTCGTCCTCTGTCGTCCCCTTTTCCTTGTGCCCTCAATCTTTCCCAACTTCAGGGTCTTTTCCAGGGAGTCTTCTCTTCTCATGAGGTGGCCAAAGTATTGGAGCCTCAGCTTCAGGATCTGTTCTTCCAGTGAGCACTCGGGGCTGATTTCCTTAAGAATGGATAGCAGTAGCATTAAGGCAGGAGGGAAGCAAACAGGTTTCAAGGAGCTGACAGCATTCTGTTGCATGTGTCCCATGTTGAGGAATAGCCACTGTCAACATTGTAAGGCTGACCCGGAGAAGTCTGATGGGGGAGCTAACACAAGAGTGAAGATTAAGTTTTTCCTATGATTGTTTTGCTGCTGTTGGCTGACCTCCTAGATTAGATTTCCCCACCATCTAGCAATCCAGGGGGGAAGCTTATTTAAGTGGAACTTCAAATAGGTCTTCAAACAATAGGGCATTGGCCCGTTATGTAACACCAGGAGCCAAGCAATCAGCCAGGAAGTGAATCTGACTCTTGAAACAGCAAAGAGCAGCCTGCTCTTGTGTTTGCTTGAGCTTGGCATCCCTTCCCAGGCCCTGGACCTCAGAGCACTCAGCTCTTCCTCCTACTCCTCCATTTCCCATCGACTTCCCAGCTCCCACCGAAGGTATGTGCTGTCCCTTGCACTATTAATGGGCTTTTGCACCCCATGTTGTAGGTGATGCTGCTTGGAGATTCAGGCGTGGGGAAAACCTGCTTCCTCATCCAGTTCAAAGACGGGGCCTTCCTCTCTGGGACCTTCATAGCCACTGTCGGCATAGACTTCCGGGTGAGAGCACTACAGCTGCCAACGAATGCAGAGAGATGCTTCTGTTACAGCGCAGGGAATGGCTGCCCCTACTGAGATTATGTTAATTGCATAGATTTTTTTTTTTAATGTAATCTTATGTGACTGGGGTTGTAGCATGCAGGGAGGGGTTCTCTAACCCTTTCCTCCTCAGCTATGATCCCAATTAAAAGTGCTACCCCTACCATTCTGTCACACACACTGCTGGTAGTGATGGAAATGCATAGCTCATTAGTCCCATTAGGACCAATTGCAAAGCAGGTAGGGGATTTCCACTAGGAAAGTAGCTGGGGAGGAAACACCCCATTCCCTCTATGTCAGGGGTCCCCAAACTAAGGCCCGCGGACTGGATAAGGCCTGAGGGACTCGTTTATCCAACCCGCAGCGACCCCTGCCACCCGCTGCTCTTACTGGCACTGTGCTGCACGGGTCAGAGGAGCACTGGAAATAGCTTGTGTGCATGTGCAAGCATTATTTGCACATGTACAAGCCTTATTTGCGCATGTGCAAGCGTTATTTCCTGTGCACATCCAGGTCGGAGGAGGCCCATGCACATGCGCATTTCCGATGCTCATCAAACCCGGAAGTGCACCAGAAATAGCATGTGCGCACGTGTATGGGCACGCACTCCGACCCGCCGTGCAATCGGCGCTGGAGACACCAGCCCGAGGCACAGTAAGTTTGCTGACCCCTGCTCTATGTTGCAGTCCCAATGGAATGTTGAGCCCCCTGCACCTAGGATCAAAATGTTGTTGTTTTAAATTCCCTGACATGTAGCTGCAAGCCACACAATTAACACGATGTGGAGCTCAGCCCTGAGATGAGAACAGGGCAGGCAAAGGGTAAAATAAGGGCCAAAGTAGACACGGCATAAAGCTTTACTGGACCAACTCAAGTTAATGTACACAAGTGTTTTTTAGATCCACAGAACCCTCCGTTGGTAAGGCAGGTCATCGTATTATGTGTTCAAAGCATTCATTCTTTCCAACTAGGGTAATGTTTAGTTTCAGTGCCAGATTGACGTACAGTGGTACCTCGGGTTAAGTACTTAATTCGTTCCGGAGGTCCGTTCTTAACCTGAAACTGTTCTTAACCTGAAGCACCACTTTAGCTAATGGGGCCTCCTGCTGCTGCCGCACCGCCGGAGCACGATTTCTGTTCTCATCCTGAAGCAAAGTTCTTAACCTGAAGCACTATTTCTGGGTTAGCAGAGTCTGTAACCTGAAGCGTATGTAACCTGAAGCGTATGTAACCCAAGGTACCACTGTATAAGCTAAACAAGCTATAGCTTAGGGCCCCACTCTCTTGGGGGCCCCCCAAAAATATACTACTTCATAATTGTGTTTTACTATTAATATACTTGTTCTTAATTGTATCAACAATAACTTTGATAAAATACACATTTTGTTATGTGTAGATACCTATTAGGTCCATAAATTAGCATATAGCATATATTCAACACAAAAAACAGTGACAATTTGTTGTCGCATTGTGCTACCAGTTTTGCATGTTCCTTGGGTGCTGGTGACACCTGCCTGACATTACAAAGAACCCATACTATCTGGCAGAGTCAATGCTTGAATACATCCGTGTTGTAACCTGGGACCCGAATCATATGGAAACAATTGCCAACTACCACATTGCCTAAATATTGCATGAGCAAGCCATACATTTGTCCTATTCCACATGGCATAGGATTCCTGTACCTTGATCTGGTGCCTCTAATGGATCTATGGGAGGGGGCAGCAACCTTTCCTGCCACTACAACACTCTGAGGGGAGAAGCTCTCCTTCATCAGGCCCATTCACCCCCTTCTTCTGTTAAATTATAGAGCCCTTAAGCAGTTTGGAGGCACACTGCTTTCTGAACGTGCAAAAAGGCAGCCCTGGTTAGGGAAGTTTTTAATGTCTGATGTTTTATTGTATTTTTTAATATTTTGTTGGAAGCCGCCCAGAGTGGCTGGGGGAACCCAGCCAGATGGGCGGGGGTTTGTTTAAATAAATAAATAAATAAGCAAATAAATAAATAAGCAAATGTAAACTCTTGTTAACAAGCACGTGCACATGGGTGTAGCCAGGGGACGGACAGGGGGTGCAACAGCCCCTTCCCTAAATCAAGTAAATACTTAACCAAAAGTAGAAATTGTAGAAAGGTTTTGACAGATTTTTCTGGGTCAAAAGAAAGTACTTTGAAACAACTGTTGTTGAGACATTTCATTCCAAATCTGTTGGGAGTAAGACAGAGCCAGGCAGAGGATGGTGGCAGGTGGATGTCATCATCATCTTCATCTTCATCATCATCTTTCTATTTGTATGTCACCTTTCCATAGTTAAAACAATGCTCAAGGCGGCTTACAACATGGCAAGATTTACATAATTACCAACATAACAAAAGTCATACACAATAAATAAAACACATCAGAAGTTACACAACCAAATGGAAAACAATTTCCACATAAATCATAAAATCTAAAACTAAAAATACAACATTAATATCAACTACAATTTAAAATGACATAGATAAAAAAAATAAAAACAATTTTAAAAAGGAGCCCTCTCTGTTGAGCAGCAACAGTCCTTTATGGAGCCTGTCAGGCCCCGACCCAAGCCAGGTGGCGAGAGGCAGGGCAGGGCCCTTCAGGCTCCCAGCAGCCGTCCTGGGCAGCAGCAGTGTGCACCCCCCAACATAAATCCTGGCTAGGCCCATGCATATGATGACTAGGGGGGTGCTTCCCATTACCATTCCTCAGAAATGTGCTCTTTCTCATTCTCACTTCTCCTGGGATTGCTATCATCAGTTTGTATTATCACGACATTTAGAAACATAGAACATACAAAGGTGCCTTGTACAGTGGTGCCTCGGGTTAAGAACTTAATTCATTATGGAGGTCCGTTCTTAACCTGAAACCATTCTTAACCTGAGGTACCACTTTAGCTAATGGGGCCTCCCGCTGCCGCCGGAGAATGATTTCTGTTCTCATCCTGAGGTAAAGTTCTTAACCCGAGGTACTATATCTGGGTTAGGGGAGTCTGTAACCTGAAGCGTTTGTAACCCGAAGCGTTTGTAACCCGAGGTATCACTGTACTGAATCAAGCGGTTGGCCCATATAGCTTAGTCTGTCTACAGTGACTGGCAGCTGTTCTTGGGGACGGGGCGTTCAGGCAGGGGAGATGTCGGGGATTGAACCCAAGACCTTCTGCACGCGAGGCAGATGCTCGGCCACTGAGCGATGACCCATCTCCACATTTTATGGAACGCATTATGAGGAAGGAATTTTTTTATTTTGTTTTGCATTATGAGGAATGAGATATCAGAGCCATCCATAATGTTGGCCTTGCAAGGCTTCACACTTCCACTTCTCTCAAGCCTAGAAAGCATGAGTCCAAGCAGTTTTCCATTCCTGTGCTTCCTAGACTTGGGTCCAAGCAGTTTTTGCCTTTGCGTCCGGAGCAAGCGGAAGTGTGGATGAGCTCAAAGAAGAGACAGTGATTTGGAAAGTTGTCTCAGTGCTACTTCACACCCCGAACAATGTTCGGGTTCTGATTCTGCTTAAGTAGGGGGAGATCTTTTCATGCCATCCTCTGGGGGCTAAATCTGTGTCACGGAGGATGTGTGGCTGTTGCGGACTCCCACGCAACTCTCCAGGAGCATTGGGTAAAAGAAACGTGAGACTCGTTTAGCAAATGTCACTGTGAATTTCTGCTTGGATGAGGCTGGGGTTGCATCAGTCCCCATAACATGAAGTCAGGCCCTGTCTGCCTAATCTATGGCTGCTTTCCAATAGCACGTGACTATAATATAGACGCACGAGTGCTACAGTGCAAGACTGCAAGCATCTGGATCTATGCTGTTTTAGAGAAGGAGCTGCATTTTAGAAGATGATTGTCAGCCCCAGATTTGCCTTGTAACCCTAATGCGAGCAACGCAGAGGGGAATCCGTTGGTGGCCTTATATCACTGATCATTGTTAATGCAAGAAAGAGAAAGCAGAGAATACCTTGTGACCAAACATCTCTTACAGGACTCAAGAACCACTTAAAGCAGCATGCTGAGCCCTAATGGTTTGCTTCTATTATTTCCAATGACTACGGAGAACTGTTCTCACCCAGCTTTTCCGGTGCAGGACTGCATTGTTCTCAGTGGCTGCTGCTCATCTGGGCCAGAATGGATCTGGTTCACTCGGGGCCACTGGGAACGTTGTAGCTGGGCTAGCTGCGTAGAAAGCTTCCCACACCAAACGGCAGGGCGGTTTCCTTATCATAGCCTCAGTTAAGGCGACAGTGGCAGGCGAGCAAATGTGCCGTTCATCTGCAGATAAACTGATCAGATATGCTTGCTGGCTTGTTTCCATTGCACAGTAATGTATCCTCCTGACCCCAGATCTCAATGCAATGGTATCAGGCACCAGGAATCTGGGCATTCCTCTCCCCCAGAATATGTGGCCTGGATGTGAGACTTTTTGTTGATATGGCCCCTTCTAGGATGTGCCATATGCCACTGTGGCATACTGAGAGCCAGTGTGGTGTAGTGGTTAAGAGCGGTGGACTCCTAATCTGGTGAACCGGGTTCGATTCCCTGCTCCTCCACACGCAGCTGCTGGGTGACCTTGGGCTAGTCACACTTCTCTGAAGTCTCTCAGCCCCACTCACCTCACAGAGTGTTTGTTGTGGGGGAGGAAGGGAAAGGAGAATGTTAGCCGCTTTGAGACTCCTTAGGGTAGTGATAAAGCGGGATATCAAATCCAAACTCCTCCTCTTCTTCTTCTTCTTCTTCTTCTTCTTCTTCTTCTTCTTCTTTATTCCACCCATCAAATTTACAAGATACTTTTCACACAGCATGATTGGTGGCGCAGCAATAAAACTGCTAAGCAGGGTCTAGTGTGGTTTCAAACTGAATGGGGGACCACATGTAGAGATTCCTGTACTGCAGGGGGTTGGACTAATGACCCTCAGGGAGTTTCCAACTCTCCTATGATTCTACTGTTTTTTAGCAGATTTTTCCCATCCTCAGGAGTTACAAATAAGCACCAACAGTAGTTTGATGGAAGCAATTGATATTAACTGGGTTAATGCGTTGGGGTTAATGCGTTGTTCTACACTTCCCTAACGTATATAAGTGGGACGGGGAACTTGCAGCCTTCAGGATGTTGTTGAACTACAAATCCCATGAGCCTCAACCAGCATGGCCAATGGTCATGCATCTGGAAGGGCAAGGGTTCCCCATTCCTAAGTTTATAAGAAATGACAACTGGTGGACTTGGGATAACGATAACGAATGAGATGGTTAGCCTGTTCTTCATCGTGTTGGTCCTGTGCTTAGTGGGAAGAATGCAACTCAGTTTGCCTTATGCCGTAGCAAGGTCATTCAATGGGGCACTGAACAATGGGGGCGCAGCTAGTGGCAAGAATGATTCACCCTGCTGATCAAACCTCCCAGCCAATCAAAGCAATAACCGCCAGAGAGTCAGTGTGGTATAGGGATTAGAGTCACTGTGTCTGTTCCTGTGAAACATTTATCTGTCTTTTAAACTTTTGAAAACTGGTATCTATCCTGGAGCAACTCCCCTTCTGATGACCATTAGGTGCATCTGTAAACAGTGGCGTAGCGTGGGTTGTCAGCACCCGGGGCAAGGCAAGTAATTTGCGCCCCCTAACCCGTGGATTTGTGCCCCCTAACCCTACCCCCCAGATGTTGCGCCCGGTGCGGCCGGCCCCCCCTGCACCCCTCACACTACGCCACTGTCTGTAAAGATTCCTGTATCTAAAGGCAAAGGCAGAGCAGACTTTCTAGTTCCTGCCATTTATTCCGCTTTATACACTAGTGTGGTTTTATTTTTATTATTTTTTTTTCTTTCAGAACAAAGTGGTGACCGTGGATGGTGTGAAGGTGAAGCTGCAGGTAGGTCTCTTGAAATTACACTGATGTTGCCTATCACCTGAACTTCTTCCAAATAAGTTAGAGGGATTTTGGCATGCACATGGGTTGGTGTTTGTCCCTGCCGGAGTACAGCCTCCGTGCCAGCCCTTTACGTGTATTATTGTTTTATGAATTCTCATTATGCCGTTGTTTGGGTACCCAATGATTCCTGATATATTATTCTCTGCCCACTGACCTTTTATTGCATTTATCTAAGGCGTCCCTCCGGGTGGCGCTGTGGGTAAAAGCCTCAGCGCCTAGGGCTTGCCGATCGGAAGGTCGGCGGTTCGAATCCCCGCGGCGGGGTGCGCTCCCGCTGCTCGGTCCCAGCGCCTGCCAACCTAGCAGTTCGAAAGCACCCCCGGGTGCAAGTAGATAAATAGGGACCGCTTACTGGCGGGAAGGTAAACGGCGTTTCCGTGTGCTGCGCTGGCTCGCCAGATGCAGCTTTGTCACGCTGGCCATGTGACCCGGAAGTGTCTCCGGACAGCGCTGGCCCCCGGCCTCTTGAGTGAGATGGGCGCACCAACCCCAGAGTCTGTCAAGACTGGCCCGTACGGGCAGGGGTACCTTTACCTTTACCTTAAGGCGTCCCTCAGCCAGGGCACCATGGGGAAAGCCCTGTTTCTCTCTGCAATTGAAAATCACAATGTCATATTAAATAATACATTGTATAAAACATGACCGAAGCAGAGACCACAAATAAAACACAACTTTTAAAACAAGTACCTGTGGGCCCCACAACCCTCGATCAGCCCCAGTGAGCGTGGCAAATAGTTGTGGGTGATGGGAGCTGCAATCCAACAGCTCTGGCCACAGGTTGGTCAGATTACATACCATCCAATTTCATCACTGTCTCAGTTTAATTTCTTGGTTTTGATTCATCTACCTGAGTGTACATCTGGCCCTATATGCAGGTTTTATAGGACATAGTACCCTGCAGAGTTCCACTAGATAGAACCCAGCAGAACCCTCTCCTTGCAAGGAACCATCCAGACCTTATCTGTGAAAATTTCTGTTCCGTTCCTTACCGTTTTGCTTCGTTTGTGTATGTGTGTTTTCCCGCTGCGCTGCCACTCGCTTGGCATTGGGGTTCCTGCTCATGCAATATCGTGAAGGTCTTTCTCGTGATTTACCGACTTTGCCTTGTTGCAGATCTGGGACACAGCAGGCCAGGAGCGGTTCCGAAGCGTGACTCATGCTTACTACAGAGACGCACAGGGTATGTCCTCCAGTTGGGTGTCTTGCACCGCAGCTGGTATTCTTAGCAGAGCAGCTCTTCGTTGCTAGAATCCAATAATAATGCTATTATTATTATGGCGCAGCTCGCAATTCGGCTGTAAAATGTGACCCTGTAATTTTCCATTAAAAGAATCGCAGGCAGCAAGGCTGGGAATGTGTCACTGCCAATCAAGTCACTGCCAATCAGAGTATACCAGAGTATACCAGGAGTGAGGAATCTGCATTTGCCCTGTCCATGATGGACAGAACAATTGCCACACACAGGAAGAATAAGGATTTAGTTTGAGTGCCACACTTGTAGTTTCGTAAATCATTTAATGATTTGTTCATATTAATGAAAGTTGTTCATATTACAGTTGTTGTGTAAGGGATTGTTATCTTGAGTGGAGTGTAATTGAAATTAATAATCTTTTGGATAAACAGCAGAATGTAACATTTGCTGTAACAAACCAGAAATGGAAGTCGGGGGTAGTCAACAGGGAGGGGGAAATGCAAAAAATAGATGTTAAATGATGATACTGAATAATTATTATGAGAAAAGAAAAACAATAAAAATTATTTTTTAAAAAATAAATTAATAAGCTTTTGGAACGCAGAACTAAAGAAAATCACCAAACCATCAATTCTAGCACACCGGGGCAGGGAATGGGACACACCTAAATTATATAATTTGCTATATGAATGATTGGTATTAGTAATTGTATTATCATTTGGCATTGTTATAATGAGGCAATTATTGGACTGTAGTTGAAAACTAATAAAAATTATTATAAAAAAGGGGTGGGGAAACTGTCCTTGAGTCCAGCCCCCATCAGACCCGACCATTGGCTACACTGACAGGGATTCATGGAAGCTGGAGTCTGACAACATCTGGAGGGTGGCAGGTTCGCTGTCCCCAGAGTCTCTTTGTGAACCACTTTGAGGTCCTTTTTACAATGAAGCGGTGTATAAATTTATAAAATGAATATAATATACTGGGATACGCAGACCAGTGGTTTGACCTGGAATAAAACATGATCATTTTGGGGGAGGGAAACAAACATTTTTCTTTTTTTTCTTGCAGCACTCCTCCTCCTCTATGACATCACCAGCAAAATGTCCTTTGATAATATCCGGGTGGGTGTTTAACATCTGCATTTGAACCACGTAATCCGGTGCTAAAGTATGATGATCCCACAGCCCTTGCTTATCCCGACTTGCCCAGACCTTCCTCTACTCATCAAAGCATCAAGATAAGAGCTCAGGGTTGCCAGCTAGCCAGAAAAGGAAAGGGAAATCCCAGCCTGGGCTGCTTTTGTATCAGCCCCACAGTTTGATGTGCAGAAAACAACAGGATCTTTTCACAGCGAGGAGACAAAACTTTATCACCTGCACATCAAAGGGCTGAGCAAAGCATAGCTGCAGTTGAAAAGCTGGTAATTCTTTAGGAACCTGATTCGGGAGCTTGCAGTCTCAATTTTATATAGGGGAGCTGAGGAACGAGGACAGGAGAAAGGAGAGTGGGGCAAGCAGTGGAAAGATATGCATTTGTTTCTGTTACACATACTTAGAGTTGCTTGAAGGTGGGGTATAGGGATTCAGGCAGGAGAGTGGGGGACCTTTTTGGCTCCATGGCCCAGATCCTTATCAGATCCCAGCATCATGGGTCAAATCGCCTTATGGCAGGTGATTGGGTGCTTTGAAGTCCCAAACAGGGACTTCAAAGCACCGCATGCAGCCCAGGCATAAGGTGCGTTAGGCTTTTCCCTGCATGGAGCTCATTCATGGAGCCAACTTGGCAGGCTTCGCCTCTACCTGTTTTCCCCTACCAATGGACTATCAGCTCCAGATTGTGCATTGTAGCCACGTGATGACAGCTGTGCAGCAGGTGGGTGTGGCTTGAAATTGCTTTGCGAGCCAAATTTGAACCCTTGGTGGGCCCGTGAGCTAGAGATGCCTCCCCCCTTGACTTAGGGGTCACCAGTGGCGCTAAATCCAAGCTTGGTCTTACAATGTAAGATAGGACAGTATGGCATTGGCTTTACTACCCCTGATGTATTGGTTAGGATGGAGGAATGCCGCTGAGGGCAACCTTACTTTGCCCCACTTCTTTAAGCAAAGCCCTCCTCCCTCAACACATCTGTCTGCATGGTCCAGACAGGGGACTAAAATAAAGGCTACAGTGCAAGCTATGCATGTTTCATGGGGCTTACTCCCAGGTAAGCACTTATGGAACTGCAGCCTGAATCCACTTATCATGATGGTGGTCCAGCCACTTAAGAGACTCTAGACCATGGTTCTAGTTACAGGTAGGTAGCCGTGTTGGTCTGCCGTAGTCGAAACAAATTAAAAGAATTCCTTCCAGTAGCACCTTAGAGACCAACTAAGTTTGTTATTGGTATGAGCTTTCATGTGTGGTGCTGTGGGTTAAACCACAGAGCCTAGGACTTGCCGATCAGAAGGTCGGCGGTTCGAATCCCCGCGATGTGGTGAGCTCCCATTGCTCGGTCCCTGCTCCTGCCAACCTAGCAGTTTGAATGCACGTCAAAGTTCATGTAGATAAATAGGTACCACTCTGACGGGAAGGTAAACGGCGTTTCCGTGCGCTGCTCTGGTTCACCAGAAGCGGCTTAGTCATGCTGGCCACATGACCCAGAAGCTGTATGCCAGCTCCCTTGGCCAATAAAGCGAGATGAGTGCCGCAACCCCAGAGTCGGCCACAACTGGACCTAATGGGCAGGGGTCCCTTTACCTTTACTTTTTAAGGTGCTACTGGAAGGAATTTTTTTATTTTGTCTAGACCATGATGAGTGGTGTGTGACCTGTTGATATTATGTCAAATGTTAAGGCCCCATGGAACTCCCATTGCCCCGTGTCTCGTTTTTTGAACGCAGTGCTTTGCCTCACGACATGACACACCACACTAAACTTTCTCTCTTCTCCCTCTTTCCCTTTCCCCACCCCCCTCTTACAGGCCTGGCTCACAGAGATACACGAATATGCCCAAAAGGATGTGGTCATTATGTTGCTAGGCAACAAGGTGTGTGTCATTTCCTGACAGGTGATGCAGACCTGCTCTTGGTTTCGCAAATAGTTCCCCCGTTTTTCCCCTAGACTCTGAGCTATCTCCTCCTAGCGTGCTTTGCACAGTCTTCTTCTGTGGTCAGCACATAATTGGAGGAATTCTTTATCCTGGCACCTCTTGGTTTTTGATAACTCCCTCCAGCACTTGCTTTTCTTAAGCACCGTGAAGAGGCTTCTTTCTTCCACATGCACTGGGAGCCTTTCTGCAGCCATCCCTCACTCTGTGTTTGCTCTTCCCAGCAGTCTCAGTGGCAGAGGTGCGATTGGATTTCTGTATCTAATCCAGTAAGAGATGAAGAATAAAAGAGCCCTGTAGCATTTAGCACAAGTTGTTGTGGTGAAAGCCCCATCGTTCTGCCAAGACACTGAGGTCCACGCCGAGGGCCTTCTGGCGGTTCCCTCACTGTGAGAAGCCAAGTTACAGGGAACCAGGCTGAGGGCCTTCTCGGTAGTGGCACCCGCCCTGTGGAACGCCCTCCCACCAGATGTCAAAGAGAAAAACAACTACCAGACTTTTAGAAGACATCTGAAGGCAGCCCTGTTTAGGGAAGCTTTTAATGTTTAATAGATTATTGTATTTTAGTGTTCTGTTGGAAGCTGCCCAGAGTGGCTGGGGTATAAATAATAAATTATTATTATTATTATTATTATTATTATTATTATTTGATGCATCAAGCGGCATCTTAAATTGGCAGCTATTGGCACAGCACCAAAAACAAACACACACCCAAACTCAATCTTCTTAACAGTGGGGGCCAAAAGGCTGTTAAATGCAGGCCCTGCCATGCTTCTGTGCAGAGCCCAAATGTATACAGCACCAAGATGCATACAAGATGGCTCTGGATTTTGAGCAAGGATTGAGATACTTTTGGGAATTTTTATTATGTGGAATGGAGAGAGACTGCTGGGAAGTAGAGCTGATGTGGAACTGATGGCAGTTGTGGTCCAAAACAGATTTAGGACACCAGGATGGTGGAGACTGTTTTAAATCACCCAACTGTGCATTTTTTGTTTTTATATTGTAAACTATATCACCCTCAGGTGAAGGGTGGTATAGAAATTAACGTTATTATTTATTTTGCTTATCTTTGATTCTGGTCAGTGGGAAATTTTAGATTTGTAAGTAAACCTGTTCTCACTTAGAAGTGCTTCTGGAAGACATTGTATGTAGCTCTGCTGCCTGTATTCCTAGTTAAGTAAGCAGAGGATGACTTCAGGGCAGGTGGAAGAATCACCGCCGGAACAGCAAACCACATGATAGCATGTCAAAATTATTTTGTGAATTGGACTTAAAAGTGTACTTCCGAAATGTAACATTTCCTGAATCCATTAGATAAAGAGGGGCTGTTAGATAAAATAACCAACAGACAGAAAATGGCCGATATTTTAGTGCCCTTTTTAATATAATGACCTTTTAAAATGTGTTGTGGAATGGGGGCGGGGATTATTGGGTCATCTTTGTTTTTAATTTTATTATGTATTTTGTGCTTTTTATATTGCGATTTTATTGCTGTGAATTGCCCCGAGATCTACAGGTATACAATTTTTAATTGTGATGATGATGATGGATTGGGTACAGAAGCTCCCTTTATGACGAGGTTAAAGCATGCAATTAAATATAGAGAGGAGGGGAAACAAGAAATGGAATACAGTGGTGCCTCGCAAGACGAAAAGAATCCGTTCTGCGATTCTCTTCGTCTAGCGGTTTTTTCGTCTTGCAAAGCAAGCCCATTGACGGATTAGCGGATTAGCGCTATTAGCGGCTTAGCGGCTTTTAGCGGATTAGCGGCTTAGCGGATCAGCTGATAAGCGGCTTAGCGGCTTAGAAAAAGGGGGGGAAGGGAAAAAAAGTCAGAAAAACTCGCAAGACATTTCGTCTTGCGAAGCAAGCCCATAGGGAAATTCGTTTTGCGAAGCGCCTCCAAAACGGAAAACCCTTTCGTCTAGCGGGTTTTCCATCTTGCGAGGCGTTCGTCTTGCGGGGCACCACTGTACTGTAAAGCATACATGAGACACCTTTGCATGTACAGTCATACCTCAGGTTACAGACGCTTCAGGTTACGCGTTTTCGGGATACGGACACGCCGAAACCTGGAAGTACCAGAACAGGTTACTTATGGGTTTCAGCGCTCGCACATGCACAGAAGCGCTAAATCGCACTTTGCGCATGCGCAGAAGTGGCAGATCACAACCCATGCGTGCGCAGATGCGGCGCTGCAGGCTGCGGATGCGGATGCTGCGGGTTGCGAACGTGCATCCTGCACGGATCATGTTTGCAAACCAAGCATCCACTGTAGCTACTGTTGTGTTTGTATGCATTCTTGGCCTTCCTGGCCAAGACCAGCCAGCAGAGGGCGCCCAACACTGGAGGCTATTCAGCAGGCCATCACTCACTTTATCTGAAAGACACTAAGGAACATACGGACATCCAAAGTTCTTTGAAAATCCTATGTCTGACTATATGGATTCCATCTCTGCAAAGGGACGATCCAAAAATGACTCTGGGCATATTGTGTGTCACATAGGTGCTCATGTGCTGCAGACATAAATCAGTTTTATCATTATTGGTTAATTTTTCACAAAAGTGCACCTGTACCTTTTGAAACAAGCAGAAGCATCAGCCCTCATGTCAGCATCGCCTTCTTTTGGCGGAGTCAGCACTAGGCAAGCCTTTGCATGTCAGGCAAGCTTGCCAGATGTCAGCGGACCACACACCTGGCCTCCCGGCAGCAGCATCACTATCGGGTACCAGGACGGTGTGGAGTCAGGGAAGCAGGAAGTTTGGATGCACCAGCAGGAGCACTGGGCTCTCTTCTCCACCATGCTGACTTCGCCACCACCCTGCCCCACACCATCCCTGTACCCAGCAATGGCACTGCTGCCAAGAGGTCAGGTCCACAGCGGCACATCTCCCAGCCAAGCCACTCCTCCCAGATATTGCAGCAGCAGCAGCAGCAGCAGCACAGGATCCCCTTCTGAGTGGCTTCTTCCCTTGCCACAAGAACTGTGTGTGCTGGGCTGGTCACATGAGTTATTCCTAGATTTCTTTCCCTCCTGTCCCTCTGGGCGGCAGGGATCTGTGTAATTGTCTCTGCCCACTGGACCTAACCCTGACTTCAGTGGCATGAGAAGAAGCCTCCTTGGGCTGCTGCTGCTGCTGTGCTTAGCAGTGTTTCTCAAACCGGGGTCTCTGGCTGATGTTGGACTACAACTCCCATCATCCCTAGCAGTCAGGGATGATGGGAGTTGTAGTCCAACAATAGTTGGGGAACCCAAGTTGGAGTAATACTAGCTTATTGTATTGTTTCTGCAGGGAGGGAGGTGGTCTAGTATATCAAAGCCATAGATATTAAGATCAGAGAGGACACTTCTGTTGGAGGTAAGACCTACTCAGGTGAAGAAGTCACTACTCTTCTGGGGTGGCCATGTCCAACTGCCATTTATTGATTTATCCAAATAATAGAATCCACCAGGAGGGCACTTCCCATCAAAAGATCCCAAGAGGCAGCCAGTTTCCTAGAGGTTTGATCTGTTGGCCACTCTTCTGATCCTATCTCTTCTTGAATATCTTCCCTTTTGTTGGCAGGCTGATGTGAGCAGTGAGAGAGTGATAAGAACAGAAGATGGGGAATCATTAGCCAGGGTGAGTGAACTAATGCAAGAACCACTTGTGCCTCGGACTGAATTGCCGGTGTGGACCCTGTGGTGCTGAGCCAGCTTCTTAAAGAGACAGTTCACTAAAATGCGATATACCCAAACACACCCACACCCTTTAAGGTGAAAGTTCGGAGGGGGGGAGGTAGACTCCAAGGTTCCCTTGCCTCCCCTTCCCTCCAGAAACAACATAGAAGTGATTGATTTTTCTCTTTGAGGGTGAAAAGAAGCCGAGAGTACACAATAAGAAATATCTCGCTGCTTGGAAGTGTGCAACTGCTGCACTGGCTGAAGAAGCCCCTTCCCAGACAGAGCATGGCAGCTGGCAAAGGGCTCGTGTTCAATCATTTCTGATATTTTGAATCACTATGTTCGGATCGAGTTAACTGTGTGACGAATTTGTTCGTTTGCCTTTATATTCTAGTGCGCTGCCAATATGGCTATAGCGTCTGTTAACGTTTGCTAGCTTCTGTTGTTGCTACCATTGAGTTGCTAGGGAAGCGGGATACAACTTTGAATTAAATAAAAGGGCGGGGGGTGGAATTCTCCACGGCAAGGATTTACCAGGTTTGCTTGCAAGATCTCCTGAATATTTATGCACTTTCTCCTCAGGAATATGGAGTGCCTTTCATGGAGACCAGTGCAAAGACTGGCATGAACGTGGAGCTGGCGTTTCTGGCCATTGCAAAGTGAGTAACAGGCTGTAGTCAGTTTGCTTCTGCTTCCTGGAATTAGCAGGTAGCAATAAGAGAGAAACAGACCACCTTGCTGTCAGATTATCACGTTCTGCCATGAGATGTTGTTGTAAACAAAAATTGCCCTTTTCCCTCATCCAAGAGCCCATATAGAGTCCTTACATAGGTTCCCTATTGGTAGGAGAGAATAACAGAGGCCAACCAGAGAATACTGAGAAGCAAAGCAGCTAGTAAGCTTGATCTTTATTGAACTGTTGCAACAGGGTGCTCCCCTCACCCGCAGGAGAGAGGAGGAACCCAGAACAATGGCACGCAAGGCCTTATAAAGACTTTTAAAATTGCCACCCTGTAGATCAAGACCATCCCCAGAAACATCATACATACATCACAGAAGGGGTGTAACCTAAGACCACCCCTCAGATACATCATACCTACGTCACAGAAAAGGCGGTCTTAAAACAGAAATTTGAATGTTGTTTTTCTCCTGTCATTGCTTATCTCCTGTCTGGCAGGTTACTTGATTGGATACCCTGCTTACTTGATTGGATTGCCTGGGGAGCCTGGCCAGTCTTTTGTAATGATAAATACTTAGTTCCTGGGCCAGGTCACAGGCTCACACCCTATTCATATCTTAAATGTGCCCTTAAGACAGGATTTGTGAGGAAAGAGACAATGGGAGGTTTCCCACTTTGACCTTGCAGAGAAAACATTTGCTCAGTTTAGGAATCAAAATGGTTCCAGGTCGGTCTTCCTGTGCTGATCTATGTACGTGGTTGGTTGGTACACTTATGAACATTACCATATATCTAAGACCTCAAAATTCCTATCGCAATATGTTGGCCAAGTGGACTGAGGTGGCATTCATTTCTGTGGTCTAGAGCAGCATTCCTCAGACTGGTGCACCCCAGATGCTGTTGGACGCCAACTCCCATCAGAATGGTCAACGTGAACGATGGTCAGGAATGATGGGAGTTGTAGTCCAATGACATGAGCCAGGAGTCAGGTTGGGGTGGGGAAGGTTGGTCTAGCATATCCCAACAGCAGGAGCAGCCAGGGCACTGCTGCAGTCCTGGCCAACAATGGCATCGCTGCTGGGTACCAGGGATAAGGTCAGGGAGGTGTAGATACAGCAGCGGAGCCAATCCTGTGCTTCCACTGGTGTGTCCAAACCACCCCAACCTCCCTTTTGCCTGCCTGTACACACAGACACCTTGGTATACATCAGTGATGTCACTGCCAGGAGCACCTTGTGATATTCTGTGCCAGTGATGTGGCCAGTCACCCCATTAGACTGCCATTGACATCCGTAAATCAAGGGATGACTTGCAAGCTCAGTGGCAAGTCGCAGGTCCAATCGCTGGCACCTCCAGGCAGGGCTGGTCTGAAACCCTGGAGAGCGTCTCAAGTCCTCCAGAACTGAGCTCGATGGACCAATTGTCTGGCTCAGTGGAAGGCATTGCCCTTTGTTCTTATCTGATGCGAGGCTTCCACAGGCCAAGTTGCTTGTTTCTCTGGGCAGGGAGGGACCCTTCGGCGGAAACAGCCCCTGAGTGGTGGTTTTTTTTGCTCCTACGCTTCCAGAGAGCTCAAGCAACGAGCCGTCAAGCAGCCAGAGGAGCCCCGGTTCCAAATCCACGACTATATAGAGTCTCAGAAGAAGAGGAGCAGCTGCTGTGCCTTCCTTTGAGGGACAAGGAGGAGGAGGAGGAGGAGGACACAAGGGAAGCCAAGTGCACAGCAAAAGAGGTCAAGAAGCAGAACTGGCACCTTGGCAGCAATGCCGGGCAGGAGCTGAGGAGCTGTGTTGCGGACGCTCTCCAAAGACAATCCTTTTTAGAGAATACCGTTTCCAGGTTCTAAATGAGGTCATGCCTGCTGTTGCGGGTGTATGTGCGCTTGCAGGCTTGCGTGAAGGAGGGGGTGTGTGAGAGAGAGAGAGAGAGAGAGAGTGAGTGAGTGTGTGGTTATGTGCAAACTGTTACTTCAAAGGCCAAATGCACTCGAGTCCAGGACCGGCCGACCTGTGCTCACAGTGGAGCTGGTCAGGATCTGTAATATTGCCCAGGCCTAGTCTTTGCAAGGAATTGGCCTGGACTCAAGATTCCTGGACAGAGCATCATGACTTATTTAGACAGGGCCACCTCTCCCAGGCCAGCAGGACTGAGCTAGGTTGACTTCAGATGCAGAAGCAGGATCTGCGCAGAGGGAGGTGTCCTTTGGCAACGTCCGTAGGAGCGTTTTGGATGAGGTCCGGCTGAGCTAAAGGGTTAATTTAATAGCAGTGACATGACTGGCGGGGGGGGGGGGAGAGAGACTGCAACCCTTTTGCTTCCCCTAGAAAGGTGACGCTTTAGACGTTAAAATGAAACTAGCAGGAGTGTCCAGTAAAGAAAAAGTAGACACATTTCCTTTGACCTCTGGCTCTTTCCTGCTGCCCACACCCAAAGATCCTGCAGTCAGGGCTGCCTTCCTTCTCCTCCCTTCCTCCCTCTGCCCCAAGGAAAGGACTGAGGGATCCAAGTATTATTCCTAGTGTGCCTGTTATGTCAGGAAAATGCTGCCGACCCTGGTTGGTTTAGAAGAGAAATCGCTCTGCGCAAATATATCTGTTACTGGCTAGAAACAAAGGAAAGCTTTAGAAAGCTCGACTCTGCTTTTCGTTCCGGTCAAACCAAGATCCTCTGCCAAAGTGAAGCCCAGTAAGTTGAAAGGCAGCGCAGCAGAATGGGGAGAAAAGTTGTCTCCCTCTGTTCCAGCCTTGGCCAACCCAGTGCCCTGCAAATGTCTTGAACTACAACTCCCATCAGCCTCAGCCGCTGAGAGTTTCAGTCCAGCAGGTCACCAGGTTGGCCAGGGCTGCTCCGTTCAGACACACAAGTTGGCTACTTCAGAGGCTGTCTGCTTTGGAAAGTGGTGGAGCATTATATGGTGATTCCCCCCACCCTAGGCTCCTTCAATTTCTTTCTTGCAAGCAGGCCTGGGTTTCTGGGAGAGAAGCAAGCTCCCTTGCACAAATTCATACCAGCCAAGCAGCGTGGCTGAAAGAATAAGCCCCCGGAGATCTATATTTGGGCCCATGCAATACTTGTCCATCTTGTACAAAGTCCCACCATTCCATGCGGCATGGTGTCAGAAGTCTCCACCAGTGTGATGCAGAGGTGTTTTCAGGAATCATGCCTTACAGCGGAGATAAGGAATCTGGGGCTTTCCAGATGTTGGTCGATTACAGCTCCTGTCGTCCCCAGCCATTGCTCTTACTGGGTGGGGACGACGGGAACTGGAGCCCTCCCCCTGCCTTATTCATATAAGAAGAGTGCTCTTGTAGCTCAAATATAGCCATAGACAACAAAAGCAGCAAATCCACACAAAGCAATAGTTGTGATTCTTATGTTCCTAGATTCCTATGCGATCCAAAGATCTCTGTGTGCGGTTAAGGCCTGGCCATATGCATGTTCGTTTTGAAGTGTGTGCCACTCAGTTCAATGGGATATATTCCTAGTGAATGGGATATATTCCGCACTTCCCTTTCCTCTGCGCATTCTAGGCATGGCCCATGCTTTAAAGCTCTGCATCCTTTTTTTTTGCTTCAGAGCGTCCCCTGCGAAAACTCACCCTTGAAAGCTCAATCGGAGCAAACAGCAATCTGCGGGAAACCCAAATTTCCATTGGTTGTGCGGTAAGTGGGTTTTCTTGTGGAAAGCTCTGGAGCAAAAAAAAAAAAAACCCACAAACCCAAGAGTGCTTAGTCACAGAGCTTTAAAGCACAGACCTATGCCTGGAATGAGCAGGGCAAAAGACAACTGTGGATAAGCCCTGAGTGGACTGCAGCCTTACTTGATTTCAATAGGATTTTAGTATGCTGAGCACTTTTGCTATATTCTATGCAATGCAGCCTAACCTGTCTTCTCGCTACATGCATCATGCTCATATTTCCTTAGCTCTGCTTTCTGGAAATATTTCACTGGTGTATGTTGCGTTTAAATTGATGTGGCACAAACCCTTAGGCTGTTGAAGAATTTCTCGTGTCTGGGTTCTCACGTTTTGGTTTCTGCATTTGGAACGTGGCTGTCGTTGTTGCTAATCACCCCAAAGGCAACGTATAAGTTGATTTCCCCATTCCCCATCCCCTTCGGTCCTCTTCTATAAAACGTGGGTTCCTAAATCGGTGTGGATTGCCACTGGACTAGACAAGAATTCTCCATGGCCAGCCATGTTGGTTACATGCTGCTGCTGGAGGCAGACTCAGTCAGTACCTTGGGAATAAATGGAGATTGTTAGCCCCATGAAAGAGCTGCTTCTCTGCAAGGCCCTTTGATTCATTCCCTTGGTGGCATACACAGCCTACCAACAGCGCTAGTGCCCATATTTTTATTGGGGGGGGTGTCAAGGAAGGCACCCTCAGTAATGCCCCCTTAACCTGGAAGGAGTGGGGGATGTCCCACAACCCCTTCTTTGGTGCTCCGTGTAGAGTAAAAACAGTGGTGCCATGGCCCAGACTCAGAGCTGGCTGATCCTATGCTGTCCTTGGGAGCCTAACCCATCGTTTAATTTAGGGCTGAAGGTAGTAAAGTGGACTTTGCACCAGAAAGCTTCAAAGTAATGACTGTAAATATGTCAAGGAAAAAGCACAATGAAGCCATTGGGAGGAAAGTTGCAGGAAAATTATTGTCTGCTTTAGGGGCTGCTCATGCGTTATTATTTTTCTTCCAACCAAAGATCCACCTTTGTTTGTAAGGCAGTAGGAGCACCTTTTTAGCTGGCTAGCAGCTTCCTCCTAATTGATTTATACCCGGCCTCTGCAACTCACAATCTACCAAGTGCAGCCCATGAATGTTGTGGCCAGCTAGTTGCTTGACAAGGTAGGCATTAAATACAGGGGATGCTATTATGCCCTTGGTAAGTTGTTTATTTTTACACACCTGATGCATACACACAGCCAAAAAGACACCTCCGTAGAGATACACGAGTTAAACAGAATTTTGTTTCCATGTTCTAAAAAACAAAACGTAAAGCCCTTAGTTTTGCTTGCCCTTTTCGATCTCTGCATGTGGAGACCATTCTTACCGACCACCCTCAAGGCGGTAGACTCCTGAGGAAGCGGGACAATTGCCTTTACAGTGACGGCTGGATGGGAGCATCAAGTCTACCCTAAACGGAATCTTCTTGGGAGGAATTTGTCTCAACTTGTATTTATTTGTAGAAAGAGGACCCCCCCCCCCATTTCTCCATTTCTAAAGCTCCTCAATTATAATGCCAATCACAGAAATATAGACACAACACGTAGGCTAATAACTGTTAAAGCATATATAATAGAATAATTATATCATCCAAAAAGTAGAAATAAATCTATTAGACTTTTTGAATGATATCATTATTCTGTTATATATGCTTTAACAGTTATTAGCCTACGTGTTGTGTCTATATTTCTGTGGTTGGTTCTCAATTATAATGTGGCATCCCATCATTCCGTAAGGGACAAACCAGACACTACAGGAATATGTAGAGAGAGACATCCCATCCCATGGTTTCATACTATCCCTCTCCTGCTTGAGCCCCACCTACTTAGTACAGTGGTACCTCGGGTTAAGTACTTAATTCGTTCCGGAGGTCCATTCTTAACCTGAAACTGTTCTTAACCTGAAGCACCACTTTAGCTAATGGGGCCTCCTGCTGCTGCCACGCCGCCGGAGCACGATTTCTGTTCTCATCCTGAAGCAAAGTCCTTAACCCGAGGTACTATTTCTGGGTTAGCGGAGTCTGTAACCTGAAGCGTATGTAACCCGAGGTACCACTGTAATTTGTAAGCAGAGGCTATCTTGCATTCAGTGGATGTGATAGGCCATTAATCAAAATACAACCAAAATCACACGAATCCTCAGAATTTAAACAATCTAGCTACCTCCCATTCTATCAGGGACATGTTTTGCATTCAGAGAATCCTACATTCAATCTGTATTTCAGGGGTGGCTAATCACTGGGCCTCCATATGTTCTTGGACTCCATTATGATGATGGTGGTGGTGTTGATGGCAAAATGTTTATTCCAAAACGTTATTATGCTACACATCTTTAAAAACCAACAAAATTATTTCCAGAACAATCTCGGGGTGGATTCTGCACCACAGGACAGCCCCATGCAGAGCACATTATAATTGTCCATGTTCCTGGTGCATGGAACACTGTGGCTAAGCTAACCTTATTCAGGAATAGCCATAGCTGGTAAACAAGCCAGAGCGGAAAATGGGCACTGTGCCGCTGTGGCTACTTGGGCCTCCAGTGACAAGGTGGAATCAAGGAGCACACCTAGACTATGCAAGACCTTCCAGAAAGAAGTCAGTCACCCAGTCCCCAAACCCAGGAACCTCCAAACCATACCACCTTCATCTTGCTGACTGCATCTTTCCCCCAGATCACTGGCCCCACTGGCTGGGGCTAAAGTGAATGAGAGACCAACAATATCTGGAGGGCCAACAGGTTAGTCACCCCTGGTCTTAGCATACCCAGTTGAAGAATCTCTAATAGCAAGGTTAGCAATGACCTTTGTGACCCTGAGGCTCCATTGCTTGTTGGGAGTAGGCTGTCCTCAGCTAGGTGAACCTATGCTCTGATTTCAGCAGCAGCTGCTAAAAACAGCTTGATCATTCAGTTTTTAAAAGCCTATGCATCATTCATCGCTGTGGCCCTAGAAAGAAGAAAGCAGGAAGAAATAAAGGTGTAGATCCAGATGACCTTGGTTGGGTTTGTATCCTACTAAAATTCAGTGGGACAGGATATTCATAACTTCAGTCCCATTGGTTTCAACAGGAGCTAAGTTCAACTAACTTAGTCTCGACCCACTCCATGGATGGTTCAAATTACTCGTGCACAACTTCCTCGTAGCTTTGCTTTTAGGTTAATAAAGAGTCTAGTGTCTACTGGATGATTCATAGTAAAAATTTGTGGTTTTAAGTTGGAGCAGTGAAACACACGCTCCCGACTTTGTTTGTGTGGGCACTGCATTTCCTTTCTGTATCTGTACATAATGCAAATACTTCTACCAATATCAGAGTCATTGACCGTCCAAAGGCATAAAATGAAAAACAAAGAATATGTAATAGAGCATTTGAATGTTTCATTGTCTCAGTACCATTTCCTGATTCAGCCCAACCTATCCATGTTTTGATATCATGGGTATTTTTTTTTAACACCATAATTGCAAGACCAATTGTCACCTCCGGGGAGAAGCTCCTTCAGCACCTTCTCCTCCGTTTGTTAAGAATGATATAAATAGCCTTTTACAACTGCACAAGAAAATCTGGCTGAGAACATTCTAGGAGGCTAGAGAAAAATGGAAGGACGAAGGAATTCTGGACATCTCCACATGATTCTACAAAGGTTCAGAACATTCTAGAAGATTAGTGAAAAATTGAGTCAATGCAGAAGATGTAAAACATGTTACTTAAAGCATTCTGTTCCCCCTTTTGTTGCCAATAACGTAAGTTTGATACTTAAAAGTTTCGTGTTTAGTGACTTATGGGGTATCAATATTACAATCACCTTAATTTTTTACGGGAGGTCAAAAAACCAAAATGTTAATGCAATCCTGGAAACAGTTCAGTACCGCCAGCTTAACATATAAATGAAAACTATTTGCTGTGCTCTATTTGTTGGAGCTAGTACTGTAAGTGGATGACTTAGGTGGTGCATCCCAAGGCCTACTCCTTGGTCGCTTCCTGTTCAATCCAGGCCTGCCTATTGTTTTAAATGTCTTGTTCCTGCACTCCCGTGGGCCCACAGGATCCCATGAATCTCAGCAGCCGTTCTCCTAAAGAATGGAGGGGGAGGGGAAATGGGAAAGTTCTACATATTTGTAAAAAGCAAATGGAACAAAAGATGCAAACCTCGATGCAGCTGCATTTAACTGAGCGGCAGAGGCGCTCTACAGAGCTGTTTGCAGAACTGCTCTTTGAAGCATCTCTTTCCTCCATTAAACAGCTCTCCTGGGCCGCTTTCCACCTACAAAGCTTGCTAACTCCTCTGCCTGTCTGCCAACTGTTCTGTAACCATGCTTTAGTTGGTGTGGCATGCTTATTGGCAATACCACGACAATACCATTACAGTGGTACCTCGGGTTAAGTACTTAATTCGTTCCGGAGGTCCGTTCTTAACCTGAAACTGTTCTTAACCTGAAGCACCACTTTAGCTAATGGGGCCTCCTGCTGCCGCCACCGCCGCACGATTTCTGTTCTCATCCTGAAGCAAAGTTCTTAACCCGAGGTACTATTTCTGGGTTAGCAGAGTCTGTAACCTGAAGCATCTGTAACCCGAGGTACCCTTATATACAGTGTGTGTATATATGTGTGTGTATATATATATATATATATATATATATATGAAGTATAAATGTATATTTTGCTGTTCCACAATAACAATATTGTTCAGGGCACCTATGTGATGACACCTCAGAGTAACATCTGAATACGGACAGTGCTTGCCCTCATTCTGCATGGGCAAATATTTTGACCTTTTTTCACAGCCCTGCTCCCAGAATGGCTATCCTTTTTTTTCAGTTCATGAGTACTTGTAACTTCCTGGATCAGACCAATCTACTCCCGGATCCTGTTCTTGCAGTGGCCAACCTGTGGGAAACCAGCCTGAGCCTGTGAATAAATTTTACCCAAGGTCTCAATAAAAAGCTGACTCTCCGTTTAGGACTGTACTGTATTTTTACTTCTTCTTTCTAGGTTCTGATTTTACCATTATTGACAGAAAAACTTCCTCCACTGAATTGCACCAGGACATTAACCTCTTGTGAACAACTGAAACGACTCTAGTTTGCCACTTTATTATGTTAGCTAGCAATAAACAGCCTTAAAAAAGCATTTCATATGTTTTTGCTTATTACTTCCTTCTGCACAGAGTTCCAGAAAGTTTGCCATTTTAGTTCTGAAGTTCAACATCTCCGATGCTGACTATGGCACCATGCCAGGTCTCCGAGCCTGTATGTGTAGCTTTCTCTGCTGCAAAAACATTTCTAAACAGAGAATTTCCTACTCTTGAGCACATGGTTTGACATATAGTGACACTTTTTGTCTTGGCTGCTATTTATGGATTTCTGGTTGCAAGTTAACAGAATTAAACATCAGTATGTTGGAGAGAGTCAATGTGTGTGTCTGGTCCTTCAAGGGAACAATTTTCTTTACTCTGCAAATACATTGCACTATCCCACTGAATTCAGAAAGTAAAATATTGCATTGTATCCTTAGTAATAATAGTACTCTGGTTCAGGCTTTCAGCCTGCCAGCCTGTTCTAGAATACTGTATTCTGTTATGTTTCTGGGTTTTCTTTTCCATCTGACAACATTCTGCAGCAACTGAGCATGCCCAGTTCTCACTGACCTGCTTTTCTTTATTTTTACATTCTATATAAACTCATGAAAACCCAAGGGTTCAATACAGTGGTACCTCGGGTTAAGAACTTAATTTGTTCTGGAGGTCTGTTCTTAACCTGAAACTGTTCTCAACCTGAAGCACCACTTTAGCTAATGGGGCCTCCCACTGCCGCCGCGACGCCACTGCACAATTTCTGTTCTCATCCTGAAGCAAAGTTCTTAACCCGAGGTACTATTTCTGGGTTAGCGGAGTCTGTAACCTGAAGCATCTGTAACCCAAGGTACCACTGTACATCCCTCCCCTGTCTCTCAGTGGTCCTGTTTTGGCTACAATACTATCAGCACTCCACCACCTGAGCCTGCTGTTAGCAGGAGCGATAGAACTGACGTTTATGACTGCAACTCTATGCTCACAGGAGAAAGTCCTGCTGGACACCGTGAGACTTGCTTCCCAGCCAACACATATGCAATCGAGCTGCTTGCATGTCTCATCAAACTCTGTGATAATAACACAGAGAACTGCAACAGCAAGGGAGAGACGCTACGCCTTATTGCTGCCATGCTCAGTGGGTGTGGGAGAAGCTGGAGGCACAAGGCGCCCTCGGGAGTTTCACGAAATGTTTCATAGTCCAAAGGTGATGGGGGGGGGGAGTAAACATAATCTGTTAAATTAAAACCCACAATCTCCTCCTCCTCCTGTTCTCATATTGCAGACTCCAGCATTCTCCAAATACCTTTATCATCCCACCAACAGAATTGCTGCTGTTGCTGCCGGACTGAGGGAGACGCAAGCTGTGACTCTCAGAAAATGCATTTCTGTTCTTCAGCTGAGATGTTGACCCTTCTTTACCTCACCAAGAGCTGTTGAGTGATCCCTGTTCAGGTGGTACGGTAGAATTATAGCAAATGCAACCCCCATCCCACTGATGATAGTTAAGGTTCCAAGTTACACTTCATTCCTCATTACTGCACAGTGCTACCTCGGTTTAAGAACAGTCCTGTTTAAGAACGATTTGGTTTACAAACTTTGCAAAACTGGAAATAGTGTCCCGGTTTGAGAACTTTACCTCAGTCTAAGAACAGAATCCAAACGGTGGAAGGGCACTGGCAGCAGGAGGCCTCATCAGGGAAAGCGTGCCTTGGTTTAAGAACGGTTTCGGTTTAAGAACGGACTTCCGGAACAGATTAAGTTTGTAAACTGAAGTACCACTGTACTGTAGAAAGCACACTAAGAGTTGCCTAGGCTTTGGGTGATTGCTGCAGCTCTTTGCTACAACCACTGGACCTGACTTCTTGTTCGTTCAGAGGGATGGTTCATGTTTCTGACTCAGCACCACTTTGGTACACTGGGGGGTATTAAAAATATTATCCTTCCTTCAGCATAGCCCTGTTGGAATGTGCCTCCTGGGAGTAGTTCCTACAGAGAGACCCTGAGGCTCAAGTCACATCTCATACCCCTTAATCCTAAATTAGATAGCCCAGCTGTATGATTACTCACTGATGATGCAAAAGCATTCAGCCTATGTGCTTAGAAACAGCCACCAGCATCACTTTATGTGATGCTGGAATGATACCTGATTAGTGCCAAGCTATCCTCTCCACAACCAGCCAGCTCACCTGTGTGGAATTCTACCAGGTGAGCTGTTAACAGAAAGCTGTTTTAAAGGTCTGGAAGTTGAGGCAGGTGAATAATGCAGCAGCCAAGCTGCTGAGTGGAGGACCTGACCTGAAGGTGTTTCACTGGCCACCAATTAGGTAGTTTCCTAGCCATGTTCATGGTCTTGTTACTAACATAATAACAGCCTTAAACAACTAAGGACCAGGTTACCAGAAGGACGGACTGCCCCTGCATAAACCTGTAACACTACTTTGATCATCTGGGGAAACTTAACTCATGGCATTGCACCCGACATAATTGTCACAGAATTGTGACCCAAAAGCAGGCATTTCCTGCCATTAGCCCACATTCTGGAATCGGCTGTGCAGGAAGCATCATCCATCATTACAGTAGTTTCAGATTGTAAAGATGTACCACTTTGCCCAGGCTTTAAATGACTTGTAAGACTGGACCCTGATGCAACTAGATTTCTGATTTTAACTCTGTTTTTATGGTACCGTTCTGCTAGTTTTCTTGTATCTTTCTACACTGGTTAGTGATGTTGAATATTAAGCCATGAAGAAATGCTTTTAAATAAGTAAATAAAAAATTACTAGAATTGCCTCCTGTCAAGAAATCCCCCAACTGGCCAGGTCTGCTGTTGTTGTGTATGAAGAGGTAAATCATTTCCCAGATTGGAGCTAAACATTGTGTGCACCAGCCTGGTGGTGAAAGAGGCAGCTCTGGTGGCCAGCTCAAAAGTTACCAGCTACTGATGTGTGCTTTCCAATTTAATTCAGGAAAAAGAAATTGTGTCTTTGCAGTCACAGACATTTGTTACATAACGGTCTTATGGTACATATAAAATGCTTTGCATACGACCACAGAAATGTAATGTGCAAAGCCACCCTGGTGGTTGAAAGGACTACGTGGTTGTATTGGAAAGACCTCCCTTCAATTCCACAAACAAGTCTTGCCTTTGAATTCTATATGGTTTCCATTTACATTCAGCTGCAGCATTTCCTCCATGTCCAGCAGATGTTGCTCCTCTTAAAATACTGTAGAAGGAAATAACTAGAGCAGGTAGAAGGGTAGGGGGTGACCCAGTTTCCCTGACATTTTAAACCAAAGGGCGCATTTCCAAACCACTGGAAGGCTCAAGTCTTATTTCTTGCGATATGCACAATTCCTTATGTATGGCAATCACATTTCATTTGCCCACAGAGATTTCTGTATGACAAAGGTACATCTGCTACCAGCTTCTTATTCTTTTGTTTTTAAAACTTCCTTTTGCACAAGCATTATAGGAGGGTTAGAGTTGTTGAGCTGTCACCACATTTGGCCGATCAACTACATTAGTAGCATTTTAAATTGATTAATTGACATTCAAATAAAATAATGATTCTGGAGAAACAGGCCTACTTTTGTGTTGTTGTTTTTTTGATAATGCACACTTCTGCTGCATAAGGCCTAATTGTAGCAAAGACATCTCCACCTCTAGGGGCAATGCAAGGGTGCCATCCTGAATAAAATATTATATTGGGGGGGAGAGATAAGCCCCGCCCTGCATAATCAATCATAAGATGCGGCACACACAAACACCATTTGGATGGCAATGCCCATCAACTGGGGTGGGGGGGAACCTGGCCCCTTCAAATATTTTATGGGGTGGGGGCTGGAGGAACCTTGTCCCCTAGGAGTTGGCTCCTATGGAGCAGTGCCACAATTTTTGAAAGTACAGTACTTGCATTAAAAACTACTTCAGTTCAGTTGGTGGTCCATTTAATCAGGGACCCCATTTTGACCCACTTGTCTAGGCAGCTGATTAGTCCAGGGATGCATAACCTCAGGCCCTCCAGACCTTTTTATGTGGCCCTTGGGGCTGTCCTAATGCCACACCCCTCACTGTCCATGCTTTTTTAGCCTCATTGGGTGCTTTTTCCTGGTGGCAAACTGTCCTTGCGGCTGTGATGATGCCTGCTGTCTGGGTGGAGGGTAGACCGGTGTGAGTGTGTAGAAACTAGCCTACTGAAGAAAAGGAACAGTCCAATTGTTTGTTTTTGCCTCATGTCCTGCCCACCTTGACATGTGGGAGCTGGAAAGTTGCCCAGAAGGGAATGCGGATCTATGGCTGAAAATGGTTCCCCACCCGCAGATTAGCCTTAATCAAGAAAATTCTGTAGCCCTGGGTTCATAAGACCTAGCTTGGCCTCACCCACCAAATCCTATGGCATTCTTCTGAACTTTTAAAACAAAGTTACAATGTAGTCTTGTGCGTGTCTACCAAGTTCTATGGGACTTAGGCTGCTGCAGCTAGGAATGCAGCCTTAAGGACTGTTATTATGCTTCCCTGCTTAAATCCAACAGGGTCTTTGGACTCCAGCCACAAATTGTTATATATAATTGTTCAGTCTCTCTTTCTTTGTGTCTCTCTTTCTCTTTCCCTTGCTGCACACACACACATGCCTTTTGTTTGCTGCTTAGTCAGCTTTATACTGCAATGTGTGGCAGCTATTGTAAATTCTTTTTCTTACAGCCTGGAAACAAGCACACACACGGTCAGCAAAATAACAAGATATATACAAGCTCCTGGCAAGTATGCAAAGTAAACAAACAAAAGATTCTCAAGGAAACTCTGCTGCCTCTATGCAAAATTTCTGTGAATGTTTCCTGCTTCTCCCTTAAAGGGAAATGAAAACATACAGGGCCGGATCCAGCTAACAAAGTCCGCCAGCCAGTGTCGGCCTGAGCAAGCATGTCTAGCTCAGCAGGGCTTTTCCCTCATCCTCCCGCTGCACCCCCCCAGACTGGCAGGGGGAGAGTTTGGAGAGCCCCTGGAACAGCACGTGGGGGCAGGAGGAGTGGGCAGACCATGCTTGTCCTGATGGAGAGATCTGCTTAGTGCTGTGTTGAATTCCTCCCACAGACATAACACCAGATGCTCAGTGCTTTTATTTATACCAGTTACATCCAAAATCTGCACAAACCTTTTGCATCAAATGTGTTGCTGTGAGCCCCAAAAGGGAGTGTCATATGCTTGCTGCACAAATGCAATGTGGGAGAAACTACGGCCCGTTTCATCGAGCCTCCAGACTTGCTTGTATTTTGTGTGACGGATTCAAGCCCACACCAGAAATTTAGGTTTGTGCAATTATAGTGAAACACTTCTACCTTTTTTTAAAACAACAACAACAACAACAACAACAACAACAACAACTGACTTTTTATGGTTAGGGAAGTGAGAGGGAAATACACTGAACAGTGTTGGGTGATCATACAGTTATCAGTAAGACGTATACGTAAATGCAAGCAGATCAGGATGAAATCAGGTTGAGTGCTCATTGTTGTAGAACCTCTCCACAAAGAGATCACACAGATGCTCAGCAGAGACTGGAGATAGTCTAACCTCTGCATAAGCTTTGTGCAAGCAAATAAGGGTGAGTGCTCAGTAAACAGGTCATCTGGAGAAACCCTGGGACCATGCTGTAAGTGGGCTGAAGGCAAAGGAGCTCAGGGCTCCATGTAGGCAGGAACCAACTGCCCTGGTTCTGACACCCACAAACCATGTCACAGAGGGACTATGCAGCAGAGGGATGGTTGCTGCCAGTCCACAATGACCATGTAGGATCAGCACTGATGGCACAGCAACAACAGTGCCAAACTCTTATGCTAGTACTTCCACTTCCCTTTGAACGAAACTTCCAGTGCTGATGATCAGCTGGAGAAATTGCAGTCTGCTTAGAGAGCAGCATGTGCCTTTCCTCTTTCCCTGCGCCCTCATAGTCTGCACAATGGGTTCTCCCTTCTTCACATATTAAACCAGGAACTAGAAACCTGTGGCCTGAAAGATGTTATTGGACTACGACTCCCATCATCCCTCATCATTGGTCATACTGATGGGGCTGATAGGAACAGGAGTCCAGCAACGGGGCGGGGGGGGGGGTTGAGATTTCCCCTCCCTGCCTTAGCTATTTAAGAATACAACAAAGATACAAGTCTGTGTTTGCAAAGACATGTTCGCCCATTAGGGATTGCCAGCCACACCATGCCTTCACTATTAGTCCACTTTAACTGTCATGGCGTTCCTGGGAACTATAGTTTGTTAAGGGTGATGAGAGTTGACAGGAAACCCTTCACAGTGCTACAATTTCCAGCAAACTTAACCAGCTACAGTTACAGGTAGGTAGCAGTGTTGGTCTGCCGTAGTCGAAATAAAATAAAATAAAATTCCTTCCTGTAGCACCTTAAGAGACCAAGTTCCTTATTGGTAGGAGCTTTCGTGTGCATGCACACTTCTTCAGATACACTGTGTATCTGAGTTGGTCTCTAAGGTGCTACTGGAAGGAATTATTTTTTAATTTTGTTTTAACTAGCTACAGTTCTCAGTACTGTATTATTTGGGGGGAAGCCATAGCCGTTAAAAGGTATGAGTGCTTTAAACATATTGTGTCAATGTGATCTAACTCGGAGGCAGTCCCGGGTTTAACCGATATAACATGCAAAACAACCTAATGCATGCCTAATTATTTCAGATTTTGGAGCGACTGGCCTCCTCCCTTTCTCTTGCGTCCTGCGCTGAAAAGCGGGCGGGGAATGCTTCTACCGGCTTGCTAAAGCCACTCAGCTAATTGGCGACTGAGCAGATTACACGAAGCTATAATCCAAATGCAAGTGGACCGTGAGGGTCACAATTATTTTTTAAAAACTGAGTAGGTGCATACTCAGGGGGCCTATGAATTTACTTCCTTGATGTGTGTGTGTGTGTGTGTTTCCCTTCCAGGAACCTCCGTCTCCTCTCCTACAAGTCTATAGTGAAAACACACACGCCAAGATGAAGTTTTGATTGCTCATATCACTCCAGCCTTGTCCTTTTAATATAATTCAGGCCCAATGGAAGGAAGCGCCCAACCCCTACAGAAGTCTCGGTTTTTTTGCCACTTCGTAACATTCCGCCTTCCTGGGCGAGAGGAGAGAGGAAAAAAAACCATTTTATTTTATTTTTGCGCGCTCAAGATAACTAAAGAAGAAGGAAGGGGCGGAGCTGCCTCTTTTTCCTATTTGCATATTCCAGCTTTCCGATCCTATCTTTGCCTTCGAGGGGCGTTCCCAGGGCGTATTCGCTCCTCCTTTCCCCGAATCTCATTGGTTCAAAATAGACCCTTCTGGGAGCTGCGCCCGCCCCCTTGGTAAAATCTCAATGACAGGTTCTGGAATGCTCAGACCCCGAGTAAAGCTGCGATTGGCGGAGCGGCGCCTATTTGTTACACTCGCAATCAGCATCCTATTGCCCGCAGAGCGTTCCGGGCCCGCCCCGGGGAACACCTGCTGCTGCTCCGAAGTTCCCCAGGCCCGTCCTTTAGGGATCTGCTGCCCGGGACTATTATCGCACTTTGCAGGCAACTCTGCACAACTCGCCTGCCGTCGAGTTTCTTCCCGGGGCGTCCGAGCAGCCTTAAGGGACGGAGAGCATGATGGACAACGGGGGAGGGAGCGAGCTTCTGCCCCGGCTGTGCTGCCCGGAGAAGGGGCCGAACGGCTACGGCTTCCACCTGCACGGGGAGAAAGGCAAAGTGGGCCAGTTCATCCGGCTGGTGGAGCCCGATTCCCCGGCCGAGAAGTCCGGGCTGCGGGCCGGGGACCGCCTGGTGGAGGTGAACGGCGACAACGTGGAGAAGGAGAGCCACCAGCAGGTGGTGAACCGCATCCGAGGCTCGCCGGGCTCCGTGCGTCTGCTGGTGGTGGACTCCGCGACGGACGAGCGGCTGCAGAAGCTGGGCCTCGAGTGCACCGAAGACCTGGTCCGGGGGCTTCCCGACGAGAAGTTGGAGGAGGCGAAGAGCGGCGGCCAGGAGCCGCGGGAGGCTGCGCAGCGGGAGCCGGACGTGGCGGAGGAAGATAAGAAGAAGAAAGCGGGCGGGGAGGAGGGGGAGGCGAACCACGCTGCCCAGCGGGTGAGAATCTAGGTCACTCCCGGGAAAGAGGGGCTGAGGAAAGCCCCAGGGGGGTGGGAAGGGAAGCGGGGGAAGGAGGCTGGGAGAAGCAGGAGGAGATACGGGGGGGGGGATAGCTTTAAAAGCACAGAGGCTGTGTGATGGGAGATAATCGTCTTTTAAACAACGGAGTGGCAGGCAGAAGTTCAACCGGTGAGGGTCTCCCCGTTAATGCACCGGCAAGAAAGTTTGAATGGGTGCTCCTCTCGCAACGCCCGAGGCGTTTTTCGCGGTCGGCGGAACCGCGCTGCACCAGCTGAATTTCTGCCTGTCGCTTCGCTCTTACAGGCTTTCTCGCTGCCGTGGCTGGGTGGGTGGTGGCGACCCTAACGCATACAACGACCTGGGATGGATTCGGGTCGGGGGGGGGGGAAACAGTCTCTTAAACATAGGGAAACGGGCTCCAATCCTAACTGTGCCTACTCACAAGTTCCATTCAGGGGGCTTACTCTCAGGAAAGCGGTTAGGATTGCAGCCTGGCTGTAACTCCTTGTATAGATGCAGCTACTGGCTTCTTTGCGTATTTATATTATGTATTTCCTGATGGATAAATAGGCTGAAAAACCAGACTACAGTATTTCCTTCCCATCTCCCGAAGATTTCTTTGGTGTGATTCAGCTAACTTTTCTTTGGGTGCTGATGAATAACTCGGCTCTGCTTTCTCCCTCTCCCTTCCTCCTCCCTCTCTCATTATGAAATGTGACCTCTTGAAAGCTGGGTCGCTTCCGCTGTGTGTGATCTGAATGCCAGCCCTGCTGGCACCCACATGAGTCCGGAATGCTGCTGAGTCTTGGCTTGCAGAGAATTACTGAGAGCTAAACAGAGAGATGGGTTACAAAACAAAAAACCCACCCCTCCAAATATTAGACGCCTTGCAGTATGTCCTCTGCCAGAGGCAGAAAAATAAGTCTTCTGCAAGGGACTCTAGTCAAAAATATTCTGGTGGTATCCAGTGGGCAGGAAACTGGGCACTCCTGTAATCTAGTGTAATTGAGCAAGTTCAAGGTGTTCCTTTAAAAAGCAGTGCCAGACTTTCATTTGGGGTGGTGGTAAATTTCTTCTCGTTCTGTTCTAGCGTTAGATCAGTGAAGCAGAAAGAACCTTCCCAGTATTTGCTGCTACTCTTCGACTTGTTCAAATTCGTTTTCTGGTATAAACCTGAACTGTGGTTTTTCTTATGGTAGCGCAGCAAAACTGTCATTTCCTCCGTACATGCAGAGGTTCACTGCAGACGACAATCTTGGCTTCAGATGAAACATTTTCTTTTTCTTTGTTTCTTTCTTTTTGTAAATCACTCTTTGAGCAGGCTTCCCCAACCTGGGGCCCTGCAGGTTTTTTGGACTATCCCTCCCCCATCAGACCCAGAAGCCATGGCCAATGGTCAGGGATGATGGGAATTGCAGTCCACCAAATACACCTAGGGGGCATTAGTTAGGGGAAGATTATCTTAGAATAATTTTGATATTGCTATATGCATTTTTTTGCTTGTGGCTTACAGCACAATCCTGTACTTACCTACTTGGTAGTAAGCACCATTGTATTCAGCTGGGCTTACTCCCTAACAAGTGAATATAGGATTGTGGCCTTTATCTCACTCTGCTGCTTTTTCTCACACTCCCCCCCCCCCCCCCCCCGTAACTCAAGTGAGGGAATCTAATGCCTGTTGAAAAATATTACTAAATAAAGGAACCATACTTGCTGCACCCATTCTGAACCTTTTAGGATAAGATGGGATAACTATTTATGCATGTAATCTTTTCAATCCCTTTTCCTTTTGTAAAGATAATCCCACATTGCAGGAAGCACAGCACGCTGAACAACAATACAAAACACAAAATTCAACACTTTAAATGTTGAAACACCCCCGAAATTTAGTTAGCGAGCACATTTTAGTTAGTCCTGCACAGCCACAACAAAATTAATTAACTAGTGGTGCAATCCTAAAGACGTCTACTCAGAAGTAAGTCCTATTGAATTCAGTGGGGCTTCCTCCCAAGTATCTGGGCTTCAGATTACAGGCTAAGCCAATAACATCTTGCCTTGAAGGCCTGATCAGTGAATATTTAATTGTATAATTAATCGAGTGCTAGTTGGTATGGAGAAACTAGCATTCATCTGTTCCCCTTGTTTTCACTTATTGGATATTTTCCTCTCACCATTTATAAAATATTACAAAGCTATCTATATTTTCACTGGAGGATGATCTACTAACATAAATGAGCAAGGTCCTAATGATTGTAGCTCAAAGCTGCTCTGCAGCAGCCCTTTGTCCACAGGGCAGGTTCAAACCAGAGTCAAAATGGTCCAGTGGCTTAAAAGGTAGCCTTGGATCTGGGAGGAGGATCCTAGATGTGCTTCTCCTGTGGGCCTTCCATGCAGCCTTGAGGAAGTTGCTATTTACCTGTCGCCTTCAGTTTAGTGTGTGTGTAAAATGGAAATAGTCATAATAATACTAAACCACTGTATTTGATAGTAGAAATAAAGATACAGAATTTGCACTGCTGAGCACACTTAACTGGTAAGCAAACTCTACTGAACTTAGGATGGTGCTGTTAAGCATTTTTATATCAGACTTGGCAAAGGATCAGCAGTAGAATGAGAAGAGAAGAGGCCATTAAGAACTGGAACTGAATATACAAGAACTGGAACATTGGGGGGGGGGGATATTTATTTGCTTTGGAGTGATTTTAAGAAGCTTTTGTATGACATTGGTGACATTGGTGGAGAAACATTTCTATCCCTAGGACATCTGAAATAGTTATTTCTCCAAACTTGCCCACTGTTATCAGAAGTGCTCAGAAGGTAGTTCTGGGAGCCAGTGGTAGATTAGCAAGTGTTTTTGACTGCCTGTGGTTTAACAGGAGCAACAACTAAAAGGCTTTCTCATGCTCTCTTCCCCCACCCTTAATTTAGGCTGCTGACTTGAGGAGAGTTTGAAGTGGGGGAGGGAAAACGAGGAGTGGATTTTTGTGTGACAGGACTGTGAACTCTTGTTCAATTCCTGGGCTGAGAAATGTCCGTAAAGGTAAAGGTACCCCTGCCCGTACGGGCCAGTCTTGACAGACTCTAGGGTTGTGCGCCCATCTCACTTAAGAGGCCGTGGGCCAGCGCTGTCCGGAGACACTTCTGGGTCACGTGGCCAGCGTGACAAAGCTGCATCTGGTGAGCCAGCGCAGCACACGGAAACGCCGTTTACCTTCCCGCCAGTAAGCGGTCCCTATTTATCTACTTGCACCCGGGGGTGCTTTCGAACTGCTAGGTTGGCAGGCGCTGGGACCGAGCAACGGGAGCGCTCCCCGCCACGGGGATTCGAACCGCCGACCTTTCGATCGGCAAGCCCTAGGCGCTGAGGCTTTTACCCACAGCGCCACCCGCGTCCCGTCCTCAAAGGTACCTGATTCTTAATTCTGTATCCCCCCTCCTGCATTTTGCACCTGGAACTCCAGGATACTAGTCAAAAACAGAAGATTATGAAAGCTGCCTACCATGAATACATAGCCTGAAATTTGTCAATCTCTGGACTTGTTGAATATATAGCTGCATAGAAATCTGTGGTGCAGTTGGGTGTGTGGGTGTGTGATTTTTCTTTCACCACACCTGGTTTTTCAGTCAGTTCTTAACTTCTCCAAAAAGAGAGGGGCTTTGCTGTGTCGGAGCAGTGCAGATGTTTTGCCTTGTGCCTTAGGGGTAGCCTGCTCTGCAAGTGTGTGGGGAACCAGGCCCAGGAAATGGTTTGATCAGCTAAGCAGGTGTGGACCTAACTACTTGTAAACCAGATCAGTAGTTGGCTCACCAGATACCCTTTAATAGGAACCCAACAATATAGTGACGAAGGATTGAGGATTGGAGTGATCGTTCTGAGGTATTATGGCAGTGGACAAAGCTGAAGTGTAACTTTTGAACAAATGTGTTTTTAATGAAGTAAAACTTGGATGGGAGACCCTGTGGTGTAGCAGCGGGTTAACAAAAATGAAAATAGGTGAAAGCCAGTGCTGCTGTTCCACTTACTGAATGGCACATGTAAGAAAAGGGTGATGTGATTTTGGCTGATTCTTCATTTCCATGGCAGGCCTAGGCAAATATGTTTCAGAGGGTTGGGAGACAACCACCCCCACCCCGAACATTGAGGAAGGTGACATTGTGGGGAGACAGGTGCAGGTGGAAGGAGATTCAGCCAAAATCACACACACCCCGACCGCCTTTTCTTACATTATAGAAGTTCTCTACTGGATCAGGAACCATTCCATGAATGGAGCAGCCATATTGGATTTCAGCGTATAGTATATTAAACAAGTGTGTGGAGACAAGCTGCAGTTGTGAGAGGAGCTTTGCAAAGGCTCTAAAGTGATTATTTTTATTTAATTCACTTCCTGCCTTGCACTGAGTGCCAAGCCTGCAAAATAAAATGGTAGCCGCTATTAAGGATGTTACAGCAGCAGCAGCAGCATTTAAATGTTGGAGTAGTTGGCTGAGAATCGGTAATGAAATCAACAATTAGACTGCAGTTAGGTCAATGGTAACTCCCTTATACATATTCCAGGTTTCAGCCCTTGTGTCGAAAGCAGTTTCTGTGGTTGAGCCCTGGCACATAAAAAAGTAATATTTGCATTGCATGGGAGGTTGACACTAATTGCAGGAATAAAAGTCTTGGGGGAAATTCTCAATCTGCTCACTGAAAGGTTTATTGCTGTGGTGGGGAGCTGGTGCATGGACACCTTCTTGCCTTGAACTCTGGGATTATACCTTCAGGGTTCTGGAAGCGGGTAGGGTGGCAAGACGCCAGGCCTCTGGAGCAATGGCACGTACTGGCAAGGCACATATTACTACTGTATGCCATAAGAAGATGGCTGCTGGATGAGGCCAGTCTAGTATCCTGTTCATATGTTAGCTAACCAGATCCCTGTGCAAGGAGGACCCAAGCAGAAGAGCTCTGCCCTCCTATTTCTTTATTATTTTATTCATTTTATTAAATTTGTATACCTCCCTTCATCACAAGGCCTCAGGGCGGTTCACATAATAAAATCAAGGTAAAAACACAAGCAAATAGTTAAAAGAAAAAACAACAATGAAACAATACTGCCCCCTTCCCACAAACACATTATTTTTATTTATTCAGTTTATAGAAATACATACCCTTTAATTCCCAGCAACAGCTTTTCATAGGCCTCTGGCAGGAGGAGTAGCATAGCTGTTGTGGCATGTAGCCCTCGATAGCTGTGTCCTCCATGCATTTGTCTAAACCTGGGTAGGCAAACTAAGGCCCAGGAGCTGGATGCGGCCCAGTTGCCTTCTAAATCCAGCCCACGGACAGTCCAGGAATCAGCGTGTTTTTACCTGAGTAAAATGTGTCCTTTTATTTAAAATGCATCTCTGGGTTATTTGTGGGGCCTGCCTGGTGTTTTTACATGAGTAGAATGTGTGCCTTTTATTTAAAGTGCATCTCTGGGTTATTTGTGGGGCATAGGAATTCGTTCATCCCCCCCCCAAAAAAAAAATATAGTCCAGCCCCCCACAGGGTCTGAGGGACAGCACCATAGAGCAGATGTGTGGAACCTTTGTCCCTCCAGATGTTCCAGATGTTGGTGAACTACAACTCCCATCAGCCACAGCAAGCATAGCCAGGGATGATGGGAGTTGTAGTTCAAGAGTAGTTGGAGGGACAAAGGTTCCCCACACCTGCCATAGAGGGAGGATACACAAAGGCAGGAATTCAGGCATCCATGGTACAGCAAGACTTTCTCATGTGCTTGATGGAAAGCTGTCAGTCATTAAAACAGGTACAAGTGACTGACTTGGGTCATCCACACATTCCTTGAGGATATTAAGCTGCTTGTTTGACTCTCAACTCCCAAGTGTTCAGATTACATCTCAAAGTGCCACACTTGTAAGAGCACCACATGTTTATGCAACTGCTATGCTAGTTGGGGGTAAATACATTCTGTAAATATGTGTATTCTTCTGTGTTTTGATTATAGCTCACAAGCTGCATGAAGTTACCTTTTAACCCAGGGATCAGCAAACTTTTTCAGAAGGGGGCCGGTCCACTGTCCCTCAGACCACAAGGCGGGCTGGACTATATTTTTTTTTGGGGGGGGGAGAAAAAAAACGAATTCCTATGCCCCACATATAACCCAGAGATGCATTTTAAATAAAAGCACACATTCTACTCATGTAAAAACATGCTGATTCCTGGTCCATCCGCGGGCCAGATTTATAAGGTGATTGGGCCGTATCTGGCCCCCGGGCCTTAGTTTTAACCAGTGGTTGAAGTACAAATAACTGGAGCCTAGTCTGTGAGGCAGGTGTGGAGAACCTCTGGCCCTCCAGATTCTGCTGAACCACAGCTCCCATCCCTGGCCGCACTGGGCATGCTTGTGATGGACATTGCCGTTCAGCCATATCTGGAGGGCTGAAGGTTCCCCACTCCTGCTTTGTGGAGTAGCTAGAGATAATTCACTGAATTATTCCAAGGGGGCAATTGCAGCACATCATCAACTTTGTTTTCCATGGGAGTACATTTCCATAAGCAATTCTCCATGGTGTAGACAGTTCACAAATATAACACAGTCATACCTTGGAAGTCGAACAGCTTAATTCCTGAACGTTTTGGCTCCTGAACGTTGCACACATGGAAGTGACTGTTCCAGTTTGCAAACTATTTTTGGAAACCGAATGTCCCACCGGGCTTCCGCAGCTTCCGATTGGCTGCAGGAGCTCCCTGTAGCCAATCAGAAGCCGCACTTTGGTTTTCGAACGTTTTGGAAGTCGAACATACTTCCGGAACGGATTCGGTTCGACTTCCAAGGTACAACTGTATAAGCGGTGGGGAAATTGGAGTGCCCAAACATGGGGCTTGACCACATAGCACCAAATCATGGTTTGTATTTTTAATAATGGTGAATCACCCTGGGATCAGTTATCTGTGATGGGTGGCAGATGGGTGATACCCAACATTAGTCATTCTCTGGGTGGACCCATTGAAACCAATGGACTTAAGTTAATGGATCTGCCCTTAGCATGACTAATAATTGGGTATCACCTATAGTTAGAGCAGAACTGCCATTTGCTCAGAAATGCATGCAGAGCTCAGAAAATAGACTGGCTGTCAGTGTGCGTTGCCCAACACTAGGGTTGTGTACAGTGTCCCAGTGAATAGTATTCATCTTCCTTTGCAATACAGGGCCCCTGCGTCCTCTTTGTATAGTCAAACTTTCTGTGAAGAATGACTGCTGCTTGAATATGCTATCCTGTGAACATTTGTACTTAACTAAATTGAAGAAGCTTGATTTTTATCACCTGGAGGGATTTTACGATCACTGCTCAGTCTAAATATTTTTATGGATGAAGGGCAGGAGTGTAACTTGTTAAAGATTTCACAGTTATAGTGATGAATTATGAGCTGCTGACTGTTCTCTATATTAAGGCTGTCTTGAGACATGGGCTACTTTCACATAGGAGAGCAGAGAGAGAGAGGGAATATTTGAGAACTGTGCATTGCCTTGATTTCTGCTCTCTTTTCATATTAAAAAGCTAAAACTAGAGCCCTTGGTGAGGCTCTGCAAAGGCTGCATTGTGCTCTTAATTCATGGGGCTTAGAATAGAAGATTGTCAAAGGAAAAGTTCTTGCCCAGGCTACTGTTGAGCAGAATGGCCTGTGGTTGCTCAGAGACTTCCTCAAATGACATTTCCTTGAGTAGCTGTGTCAGCTGAATATTGAAATTCAAGGCTCTATTTTTGTAAGACAAAATATTTACTTAATAGTGGGGCAGACAGAGAGCTGTGTTCATGATGCCCCCTCCGAACGAGCTCATTAAACCTCAACTCTCCTTTAGCCAGACTTTCTTAAAGCAGCTGTTTTTTTAGATCCTCCCATTGATATATTGGGAGCAGGTCTCTGAGAATAGTTCTGCGGAAGTGGTGACACCCCTGTTGACAGTTGTGAGAATGCTCTTTGTTAATAGAGTAATGGATTAGTGCAAGATCTGGAACACTCCCCATTAGCATGCCTCTGAATAGAGGAAGGAAATCTCCTTTCAAGCTGTGCCCTTTAATAACCTTGAATCTTGTTAATGAATTTCTGCTAAATAACCCTGTGAGAACTACATTTACCTAAAATGTTCCCTTCCTGTACTGTGCCTTTGAGGTGCTAATCTGTTATCCTGCTTTCCTTATAAAAGCTGTCTCTGTTGATTCCCAGGTGGGGTCATAAGATGCTTTTGAGGTCTGCTGCTAAAGGGCTAAACTAAGGTAGTAAATTTGCGCAAACATTTGCACTATTTAATCAGCAGCAACAAGGAGATAAAGAAGAACCCAGGCTGCTCGGCATCTCCTGTTTGCTGGATGTAAGCTTTCTTTGGTGGAGGGTGAAAGGTCCCCCATTTTTAAGATCAGCCACAATGTAGCAAAACAGCGAGTAAGGGTTCAAGCTCTCCAGAACTCTTAATAAGATATCAGGCATGCAAAAAAGGGGAGGAGGGGCAATGGTGCTGTCTTGAATAGTAAAACATCCAGATATTAAGTGCAATGCATGTGATTTACTTACTTACTTATTGCATTTATGTTCCACCTTTCCTCAAAGGAGCTCAAGGTAGCCTCTTCCTCACCATTTTATCCTCACAACAACCCTGTGAGGTAAATTAGGCTGAAGAGACTGTGACTGGCCCAGGGGTTTGAACCCGGGTTTCTCAAGTCCTTGTCCATGGGTAGGCAAACTAAGGCCCGGGGGCTGGATCCAGCCCAATCACCTTCTAAATCCGGCCCGAGGACGGTCCGGGAATCAGCATGTTTTTACCTGAGTAGAATGTGTCCTTTTATATAAAATGCATCTCTGGGTTATTTGTGGAGCATAGGAATTCCATTTCCCCCCAAAAAATATAGTCAGGCCCCCCACAAGGTCTGAGGGACAGTGGACCAACCCCCTGCTGAAAAAGTTTGCTGGCCCCTGTCCTAGTCCGACACACTAATCACTACTGCAGGTTTTGTGCTTATTTGAGTTGCTGGTGCATCCTCTGATAAGCACTCACAGTGGCCTTCATGTGGGGTATGGATTCACATTTGTTTTTAACAATGATAGCAGGAAGACTGCTACACCCCTCCCCACTACATCCAATGTAGAAGTCTGAACGTCTCCTATCTCATCCTGTGGACTTCTGACCAAAGCCCTGAAGTGTTGCTTGAAGATATCTTTCACTTTGTTAACGCTGGAGTGAGTCCTGTAGGCAGAGTTGGAGGGATTTTTGTGTGGCATTCTTAATTAAATGCTCCAACTCTATAAGATGCTGTTTGTGCTGGAGGTGATCTTAAGGGCAGTGATGGAAAAGGGGCAATGGACTTTGCTGTCAGTGCTAAGCCATCACTTCTTGCCCTCTTCAGTTTATGATTATATGCAGTTTTGTTAATCGTTCTCCTTATTGGACTTTAACCTAGAACATTGATGCTGCCTTCTGATCTCCATGTTAGGAGTGGCAGGCACAGAGCATGGTTGAATTTTTCCACTGTTAGAAAGAAACTAGGCTTGCCATGGTTTTTTGTGGCAGGAGGGGAAACCTCTCTGGCAAGAGTAAGGTATGGGGGGGTGGGGGGGGGCGTTTCAACTTAAAGGCTAATGAAAGCCAGTGTGGAATAGTGGTTTATAGAGTGTCAGACTAGGACCAGAGAGACCCAGGTGCAAATTCTCCCTTGGCCATGATACAGTGTTAGAAACTCAGGTATATACTGTAAACCAGTCAGCACCAAATAGCTCCTGGAATCTAGGTTGTGGTCTCCAAAATTGAATATCTATTCACCAGGCAATTTGGGACTAAATGACCCTCAGGATCTCTCCCAACGCTACATTTCTATGATTTCCACTAAGTTGCTTGACTGCAACTTGGTCTTACAACAGTTCACTTGTCCCAGTATGCAAGTAGGAAAAACACACACAGTGGAAATGGAAATGGTATTAACTATGGATTAAGGCAAAAGTTTTAAAACTGTGGTTGCCATCCTGGTACTGAGAAATCTCCACATAGTCGCTATTAGACCTGCACCAGTAGCAAAACATGCCTGGCGCCTGGCTGGTTTTGAACACTGGCCATGAAACTCTTTGGGTGATCTTGGATCAGTCACTATCTCTCAGCCCAACCTACCTGATAATTCTTTTGAGGCTAAAATGGCGGAAAGGAGAAGAGTCCAGCTGTGGGGAACATGTGGCCCTCCAGATGTTGTACTCTAAAGTTTCCATCATCCTTGACTATTGACCATGTTGGCCGGGGACGATGGGAGCTGGTGTCCATCAACATATGAAGGGCCACAGGTTCTCCATGCTCAGCATATAAGAAGGATGGGATTAAACTGAATAATAATGTAGAGGAGGGGATGTCTTCAGGTTCTGCTTTGGGAATAATCTTATTAAATTGGTGATGTGATGTTGCATCTGGTGGTTCACTCTTTAGCCAGTTTCATGTTGAGTTTAAACTCTGAGCCATATCCTTCTAAGTAGCATGGATTCCTTGGTTTTGTTGGAAAAGTGGGAAATCAGTCTTAGCTGACTTGCTTCAGTTTGAAGCATGCTTAATTGGCATAGCTGCACTATAATGGAAAAGCTCATGGAGGGCTTAAATGTAAACAAAAAACAAATCAGGCGCTTCAGTAAAGGCAGAACTTTGCTTCTTTTAAATAGTAGTTTATTCAAAACAAATTCAGCTGAGGAACTGATGCTGCATTTAGCTTGTAACTTTTAGCATATACGGTTCCTAGATTTATCACTGCTCATGTGTACCCTTTTAATCAGTGCAGAAGGCAAATAGTTAATAGTGAATTTCGGTTTTGTATTTCCCAAAATCCTCTGTCAGCAAGCCTTTTGTCCTTCTAGCCAGAAGGATGACTTCCTATGAGGACTTTCCATAAGAGGGATTGTGTTAATTAGGGGTAGTTTAAGATAGAAGTCCTTATCTGGCGCGAGTCATTTATAAAGATCTTGTACTTCACCCCCCACCATCTATTAATGATGGGTGGAGGGATGGAAAAGGATCCTCTCTGGTACAGATATCCTTCTTGGGAAGACGTGGGTGGAATGCCTCCAGCAAAATGCTTTGATTAAGGGTCCAAGTTCGGATCGCAGTGCTTGTAAGGAAAATGTTACCAAGGCAGAATGGCTGAATTTGCACAAAATTCTCTACCATGTTAATCTGGTAGCCTGTTAATCATTCCCTAGGAATCATCTCTCTCTCTCTCCCCCCCCCCCAGCTTGCAACAGTCCTAGGGAGGGTAGGTCGTGTGTGTGTGTGTGTGTGTGTGTGTGTGTGTATTTTCATGAAGGGTAAAGAAAAATGGCTTTGCTTATTGCAGAGATATAAAGCACTCCAGGTGGTAGAAGGCCCCCTGTCCTAAGTTCGTCCTTTTCTGTTTGTTCTAGAATCCTGAAGAAGAGATCAGAATTTCTTCCTCCAGCGTCCAAAGAAAGGGCAGAGGGAATGATTAGTGGTTTGAAGGTGTTGGCTGGGGCTGAAATCTTATACAGTACATGTGTTCTTGGGAAGTTCCAATGAACTTAGTGAGACTTTATTCCCTCCACCTTTACTTAGAACTGAGCTGTACCTTATACCCCTCCTGCATCCTCCTCATTGGAGACATTGCGATTTTGGGAGAACATTTGCTTAATGTGGGGATGTGGCTCCTGTGACAGCTGAGGCTGGGCAATCATGGTTTGAAGCAGCCTCCCCAAATCTGGGGCCTTCCAGATGTTGTTGGACTTTGACTCCCATCATGCCTGTCCGTTGAGCATGCTGGGAGTAGAGGTCCAACAGCATCTGAAAGGCAGGGTACAAACTTGGGGAAAACTGATTTGTAGCTTTAAGGGCAGGTACTGGTGAGAGTGTGGACATTGAATCCAAGACTTCTTGGAAAAGCCCCCTTCTCCTGTTGGCATGTGATTCTGGTTAGGGTGCTACCTGACCTCTTCTTAGCTTTCCAAGTTGTTGTTTGAAACTAAATATGTTTCAATAAACTGCTCAATAAGGCCTTTTGAAATGAAACAGCAAAGTAACAGCCTTAGTTCCGGGTTCTTGTTCCCTGCAAAGCCTTGTAATAGACAAATGATTGCAGGACATCGTTTCTTCAGTCAAGGTGACAGTTAAAGGTGTTGTCATAAAACTTTAACTGTTAAGTGCTAACAAGACTTCAGTGCCTAAAGGTAGCCTAAAGTTCATGCTCTCAGTTCCTGCCCTTCATGCAAACAGAAAGTACATCTCTTATTGGGCCATGAGGCTCGTTACTGTGCAGTTCACAGCAACCCCTCTGGGAACTCATTATCTGCACACTTCCCTTCCTGCCCAAATTCATTTCTCAGCTTATTTTGAGCTGAGCCCATAGCACACAGTGGCTTGTGGTTCTTGGCTAGTGGCTTAAACTCCTCCTCAGCTGCCATGTGAGTTGCATGGTTTTGCGAGTTTGCTTAGCTGAAACCGAATTTTGTGCAAATTCAGTTGGACTGCTTGAATTTCAACAACATCAGTATCTGGATGACTACAGTAGTAATAGAAGTAGCAGTACTAGTAATCATAATAAAGTTTCAGGGATGAACCACCCAAGTTTTTGTGCAGCTTCTTGTGGGCATGCAGGATTGCCTCAGGACTAATCAGTTACCTCCACTATTACCTGCAGGGCCATATTACCTGCGTTGTCACCTTAGAATCATAGAATTGTAGAGTTGGAAGGCACCACGTGGGTCATCTAATAATAATAATAATTTATTATTTATACCCCGCCCATCTGGCTGGGTTTCCCCAGCCACTCTGGGCAGCTTCCAACAGAATATTAAAATACAATAATCTATTAAACATTAAAAGCTTCCCTAAACAAGGCTGCCTTCAGATGTCTTCTAAAAGTCTGGTAGTAGTTGTTCTCTTTGACATCTGGTGGGAGGGCGTTCCACAGGGCGGGTGCCACTACCGAGAAGGCCCTCTGCTTGGTTCCCTGTAGCTTGGCTTTTTGCAGTGAGGGAACTGCCAGAAGGCCCTCGGCACTGGACCTCAGTGTCTGGGCGGAACGATGGGGGGTGGGGGTGGAGATGCTCCTTCAGGTATAGTCCAACCCCCTGCAGTGCAGGAATCTTTTGCCCAACGTGGGGCTCAAACCCATAACACTGAGATTAAGAGTCTCATGCTCTACTGACTGGACTATTACAGCCTGCAATTGGGGACCTCCTCATCCAACCTTTCCTCAGGGTTTGCCTCAATGACTTGAACTTATCAGAGTGTGAGAGGTGGTGGCAAGAAGACATGGGAGGCAGGCATAAACTGGTTGATATCCCTGTGGAGTCACTTTTAAGGCTATGACAACCTCTCAGTAAGGAGGATCTGTACTTATCCAAGGAGGATGTGTCATGTTCTCAGATCTTAAGGCAGTCTTAAGGTTATTCCCCTGCTCGATACTCTAGATGTTATTGGTAATTGCAACTGAGCAAATGAACTGGAATTCTTGGGACCAAAATCGAATGAAGGGAGCTTGCTTGAGCTCTTCCCTCCAACCCACCCGCAGGCAATTGTTTGAGCTCTGCTTCGCAGTAGAGTGAAAAGAAGAATTGGAGCTGTGGAGCTGAAGCTGTGGAGCTTGTGATTTCTCAACTCTCTTGGGTGCGGACTCTCAGGGTTATGCTGAAATAGTTGGGTGTGTAGAGCTGCGCTGGAGTGAATTTTGCAATCTACCACAAATGATGCAGTCAAGTTACCCTCAGTGGGGGAAATTGCAGAGGGTCAACACACTTGGAGCGCAATGGAGAACCTCCTTCGCTATCCACTTCAAGTGCAACTGAGTTCAGGGAAACAATGTGTAGTCTGCTCCCAGCCGTTCGCCAGCACAGTATATGCTATGCAGAGCAGAATTTGCTGTTTTGTAAATCCTGGCTCCAGTGTCAAAAGCTATTCCACACAACTTGGAAATGTCTGTATAGTGTTTCTGATGATCAGGGCTGCTGCCCTTTGCATCTCTTTCTCCATTTTTAGTCGTCTTCTGCTCTTTTCCTTGTCCGAAAGTTACCAATTCTGCAGAAAGCAACAACTGTTAGAACCAGATTGCCTTGGGGCCCTTGAAACACTCTCCATGCCAAGCCCCCCACTGGCCCTGCTATTAACCTTCCTTGAGTGTTTTGGAACTCCATTAATGCCCTTTGCTTCTCTAGTTGGAGAATATATGGGAGCTAGCCTCCAATACAAAAGTGCAATTCACATTTGTTGCTCTGTCCACTTTTGCTTCTGGTCCCACCCACAAATAGCACGTGGCCCCTTGGAAAGTTGCCTAGAATTGACTGTGGCCCTTGGGCAGAGAAAGGTGCATCTCATCCATGCCTTAAGTCTACTATGTGAGAAATAAGCAGGTGGAGAACTTGGGCTTACTTTGTGGAGAGTATTCTAAGTGAAAGAGAAATCTCAGAAGCTTCTATCAAAGAGAGCACATCCATGTTGAGAGAGCTACCCTATTGCTGTTAATTGATGCTCTTGGGTCTCATGTGAAATAGGTTATTTCTGCTGAAGCTGTGAATTTGGCAGCCCCAGTATTTAATGAAGGTATCCAGCAAGCCAAAAATATATCCTCACATACTTGCATAATTTCACACTTCCTTCTGTGGATGAACTGTCAGCTCTGGCCATTCAGAGTTCCATTTCTCTAACCATTTTTAGTGGACCATACGCCTTCAGTTTAGCACAGGCATTTTCGGTTTGAGCTGTGCACCTGGGCCAGGCCGTGAACCAGAAAGCGACTGTGCAGTGTGCCAGCTGAGCAAATGCTTTTGTCAGCTGCTTATCTGGGGAGCAAGACACTTTCTCCAGGCTTTAAAGTCCACTTTCCTGCTGGAGTTAATGATGAGGCTCCAGGTCCTGCTCTCCAGCTGAGATATTTGAATGTGTCAGAGTCCTATTTACTCTGTGGGGTTGGACTTGGCCTTTATTTGCTTAACAAGCTGGAAGCATTTCTCTGCCAGGGTGTTGTGGTAGGTGACTGACAGCTCGGTCAGCTGGGGAGTGGAGCTGGAGGATGGAGGCTTTTGGCCTTGGTCTCCCTGTCCCTCCCTCCCCTCCCCCAAGCGAAGGCATCATTCTGCTGCGGAATTGGGGAACCTTTTCCATCACCTCCAGGACTGTATGCCAGCAATAGGCGGGGCCAGAAGCATAAAAGAGCAGATCGATGAATGTCAATTTTACCTTTCTGCATGCCACACCACCCTCCATCCGGGCAAGCAAGAAGGATTATTCAAGTTCAAGGACACATTCCAGTCAGGCTAAAACGAGCTGAGTGCAAAACTATGCCAGAGAAGGGAATGTGTGACCTAGGGAAAGTTCCAAGTGCCATAGAGTGCCATAGAGTGAGCGGCCTAGAGTGTCGCACCTGCCCTGCCAGGCCTGAGGTCCCTGAATTAATTGGCGTTTAATTCACACTTTAAAATTTGTGTGTGTTGTATGTTTTTTATTTTGTAGAACTCATCATAGAGCGGAGTCCCATGTTCCATCAGTATGCAGCATTGGGGTTGGGGAGGGTCGGTAATACTTGTTAGCCCAAGTTTTAAATGTGTGTATTATCTTGTAAATTTTTCAATGTAAATAAAAATAAGTGTCAGAATTTAACCAACACCTAGAAGATGAAACTTGTTTCCTAGTACAGCGGAACCTCGGTTTCTAAACGTCTCCGTTGACGAATGATTCAGAACTCGAACGCCATAGTTTTTCATATTAATTTTTCCGTTTGGAGGTTTCTGTATCAAGTTCTCGGTTTTTGAACGTTTCGAAATTCAAACAGTCTTCCGGAACAGATTACGTTTGAAAACCAAGGTTCCACTGTACACTAGAGGGGAAGAAGTTCTGGAATGAGAAGGACTGCATTCAGCAAAATAACATTTTAAGGTCACTGGAAGGCCGCATCTGTGGCCAACAGAGACTTCCACCTGTGTGACAATTTTAGAGTCTGGTTAAATTCCTTTTGGGTGCTGCAGGCTCTGGAAATTTTAATCCTAGAATTGCAGAGTTGGAAAGGACCCTGAGGGTCATCCAGTCCAACCCCCTGCAGTACAGGAATCCTGCCCACAGCTGTCCTTTGGCGGGCTCATACCACCAACCTTCTGGTTAACAGCCAGATGCACTGACCCTTTGAGCCATTGGACTCCTTCTGTTTCTGTTTCTGTGATGGTTTTGCTTGTTTATTTAAAACCGAGATCAGACCATGAAGTGGGGGAACTAGGATAATTAGGTTCATTGGTTCCCTGAAAAACAGCTAATTTTAAAACTCTTATCTGAAATTCTCAAGATTTTGCTGCAAAAAATCCACTTGTACATTGAACTGTGGGAACAGCACTTACAGGTTAAAATTGACCCCATAAAGTGGAACAAAATCTGGAACTTAATCCCATTTCAAGTTATTCATTGATGGTGCCTGATTCCCTGCACTCTTAGCAAGATTTCAAGTACAAATAGCCCACTATGCTGGAGAGGCTGTGGACGGGCAGATACCTACCGTATTTTTCGCTCTATAACACGCACCAGACCATAACACGCACGTAGTTTTCAGAGGAGGAAAACAAGAAAAAAAATATTCTAAACGAAACAGTGGATATATGATTTTTGTGGTTCATGCTGTGGCCATAGACATGTGATCTGACAGTGAGTTTGGAGTAGCCCAATGCAAAAATCCTGAGGACACATGTGGATCCATGCTTTGTAACCACGTTTTAAGTGGGGAGGGAAGGAAAAGCAGTCAAGGGACAAGGAGCATGCATGGGGTGTGTGGAGAAGGATGCTGCTAATAATGCAGGAGAGGAGGGGTATAAGGGGAGAAGGCTCCTCTCCTCTTCCACTTTGCTCCTTTAAAGCAAGCAGGCTCTGCTTTTCTCCCTCCTCCCCGCTAGCGAGCTGAAAAACTTTGCTGCTATTTAGCAAGCTGAGTGGGGAGGAGAGAGGAACAGAGAGCCTGCTTGCTTTAAAGGAACCAACCGGACAGGAGCCACTTACACTCGTGTAAGCGGCTCCTCTCCTCTCCCGCTTTGTTCCTTTAAAGAAGCAGGCTCTCTGTCCCTCTCTCCTCCCCACTCCGCGGCTCTTCTCTCCCTCTTTGCTGTTTCAAAGCGAGCCACGGAGGAGGGAAGGAAGGGGAACCATGGATCCTCTGCTCACGACTGCAGCAGATCCCGCCCGCCACCCACAGGCATTCACTCCATAACACGCACAGGCATTGCCCCTTACTTTCTAGGAGGAAAAAAGTGAGTGTTATGGTGCAAAAAATACGGTATTTTCATATGTGGTGGTCAGGTGAGAAGATGCAGGAATTCTCAGGATGCGTGGTAACCTTTTACAAAATGGCACTTATAACAGGTCAGGTACTAATTAAGAGTCCAGGATGGTGTTATCCATCTTTGATGACGGAAGTAAAAAATGTTACAAGAAAAGGCTTATTAAAATTATTAATATCAGCAGCATGCTTGAGGATAACTGGAAGGTCAATAGTTAGGAGACAACTTGGGACAATTATGTTGATGGAAAAACTGACACAGAAGGTGAAGGACAGGAACAATTTTTCAAAAGGCAGAAGGAAAATGTTAAGTAGCATGGTATTTCTTAATTAAATACGTAGCACTAAAGGAACATAACTGATAACCATAGGCCACACACAGCCTATGTGTAATGGCTGTATAAGATGCCAGCATAAACAAAGAAAGGTAATTCTGGTCATACGTAAAGAAGAACAAATATTTTACAGTAAAACAAAGATACAAGCAATGCTCTTAACTATATGCTAGTTATATGTGTTTACTTTTTTGTCACAAAAGCAAATTTTATTTTAGAAAGAGAGAGCCAAGAGCAACTACAAGTGGAGTTTGGGAAGAGAGATTCTGGGACACAGTGTCCCAAAGGAAGCTCAGGGGAGATCTTGTTGGAAGTAGGTCTCAATGCCCTGAGCTTCTGCTTCTTTCTTCTGGGTGACCTAAATAGCTGTGCTAAGAACAAATCTGGATCAAGGGAAGGAGAGAGTGGGGCAAACCTTGTGTCAACGTTTCTTACTGCCCAACAGGCATCACTTCATCAGAATAACGTTTATTGCATATTCCTCTTGTGGCTGCTTTGTACAAGTAGTATGGATTTTTTGTGTGTGATCAGCATTAATGCATATTGCAGCTTTCCTAGTCTTTGGAATAAGTGCATGGCTGACTAAGCTTCAGGCTTTTTTAAAAAAAATACTAAAGATTTTCATGGTTCACAAAAAATGTGCATTGTCTTTTCTCAAGTCGTATAGTCCTTTTTTACATTTGATGTGAGAAATATTACCACCCCAGTCCCCTCTCCCCCACCTTATTCTGTATAAGGTGGGGGAGAGGGGACTGGGGTGGTAATATTTAGTATATTTGTGGGGTTTTATGCCAGTGTCACTTAAGCAGGTTCACGAATTCATCTATTTTATATGTACATGTATTAAGGGACGCAGGTGGCGCTGTGGTCTAAACCACTGAGCCCCTTGGGTTTGCCAATCAGAAGGTCAGCAGTTCGAATCCCCGCGACGGGGTGAGCTCCCGTTGCTTGGTCCCAGCTTTTGCCAACCTAGCATTTTGAAAGCACGCCAAAAAAAGTGCAAGTAGATAAATAGGTACCGCTCTGGCGGGAAGGTAAACAGCGTTTTTGTGCGCTGCTCTGGTTTCGGTGTCGTGTTGTGCCAGAAGCGGCTTAGTCATGCTGGCCACATGACCCGGAAAAACTGTTTGTGGACAAACGTCGGCTCCCTCAGCCAGTAAAGCGAGATGAGCCCGCAACCCCAGAGTCATCTGCGACTGGACTAAACTCTCAGGGGTCCCTTACCTTTACCTTTTTTATATATATTTTATGTATACACACATACATTTTTCTTGGTAGTGAGAGAGGTTGGGGGAGCCTAGGGCATGGTTGGTTATCTTTAGTTGGCTGCAGTTAGATTTGTTCATGGCGGTGGGGGTTGTTGGGCCAGGTCAGCCATATTGATTCAAATGCTGTCGGTGAGTTCTTGTTGCCTTGTTGGGCTGTGTATGTGATAAAGGGGAGCCATACTGGAATGAAGGCATATATTCTATTTGTCCCCGTGACAGTTTCATTCAGTCTATTGCTTAATTTTTCTAATAAGGCTGTTTCCCATATAGTTTGATACCATTGGCCCATGTTTACTCCTGACAGGTTTCTCCAGTGTCTGGCTATGTTGTTTCTGGCTGCTGAGAGTAGGTAGGTTATGAGCTCTTTATAGTGTGTGTGAGCATTATTATTGTTATGTAGTGAAGTTTCACCCTGGGCCAGCAGGGGAATACTGTATATAGTTTTCACTCAGGTCTGTAGATAGTTTTCACTCAGGTCCACGTCAGTTATTTTAGGCGGGAAACGCTGGGCTGTTGTTGCTACAATGTTGACAGCCGGCTGCCTATAAAAGCAGGCCGGCTGAGCTGTTTGCAGTCAGTTCTATTCCAGCTTACAAAATAAAGAGCTACTTGGAGAAATCGCTGTGTCGTCTGCTATGTCAACCCACAACTTAACACTGGCGACGAGGATGGGATAGATGGACATCAGAGCACAGCCAGATGCGGCCAGCCTCTGAACTGAGCTGAATCACTGAGCTAAATCACTGAGCGAAATCACTGAGCGAAATCACTGCACAGAACCAATTCAGAGCTGACTGTTCTGGCTAAGAGCACTGTGTTCCATCCATCACCCTTCACACCGGCATCAGAATCATGGCTTCACTTGTGCCTCTACCGCTGTTTGCGCCAGCCTCTGAATCATGGGACTCCTACCTCGCTCGGTTTGACTGCTACCTCCAAGCCAACGAGCTGACAGCAGTATCAAAGGATCACAAGCGGGGCCTATTCCTCAGCCTCTGTGGGCCTGAGGTGTTTGAGATGGCCCGAGCATTGGTTGCGCCTGAAGCAGTCCAGGCAACACCATGGGACACGATCCAAGAGAAGCTCCGCAACCACTACGCACCAAAGCCGTCCAAGATTGCTGCCCGCCATGCGTTCTACCACCGGAACCAGGCAGAGGGGGAGTCAATCAACAACTACACCACCGCCCTGCGACAGGCTGCAATGCACTGTGAGTTCCGAGACTTAGACGATGCCCTGATGGATCGAATCGTCGGCAGGGTCCGGGACATCCATCTGCAACGGCGTCTCCTCGCCAAGCCAGACCTCACGCTACAGAAAGCCATTGAGGAGGCTGTGGCCTCAGAAGCTGCTGAACGCTCCGCCCAGGAGATCCGCAAGTCCAGCAGCCCGCGTCTTGCTAGGGAGCCAGTTCCGGTGCATCATGAAGAAGCCCGCAGTGATGAGGCATCCTCCAGTGAAGACGATGATGTGCACCAGACAAAGCGGGAGCGCAGGAAGTTCCAACAGAAGTCCAAGGGCCAACCGGAATGTGCCGGCTGCGGAGGCAACCATTCCCGTGCCAAGTGTCGATTCAGAGACGCCATCTGTAGGAAGTGTTCCAGAAGGGGCCACATCGCTAAGGTCTGCCGATCGGCTCCGTCTGACACCCCCCCTTCATCGACTCGCAAGTCCAAGTCTTCACTCCAGTCTGCCAAGGAAAGTTGTTTCGCTCTCACCAACTGCCGCTGCCCGTCTGGAACCACGATTGGCCAAACCGACTCGCCTACGCGACGCAAGCTGAACGTCACGGTGCTCATTGAAGGAGCTCCATGTGACATGGAGATCGACACCGGGTCTGCCCTGTCCATCGTGTCATGGAGCACCATCAAAAGACTGGTACCCAGAGTGTCCAAAAGGCAACTCGACTCTCACCGCATACACCTGAGAGACTACCAGGGAAATGACATTCCCGTGGTAGGCGTTGGCCGGTTCTGGATTGCCTTCAAGGATTTTTCGGGCCTGCTCCGGTTGGTGGTGGTCGAAGGTCAGCGGCCAAGCCTCCTAGGGCTAGACTGGTTTGATGCCCTCGGCCTGGAAGTCACCGGCATCAACTGCATCTCTATAACGCAGAGACTGAGGGTCTCGTCAAAGACTTTGCCGAGGTTTTCGACGGCACCTTGGGGCAATATACAGGTACGCCCATCTCCTTTAGCCTTGATCCACAAGTCGCCCCCATCAAGCTAAAGCCACGCCGGGTTCCCTTTGCTCTCAAGGCTAAGGTGGACGAACAACTGGACAAACTGATCGCCCAAGGAGTTTTGGAGCCGGTTGACCACGCCAAGTGGGAAACCCCCATCGTCACGCCTGTCAAGCCAGATGGGTCAGTGAGAATCTGCGCTGACTACAAGTGCACGATCAACAAGGCACTTCAGCAGCACGCTTATCCGGTTCTTGTTGTCCAACACCTGCTGCATTCCCTGGGTGAGGGTAAGGTCTTCGCTAAGCTGGACCTTGCCCAAGCCTATCAACAACTGCCCGTCGATGATGCCACTGCTGAAGCCCAGACGATCGTCACCCACCGGGGGGCATTCCGTTGCCGCCGGTTGCAGTTCGGGGTGAGTGTGGCTCCTGGGATCTTCCAAAGCCTTATGGAGTGTCTCCTGCAAGGGCTTCAGGGCGTGGTACCATATTTTGATGACGTCTTGGTGTCTGCAGACTCACACCAGCAGCTGTTCGAGCGCCTCCGTGCTGTGCTGACCAGGTTCCAAGAGGCTGGGCTCAAGGTAAAGAGGGAAAAGTGCCAGATCGCCATTCCACAGGTAGAGTTCCTGGGCTATCTTATCGATGCCTCCGGCCTTCACCCGACCACATCCAAGATCCGCACTATCCAGCAGGCCCCCACCCCAAAGAACAAGACGGAGTTGCAGGCGTTCCTGGGGCTGCTGAACTTTTATAACAATTATCTTGGAAGATGTTTAGTAGGGCTAGTTCTGGGGTGACTTCTAATAGCTGTTTAAGTTCCACCTAGGCTGCAAATGGAATTGCAAGCAAAGCCATGAATAGTGTGGGCTGCAGCCCTGATTCACGCAAAACTGTGAGCAAAAAATTAAACATTCTCAAAGGATTAATAATAATAAAAAGTTTGGAGCCCAGTTACCTAGCATTGCTTTCAAACTGGAAGTGAACCTGTCTAAATATGCTCTGAGAAAACACCTGGTTAAATCCTTGCCCTTTTTGTAAATCGTGCATTTCCTGAACAAGCGGGCATAATAGCTGGATTAGAAACATACTGGTTTTGCAACTAAAGAAAGCCTTTTACACCACCACAATGTCTGGGCATGCAGTGCACATGGCTTAGAGGCAAGGGAGCAATTGTGAAGTGGAATTAATTTATTTTTAGTGCTTAGGAAGATCACTCCGTTGAGGACAAGGGGCCACGACCGAGTACAGGGCTGCCTCACAATCTGTTGCTCCGGATTTTATCAGAAGCCAAGCTGGTAAATAATTGCTGGCAAAAGCAGTGTATGTTTCACCATGAGATGGAAAGTAAATGTCAACTTTGTTTGATAGTCATAAATGGTGGCAATAAATACAACAAACATGAGCTATGGGATGATATTTATAAAGCTTGCCTTGAAATATGCCCCCTGCGTGCAAAGAATAGCAGACTTTTTATTTGTTCTCTCCTGTCTCCACCCCCCCTCCCTGTTTTTTTTTTTTAATATTTATTTATGGTTTTCAGTTATAACAAAGAAAACATTTCACAAATCAATCAACGGTAATTCTGTCATTTTAAATCTTGACTTCTCTCCCCCCTCTTTCTGCGGTTCCTTAACATTGTTTTTGTCTTTCCTGCATATCCCAAATTGTTTCAACCTATTCTTTTTTTTTATCTGTTACTTTTTAGAAACTGCAAGCTTTTACAATAGTCCCGCTAATGTCTTGATCTGTTTGTGGTTTGTTCGTAGGTATTCAATAAACCATTTCTTAATAAAAAGTTTGTTATTTCCCTCCCTATGTGTCAGAGCAGGGGTTCCCTATGCACTGCCCATGTATGCCATGGTACTTGAGAAGGTCTTCATTGGCACCCCCAAGCATTCATTTTTTTAAAGTCTCCAGATTTCCTGTAAAGAAAGTTGTGAAGCAAAATATGCACATATCCTTCTAAGTGATGTCTGCTAAACTCCTGTCAGTGTTTTCAGCCAATGAGTGACTCAGAGCTGTGAGTGATGAGTGACTTGTTGGAACACAGGGCATTAGGAATCCCTGGCGTCCTAAAGAGCTGCTGTTTTCTCCTCCCTTTTCATGCACTTTTCCTGCTTCTGCCTTGTTTTCTGGCTCTTCGAATCTCTGTAGCCTGTCTCTTTCTGTTGCAGATGTGTCTTTCTTGTGGTAGGTTCTTCTGAGTTCAGATATAATTTGTACCCTGTTCATCTGACTGGGTTGCCCCAGCCACTCTGGGTAGTTTCCAGCATATATAAAAACATGGTAAAACATTAAACCTTAAAAAGCTTCCCTATAAAGGGCTGCCTTTAGATGTTTCTTAAATGTTATATAATTACTCTTCTCCTTAACATCTGATGGGAGGGTGTTCCACAGGGCGGGCGCCACTACTGAGAAGGTCTTCTGCCTGGTTCCCTGTAGCTTCACTACGCACAGTGAGGGAACCACCAGAAGGCCTTCAGTGCTGGACCTCAGTTTCCGGGCTGAACGATGGGGGTGGAGACGCTCCTTCAGGTATATTGGGCCAATACTGTTTAGGGCTTTAAAGGTCAGAACCAATACTTTGAATTGTGCTCAGAAACGTATTGGGAGCCATTGTGGATCTTTTGGGACCGGTGTTACGTGGTCTCGGCAGCTGCTTCCAGTCACCAGTCTAGTTGCTGCATTCTGGTTTAATTGTAGTTTCTGAGTCACCTTCAAAGGTAGCCCCACATGGAGCTCATTGCAGTAGTCCAGATAACCTATCAGATGGAGCTGGTAGACAGCTGCCCTGGACACAGAATTGACCTGTGCCTCCATGGACAGCTGTGAGTCCAAACTGACTTGCAGGCTACATGGTTATTTTCTCCAAATACTATTACACAAGATGGATGGATGGATGTTTAAGAATGTCCCCCCAGCTCATGTAAAAACAAAGAGGCTTGGGCATGTCTCCTACTGTGCAGGAGCCAAAACCTATTGTACCATATGGTTGACTTGCATCACAATTGTATACATGTCTATTCAGAAGTAAGTCTCTTCGTGTTTAATGGGGCTTACTCCCATGTAAGAGAACATAGGATGGCAGCCTATGTTTTGGTTTAAGGTTTGGCATTGGAAGGGAGGGTTCTTGCGTGTACAGTGGTACCTCAAGTTAAGTACTTAATTCGTTCTGGAGGTCCGTTTTTAACCTGAAACTGTTCTTAACCTGAAGCACCACTTTAGCTAATGGGGCCTCCTGCTGCTGCTGCTGCACTGCCGGAGCCCGATTTCTGTTCCTATCCTGAAGCAAAGTTCTTAACCTGAAGCACTATTTCTGGGTTAGCGGAGTCTGTAACCTGAAGCGTATGTAACCTGAAGCATAATCGAGGTACCGCTGTATTTAAGAGCTCCATGGTAGGCAGAAATTCAGTAGGTTTAAACTTTCCTAGTATGAAAATACAAATATGCACCCACTTCATGGCAGCCATTTTGCGACTGGCACCCACAGTATTTCAAAATGTGCCCGCTGGTCCAAAAGGTTTGGTAAGCCTTTTGTTAGAGGATCCTGAATTCAGTTTTAAGAGAAATGTTGGATTTAGCATATTTATACTAAACTCAGATTTCATTTTAGACCAGATAATGAACATAATGAATATATGTTTATATAATGAATATCCCTTAAAATCACTTGTCTTAACTCATTATTTCAATATGCTTTTTTATGGCTTTTATCTGCTGCTTATATATAAAAAAATTTTTATAGTATCCTGATAACCTGCACGAAGTTCTGTGTGGCTCCCAGATGGGGCCTGGAGTTTAGTTTATTTATAGCAACTTCAGAAGAAACAGTGCCTGGCTCAAGGTGGCTGCTTCCTCACTAAGAAACACTTAATATATCTACTCTGATCCTCTTGTTTTCAACCAAGCTGTGTATTGTTCCCCATAAAATCCAGGGTGATCATTGCTGCTTTGTAAAAGCTCCCCAGCTGGGTCAGGTTGTTCTTACTCAATGATCTGCCTTCAAAACCCTTGAGGGCTTCCCAGCCTTTATTAGCAGAGAATTGTGTGTCTTTCACACCTTTGACAAATTGACCATGGAGGAGTTGGCTAAATCGTATCACAATATAAGTTTTCAAAGGGAGCACACAGAACAACATGTTCCTCAGCAAGCAAATTTAGCCCTTCAGCTTTGTTGCGGCCTCAAATATTGTTGTGGCCTCAAAAGAACCAGTAGCTTTATTTGCATGGCATGACAGTGTTTAGCTAAATTTCTGGTGACTGGGCAAAACAGAGAGCACAGCTGTTGCAACAGGAGAACAGGCCTGTTAGCAGGATGCTGAGGCTTACCTGTACTTTGGTACCAACTCTAGCTGCTTTATGTAAATTTGTACGGTGAGAAGAGCCTGTCTTTGTTTGAGAAGTTTGGAGGAGCAAGTTAGTTGCTAGCTTTCTGTAGCTCGGCTTTTGCATTCCTGCAGTTGATGCAATAGGTTGTTGTGAGTTTCTTAAGCGCATCCCACACACTTCTTTCTCTGCACTTAATAGCAACTCATGTAGCATCCTGACCTGAAACCTCCTCACCTGCCATTGTGCCTCAAGCTCTACTGACCTCCTCACCCCTGCCAACCAGCCAACTTCCTGAGTCCCTTAATCTTTCCTCCTAGTATTTAAATGGCATATTTGTCTGGTCTGCAGTTGGTGAGATTCCAGTGTGGGTGAAAAATAGCAGGGGATGGGTGGAGAAGAGAATGCATTTACTACTGACTTCCTCCCTGCCTTTGAAAACAGGGATCAGAGAGAATGGAGGACATTGAACTCTTCCCTTGGAAAAGTCTTAAACATTCCTGGTCTTCTTCACCTGGGATTAAAAAGTACAGGTGGGGAACTGAAAAGTGTTTCCCAGCAGATGTGCCTGGTGGAAATCTTGAACAGGCTTGAGTGATCTAACACAATGACTTGGCGTTAAAAGCTAAGTTTTATCTGACTGCCTGCTGGCCGCTTGTCTTTTTTGGATATTGCCCAAAGGCACAGATTGAGTCACCATGCTTACAGAATCATAGAATTGTAGAGTTTGAAGGGACCACAAGGGTCATCCAGTCCAACCCCCTGCAATGCCCCCAGTGTGGGGCTTGAACCCACAACCCTGAGATTAAAGAGTATTGTGTTCTATTGACTGAGCTGTTTTAGTTTTCACAATAATGTAGTTAAATTTCTATACTAAAAGCATTGCAGAGTCTGTGCCAAGAAATACATATTCTGTAACTGGAATAAATGCTGGAAATCTGAATGCATCTGCATGCAGTTACATAATTAGCATGCTTTATGCTTCCACATTTTTTAAAAAAAATCAAAATATCACTCCTGAGTCAGTGCACAGCCTAGAAGAGGAGAGGCATTTTAGGGGCTTCATTTCTCTTGATTAGGGCTCCCCCCCCCCGTGCTAAATACTATCGTCTTGACATGGTAGAGTTGCAACCTTTACATTTCCGTATGTTTTTAAACGTCAGAGCCCCAGCATGGATGCAGCCTGAAACATCTCGCTTTGTTCCCTATTGTGGTCTGTGTGTAACTGATCCCCAGTTCTACACAATGAAAGTGATACTTCCACATAAGCACTTTCCTGAGCCTGCTTACATGATAAGGAGTCCCAGGGTCATCAGAGAGGCTAGGTAACTGAGAGTTATCTCAAATCAACAGCTTCACCTCTGACTGTGTGTTTACAAAGAGGGCACATTCTGACATGAAAGTACAACCGAGAGGATAAGCTGGCCTGCCATTAACACCTTCTGACATGTGTGCTTGGCCGGCCATCATCAGCCCTGTGCTAGATCGCTATTTCCCACAGTAACCTATTCTGACTCTGTCAATATACATGATGGGAAATGTAAAATGGCGGCTTAAGTAACTGCTTCCTTGGATTCATCTGTGAATTATTTTGGATAAAGCAAGGTGACTGCTGTCTTTTTTGACTGCTCTCCTTGGACAGATGTTGCAGCTCTTTGATCCTTCAGAAGGATCCAGTCTCTTGTATCTGTTCCTCCTGTTTGTCTGCCTTTTCCCTCCTTATCTCATGCACAGCCACCTGTGGGAAGCCATACAGCAGATTTGAGCAGCTCTATTCCTGTTAACAAAAGTAGTTCTCCTTGCATTGGGTGTTTGCAAAGCTTGGCACGGGTCCCAGGGTGGTTGAATAAACAATTTAAGCTGGAGCAGGTTAGTTCTTACTTTCTGATCAAGGACACGAAATGTATGAGGGTGTGAGTGGTAGGTTTCCATTGTCTTAATTCAGAATGTTCTGTATAAATAACATCTCATTGGGCTTATTCGCCTGAGCTGTGTTCACAGGGTGTGTTAAAGCTGCACTCACAAGGTTAGATTCTTGGTTTAGTGTGTACTTAGTAAATTATGAATACTGCAGGTTTGAGAGGCTTAGCTTTAAAATATCTGTGGCCCCGGTGCTTCCCAATCCTGGTGCTTATTCATAGAAGCATAGAACTGTAGAGTTAGAAGGGACCCTGAGGATCATCTAGTCCAACCCCCTCTTGGGCTTGCCGATCAGAAGGTTGGCGGTTCGAATCCCCAAGACAGAGTGAGCTCCCGTTGCTCTGTCCCTAGCAGTTCGAAAGCACACCAGTGCACGTAGATACATAGGTACTGCTGTGACAAGAAAGTAAATGGTGTTTCTGTGCACTCTGGTTTCCATCATGGTGTCCCATTGCGCCAGAAGCGGTTTAGTCATGCTGGCCAAATGATCCGGAAAGCTGTCGATGGACAAACACTGGCTCCCTCAGCCTGAAAGCGAGATGAGCGCCGCAACCCCATAGTCGCCTTTGACTGGACTTAACCATCCAGGTTAAACAATTCTGTTATTAATTTCAGTTTCCCCTTATAAACACAGGGGAATAAATCAGGTTTTTGGATTAAACCCCCAAAAGGCACAGAGACTGCTGAGACTTTGTGTGTTTGAGGGGGGGGGGGAGGAGGCTGGTTACAGAGGAAACACTAACATCTTGAAAGCAGGAACATCTGGCTTGGCAATGAAGTGGAGCTTTTGAATGTTGAGCTCCCTCCCCATGCTCTAAAGTTATTGTCGCTATTGAAGACTGAAGGTGGAGTTAGGCCCAAGGCCTGAAACTGAGCCAGCGTGCCTGAATCCCTCTCTCAAAAGTCACGTGACTGCACAGCAGAGAGAACGGAGTCCTTGTGCCGGAGATCCCGTTTTCTGTAGGGACTTGTCTGGCTCAGCCATTCTCTTGTCCCTTTGCATCACTCAAGAGAGCCGCGTTATCCTAGTGAGATTAGTGCCACAAGGCGAGGAGCCAACGCCGTTTCCCTCAGAGCGTTGTTTTATTGAGCTTGTGCATTCTGCAGCATGTTCTCGGCACAACATAATGGTGCATTTAAGGTGGGTTCGTTCTGCCTTCTTAGTTCTGCTATGCTTTCCCCCCAGTGCTGCTGCATTAGAGGGGCTGTGTGTAGCTCAACAAAAGTGAGATGAGAAACACTCAGAACATTTGTGGTGTGAGGAAAAAGTTGCAGGATTTCAGCAGAAGAAATGCCCTGACAGGAAATGAAGCAGTGTGACAACCCCAGAACATTTGCAGGTGCAAATAGTATTGAAAAAGGGATTGCTTATGACTCGTCTGATAGCATAATGAGTACAACTCATTAATGAACAATAGAAAGGAGGAGCTGTAGGAGGTTATCATCCTGGCAGGGGATTGTGATAGTCTAAACAACCTATATGCAGTTCGAGGAAGAACTATCCTAGATAAGCCTTGCTGTGACGCAAGCAAACAATTGAGATGTGTGCTCCGTGCATTTAACCTGTGTGCTTGAGGAGCCGGGAGTATGCATGGGGACAGAAACACTAAATGTTTCTGGGTCTTGATAGTAGGTGGTTTCAAGCTAGGTGAAGCCATGTCTAGCCACTCTGGACAGTAGTGATTAATACTCTTTTCTTTCAATAAGTTATTGGGGTGGCTTGCAATAAAATATTGCAGTACAATACAACAATGTAATACAGTGGTACCTTGGGTTACTGAAACTTCAGGTTACAGACTCTGCTAACCCAGAAATATTACCTCGGGTTAAGAACTTTGCTTCAGGGTGAGAACACAAATCATGCTCTGGCAGCGCGGCAGCAGCAAGAGGCCCCATTAGCTAAAGTGGTGCTTCAGGTTAAGAACAGTTTCAGGTTAAGAACGGACCTCCGGAACGAATTAAGTTCTTAACTAGAGGTACCACTGTATGCTAAAAAGCACTGTAAAGAAATATTTACAAGCCAAAATGGACTGTCAGGGGCACCACAAAATACCCGTTTCACAGAAGAAAAGCTGACAATGCTCAGAACCCTCTCCCTGCAAAAAACCAGACAAAATACCTATGGAACAAGTAAAGCACACAGAAATACCAGACCATCCACTATGAAACAATCAAAAATATCCCTCTCAGTGTTTTTTAACTGAGAGTAGCAGGTGTCCTTTGTGGGTGTCAGAGGGGGGTGTCTGCTGGAACCCTGGGTGTCACATTGGGGAATCCTAGGCATGGGGTTTCCTAGAATGAAGGAAAGGTTCTTGTGCATGAAATGTTAGTGCTTATCTAGATTTAAAATAGCCTTTCAACCCTCTGAATTGTGCCTTTACTAGCAATGATGACTATTTTGGCTCAAAATCCTTGTCAAAGATCAGCCTTGTCAGCAAGGTCTCTCTTGGAGAGCTCAAGTTTTCCAAAGAAGCCCTTTAATCAAAAGTCAATATGTACCCGGAATTAAAAAGGGAAGAACAGAAGACGAAGTGGACTCTGCAGTGGAAGGTCAAGTGGGTCATCCATTCTTTGGGTGACGTGTTGCATTATAGGAAAGCAGGAGGGTAGCAGCACCCAGCAAATAGAGATCAAATGAAAGGAAACCCAGATAAGAGAGAAGTACTGTTGGCTTAAGGGACGCAGGTGGCGCTGTGGGTTAAAGCCTCAGCGCCTAGGACTTGCCGATCGAAAGGTCGGCGGTTCGAATCCCTGCGGCGGGGTGCGCTCCCGCTGCTCGGTCCCAGCGCCTGCCAACCTAGCAGTTCGAAAGCACCTCCGGGTGCAAGTAGATAAATAGGGACCGCTTACCAGCGGGAAGGTAAACAGTGTTTCCGTGTGCGGCTCTGGCTCACCAGAGCAGCTTCGTCACGCTGGCCACGTGACCTGGAAGTGTCTGCGGACAGCGCTGGCTCCCGGCCTCTAGAGTGAGATGAGCGCACAACCCCAGAGTCTGTCAAGACTGGCCCGTATGGGCAGGGGTACCTTTACCTTTACCTTACTGTTGGCTTGCCAGGAATTTTAAAGGTAAAGGTAAAGGTACCCCTGCCCAGACTCTGGGGTTGTGCGCCCATCTCACTTAAGAGGCCAGGGGCCAGCGCTGTCCGGAGACACTTCCGGGTCACGTGGCCAGCGTGACATCGCTGCTCTGGCGAGCCAGAGCCGCACACGGAAACGCCGTTTACCTTCCCGCTGGTAAGTGGTCCCTATTTATCTACTTGCACCTGGAGGTGCTTTCGAACTGCTAGGTTGGCAGGCGCTGGGACCGAGCAGCGGGAGCGCACCCCGCCGCAGGGATTCGAACCGCTGACCTTTCGATCGGCAAGTCCTAGGCGCTGAGGCTTTAACCCACAGCGCCACCTGCGTCCCTGCCAGGAATTTTGGCTAGTATCAAAAAGTGGTATTCATTCTACTTTGGATGGGGCTGTACTGCCCTCGTAGGAGCAAGTGTGCTGCTTGGGCCACACACTTGGACCCTGGTGGTTTTTATCAGCTTTGGTTGATTCAACAACTTAGTTCTTTCTTGAAGACATTAGTTATCTATGTTTTGTTTACTCCCAGACTAGACTTATGCAATGTGTTCTCCGTGAGGCTGCCTTTAAAAACTGTTCGGAAGTGTAACTTGGCCCAAAATATGGAAGCCCGATTTGTTCCGGCTTCATTTGATTACCTGTCCATTTCTGGGCTTAATTTATAATGGAAGGTTTGGCCTTTAAGTCTTTAAATGGTCTTGGGTATGGTTACCTGAAGCACCACTTGCCCCCATAGCAACCTGCCAGGGCTTTTCAGATCAGCTTTGCCATCCTAGTTTGCTGTGCCATTGTCCTTGCATGACCAAGCAAGTGGGTATCAGAGACAAAGGGCTGCTTTGTGGGCTGCACCAAGGCTTTGGAACACCTTCTCCGTGTGGATTACAGCAAACGTTAAAAAATCAGCCAGTGTTGAATGTGTTGGGAACAGTGTTAGAAATTAGCCAGGCACCAAGCGCATTTTGCAACTGGCATAGGTCCAGTTGCAACCACTTGAGAGATTTCTGGATGCCAGGCTGGTGACTGGGGGAAGCAAAATGTCGCTTAGAGAAGGATCTGAAATAATTTCCCAGTAGCTTGAATTTGTTTTACAGTCGTACCTCTACTTATGTACCCCTCTGAATACAGAATCTTCAGGTTACGGCCACAGCAAACCCAGAAGTGTATACTTCCGGGTTTCACCACGCGCGCATGTGCAGAAGCGCTCAATCGCACCGCGTGCGTGCACAGAAGCGCACCTCCGTTTACATTATTTTGGGGGTGTGAACGGACCCCCGGAAAGAATTAAGTTTGTATCCAGAGGGTCCACTGTATTCTGGATTGTTTTATTCAGTGTTTTAATGTGTTGTAAACTGCTTTGAGATTTGTTCTTTGAAATATAAAGCAGTATAGAAATGAAATTGTTCTTATTCTTAATAATACTAATATTTCAACTGGGGGTGGGGGGGGATGACACCTAGATATTCCATTGTGGCAACCATAACCTAGGTTTAAGGAGCCATTTGGCAATTAGCTTATATATCTGAGGTACTAACACTGGTTAGCAGTTGAGTCTCTGGAACATAACCAGGCAATAGGATTTGATTGTTTCACTTTGGGTGTGGCTGTGGTGATTGTCTGCCCTTACTGTTCTGCAGAGCTTGGACAATTCTATTAACATGTCAGTAAGCTTTAAGTCGGGGACGCAGGTGGTGCTGTGGGTTAAAGCCTCAGCGCCTAGGACTTGCCGATCAAAAGGTCGGCGGTTCGAATCCCTGCGGCGGGGTGCGCTCCCGCTGCTCGGTCCCAGCGCCTGCCAACCTAGCAGTTCGAAAGCACCTCCGGGTGCAAGTAGATAAATAGGGACCGCTTACCAGCGGGGAAGGTAAACGGCGTTTCCGTGTGCAGCTCTGGCTTGCCAGAGCAGCGATGTCACGCTGGCCACGTGACCCGGAAGTGTCTCCGGACAGCGCTGGCCCCTGGCCTCTTAAGTGAGATGGGCGCACAACCCCAGAGTCTGTCAAGACTGGCCCGTACGGGCAGGGGTACCTTTACCTTTACCTTTAAGCTTTAAGTCAGAAGCTAGGCAGTTTCTTTCTTCGGTTTTTCCATAGAAACTTGATAATTAAGGCCAACAAATGTCAGGCCAGGTAAAAATTCTGTTTGAAATTCAGCTGTGTGTATGGTCTCTGCCCATGGCCTGACATTTGTATGTGGGCCCTGCACGAGCAAATTCTGAAGGCTTGTGCATCAGTGCAAACATGTTTAACAGCTGAAACTTGCAGTAGAGTGCATTAAAAAGCATTATGGAACATGTGACTTTGTGGCTTTGTGTAATCGGTGATGGACAGGATGCAGGCAGCCTCATCTGTGCCAGATGGCAACCGCAAACCCAATGGTTGCAAGAATTGGCCCTTTTGCTTTTCTGCTGTCATTGGCAGCCAGGAAGTTAAGTGGGCAGGTATGATTACCATAGTGTTCTGCACTGAGGCTGCTGATAGCCTGCTCACTGGCGGAAGCTGCCTTCCCACCTCTCTTTAGCAAGTAACCACAATGCAAGTTTATGCTGCTTTCCTTCCTTTAATAAAGTAGACTTTGTGTGGGCTGGCAGGCACATTCCTGCCCAAATAGTTCTTCATACTAACAGTGCAAGAATTGTGCAGAGAGGCTACCTTTTGTCCACAGCCCCTCTACCCAGGAGTAAGTCTCACTGACTTCAGTGGTGACTCATGGATAGGATTGAGCTGCCTGTGCCATGCAGTGCTTGGGTGTAAGAGGGGAACAGGACAGGTTGGACAGAGCCTAGCCTAGCCATAAGGTGCAGCCGTGAGCTAGGGAAAGTTAACTGTGCATTGCTCTCCTTAACATTCTTCCACTGAAGAAACTTTGGGTGGAGGTGGGATGCTGAGTTGGGCAAGTCCCCACCCCCATTATGCACAAAATGGCATTGCACAAGTCTATTAGTGACATTTAAAAATACTTTGTTTGTTTGTTTCAAAGGGATGTTTAATCTGCAGGTAAAGGTAAAGGGATCACTGACCGTTAGGTCCAGTCGCAGACGACTCTGGGGTTGTGGCACTCATCTCGCTTTACTGGCCGAGGGAGACAGCGTACAGTTTCCAGGTCATGTGGCCAGCATGACTAAGCCGCTTCTGGCGAACCAGAGCAGCGCACGGAAACGCCATTTACCTTCCCACCGGAGTGGTGCCTATTCATCTACTTGCACTTTGACGTGCTTTTGAACTGCTAAGTGGGCAGGAGCTGGGACCATCGCGGGGATTCGAACCGCCAACCTTCTGATTGGCAAGCCCTAGGCTCTGTGGTTTAACCCACAGCGCCACCCACATCTGCAGGTACTGGCTGCTAAATGCTGTATCTGAAATTCCGACTAAGCATCAAGAAGAACTTTTTGACAGTAAGAACTGTTTGACAGTGGAGCAGAATTCCATTAGAGGTGGCAGATTCTCCTTCCTTGTAGGTTTCAAAGCAGAGGTTGGATGGCCACCTGTCACGTATGATCTAGTTGAGATTCCTGCATTGCAGAGGGTTGGACTAGATGACTCTCGGGGTCCCTTCCAACCCTTCAGTTCTACGATTCTGTGGGTTAAGGGGGCAGGAGATGCTGCCTCCCAAGATGGAAAGGTAACATACCCTGCTGAAATTTTCATCCTTAGGTCCTGCTTCTTTCCATCCCTTTCATTCCATCTGATTCCAGAGTCCTCAATAAATTGCATGGTAGTGAATGCAAGTCAACCATTTGGGTCACTAGTCTGCTTGTAACCAAGTCTGACTAGGGGTTATGGGACTGGAACCCACAATGAAGATCAGCCTGAAAGCTCTGCACAAAGCTGTTTTTCTGGTTTAATGTGTTTAGCCTTAGAAGTTTCAGTCTGAAACTGCCCAGAGTTTCTTTTGCTAGCTGGCTCATGGATGGTTTTGGCTTGGATAACCCAGCTCCAGATGCCCCATGCCTGCAAGTGCTGGCGACTGCCTGCTTTCCTTCACCGTAAAACAATGGCTCCAAAGCAGTAAATGGAGACTAAACAGAGCCAGGTTCAAGCTGTAAACATTCCTCCCCGTGGCCCAGTGTCATCCTTCAGTTTTTCCATTAGCACTGCTTTTAGGGATTGCTCACCTTTGCATTCCCATGCAAATTGAGATCATGTGCAATTTGTAATTGCGCTGTCAGGGGCGTGACTTCCTAAGTGCTTGGGTTTTTTATGTATAAATATTTGAGGCTTTGTACAAAATGGCACAGAGCTGGAAAAAGTTGGGAAGGTGATTGATGGCCCCTGTGTCAAGCAGAGTAATGGCTGTCTTCTTGCTGAAAACCAGTGGTGTACATTTAAATCCCAACTTGCAAAGGCATGTTGGGTGGCCTTTGCCAGCCCACTATAATGGGCTCCTTGCCTCAGTTCCTCACTTGGAAAATCAGAGGCATTGTGGCCTACATAACCCAGATGAGAATTAACTGGTTCTGTTGTAAATAACTACATGCAAGAGTAGAGCTATAGCTCGTGGGTAGAGCGCATGCATTGCATGCAGGAAGGGATCTGTTTCAACCCCTGGCGTCTCTTTTCTGAAACTTTGGAGAGCTGCTGCCAGTCAGTGCAGACCAGCCTTCCTTAACTGGTTGCCCTGCAGGTGTTGCTGGACTCAAATTCCTACCAGCATGGCTAATGGTCAGTTAAGTTGGGAGCTGTAGTCCAGGCAGCATGTGGAGGGTTGAGGAACGCTAAAGTATATGATGCAGATCTAGATGGACCATTGTCCTGTATGCACCCAATGCCTTGAAACACCCAAAGCACATTCTTGCCCTAAAAGAATTCTAGGTGCTGTTGTTTGTTACGGGTTGCTGAGAATTGTGACTCAGGGGTAAACTACACTTCCCATAAATGTTTGATTGGAAAAGCATATGCTTAGGAATGTTCTTTCAAAGCTGCAGGGTATACACAGCAGTGGAATGCCTTATTCAGTTCAAGCGTGTTAAAACAGAAGAGATTGTCTTGGCATTTGCTAAAACTCTTCTGGGAAACGGATCATCTGCCTTGTCGCTTTGGGAATCCCCAGTTTTGCTTTTCTTTTCATTAAGGCAATAGCTGTGCTTGGCCTTTACATGGCGCTTCCCAAATACCCAGCAGCCAGCTCGGCTGTTGGGAAACACTGTGGCTTTGCAAGCCCTGGGCTCTGTGCTTCCCAAGGGCCAAGCAGAGTGTAATAGTGTTCCACACAGAGAACTCTATTCTGCAGATGCTCCAGCTGTTTCTCTACCTGCCTGAAGCTAGCATCACATATGACATCAAGTTTGGGGCAACTGCCTGTGGTTTTGAGGAAGCAGCACCACGGGCCAACTTGGAGATCTGTGCTGAGCCAAATTTGGGCTGGGGGCTCCTCCCCTCTGCTCTAAGCACTTCAATACATTGCTTGCATTGGATTTATTTTAATATGAGGCATGTTTAGATTATTTTGCCTGCTTGGCTCTGAGAGACCAGACTGTAAATAAAAGGGGAACGTCGGTTGACAGAATTATTTGTGTGCATGCTCACATTAGCACCCTTAGACACAAATTCGTACACTGTTTTGCCCTTGGACTCTTAGAGCCAACCTACCCACTATATAGAATTGGGTAGCAGAATTCTGGAAAGCTGCTGGTGTAGGTGGGGGGATAATATTCAGAGGCCTGTTTTGTTTTGTTTTGTTTTTGTGAGGCGGGGGTGGTGTTATTTCAAAGGAGGAATGTTTCGGGGGGGGTGTATATTTATCGGCATGTGCCTGTTTTTGTGGGTTTTTGTACTGTACACATGTCTGTGCTAGCAGGACACGGTGCACCTGGGAGTAGGTATCTTAAGGAACTGCCTGCCAATTCTTCATAAAAACCTTCAGGCCTTTCCTTATGGCCATGCCAAAAAGCTACAATTGGTTGCATAGCTAAAGTTCTTGCTATAACTAGCATAGACAGAATGTGGCACAGAACACATTTTCTTAAACGCAAATATCTGTGGTTATTTTTCCTCTGGAATTTCTTCCAAAATGCATTGGTGCTAAATGGAGATGAGGTGCTTTTCTTATAGGCTGCCCCCTGCAATGGTGAGAAACTGAGTTAAGGAAGTAGTAGAGGGCAGAACATGAGAATGTCTTGAGTGCAGAAGCAAGGGAAGGAGGGTGCACCGACAGCCATGTGTTTTGTGCATGGGGCAGAGGGCTAGAGGCATACAGGCAAGGGAAGAGCTTGGTTCAGCTGCCAAACCGTTCCCTTAATTTAGCTAAACTTCAAAAAAGTACACAGTAGAAATGAAAGTGTATTCCACCCCCCCCAGTTGCTAGAAAGGTGTCTCTGGTTTCTGAGCTGGGTAGTTGTAATGAGTGATGCTGAAAAGGGGGAGGAAAGCAGGAGGAGAGAGATAGAAGGCTCATTCCTTTTTATTGGAAACCATAGACTAAACAAATTCATGGTGACAATTCTGCATGGTGTGCAAGTTGTACTCTGCAATCCAGTCCTGGGAAATATGGAGAAAAGAGGCTTCTGAACTCATCCCTGATGAGCTTGCGTTCAGGGAGGAGGAGGAGGAGGAGGAGAGTTATGAGAAGAATGTCTTCTTTTTTTTAAGGAGCTGCAAGGGAGGCGGGATTAGGGGTTTATTTCACAGCCATAACTGAAAACAGTACAGCTGTTTGATATCCAGTGCCCAGATTCTCATTGCAAGGGCCATTTTAAACAGGGCTGTTTCTTGCATAGGAGGGCACTTCAGATTTCCACAGAAGGGAAAATTGTGGAAGGTGGCAGAATTTTGGAGAGAAGCCTGCTCTTGAGTAGGTCTGGGCAATAGAACAATATATCGCTATGAGGGGCTAACCGCGATGGCGGTTTCACTCAGCAGTATATCGCTGTTAAAACCGCCGCCACTCCTGAGTCCCTCCAGCACCTAGTGCAGAGCGAGAAATAGGCTGCATTGGTGAGGCGCTGATACAGCTTGTTCCTTCCTCCATGTCTTTAAAATGCTTGGCTGAGGAGAGCACAGCTGCCCTCACCTCAGCCAGGCAATGGAGCCCTAGACTTGCCACTGGCTCACTGACAAAGGAGCCCTGCTAACGGAGGCTGTTAGGCTCCATTGCAGGGCTCCCTCCATCTTGGGGAGTGGTCTGGCTTGCTCAGCTGTCAGGCGGGATCCTCCCCCCCCCCAGCTGAGCAGCGGGCTTGGGCATTGGCCCCGACCTGCAAGGCGCTGGGGTGAAAGAGTCCCAGCTCCCATGGTGAGAGCTGTGGCAGTTTCACCCAGCGCCTCAAGGGCCAGGACCAACGCAGCTTTTTTCAACATCGTGGTATATCGCCAAACCACAATGTTTGGCTGGTGATACACTGCGATGTTGAAAACCTAATATTGCCCAGCCCTGCTCTTGGCTTGCATTAAAAAGTGCTTGTAACCGGGGGCATTTTCTCTTATCGAGCTGATTCTTACTCTTATTTAAAGTAACAGCACGTGAGCCATTGGGAATTTAAAAGTGGGGACCCTAGAGGCAAGTGACTGCCAACTAAAATAGCCGGTCTATTAAGAGGGGAGCGATGGCATACTGTATTCTGTGGTCCTTTGAGGAACAAAGGCTTTGATCTCTAGGAGGATTCCACTCACCCCCTTGATGGTTGCCAACGTGGGACCCCCAATACATTCCTCCATCTTTCTGTCTGATGGATGATGTGCAATTCTTGTACTCTGTTTGCTACCCTTGGTGGTGTGTTGGTGCAGTGATCTTCTGTTTTCTGTCTATTTGTCCTTACGTCAGACTTCCCAGAACTTTCGCCTTTATGCATTCTGTGATGAAATGTTTTCTTAAGATTTGAACCATAATTGGGAAACGAAGTCAAGCGGGTTCTTTCACTGGAGGAAGGGGGATGACCCGACCCTCCCTTTCCCCAAACCCACTCATCATAAACAGAGTTCTTCCAGCAACAGGATCCACAGGGTGCCTCCTTGAGCAGTAGGTTCGCAGGAAAAGTTTGGACGGGGTTAGGAAAGAGACACTGCAGCTCTAAATCATAGCTATAACCCACCCTGCCTCCTTGCATACCAAACAAGCTGTTCTGGCAAATGCAAATCTTAAAACTTGGGGTTTCGTTCAAAACCCTCAGCATGCATCAGAGGCTGTAGTATAATTTGAGGAATGCTTGTGTGTTTCGTCATCTGGCAAGCAATGCATGAGAAGATTCGCTCCCGGCCAAGTCTGTGGAGGACACATGTTGGAAAGGTTGTGGGTCAGTGTGCCCTCATGGCTAAAGCTTCTGAGACAAGTTCATGTGCTGTAAATGGCTGAGGAATTGGGTGTTTCAGCACATGTCAATATCTATCCTAAGGAGAAAATTCCAAAGGAAGCTCCATCTGCTTATATCCTTTGAATTCCTGGAACAGGCATGAATAACCAGTGACAGCTCTCTAGGTGTTGCTGGACTCTCCTCATTACCTGGCCATTGGCCACGTCAGCTGGAGCTGATGGAAGTCTTGCAATAGCTGGAGGAGTCCACAGGTCCCCCACCCCTCTTAACTCTTCCAGAGTAAGGGGCAGCTGTTTAAATTGAAGCTTGCCCTCAACTCCTATACCACATTTCTGACATGATGGTCCACATGTGTTTCCCAGCTTTGAAAAAAGTCACTTAAAAGTCTCCTCCCACAGTGTATTCAGTATAGAGCTTTCACAGTCTTAAATCTGATAATGAATAGCAGCATTGGTTTCTCGCTCATATAAAATACCAAAGCGGCTTGCAGAAGAAATTCTAACATCAACCTGGAAACTTTTAACGGGTAGAGTTCCTTTATCTCCTCCCCAGAATAGTCTAGTCTTTCTTTTCTGTTCCTTTGCGTAGGAAGATCACTGCCTGGTTGTTCTAAATTGGTTTCTAACATTGTGTTTTTATGCGGAATCCTGCCCTGGGATCATCGGGTGAAGGCGGTCAAGAAATAAATAAAAATATAAGACTAAATATTAGGGCGGGGTGCCTTCTTTTTCTAGAGCTCCATAACTGGGGGGAAACATTGTACCAGCATGAGCAGCGGAGGAAGATGGGTTTTACAGTAGCTCATAGGCAGACATAGGAATCAGGTGGTAGATCCACCTAGCTGTTTGCTAAAAAGAGACATGGCAGTGAGGGGAGCATCTGACATGCTTATTTGATCATAGGCCAACTGAGAGGCACCACACGAGTTGCAGAAATGGGTGTCCTTTGAGCACACCATATTGAAGAGTGAGGTGATTGAGGGTGGCTGTGGATTCTGCCCTGTATGTCTGCAGGGATATGTTGCAATTACTGGATGTTCCACTTCCCAAAGAAGCTTCGTCATGGACTTGGCTTCCTTGTTTGAGGAGGGTGAAGTTGTGCCAGCTGCTGGGTGTGCCAGCTCCTCCTCAGTGTGGGCAATGGCTGTGAATGATGTGTTCTTCCATCACTGCCCAGCTTTCCTATCTCCACTCAAAGAGGCAGGGTGCCCAACGAGTCAAATAAATGAATAATGGGTGGGTTGGGTGTTCTTCTACCATCTGTTGTTGTGGATATTAAAGTTCCCAGTAAACACTCTTGTTTGGGTTGCTAATCCTTTGTACAAATATATATGGATGTATATGGGGAATGACAGGGTTTCATTATTTAAAGCATTAGCTCTCTTGCTGTTTCGTATGGGTATTCGGCAAAACAGGTCAGTTAAGGGGCACAGTATTTTTTTTAACTGATTTTTATTAGAGATTTTCTTGCGTTACAAAACAAATAGGGAAAAGTACATATAGCACCTTCATTTTTCCATTTATAGACTTTCACAGCTTGTTTACATTTGGTATGAGGCACTATTGCCCTAGATATCATGCAGTTGGGGGGGGGGGGAGAGAGGGTAACATTCCTGGTCTCACTGGTTTCAGTGTGACCCTAGGATACAAAAGCCAGGCTAGCTAGCCAGAGCTGCACTGGTAATCCTCTGCAGACCCAGAGTTATGGATGGCAAGTCACACTTTAAAAATCTGCATTTCTGTCTCCAGGTGGTCCTGGCTATACAATTTGGAAAGAGATCAATGGAGAAGTTGAGAGTAAGATGGAGAAATGACCACAAACTGCAGTCTCAATGCTTCTTGTGTTTCTCCCCTTTAGAAAGAGTTGCGGCCTCGCCTCTGCCGGATGAAGAAGGGCCCCAATGGGTATGGATTCAACCTCCACAGCGACAAGGCCAAGCCGGGCCAGTATGTACGAGCGGTGGATCCAGATTCGCCAGCCGAAGCCTCGGGACTCCTGCCTCAAGACCGCATTATAGAGGTATACGGGGTGGGGGTGAGATGTGCACAGGCCCCAAACAAGGTCCCTTGTAGTGGGGTGGAAATAAGTCACCTAGCAAACAGACTGGCATGACTGAAATCCTTGGGGTGACTTCTCACTCCTTTGTGACCTGTAACTATATGGCTCTGTTCAGGTGTAACAAACCATGGTGTGCTACAAAAGCCAACTGTGGTGGGCCACTGACTTGCATGCTTCCCTCTTATCTTCCTCCTCAGTACACAAGAGGAGATTGAAAACTTCTGCTTTGGGATAAACTACAGCTTTGTGTCATGTCCCAACTCTGAATTGTAGTTTGTTCTAACCATGGTTAGTTAAAATGGAACCAGGGTGTCAAGCAGTGGTTTTATCCTTTTTTGAGTGGATAGGCCATGGTTCCCTGGTTTCTGGGTGCTGCCGAAAACTGCAAAAGCTTCTGCAGTCTTCTCCTCTCACAGACAAAGGAGGAGTTGGGAGCATGCGAGTCAGAGGTTTGTGGTCATCATAACAACAAATGATGGTTTCTTACATTGGAACTGGATGTGTCTCAATTTTCACGTGTGGCCATTGCAACCAGAGCTCCCGTGTCACCTTCCCTGTATAGTGGTGCGGTGGAGTTTCCTTCCATAATTGTTCAGCAAACCAAAGAGCTAATGGAGTTTCATAGGGGTTGCCATAGGGGAATTAGCAAAATTAGAGTGACCTAGCTGTTTGTGAGTTGGCTATAAATGTAGCTTGTGATCCAGGTTGAGATAGTAGCAGGGCAGCTAGTGCAGTGTTTTTCCAAATTCTCTTCTCTCCCTGCACACCCACTTTTTAAATTAAACCTAAATGCCGTCAAAAATCAAGGAGTTCAGCTCTCATCTCCCAACTTGAAAGCCATTCTGGTTTTACAGATCTGCGCACCCCTCCTCCATTTTTCCCCACGCACGTAACTTGGCAGTTTAACCTGCCTTAGGTATGTGTAATTCTTGTGTTTCTTTCTCAAAGGCCTTTACTTTGACATTAAGGTGGGGGGGGGGTTGTACAGCTACTATTCTGGGACTTCAGAGTGTGGAGAGTCATGGGCAGCAGTGTGTCAGTGTGGACTGATGCAAAAGGATTATTTTAGCATGGTACCACCACTCTCTCTCTCTTCCCTGGTAACAGGGCCCACCTGGCTGATGCAGCAGCTTCAGTTCCATGTTTCTTGCTCAGAGTCTTGTGGATTCCTAGCTGCTCTCATTTTAATTAAAGCACCACCAAACAAAATAGGTCCCTGCCCCGAGGAGCTTCCACATTTGTTTTTGTAAATCACTTGGAGCTCTGTTTTGTTTTTAGAATCAAGCGGTATATACATTTCATGAAATGAAATCTGACATGTTCTATGGGGAGGCACAGGAAGGAAGAAAGGAAGGAAGGAAGGAAGGAAGGAAGGAAGGAAGGAAGGAAGGAAGGAGTGGTCAAAAGTAACTAAGAAATTGTGCATTCAGTGTTCACTCTCTGCACCAAATAAAATGTCTCCTTCGGTCTTGTTAGTATTTGGATATTGGTCGTTTTGGCTCAAATCCAAACCGACAGGCCCTTTTTTTAAGGAGCAAAGGAGAGATATTGCAAGCAGTGCAGTGGGCTGAGAATCTATTGGCGGAAAAGGGTTTTGGTGGGGTTTTTTGGATCAAGTTGTGAGACGGTGCGCCTTGAATACAAATAAGAGTTCCATCATTGGGTCGTTTCACTAAAAGGCTTGTGAACTGCTGAACTAGAGGAAGACAAATGTATTAGTTGCCCTGGCACCAATTACAGCCAGATCTTTCATGCCGGAGCCGTTCAGGGATTAGCAGAGAAGCCAGCAAAACCTCATTAAAATCAGATTTCCCTGAAGCGATTAGCACAGGATTGCACAAGCAAAGCTGCCAGGTTTGTGTGGCCAGAGATGCACACAGGCTAGATGACAGGCCTGCACACCAGGCACGTGACGTTGTGTACAAACTGACAGGGAGGCTGCCTGGAAAGCTGTTGTCTGTGTGTTGTTTGTAGAAGATTCTTCTTCCCTCTGACAAACCGGTTGCTGCTCTAAATGGCCATCTTGCTTCCTCCCTAGCCCCATTGCTGTGTCCACGGGTGAAGCCAGCATTGCACGTTACACCAGAAGTTTGTGTGGACAGTGTTTTGGCTGGTAAATATCCATGTGGTCAGCCCCACCATCTGTTGATTGGTGACGGGCTGTTCTCCCCTCCCGTCTTATCCATTGCTACCCCAGTTAATTCTTTAAAAGTGGGAACCCTCCGGCCAACAGGGAACCAACAAGTCTAGCATCCTGTTCTCACATTGGCTAACCAATTGCCTATGGGGAGGCCTGCAAGCAGGACCTAAGCGCAGCAGCCCCTCTCCCTACTGGTGATTCCTAGGATCTGGTATTCAGAGGCTTGCTGGCTCTGACAGTGGAGGTCGGACACAATGAGGCCCAAGCGCATGGGTGCCTTGGTTGTGCGACTTCTGCTTCCGCCTTTCAGGTATGGTGGGGAGAGCATTGGTGGGTTGCTTCATCACTCTGGAGGAGACCTGGGCTGGTACCTTCATGAACATGGAGGATGGAGAACAACTGCCTCTTCTTGACAGGGCACGAACCAGTGTTAGAAACTCATATATATATATAAGCTAGGTGCCTTATAAATCTAGGTTGCAGTTGTCATAACATAATGTCTATTTGCCAGGGGGTTGGACCAGGTGACTCTCGGGTTCCCTTCCAACACTACAATTCTATGATCTCAGTTACATTGCTTGACTGTAGCTTGCTCTTTCAACACATCACTTGTTCCAGTATGCAAGAAGGAGGATTGCACACAGTGGACATGGAATTGGTATTCTGGTCTCTGTGCAAATCTACTTTGTTCCTGCTGCTGCTGCTGCTGCTGCTGCAACCCAGCCACCCCCTCGACCTACCTGCTGTGTCATGGCAATGTACTGGTCTCCAATGATAACAAACCAGGATGTGGCTCTGGTTGGCTTCATGCTCTAGGTCAAAATGTTTGGAATACAACGTTTCGAATCGCATAGGAACTTCAGGCCTTGTGGTTTTGAATGATAAAATAATCTGCAGCAGACTCCTGTAGCCACATTTCCGTCTTTGTTGAACCTTCTGGTGATGGGGATAATGGTAGAGAGTTAATACAGGCCAGTGCTGAGCTTCTCCCAAGCCCCAAATATCAATGGTCCCGCCTTCGTTCCTGATTCGTATGCTACTCAAAGTGCTCAGGAAGCTCAATTGTTCTAGTGGCACCCCTTTTGATCATGGAGTGGTTTGCGTACTTTCTGGTTTGATAGTCCTTATCAAAAGGTTTTTAAACACTGAAGGAGTTTGTCTCCATCCTGGAATGCACAGCGTGGTCCTGCAACCCACACACCCTGGCGAAGCCAGGCGTGACTGGGTTGTACTTTTGGTATTTGCAGTTCTCAGACTGTGCCTCCAGACCGTCAGTGTTTTGCGGGAGCAATTCAAGCCCATCCTGGAAAATTAGGTTTGAGCAGTGAAAGTGGGTTAAAGTCCTCTGTCGCCTTAGTGCAAGGAATTCACTTTTTTAAAAGAGAGAGAGAGAGAGAGAGAGAGAGAGAGAGAGAGAGAGAAACCTTTTTGAAGTTAGGAAAATGAAGGCAAGTGAAAAGTTTAGAATGAACGTAACGGGAAGACGTATAAACACCCCGCAACCAAATCAGGGTGAACACTTGCTGTTGTATAACCTCCCCACAAACAAATCTGAACAAATAGTCAATGAAGACCGATATAGTCTAACCTCCGTGTAAGCTTTGAGCAAGCAAATTGGGATGCATGCTCAAAAAATGTCTTCTGGGTGAGTCCCTTGAGAGCCTATGGGGGCTCTTCCATAAAATGATGAGCAAGTTCTCCTGAAACACACGTGGGTAGTCTGACTCTTGAAGGACCTTCAAGTTGTCTCTCCATATCTCTGGTGCACTGGGGGGAGCATGGTTTGTGATGGGTAGGGTGGTGCATGGGAAGCTGTAACCCCCAAGCATGTTCTTTCTCCTCCCCCCCCCCATTTGTCATGAGTGTAAGTGTGTGACCCTGTTAACCACAAGTCCAGCGCATGTCCCAGGCTTCCCCAGACAGCCCACCTACTGATGCACATGGCCTTCAGTGTCAAGAAGGTTGCCCACTCCTGGTCTAAGGTGACAGCTTTTCTTTCCACCTACCAGACCACCTGTTGCTTTATCTAATCTCAGAAATGCATTGCATTCCTTGCAGGTGAATGGGGTGTGCATGGAAGGCAAGCAACACTCGGACGTCGTTTCGGCCATAAGATCTGGTGGAGATGAGACTGAGCTGCTAGTGGTGGATAGCTTAGCGGACGAGTTTTTCAAGAAGTGCAATGTCATCCCTTCTGAAGCACATCTGAAAGGTGAGGCACCCATTCTGGCAGGAATAGGCCTAAGGATTGGTGTGATCTAATCAGGGCTGCTCATTGTTGTTTTGGATAGCGAAATTGAGGGTTTTTAACAAAGGGGTGGGTGGCCACATGATGGTGGAGAAGCTTTTTCCAAGAGTTGTTTCCCTGTGATTAAAGCGGTCTGCAAACAATAATGCCACGGTAGATGGACCTAGCATGTATTAAAAGCCAGCAGCTTCAGTTTGGGGTGGATTATTTCACTTAAAATCAGTATTTGAATCTCCACCTTTCTGTTTAAATAAAATGTCCAGGGCATTTTATGCAGCATTTTTTAAAAGACTAATTAAATACGACCTGAATTAAAACACAATTACAGCAGCAGGCGGGTCAGTATGGTATTGTTCTGCAGCAAATTCAAAAGGGCTTTGTAAATGATGTCTTGGCTTGTTCCTGGGGGAAGTGTGCTGGAAGAGGGGGATTCTACATTTGAAAGGCTCTTCCTCTGGTCACCAGCTTCTTAGCTTCTGAAGGCGGCATTCCTGGAGAATGGCTTCAGAAGAAAGGTGCTGGCATCCGGGCAGGTTCAAATGGGGACGATTGCCTTCTTGTTTGTGCCCTCTATTTGGAAAGGAAATGGGGTGGGGGAAATCTTTCATCTCTCTGCAACCTGAGAGCATTTAATTAGAGGTACAGGTGGGTGATTGAACCTGAATCTTAATGTATACCATGACTTTGTACGGGAATGATGTGCAGCTCCAGATGATGGTAGACTCCAGCTCCTTTCACCAAATGGTCAGGGCTGATGGAGTCCAGCAAATTCTGGAGGGCGACAGGTTCCCTCATCTCTGCTATACTGCTTCAAAATCTCAGAACAGAGAAGGCATACAAAGGCACTGTGTGTGCGCGCACACACACACACACACACACACACTCACACATATAAAACCCTCTAACCTGTTTGCAGGTCTTCAAGAGGCTAGAGATGAGGGACACGGGTGGCGCTGTGGGTTAAACCACAGAGCCTAGGGCTTGCCGATTAGAAGGTCGGCGGTTTGAATCCCCGCGACGGGGTGAGCTCCTGTTGCTCGGTCCCTGCTCCTGCCAACCTAGCAGTTCGAAAGCACCTCAAAGTGCAAGTAGATAAATAGGTACTGCTCCGGCGGGAAGGTAAACGGCGTTTCCTTGCGCTGCTCTGGTTCGCCAGAAGCGGCTTAGTCATGCTGGCCACATGACCTGGAAACTGTACGCTGGCTCCCTCGGCCAATAAAGCGAGGTGAGCGCCGCAACCCCAGAATCGGTCATGACTGGACCTAATGGTCAGGGGTCCTTTTACCTTTACCTGTAACCTGTTTGCAGGTCTTCAAGAGGCTAGAGATGCATAGGTTTGTAACGGTGACCTTAGAATTCTTTGTTTGCGTAACTACCAAAAACTAAGCAGTTGTATAGATGGAGTCTTTCTAAGCATTATCCCTGGAAAGCATGGTGCGCTTTTGGGAAAAGGTACAGCTTGGTTTGCATGCAAAAGATCTCCGGTTCAATTTCTGACATCCCCAGATAAGGCTGGGAAATACTGCCTTGTCTGAAATTCTGGAAAGCCACAGTCCATTAGTGCGGATAATGCTAATTTAGACTGACCAATTGTCTCGCTCTGTGCTGAGAATGCAGCCTGGAGAATGTTTGCAAGGCACTGTGTATGCCTATGAACTGGGCTCTGCCCGTTATATGCTCCATTGGATCCAAGCCTGACCTCTGTGCTGCATAGGTTTCCACCTGATGGAAAGCACTTGCATGCTCAGCTGTGAAATGGACTTGTTTGCAAGAGCTTGCCAAAGGCCCAGACGTGACCTTCCTTCTTGCAGTGTGTTACCAGCCGAGCATTCGTTATGCAACAACAGGCTCTCAAGCCTCCAGGACCTGCTGCAGGAACCCCTGTGGGGATGGGTGGGTGGGTCTGAGTGCTGCTTGAGTGATTAATTTGCGAGGTCTCCCGGGAGCCGTGCAACAAGGAAGCGGGGAGGAAGCTGTCTGGAATCTCTTAATTAATCCTATTAACCTCCCATATTTCTCACCAAAATAGCCTATTGTTGGTGCTATAGTTAGTGCTTCAGCAGGTGTACACATATATTTGTCAATGGCTCCTCGGAATAGCAGAGAATCTAGGATGGAGTGGAGGAGATGGGGAGGTCAAAGGGACAAAGAGTTCCCTCTGCTCTGTGAATCCTTTTGACATGAACTCTCTGACAGCAAGAGCTGTTCAACATTGAAATGGACTCCCTTGGGAGGTGGTGGACTCTCCTTCCTTGGAGGCCTTTAAGCAGAGGTTGGATGACCATCTGTCAGGGATTCTTGCATTGCAGGGGATTGGACCCTTCCAACTCTATACAGTTGTACCTTGGATCCTGAACACCTTGGAACTCGGATGTTTTGGTTCCCAAACGCTGCAAACCCAGAAGTGATCCGGTTTGCGAATGTTCTTTAGAACCCGAACGCCCGACGGGGCTTCCAGAGTTTCTGATTGGCTGCAAGAGCTTCCTGTAGCCAATCAGAAGCCACAGTTTGGTTTCTGAACATTCTGGAATTCGAACGGACTTCCAGAATGGATTCCATTCAACTTCCATGGTACGACTGCAGTTCAGAATGGGCTTGTTCTGCTTTTAAAACAGCTCTTTAGTCATCTTACTCCAGTTCTGAGTTTGCAGTCTTGTGTGCTCTGCAAAAACACCCACCCTGGCCATAATAAAACACCCTGACCATACTGTCTGTATTTTCACCATGAACTTAAACTTTTAAATGCAGCACTTAGATTATGAGCCCTGGGAAAACCTTTCGTTTTCAGTTCTTTTGAAGCCCACTGTTTTATCATATTTGTAGAAGGGCAGGCACCAGCTTGAGGAAATCTGAGCTTAAAGCAGAGCAGAAGAGCAGGTACAGTATTAGTTAATCAATATTAACAGTAGCAGCAGGTACACAAGGTTATTCAGGGCTTGCATCACGTGGATCGTTGTTATAACACAAAGGCAATAACGGGATAATGAATAATGGGAATTATTGCAGGAAAAAAGTTTGGCAGGAGCAGTTAATTGCCGGGGTCTTGGTGATAGAGGTGTGTGACCGCAAAGACCCTAGAGTTTGTAGCACATGTAAACTGCTCCGAGGCAAGGTTAGTTTGTGCATGTGTGTCCCTTACAGAAGGGTTTGGTGCTTGTTTTTAAAGCACACTAGCTGAGCTGAGAATTGAACCTGGTGACTTGCAATCAGTTTTTTCCCTACTTCACACAACTGCATTAGCAGCTAAGCAGAGTAGTTCTATAGCTGCTGTTTGGCTCCTTTCCCTGGCTCCAGCTCCACCAGGAGTCGACAAGGATTGAACCCAGAACTTTGGGTGTACAGTACATGTCTTCTTGCACCTCCTCCCCTTGCAATGCGCCCATCTGCTTTGCTCCACCCCAAGCAAAGACACAGCGATCAGTCGGAAACTGGGCTCCTGTAAACAAACTGGAGCGAGCGGGGTGGTTCTTTTCCGCAGCCATGTGGAAACAGCTTCCCTGTGCAGCAGTTCCACATAGCTGCCATGAGTACCGCTGAGAATTGGTGTGATCTAGTGGACCAGGACTGCTCGGACCAGGACTGGGGAGATCAAAAGTTCAAATTCCACTTACCTATCAAGCTCACCGGTCTACCTTGGGCCAGGCACTCCTTCACACATCCCTCTCTCTCTTGGTCTAGCCCTACCACAAAGGGCTGTTGTGAGGATATGATAGAGCTGGTACTGTGGACTGGGCTCCTTGGAGGGAAGCCAAGTTAAAAAAAGAAAAGTAGATAATAACTCTGTGGGTAGGAGCAATTGTGTTTGCTTTTCCCACCCGGCTGCCAAACCAGCCACATGACTGGGTGGTTTGGGTGTTCATACCCCACCCATACAGTGACCGGACAGGAAGTTGCCATGGGGGAAATGGGCTACCGCAGCTGTGAATAACAAGGGTTCTTCTTGGGGCTGGGCTGCTGTGACAGAACTGGGAGACAACAGTAGCGGCTGCCTAGCTTATCTCCCTGGCTGCTGGCAGTCAGACAAGGGGTCAGGCCAGCTAGCAAAGCCCACCCTTTTGGGTTATAGAAATCCAATTAAAAGAAACAAACGTCGCTACCAGAAACTTTTCTTTTAGGAATTATAGGGGCAAAACTACCTAAATCGTATAGAAATTTATTCATGTATGCTACTACAGCAGCAAGAACGTTACTTGCCCCAAAGTAGAAAGAAGCAGAAGTACCAGTAAAAGAAGAATGGATACAAAAAAACTTATGGAATATGCAGAAATGGCAAAACTTACCGGAAGAATAAGAAATCAAGATAGCAGACTTTTTATAAAAGAATGGAAATGGTTTATTGAATATTTACAGATAAATTGTAAACAGATGAAAACATTAGCAGGATTATTGTAATAACCTGCAGTTTTATAAGAGAGAGAGAGAGAGTATATAGTAGATAATTAAATGAGCAAGTTAAATGAACTTGGATATGCAGAAGACATAAAAAAATTAAGGAACTGCAGAAAGAGGGGGAAGGGAGTCAAATTTTGAAATGTTAAATTGATTGTAAAACTAATGAAATGTATAACTTTGAAAAGTATTGTCAGAGCTGCCCAAGGTCCCAGCTCACAGAGGACCAACGCCAGGTCGTGGTTATATACAAAAGTCTTTATTGAAGTTCAGTTTCCATTCCAAAGCCGTAGCGCGCAGCTCTACCTCTTAAACCCTAGACCGCCGAAGACTTCGCGGTGATTCCCAATTCGCATCACCATAGGCGGTGTGCTTGTGGAGCCTCTGGGGACACTCTTTGGCCATGTGCTGTGCACTGTCGCAGATGTAACACTTCCTGCTCCCTCTAGAAGGCTTCGCCTTGACTGCTCCCGGTGTTGGGGCTCTGGTGGCTGTCTGAGCCCTGGCACCACCTATCTCCATCGGCTCTTCTCCCCCTCCCAGTGGAGGTGTGGACTGGGTGCGCGCTGTCTCTCTGGGTAAGAAAGGAGGTGATCTGGCTAGTGTGCATCCCCAACGCCCTTCATCCTTGCTCCACGGGCGGTCTTCCAGACGCACCCCTATCGCCAGCGCTCTTTGGACGACTTCCGTGGTGCTCTTGGGCCTCTCCCCCCTCGCAATTTCATCTTTCACCGCCCCATTCAGCCCTTCCCAGAACAGGTCTCGGACGGCAGCTGAGTCCTTTTCCCATCCCAGCGCATTAACCAACGCAAAAAAGCGGGAGTGATAATGTCTCACAGTGGCTTTGCCTTGTTTCAATCCATGCATTTCCCTCCTGGCAACGTCCACATCCACTGCAGATTGAAAACAAGCGTCCATAGCCATAATAAAGGCATCTGAATTTTGGAGGGCGGGATCATTGTCGCGCCAAAGATTGTGCAGCCACGCTTTAGCTTCTCCATGCAGATGAGTTATTATGAACCCCACTTTCTCCTCCTCATCTCTAAAGTCTTTCTGAAGCAACTTGAGCGTGAACACTACGTCTGCTCTGAAGTTTGCATACTGCTGCAGGCTCCCATCAAAATGAGACACGAGGCTGCCCCCCCCTCTTTCCGAGGCCAATCCCCTCCAGCTTGGCACCTGGTAGCCCCTCCTTTCTCAAAATTTCCAACCTGGTTTGCAGATCCTGGCAGAACGCGGCTGATTCCTCCTCTCTCTTCCTGGATGATGCTACTTCCATGGAAAGCCTCGTGACTGCTTCTTGCAGGGCTGCCAATTTCTCCTCTGTAGCCATCCTTCCCGATCTTCGTGAGCTCGCAAAACACCAAGTCTTGCCCCTCGCTGCGTCAACTCACGCTGCGAAGGTTTTTTTGTGAGACGGAACTTACTGTCAGAGCTGCCCAAGGTCCCAGCTCACAGAGGACCAACGCCAGGTCGTGGTTATATACAAAAGTCTTTATTGAAGTTCAGTTTCCATTCCAAAGCCGTAGCGCGCAGCTCTACGTCTTAAACCCTAGACCGCCGAAGTTCCGTCTGAGTCTCCTCCCCCTAGACACCAGTTTAAGACTCTAGCCTTACTCCACCTCTTCCGTTGTTCTTTCCTCCTCTGGGTCCGTCTGCCCGCCGGGGTGTTGCCCTTTCTGGACTCTTCTGATGCTGAAGAGTCCCCGGATTCTTCCCCCTGCCTCCGGCGTGCTTTAGGACCTGGCTCCCAATCCGAGCTCCCTGCTGTCCCGCGCGCCTGTACATTTGAACTTGGTGCGCGCGCCCACCCGGCCACCTTCCTCCTGACCGTTACACTGCTCCTGTCACTGCTTCCCCCTTCGGGGGGGCTAGCTGGATCTGACTTCCCCTCCGTTCCCTCACTCAGCGATAGGGGCGTGGTCAGCCCTGACTCATGGGACTCTTCCCCCCCCCCCGCTACGCTCTGGTGGGGAAACTGGTCCCGATCTCCAGCTGCTGCTTTGGGAGTCGCTGCTGGCCCCTAGCTTCTGGTGCGTCCCTCCCGGGACCCCCCTTGCCCTGGCCATCGGAGCCCCCTTCTGTGAATCTTCCGATTCGCTGGAGAGGCTCATGGAATCTCTCGGGCCACTGTCATCTTCCCCTACGCTGCCCTCAGATTCTTCCCCTTCGCTCTCCATCTCCCCTCTTCCCTGTGCTCCTGCTCCTGAGCCCCTGACAAGTATAAATAAAAAACTAAAAAGAAAGAAAGAAACGTCACTAACTGCATATCGTTGTTGTTGTTTTGTTCCCCTCCAGGTCCCTTGCCAGAACCAGTTGCCAATGGTGATGTGGAGAAGGTAAAGGTTATGCCAAGTGCATGGTTCATTGATGGTCTCTTATGTTATGTGAAGGCCCCTTTCAACAGTACAGGTTTGCTGGGTGTGCACGTGTAAGGGAAGAAGCACCAAAACTGTGTATACAGATTTTCCTGGCATCTATTCGGCCCACTGGGCCTGCGTGGGCTAAGAAGCTGCAAACTGGATGCAGCTTCCCAGTGCTTGTACACCGGGGGTGTTGCACAGACTCCAGGGTAGCAGGCTCTCCTTTCAGGATAAGGTTTTTATGCTAAGATGCAAGAAACAAGATGCCTCTTGTCTCAGCTGGGGCGTTTTGCAATCAGCACCAGAACCAAGCCTATAGGGCCTTTTGCACATGCCTGGTTTCTCTCCCCACCCCCTGCTCCGCCAAAGCATTATTTTCCAGCAATCTAACCTGGGGATAGGGACACGGTTGGCGCTGTGGTGTAAACCACAGAGCCCTAGGGCTTGCCGATCCGGAAGGTCGGCGGTTTGAATCCCCGCGATGGGGTGAGCTCCCGTTGTTTGGTCCCAGCTCCTGCCAACCTAGCAGTTTGAAAGCACGTCAAAGTGCAAGTAGATAAATAGGTACCACTCCGGCGGAAAGGTAAACGGCGTTTCCGTGCGCTGCTCTGGTTTGCCAGAAGCAGCTTAGTCATGCTGGCCACATGACCCAGAAGCTGTCTGCAGACAAAAGCCGGCTCCCTCAGCCTATATAACGAGATGAGTATGCAACCCCAGAGTTGTCCGCCACTGGACCTAATGGTCAGGGGTACCTTTACCGTTACCTTTTAACCTGGTGCTGGGGGGGGGATTTTTTCAGCTGCTCCTTCTGTTAAAACAGCTGGAAGCTAGAAACCCTTTGCTCATCTCCTGCAAGTCCCCCTTTTACGGCTCATAGCTCAGTTGTAGAGCACATGGTTTTGAGTGCAAAAGTTCCCAGGTTCATGTCCAGGTAGGGCCGTCAACGATTCCTTCCTGAAACCCTGGAGAGGTGCTGACTGTTGGGGTGGACAGTACTAAGCAGGATGGGCCAACATTACGAGGCAGCTTCCTAATCTGCCTTCTGTCCATCGCTTCAGGCCCTTAGCTGCCTTCCATAGCGGAAGTATAAGCCATTCCCTCTTGATGCTGCTAGGAGTGCCTTGCAGCCTGCCTTGATGCCGCCAAGCAGAGCTTGACCTCTCAGTGGAGGAGGGGAGGGCAAAGCCCTTGCAGACACGTCGCTCAATTTCCTGGGCCTGCCTCTTGTCATAGAACAGAATGGCCCATTCTTCACCCTGTGGGTGGAATCTCTCGCAGTGGGGGCCGCTGTTTCAAAAGGCCGTGTTACTTCCAGTCTGCTTTGAAAAAACAAAACCTAATTAAACCCAGAGTGAAGAGGAAGCCTCATTAGGAACCTCAAAAGACGGGAGGGCAGGAGGCAGGGATTTCAAATATACATTAAGGGGGCTGAGTGAGGATGTTCCCAGGCTAAAGCTTAAACCAGATAGAGAGATGTCATGCAACTTGTCTACCCGGTAGGTCTGAACGGCAGTTGGGAAGAAGCAGCCTGACTGCATTGCATCGTAAATAAATAAATCCCGCTTCTATGGGGTGCAGGAGGGTGTTAATTGTTTAAACGTGTTTTTTGGTGCAAACTTGCAAGTATAAAGTGCTCTGAAGCACAAGTGTATCTGGCTTCCAGAACTGTGGACAACCTTTCTTCCCTGCCCATTGCAATCTTTCTCCCAGCGTGAGTCTTATGTCCTGCATGCCTGTCTGCTGGGGTGATGCAAAAATTATCGGAATCCTCATTTGAATTTAGCATCTTGCTGTAACCAGGCTGGTTTGCATATGCTGCTGAACCACAATTTAGTGTTACAAGCACAAAGCTAGCCTACAACCGCCTGCCCTGGCTCTTATGGTGCCCTCTCTTCCATCATAGCCTTGAAGAGGCGCTCAGAAACTCTTGCTTCTATTTCTGATTTAACTGCAACTTGCTATCATTCAAACCAGGGCAAACCATGGTTCATCTAACTATGGTTAGTGAGAATAAACCAGGTTCATGAAGCTGGCTTTGCTTTCCATGACCATGGTTAATCTTAACTGCAGTTTAGGGTTTGGATAATACCCTAAAATGTGGTTAGACTAAAATGGAAAGACTTGGAATGGGAGAATGTGAGGTAGAAGTGCTTAACAGTTTGAGAATCAAGGTTTAGTGTTGCATTTGACCAGAGCCATTGAACGGGGATGTCAGGCAGCAGTTGTGCCAACTGAATGCAGAGAATTTTCTCAGCTTGGGAATAAGAAGGACCTATCTGCTTCCATGCTGCCTTCAGTCACTTCTCAGTCCTGCTCATCTGGCTTTAAGCTCTCTTGCTCAACATTTAAACCAGTTTCATCTGATATCTCCAGATGTTCTTCATGCAAAACCACTTTCCTACGCGGCTGTCATAACTTATATCTTGTCATCTCATCTTTGCTTGGCATAAACATGAAAGGAAACCTGCTCTTCCAGCGCAGGCCGACTCAGCATCAGCTGCTAATCAGCTTTCCCTACTGGGGGGTTATTGGCACCATTCAGTGGCTGTTGATAGCTTTCTGTTTGCTGGCTTGCATGCAGCCTGTCAGTTTGCCACAGGTGAGCATGCACCCATTTTCTCAAGAGGAAAGTAGATTTCAACCCTCAGTACCTAACTACTGCTTTTGCAGAGGATTAACACTAGGATTCAGTTGGATCTCAAATGATGGATTCCTAGCCACACCTTCATGTATTTTCTTCTTCTTCAGTAGACATCGTCCAGATCGCTATCTGCCCATGGGTCTTTTCCTTTGGAGCTGGTTTCATGCAAGGGGTGCCCTTTTTATTTGCCACTTTATGAACATGGGTGTCTCAAGATAGCACTATATTGTCACAGAGACATCTCAGAAAGTGGGATGTGGAAGAGCCCACACCCCATATTTTGCATGCAGATAAGTTAGCTGTGATGCTGTCACTGAAAATTTGCTCACGAGAGTGATGGTGTAATTGCTTACACTGTTGCTTAATGGAGGTGATAAAGGCCGTCTTAAGATGCTACCTGACTTGGAGCAAAACAGAAACACTTTTATGTTGCTGCGAAGGGCCGGATTCCTTTTTTATATTCTTGCATTGACAGAGAAGCGCATGGTATTCTGCTCTGTCCCCAAGTAGTGCAAATGCCGCTTCCTTTATCAGTGTAGCTTCAAAAGCAGCCAGAAATGTGCAGCTTTCCTTTCAGTTTAAGTCCATGTGCCTCTTGTCCTTTTTAAAAAAAAAAAAAAAAAAATGAATAAATCTCACATGGAATGTCCGGAAAGCTGCTGCTCCTTCGTCTTCTGAGAAAAAAAGCAGGACAGTTGACCAACTCTGGTGGAAACAAATACACTGAATTGCATTGTAATGATGGAAAGTAGCTGATATCTGAAAAGATATGGAGAACATTATAAGAGCCTTGCTGGATCAGACTAAAGGCCCATTCACCTAGCCCAGGGGTCGGCAAGGTTCACGCTGCTTGGGCTGGTTCACTCCAGCAGAGATCACTCTGTGGGCTGGATCACGCGCATGCATGATCGTGCACGCCCGTGATTTCCAGTGTCTACGTCTGCGCAGACGCGATTTCCGGGCCGTTGAAGCGAGTCCCCACGCCGCACTGGTTTACCACAGCACACGGGGACTCACCAAGTGGGTGGCTCAGTTCAGGGGCGGCTCGTGGGCTGGTTAAACGACCCCGTGGGCTGCTTGTGGCCCATGGGCCTTAGGTTGCCGGACTTGACCTACCCCTTCAGTCTGTTCTCTCCGTGGTCAACTAGATACCTATGGGGGAGCCCTTCCCAGCAGCAGCAGCTGTTCAGAGGCACACTGCCTCTGACAATGGATAGGGAGTAGTTTGCTGTGGTTTCTTCCTTATACTCCACCCCCCTCTTGTTAGAGAAAGAACACAGCTGGCATTTAATCCTTCTCAGGGATAAAGAGGCTGGAGGATGCCCAGAGCAGGCTTATCAGCCTGCGGTCTGTCAACAGATTATGTGCTTAGAAGTGGGTTTCCTCATACTCCTTATTTCTCTGGTTCCCTCCAAGGAAGGGGCAGGCTGAGATAAATCAGCACTTGTAGGTCCTGGTCTCTGGTCACTGAGGAGAAGAGGCCATTTTGAGAACATTGGGTTCTCCCCAGTTTTAGGAAGAGTCTTCCCAGGCTTCTTTTGTTGGGTTCTCCTGACAGTTGTGACCCTCTGGAGAATCCTGTCATGTGGCTTTGGAGCTTCTTCCCTAAAACCAGAGCTGCTCCCACTGCCCCTGAAATATGCAACTGGTGCATTAGAGGGAGGGAGGGCCAGTTGTGATGTACCCATCAGCTCTGGGTATGTTTGAGAGCCGGTCTTGCACACTGTCCCAGAGGCCTGAGCTGTGAAGCAGCCGTATGCAGCTTATGATGGCAGCATTCCCTAAATCATGCCAAAGGGGGTAGGAGGAGGAGGAATGTTTTCTTCTGCACAAAAATGTGTGGAACTGACTAGAATTGGGCGGGGGGGGGGAATTCAGGGAAGTGATGCAGTGAGTTCTACTTTATAACGATTTACAAATAAATAAATGCAGCGTGTTATTTATATAGCGATTGCCCCCTTTTTTGTTTCAAGTTTCTCTTCCCTTCCCTGTTGTAGGAGATCATCAGAGATGACCAGCCTGAGCCTGTCTTGGAAAGTCCTTCAAGCCCTGAGCCGGTGTCTCCTTCTCAGATTCTGAACGAACCTCACAATGAGGTATGAAAGCAGCCTGGGCACAAAGGGAGGAAACCCCAGAAATGGGGAGTCCTAAACATGTGGTACAGGCATAGAGCCCCCTCTGTTCATTGAGTATTCATCCTGATTTTGCTGCAGGGTGTTTCCATGAATTCCTCATTATTCATTTGTTCATCCCACACTTTTCGGTGCATTTCCCCATCGCTTTCCAAACTGCAAAAAGTCTGTGTGTGCTTTTAAGTGCATCTGAGGGCAGCACAGCCCTTTAAATCCACTTTCAATACAGAAATCTTAAAGGTATGGTTTATACTTGAGTCCTGCTCACAATGTAGTTAAGAGTCCAGATTCTCTACAGAGTTTTCCTTTGCCAAAGACCAGCAAAATTAATTAGAGAAGTTCCAGTTTGTGCATTAGAGAACCATTTTGCAAACTTTCAGAGCTTTACCATTCTTTCTGCTCCCCTGTGGGGCCAGTCATTTTGTGCTGTAAAAATCTAGTTTGCCTGGCAACAACAGCAATTTGCCCTGGTCTTTAGTGTTCCCATTTTCAAATGGGCAGATGCCTCAATTTCTACAAAGCAAGTAATGAATGTTTAGCGTCCCTGACTGGAACCATGTCCAGTTTTTAATTAAATGGCTGAATTATAATCCAGGCGCTCTGTATCAAATCTGCTTAAGGACAAAACTGCATATTTTGTTCGTACTTTTTTTTTCTAAAGCATACTTAATGCTGCCACTTACTATTTTGAAGGGGAAAGGCTGTGCAGGGCCCCAGACCAAATGAGGACCCTCATGCATTTGCTGCTTGCTCCAAAGATGCCAAACAGCTGCCAGGGAGAGCAATTCTGGGGAGGAAACGGGCAGGGCCCTGATCCAGATAAGGAGGATCGTATAAGCTTGGGGGCCTGGGTGGCTTCTCTTTCTGTTGCTCTCTAATAACGGAGAGCATTCCTCAATACCAGGAAAAATATCCAAGGTGGCCACACGCACATTCACATTCATTTCACAGAAATCGCTTAGAAAGTGCCTGCACTTTTCACCCCATAACTTTCTTTTTTAGGAAGGCTAGAAGCTTTTAAGGAAAGTAAACTTTACTAAAATAAAGAATGAAAGCTCAGAGTCTGGGGCACTTGCCCAGGGGCACCACTGGAAGCCTTCACAGGTGTAATGGCACCTGGAGATGCTGGGTTCATTACCCCTGCCCAAAGTTGGCCCATTGAAAAAAGTGTCCTTATAAGTCCATTCAATGATTACCACCACCCCTCCATGATTCTCCTCTGAGTATGATAAACATTGGATATTACCCTCAATGTGACACCATTAAGCGTTTTTTCTAAAGTTGGAATAACGTATAATTTGACCCTGAAGCAATTGTGATGCTGGCTGCCTGGAAGAAATGTCAGTAGTATCCAAAGGCAACACAATGACCAAATGCAACAATGCGATGTCAATATAAACTCTTTATACTTTCAGAGATTTAGAAGATTTCTGTTTATTTGGTTTTGCAGAGAGTGCATATTTCATATACTTCATATTGTTCAATGTTCTGTATAGATTGTATAGAGAGTTTATATTGACATCGCATTGTTGCATTTGGTCATCGTGTTGCCTTTGGATACTACTGATATTTGTTTGCAACACAGGGGTTTAATTGGAAGAAATGTCAGCCTCTCAGTTAAAAAAACCAGACACGTTTCTAGTCAAAGATGTTGAATTCTGATGGCTTCCTTTATAGAAACAGATGTCCTACTGGCCATTTGCAAGGAACCCAAAGGGAGGGACATATTGCTGCTAATTCCAGGCAAACTAGACTTCATATGAACACACAAAAGGCTGGTGGGTCAATAGAGTTATGCACAAGGGCCTGTGTTGCAAGCCAGGCTGTGCTGCTGGTCTCTTAGAAAAGTGCCCTGGACATGGCAGCTGGAGACAACGCCATTGCAGCATATATGAGGTCGGTGTATGGAGAGGGGAGGGAAAGGAAGGAGGAGCAGGGACTGATCCTGCAAAATGAACCCTGTTCACGTTAATGGGTCCAGAGACACCTTTCCTTGTTTGCTGTTGTGCAATGTTGCAGCCTCAAGTGTCGGGTTTGTGTAGGAGGGCTCTCTGTCAACAGTCGCCCGCTTCATCACTCCTCTGTTAGTTCTGTTACTGTGTGAGGCCTGTGGTTTTTAATGTTAGGGTTTTAATATGGGACAATTTGGTGAAGGGCGGTCTTCAAGCAAAGGGGTAAAAGGAGAAAACAAGAAACTAAACACTCTCCTCAGCATTCATATGAATCAAAGTAGGTCCAGTCAAAAGTTTTGCATACGCAACACAACACACACACACACACCAAGTTCCATTTAGTAATTTCAGTGAGATTTAGGCATACCAAACCGCAGAGTTAAATGCAAATCCCATTGGTTTCTGTTAGGAGCTTGTGTTGGGTTGCTCTGTCTGTTGTGCAGCATAGAATCTGGGACAGGGGAGTCTTCTCTAGCCAAGCAGTGCTCAGGTAACATGTGCGGGAAGGATCAGAAAAGAAGGCAAGGCCTCCAGCAGAACTTTTCTAATCACCTTTGTTGGGTGTACATCCAGTTCTTGCCCTATCTAGCCCAACAGCCTGTGAAAACACAAGCTTTAATTGCAACATATGAACATAATTAAATACAGAACAAATGATCGACACTGAATTACATCAGTCCCTTCTCTGGAACAGTTCTGTGGCCTTCTCTCCCTGAGAATTCTTGTGAGACGCTGAACATAACACTCCACGCAACCATCTACATTGGGCTTATATATCCTGTGACTTTTGCGAACTACATGTTTCATTGAGCACTTGGAAGGACACCTGCAGGCCCTTAACCAGAGCAGCGGGTTAGAGGTTTTCTGGAACTTTTGCTAGATCTAGGTCAAGTGAGAGAGCCAGTGTGTGTGTGTGTGTGTGTGTGTGTGTGTGTGTGTGTGTATGGAAATTCACATCATTGGACAAGATTTCCTCATTGGCGACTGGAGCAGAATATGCATGGCTGGTCCACTTTTAATTCTGCCAGGCAACCAAGTGTAAATTATTGGACCTACTTATTTCAACGCAGACCTTTCGTGTCCACCCCCTCCTTACTCTAGCTTTTAACTAGTTGTGGCATGATACTCCTTTCTGACTTGGGTGTGTATGTGGGGGGAGGGGGAGGTGCAGTTGGGATGGCTAGGACGCACAGCTTATTATTATTTCTGTTATTTTGTAGAGATAAAAACGTCAATAAAAAAATTAATTTAAAAAACAACACAATTTAATTGTCATTCTATTAAATACGTTGTGCCTCCACTGTTGGGAGGCAACATGCCTCTGAATGCCAGTTTCTAGGAATCACAGACTGGGAGGATGGCTGTTGCATTTAGGTCTTGCTTGTGGCCTTCACCCTTCACAGAGGCACTGGGTTGGCCATTGTGAGAGCAGGATGCTGAGCCTTGATGGGCCCCCGTTGGCCTGATCCAATCTAATGCTCTTAATTTAACAACAACAACAACAACAACCCTGTTAGCAATAGTGGTAGGAAACCAGAAACTTGTGTGGAAAAAAACTTTGGGTGCCTTGGCCTTGAGTTGTACGTGGAAGCTTAGGTGGGGTCCGCAGCGATTCCTCTTGGCCAACTTATTCTTGCTTTTTCTCTTTGCTGCCCAGTCACCCCTGCAGCTCAACTCTCAAGAGAAGGGAGAGAAGCGCAGCTCCGTATCCGACCCAGTTCTTGACTTGGACATCCCGCTGGCGGTGGCCAAGGAACGAGCTCACCAAAAACGCACCAGCAAAAGGGCGCCGCAGATGGACTGGAGCAAGAAAAACGAACTCTTCAGCAACCTGTGAAGTATCCCATCCCGCAAGACGGGAGGAGGTGGTGCAGGGGCAAGGCCCAGCCAACCTGGCCAGCTTTTTCTCCTGCCCCTCCATTCCCCCCCCCTGGAGGAGGGGTTTATTCCCTCCACCCACCCACCCACTCCCCTCTTCCCCTCTCTTTGCCAGGGGAACAGGGGCAGGATCTTACACTGTCCTCTGTAATCTGAAGAAAAACAAAATGGCATCATGACTACTCCTGCACAATTCTGGAGAAGCAATTATATTTTTTAAAAAAGAGAATGACGAGACACTTTTATACACTGTCTACCAATAGCTGAGTAAGTTCCATGTGAGTTTGTGGTGAGGGTTTCTGTGAGCCTGAAACTAATGGGGTGTCCATATTGAGACCATGGAGGGGGTGGAGGGAGAGCGTACTATGGCCCGCTAGGTCTGAGGAGAAACATGCTGATCTTTTGTTCTCTCCCCACCCCCCAATTCAATTGGATTTTTTGTGGGAAACACATGTTCACAATAAGGTTTTTGAGGTTGCCAGGGTTGGGGATTGAGGAGAAAAACTTGTGGTGCTTAGCCCTTCCTAAATTCAAAATGGTATCTGAAACCAGCCACCTAAAACCAATAGCCCCATGTAGGTTCTCATCGCAGAGATACCCTATTGGAAGCTGACTTGAGCCTTTCATTAAATTTGAGTGCTTAAAACCCTAATTTTGACTTCCAACAGCCATTGGGTGGGGGTTGTGAGCACACGTCCTCTCCTCTTCACAAGGAACCGTTTTCCTTTGACTGGAATGTCTGTCCCTGACACTCCATTTTTATTTTTATTTTTAAAAAGAATTTTCTTTAAAGCAATCAATGGTAAAATTATCTATGGGGCAAGACCCATGAACTTGTTGCACCACTTCCTGTATGTATTTCAAAGCTTTCTGATGGTAAGACGGAACCCTTGGAAACTGCTCTGACTGGAATCCTGTGGGGGGTGGTGTGGTTCTTGTTTTGGCTGAGAGGGGGGAATCTTCTGGTCTAATACAGCAACTGAAAGCAGCCAGGAAATAATATCCTGTCTTCAACTCTCATTCCTGGAGATGGAGCCAATCAGGGTTGGTTTTTTTATGATAATGCTTAATTAACAGTTTATATATAAACTGTTTCATTTTCTGGAATGTTTTCTAATTATAGCTCTCTTTCTCCTCTGTCTGTTGTGTATGTTATGGAAATTATTCCTCCTCTACGGATGTGTTTTGTTCTTGTTTTCCTTGATTGTTTGTTATGAAAAATGCAAGAGAAGAAGAAGAAAAAAAAAAGAACCCTGTTTACCAGAAGGAAAAAAGTCACCTTGATTTTGTGTGTGCGTGTGCTTATTTTATGTTTATATCTTTGTAAAGTTCCAGAGCCTTGTGGGAAAGCTCAGCACAGCATGTGAGCGGTCAACCCCTCCTGGCCTTCCAGCCTTGCTCTCCATAGCTCTCAATTCATTACCAGGAGCTGGTTCATGTCAACAGGATGAACTCCAGTACAATAATGCCACCACCCGACCCTCCAGCAGAATCTTTATTGGTTCAACTTACGATGTCCATTTGTGCAGGTCAGGGTGGAGATGGAGAGTGGGGATGTTTCTGAGAGTGGGTTGGAATCTATACCAATCTCCAAGCACAGCAATCACAATCGGCACCACCGTTCTTATTTCAGTTTATATCCTGCCCTTCCTAAGAAGCTTGTTTTGCTTTTGCAACACTTTTTCCTCCCCTGGGGGAAGGCATGCACAGTTTCGCTGTTGCAACAGCCATGCATTTCAGGCCGAAGCCATATCGTTAGGGTGGCCATTAGGAAAAGCCTTGGCAAGGAAATGCACCCGGGGGGGGGGGGGTCTGTCTTACCCACCCAATCCCGTGCCCCCCGTTTTTCTCATGTGCTCACTGGGGGGCATGGAGTTGTTTTGTCCAGAGGCAGATTTGCATTTGTGGGATCGCCAACTGATTTAAAAGCAGTGGGTTTCTTGAGAGCCGCAGTGGCTATTGAATCTTTTACACTGCTGCTCCTTTGTTGCAGCTGAGAACCTGTTTGTTGCTGTACAGAGAAGAACCAGCAGCTTCTGTAGAACTTGACTAGCTTTCTTTCTTTAATAACAACAAGAAATTTGTACAAAGAGAACCCAGTGGGCTGTAAAATGCCGTGCATTGAGCTCAAGAGCAGCTGTTACCCAGGAAAATTAGGCTCAAGCTGGTCTCTGACCGTAATAATAAATTATTATAATAATAAGAAACTCAGGGTTCTTCCACACTTCCTTTGTGCTGCATTTTTAGGAAACAGGTCTGGGTTTTCCGTGTGTGTGTGTGTCCCACACCTTCCCCGGGAAAACCTATGTTTTACCACTGAATCAGAGCAACTGGCAATTCCAAAAGGCTGCCTAATCGGCAGAACTGGCAGGTAAGTTCGTACAGTTGCAAAGAGTGCACAGTGGGTTAGACCATAAAGCAAATTTGCCAAGAGGCCACTTGTGAGTTGCTGAAAGCATCAACATGTTCTGCTCCGGAGACCGAATGGCTAATTCTGTGCTATGCATGGCTAATAAATGACTGAAAATATAAAATAAAAGCACCAACCAAGCAAAATTCTCATTGGCACCTTTAAAAAAGGGGAGGGGGAAGGGACGATTTGTAGAATACTTTTAACAGCTTGGATGTTTTAGGAAATAAATTACTGCAGGCCATATAGGTGCGAGTTTTATAAAATTGCTAGTGTGTGTGTTTCCCCCCCCCCCCCAAGTATCACTGCAGGTTCCCGATTGTGAACAGCAATTTCTCTCTGCCACTGTCTAACCCCGATTCAAGTGTGTGAAGCTGCAGTGGAGCCTACCACAGTTCAGAGCCAGGTCTTCCCTTTTGCTACAGATGAAGCCGTAAAATAGAGAGCATTCCAGTTACAAAGTGCTGACCCAGTGATTTCTCAGGACACACTGTGAGGCTGGTGCCCAAAGGCACCCTACATTTGTTTGCTCCCGGAGCCAGAAGTGGGGAACAATACTATGTACAGGAAGGATGCTAGGAAGTAAGTTAAAACAAATCCACACAGCATTTGGCAATGTTAAAAGGCAGCACTTTAAGCACACAGAGAAGAGGGGGGAGAAACCAGTAGCACAACCTTTCCTGACCATTGTTTAAAAAGCTTCACCTGGTCTGTTCCTTAAAGGTAAAGGGACCCCTGACCATTAGGTCCAGTCACGGACAACACTGGGGTTGCAACGCTCATCTCGCTTTATTGGCCGAGGGAGCCGGAGTACAGCTTCTGGGTCATGTGGCCAGCATGACTAAGCCGCTTCTGGCAAACCAGAGCAGCGCACAGAAATGCTGTTTACCTTCCCGCCGGAGTGGTACCTATTTATCTACTTTCACTTTGACGTGCTTTTGAACTGCTAGGTGGCAGGAGCAGGGACAGAGGAACGGGAGCTCACCCCGTTGCTGGGATTCAAACCGCCAACCTTCTGATCGGCAAGTCCTAGGCTCTGTGGTTTAACCCACAGCGCCACCTGTGTCCCTTAGGTCTGTTCCTTAGCAGAATTCAAAATGCCAGTGCTACTTTCACATCAACTTGCCTCTTTAAGATCTTCCTGAGGCCCATTTTCCAATTCCTCCATCCTCTGCAAGTGGTGACAGACCTTTTGGTGGTGGCCACTTGTCTCTTTTACCTTCAAGGGGATTTTCATTCTGTAATGGTGTCCTTCAGATGTTTTGAGCTACACCGTGGCTGTGCTAGCTGGGGTTGATGGGAAGTTTTAGTCCAAAAGACTAAAAACTACTCCAAGAGGTTCCTATCCTCATTCCCAGCTGAGAGTCACAGTTTAGGAGAGTCCTTTAGTAAGCTGAAAGGTTCGAATATCTCTGCAGAAGGTGGAAGCAAACCAATACTCTTCAACTGGTCCAGATGAGAATGCTTCAGACTGGCTAGCCTTTCCCTGCTGTCGAAGCACAAGGAAGCTCCCTTGTACCGAGGCAGGTTCAATCCCCGTACGGTACAATTGCATATTTGCAGAGAGTTGGACTACATGATCCTCAAGGTCCCTTCCAACTCTACGATTCTATTCAGGGAAGGGTCATAGCAAAGTGGTAGAGCATCAGTTTTTCCTGAAGAAAGTTCTGGGTTCAATTCCTGGCATCTCCCAAGTAGACTGGGGGGGGGGGCGGATCCAATCAGAAAACCATGGAGTGCTGCTGCCAGACCATGCTTGATGGACCAATGGTCAGCTTTCTATATGTACCATTGGTCCACCTAGCTCATAACGACAAAACGGGATCATTTTACCCTTTCTGCCTTTGATTTTGTAGATGAAATTTATACGTGATGCAGAATAATTGCTTGAGAATGCTAATCCCAGGGTGATTAGCTTCAGTCACAAAAACAGCAGGGGCTGGAGGGGGCCCAGCCAGCCTTTCCATGGGTTAATAATGTCTGTGGATTATTAAAGCGCTGTAATCCCCATGGTTAGGAAAGGGGAGGGAGGTTGGCTATATCAGCTCTATAATCTCTCCCTGACTGGGATAGCTCCCCAGAGAACTCTTCCCGTAAGCTCCACTGATCATTCTAGTGCGTTCCCCCTGCAGCACGGAGAGAGTCTTAGTGTGGGATGCTTGCTCCTAAAGACAATATGAGAGGCATCGGTTACAAGCTGTCACAACTCTATTGGCGTCACAAGATGCTTTGTAGGCACCTCCCCGCAAAATGCCCCATCTAGGAATGTGGCCGCCCCACTGAACAATGATGGCTGGCCAACTATAGATAAATGCAACTCTGTGGTGCAAAAGGGCTGAGAGACCTGGCATATATTGAGAGTCCACTATAGGTGGGTGGAGAGGCAATAGGTACCGTACATTCTTTAAAAACAACAACAAAGTTTGACAGTTCTCTTTGGGGCCATAACAAATGTGGCAATAATCACACAATAAGTTATTACGGTTAACAATATAATTTTAATGATTACAAGCAATTAATAATTAGTAATTGTATCATTTTAAAATAAAACATAAATAGCATCAGTGTGCATATTTGAATCCCTATCATTTATATTTTATTAAGGTGGTTTCAGTTAAAAGAAATAAGAGTGATACAGAAAAAAGGGAAAGTGAGAGGGAGAAAAACAACAAGGCTACTTATTAAAAGCGAAAATATGCAAAAAAGAGCAATATACGATATTCCCATACATTCCTGTACAAAGTGGAATAGTGTTATTGTCCTAGTGCTAATGCAAATGTTAATAGCATGCTACATTTTGTATAAACTCATTCCAAATGTTATCGTATTTTATCCATACAGAGTCTGTGCCTGTAAACAGTCAGTTCATAAACTGCCAGTGATGTCATATCACGAGTCAGTTGATTGAAGGGTATCATATCTTTATTTTTCCAGTTCCTCAATATCAATCTCTTGGCCACCATTAGGGCACGGAAAATCCATTTCCCTTGTCCCGTTGATAATTTCCATATTTGAATCCATATCATGAGTGCAGCAGGGAAGACTGGGTTTAACAATTTCCCCCCTAACATCCGTGGCCCCAATCTGGGTTTTCTGCCCCCCCCCCCCATTGCTGCTATTTTGATCAGGAGAAAAGCTCTCTGTAGAGAGTAGCCAAAAGCCCTTGTTCCAGAAGCAGATGATCTCTATTTGTAGATGCCCATCAGGGTTTTATATACATTGGGGGTTAAAATGCATTTCTGCCAGATTAAGCACAGCAAGACAGATGGCTTTCAATGGGTGCGAATAAACCGTAGAACAAAAAGCACAAAGATCCTTGATGGATTTGACTGGACAAAAGTATACACAGAGTGCTCCCAACAAAGCCTACATTCCTGTGCATGCTCTACCTGCATGTAAGCCCCACTGAAGACAGTGGAACTTCTTTTTGAGTAATGGAATGTGCATAGGATTGTCCCGAAAGCTGCGTAACTTGCAGCAGGGAAAACCTATAAGGGTCATGTTCCTCAGATGATGTAGTCTGTGCAATCTTATGGATAAGTTTTGTGGACTTTCAATCTGCAAGTGCAATGCATTGGTTTGTTTTGGCGTGGGGCAAACCATTTGTATTCTTGCTGTGTTGATCTAGGGTGGTGTTGTCTCTTAACTGCATCTGTAGTCTTTTTAACCACTCGCCCAACAATAAAATTGGACTGGCTGGCTGACATTTAGTGAGGGAGCTGGGCAGTCCTGAGGGATGTTTTATTGATAAGTAGACAGGGTAACTCTGGATGGTGGTCTACTAAGTTTTACTCAAAGTAGACCTACTGAAATTAATGCACCCAACTTACGGCTCATACCACTTTTTGCCCCTTGCTTTCTAGGCACAGGTCTGCGCTTTAAAGCAGTGTCCAAGCGCTGTTTTTCTTTTTACCCAGTGCTGCTTTCCCCACAAAAACTTGCTCCTTAACACTGAATCAGAACAAATGGCAATTCAGCATTGTTCCATGAAGAAATCCCACTCACATATTGTCGCCAAGTGACAGTCCACTAGCCACAGAGTGACCAACAGGGTTTCCACAGAAGATCTTCAGTCTTGGCTTGGTCTCTGTGCTCTGGAAGTTGGTCTGCTAGGTACTTTGTTTTGCAAGTCCCATGCTGTGGAGCACTCTTCCAGCAGAGATGAAGCAGGCATCCTTGCTTTTGACTTTCAAGCATCTCTTTGAGACTTTTTTGTGTGCCCCAAATATTTTGCAGCTGCTTTCATATTTTATATATATATAAATTAGTCATTAATCATGGCATTATTTGTCCTCCCCTTGCCTTAAAGTAGCACCTCCTGGGAGCTGGAACACCTATCTTGCTCCACGGCTGCCACCTTGTGGCACATGCTTGGCCCATATTTATAAAGGCCTCTTTGATACTATGCACTGAAAGCAGTATCGTACCACTTTAAACCACCGTGGCTCCCTGCAAAGAATTCTGGGAACTGTAGTTTGTTAAGGGTGCTGAGAGTTGTTAGAAGACCATTTTTTTCCCTGCACAGAGCTGAAATTCTCAGAGTGGTTGAACAGTCAATCCCACTTCCTGGGGAAACTCTACTTCTCAAGATTCTTTTGGGGGAAGCCATCCTCGACTGGCATTTTGGCAAATGCAAGTAGATGTGGAGGAGAAGAAGAAGAAGAGTTTGGATTTGATATCCCGCTTTATCACTACCCGAAGGAGTCTCAAAGCGGCTAACATTCTCCTTTCCCTTCCTCTCTGACAACAAACACTCTGTGAGGTGAGTGGGGCTGAGAGACTTCAAAGAAGTGTGACTAGCCCAAGGTCACCCAGCAGCTGCATGTGGAGGAGCGGAGACGCGAACCTGGTTCACCAGATTACGAGTCCATTGCTCCTAACCACTACACCACACCGGCTCTCAGGAGTAAGGAATCTTTGGTGGTTCCCAAATCTACTGGTTGCAGAAACATAACAAATGGGCTTTCCAGGCCACTAACTGTGGGACCTGAGTATAGCAGCAGTGTTGGATTTTTTTTAGGGAATTCGCTTCTGGGTCAGGAGATGGCATCAACAAGTGAGCCTATTCAGCCTGGTACAAACAGATTGCTCCCTACTGCCTCTACAAACCTGTTTCTTATCTGGATTTGTAGCCATTTGGGGTTGCTATTTACCCAATTAAATATCTGTTTCTGCAATTTGCTGCTGCTTCAGTTTAGTGAGCCAGGACAAGCCCAGTTTAGTGGGGATGTTCTGAGTCTTCGGTTAGCAAGCATCTCACTCCAGGGAGCTCACAGGACTCTGCTAAGCAGGAGAGGGTGCACAGGGGTGAGAGCATTAACTGTCCAGGGCCATTTTCCTATTCCTGAGGATTGCTGTGACGGAAAGTGCCAAGTAGACCAGAGGCTGGTTGGTGGTGCAGTGCTGTGGAATCCCACCAGAGTGATGTAGCTTACAAAGTACTGGGCCGGAGCCTCGTTCTGATTGGCTGTGGGTACAGCTAGCCAGAAGGGGGTGGAGACAAGCACTTTGTGAGGGAAAAAGAAAAGGCAGCTGAGAGTTTTTGGTTCTTGGGGTTCAAGAGGGATAAGAGTATAGCTTCTGAGCTGTGTGTGTGTGTAATTTGCCCTGAGGAAATATCTACAGCCAGAAAAAGAACCCTCTAAGCTTAGAGTGAAAGATAGTGCCTTTTAATAGTATACAGACAAGTGAGAATTGGGAAGCTGAATTTGAGGCAGGAGAAATGGAGTTGTGAGGGAACACTTTACTTGGGTCTCAGCCTGAGGGGGGGGGATAGATTTTCTGGAGAAAATCTTAAGTTGTTTATTTAACATCTTGTTCAGAATTGGAAGCCTGTGACAACCACTGAGTGAGTGAGTGAGTGAAAACACACACACACACACACACACACACACACACACACACACCAACCACACTTTCTTGAAAGCATTCTATTTCCCAACACAGCGTTCGTTTTACCAATTTTGTTGTAAAATTATAATTTTTTTCCTGCTTAAGTTCCCTAAGTCTCCAAGCACCCGTTTCTTAAAAAGCAAAAATAGCCAGTAAGTAGTAAGAGGAGGCACACCCCAGAGCTTTAACATCATTTCCTTCTGCAACACAACCCATGACTGTAGAAATTCTGTTTTCCATATAAATTTATTTATTTGGTTTTACAAATTAAAAATTTACAGAGATATATCAAACATAAATGATAAAAACAAGATTCCAAGGAATCTCCTGGACTTCCGTCCTCCCCTTTGTCAGTCCTATTATTTCCTTCTGCATCTTTTATGATGATCCAAATCTTTTACATCTCCATTGTGTCCAGAATTCACCCTTAAACTACAAGTGATATTCCAATCCTGCTAACGATTTTAACTACTGTAGAAATTCTTGTGTATATTATGCAAATGTTCTTAGGTCAGCCTGGTCCTTGTGAGGGCGGCAAGCGTCAGGTGCTAGGAAAATGAATTGTTGTGCCTGACACCCCTCAATAAATCCTACATGTGGAAGTATTTTTATGCTATTCATATTTACTTGAGAGCAAGTCCCACTGACTCTCAAGTCCACACACACACACATTTGCACTGTTAGAGGCTGTGTACACACTCCTGTTTACTCTGCAACCAGTGCAGTCTCACTGCTAGTTTGGGAAGTGGCCTATTTCTGACATTAGCCACAATCCATAGTTCTCCTGTACCTGTCCTGTTATTTCTTATGAAATACTGCATTTTGATGTGTTTTTCCACAATTTTGGGGGGGGGGGGGAATCTTAGCTGTGATTTAAGCTGGCACTGTGCATGTACACAGCCAAAGAGTGGTTGTGAACCATTTGGCTTCATTCACAACTTTAAAAATGGCCCTTCCTAAACCCAGGGATGGGGAACATTTTTGCAGCCCAGGTGCCATCTTCTGGGAACTGCATGCCAACGGGTAGGCAAGACCAGAGGCAAACATGGGTGGAGTAATTAATACAAATTTCACCTTTGTACAGCAGGCTAGTTTGGACACATACACACAACCAACCCCCTCTATATTCATTCCATCAAGGCAAGTGAGAGGCATGATCAGAGTTCAAAGACACATTCTAGCTAGGGAAAAACACTGAAGGAAGTTTGGAGGGCCACATTCCTTGGCCTGAGGCTCCTCATCCCTGCCCTAAACTTCTGTCTTTTGTAGGTAAAAGTAACTTGTCGGCTAAGAGGACGGTGGTGCAATCTTCTGCACACCTGCTGCTTAGATGTAGGCTCCTTAGATTTCAATGATATCCTCAGGCCAGCGAGTGCAAGGTCAAGTCTCAAACACATCAAGGAATTTTTCCCCGTGCAATGAATCTTTTCAAATTCCCCTGCCTCTTCCCTCTCTGCCAGCTCTGCATGCTGGAAACTGCTTGTCTGCTTGTTAGGGAGGGAGAGATGCTAAGCAGGGGAGTGAATAGGCTACACTTCTCTTGGAAGCTCTCGCTGGCTGCTCTGAAAGTAGCTGGACAAAGCATATAGGAGTTTCTGAGAGGCCCCCGCTGTGGGGGGGGGGTGGATAAAGAGAGGGAGTGCTGATGGAAAGAAAGCAGCCTGCAGTTGTGCGAGGAAAGGCTTTTGGCTCATCGTCAGCCACTGCACAGCTCCAACCTGGACAGCAAAGCCGGCACATCAGGAACAACCTCCTACAGGACTTGCTGACCTTCCCTGGGAATTGCTGCAAGTCAGGAAGCAGCCAGGCCATCTCCACTATGTAGCCAAGCAAAGTCTAGATGGAGGATTCAAAGTGTGCTTTTAATTCTTGGAAGGCTCTTTTCTTTTAAACTAGAGCACCAGGACAACGCATCGAAGGAATGCAATATAATTTCTGGGCTTAACTGCAGGATGGCAATAATGCTGCCATGCCAACTGAGGACAACGGATGACAGCGGTTGGGGAAGGGAGGTGATGAGGAAGAAAAAGGATTTATAAGGTATAAGTTGGTGGGTGTGAGCACCTGTGCATAGCAGGACTCCCTTAATCTAAACTCCTGAGCTGATGAAAAGTCAACAAACAGCATTAGAAGTTGTCCCCCCCACACACACACTTTGTGGGGGAGATAACAATTTCTCCTCATTTTTTCGAAGTAAATGGAGCAGTCAAGCTGGATCACAGCTTCCTCTCTTGTTGCTTTTGTGAGCTGAACAGGGTCAGCAGGCTGGAAGGCAGTCTCAGCTAATTCACTTTGTGAATTCACTAATGTGACATACCGTTTGCCACATTTGTCCTTCATGGCAGTGCTTCCTTCGATCCCAGTGACGTGGTATGCCAGGTGGTGAAAAGACTCTTTGCAAGGAGTGTGCAACTTGTGGCACTGCTGAATGTATGCCAACACAGCCATCGTTTTTGTAGATGAGAAGGAGCTACATGGGTCTGGATATGATGAAGTGGCTATTCCGAGGCACCTGCCATGCTTTGGGCACAACTTGGTCGTATTTATAGTAAACTCATTGCGACTTGCTTGACTTCCTTCCCTGCCTCTTATCTCCTGCTTCTGTTAAAAATGATTTGAAGCAGAGAGTGAGATTAAACACATTTGTGCAGTGGAGGGCTATAGAAAATCCACCTGGCAGAAATTTGAAAAGAGCAAAGTAGCAAAGTACATTTGTGGCCAACAGGAAGGTAAAAATTACTGTAAATCTAATAGCCTTCTCTACATGGATTTCCTAAGAAATCAAATTACAGCAAAGTGATCCTTTGTTTGATTTCCTCCTTCTGCTTAGTTAACTTAGTGCCATCCAATATATCACCCTACCTGAGAAACAGGGCAGGGAACTAGAGAGACCATTGGTTTGAGGAAGCAAGGCTTTTTGTTTGCATTGCGAATTAAGCCAGAAATACTTTGGAAATAGTAGCTTGGCAGCAGTGGGGCAGATCTGAAAAACGCTGGGCGTTGTGTTCCTTCTGCACTGTTTGGTTTTGCTCACCATGGGTTTGCACTGCTTCACCACACAAACTAAGCTCTGGCCTTCCAAAGAAACAGTAGTGAGTAGGCCGCCTGACCACAGGGCTATCTTCTGCCATTCCAGTGCCCTCCTCTGTGTGGCCCTACTGCTTTGTAGTCTCTGCACAGGTGAAATGTCAACATTTCCAGGGGACAGTGCTGCACCATCAGCAGCAGGGGAAACAGGAGCTAAGGCAAAGCCACTCAAGCAGTGGACCTCTGCTAAATGCAAGGTAGTAGATCCTTGGAAAGGCCGAAGCCAGGGGCTGAGGGAAAAGGAAAGGCACCAGGTTTCAGAGAGCTTTGGAGGAATGAAGAGGGTGACCTTGTCGCTAAGAGCCAGATGCCAACAGGAGAAGGAAGAGGCCTTGGCAGTCCTGTGCCCAGCAAAGTGTGCCTGCACAGTCACAACGGTGAACTGCTCTCATCTGGGGTTGCTGGAAATCCCGTCAGAAGATCCCTGCTCACTGAACAAAACAATCCTGTAAGTAAGCTGCTGGGATGGTTTTACTCAGCGATATCCAGTGTGTATGGAGGGGGGGATGCTTTAGAGATTGTAGTAGATTCTCCATTCCCTGAGAGCCTGTGATGACTCACAGGGAGGGAGCTGAAGCATGTTCACTGGTGCTGAGTGGTGCCGTCTCATGGGAGTAAGCATTGCGAGAATGTTTGGGTCAGATGGAGCTGACCCTAGGAGCTTGCCAAAGAATGCTTGCTCCTCTGACTGCATGTGTTGGCTCCTGACCCCTTGGCTCAAGGCACAGAGCCCTCAGGGAAAGGGACCGGGAAGAAAACAGCCATCGTTATTTTTTTGAGGCAAATTACCACCGAGCAACCACCCTTGAAAGGGTGTACAAAGCCCCGATGTGTACCTCACAAGGGAATCCCACATCTTCTCATTTATAGGTCTGTAATCAGGTGGCGCTGTGGGTTAAAGCCTCAGCGCCTAGGACTTGCCGATCGAAAGGTCGGCGGTTCGAATCCCTGCGGTGGAGTGCGCGCCCGCTGCTCGGTCCCAGCGCCTGCCAACCTAGCAGTTCGAAAAGCACCTCCGGGTGCAAGTAGATAAATAGGGACCGCTTACCAGCGGGAAGGTAAACGGCGTTTCCGTGTGCGGCTCTGGATCGCCAGAGCAGCGATGTCACGCTGGCCACGTGACCCGGAAGTGTCTCCGGACAGCGCTGGCCCCTGGCCTCTTAAGTGAGATGGGCGCACAACCCCAGAGTCTGTCAAGACTGGCCCGTATGGGCAGGGGTACCTTTACCTTTAATCACATGTACAGGGCCAGAATCAAAGTCAAAGGAGGATTTCAGTACAGTTGTGATGATCTGGGATGCTGTGTGATTTACAGTTTGGGTTACCAGCACAATCACATCCATGCAGCATTTTATAATATAATAATAAGTTATTATTTATACCCCGCCCATCTGGCTGAGTTTCCCCAGCCACTCTGGGCAGCTCCCAATCAAGTGTTAAAAACAATACAGCATTAAATAAACAGGGCTGCCTTCAGCTGCTTATTTCCTTGACATCTGATGGGAGGGCATTCCACAGGGCATTCCTCACTTCCTGCAATGAGGGAACCGCCAGAAGGCCCTCAGCACTGGATCTCAGTGTCCTGGCTGAACGATGGGGGTGGATCATCTCCACCCCCATCGTTCAGCCAGGACACTGAGATCCAGGTATACAGGACCGAGGCCTGGTTTAAAGTTCTCTTAAGGCAGGACTATGTCTTGACATTGCAGGGCTTGTTTCACATGCCCATGTTGCTTGCGCGAATTCCACTTTGTCCTGCTTGAGCTGCCTAGCCTCCCAGCTTTTATATGATACTAATAAGATGATTCTCATACATCTGCACGGCTGACAGTCTCTCTTCATCATACCTAAGTGAACACCTGGGGCTCATATTATGTTAAGAATAGGAAGGAATGCCTCAGCAATAGGGAGCCAGTTTGCATCGTGAACTGATCACCATGGAGAACAATGTGGCATGTTACCGTATTGAACCAAACTGCTGTTTGCCAGACATGGCTTGTGAGATGCTGTTAACAAATGTCACTCTTGGTTTTGAATGCAGTGATCTTTCACATAACCGCCTGAGCATAGTCCGAAGAGAGGAGCTTGCTGGGTACCCCAACATCCAAGCATTGTAAGTGAATTCCTGCACATAACTCCTCCAGCATAGTGCTGCAAATCACTTGCCACACCATCCCTATTTGTGAAATCCCAAGATTACTGTCCCCATTCCAACTGTGTGAATATGGGGATTATAAATACCCAAGAAATGTCAATATGCACCAAAAAAAACCACTTTCCTTTTCAGCTTCTATAATCCAGGGTGCCTAGGCTGTTGCTTTCCAGATGTTGTTGGATTATTATCCCTGAACATTGGTCACACTGGCTGAGGCTCAGGGAAACAGCTGGTGGGGAGATTGGCTCAGTGCAGGTGCTGGTTCATTCACACTATGCCAGCCTCCCCACTGCCTCGCCCCTTCCCACTGGGGGCTCCTGCTGGGGCTGATAGAAGTCCAGTAATACCTGGAGGGCTACAGGTTCCACACACCTACTTATAATAATAAAGTCCAAACTGTAGAGTTTGAAATGAACTTGGTAGGTTTGCAATCATAGAAATGATTTTCCAATTTAGTCTTAATTACAAAATCTGGCGGCTAGCAGAATGTCTAAATTCTGGTTGTTAGTAGTTTGTTAAGGGTTGCTGGGAATTGTAACTCTGTGCAGGACAAACTACAGTGCCCAGAATTCTTTGAGGTGTGTGTGTGTTCTTTAAAGGCACTGTGTGTACTCAGTCACAGTAACTCTCTTTTGGAGTTTACTGCACCAAGAAACAGGACTTGAAGTTTTCTGATTATCATCATGCTGCTTCTCGCTGATGGACACTTTCTCTGGACCTTGCAATTTCTTCCAACATTTCTTTGTGCTCTAAATTCTGCAGGGACCTGAGCTTCAACTGCATCCACACCACTGAGGAGGGAGCCTTCCACTACCTGGGCAAACTGAGGACTCTGTACGTACCGTTTTCTGGCACGATCTCTTCTATGAATCTTCCCCCTTTACCTACCCCTCACACCCTGCCTAAAACCACATGCGGAAACCCTTTGGCCTGCCAGATAATGGCCAATGACCAGGTATGATGGCCGCCAGCCACATCTGGAAAGCTAGTGGTTCCCTGGTGGCGTCATTACAGAAAGATGTCAAGCAGATTTGTTCCCTTATTAGTAGTTGCCTTGATAGGTTTAGCTCAGTGGTGAGGAGCTTGTGGTCATCCAGGTGTTGTTGGACACTGGTCCCATCACTCCTAGCCAGCAGGGCCAGTGGTCCATGATGATGGGAGTTGCAGTCTAACAACATTAGCCATGCATGAGAGGGAGGTATTTTCAGGCTCAGGGGAAGCCCAAGGTCTGCAGAAGTACAAAAACGGAGTGGGGTATTTTGGGAAAAGGGCAACGCTGGCAGGGATCTTGAACAGTAGCATTCCTTGTACTGCAGCTTTTTGTTGCGGGTGTCACTTGTACCTACGGAACAGCAAACATATATTCATCTTGATATAGCCCACTGTTTAAAAAGCTTTGAACAGAGACTTGGTGGTGCCCTGTTCAAAGGTGGAGATCTTGCTTTCTTTTCCATTTTAGGGTGGAGGATTTCTCTAGGCCCACCAGGGGCACTTGTGTCTCACCCCACATTTAGATATTGTTAAAAGGAATATTACCAAATGGCAAATACACAAGCGAGTGGACTTATTGAAGATTTGGGGCTTTGGTACCAATATGATCATTTATCCTTAGACAGCAGTCACTGAATGCATCTCACCTACTGAATTATTTACACAGACAAAGTAAACACAGAGATTTTCTGATTGCTTTAAACAATGATCTGTTGAAATGGTGTGGAAGTTAAAGGAGCAGAGTTAATGCGCTGGCAACCGCTCTCTTTTGGGGGGGTATGTGTGTTTTGTGGCAGCAGGTTTGCCATACAGCCTGAGGTAGGTGACTGACTTTCTTGCCCTAATTCCTTCCCCTTCTTCCTGACAGCAACCTCATCTCCAACAGTTTCTCATATGACTGTTCCTTACGCTGGTTGATGACGTGGGCACAAGAGAGGCACGTTCTCATAAGCAACACAGAATTGCTCCGATGCATCCCGGAAGCCACTGCTGGCAGCGCCAAACCACTGGATCTCTTATCACTGACCCACAGTGAGTAAAATACCTTTTTGGCCAGCCAGATGGAAGAGTTTGTTGTCACCTTCAATGCTTTTTCTTCTTCTTTCACCTCGGGGCCCTGTGGAGCATCTCAGATGTGCCTTATGGATGTAGCTGTTGCAGGAATCCATCTAATATGTGATTGTTGGGGGTTCCCACCCCTCGGATTGCTGGTGAAGGGAGTTTAGTTTCATCCAAAGCCCTGCGTGTCAGTAGCTTTCTTCTCCTCCTCTGTAAAAGCCAACACTGTGGTTAGACGTGCACTGTTAGTCTATCAGATGTCTGCCTACTCTCACAAAATCTGCATTGTAAAATAAACCAAAACAAAACAAGCTACTGACAAGAGCTGTGGTCCTGGTGAGGAACCTGGTGTCCTCTGAATCTTGTTGTACTCAAACTCCCTTCAGCCCCAGACAGAATGGCCAATGGGCAAAGATGATGGGAGTTGTCGTTGTCATTCAGCAACCTCTGGAAGGGCAGAGGTTCCCCAGTCCCACTACAGAGACTCAAATTGGAAATGACTGTTGTCTGAGGCAGCCCTATCTACACTACATATTTATATCAGTTTCATATCACTTTGCCCAAAGTATCCTGGAGCTGGAGTCTTGTTGAGGTTGTGGACAGTTCTGTTGGACTCCGGCCTTCTACTTCAGGAGAAAACCTAGCTCAGTAGTACAGCACGCTAATGTCAAAAGCAACTTGCCTCAATATCCGCCGCTGGCAATCACAAGCAGGGGAGTGCTTTTGCTCTCAGGTCCCACTTCTGGGCTTCCCAAAGGCATTTGACTGGCTACTGCAAGAACAGAAAGTTGCTTCTGGACTGATTCAGCAGGACTCTGCTTGTGTCTGCATCCATCTCAGTGTTCACTCTGCAAAATGGGGAGAGCTTTCTTGCCTGTTTTGCTGGAATAGTTTGTAAAGTGTAAACAAACAAAGCTGTGCAAACAGAAACCGAAACAGAGTTTTTCAAGCATCTTTCCATAAGTGGTTCAAACATTTACTGTGCGTTTTCTCTTCCTCCCTTCCCAGCTGTTGATTTTATCTCCTGTGTGAAGGACACCCTGACCAGGAGTGATGCAGTCCTGCACTATTCTTACCTTTCAACTGGTATCCACACACAGAAGTCCTGCCTTGAACTCTGCTATAGCAAAGGGTACACCTATTATGCAATGGATTTTTTGGATCGTTGCCTATGTGGATCTTTAGGCAGTGAAGCGGAGGTGGACTGTGGGAAGGTGTGCTCCAATGAAATCCAGAGCCAAGTGTGCAATAAAACAGTCATCCATGCTGCATACCCAATTCAGGTAATGGAATCACTTCTAATAGCATTTCTGCCCAATTTCGTGTTTGGGAATTGTGGTTAGGAAATCCAGTTCATTACTTCCCTACAAGAATGGGGAATCTGTGTCCCTCCAGATGTTGTTGGACTCCAGGATAGCCCAGTGCTCAGGAAACGATGGGAGCTGTAGTCCAGCAACATCTGGAGGGCCACAGGTTAGCTACTCCTTCTTTACTAAGTGATGCTGGTGATGAGCAGATTCTTGGCAGAGCACGTCCTTTCTCTACAACAGGTTCAATCCCTGTCATCTCTAGCTTAATGAAGGATCTCAGATGAGAGAAATGGGACCTTAGTGAACTTGAGTTGCTGCCAATCAGACATGACAAAACTAGGCTTGATGGGCTAGTGGTCTCTAACTCAGCAACTTCACATATTCACATCAGATGGTGAGGGAATTTCTAGAGGGTTTGTAAAGGGTCCTGGGAAATGGAAGCCGCCCCTGCCAGTGATGGAAAATAAAAAGAGTCAGTGGTGAGGGGCAAAGGCCACTTTAAAATTGGCAGTGCAAGCTCAAGTTCTAAAACAGTTCCTCTTCCTTGATCTCCATAAACGTAAGCTGGACACCTTGTCTCTCCCAAACCCAGTCACTGATTTTAGAGTTAGAACAGGGGCTCCCAAATTGTGCTTTGTTCAGATGGTCCACAGTGTGTTTGTACGGATTTGTGGCTGAAGATGGGAGATGGCTCATTCAGTACATTAAATACTCATATTCATATTTTTTTATTGTTTCTTCTATTTATTGTATTGTATTGTATTGTATTGTATTGTATTGTATTGTATTGTACTTTGTAAATTTAAAACTCATTGCTGGACCATTACAGGGAGTTTAATTTTTTTGAAAAATTAAGTAGGCCATGCAAGACTGTAACCAGTCCATGCTTGTTCTGGAATGCCTGGTCTTCAAAAGTGTCTTTGAGTCTTTAATTGCTGCAGACATTTGGCAAATATGCTTCATCCAAAACAGGACTTCTGTACCTTTTGTTGCTGCAGTACTATGAGAACAGTTACAGTTAATGTACAGCACTCCTTTGATCTGGATCTCCTCTTCATACTACCCAAAATGTTATCATCTGCACAGCCTCTAGCTGAGTGCTGTACAAGCTGCAGGAATTAGGAATAACCTGATGTTATTAATGAGTGAGGGACATTATCCCCTTCTCATGAAATTATAAGGTAAAGGTAAAGGGACCCCTGACCATTAGGTCCAGTCGTGGCCGACTCTGGGGTTGCGGCGCTCATCTCGCTTTATTGGCCGAGGGAGCCGGCGTACGGCTTCCAGGTCATGTGGCCAGCATGACTAAGCTGCTTCTGGCGAACCAGAGCAGCACACGGAAACGCCATTTACCTTCCCGCCAGAGCGGTACCTATTTATCTACTTGCACTTTGAGGTGCTTTTGAACTGCTAGGTTGGCAGGAGCAGGGACCAAGCAACAGGAGTTCACCCCGTCACGGGGATTTGAACCGCTGACCTTCTGATCGGCAAGCCCTAGGTTCTGTGGTTTAACCCACGTGAAATTATACCTGCATCCTATTTATGCTTTGGGTTGGAGGAAGGGAAATTAAACCTGAGTCAAACCTTCCTACCTGCTCTTTCTGTTTAGGTGAAACTCTCATTCACCACACGGCCACACCATGGGCAACTTGTTGAATTCGCTGCCAATATCTCACTGCCTGGCATTCTGTACATCTGGGACTTTGGAGATGGAGGTGATGGAGGTCTCAGCACCACAAACCCAAGAGTGTTACATGCGTATCTTCCTGGTACCTATATGGTGATGGTTGAGGCCCTGACTGCTGGAAAGAGTCTGTTCCACAGAGCTACTATTCACGTGGTCCTGCCCGTGAAAGCAGTAATCCTTAAGTGTCCAAAGGTTGTGGTAAGACACCAGAACAACATAGACATCTGGATCCATGTCCAAGAAGGTACTGATCTGCCTGTCATCTGGAAAATGAAGGATCCAGGAGGCCAGGAACTTCTTGGTGAGATAAGTGATTCTGCAGAGAGATGTCTGTCTGTGTCCCACTTGGGTGGGTGGGGAAGCTGGCCATTATTTTGAGTCAAAGGTAGACTTAAGCATGGATGCTTTAAGTAGCGTGCCATCCCCTCCATCCTGGTGTGCTGGATTCTGGCTTACCCCACCTTCGGTGGGCTCTTTTGAAAGGAGGGTGAGTCCTGTCCACTTGTTAATCACCTGTCATCACTATCTGATGTCCATTGTGGGGCAGGAGGGTGGGGTGGGGGTGGGGTGGGAATGGCCTCCTGGGCCAAACTGGGACCTATGTCAGGCCTAACTAAGTCTGCAGGTTGAAGGTTCCCTACCCTTGTGGAAGCGGAAGACCATGGTATGTTTGTCAAGGGTGTATTTTTGAATAAAGCTTCCAAGGTATTAAAATTTTGGTACCAACCTCAAGGGAAGTGTTCTCCTAAATGTTATGCAAAGTTGGAAGCTGTCTAAAATGGAGATCAGAGCAAATAAGTAGTATATGGCCCCTAACAAAAGGTGCAGGATTTATGGTGGAGACAATCTGAAGTGGATCAAGGTTATTTAAGTGTGGATAAGGGTGGAGCTGGAGTTAAGGTGATGTGGAAGAAGAAGAAGAGTTTGGATTTGATATCCCGCTTTATCACTACCCGAAGGAGTCTCTAAGCGGCTAACATTCTCCTTTCCCTTCCTCCCCCACAACAAACACTCTGTGAGGTGAGTGGGGCTGAGAGACTTCAGAGAAGTGTGACTAGCCCAAGGTCACCGAGCAGCTGCATGTGGAGGAGCGGAGATGCGAACCTGGTTCACCAGATTACGAGTCTACTGCTCTTAACCACTGCACCACACTGGCTCTAAAGCTGGCTTAAAGTGGCTCCACCAAACCTTTGGAATCTTGCAGGATCTGAAGCATGTCTGTGAGAGAAACTGACCTTGCGGGAAGAGAGGTTATTGCAAGCATGATGGGGACACCTGGACTTCATGTTAGGATATTAGGAAAATGGAAGGAAGAGGGACAAGGCAGCAGAGCAGAGGCTCTAGAGAAAGCGAACTTGTCAGTTTACAGAAGGCTGAAGGGGAACAGCAGATGTGTAACCAGGGAGACTAGGGGGCAGCTAGAAAAAAGGCATTTTTCCCCCTGGGAGAGAGAGAGTTGTAGAGCAGCAGAGCCCTTATAAAAAGACCAGAGAGGAGGCAGGATGCCAGGGAAGCAGCACGAGGCAGCCAGCAATATCAGCCATTGATCTCAGAAGGCACACAGCACTGTCGGGTCCGTCTGATGCTATGAGTGTGAGAGGGGTCACTCTTAAGGTTGCCATTGTCTCAGCCTGGATGCTGTGATGGTGGACAGAAGGTGAGAAGTCAGCTGCTAACCTCACCTAGAGCTGCAGCATTTCCCCTCTTCCCCACCCCACCCCCAAGATTCTGCTGAGGATGGCATCCCAGGGATTTCGACCATGGTGGCTGTTGTTCCTACTGCTGGGCAAAGGGGACACAGGTAGGCGAAGCAGTGTTTCTACAAGGTGGGAGTTCTGTGTTGGAAAAGCATAGCTGCAGTGGGATGACAAGGCTAGATCTCTTAGCATGCGTTAGTCAGTTTTCAGCATGATTTAACCACCCTTCTGTTCACTAGATCAGGATGGTTAGAAGGGGTCGTTTTGGTTAGAAATGGCGCTTTAAAGCAATTACCAACCCATTTTGACTATGGAAAAATGCTCCAGGCAAATTATTCTTAAAAGAGAAGGATTCATGTAGAACTCATTCACGCATGCTCAAACTCATTCCCGTCAAGAAGCACTAAAAAGCGTGGAGAATCCATCCTTAAAATACACAGGGCATGGTTAATGCAGCTGTTTTGTATACGTTTCAGAGATCATACTCTAAAGAGCAGAAGGGTGAAGCTGATCTTTGTTAGTATTTGTCAGAAGAGGGTGAGGAGATATTATCAGTCTGAATGAATTAGCCACAATTAAAAGACATTGTGTGGATGCTCCTTGTAGATGTAAGGAAAGTCTGAGCATCCTTGCCTGTCAGGCCCAAAACTTTGCTTTCTGTGTTCACCTTTAAGAAGCTTCTTTGACATGGTCAGCAGTAACACTGCCATGTTTCTTAACACCCTGGTTAAGCAATTGGGAGTTGGTCATGTGCATGTGTGCTCCATCCTCTTCCCAGAATTAACCATGGTTCAGTGTTAGATCAGCATTGATGCTGGTCCCAGTTAATAGCACTATTCAGCTTCCCCCTTAGGAAGGGCCTGTAAATTTACTTCAAACCCTGATTTCAAATCTTGTTTAAAACCCACCCAACCATTCACTCCAATATGTTTACCTGAGAGCAGGTCTCATTGAACGTAATAGCTCTTATTTCTGAGCGGACACACATAGGCCTGCACTGTTAATGCTTCTCCTCTTGAGACAGCTACCCACCGTAGAATACCTGTTTATAAACCACCCTCTTCCCCTTCTCGTTTGGAAAAAGATGGCAGAAACTGAAAGCCAGGCTCCATAGAAACAGTAACAAAGTTTACTGGGCAGCATTTGGGAGGGCTGAAAGACCCAAACAAAGCCCTTCTCTGGACACCTGAATGCCAGCACCTAAAGGAGAGCTGTGGGGAGCCTTTAAAAATTGATTTGTATAGTTGGGAGGATTTATGGGGTCAGCAACAGATCAGACTTTGTTTAGGGTTGTCACGACAACGAGTTTTTCAAGCGGGCTGCCAACTAGCCTCCTGTTGTTGCCAAGATAGTTGGGTTTGTGAGGAAAAGTGTGTGTCCATTATACAAAAACAATTATTAATGAAGGGTTGTAACTTCTTCTTTAAACTTTTTTTTTTTTTAATCCTGCATGCATTCTTAGGGATGGGATATTGGTGCTCAGGCTTGGTGTTGCCAGATCTGCTTTCTGCAGATTAGAATTCCAAACATGGGCTCTGTCAAGGGCTCCTTTCGTTCTGAAGGACCTCATGATATAGCTTCCGCTTAAGGATAGCTCAGTTGGTTAGAGTGTGGTGCTGATAACACCAAGGTTGCCGGTTCAATCTCTGCATGAGACTGCAGCATATTCAGCTTGGATTAGATGATCCTCAGGGTCATTTTCCAACTCTATAATTCTATGAATCTATAACGCCTGTGTAGGATGGAATTAATTGCTCCTACCAAAATCAAAATGGTGTTTGTAGCAATGGGTCTTAAATCAGAGATGACTAATTTATTTTATTGTTTTCAACGGCTGAGTTGTAAACTACTTTAGCTGTCTTGGGGGCCTAGGTTTTGCTATCAATATGGTCTCGCATTAGAAATCTCTATTCCAATACTGTATATAATATTAAAACAAATACCCTTGTCATACTATATTAGATGTTCTTCACCAACAGAAAGAAAAAGCCCAACTTTTTATTTTATTTTAAAAAATGCTTATAGCATTAAAAATACGTGAGGCTTCTGCAATTCAAGACAGCATGTTCTGGTGTTCTCTTAAGCTTGAGTGGTTGTTGTTGTTGTTTTAATTCAGATACTTCCTCTTGCCCACGAGGTGGACAAATCAATTTGCAGAACTTGAACTGTTACTGGCTTGGTGAGACAAAGGAGACATGGCAGGATGCCAGGAAGCTCTGCCAGGGTGTGCCTGGAGGAGACCTGGTGGTGGTGAGGTCCCTGGAGGTACAGAGCTACCTCCAGAAATCTTTTTCTAAGTAAGTAACTTTAGCATGTGCCTCATTTGTAAACGTTTCCCAACTCCATGCATCATAAGGATTTTCTTTCTTTTTTTTAATGCATAGACTGCCCTGCCAGGGACACGGGTGGTGCTGTGGTCTAAACCACAGAGCCTAGGACTTGCCGATCAGAAATTCGGCGGTTCGAATCCCCGCGACGGGGTAAGCTCCCATTGCTCGGTCCCTGCTCCTGTCAACATAGCAGTTCAAAAGCACGTCAAAGTGCAAGTAGATAAATAGGTACCGCTCTGGCGGGAAGGTAAACGGCGTTTCCCTGCGCTGCTCTGCTTCGCCAGAAGCGGCTTAGTCATGCTGGCCACATGACCCTGAAGCTGTACGCTGGCTCCCTCGGCTAGTAAAGCGAGATGAGCACCGCAACCCCAGAGTCATCCGCGACTGGACCTAACAGTCAGGGTTCCCTTTACCTTTTTTAGACTACCCTGCCCCAGGGACAGAAGGTTTGTTGTATTGTAATATGGCATGCGTGATCCAGGTCTCTGAAATACTTTCTAAAACCATTCACCTGGAGATTAGATGGTCCAACAGACCATACCATGTTGGTTTTTCTTGACATTGGTGTGGTCAATAGTGCTACTCAGTGGTATGTGTTTGTAATAGTGATTTGCATGGCAGCACACCTGTGAGCTATCGACATTTCAGCACACCTGTATCTTAATAATGTAACTAATTAGAGGTGGAGTTTACCTGCTGCACCAAATGCAGCGATGTGACAGGGTAACTGGTTATTTTGAAAACTGTATTTAAGCTGACCAAATGCTTTGTATTCTGCTGGGGGAGTGTGGAGTGGTGAGAAGGGTGTTTTTGCAGCTGTTTGATTATTTCTTAAAATAAATATAAGCAAAGATATTGCAGGCAAGTTTTTATTCCATCGTCCCAGCTGCTGCACAAGCTCAGTTGGTCCAGAAGGTCCAACATACAATTGTACATCCATGAGCAGCAACTAATGCTCAGATTAGCTGCCAGGGCTGATGCCAAGTTTTGAGGTCGCCCCGGGCAAGATGGCCTCTGTCCTCCCTCTTGTGCCACCATGGTACCACTCCAGGAAATGAAGATGGTGGCAACTGCGGAAGCTGCTTTCCACAGACTGAGCATGGCTGCCTCCCTCCCAAGTATGTTTACTAGGCCAAGGAATGGACACTGGTACAGACAGGTGGTGGCAATAGCTGGCCCGAGGGATGAGCATGTTGGGTTGTGCATAAGGACTGAGGACAACTGGATTTAGTTCATATTTAAAGGTGAACCTACTTAATTCACAACCAGAACACAACCATCCTGTGAAATTCACCTTTCTCCTTATTTTTCAGTGCCATTCTCCAACAATGTTACGTGTACCAAAATGTATTTTATGGTAAAGTGTGCCTATAGATTCAATTATTAGTGAAAGTAACAGGCAAAAATGCAGTATATTACAGAAAATTACTTGCAAAAATATGTGTATTTCAAAACTGCATACAAAAATGTGTTTATTAACAAAAACATGCACCAATATGCTGAAGAACTTTTGTGAGGGTATTTAAACAAAAAACAAAAAAAAAATATGCAGTACTGTGAAGACCTGAAATTGATTGAAAAAATGAGAAACAGAGAACCAAAAGGGACAGATTAATCAATCCTGTTTCTGATCCTCTTTACTTGAAGCCGATACACTTGTCTGCTTGCTGATCAAACTGCATTTTGCTTAGCAATGAGCCATGGTTCGGCTGTTTACATAAAGTTAGTATGAGGGTTATTTAAACCAACCATAGCTTGTTTGTTTCTTGTTTGTTCAAAATATTCTCAGACTGCCTTAGCATCAGGCAAGTATAGTGCAATCAAGCTAAACAATGAAATGTCAAGCAGCATGACAACGATCAATGGCTTCATCCCAGAGGTTTTCAACCTTTTTGAGTCCACGGCTCCCGTGATCAACTATATTCTTTCTGCAGCACCCCTGTAGGGCTCAGGAGCCCAGTTATGTCACCCCTTGCCTGAAGAACTGGCAGCCTCTCACCTTTTTTCAAACACCCTCCCTTGTGGAATGTTTCCTCAGCCTCCTCTCCCCTCTCCTTGGAGTCTTCTGGGCAGCCACTGCTGCCACCCCTGGTCTCTGAGCTGCCCCTCCTGCCCCAAATAGAGGTTCCTCATCACACTGCCCCACAGGGGCCTGCGACTTGTTTGTCCATTCCCTTCCCTGAGGAGGGAGGGAAGGAAAGAGGGACACAGGCCAGTGTTGCCTGCCCTGACCATCATTCAAGTCACCCTAGGGTGCCACGGCACACTGGTTGAAAACCACTGGCTTCATCCTGTTCTGTCTCCAAATATTGGCCCAGTCTGTGGTGTTACCAGAGTTATTGCCTTTCCTTGTCTTTCTTAGCAGTGCTGGCACCGTTTGGATTGGATTGCATGACCTTGGCTCCTCTGGGTCGATGCGCTGGGTTGACGGGGGCCTCTCAGATACATTCCAGAACTGGATGTCCTCAGGCCGACCCGAGGGAGGGAAGGAAATGTGTGTGAAGATGTTTCTAGCGGATTCAAAAGGGTACTGGAGATGTAACCCATGCTCTGAGAAATCACCATTCATCTGTGAAAAGACAATTGGAGGTACTGGAGGCATTCTAGTTTGTGTTCTGTTATTTTAATGGAGTTTTTTTTTTTGGCAAATGTTTTGATGGGGTGGTATTACTGTGTATTTTCATTGTGGGTGTCTATATTGTAATGTCTGTGTAACCAGCTTATGTACTTTGCAAACAGATTAGAAGCCTATTTTGATGTGAGGTGGTATATAAATTAAACAATAAATGCAGAAACAAACATGAATAGGCTGATCTTTATTATTCATCGAATGAGATCACTCCTCTCAAAAGAGGAGGATTCATTAGAAGGAAGCTGAGAAAGACAACCAGGTAGTTCTAATCTGTTCAGGAAGCTTGGAGCAAAGTTGTAAGGGGCAATCCCATTAGCCTTAGAGACTTGGACTTTCAAAATCCTTGTGATGAAATCTCTTTTCGAAGGTCGATAAGAAAACTTTGCAGTCATGAGATGACAGAGTTGGTAACTTGGTGGAGGAAACCAAGGAGCAGAGAATAGGGAAAGATGGGCAGCTTAGGAGACACAGCCTAGGAGACACAGTATAGGACAGATGCAGGTTGTGTTGAAAAAAACCTCAGTGAACTTGCTCTAGAGACTGATGGGTCATCTGTAATGGACTAGAATAATTCCTCCTGCAAGGGGTTGAAAACGAGCCTTCTAGTCCATGATGTGGGAAGAATGATGAAACTGAATGCGAGCTCCTGCTGATGAGGAAGTGCTGAATGGTGAAGAAGGTGGACACAAAAAGGAAATAGGAGAGAGCTGAAAGGAAGCGGAAAGCAGGGTCTGCCAAGAGGCCAGCCAAGTCTAGCTTCTAACCCTGCTTGCTATATTCTGAGCTCCCCACACCCTCTTGGTAAGCAGCAGCAACAGGCAGTGTTGGGAAGCCAGCAGAGCAACACAGCCTCACCCTGCCTCGCTATTGGATGTTATAGGACTGCATTGTTACTTCCTTTTTATGTGCTCTGTGATTACAGCTGCGCTTCCAAGCCCAAACTTCTTCCTGACGGGAATGCCAAGGTTTAGCACTATCTATGAAGTGAAGAATGTCAGCACCAGAAAAGCAGCTCCTTTCTTAGGGGGCAGCAAAGTGGAGGTAATGTATTTCCAGGGCTGATTTGTTTTCATGCTTCAAATACATATTCTATTCCACAAGATGTTGCTGAGGGACCTTGAGAAATCTGCTGCTTTTTGACAGTGATCTCAGCATTATACAATCCAACATCTATGTAAGTAGAAAATTGCCCAGAAAGCCCAATATTAGAAGTTCATGGGAAACCCTGATTTCCAAATCTGATGTGTCTCTTGTAGCTTACCTCATATGTAAAAAAAACCAACTGTGGCGCCATTGTTGCTCAGTATGTTCACTGTAGGCCCTAAACCCTCTACCCATCTTAAACTGCCCCCCAGCTACCCTTGACTTGCTTTTGTCTTGCAGCTGATGCTCTTTCCAGGCCTCTGGTTCAGCCACAATGGAACAGTCGCCTCCCTAGACTTTGCTATGCAAGCAACAAATAAGCCAATCCAGGCCCGTTTCCAGATTTTTCGTCCATATTGCAGTCCCAGTCAACATTTGATTCCACCAGGTAAGGGAGAAACCCCTTCTGCTCCCTTCCTTGCAATCCCTTAGGTCAAAGAATAACAGATTCTGTCTTTATTCTTTAAAGCAGTTTAATTAAAAAATAAGTTGCCATTTCTCTCTAACAACATCTTGTTTTCAGCTGAGGAAAATGGCTTTGCTGCAGATTTTTTACAGTTCTCCCCCCCCATTTGTTAATTCCACCATTTAATTCATTTTTGTAATTGGAATTGCCTTCCAGTCGCACTAATTTCTTCTAAAATGCAGTACTTAAATTACAACCTTTGCATATGCTGATCACAGTAATAAATTTGATAAGAGTGTGTGCGTGGGCCCAAACATTCACCTTGCATCTGTATATCTGCGTGGTTTAAAACGATATTGATCTGTTTCTAAGTCATTCTGTACTCTCTCTGCTTTGATCTCTAATTTAGGTTCTGAACTACCCTTTTAAAAAATAAAACTCTGTATTCCCCATCTGCTACCATAGATAATATAAAATGTTATAACTTCCCCCTGTTTTTCACCAAGGTAGATGACACTTACTGGCAGAGTAGTCCCTCCAGAGTGCAGTGAACCTGCCAAATTGCCAACAGATTGGTCCAGGGGCTTTTTGTGGGGTAAATAAAAGTGATTCACTTTCCCCCATAATGAGGAGGGAGCATGTTTGCCTCTTGCTCTTTCTTTAAAATAACTAAGATGTGGCCAGGTGTATTCTCCCCTGCACATTTCAAAAAACTTTGCAGCTTTGCATTGGTCTTTGCTTTCCAGTGACTGATTGTTTCCTCTGATAGGCTTGACAGCATGAGACCATCTGTAAAACTGCCTGAGAGCTCTGTCTTTTGTTTTAAAGCAGAACAAGATAGGATTTTAAAGAAAACCCTTAAATGAAGTTTTTAACTTCTTCGTTTTTTAAAAACCGCTTTAGCAAAAAATGCTCAGTCTTCAGTGTGCCACTGGCAAAACTTTGGGCAGCCCCACTTACTGCAAAGTCCACAGACCTGGAGAAACAAAAAATATAGGAAAAAATAGAGCTATAAGATAAAGAGAAGCTTAGAAAGAACAGAGTGATAGGGCAACATGCGACTTTTGGACATCAGCTTGGGAGGGGGAAAGATTTGCAAATCATCCCAATTTGCCTTGTTATTTGAGCCCCCGTACAGACACGGGTGGCGCTGTGGGTTAAACCACAGAGCCTAGGACTTGCCGATCAGAAGGTTGGCGGTTCGAATCCCCGCGACGGGGTGAGCTCCCATTGCTTGGTCCCTGCTCCTGCCAACCTAGCAGTTCGAAAGCACATCAAAGTGCAAGTAGATAAATAGGTACCACTCCGGCGGGAAGGTAAACAGCGTTTCCATGCGCTGCTCTGGTTCACCAGAAGCAGCTTAGTCATGCTGGCCACATGACCCAGAAGCTGTATGCTGGCTCCCTCAGCCAGTAAAGCAAGATGAGCGCCACAACCCCAGAGTCAGCCACGACTGGACCTAATGGTCAGGGGTCCCTTTACCTTTATGTTACAGAGCTGATGCACACTCCTAAAATAGAAATGACATCTGGCTTTTTGGTTTTGTATCTTTTGTGCGATTCAGTGCCCTTTTATTTGTTCCTCAGGGTGCAAACGGCTTCATTCACCTTTTGCCTGCTGTCACTCTGAGCCACTCTGCAATGCCATGGGTGAATGCCCAAGTGGGCAACAGTGGTGCCCTTTGAAGGATCGTTGCCTGAACATCTCCAGCCCTTGCAGCTCATATGCCTTTGAGAACACAACTGCTCACACCCAGCCATTCCCATACCCTCCGCGGTACAAAGGGGCTTCGCCATTCTATTCCATAGTGGCTGATCTGCCTTTATTGCTCGCCCTCAGCAATGAAAACACCCACATTCACGTAAGTGTATTCAGGAGTTGCCTTGGGGTTGTAAACAAGCCTTACCCTTGTCTTTAGTTCAATGTTTGCTCTATGCTTTGAGGTTCTTCACATATCTTGTTTTGCCTTAGGTATACAGGAAGTGGTTCTGCGGTTCCACATGGAAAACACTTGCTGTGATAGCTCCCAGGTCATGGGACCTCTTCACCTTGGGAGCCTCTTTTTAGCCTGGCCCACCTTGCTATTTCGGCAGCCATGCAAAATGTTTTTGTTCAGATCCGCTTTTACAAATGAGTCATAAGGAGGAGCTACATGGCACCCCTGTTTTCAGTCCGATACGTGCTGCTCAGATTTTGGTGGTCTTTTAAAAATTTTATTTGGTTTTTACAAATTAATGTTTACATTCAAAATCATAGATAAAAACAAATAAACAAGATTCTTCCAAATCTTTAGACTTCCCTCTACCTCTCCATGGGTTCTTTACTTAAACTTTTCTACTACACATTTTAAGACACTCCAATTTTTAAAGTTGCCCATTGTGTCCAAAGTCATTGTTACATTACAAGAGTTATTTTAAACCTGTGAAAGAGTTCAAATGTTTACAGTGGTCTCCCCCCATTCTTTGTTGAAATTTTGATCTTCCTGATTTCTGATTTTCCCGGTCATTTTTGCTATTTCTGCATAGTCCAACAGTTTGGTCTGCCATTCCAATCTGGTAGGGATGTTGTCTTCTTTCCAGGCCTACCAGCATCCTGGAGGCTGTCATTGTGTACATGAACAGTCTTTTCTGCTCCTTCGGTAATTCTACACCTACAATTCCTAACAAAAAGGCTTCTGGTTTTTTTTAAAAAAACAAACATTATTTTAAACAGTTTTTTCAATTCATTATATATCATTTCCCAGAATTCTTTTAATACCTTACAGTTCCACTACATATGTTAAAAGGTCAGATTGTGGTGGTCTTGTGATGTTTTATATGGATTAGCATTACTTCCTGGTACACTGTTCTGCTTCTTGTGCACAACTGTAGGAAGGAGTTGAATGAAGACCAGGTGTGTGTACTTTAAATGGAGGCTGCCTCCCAATGATTCTGATTAGCTTCAGCTGTCTGTGCGTTTCAGGTTCTCCTGCCAGAAGAAGAGATCTTTGTCCATCCGGGTGACATCATAGGGATACAGCACAGCGCTGATAGGGGCTCGTTCCTGCAGTGCCATCCCCACACAGATTCCCCTTGGCGACAGAGTTACATCAGCCTCATGAAGGAGGGCTGGTGGGAAGGAGGTATCCCTGGGCCGCCCAACCCCACCTGGGTGGACAGCATGCTTTGTGACCTACGAGTGACCTTTGCTCAAGCAATGAAGAGCTTGGCAAACCCTCCAATGCTGGCCCAAAGGCTGGAGTCTGGTACCTACACCTACACCTACACCGCCACAGTGAGAAATGCTGTCAGCAGCTTACAGGCCAGCTGCTCAGTGCAAGTGCAGTCAAAAGTCAGCGATCTGCAGCTTATCTACCCCACACCACTCAGCGGAAAGCTCAACATACCCACAAAGCAGGAGATTTTCCTGGTCGTCAAGATCACCTCCGGCTGCAAGGCTGTGGCTAACTGGATGTCCCCGGTGGACATGGCTGGGGTGCCGTTTGTGGCCGCTTGCCCAGCAGGGATTGTGCTGCGTGTCCCCTCCTGCTACAGAGAGACCACAGACACCTGGTTCTCCTCGGTGAAGCTTGTCATGGATAAACCAAGAGAGGAGGAGATCTTAGACATCCTTGTTTCCAATGAGGTCAGTGCCCAGAAGTTGTCTGTGAAGATCCAGTCACATGATGCCATTGATGGACTCAGGGTGGTGCCTCCTGGACCATGCCGGATGCTAGTGGATGTGTCACAGGTGGGTTATGATGTTCCTTCCAAAGTTAACTCTTTGTTTTATGTGAGGGATGTCTGGTGTCATGTTTTGAGGATAGTGGTCCAGGGACCTTCTGATACTCTGGCCGTTTCAGTTAACCAAACAGTCCCCAGCAACAACATCACAAGGGGGAAAACTGCAAATGAAAGAGGCATCTTTCCAATCAGTAAGCTACAGAAGAACTGGTTGCCATTGTTTTTGGAGTGACCCCAGGGCACAGCTAGCTATTCTTATATGAAAAAAATATATTGTACATAGATGCATACCCTATACTGATTTTTGTGGCTTTGCAGAATTGGCAAGGACTGTACCTCTGAACTAGGAAACAATGCAGTCATGATCTTGAGTTATTGGAGTGTTAGGCAGTGCACAGACCCCTCAGTCCCAGGTCACTGAAGTATCCTACCCAGACCCAGACTCATTTACTGCTCCCCAATACTTAGCCCAAAGTTCAGCCATTATAGCCCATATATGGGTTATTCTCATCGTGCAACTTCTTTGCTTTAACCAGGTATTTACTGCTGAGATCAGCCAGGGGTCCTCTGTCTCTTACACCTGGGTGATTGATAACATGGATATGTTTGCCTACAATGGTCAGAGCTACAGTGTCACATTTAAGAGACCTGCTACGTATAAGTTAAAGGTGAGAAACCAAAGCCATTCAACAACAACAACAGCAATAACAGCAACCCCATAGTAGAGCATTGCACATGTGGGCATTTCAAGGAATAGAAGTAGTATTTGTACAGCAATTTATATCTGTTATCTCAGTATTTCATACAACAGCTCTATAAGGTAGTCCAGTTTATTAGGAGACATTACATGTCAGAATGTGAAAATTGCATACAAAAATGAATATATGTAATGAAACTGTGTGCACTCTTGCATGAATTGATTTTTTTAAAAAATTACAAACTGATGTAAGCAAATTGAACCAAGACTAGAAAGGTGAGGACGTGAGGCGGGGGGGGGGGGAGAGACTGTAACATAACAGAGAGAGGGGCTTGCCTCCAGCTTCTCTGTGAGTTCTTTTGAGCCAGGGACTTCCTGACTCAAGCTGTTCTCTTTTGTCTCTCTCTACAGAAGCAAATAAGGGACGCGGATGGTGCTGTGGGTTCAACCACAGAGCTTTGGGCTTGCCGATCAGAAGGTCGGCGGTTCAAATCCCCGCGACAGGGCGAGCTCCCGTTGCTCGGTCCCTGCTCCTGCCAACCTAGCAGTTCGAAAGCACGTCAAAGTGCAAGTAGATAAATAGGTACCACTCTGGCGGCAAGGTAAACGGTGTTTCCGTGCGCTGCTCTGGTTCACCAGAAGTGGCCACATGACCCGGAAGCTGTACGCCGGCTCCCTCAGCCAATAAAGCGAGATGAGCGCCACAACCCCAGTCGGTCACAACTGGACCTAATAATCAGGGGTCCCTTTACCTTTACCTTACAGAAGCAAATGGATAGCTGAGCTGCTATGAGCATTATCAGAAGATGCTTCAGTGACTTATGGGATTTGGGTGGTTTATTTGGTTTGGGATCAAAGGTTTCTTGGTTTTCTCCTCTTTGTTCATAGTTGACAGCAAAGAACCCAGTGAGCTTCAAATCTTTGGAACTGATGCTCATAGCTGAAGCCATGAACCCCTTGGCTCACCCTGTATTGCTGGGACTCCCTGGAATTGTGGAAGTCGATGTTCCCCAGACTATGATATTCAGGGTGGAAGTAGACACTGCCGTGGATGTCATGGTGAGGTAAGAAGCAAGGCAAGGAAGTCTGGATAGGTGCTTTCAAGTGATTGCCCATCACCGAAATCCAAGTTGCAAGGAACACACAATCTTAGGGAAGAGCTCTTTGGGAACAGCCAGTGTATCTACTCAAGGCCAATTCACACCATCATTTTCTGCAGAAAAACCCCTCATTTGAGCTGACTTACAAACACTTCTGCTAAATTCATCCCAATTTAGCTTTTAGTATAGAATCGCTAACTCATGTAATGGCTCAGTTAGCAGCTACCAACTCAGTCTCATCCTATGCATAGATGCACAAACAGTCTGACCTGGTATCTTCCCCTAAATATATGACAATTCATAGTACTCCCCCCTTCCCTCTTTTTTGGCACATTCGGTGATGTTCAGGAGGTGTAGTAAACTGCATCTGTGACTTTGTCTGTGCATGAAAGCCACACTGGTTTAGTAGAAAATGAACCACGAGGCATAGAAGATACCCAAGAACCAGGCTGTTGCAGGGCAACAGTCCAATTCAGATCACAGCAGACCACCACTGGGTACACTAAAATGGGGGGTGTTACAGGGGCCAGCAAAGCAAATTGCTTAAAATAATGTAAGCAAGACAAGTCACCTATTTCAGGGGAATGCAGACGAACAATAATCAGAATAACCAGTTCATCTGCTCTGGAGAAAGCTGCTTTCTGATCGAACTATAAGTCAGAGTCAGAACATGACAGTGCCTGGGAGAATCACTGAACTTAATTTTTTTAAAAAGGATACAGTGGTATCCTCAGGTTACATACTGTCAGGGGCTCAGGAGCAGAGGCACAGGGGAGAGAGAAAATGGAGAGCGAAGGGGAAGAATCTGAGGGCAGCGTAGGGGAGTATGAGAGTGGCCCGAGAGATTCCATAAGCTTCTCCAGCGAATCAGAAGATTCCCAGAGGGGGGCGCCGACGGCCAGGGCAAGGGGGGTCCCAGGGGGGACACACCAGAAGCAAGGGGCCAGCGGGGACTCCCAAAGCAGCAGCGAGAGATCAGGACCAGCTCCTCCACCAGAGCGTAGTGGGGGGGAAGAGTCCCATGTATCAGGACCAGCTTCTCCTCCAGCAGGGAGAGAAGATGAATCAGGGCTGGCCACGCCTCCATCGCAGGGTGAGGGAACGGAGGGGAAGTCAGGTCCAGCTAGCCTCTCTGAAGGGGGAGGCAGTGACAGGAGCAGTGTAACGGTTAGGAGGAAGGTTGCCGGCTGGGCGCTTGCGCCAAGTTCAAATGTACAGGCACGTGGCACAGCAGGTAACCCGGATTGGGAACCAGGTCCTAAAGCCCGCCGGAGGGAGGGGGAAGACTCAGGGGACTCAGCGTCAGAAGAGTCTAGAAAGGGCAAGACCCCAGCGGACAGGTGGACCCAGAGGAGGAAAGAGCAAAGGAAGAGGTGGAGCAAGGCTAGTCTTAAACTGGTGTCTGGGGGGTGGAGATTCAGACGGAGCATCAGCGGTCTAGACTCCAAGACGTAGAGCTGCGCGCCGCGGCTTTGAAATCGAAACTGATCTTCAATAAAGACTTTTGTATATAACAAGAACTGGCGTTGGTCCTTTGTGAGCTGGGACCTCGGGCAGCTCTGACACATACGCTTCAAGTTACATACGCTTCAGGTTACAGACTCCGCTAACCCAGAAATATTACCTCGGGTTAAGAACTTTGCTTCAGGATGAGAACAGAAATTGTGCAGCAGTGGCGCGGCGGCAGTGAGAGGCCCCATTAGCTAAAGTGGTGCTTCAGGTTAAGAACAGTTTCAGGTTAAGAACAGACCTCCAGAATGACTTAAATTCTTAATCTGAGGTACCACTGTACTCTAATTCAACACCCTGCTCTCTCAAGGTACCCTGGAGTTACCTGCTCTGTTGGTACCTGTAATGTCCCCACTTTAGTGTACCCCACAAGCAAGAACTACCATGCCAGAGATGGCTTTTGGAAAAGGAATAAATACAGCGAAAAGACATTTGGGGTGTTGAAATAACAAATTGTGCAACCAGGACTTGCAAATTGCTTGACTTCAAGACCTTTGGCAGCAAACATCGTATCCATCTTGCGGAAAACAGAATTTTTGGCAGGGGCTAAAGGTGGTGAGGGGACGCAGGTGGCGCTGTGGGTTAAAGCCTCAGCGCCTAGGGCTTGCCGATCGAAAGGTCGGCGGTTCGAATCCCTGCGGCGGGGTGCGCTCCCGCTGCTCGGTCCCAGCGCCTGCCAACCTAGCAGTTCGAAAGCACCTCCGGGTGCAAGTAGATAAATAGGGACCGCTTACCAGCGGGAAGGTAAACGGCGTTTCCGTGTGCGGCTCTGGCTCGCCAGAGCAGCGATGTCACGCTGGCCACGTGACCCGGAAGTGTCTCCGGACAGCGCTGGCCCCTGGCCTCTTAAGTGAGATGGGCGCACAACCCCAGAGTCTGTCAAGACTGGCCCGTACGGGCAGGGGTACCTTTACCTTTACCTTTAAAGGTGGTGATAGGTAATGTGGGAGATGTACCAGAGGGGGTGATGTGATAAGGGGCACAGAAGAAACTCTGGGAAGGAATTTATCATTGCCTTTGCTGAGTCCAGTCCAATCTCAGGCAGAGATAGGGTGAACTTTCTGGGTCTTGTTTTCAGTACTCCAGATCAACAAAACCAACAAAAGAGTCTTGCGGCATCTTGGCGACTAACAAATTTGCTATGGATTTATGGGCCAGAATCCAATTCACCAGCAACAAGAAGTATAATCCCTAATTAACAGGGAATATACGGGTTCCCCTGTGTTGTTTGGCCTGTGGACACAAGTGGATGGGAATGGAGAACACTGAGATCAAAGGGAAGCAAATTGCAAAAAGAATGTAGAGTAATAATCACATCTAATAAAACAGTTAAAGTGGCAATTAGGATAGCTGTGTTGGTGATAACAGAAACTTCCTGGCCTTGGTAAGTTAGCAAACACATATAGTGTGATAAAAATCTCATTCAAGTCACAGATGATAGAACTGAATTCCTGATAAAATGTAATTCAGAGAGTTTCATGCTGGAGTCTCCCTTCAGATTTCCTTTGTTCATGGAAAGGCAGGTCAACAGGCATCACTGGTAGAAATTCTGTGCCAAATTGTCACTCTGTGCAGACGCTTTAGGAAACACTGCCGCTCTCATTGTGACCTCTGTCGGTTGCCCGCAGTATATCCAATACATTATTTGTGGTCTGTATTTCTGTTTGCAGGTGGAATTTTGGTGATGGCAGCCCAGAGGCAGAGACCAACCTGGCTCCTCCTTACGATGCTCAGCTGCCACGACCAGATCCACAGACAGAACGAGTTCAAGTGTCAGCAAGGGTGACCCATGCCTTTATTCAGCCAGGTGGGAAAATGGGTTTGATACTAGGAGATAACTTAGGGAGCTCAAGGAGCTTCAAGTCACGCCTTTCTCCCTGAAATGAAGAGGAGGAGAATAGATGGATGAGAAGATAGCAGCTGAGAGAGCTATGTGGGGAGAGGTTAAAAATGGTGTGGGAAAATAGGTGCCAGGATAGGCTGACTAAGAACCAGCAGGTTGAAATCTAGGAAACCAGAAGAGAACAGGTGAGGCAAAAGCATCATAGGAGATTGAGACCAAGACAGGAACACACATATGGGAAGGGAAGCAAAGCTAATGAGGTGCATTGTAAAGTGAGGAAGGAGCTTTCCTGCTGTGTGGCAGCCGCGGGGAACCTGAGGCCCCTGCACCTAAATTGGCTGTCACCTGCCAATCACTTCAATCTACCTCAACAGCTTTTGTGGTTTTTCTAGGGTTAGATTTAAAATTATTACCACTCCTGAGTGATACGTACTCATTGTTATTTCTGTAGGTGACTACACTGTTAGAGCTGAAGCCCTCAACAAGTATGAGCAAGTTCACCAAGTGGCCAGAGTCTGTGCTGTCATTCCCATAACCCTGGTGACCATACTGCCCAGTCCAGCTTCTCCGTTGGTTAAAGAGGTTACTCAGTTTGAGGCCTTGGTTTCTCCTTCCCTCTATGGCATATGGTATTCCTGGAACTTTGGTGATGGGTCACCTGTACAGGAGGGACCAAATTCTACTGTGCGCTATTCCTTTGAAAAGGCTGGGATTTATAATGTGACCCTAAGAGTCAATAACAATCTCAGTGACATAACATCATGGGCATCGGTGTCTGTCAGGGAAGGAATTATGGGCCTGCACATAGTGTGCAGTGGGCCCGGTGAACTCGGTTCAGTCACTGTTGTCAATGCCACAGTTACCTCTGGCACAGATGTCAGGTGGTCTTTCGACATGGGAGATGGATCCATCTACAGAAATCTGTCACACGGTGTTGTTTCTCACATTTTTGCTGCTGAAGGAAAATACACAATAACAGTGACAGTTCACAGTGCTGCGGCCTATACCGAGGCATCCACCATAGCCAACATTTACGAACTGCGTATTAGCAGCATCCTGGCTCCTAGTTGTCTCTCCAGTGGGGAGCTGGCCCGCTTCCAAGCTTTTGTGACAGGGCCAGTTAAAGGGGTTATGTTCTGCTGGGATTTCCAAGATGGCCGCCCTCCCACTGTTCGTCATGGAGACCCCACGGTCCTTCACAGCTACATGGCGGCTGGGAATTACCAGGTGAATCTGACTGTCTATGGCACAATGAGCAGCGCTTCCCATCAACTAGCCGTTTGTGTAGAGGACAAAATCAGCTCAGTTAAGCTATTGGCTCCAATGTCTGCTGTAGCCTTAGAGGAACCGCTTTCCTTCTTGGCTGAAGTAGATCCAGGACCCGACCCTCAGCACCAGTACAGGTACCACTGGGATTTTGGCATCGGTGAAGACCCAGTGCCTTCCAAAACTCCAGAAATCACATTTGTGTACTTGGAGGCTGGGTTGTATATGGTAACTGTGACTGTGTGGAACATGGTCAGCCAACAAAACGCCTCGGTAAATATCACAGCTCAGCAGGCCATTAATACCATCTCCATTCACCATAGCGGTGAAACGGGCATCTTCCTAGCTGTGGGCACTCCCTACGACTTTGTGGCTGAAGTCAGCTGGGACACTACAGCCGCATTTCAGTGGGACTTTGGAGACGCCTCACCTCATCAGGTGGGTCAAAGAGCCCCCCACACCTATAAGAAAGCAGGAGATTTTACCATCGCGGTGGTGGGTGAGAATCTGGTCAGTCACAGGACAGCGACACTCACCATGACTGTGCTTACTCCAGTCAAGCTGTTGACTCTACATGCTGAGCAACCAGTGAGTGAGGCTGGGCAGGAAGTCACCTTCAGATCTTCTTTAGCTGCAGGGGATCGTGTTCGCTATCGCTGGGCTGTTGGTGAAACAACTGGATTCCAAGAGGGAGCGGCCATTTTCACTCACACTTTCCCCACTCTTGGCACCTTTGTGGTGTTTGCCGTAGCTGAGAATGCTGTGAGCATGGAGAAGGCAAACGTCACCGTAGAGGTCCAGGAAAGAGTCCAAGGGGTGCAAATCCACAGTGAACATGTAGTGCAGGACAAGTATGTGGCTGTTGCGGAAGCCTTCTCTCTCTCCAGCGAGGTTGCTCAGGGCTCCAATGTCACCTTCCATTGGGCAGCTTTGAAAGGAAAGCATCCGCTGTTTACTTCTGAAGGACAGTTGTTCTTATTCTGCCCCAATACAAGTGGGGAGCTCCTGGTGGAGGTGAAGGCTGGGAATGCACTGGGTGAAGTCACCACCAGCCTTACCCTGGAAGTCTTGGAGAGAGTTCATGGTGTGAAGGTTCAATCGGCCACTGATAATGTTGCAGTAGGAAAGCCAGTGGACCTGAACATTTCTGTGGTGTCGGGAACCGATCTCCTTTATCAGTGGAAGGTGCAGGAGGATGCACAGCTGCTGCTTACCACCACACCCTCCCTTTCGCACATCTATAACACCCTGGGCTCCAAGCGTGTCTTTGTCACAGTCTACAATGCCCTGGGATTCAGCAATGGCTCCACAGAACTCAGAGTGCAGGAACCTGTTTCTGGGGCAAATTTCAGCATGGCAGGAATCATGCGGCCCTTCCTCCTGAAGTCAGGCACCTCAGTAGAGCTTCTGGGCGTGGTGGATGCAGGATCTGACCTTGCATGGGAATGGCAGCTACAGAGGGGGGAAGAGGAGAAGCTGATCCTCTCCCATGGGCAGAACATCTCTCACAGATTTGAGCAGTTTGGAGACTACGGAGTGTTTCTGCGGGTCTGGAATGACATTAGTGAGAGTACAGCTCTGGGTGCCATCTCCATCCAAGACCCTGTGGCTGGACTGGCTGTGACAGTGGACAAGAGGACAGTGTGCACAGATGATGAGGTTACTTTTACACTCCGTGTGTTGAAGGGCTCGCGAGTGACCTTTGCCCTCTACTTCCCCTTGCTGGGGATTCAGGTGGATAACCCTGCGGGGATCTTCCACTTTCCTTTTCCAGTGAAAGGCGACCACCAGGTGCTGGCATCTGCTTACAACAATGTTAGTAATCAGACAGATACTGTCACGGTGAAGGTCTTGGAGAAGGTGAAGGGGCTGCATCTCTTAGATGATTGCCCGCCCATTCTGGAAGCCAACAAAGAACTTACACTCCGAGCAGCCGTGCAAGCTGGAGAGAACATTGCTTTCTCCTGGGCATTTCGGCTCCCTGGGCTGCCCGACCATAATGTCACGGGCCAGCAGGTGACATATACCCCCTCTGGCAAAGACAATTTGACCATTCTGATTGAGGCCACCAATGCTTTCTGTGCAGACACTCTCCTGGTGGTAAGAACGTTAGAGGTGCCGGTAGTGACTGTAGACCTGTCCAGCAATGGCTCCAGGACATTTGTCAATCAAATCGTGACATTTGATGTGATAGCAGTTAGCGGCAGCAACCTTCACATGGAGTGGAATTTTGGGGACTCACCCGAAACCTTTGCCAGTGAAGGAGATCAGAGAGTATTTCACAAATATCGCCAAGCTGGTGATTTCTTGGTAGAAGTGAGAGTCTACAACAACGTCAGTTTTGTCTTGGCCCAGTCAAAAGTAACTGTGCAGCAGCTGCTCTGTGAAAGCCCTACTCTGAAGCTGGTTGAGCCTCTCTCTGTGATCTCCAAATCTTACACCACCTACTTTGAGGCTGATGTGGACTTGAAACAATGCACAGCCTACCGGGCGTTGTATCGGTGGGAGATATTTCGCAGCTGCAACTGTGATACTCTGTCCAAGACCGATGCAGTCTCATTACCGCATGTAGATGTGCTAACTCCTCGCCTTGTGCTCCCCAAGCTCTCCCTGGACGTTGGTCCTCACTGCCTGCTTTTCACTATTTCTCTGGAGAACACACCCTTGGCCCAGATGGCTTGCAGCGACTTGACTGTGCTTTCCAGCAAGCTAGTTCCAGTCATCCAAGGAGGATCCTGGAGGAGAGGGACAGCCAAAATGGATCTGGTTCTAGATGGAAGCAAGTCATATGACCCTGATGTGGAGAAGGGTGGGAACTCCTCTCTGGCGTACCACTGGGACTGTCAACTGGAGGTAAGAAGAGGACCTGGAATGGCAGCAATAAGACACATTGTTTAGACCAGGGTTTCCCAAACTAGGGTCTCCAGCTGTTTTTGAACTACAATTCCCACCTGACCCTGCTAGCTAGGGATGATGCGAGTTGTAGTCCAAAAAGTTTGGGAAACCCTGGTGCTGATTAACTAATGAAAAGCATAACCTGAAAAGGTGGGGTTTCCTTTATATGAAGACTTTAATGCAGGGGTGGTGAAACAGGATTCTGCTGGAGGACCAAATCCAGAAGCGACCGATTCCCCAGAGGCCACTTTGACAGGTGGGAGGAGTTGCCCACCTGTCAGTCACCTGCCATCACATGTTGCTTGGTAATTCAAACTTTGCAGCCATGGCTTGAATTCAGCACTTTGTGAATTTGGTGCCTCTCTATGTCAAATTCAGAAGGCACCAAATTTCTAGCAGCTGGAAATGAAGAAACAACAGTGCACTTTGAGTATGCTCCCAGTTCATTTTGCATTTGGAGCTATGGCTTTACCTGCCTAGAACCTGTTTTGTTTTGTTTCCTTTGCTTTCCTGCCCTTTAAAAGCTGTTATACCAGGAGAGCATTCCCCTTGTCCATTCTCACTTCTTTTGTATGAGGGAGAAGACTGAGCCTCACTTTACAGGGGCCTGCAGAGTTGTCCTAACTTTTGGGTAAGGGTAGACAGAGGACCATGGCACTGGGACAGAGAACCTGGGAGGAAGAGCCTCCAGGTACTTCAGAACATAAGGCCAGGCTCAGCTCTCACAACTTTCTACTTTAATTGTATGCTAGCTTTCAAAAGTCTGTTGTTTCATAAGATTTCACCAGGGCCCTTACACTCCCCCCCCCCGGCAGCCTCAATTTCAGCATCAGAGGCTGAAACAGTTAATTCAAAAGGCCCTTAACTGAACTTCTCTCTGCCACAGGCACCTAATGTGTCCACAACTTTATGTGGCTTCCCTGCTATGGCAGGCCGGGACAGAGTGATTGTCCCACACACCGTGCTGAATCCAGGAGCAACTTACCACTTCAACCTTACTGTGAGGAAGCCTGGCAAAGATCCTGGTTGGGTGACACAGACGGTGAGCTTGGCTTTCTTACCTTCTCTAGTCTCATGTGGCCTCTCTGACTTCCCCACATATAAATTGACAGAAACAGATGGACACAGACAGACAGACACAGTGAACATGTAGGGCAGGACAAGTATGTGGCAGTCGCTGATGGTTGCTTATAGGGAGTCTTTTTGAAGAGTTTGCTGAGGGGGAAATGCTCCTAAAAGTGAAACATTTTACCCTCTGCGTAAAAGTGCCTTGTAGTCAAAACACTTCCTCTGGAAAGAAAGAAAGAAAGAAAGAAAGAAAGAAAGAAAGAAAGAAAGAAAGAAAGAGAAAGTTCTGCTTAAAAACAGAGCTTTTTCTTTCTTTCCACAGAACACAGTCTCAATGCAAGCCGCTCCATCCAGCCCCCTCAGCTACACTAGGGAGTTCCTGAAGGGGAGTGATCCCTCCCAGCTGACTTGGACAGTTAGTTCCTGTCTTCTTGTATCAAAGACATAGATCAAAGACTGCCTTGCTGAATGACCTCTTCTTTTCTCTTTGACAAAGAAACACAATGTACGTAGGGATGCCAAATGGCAAGGAAAGCACCGAGCCCTGGAATAACACTCAAATGTACATATGCTTGCTATGAAACTGGCAAGCCCAGTCGAGACCAAATGTTAGGATTTAGCGCTCAAGGACAAGTGCAGTATGAGCAAACCCCCTAGACACTCTACTGGCTTTTGTCCACATTCTGACGGACCCTCCACCACAGTTCTGTTACGTTGCCTGGGAGAGGTCCAAGGGACTCCTCCATTGCTGGACATCTTGCTCCTCTTCTGTAGGGTCGCGTTGCTCCATTTGTACCAACTAGCCTGCTGTGTCTTGATTTGGGGCTGACTTTAATATTGACTCGGGTGTCCACCAGCAGGTTTCGATCACATCTAGCCAGATCCTGCCTGTGACCCTGGAGTGCCGTTCCTGCAGTGCTTTGTCAAGCTACGAGGTCAGCAGCAGCATCCATGTCACGCTGTCTGGATGGTGCGAAAGCTGCGACAATGGAACGCTGGTGAGATGCTCTCTTCTGATTCCAGGGCTATAGAGCAGCAGGGGTTTAGTTGCGCTTAGAAAGAGGCGCCATTCTGATGTATCGTGATCTGTGCTGTCTGGCCCTTGCAGTACAGCTGGAGAGCTTGGAGTTCTGATGGCCAGCCTTTGACCTTGGACAATGTGACCACTTCCACTGGGGACTCCAATCGGGACCTGGTGATCAGGCAGGGGGTCCTGCAGGATGGAGTGAACTACACTTTCACCGTTTTGGTCACTCAGCCTAGAGGACAGCTCTGGGGGGAAGCCGGCATCACCCTCACCCCAAACCACCCACCCAGGGGAGGGCTCTGCATTCTGAGACCGGAAAACGATATCTACATCTTGGAGACACCGGTTAGATTTCAGTGCATGGGTAAGTAACGCAACAAGATTTCCCCAGTGGGGATCTCAGTGCCGTTAAAGAACTGGAACAGCTACATCTCAAGGAGCTGTCCTTTGGAAACTGTTTGAGCTCCACTTTTGTGGAAGCTGCAGGCAGGGAGGGCAGTCTTGTCACTTAGGCTCCGTAGGTACCTGGGTCATGTGTAATTTTGCCTGCCAGACCACTAGACAGTAACTTACGTATGTATATGTGTGTGAGTATAGACATAGACTAGCATTGCATGGGATTCATTCATGGCTCAGGCATATACAGCTGTGTTGGAGCCAGATTGATTCATATTCTCATGTGACCAAGCTGAAGTGATGTATACCTTTATGCCTCCTCCATCCGATATCCTTCTGCATCTCCTGCTCTGACTCTTTCAGGTTGGATGGATGAGGACAGCAGCCCAACGCAGCAGCAGCAGCTGATCTACACCCTGACTGCCGAAATGTGCTCCCCTCACAGCAGCCATTGTTGGAACTCCTGCCTGTACCGAGGGGTCAAGTCTGCCTTCAGCATCTTCCTGCCCTCAGGCGCTCTTGGCAATCAATCCAGCGTCAACATCCTAGTTGAGCTGGAGGATTCACGGGGAGCAAAGACCTTGGCATTGAACCAGTAAATGTGGGACCTCTTTGGGATGGGCCAAGCAGGAGATCTCTGTGCCTTGTACTTCCAGGGACTCAGGAAGAAAAAAAGAACAGGCAGGAGAAGACATCATGCTGTGCTGTGCTGTGCTGCTGTCCTAACAGTGGAATCATTGCCACTTGCCAGGACAGTATGGGGGGAGGGTGGCAAAGCCGGGGGTGCCTTGATGCACAAGCAGAGCCAATCTGGCATTCCCTCCAGCACACCCACACAGCCCTAACCTTGCTAGCATCTGCCCCCTGTACTGTTCTAGGAAACGGCAGTGATGCTGCTGTCAAGATGGAGGCAGCACAGCACTGCCACTGGCAGACAGCGTTGCTTTTGCAAGACTTATTTCTACCTGGAGAGAGATTAAAGCTGCAGTCATTGTGTTACTTCCTTGAGGACAGTTCCTGATTATGAGGTTACTATTGCATTCAGAGGGACGCGGGTGGCACTGTGGGTTAAACCACAGAGCCTAGGGCTTGCCAATCAGAAGGTCGGCGGTTCTAATCCCCACCACAGGGTGAGCTCCCATTGCTCGGTCCCAGCTCCTGCCAACCTAGCAGTTTGAAAGCACGAAGTGCAAGTAGATAAATAGGTACTGCTCCAGCGGGAAGCTAAACGGCATTTCCATGTGCTGCTCTGGTTCGCTAGAATCGGCTTAGTCATGCTGGCCACATGACCTGGAAGCTGTACCCCGGCTCCCTCGGTCAATAAAGCGAGATGAGCGACGCAACCCCAGAGTCAGTCACGACTGGACCTAATGGTCAGGGGTCCTTTTACCTTTACCTTTATGGCATTCAGTACTTGAGGATGGTAGCAAAACCTTTCCAAGTGGGGCTTGCACGGGCAGGGAGGAGGGAGGGATGCTTGCAAAGTGTGTTTGCACTTAAAAGTGTATTTGCAAATTCTGTCCGCTCTCCCTTTCAGAACCCTGACTCTCACCATGCCTGAACTCCCTTCAGGATTCAACACCATAACCAGCTGGTTGAAGAAGAAGAGCCAGTCGGAGCTGTGGGGTGTGGTCCAGCAAGGAAACCCACAGGAGGTGATTCCGTACTCCTTGGCTCTCATAAGCCTGCTGAATCACGTAAGCACTTGCTGGTGTGGGAGAACGCTTTATATCTGCGTACAGGTTAACAATGCCTGCACACCCAGGAACTTGAGATTCTCAAGGGAGGCCCTGCTCACAGTCCCATCCACAGCTAGAATCTGTTGTGCAGAGTTAGGAAAAAGGGTGCTCTCCACCGTGACACCCCAGTTGTGGCACTCCCTCCGTTTGCACTTGCCCGTTTCTTTGTTAACACTTAGGTGCCAGCCGAAGACACACTCGCCCTAGCTTTGCGGGGATGGAGTGAACTTGGCGCCCCACAGTGAATGAGGTTGTGATATGGAAATTGGCTGGCGTGTTGTTTTTTGTATCTTCACTGTCGACTGAATTATTCAAGTTTTGTCGGGCCATGTTCTACTTTGCCCTGATATCCTTTGGGGAGGAAGGGTGATATGAAAATATAATTAATAATAAAAAGCACTTTTAAAAATATGTATCATCCCCATTTGGGCAGGTTTTCTTTTTCTTTTTGGCAGTATTCTGTCCCAGCAGAGGTGATTTGGTCACATGTTTTTTCCCCCCAGGACTTTGGAAGAGGGTATAGCATGAAGGAGCTGAGGGACCGCATCTCCATCCGCAGCAATGTCACAGCCGCTCTGGCCTCCCTGAATATCTCCAGTGTGAAGGATGTTGCTCAGCTTAGCGCTGCACTGAGGGCTTGTGTGGTAGGACTCCTCCAGTAGATGTTTTGTCATTGCTCTGTTGGAGTCAGAGAAGGTGTTGCAATGATGGCCCACAATATTTGGGACCCTGCGGCAAAAAATCCAAATGGCAGTAAATATAACAATAAGCTGATTAGCTGACTATTTGCTGTCCTTTCATAGTAATCCCCTCCCCAATAAATCTGTGCTAGAGCTAGTGATATAAAAGGATCTGTTGGTTTCCCAATCTTAAATTCAGGTTTTTCACATTCTGCAGCGTTTTGTGATATATCCCCAAATCCTGCAGAAAGTGATGCATGATAATTCCTCTGTATCTTAGGGTCTCAGAAACACTTCTGCTTGCCCCATGCCTAGAAAGCATGAGGCTGAGTGGTTTTCCGCTTGACCCCCTCAGGAAAACCCCACTCTTTAGCTCTAAATTAGAACATAGAGTCATGGAATTGTAGAGTTGGAAGGGACCACCAGACTCACCTAGTCCCTGGAATCTTTTGCGCAACGTGGGGCCTGAACCTAAAACCTTGAGTGTCTTATGTTTTACTGACTGAGCTATCCCAGCTGACAATTGCTGTTTGCTCCAGCTGAGTGCTAAAGAGTGGATTTCCCCAGAGGAAAGCAGAGAGGCAAGAGGCAGTCCGGATTAGCCCTTAGTGTGAATTTCTCCCAGTAAACACATTTATATATGTAGTTTTGACTCTGCACATTTTTGCAAGATGTATTCCCTAATTTAATGCAGTTTCATATCTTGTTTTCAGAGACATATTCAGGTTTATGTACACTTTCCCCATAGATATCCATTTTTGTAAACACTCTTTGGAGAAGTGCATCACAAAATTTGGATAAGTGAATTTAGGACATTTGTGTTTCAGTTTGCATATTGTTCTAGAAAGTGTGGATTTGATGGATTCAGCTTTAAATACTGAATTTCTTCTCCCTCCCTCCCTCGCTAGCTAAAGCTGAGCTGTTAGTTTTGACATGCCATTGTCCATCTCAGGAGCTTTCTCTCTTTCCTTAAGCAGAAGAGAAAAAATTATCACTCAGAGTAAGAGCAACCATCTGCCTCCCGCAGCATCTTATCTTTCTTGGTTGTTGCGAGTGCTGCCATTCTGCTCATGCAGCAGACTTCTGCTTGTGCAATGCAACTTCTCCCCTCTTCTCCTCTCACTTGCACACTTGCACACTTGCACACTTGCACACACATACACATTGACACACACTGAGCTGGGGGACCAGAGCAGATTTCACGAGCAGAGAAAGAGAGGAAGGGGAAGTCCCATGGGATACAACCCCATTTGTAAGATGCCTAGAGCCTTATTGATTGATTTATTTTAGTATGCAACAAACAAACAAATCATTCTGAGTGATGGAAGGAAACTAATGGGGTCTGGGGGAGCGGGGGGCTCACTTGATGTGTCCTTTCAAAGAGAGCAATTGTGTGTTTGGGCAAGCAGTGAATAAGTCCTCTTTCCCCCCTGCAACACCAGGCATTCCCAGAAGAGCTCAGCCTTGGATCTCGTACCCAAATGCTGGAAGCTGCCAAGAGAATGATCCAAGTTATCCACAGCGAGACAAAAGAAGGTCACGAAACCCCCGCCTCCGCTGGCAACAGCATCTTGGCAATCCTGGGTAGGCAACAAAGGGCAGATGACTGCCATAACTACGGGGTAGCACTTGGGCTGTACTGGAGCTGTGATTCAATCTCTGTCTCCACTCCTGCCCCTGGTCCTCCCCTTTCTAGCCCCTGCAGCCAACAGAAGCAAAACAACTTGCTGGCTTCCTTTATTTAGATTTTTAAAATGGCACCACAAACCTAAAGGACTAGGGTGGGCTTTGTAGGTTAATAAAACCTCAGGCCAAGCTACATTATACCCATGGCCTGTCTTCCCCTCTACTCATCAAATTGTTCATAATAGTGCAGAAGGAAAAAAGTGGACAGAACTTCCTCCTGGTGTGGCTTCTTTCCAAGAATACAGTCATACCTCATGTTACGTTTGCTTCATGATATGTTTTTTCAGGTTGCGTCCTGTGGCGACCCGGAAGTACTGGAAAGGGTTACTTCTGGGTTTTGCCGCTCGCGCATGTGCAGAGGTGCAAAATAACATCACGGGCATGCGCAGAAGTGGTGAATCGCAACCCACACGTGCGCAGATGCGCTGCTGCGGGTTGCATTCTATTCATGTTGCAAACGGGCCTCCGGAACAGATCCCATTCGCACCCAGAGGTACCACTGTATTCCCAAATTATATTTCTGTTGTGTATAAACAACTTATTCTTCTACCAACTCTTAATAAGAAATTTCTCCCATGGCTTCCTTTTATCCTTTGCCTTTGTTCTCACGCTGCCCCTTAAAGAAAGGATAAGCATCTGTTTTCCTTATCAATGCCAAGGGCTGACTCCAAAAAGTCAAATACCTAAGTCGTATCATTACATTACATAGCAACAGTGAACAATGGCCTCTTGCCGGACCATATGCACATGGATTTCTGGGAGCTACTTAAAGAATTCTGGCCTTTCTTGTTTTCCTTATTTTTTTATTATTATTTATGTGCAGTTGGTATGAAGAAAAGCTACCTTTTCTGGCAGACTTGTCAGAGAAGACTGTTATGTACTGAGTTGAATAGGATCCAAAATGCAACAGTCTGATTGGTTCTAGAACAATAGGATTCAGAATGCAGCAGTCTGATTGGTGCTAGAACAATAGGATTCAGGACGCAGCAGTCTGATTGGTCCACAGGAGCCACCCAATCCAGCTCCAGGTGGAAGTGAATCCGCAACCTGATTGGCCTACAGGAGAATCCTGGAATTGGCCAATCACGTGGGGCCCATTGTGTAAATAATGTATATAAAGCAGACATTCTGAGGGAACTTCCATTCTTCCTCACCACTATGAGCTGAATAAAGAGCATGAAATCCACTCTCGACTCCAAGCATATTTCAAGACACAATGAAAACCTACTGTGAGTGGGCCCTTCTCTCAGGTCATTAAGCAAACATAATCCCTTGAAGGGAGATTGTGAAAACAGGTATAGGAGTGAGCAGCTATAAAGGACTGCATCTCTTGATATGTTATCATGTTGCTCCTAGGAATAATGTTAACTACTGAAGACACGAGACTGCACATGGTGGCGAACGACCGCGTGTCGAAGGAACCAACCCTCAGGAATTGGGTCTCCTTGGCTTTCAATCTCACTCGTGCTCTGATGAGGTCCTTGATGAAGTCCCGAGTGCTGAATGAGGAGACTCTGTCGCTCTCCGTCTCTGATATCCACGTTCGGGGGAAAAGGGCGGATGTCAGCAATTTGCTGTGCACGATCCCCTCTGCGGAGTGCCTCTTCTCTGTGCCCAGGACGCTTGCCAAACAGCTGGCAGAAAGCCAGGAGGTGGTGCAGGTCACCATGGACCTTGCCATCAACCCCTTCCCTTTCAACTACTACACCAACTCTGCCATTTCCACCCGCCTTGCGCTTCTGGAGTTCACCACTCCAGCAGGAGTGCCGATCTCAGTTGCCAACCTGCCTAAGGAGAGAGCCATCAGCCTGCGATTACCTGCTGGACAGCAGAAGCTGCAAGACTTGCCCCAAACACTACTGGTCATCCCACCGGGAGATTCTGTTAACTTCACTGTGAAAGTTGCATCAGGCAGCAACGTGACAGGGACACACGTCCATGTCAGTTTCACTGTGATGAAGGGTAAGTGTGGCAGCGAAAAGTTGGAGGGGAATAGTGGAGAATGCTCAGGTAAGTGAGACTCAGGAGTTTTTTTCACAATGTCCTTATACTCCATTGGTGAGCAGCAATGTGGCACTTCCTCTTCCAAACCTGTTTTATCTCTCCTTTCATACTTAATTTTCTCTAGCTTGTGCAAGTGGACTGAAACGATCCTATCCTTTCTTCCCAGGCTTTGGTTTCAGCCAGGAGAAGGTTCCCTCCCTTTATCTTTACGGACATAATTCTCCATCTCCCAGTGAGTTCCACTACACCTTGAAGGAGGAAATTGCCTTTTCTAATGGTCTGGAGGAAAACCGCAATAGGGACGTCACCCTCTTAATTTCTCCTCTGTAAGTGTTGTTTGCCTATCCAGACACCCCTTTTCTCTCTCAAATTCTCTAATAATAATAATAGTAATAATAATAATATTTTTTATTTATACCCTGCCCTTCCTGGTTCAAAAACTGGGCTCAGGGTGGAAAACAACAAATTTAAAACACTTTAAAACACTTAATTATAAAAGCAGCATAAAATACACTATAAAAACATGAATAACAATGAAAATCAAAAATCAATTAAATAATCCCCAGGGCTAGCTGGCTGAATTGGTCCTACTTGGGCCAGCGAGGAGGTCAGGGGAGAATTAGCTGTGGGGTCTCAGAGTGGGTGATCTTCATAAAAGGGGAGGGGGAGGGAAGAAAGGGGAAATAAAAGATCAGGCTGAATTCAAATTAAAGGCCAGGCAAAATAGCTCTTTCTTACAGGCCCAACAGAAGGAGGTTAAATCCTGAAGGGCCCTAGTCTCATGGGACAGAGCATTCCACCAGGTCGGAGTCATCACTGAAAAGGCCCTGCCCCTGGTGGAGGATAATGTGACTTCCTTAGGGCCCGGGACCTCTAAACTATGGTTATTCATGGACCTAGCATGTCTGACCCTGAGGCTGTTCCCATTCCCAATTCCTTGAGCTGCTGTCACTGTTGAACCCTCGAGCCAAAGTGGGGAGACTGGACAAATGGCCATCCTCAAGTTAAAATTGAAAGCTGTTAATACTTGCCAGGACCAACTATTTCCATTGATATTAGAAGGACCTGTGAGTGGGCTGGGAAACCTCCTTTGTAGTTGTTCATACAAAGAGATAATGAGTCAGACTGAACCCTGGCCTGGCAGAACAGTTCTGTCTTGCAGGCCCTGCGAAAAGATGTCAAATCTCCTTGCGGCCCTGTTCTCTTGTGAGAGAGCATTCCACCAGGCCAGGGCCACGACCGAAAAGGCCCTGGCTCTGGTCAAGGTCAGTCTAATCTCCCTGGGGCTCGGGATCTTCAGGGTGTTGTTATTTGTAGACTGTAAGGTCCTCCATGGGGAATACCAGAAGAGGCCGTCCCGTAGGTACGAGGGTCCTAGGCCGTATAGGGCTTTAAAGGTTAAAAGCAGCACCTTAAACCTGATCCTGTAATTGTATTTCAGTTCAACAATTGCTTTGATAAAATACATATTTTGTTATGTGCAAATGGCTTTAGATACCTATTAGGTCCATAAATTACCACATAGCGTATCTTCAACACAAAAAACAGCGACAATTTGTTGTTGATAAAGGACAGCTGGACATATACCTTCAGTAGCTTAGGGCTTCATCGAACCTAAATCTGGTCCTGCTTCTGAGCAGATACTTGTCTCATATCGAGCATTCAAAGGACATGAAAGCATGTTCTCCTTGGGGCAGTGCTCCTTGTCCCCTCTGATCAAAACTGCAGTGATTATTTACATTCCCTGTAGTGTTAGTTAATCCAGAGGTAGCTGTTATGCACTTGTACTAATTTTGTGGCTATTGACCTCTTCCATCCAGTCACCATCTCAGTGCGACTCATCAGGAATACTACATCAACATCACTAGTCGCTTCTGCCATTCCCCCGTCCGTGCCAGCGTCTCTGTTTTTGCCAGCCTTTGCCAGTACTTCCATTTTCCCAGCATGCAGTGGAGTGCAGATGGAGTGACCCCAACAGCTGCCACCAGCCCCAAGGAGATTGTCTGCCTGACGGAGCATCTCACTGTCTTTGGGGGTAGCCTCTTTGTGCCTCTTCACAGTGTTGTCTTCTTGCCTCCGGTAAGAACTTCCTTTTCAGTTTAGCATGCAGAGGGAAGATGAGTGGGCAAGACTCCCATCAGCCGGTGGGCAACATCTTGTTAACATTGATCTCCTTGAGATATGCATGGCCCTAATGGGGAGGATATTCCAGGCCTGCGCTACTTGGGATCCTCCCCACTGAATATTAGGCTCCAGCCATGTATAGAGAGACCCACCAAATGCTGTTTTGGCAGTCTCAGGCAGGCAAGCCAAAATGCCCAGGATTTTATATATTCTTTACTCGTGGTACTACCTGTGGTGCTACTACCTGTGGTACCCGTGAGCTACCACCTGTGGCTGGTATGAGTTGTGTGCGCATCACAAGCTGTTTAATCAGTTTTCCCAAAACACAACAAACTTCAGGAGTCAAGCATGAAGTGACGTAACATCCATTAGGATAACCAGTGAAGCACACTAATCCAAAGGAAGAATTAAATAAAACACCTGCAGGATACATTTAATAATAATAACAACAACAACAACAACAACAACAACAACAACAACAACAACAACAATAGTGGAGCTTGGAAGATCAAACATATGTGCAGCCTATTAGAGTAGCAGAAAACAAACAGTTACGTTGCAGCTTTTGTGGCCTGATATATTGTAATGCATGGTCCACAATGACTTGGAAACAGAAAGCCTTGTCTCCTTTAGAGTATGGGTAAAAAGCATCATCTGCTTGGCTTTAATGTGAGATCAGCAAAGCAAGGGATGGCTTGGGGGGGGGGCAGGATGGTGCGGTGCATTTCACTCCTGTTGAATTGTGTGGTGTGTAAACCATGTAGAGATTTGTTTAAATGTGAGTGGTATATTAAGTGCCCAAATATATCAATAAAGGTCTATGCAGAACTGGCTGAACTGACATACAAACTTCGAGATAAGGACAACTGTGACTTCAAAGAATAATGAAACTATCTAAAAAGACAACAAAATGAACCGGACTCCTTGGCAGGTTTTGAATAAACCTACACAAATTTATTGATGGTTAATATAGTAGATAGATAATATAAGGATTTATACAATATTACAGTATGCAGAGAACAATATGTGTTGAGAAATCAGAGAGAGGAACTGAGAGAAGTCTTGGGGGGGGAGGGTTCGTTGGGGAGGTGGGGGGGAGGGAAAAAATAATGAATATGATATGTTTTGATATGTTGAAATTGTCTGTGTGTGTGTGTGTGTGTGTGTGTGTGTATAGCAGAGAACCACAGTTTATCCACTGGTTGGTTAACCTGGAGCCTTCCCCTCCTCCCCCGCTATGCACACCAATCCCAGTCTGCTTTATTTTTTTCAGAGGAAGCATTCCTGGCAGAGTCCCTTGGCACTGATCACTTGCACCGTCCTTTTCTCCATTTACCTGGGGATAGCATTGATATCCCACAAGCTGGACGACATTGACATCACTCGGGTAGGGATCATCCCTCGGTGTGGTCAGCCTGGACGGTACAAGTACTGGCTGATAGTGAAGACAGGCTGGAAAAGAGGCTCAGGTATGGATGGGAAGAGTCAGGGTATTGTTCTGACAGCCCGTTTCACCATTGAACATGCTTCCGTACTCGCCCTTTCCCCTGGTATTTGCACCTTCCACTCACTCCTGAGAAATTTGTTTGTCTTTAAGGTGCTACGAGACCCTTTGTTGTAAAGAGCTAAAGATTCACAGGAGTTTAATTTAACATTACCTTCCGCTATGCTGCACATCTTTTGAAGGTACCACAGCCCATATAGGGATCCGATTATATGGGCTGAACAAAAGCGGCTCTCGCCACCTGGACAAGGGCTGGGCCTTCCAGAGAAACAGCCAGGATATTTTCCAAATAGAAACGGATGCAAACCTAGGAGAGATTTGGAAGATCCACGTCTGGCATGATAACACGGGTATGACTTGACAATCAATGCTCTTTTTGTGCTTTTAAATTTTTAAAATACATTTATGTTCTACCTTTCCTCGTAGGAGTTCAGGGGCAATGTGCATGATTCCCCTGCCTCCCATAGTGGATAGGTCTCCCCAGTTCTCGTCCAACACTCTAACCCAGGGGTCAGCAATCTTTTTCAGCAGGGCCGGACTATATTTTGGAAAAAAAAAATGAACTAATTCCTATGCCCCACAAATAACCTAGAGGTGCATTTTAAATAAAAGCACACATTCTACTCATGTAAAAACACCAGGCAGGCCCCACAAATAACCCAGAGATGCATTATAAATAAAAGAATACAGTCATACCTCATGTTACACTTGCTTCAGGTTGCGTGTTTTCAGGTTGTGTTCCGCGGCAACCCGCAAGTACCAGAAACTGTTACTTCCGGGTTTCACCGCTTGCGTATGCACAGATGCGCAAAAATGACATCATGTGTGTGCGCAGATGCGGGTTGTGTTCTTTTCAAGTTGTGAACGGGCCTCAGGAATGGATCCCGTTTGCAGCCAGAGGTACCACTGTATATTCTACTCATGTAAAAACATGCTGATTCCCGGACCGTCTGCGGGCCAGATTTAGAAGGTGTTTGGGCCAGATCCAGCCCCCGGGCCTTAGTTTGCCTACCCATGAGCTAACCACTACATTACACTGCAGAGCAAAAAGCAAGGTGCCCACAGTCCAGAAAGCCCAGTCTTGGAATTTGCTATGGACTGCAGAATTTCTAGGTAGCCAGGTACCTTTGAGTGTTCACAAGCAGGTTGTGATGGTGTTGGCTTTCCCTGGTTATTTGTCCCTGAGTCTGGCCTTCTGCTTCATGTAACGATTCAGCATAAGACTGCATGCACACCATAAATTTAAAGCACACGACTTCCCCCAAAGAATCCTGGGAATTTTGTTTGTTAAAAGTGCTGGGAATTGTAGCTCCTTGAGGGATAAACTCACAGGATTCTATGGAGGAAGTCATGTGCTTTAAATGAATGGTGTCTGTGCAGCCTGATAGCCTTTAATAGATCTTCCTTCCATGAATTTGTTAAGTTTATTTCCATCATCAAATGTTGTAGTATTGCTTGCCATAAATTGCTTACACTATAACCCAGTGGTTCTCAAAGGGAGAAGACCACAAATGTGGCAAGAAGATTCAAGGACAATCAAAGAAACATTTAAACATTTCTGTATAGTGTAGTATCAAAGAATTTTTTTTTTATTTGCAGAATATGGATAGATATCTTCAAAATGAGAGCAGGAGCGTCAAGTGATACTGAGGATACTAGCTGTGTTTTGAAATGTATTTCTTATCAATAAAAAATTCAGTGTGGCACAAGCAAATTTATATTAAAGTGTGACCCAGAGAAATAAGTCTGAGAACCACTGTGCTAAGCCAAGCTGTGTGAACATAAAGGACCCCAGAGAGGAGTTCACAATTGCTATGCTCTTCCCTGTTCCCTTCAGCTGCTGCGCTGTGCTATGCCAAAGTTTGGCTTGGTGTGGTTTCTGAACCAGGACTGGGGATTAAGTTCTTTCCTCCTTAACTGCAAACTAAATAAAAAAAAAAAAAAAACCAATCAAAAGGGACCAGGGAGAAGCAAAGTTTCTCGGAGCCCATCTCTGGGCACCCACCCATTTGTGTGGTCTGGTGCCCCCTGTTGCCACAGTCCTGAACAGTTGTCATTCAGCTAGTTGTTTGGAAGTTGTTCGCTTCACCATCTTTCTTTATGACCAGGTCTGGACCCCTCTTGGTACCTGCAGCACGTTATTGTATGGGACAAGCAGACAGACAATATGTACTTCTTCCTAGTGGAGGACTGGCTGTCTGTGGAAAATGAAAAGAATGAGGGAATGGTGGAAAAAGAGGTCCTTGCAGCATGTGAGTTGATAGCCTGTGGGAATAGTGTCCTGAGCACTGCAGTTTTCATAGGTATTGGTAACTACGGGACTAGAAAATTGGCTGGGTAGTTCAAACCAGTATGGGATATCAAGTCTCTGGTATCCTACATTAGTCCACCCTTCTTGGCCCTCGTTTATTTATTTCATAAAATTTATACACCGCTTGATTGTAAAAAAAAGAACCCTCAAAGCAGTTTACAAAAACAGTTGCCATTTCCAGAGCAAAGTACTATACAGTTGTACCTTGGAAGTCTAACAGAATCCATTCTGGAAGTCCGTTCAACTTCCAAAACATTTGGAAACCAAAGCGCAGCTTCTGATAGGCTACAGGAAGGTCCTGCAGCCAATCGGAAGCCCCATTGAACATGCGGCTTCCAAAAATAGTTCACAAACCAAAACACTTACTTCCGGTTTGCGACGTTTGGGAGCCAAAACGTTTGAGAACTAAGCTGTTCGAAAACCAAGGAACGACTGTAGTGATGAGTTGACATAGCGTATATCTTGCCTTGAACACCGGGCAGTTTCTTAATATTAAGAGCAGCATCAGCACCCTCGAGCAGCTGCTGGGACCACCCACTCTCTTGGCTGCAGCTGGTTCTGAGAATCATTGCACCATTGAGGGGGATTGTGGGTAATTTAGATGGTTTGTGGATTCCCAGAGTCTGCCACTGCTAACAGGTAAGCCTAACAGGGCAGAGACCAATCATGGGAGCCAACCATGTGGGCACCTTGCCCCCACCCCGTTTTAAAGCCAAATCTGTTTTGACGCACATACTCATTTTCTTCTTTGTCTGAACTACTTTCTTGGAGCGCTTTCTCATTCACTTTACTTCCTCTTTCTCTTTTTTTAAAATATTTTTTTTATTGGATTTCCCACAATGATAACACAAACCACAAAGCAAATGATACACAAAAACAAAAAAAGAAAAAGAAAGGGGGGAAGGGAACAATAAACAGATAAACAATAACAACAAACTTAATTCTTCACAAATCCAACCTTTTAAACATCTTGGTTGACTTCCTCAAATCCCTCCCTTCTGAGTTTCCTTGTAATTAAATTACTTCCTTTTTCTCAGTCTGTTGCATCTATTCATCAATCACATGGTGACTTGTGGCCTCTTTATCGCTAGACCTCAGCCTGCCTCAGAAGCTATTCTTGTCCCTAGAGCCTGGGTGGGGGCTTTAATCCCAGCCAAACTTTCCTTTCCCTCACAAAATAAAATAAAAAATGGGGGTTTTGCAGAACTGGAATGTTTTTATTATTATTTGTGTTTTTATTGTTTATTAATTTTGTTGGTCACTTTATACAAAAGGGGGAGACTCTTAGAATGATTTAACAGGATAAAATGCTGCAGATAACACAATTAAAACTGGAAAAGTTTAAACAATGAATGCAAAAATACACAAAATGCTCATCCAATAACATATTAATAAGGACAAGTCCTAACCAATCCATTAAAGGATGGGCACCACCATAGGGGTCTATTTAATTAACAAAGGCCTGAGTAAATGAAAAAGGTCGGGCGGGGGGGGGGGATGTTTCTGTGAAAAACACTGTGACATTTTGCATGATATTCTTCAATTTTTCATATATGAAAAGTTTTGTGCACCACTGACAAGGCAACAGGTGCCCAAAATTAGTGACAAGTCCAGTAGTTAAATAATTATGACAGCGGTGATGCTGGCTAGAGGAAATAAGGATGGTTCAGCATGAAGAGATGCTGTTGGCAGCAACTAGAAGGCAGTGAATTTGGTTTCTGTTATTGTTTACAGGTCCACAGGAACTGAGATGCTTTTCCCGAATTTTCCCTGCACAGATGCACCTTGGGTTTTCCGACTGGCACATCTGGCTTTCTGTTTGGAGCCGTCCTCCTAACAGCCGCTTTACCCGGGTACAGAGGCTCACTTGCTGCCTGCTCATGGTTCAGCTCTTCCTAGCTACGTGCGCCGTCTGGTATGGTGCAGTTGGAGTTAAGGGCCACAGGTGAGCATATCGGGGAGCAAGGGAGGGAATGCGCAACAGGTGCAAGCAGAAAGGAAGGATGAGCTCAATGGAATGTTACTGACACACCATCCATTTAAAACACATGACTCTCTCTTCCCCCCAAATCATGGGGTGGGGGATGGCCTCGGCCCAGTATACTTGAAAGAGCATCTCCACCCCCATCGTTCTGCCCCAACACTGAGGTCCAGCGCCAAGGGCCTTCTGGCGGTTCCCTCACTGGGGGAAGCGAAGTTACAGGGAACCAGGCAGAGGGCCTTCTCGGTAGTGGCACCCGCCCTCTGGAACGCCCTCCCACCAGATGTCAAAGAAATTAACAACTATATGACTTTTGGAAGACATCTGAAGGAATCCCTGTTTAGGGAAGCTTTTACTATTCGATGAATTATTGTATTTTAGTACAGTGGTACCTCGGGTTACAGACACTTAGGTTACAGATGCTTCAGGTTACAGACTTCACTAACCCAGAAATAGTACCTCAGGTTAATAACTTTGCTTCAGGATGAGAAAAGAAATCGCATGGTGGCGGCGTGACAGCAGCAGGAGGCCCCATTAGCTAAAGTGGTACCTCAGGTTAAGAACAGTTTCAGGTTAAGAACGGACCTCCAGAACAAATTAAGTTCTTTACCCGAGGTACCAGTGTATTTTGTTGGAATCTGCCCAGAGTGGCTGGGGAAACCCAGCCAGATGGGCAGGGTATAAATAATAAATTGTTGTTGTTGTTGTTGTTAGACCTTTGGCCAAAGAGCTCAAAGAGCTACAGTTCCCAGCATCTTAACAAACTACAGTTCCCAGGATGCCTGGGGGAGAGGAGAGTGAGATGCTTTAGCTGTATTGTTATAATCAGATGGCTCCTTTCGAGCTCTGACCATCTGATGCATTGATATCATGTTTGTGTGTGTGGTCTAAAAACTGTGCCCTCAGAAAGGACTCCACATAAAATATGACACTATTCAGATCATTGCTCACTTACTCTAGGTTCTGGCTAAATGGCTAAATCTACATTTTCCCCCCTGCAGCTATCCTGTTGGAAGACAGATTTCTTTGACTGCAGAGAGCATTGTGGTTGGAATAACTGCAGCAGTCGTGGTTTACCCAATACAACTACTCTTCAGTTTTCTCTTCCGGAAAACACGCAGTAAGGTACCTCCTTCAATCATAAAGGCAACATGGAGAGAAAGCTAACCAGGAACCGAGGAAGGAAAGCCAGAAAAACAGACATAACTGATAAGAATGGGAAGAATACAAATGCTATAGAATGTTAGAGATGGAAGGGACCGCTGAGTCATGAATCGTTTCCTTTACATTGTGAAATGAATTAGAAATTGCCAAGCAAGTGCTGAGTGGAGCACCAGCCTTCCAAGTGGGTGGCAGCAGGACAAAGGCCCCACTGAATGTTTGGTTAGGGTGTGTGAACATGTCCCCTCTGTCCAACAGATTGTAATAGAAGATCCTGACCCGCCTGCTCAGGACTGCCAGACTGTGGAGATGGATGTGTCTCTTGACTGCTCTAACTTGGGTAGCTCCTCCTTCTTATCTGTCCCTGGAAGAATGGAGTCCATTGTGGATATGGATTCTGTTGGCAGTGTGAGTAGAGCTATTCTGTGGGCCTCATAGTGGCAATAGAAAGAATTTCCACAGTGTTATATGGAACAGCCAAATGCTGAACTTGCATGAGATCCTGTAACCAACCAGCAACCTCCCCAGGCTTGAGCTATTGTTTTAAAAAGCATTTATATCGATATATAATGTTCAAAGTGCTATGCATATATTATCTTGATTGTCTGTACAAGAACCCTGTGAGGTAGTTTGATTGCTTGTTTCTTATCATCATCATCAACATCATCATCACCCCCATGTTGCAAATGCAGGAGCTGAGTCTGAGAAACTGTGGCTTACCTAAGACCAGCTAGTGAGCTTGTAGTTGAGGAGAGGTTTGGATTTCCTGGTTTAAACTCCCGCCTCCTCATCCCACTGCAAGGAATTTGGCTACCAAGGATATCTAGAGGACATATTGCATTTTCAAAGCTGCTTCTTCTTCTTTTTTTTACAAAATAAAATTCTTTGTTGTGATGCCTTTGTCAGCCACTTCCATCTTAAAAGAGCTGCTTTGCTGGAATAAATTCTTCAGGTCGTGTGATAACATTTGCAGGAGTAAAGAAAAACAGTATCCACCTTTATTTTATGATCTACATAACTATAAAAGGTGGTGCCCTGTCATCTATTTCATCTAGTCACCCTCAGTTTGACTTCTGTTCAATATGACATAGTAGCAGAGAGATTAGTTTACTTATATACCCTGAATGGTAATCGGCATGAAGGTTCCTTTGAGGTTTACATTTCTTGGTTTTATGTGGCATCCATACTTGGTATTTCCCTCCCATTTGACCATTTTTATTTGTTTTATTTTGTCCTTTACAGGAATCCCTCTTTAGTAGAAAGCCAGTTTCCAACCAGAAGAACTTCATAGGCAACGACAGGTATTGTTACAATACTGCATGGCAATAGCAAAAATAGCAAGGGAGAATGACAGTTTCACCTTGGTCCTAAAAACAGCTCTCCCATGATGTTGCTTCATCTCATGTGGGTGGGTGCGCACGCATTGGGACAAAGCATATAATAAATCTCACATTTAGTTTGGCCCTTAGTGGTGAGTTAGCCACAAAACAACCCTGAGAAATTATGACTTTGCTTACAGCTATCCAACAACCTTCTTAGTTGAGTGGAACCTTGGATTTTTGCTGGCATATCCAATCATTTAGCTATAGTAGCATCCTGGCTTTGGTAGGTTTGTCTGAGCAGACTCTTGAGGCACAAGAATCTTTTCTCACCCTAGAACACCCTTCCCTAACCCAGTTCCTACCGATGATGTTGGTTGCTGGCTCTCTCATCAGCCCCAGCCAGAAGGGGCAATGGTCAGGGATGTGAAAGTCTGTTTCAGATTATCTAGCTACAGTTGAAGCATCCTCAACTAGTTAAACAAGGTGTGAGCTTCCTACTGGCCAAGGTTCGGACCTTACTCAGGTGCCTTTTCAAAAATCTGCAGGGCTGCCAATGAATGGCCTTCATGCAACAGCATCTTTGATATTCCTGACCTTTTGAACTCTGACCCCCTGATGAATGGAAATCGGATTCTCAAGAGGAAGAAGGCAATGGCAAAGTTGGGAATTGACTCCATGTCCAGTTCTGATGATGACCCCCTGTCCTTTTCATTCAGAGATTCTGAGGACAGTAGGAGGTCAAGCTGTGGCCATCACTCTGGTAATCTCCTACCACATTTTCCCTACTATGTCTCCCTTGCACTCAATCTCTCTCACACATAGATTCGCTCCTGTTTATGAGTAAAAGTTTGGCAGTGGTAAAAAAATGAACCAAACCTAGGCTGCAAATCCTAAGTAATACTCACAGCAGGGCTCGCTGTTGAGTAAACATGTGTAGGATTGCACTGCATCCTTTTACTGATAAATTTGGGCCAATCATAAGTGAAAGCAATTTCTAGCTGGTTTAGGGTACACTTGTTTGTTTGCTTTTTATGCTATTTTGATTCTGAAAAGGAACTTTGAAAGTTGGCCTCCCTCATAATGAGCTACTTCTTCCTCTATACATAAAAATGTAAGGCTGTCATCACGCTGACCCGCCATTGGAGGATTTGTAATGAAAAAGGTGGTTAGTAGTTGTACTGTGCGGTAGGAGGAATGGACATAGGGATGAAGGTGGAAAGGGGAGTGCAAAGCAGGGCTGCAAAATAGGTGAGAGAATTGGCTTCAGAAATGGGGTTGGGAAGGTGAAAAGGAAGCTTAGCTGCATGAAGGCTTAGCAGTAGAGCCTACTTTATAACTTCAGTTTTTCTTATTGTCCCCACAGCGGAAGGTTTGCTCAACTGTGCTGTTGACAGAACTCAGGAGAACATCTCTGACTGTGTCACATCTGACAGTGGCCGGTTTTCACCTCAAGTTGAAGCAGATCTCATCTATGATGGGTATGTTGCCTGGTCTGCTGCTGCCTTGAGCAGCCATTCAACTCAAGAGATGGGGGCTCGCAGGGGCGGAGGGAACAAGGCCTTTAAGAAAGTAAATGAATGGACAGCCCAAACTCATAATAATTAATATCTCGATCAATTGAGTTATACACATAAATATAGTCATTCATTCCCATTTGGGTTGTTTTCAGTTAAAAAAGCATATTTTGGTTAATGGAAACAGACAAATATGTGGTGAAAGTGGTTTGAGGCATTGCTTTTCTAGGCAGAGAGGCTGTGTTCAAACTGATTCTGCTGCACTTAGATTGCATGTAACTGCACCCCAAGCACAGTGTATCTCAAAGTGAAGTCTGAACAAGCTAAGCCTGATTATTATTATTATTAAAAAATAATATATTTAAAGTATTATTATATATTTATTTATACCACCAAATAAAAACCACCAAAACCAGAAAATAATAATTAAACAACAGGGAAACATTGATAGAATTGTTGTTGTTTAGTCATTTAGTCGTGTCCGACTCTTCGTGACCCCATGGACCAGAGCACGCCAGGCACTTCTGTCTTCCACTGCCTCCCGCAGTTTGGTCAAACTCATGCTGGTAGCTTCGATAACACTATCCAACCATCTCGTCCTCTGTCGTCCCCTTCTCCTTGTGCCCTCCATCTTTCCCAACATCAGGGTCTTTTCCAGGGAGTCTTCTCTTCTCATGAGGTGGCCAAAGTATTGGAGCCTCAGCTTCACGATCTGATCGTTTATAGAATTAAAACTCTATATATCATTATTATTATATTATATTATATTACACATATTATTCGACCCTAAGTTCAGACTCATCCTGGTGCAATAGCAGCAAGCCTGCATTAGCCTGAAAATTAGACATGTCTGTTCCAGCCTAGCCTGGACAGGGCTGTGAGCTGCCTGTAGCCCCCCCCCCCCTTCTGAAATGGCTCCTATGTGTTGTTGTACCTTCCCTGGTGGCTGAGACACATCCTTCTCCTCTAATTCTGGCACATTCTTCTTTTGTTCCCTTGGCTGGCAGAATGGAAAGTTCTAATAGTGGCTGGTCCGATGGGATTGTGCAGCATGGAAGCAGCTGGGGCTTACTACGGAAGTCGTTCTCTTACGTCTCTGCTATGACCAATATTGGCAGCGCTTTCTTTTCTGACCTGGAACTTCCGCCTGCTACTGTTTCCTCGCTTTCTACCCGGATTGGTATGTGTGAACACTAATGGGATATGTCCTCATAGACTTGTATTATGGGAGCCTCAGTGCTGGGACAGGGGGCACCTGTAATATGACTTAACATAGATTAGATTTCCCTTAGCACACTTTAATTTCTCTTTTGTACATATGATCAAGGCAGCTAAATTGCTTCTCCCACCTTTTGCACAGTTGCTTAAAGGCAGAATCAGAATTTTATTCTGAGTTGGGGCATAGTAATTATTCTGGATTAACTAATGCAGGATGGGACGCGGGTGGTGCTGTGGGTTAAACCCCAGAGCCTAGGACTTGCCGATCAGAAGGTCGGCGGTTCAAATCCCCACCACGGGGTGAGCTCCCGTTGCTCCGTCCCTACTCCTGCCAACCTAGCAGTTTGAAAGCACGTCAAAGTGCAAGTAGATAAATAGGTACCACTCCAGTGGGAAGGTAAACGGCGTTTCCGTGTGCTGCTCTGATTCGCCAGAAGCGGCTTAGTCATGCTGGCCACATGATCCGGAAGCTGTACGCCGGCTCCCTCAGCCAATAAAGCAAGATGAGAACTGCAACCCCAGAGCCGGCCATGACTGGACCTAATGGTCAGGGGTCCCTTTACCTTTACCTTTTAACTAATGCAGGGGTGGCGGGGGGAAGAAACAGAGTCTGTTTTTCTTTTCACGTAATTCATTGACCAGGTGAAGATAATGCCTGGACTCCTGTGCAACAAAAAGACATGCCATTTTCATGGCACTCTTAAGGGCTGACAAAGGATAGGATGTTGCAGTGCTTGATCCTGGTCAAATTTTACCCCTGACAACTTAACCCTTTCTGTTGTTGCATCTAGACTTTGGAATACTCTCCTCAGAGATCTGCCCCTTTCCATAATTTCTTTCAGCAAAAACAATTTTATTTATGCATACTGTTAAAGTAAAAAGCAGATAAATGGTAGGAGGTTGCTTTGAGTTTCTGTAATCATAAAGTCGTACCTTGGTTCTTGAATGCGTTGGTACTTGAATGTTTTGGCTCCTGAATGCTGCAAACCCGAAAGTGAGTGTTCCGGTTTGCAAACATTTTTCAGAAGCCGAATGTCCAACGTGGCTTCCAATTGAGTGCAGGAAGCACGTGCAGCCAATCGGAAGCCACGCTTTGGTTTTCGAACAGTTCCAGGAGTTGAACAGACTCCCGGAACGGATTAAGTTCGACAACCAAGGTACAACTGTATATGCTTTCCCAAAGTAGTATATTATTGTTTTCTCTTTTGTGATTTTACATGATTTTATTGTTTTGATTTTATTTTGTTGGGAACACACTGGCGTTAATACTGTTGGACACTGTGTGTTTATGCTATATACATTGTTTTGGAATATTATTTGTTTCTTTTTTAAAAATAAATAAATTGGACACTTTAAAGTGGAAATGCAGAATGAATATTGTCTCACTTGAGTGATGTCCCCTTATGGACCATGACACATTGAGGATGAGATTGCTTTCTTAAATTGGGCAAGGTGCATTTTCCGGTTAGGAGGAGGCGATACAGGGCTTAGAAGTACTTGGAGCAAGGGTAATTTTGCCCTGCTCAGATGGATTGATATAATAGATGAATGCCGTGTTGACCTAAAAGAGATAGAAATGCCCATGGCTGCTTTCATACAGATGAAATCATAGCTCTTGAGAAGAGGAAGGATCCTGGGATTCTTCCAAATAAAAGGGATGTAACTCCAGGTGCTTGGTTGTCTTCATTTTAGGGGTGCCCCGAAGACCTCAGGAATGGCTCTTCCCTGCCAGGATGCTCCCAGCTATCTACGTAGCCATCTTCTTGCTGCTTGCTGGCTGTTTCTCCATCAATATCTTATATGGCTCCTCCTTCCTTGACCACACTGCCTTGATGTGGCTGATCTCCTCTGCCTTTGCTTTCACCACATCTTTCATCTTTTTGGAGCCAATGAAGGTAATAGCACAACAGAATTCATTGGCACTGCTGGAATTTTCTCAACGGTCACACCTGCTATATGTTTACAGTGGTACCTTGGTTCTCAAACTTAAGGAAGGTTCTCAAATTCCGGAAGTCTGTTCCAAAACCAAAGTGTTCCAAAACCAAGGCGCGCTTTCCCATAGAAAGTAATGCAAAACAGATTAATCCATTCCAGACTTTTACAAACAACCCCCTAAAACAGCAATTTAACATGAATTTTACTATGTAACTAGACCATTGATCCATAAAATGAAAGCAATAATCAATGTACTGTAAAATAAATAAGACAGTATTGTAGATGATTAAAAATTAAAATTAAACAAAATAATCTTACCTGTACCGATGATGGTCATTGTTTGGATGGGGGGCTTTTATCCATTTCTGTAGTCACACAATCAATCAATCAATCAATCAATCAGTAGCTGAACTGGGTACCACCCAGTCACAAAAACAAATTAACCTAAAAAGCCTCAAAAACAAAAACGCAAAATAAATAGCAAAAACAAAAGCACCAAACTTAATCCATTCCGGAAGTCCATTTGACTTCCGAAATGTTCAAAAACCAAGGCACAGCTTCTGATTGGTGCAGGTGCCCCGGAAACAATAGCCGACAGTCACATCGGACGTTCGGCTTCTGAAAGACGTTCGAAAACTGGAACACTTACTTCCAGGTTTTCGGTGTTTGGGAACCAAGGTACCACTGTATAGATAATGTTTAAACCAAAAAAGGGTTATTGCAAACAACTCTGTAATCAGCCTGTAAGCCTTTAAGTTCTTTTAAGACACAGTTGGCCAAACTATGCATGATGTGGGAGATCTGTGATGTTTTAATGCTTTCTTTTTAATGAGATAGTTCCTAGATTAAGCAGTGGCACTGGGAAGGATGTGCATTTAACAGTCTCTTTCCCATTCTATATGTTCCTGACCAAAATCCCCCTCCCCTGCTTATGGGAAATCTAATGACTTTTCAATTTAATGTGTAGTTTCCCTCTAAACCAAAGTAAGGGCTATTTGTACAACTGGCCTGCTAATAAAAGGCTGGGAAGAAAAACTAGTGAATTTAAAAAAAAGAAATCAGCAGAAAGGCTGCCCGTGAAGTATATTCTTGGTCAGAGTCAAGAAGTGCCATGATATCCACTCATAGGTCTAGAGAGAAGGCCAATGAAATCTTGAAAGAACAGCTTTGTGTATTGAATTAACACTTTCTGTACAGTGGTACCTTGGGTCAAGAACTTAATTCGTTCTGGAGGTCCGATCTTAACCTGAAACTGTTCTTAACCTGAAGCACCACTTTAGCTAATGGGGCCTCCTGCTGCCGCTGTGCCGCCGGAGCACGATTTCTGTTCTCATCCTGAAGCAAAGTTCTTAACCTGAGGTACTATTTCTGGGTTAGCGGAGTCTGTAACCTGAAGTGTCTGTAACCCAGGGTACCACTGTACTAGGATTCCCTGGCATCTCCAGGGATTGAAAGACTCTTGGTAGGTGGGGGTTTGGGGTGCAACACTGGCAAGCTGGCACCAATTAGTGTTGACAGTGCTTAACTAAATGGGCTGACTTGGCAGAAGACAGCTTCCTCTGCCCTTCCAGCAATGCCTTTGAGAATATACCTGCTTTCTCAGGTGCTCTTTGGGGCTCTGCATGCCGCTCTCATCAGCAAGCCAGTGGAGAACGAAGCTGATGGACTGGTGGGGAAGCCCTTGGTTAAGCAGATGCCCGAACGAGTTGGGAAGGTGCGCGTGCCCTGTGGTTATGGGCTGCTGCAGGCCAAGGAAGAGGCCAAGAAAGTCCGAGCTCTCAAAGGGTTGATGTGGGTAAGTGACTTCTTCCCTTGTGCAAAATGTTGCAATGGGTGGCTTGAGGAACCGCACAAATGATGGAGGTGGGAAAGAAGAATGGTGCAATTGATAGAACATTCAGTTAGGCTCTAAGCAATGACGCTCTAATAATAATAATAATAATAATAATAATTTATTATTTATACCCCGCCCATCTGGCTGGGCTTCCCCAGCCACTCTGAGCGGCTTCCAACAAAATATTAAAATACAGTAATGCATCAAACATTAAAAGCTTCCCTAAATAGAACTGCCTTCAGATGTCTTCTAAAAGTCTGGTAGTTGTTGTTCTCTTTGACATCTGCTGGGAGGGTGTTCCACAGGGCGGGTGCCACTACTGAGAAGGCCCTCTGCCTGGTTCCCTGTAACTTGGCTTCTCACAGCGAGGGAACTGCCAGGAGGCCCTCGGTGCTGGACCTCAGTGTCCGGGTAGAACAATGGGGGTGGATACGCTATACTGGACCGAGGCCGCTCTAAGCAATGGAGCAATGAATAAAGATGGCTAGAGGAAGAAGATTCCTAAGGACACAGGAAGACCCCTCCTAGATCAGATCTAGTGCTGTATCCTGTTCTCTCAGTGGCCAGAGGTAGTGGCAATCAAGGTAAGAGGAGTGTGTTTGTGGGCGGGGGGTTATTGATTTGTTTTTGGTTTATTATGTATTTTGTGTTCTCAGTTTACATCAGGCTACAACCAAACAGTGGGCCTGGTCCCTGACCCACAAGTTGGTGATGATCAGTGAATTAGAAAAAACGAGATTGCAAGTGTGAGGATTTTCTTTGACCACTAGGTGTCAGAACAGATTTAAATTTCAACTTTATTGATAACGGCAGCTAAGGTTGGAGACCGATTATAATTTGAAGTTGAAAGTTAGGATGGCAGTGCATCAGTGATTCAAACAGGTATGTAGATTTCTTGTGGTGCCCCTAAGCTCTGCCAAACCAGTTTGACCAGAGATGATAACAGGGCAAAAGAAATAACTGTCCATCTCAAGAGCAATCCTGGATGTAACTTGGCCTTTGATAGCCTGGAGCCCTCCAGATGTTTTGAACTACAACTCCCACTAGCCCTGGCATTACATAGGGATGCTGGTTAGGGCTGATGGGAGTTTGTAGCAGCAAACATCTGGAGGGCACCAGGCTGGCAAAGGCTGCTTTGATGTGTAGCACCTTCAACTCTTTGAAAAACGTTTGTCCAATAAGATTGTGGCATTGACCTAAACATTAGCGACTTGTCTTGCACAGGGACAAGTTCATATGGCTGGACCAGGGCTTCAGTGAAGTTAGTTATCCTGCTGCTGTTCTGGACTGGTTTTATAGGATAGGATATTCCATTCTATGGATAATTTCTGCCTGGCTGGATTTGAACTGATCAGACCAATATTGATTTGTACTTTAAACGACACGGAAATCGAATTTAAGGGTGGCATAAAAGTGTTTTAAATAAATAATAATAATAAATAGTAAGAAATAAGAAATACATAAACTTGTGATTTGCCCATTAACATTATTACATATACATCCCTTTCGAGACTTCCTTCAGCTTGTCCATAAATCTTTCGAAGCAGTAATCAAATTCACACGTTTCTCTGCTTATTATTGTCGTTAAACCTATCTCTGTCTCCTGTTTGCTTTAAACAATAACTCTTTGTCTTTCACAGTGCGTCTCTAAATCCCTTTAGCGTTGTTGGTCCCTCACTAATACATTCCAGATAATCCACATACTTTCCCCAATCCTTGATAAACACTTCGCTTTTTTTCTTTTTGTAAATCCTTTTTTTTACTTTTTGTATATTGATTTTTTTTATATATATGTGTGTTAGTTTTTTATTTTCTTTTGTGGAATTAATTAATAAAAAGAATGATGAAAAAAAATAATAATAAATAGTAATGCAACCTTAATTTTGTTGTTGATGTCACCCAATGGTAGTGTTAGGTAGTAGGAAAGCATTACATCTTTCTATGTTTAAATAATAAATGCACATTAGCGATTGCTGGGGTTTTCACCTCTTTGCAGTCTGGTTTTTGATCACTCTCTTATTGGCAGTACTTGACATCCCTGTTCATGCTCCATCACTTTTGTTGCTTTCTTCTCCCACCTCCTCCTCTCCAGAACTGCCTCACTCATATGCTGTTCTTTCTGGTGGTGCTGACCATCAATTACCAGAGATGCTTCCATGACAACAACGTCCACCTCCTGCATGCTGCTGTCAAACAGGCCATCTCTGTGACAAACGACAAAGGACTGAACTTCACTTCTGTGCGCAGGTGAGCTCTCCAGAGAGAGGGGGGGGGGGACATGGACAGAGGAGGCAGCTCACCATCTCTAGAGAAATATAATAAAAATTATATTTCAGGAAGATGCCACATGACCAAATAGTCAAATGTGTCAAAGAACAAGTAAGTTGTCTTCGAACAAAGCTGCAAATACAATCAGACATGGCCCAACTGCTTGTCCATCTTGCCAGATTTCTGTCTGTGTCAGTCATTGTTGCCAGATGCTACATAGAGTATATTCACACTAGAGCAGTTGTTGTACTGTAGTGTGTGCTGTTTTTTCTCCAAAGTGCTTGAAGGCATTCTAACACAAAGCACCTTACATTTTTAAAAAGTTCTTCAAATTGTAAAAGTGCTACTAACCCCCCCCCCAAAAAAAAAACCCTGCTGCAAATGCATCCTGCAAGCTGAGATAAAATAGAAAAACAATGCAGCATTTCCATCTTCTTGTAGTCATAGGATCATAAGAGCTGAGGTGGCCTTGTCAGGCTGCCTAGTCCAAACCTTGCTCCGTTTGGGAAGACAGAGGATCCCTGAGAGATTTCTACCCAGCAAGTGCTTGAAGGCTCTCCAGCAAGGAAGGGTCACTGAATTCTTGACTGGAACATTGCTGTACTAGGCTGTTACAGTAAAATCATTGTGTGGCACCCTAAAATGAACATTCATTATTCATCTGGCAATTTAATGACACACTGTATTGAACATTGTCCATGCAAGTATTTCAGAATGATCACTCCTCTACCCCAGCTGTGTGTTGTTCTGGAGGTTCTTCTGACACCCTCCTGGGCCAGTTTTGTGGGGCATGGGGGAAATTCCCTTGCACATGGCTTCCATGGACAATGTTCATTAAGTGACTCCTGCCCTAGTTATTTCACCCTGAGCCTTGTTCATGTTAAGACTCTCAGAGACCAGAGCAGCCTCAAATCCCTGATGGTTGAAGGCCAAGGGGAGTCCACAGGTTGTTCTCAGTGTTCCTCTGGGTCTTGTGGCGAATACCTCCTTGTAAAGGCAAACTGGAACTGGCTGGCTGCACCCACAGATGGATTCCTTAGTCCATTGATGGGTGAAATCATCATACAGGGGTGGCAAGAAATTTTATTTCCTATATAACAACTTTCCAGTATGTGTTCAGTCGCAATCAGTTTATTTCGTCTCACCCGCATTTTTGTAGCAGGGATGGATTTTTTATAAATGTATTTTTATTAAAGTTTTTCTTGATTTACAAAGGGATGGATTTCATTGTCAGAGAATTCTAGGATTGCAAAGGAATTCTTTACTGTGATTTGCTTTAAAAACAGGCCACTTGGTTGAAGAACTGCACTGGTCCTTTTTCTCTCCTTTTGCTTATTTTGTAGCTACTCCGACACATTGGAATGGATTGACACAGTGCTACTGAAATACCTTTATGGCAACACAAAGCTGACAATAGTAGGAGTGCCTCAGCTGCAGCTACAAAGCTCCACCGCAAGCCAAATGATGGATCTAGGTGTGAATTCTTCTACAATCACCTTTTTCTCTTGGGTGGTAAAGTGACAAACAGGCAGTAAGAGATTGTGTCTGGCCAAAAGAAGAGAACAAATGAACAAACAAAATAACGAAGTTGGTTTTTTAAAAAATGTCAGGGTTGAGACTTCAGAAGAGCTCATGTAGTCAGGCTTGGTTTTATGGACACATTTGACAAACAATGAAAAGAGGAAATTGGGAACATTCAGACGAAGCCCTAAAAATATGAAAGTGAGCTGGGATGCGGGGGGGGGGGGGGAAGGAAATGTAACCCGGATCTGAGAGAAGCCCCAAGGTGACATGTACTGTACATTAAACCTGAACTAGTGGGAGGGACTTTTGTGGGACTGCAATAAGGTTACCCCCAAACATATGCCAGGGGTTTAAAGGAGAAATAGGGTGAATATAGGTTGGGCTACTAAGTTGGAGAGTGTGAACTTGTAGAAAATCACTTGTACATGTTGAAAGGCATAATATCTAGCAAGTGGCATCTGAGATTCTTTAAAATAATAAAAAAAAGCTTTGCCTGTACATTTTTCTGTGCCTCCTAGGACTTCCCCAGCCTGGAATTGCATCTCAGATATACCACTTCAGTACTGCCAGCTGCCCCTGTCCTCTGTGCTGCTTGTCTGGGTCCAGATCAGAAGCTCCTAGGGATACAAATAAAAATGCATGCCCTGACGCAACTGAGCACACTTCTGTTAGGTATGAATTGATGTGGGGATGCTTACCTCTGGGTTTCTCCCTTGTAGCTCCTTCTTATTTCTCTTCTGAGGACCCTTTCTCACAACCCCTATCAGCACGTGACAGCTTTCAGTCTCTCTGTGCTGACTCCCAGACAGGCTGCCACAGGTTGAACCAGTTGTGTGAATGCCAATGTCACACGTGGATGTCTCTGTGGATTGGGCAGTTATCATTTAAGAAGGCTGAGGAGGAGGAGAGACAGAGGGTGAAGAAAGAGCTGCGGGTGGAAGGGGGGCCCTTTCCCATCCTTTGGAACCCCAGGGAAACTCAACAAAACCTGCTGGACCTGGACCTGAGTGTGGAGAGGGCATCTGAATGGGACACAGCCTGAGGACGTACTATGCATCTTGGGGCTGACCATGAAAAGCAAGTCTAGAGTAAGAGACTAGGGTAATGTCCACTGTTTCCAGGAATTCTTCTCATTGTGAGACTTTTGTGGGTGAGCTGAGAGTCTGTTGGACTGAGAACCTGGAGGCCCAGAGGGAGGGTGTGTCAGAAGGAAAATGACTTGATATCGATTATTATGTATTTGCAACTTTGTATTAATGTAACATGTCGATATGTAACTGTGTGTTTTTGCAATCTTTTAAGTTGTCCGTTGTTGCTTCAGTTTCCTGTACACTGCTTAGAGACATTCTTTAATATATTACGTGGTATTGAAATTAAATAATTAATCATCAATTATGACCAAAGCTTTGCTTGCAAATGTATGTTAAAAAATAAACCCATTACACTAACTTCGTCATGTGGTCAGGTCATTGCTTTGCAGTTTGACTGTACTTTAGCTTGAATTGACTGTTCCAAGTGCAAGGATGTGGTAGAAGATGTTCCAAAGGGAATTAGAAAAGGCCACAGGAGAAAAGAGAGGAGGCTTACATTGCTCCCAAGGCATTCTGACACTCTTAAATTCATGTTCCTTTAATGTGGCTCTGTTGGCAGGTTTTGGATCTGGGGTCATGCAGGATTTTACCATGCGAAAGATGGCTGCGCAAAGGAGCTTGGGAACACCTCTGCAGAAGCTCAGAGGATATTGCATGACCTACAAGCAAGCAACTGGGCTCACAAAAGGCAAGCTGCTCAAGACTTTTGTTTTTGTTTGAAACTCAAGTCTTCCCATAGAAACAAAATCATTTCCCTTTTGGGCTTTTGCTCTTGCTTTGCAAGGGAAGGAGGTTGTTAGCTTGTTCTCAGGACTCAATTGAAAGCCGTGACACTTAGCCAGGTCTGAAACTGGATGAAATGTGTCATGTGGATGTGTCCTAAGTGTAAAGTAGTGTGATATGTAGTATGCCTGATGTTACTGTTTATACTGTCATCTTCCCTCTGGGATGGTGGTGGTCAGGGAAAAGGAACCTCTCCCTCTCAGTTTCCGGACCCTGTCTGTCAAAACCCTTCAAGGGTGGGGAATCTAACCAGTTTTATATCACCATATTCCAAAATCCAATTTCTACCTGTTAGCAAAAAAAAACATTTCTCTATAGCTTGTTCCTCAACTTGATATTCATAGATCTCTCTCCTCTGCATCCTTTTCATGACAGGAGTAAAGCTCTACTTGTTGAGTTCACTCAGTACAATGCTGATGTCAATCTGTATGTGACTGTGATGCTCCTGTTTGAGTTTCCGTCAGACAGGCCGGCAATTGCTTCAATGTCGATATTCCCCTTCCCAATGTTAAAGTCAGGTGACAATGTGGACCTTCGCCTTGTCATGATGGTAGGTATGCTGCATTGAAAAGCGCACTCTGGGGCTACTTCTTGGTGCAAGGGAACTCAGGACACAGTGTGGCGTGGCAAAAGTACATACACATCACATCTTCCTCTCCTGTAGGCTTGGGGTCGCTATTTATTTATTTTAATATATTTATTACATTTATAATATCTCCTTCCTTCAAGGAGGTTGGGGCAGTCAACAAGGTTTCCTCCTCCCACAACAACCCTGTGAGGTAGGTTAGGTTGAGAGAGATCACTGAGTGAGCTTTACAGCTGAGCAATGATTTGAACTTAAATCTCTCCAATCCTAGTATATCACATTGACTACTATGTCACACATACTCATAGAACCGGGCCTTCAATACCTTCCAAACTAGTGTTTCCCAAACTTGGGTCCCCAGCTGTTTTTGGACTACAACTCCCATCATCCCTAGCTAGCAGGACCAGTGGTCAGGGGTGGTGGGAATTGTAGTCCAAAAACAGCTGGAGCTCCAGATTTGGGAAACTGTTCTAAACAAATACCTAATATATTATATAGGTGTCCTACAAATCATACCTGACGGACGCCAACCTTCTCTTTAAGATGGCAAAAAATGGGATTCCTCAGTCAATTTAGGCATAAAAAGGGGTCTCGGAAGAAGATAAAAATCTTATGGGTAGGTTCATATGGGAGGAGGTGGTATCTCAGATAGCCTGGCACTAACCTTGTTAGGATTCAAAGATGTATTACTATACTGGATCCAGTCATTTTGGGCCATGACAGCAACTTCCAGCTTATCTGGAGGCAAGGAATCCAACAATTTAGAAAGAAAAAAAACCTGTGGCTTTTCCTTCTCTGCTGCAGATAAGCCTGCTTCTCTTCAGTGGAGCTTTTGTCCTACCAAAGCTGTCCTTCACACCTCCGGAAAAGGCGCCATACCCGTGGCAGAACTACAGTCGCTTCCGGCTGCTCCTGGCCCTGATTTCCATCACTGTTGCTGCCTTGCACTTCACCAACAACCATTTAGCAAAGGCACGCTTGCTGCATTCCCAGAAGCACCGCCAGGCTTTCACCAGCTTTTACGAAGTGGCAGTGCTGGCTCGCATAGAAGCCATCCTCTGTGCCCTGCTGCTGACGATCACCATGCTGAAGGTGAGGAAGAGCAGAGGGGGAACAGAAATCTTCCCAAGGCCATCTCCATCCAGCACACACATGAATGCATACCCTACAACATTTTTGTGCCCCAAATTGGGATGTCAGGAGGGGCGGTGCTCCTTCCGATCTGGTGCTTATCAGCAGGGTCGTGCCAGAGCTGGCTTGCACCAGAGCGAACATCTTTTGGTCCAGTGCTCTGAACTCGCACCAGAGGGCCAGGCCAATAACAGCACATTCTGGGATCCAAACAGAAGCTGGGATTGGCTTATGTGCATTCCTCCATTGCACACGATGACCTGGACCACAATCCCCACACAAATGGGGGTTGCCTGTATATTTTATGCTTGTTTTATGTATCTTATATTATTATTATCTTTAATAAATGATAATGATAATATCAATAAAATATTTTTAAAGTGGAAGTCAGGCAGAAAGCACCATAAAACAGCCAGCCACCCAAAGTTAGTTTAGTTTGGAATGAAATGTTCTTTGGGAGGAAGCCAATAGATATTCTAGGGCAGGCTGTTCCATGGCCGAGATGTGACAATAGAGAGACCCAGTTATGTGTTCCCATTAACCAAAAGTCAAAGGTTAATGGCCAGCACTTTGAACATAGCCTGGAAATGAACCAGAATTTGGTGAAGCTGGTGAAGAAGATGATCTTTATGACGTGACTGTCCTCTTTATTTCTCCCAGAGTTTAGAGACAGTGTGCATATACACAAACTGTTAATAGCAATCTAAGGCAACAACACACTGTTCTATCAGACCTGCTACTGTAAAACTAAATACAACCAATTTTTTTATTTCTAAATATGTGGGAGGGACACCCCCCCCCCACAAACTGGTTTTAATATGGGGATTAAGCTGTCCCTACTTATTGAGAATTGAATCTGCTCGTTCACTACATAGCTCCACTTTGGGTTCTGTTTCCTCATAATGCGAAATGGAAAGTTGGGAGTTGGCTTTATATAGATAGACGAAATGGTTAATTTTCTCCCCCAAACCAGAAAGACTGGTTGGCAACTCTGGCTGCAGTCCTGTAATGTAGAACCTAATGTTGTCCCTTTTTAAGTCAGCAGGACAATCCCAGAAATAACTATTTCCAGGATGGTAGCCAGGAAAATTGCGAGGTACTTAAAAGATTTCAGATACAGATCAACACAAATTAGCACATAACAATTTATAGGCATGGATGCCTCCCTGCAAGCAAAGTAAAAATATTGTTAACAAATAAATAAATAAATAAATAAATAAATAAATAAAACAAACAGGGAAAGGAAAAAGGAGATATAAAGCTCACTGCAGAGAGCTGAGAGTTGGGCCCCAGAGGCCACCCACAAACAGTGCCACTGATTGCAGCCTTTGTTTGAATTTCGACACCTGAGCAAGCATGACCATGTATTTTCCCTTCACTGTGACACATCCTTCTCTCCTCTTGGCCACAACCACTTGGTTAACAATTTCAGAATACATCTTCCATCTCTTATAAAAGAGAATATTTATTAAAATGGTCCCCTTCGTGCATAGCAAAATGTCTATTTTGGAAAGCACCGAGCCAGATCTATTAACAATCACAATGATGCATAGGTTCTTGTTAACATGCCTCTTAAATGATGCTGTAATGACCTTATAATTGTCATTGAAGCTGCTACCGAGGGATAATCTTGGTGCCATTCCTTTCCATGTGCTGCCTAATGAATCTGCACAGGGAGACCCATCTGCTCCATCCAAGCTTGGTTGTATTCGAATTAGAGCTTTGTTGCTGCCTCTTGTTTCCTTAATGAACAATGAAGGAACACACAGAGCAGATAAATAAAGGCTGCCCAAAGCTTCGGCTGTGAAGTCAGCAGGAAAGACAGCAGGGGAGCTGAGAATTTCCGTGGGTGGGAATTTCCAACAAACAGTATTGCTGTTTGTCCAAAAGAAGCCTTTATGTCCTTAAATTGAAGCAGCCAACTTCCATAGGTCCTTCACATATACAAGAAACTCAGGTGGCTGTACCCACAATATTTTCACTCCTCTTACTGATGTGACACTCAACATTTATATTCCAAACCAACAGCCAGGCCTTATTAGCTAAAATGACTTCTCTAGTTTTGAGAATCTTCCCTTTGAGGTTCTCATTTATTGGACTATGACACCAAGCATTAGAGCTGCTTCCCTTGACCGAAGCTTATGGTTGTGACGATGGCTGCTGTTTGTTATCTTGATGTAGCCTTGCGATAATATTCCTTGGCTCTCTTCCTGTGATAAGGGAACAGAGAAAGTGTTCTCAACGGCTTCTTCCCTTCAAAGAGGCAAGTCTCTGAACTAGCTGCTTCTTCTTTTTCTTTCTAGATGGTGCAACAGCTGCGCTTTGTCCGGAGATGGTCTGTGTTTGGGAAAACCCTCCAGCATGCCTTGAGGGAGCTAGTGGCTATCAAACTCATCTTCCTCTTCTTCCTTCTCATCTGTGCCAAGTGTGGCTGTTTAGTAGGTTATAAAAAGAATGGGGTGAGGGAGAATGAGAATGAGAAGTCAGTGCATGGGGAAATGATGCATGCTATTCTAAGGTTTCTCCTGCCCACCCCAAAATAGGGGGAGGAGGGGAAACACTGATCCTACCATATATATATGTATATATATATACATATATGTGTATATATGTATGTATATATATATATGTGTGTGTGTGTGTGTGTGTATATATATATATATATATATATTATCTCCACAACCTTTTTCTTTTCTTCTTCATTGTTCAGGCCTTCTCTTCAACTGTGGAAGAGTTCAGGACACTCCCTTGTGCCTTTTCAGCTCTGCTTTCCACTCTCTGTGGGAAGATCACTTTCCTCCAGTCTTTGATGCAAGTTTCCCCTATCCTGGGGACAACATACATCCTAAGCTTTGGAGCTGGTGTGCTCTGGATGGTGCAGAGCTTCCTTTGTGCCTCTGTCCTTAACAGTTACCGTACTGTCCATTCTGAGATCTACCATCCAGCTATTGAGCCTCAGGATTACGAGATGATTGAGTTTTTGGTGAAAAGGTTGAAGCTGTGGCTAGGACTCAGCAAAACCAAAGAGGTAAGCGAGAAAAAACACCCAAAGCAATAGAGGTGGTGGGTGGGGAGAAAAGAAAGGAAGGAAAAGGGAATGGGGAATACAGCACTCTTCCGCACAGTCCTGTCTCAAGGGGAAGAGATGGAAAGTGAGAATGTGGCTGCTCTGTGGTGCTATTCTATGCTTGCTCTATCACCACTTATGATGTGGTGGTAACTTGCAATACAAGCCACATGAAGGCAGCTTCACAGGGTTGAACTATTAATGCATAGCAGCTTCCCAGCTGTAAACAGCTGTTTACATAAATGTGATGACCATCTGAATGTCTCTTTTGTATGAGCTGTTCTCCTCTAAATAGACTTGAGTATGATAACTCTGTAAGCTTGATTTCAGAATCAGTTTTGAGACCTTTCTCTATATCTCACAGCACAATCTATATAAAGAATGGCAGCCTAGCTTGTCCCCATGATGGCTGAATTAGTTTTCCCAGACAACAGGAAAAAGAGTTTGAAACAGATTTTGACCTCTTTGCCTTTCAGTTTCGCCACAAGGTGAAATTTGAAGGGATGGACTCCCTGATTTCCCACTCTTCTGGAAACTCCAAACCTTCTCGCCTTCCTTCTCCGGGCACCAACTTTCACTGTGCTACTGCAACCATTTCTTCCTTCAGCTCTGAAGAGCAGGTGCTTCCTGAGAGCCCCACCCCTGATCCTTGCAATGTAGACTTTTACCTGGAGCACCTACCATCCGCAGTCAACGATCTCCTGGACGGCTTTGACAGGGTCCTAAAGCTGATGGAGGATGTGTGCCATCTTGAGACCAGCTTAGAGGAGACTCAGAGGAGAATTTGCAAGAAAAAGAAGAAGGGGCAGAAAAGCCATCCCATGGAAAAGGTAGCAACACTCGCCTCAAGAACCAGCTTAGGGCTGCCGAGAACTTACAGCACCTTCTCAGAGTCTGCCTTAGCCAGGCTCAGAGCTCACCATGTCAGGATTTCCAGCTGCAGTGCCACTGAAGGGGGCAAGCAGCACCCAGCAGATACTGTATCTCAGCAAAGCTCAACTCGATACAAGGTTCTGGTGGGCAACCCTCCAGCTTCAGGCCACATCTTCCGAAGCACTCTTCCCTGGCCGGCCCATTTGTTCAAAAAGAGACCCAGGAGTGAGGAAGGGCAGGGATATCCGTGTTGCGACGTGCTTCAGAGACAGATCCCTTTAAAGAGGAGAGCATGGCAGACCGAAGGAACAGGTGACATGTAGACAACCTCTGGGTGGGTTTAACTAAGCAAAAGAGCCGGTACCCGTTTGTTTTCCCTCCTCGTGCTTCACTCACAAAATGCAACTCACTGGAGAAGTAGGGTCCAGATTAACCTCCTTACCTTTGCTGTCTTTCAGGGTACTACAGATTGGGTGAACTCTGCCTAGAACGCCTTAAGTTTTCTGCACAGGAAAATTAGAATTATAATGGTGCATGTAAAGTACTTTGTAGTGTATTACAGTGGTACCTCGGGTTACATACGCTTCAGGTTACAGACTCCCCTAACCCAGAAATAGTACCTCGGGTTAAGAACTTTGCTTCAGGATGAGAACAGAAATCGTGCAGTGGCGGCACAGCGGCAGCAGGAGGCCCCATTAGCTAAAGTGGTGCTTCAGGTTAAGAACAGTTTCAGGTTAAGAACAGACCTCCGGAACGAATTAAGTACTTAACCCGAGGTACCACTGTACATTATTTACAATCTAGCACAGTAGCTTTGTGCAATCCTACTGTATTTTTGTACTACTGTTTGGAATGAAATACCTGCAAGGAAGGCTTTAGGACAGGCATGGGCAACCTCAGGACAAGGGCCCAAATGCAGCCTCCAGGCCTCTTTATCAGGCTTTTCAAACTCTCTCCAAGCCACATCATCCTTACCAACTCCCCACCCTCCCTGGCCCTGCTGCACTCCTGTATATTTCTGCCTGACTGAAATGCATTCTTTAATGCCTCTTGCTTGTCTGGTTAGAGGATGTGTGTGTGTCAGTATTCTATGGGACAGTCTAAGGGAGCAGAACTTCTAGCTAGCTACATTAAGCATTACATTCTTGAAGTTGCTGCAAAAATACATCTGTAATCACAGCCTTTGAGAACTTGTCATGTCTGTATTAAAACAGTACATACGTCCAACATACTATGCTTACTACCAAGTCCTTCATTAGCCTCTGAGGGCAGGAGCCAGCAGAAGCCTTGCACAAAGGGGCCTCCCCCCCCTTCTCTCCTTGACATTGGCTTGGGGTTTGGGGGCAAGGACTTCCAGAACAGCATAGAGGAAGGGGCTATGCTTGTGCAGATGGAGCATTTGTAATAGCACAATGCAATCAGCATTTTTCATCAAGTTCCTGTAACTAGTTTCACATACAGGAGATAACGGTATCACCGGTAATGAACCCTTCATCGTAGGCTTACATCTGTTATACTTCTGCAAATGGGGGGGGGGGCACACACACAGCAAGACCTGAGCCCAGAAAAGATACTGGCAGTGAGAGAAAAGAGTATACACGTTTTGTGTTTTCACATTTCATCTTAGTAAAGAGAAACATACAAACTTCCTGGTGTGTGCCAGTGAGAAAAGAGCTGTCTCATTGAATAACTGAGAGGCTGTATGGGAGCCTGCAATGCTTTGAGAGAAGCCCATTTAGTACTTCAGTTCAACCAAACATTAACCACCTGGTTTTAGGACTGCTGCTGATTAACCCTCCCTTGGAATAAGAGTAGTTTGTAGTTTGTTTTTGGTAGAAACAGGCCCTAATCAAGGACCCTAGTAAGGCAATGATGAGACTGTCAGTTTGTAACAGAGGAGACAAGCTTAACTTTCCTGTCCCTTAGTAGCACTGCAGCCCAAACACATTCAGTTCGCTCTATATACATCACACTTTGCCATTTTCACCAATAGCAACCATTTCCCTAAGATGATAGTTTGTTCTAGTTGCAGTAGACATTACAAAAGTATGATGGGCAACAGCAAGTCAAGTTGACTGCTGACCCAGTACAGAGCCTGCAGCATTTTCTACTCCAGTGGTTGGTCCCTAACACCATAGATCCAGGCCATGATGCAGTTTGGAGGCAGAGATCCCATGCTTCTGGAGTCCGTATAAAGAGAGCTAAGCCTCATTAGCTGTCACAAACTCGATTCTGTAGCTTCGTTACATTGTAAAATTGTTCATCCACGTGGCTGGTTTGCTCAAGCAGCCACTGCCTTTCTTGCTCATCCACAATCAGTCTGAGTGTTACTTCGTGGAAGACGACATTTACTCCCACCTAGAGAGTGCACAAGATAATAATCCAAGTTAACTTTAGGGTCTGCCACAAATACAGAGTCAACTAAAGATGGTTCTGCTACATGAGGAATACTTATTAGCGCACCTCCTTGAAATGAATCTTTTTGAACATGCCAATACTGGCTTCATTTTCCAATCCAATTTTAGCTTCAAAGGTGTTTAGTCCCAGGCGAGTCATTCCTACAGGATAGAAGATTAGAAATAAGCTACTGTCTCTACTCTTGTCAATTTCATTTGGGAAGGTTGATCACATGTTCTGCATGCAGTATGTCCCATTTTCTCTCCCTGGCATCTCCAGGTAAGGTTGGAAATGTCTGAAACCCTTGAGAGCCACTGTTAGCAAGTGTTGATAATACTAAGTGAGACGAAGTGATGAGCTTGCTCGGTACAAGGCAGCTTCCTATGTTTCTACTATTATAGGCGATTGAAGGCTCTGTGTTCCAAGTATAAGCAGAAAAGTAAACTCATTGGCAAGGTATCTTAAAACTCTATGGCAGAATTTCAAAGTCTTGGAATGGAAATCTTCTACCGCTATTGATGTACACGGAAGTTATTCCTCCATGCATATGCAGCACCTCCAACACTTTCCAACTTCACGCCAGACACTCTTACCATAGGACATCATGATCAGAGTGGCTTCCTTGCCAAATCCTCTGCCACGATAGCTGGCCTCTGAAAGAGAGGAGCAGGGGAGAATTAAGAACTCTATCTGTTTCCAGGTTCATCTAGAAGAAGGGTGGGGAACCTTTGGCCAACAAGAGGGTTTAGAATTTGGAATGGGTATCTCTCACGCACCCTAAAATCTTCCTAATTCTAGGCACTTTTTTAAGACCAGAAGGTACAAGATATGCAACATTATTTTTTTACAGAAAGATCAATCAGGCTAAAGGGATACAGGGATAGGGGCAGAAAAAAGAAGAAGAGGCTCCTTTCTTGCACATTTACTAAGATTTAGGCTTCATTTCTGAAAAATTCAGGACAAAATACAACCCTGGCAGCTTGCACTGACTTACCAAGGAATGACGCTAGGTCAGGTTGCAATAGTTGTGCCAGACATTTGTGCACAGGATGTTTGTTTATAACCTATTTTATTTTTTGTTGGCTTTGGTCACTTCTGCTGAAGAGACAATCTTTTGAAGTAACTTGCTAAAGGCTGAAATATTGATGGGCCCAGAAGCGTTAGGTTACCTGCAATCATGATTTCGATCTCTCCGAGTGTTGGATCTTCACTGTCTGTGAGGAACAAGTTCACATCGCCCACCATGCAGTCTTCCTCTGTGGTTGTCTGCTTAGACCACTTATCTGTGTCAAGCACTATGAATGTGCATTCTGGGGAATTTTTTAAAAAAGAAGAAGGCCCAATGGAGAACATTTAAAACCATTTTAAATGAAACCAGGGTCAACTAATGCAGTAATTAATGGCAACCAGCACGTTGTAAAAAGCTTCCTCCTTGACTTGGAATAAGAGCTCTCTTGCTTCAGGCTGGGTGCAAAAGCCAATGCAACTCTTTTCCTGTCCCTCAAGCCCTTAGGAAAATACAGAACTCTGGAGAGAATTTAATCTCACCTAATGTCAATTTGGGTCAAACCAAATGGGCAAGTGTTTGGTGGGCCTATTCCGCTCCCCTCGCAGGAAATAAAAAAAGGCCCATCTGAATTTTTATGTGGTAGCCATAAGTAAGAAGGGTGTTATAGTTCAGTTCTTGTGTACCTAACCACAGGTATTGGGCTAAAGAGCAGAACTTCCACAGCATCCAGAGGACATTGCATGGAAAGTTATCTAAGTGTGGATAACTATAGATACCATGTTTAGGTAGCTGGTATGTGATTCTTCATAGGGACGCAGGTGGCACTGTGGGTTAAACCACAGAGCCTAGAGCTTGCCAATCAGAAGGTCAACGGTTCGAATCTGCGCGACGGGGTGAGCTCCCGTTGCTCGGTCCCTGTTCCTGCCAACCTAGCAGTTTGAAAGCACGTCAAAGTGCAAGTAGATAAATAGGTACCACTCCGGCAGGAAGGTAAATGGCGTTTCCGTCGCTGCTCTGGTTCGCCAGAAGCAGCTTAGTCATGCTGGCCACATGACGCTGGCTCCCTCGGCCAATAAAGTGAGATGAGCGCCGCAACCCCAGAGTCGGTCACAACTGGACCTAATGGTCAGGGGTCCCTTTATCTTTACCTATGTGATTCTTAGGTACTTGTGTATTCTGCGGTTTTGGCCCGGAGTACCTTCCAAGATTTAATTTTGCTCAGAATAAAGTTGCCATCTATTTCTACACAGTCCAAATTATCAGTATTAGTTATTACCATGTTGAACTGATCAGCAGCTGAAGTTTTAACATGGGAGAATCACTTTTATATGAATGGACCTTTAAATAAACTGGGAAACATATGTGCTCGCTACCCCCATCTTCAAATCCTGACAAATGTTCAAAAATCTCACTGTCTGCATCTTCCCGCCAACTGCGCTGCATCTCATATTCCTGCTCAAGGCTTAATGGCTCTGATGCAGTCAGACGCTGCAGCTCTTCAGACTTCATCCACTCATGGTACCTGGTGAGAAAATCCAGAGAGGGAATATATTCCTCTTCAGAACATTGCCTACTATGTTCTGTTGGAATGGTAAACAAGAGCTCCACCATGAACCCATTTGAGGCATGAAATGACTGGTCCAGGTAAACTAATACCAAGATTCTATTTTATCTTTTCACAACATGAAATAGGCACCGCACAGACAGAAGACATGATTCTTAATGGCTGGGTTCACCAAGGTTTAACTCTCATTCCACTTGTATTTAGGCTGCTATTGAATGGGGGATGGGAGCTGCACCTGGAGTTAATGTATTTAGGACAAAATACAAGCTCTATTCCTGATCTTTACTGAGAGGGTGCCCCAGGCCCTGCCTTCCATATACACATATCTCTCATGTAGTAATGTCAGATATATTACCAATAAGCAGTAAATATGTCCATTTCTAATAATTCCCAAATATGTTGTTCTTACTGCTTACAAATGAGGTTTCCAAATGCCTGCAGAGTTAAAAATTAAGGCTGTAATCTTAATGCATACTAGTTTAGGAGTAAGCTCCACCACACTCAGTGGAATGTACATCTCAGTAAACATGCTCCAGACAGCAGTGATAAGTTCTTGGTAGTCTAGACAAGAGGTTACCATTACCATCATCCCCCCCAACCCCCAAGCACAGATGATTGATTTTGCCCACCTGTGCATATTTCAGACCTGGACATACCTGCAGTTTTGTTATCTCAAAATGTAGGAGGTGTTATCAAAAATATTCCTATGAACATATGTGAAAATTTGAATTTTCTTAAAAAAGAAAAGTTAAAATCCCCCACAACTTTTGCATATATGCCCAATTAATATCAATAAACTGATCCATTAATACTTGCAGATCAGAGCAGTTACAGGTAACTACAGTGCTTATGGCTCAAGCAGTTTATCTGTTTGTTCCACTTGGAATGCAAATTAACAAACACATATTACAAACACACATATATAAAAAAATATTTTGCAAAGAAATATGTAAAGATGACTTAACATTCCAGACCTCTAAAGTCAATGCCCCCCCCCAACTGGAGATTTGGCAAAGTATCTGTTTCATACTTGGGTACATGAGCAGAGGTATATGGCACCAGGGTCACCCTCTTTCCCTGCAGTACAGTATTCTGGTTAATTCTCATAGCTCCAAGCCTGAAACAAACAAGATTATGTTAGTGATACACTTTTTCAAAATAAATGTTATTGGTTCAGATTTGAAATAAGAATGAACAACAAATGAGAGCAAAATATAACAATGCTATACAGAGGAATCATACATATCAATTTTAATATACAATCGGTCCAATTATATACAATAAAGTGTAAGATACACAATTTAAAGGGCAGCTGCAATATATTTGTGTACATAAGATGTCGTTTACCATGGTTCATTTGTGAGAGATATAATCTGTAATTTGACCAAAATAATTGCTGAGAGTATCTTGAAGCAGAAGAACTGCAAGAAAACCCTACTTATTTAATATTTCTCTTTGCCCCACCCCCACTAGAAATGGTACAATGTTTAATAACAAAGAAAAAAACTACAGTGGTAGTACAAGAATTATGAAGCAACTGCAAAGGAGGTCCGGACTACTTAGTCATGCAGCTATAAAGCATTTGCTACACTGTGATTGAAACACAGGATAATTACAGCAGTTCATAATTGACACCCAGGATTCAGAAGTTAAAACAGGAGGATGAGGAGGTGGAGGTGGTTGAGTGTCCGGGTGCAACCACACCGACAGCATTCCCTGGAAATAAATTCCACAATTTTGCTTGCGCACTGCATGGAATTTATTCCATAACATTTATACACCACTTAAAGAAAACCAACAAACCTCAAAGCGAGTTACAAAAAAAAAAGGAATTAGACTTTGCATGTAACTTCTCCAGAGGCAACACTGAAGAGGCTTCAATCAGGGAGCCACTTTCGCAAGAGATCTTCCCCGACATACTACTCCTAATCTCCAGACAGGCAGCATTTGGCCGCAATCTACACCTGAACCAGAGAAAGAAAGACAAGCTCCACCTTAAACCCACCCAAAGCCACGCGAGCGCCTATTTACCTCGCTCCTCTACCATCCCAACACAAGCTGCACGCACGCACGCGCAGTGGCCAAACTCTCCTTCCCGGTCGCGCTACGGTAGCCGCCGAGTCTCAATCCGACCAGCGTCTTTCCCAACCACCGACCGACGCATACAGCCACACACCCCGCCCCCGTGGTCACGTGCCTTCAAGAGACGGGACCAATCGGCGTAGAAAGCGATTCCAGAAGTCGTGGTCACGCGCGCGGAAAGCTCGGCTGTTGGCGGCTTTTTGCTTGGCGTCGAAGCGCTGTTTCCCTCCCTCCCCACTGCCCCGCCTACCCTCCCTCAGCGACTCCGCTTGCGCGCGTGCGCCGTCGGCGGGTTCCCCTTGCTCGCGCCGGTAATGAGGGAAAACGACGGTTGGGAGTTGCTGGGCCGGACGTTGCCGTGGAGCCGAGCGAGGAGCGCCGGCGTGGCGGGTAATGAGGCTTGTTGTGAGGAGGTATTTTTTGAGTGGGTGGCAGAGCGGGCTCCGGTGGTGGCGGCGGGGCGAAGTTCTGTGTGGCGACAGAAGGGGAAGCGGGCTGGCGGCCTGAGGCGGGTCGGGGAAAGGGTTGGCGGGGAAGACGTGGCATTCCCGACGACGCTTCTTCTCCCGTGGCTCTCCGGAGGAGGCTTTTAAATAGGCGCAGGCTGTGTGTGACTGTTCTGCCTGTCTCTGGGCTGTTCCCCCCTGAAGGAGACCGCGCAGAGGACTACAGAAGTGCCTCCTCCGCTCGGCGTGAGCATCTTCCCAAACAGCGAGGAAGATCTGCTGCCTATCAGGTGCAGGCGGTGGTCACGCGGTTGTCTGTATCTGCTCGGAGACCCAGTACACGTGTGCGTGTGTGAATTCACAGACGCATATATGGGGAGAGGGAAATGTCCATGCAATTGCTTGTGGGTGCATCTCTCTCCATGGGCGTAGCCAGGATTTATGTTGTGGGGGTGGGTGGCAGGACACCCACCTGTCATCCTCTGGCTGGCTGGCTCTGTCTAGCAGATTTGGAATGAAATGTCCCAACAACCGTTGCTTTAAAGTGCTTTCTTTTGACCCCAAGTGCTCAGAAAAAAAATCTGTCAAAATCTCCCTACAATTTCTACTTTGAGTATTTTTATTTTTTACTTTATGGGGGGAGGGGCAGCTGCATAGTGTACTGGTGGAGTAAGAAGCCTCTGAAGTAAAGCGGAAGCTGGTAGTTTCCAGTCTTTTTTTAGGATGAAACACAGCCTTGTAAATAAGGCTACAAAAATTACTAAGCTGCAGATGTTCTTATTAACCTACTAAGAGGCTAGTGAGGTGCTTTTCCAGGCAGGCTGTGGAGGAGGGGCAGCCCCTCCTATTAGCAGACTAATAATATGCAGAATGGTGAAGAAAGGATGAAGTGATTCATCTCCACTATGCTTACTTGCTACATTTATTTGCTGATTGTGAAGGAAACATTCTTACTTCCTCTTTTGTTAGTATGGAAACCAATCCCCCTTCCCCACCCATTCACATGCCTTTATAGAGGTTCTGCTCACCTATGGCCTTTAGGCCAGTGAGCAAAAATACAAGTGGTATTCCACCCACCCACCCCAACTATCTAAGTGGACAGTTTACATCTGCGGATTTTACTTTGTCATTATATTTGAATCAGGCTTTCTGGCATGACACTGACTCCAAATATCATTCCTTAACATTTGCTTTGTCTGCGCCTTGTAGTCTTGTGCATCAAATAACTGATGAAGCAATCCTAACCCATTGCAGGGAGCAACAGAACAGCAGCTCAACCACTTCATCCCAAGCTTTACTGCTTATACAGTGGTGCCTCGCAAGACGAAAAGAATCTGTTCCGCAATTCTCTTCGTCTAGCGGTTTTTTCGTCTTGCGGAGCAAGCCCATTGACGGCTTAGCGGATTAGCGCTATTAGCATGTTAAGGATAGTGTTTTCCTCATTGTTGTAAAAGGTCTGTGTAGACTGTGAGGCTTTCCTGCCTATTTAAGCCTTGCTCCAGTAGCATACTATAATTCTGTTTGGGTGGAGATTTTATTAGGGCCAATAAAAATGCCACAAAAAGTAAGCTTTCAAGTTCTGTTGCAGCTGCATTTGGAATAGCATGTACAGTTTGGGTTGCCTCACCACTTAAACAATATTGTGGAGTTGGAAAAGGTTCAGAAAAGGGCAACCAAAATGATGAAGGGGATGGAGCACCTCTCGTCTGAGGAAAGGTTGAAGCATTCAGGGCTTTTTAGTATAGAGCAAAGGTAAGAGGCAACATGATAGGAGTTCTCCATGTCATACATAATTTTATATACTTCTAACACTAGAATTTGTGGACATCTACTAAAGCTGAATATTGGAGGATTCAGGACAGAGAAAAGAAGAAGTGTGTATCTGAAGAAGTGTGCATGCACACGAAAGCTCATACCTAGAACTAACTTAGTTGGTCTTTAAGGTGCTACTGGAAGGAATTTTTTTCTTTTATTTTGTTTAGAGAAAAGAAAGTTACTCTCTACACAGCACATAGTTAAAGTATAGAATTCACTCCCACAGAAAGCACTGATGGCCCCCAACTTGGGTGGCTTTAAAAAATTCATGGAGGATAAGGCTGCCAGAAAGTTTTGAACCCCTATAACACAGCTTTCACCAACCTGGTGCTGTCCAAATATTTAGGCCATAACTCCCAGTACAAAATTTATGGAAAGCACCAGACTTAGCAGGCTTCCTTTCAACTAAGTCCCACTTGGTTCAGTTGCACTTTCAAATAACTATGCATATGATTGTAACTGTAGCCTTCAAGTAAAACATCTAACAATTATATTTAATTGTTAGCAATCAATTGTCATGAATGCTTGTTCAGGAGATGTGTAAATTGTAAAGTAAGTGACTTAATTTAAATAAAAGATCTTAAATCTATTTCCCCCTTAGTGATTATAATCCATTCATTCTAAATGAAATTCCTTAAAGTGTGTTACTATATCATCTGGCTAGATTTTATACTTTTAGAGTGACAGGGGAACCTTAGTTTTGATCCTTGTTTTTGATGTGGCTGGTATTTCACTAGATTCTCTAAAAGGATTATGGACTTTAGTGAGAATTATGCAATTTGCAATGCAAGTGAAGAATTCTGATTTCAAATTCAAACTAGCTGATTTGGGGGAATCTGTTTACTTTTCTTTCCAGAGAAGGCAGGCAGCAATACTACTAGACTTGCATTAATTCACAGTGATGAACTGCAGTTACCGCTTGCTTTGTTGACTCCTGTAAACAGCTGATAAAATTTCTTTCAGGTTAACAGTGGTTGGATCAAAAGGAACTGACATCTCCCATTGGCTTCAACATGGCTGGAGGCATTACTGATACAGGAGAGCTGTACTCACCTTACGTGAGTATTTAGCATTACTACAGTCTCTTGCTGGAGACAAGCAGCACAGTTATTCTCTGTATTTCCTGCTCCTGTTTCTTCATGGTCGCCCCCCCCCCCACGTTCTTGTTTTGATTTTAAATTGTGATAGGCATTTTATACTTGTGTTACAATACATTTGGAAAAAACTCAGGAAACTTTTCTAATACAAGGACTTGCTTGCTCTTTTCACCCACACATGCTCTAAAAGCTTATCTGACTTGCGTTTTTAAACATGCTTTGATGCTTAGCAAACCTTGCCAAATACCCTCTATTGAGTCTCTAGTGAATATTCAAAGTGTGTAATTGCACTAAAGCTGCATCAGCGAATAAGGTTGCTTCAACATATGTTAGATTATGATAGATATAATACTAACAAGAGGGAAAAGAATCCCAAATATCAGAGGCAAGAGGAACTAAGTAATTTGGGTAGTGGATAGACTAGCCAGAAATTAGATGTGGCGAATTTTATCCCATGCTGTCCTTCCAGTCATGGAAGTCTCTTTGATCCAGCAGAGGATTCCATGAACAGTTGGAGGTGATTTTCATTAGTTCCGTTTTTGTGCTGCTATCACCTTCATACCCTCCCCATCTATTTTTTTAAAAAATATTTTTTATTAAAGAATTTCTTGGTTTATAAAAGTACGCACATTGTTTCTTTTTTCAAGTTCTAAAGTCCTTTCTACAGATTAGTTACATTTGATATGAGACATTAGTGTTGTATACAGTATAAGGTTGGGGGAAGAAGAGGGGGAGGGCTCCCCTCCCCATCTTTTCTAGGGAATTGGAAGATCCTCTGACACAGTATGGTGAAGAAAGGGGAAATTTGCAAAAATCACCTCCCTTTTTTGTCTGCAGATGCCTGTATGGGAACAAAGAACCTTCCATGTAAAGGAGGACAGCATTGGTTACAACTTGGCACCTTCAAAGCAGTTTTCAGACTTGTGCCATATAGTGATGTAGTTGTGCAAAGTTACACCAGGCTGTTCTTCTGTGAAGCTGAACAGGTGTTGTCCTGTAATTTCACTGAATGGAAGGCTATCTGGAAGCCATATGTAAAAGGCTCTTCAGGGAAGAGCAATGTGCAAGCATACTAAATACATGATTATACTTTTCTGGTTGTGAAGTCTTTAGGGCAGTGACACATTCTCTTACAGTCTAGACCGCTTTATGTAACAGTAAAAAGACATGTGCACAAAGAATGTGCAAAAGATTCCTGGGTGCATGTTTACATCAGTCAGTGCAGAGGCATTCTGCAACACAGGGGACAAAGGTTTTTAAAATTTGTGTAGCTTTCTTAAATAGCTCATGGGCTGTGCTTGCCCCAATAGGCTCTGTTCTGTTTCCATAGTTGGAATTCTTGTTGCTGCCATCTTGCAGCAACAAGTGGTTAAAACATCAGGAAAGTATTTTCTTAATATAAAAATTGAGATGAACAAAGAGGCTTTGAAAGCAGTGCACATACATACACAAGAGTTGAGAGTTGCTGAAGCTGCATCCTATGATGCCCTTTTATGGCATACCAGTGGACTCTGTCCTCCTTTCTAATATATAACCCATCATAGCTCTCTGTCAAAGCTATCCTCATGAGTGGTGGTTTTCTGATTGCAAGTGATTTTTGAGAAGACATTAATCGGATAGTGATGCTTGCTGGTACATTTAGTCCAAGGAAGATTGATCTGAATCATCAAGGGGAAAAATAGACTCCCAAGATGTTAAATTACCAAGTACCTTACAGATTGAAAATTATAGCATTGCAGAAATCTTCAGGCTGTTGAGCATAAAAATGGTACTTGTCTCATTTTTGGAGGGCCCGAAATATGATTCTATCAGTATCTGAAATAAATCTTCCCTCCCTATACTGTTCTTTTTAATCAGAGTCAAAGAAAACCTCCAAGGTTTCTCTCCTCAAAGGCTTCGTGTGCAGAACCAATTAAGGCCTAGAGCCAGGAGGTGGTGTATGCAGGGAATGACAGTTCTGCCCAACGAGTTAAAAAAAATCGCTTTGCAAACTGACATCTACTGTTTCATCCTCTGGGAAAGCAGTCAAAAGATGCATTTGCTGTTCAGATGCCAGTAAGTACAGGAGGACCTTGTTCTCTCAAAGAGAAGTGAATGGCTACGCATAAAAGGTCTCTGAAGGATGCATTTGTAGTTCAGAACTTCTGCCATGAGCATTTGGTTTATAAACTGTATACATTCCCTGTTCTTAAGGTAATTTTATTTATGGTTACGTTTGGTTTAAAAATTGTGTGTTTGACAGTGGACATGAATTCCAGGTAGATGGTTGTCTTCTGATAATGGGCATTTTAATAAGGGGAAGGTAGCCATCAGTGGTGCTCTTTCTCTCATCCTCCCTGCACTACTTTCTTGCATTTCAAGTCTAATGGATACTGTATCTTAGATGACACATGATTTTAATAAGTTTAAATTATTTTCCTGCTAGTGCCCAGGGCCCATAGGAAGCAGCTGTATACTGAGTGTGGCCATTAGTTCATCTGCTTCGGTGTTGTCTGAATTGGCTAGTAGTTGCTCTCCAGGGTTTCAAGAAGAAATCTTTCCCAGCTCTACTTGGAGATGCTAGGGTTTGAATCTGGAGTCTTTTACATTCAGATATTGTCATCTGTCACTGAGCTGCTACCTTAATTACCCATTGTGGTTCTGACTTACCAAATCTATTCATACATGAGTTCTTCATGCTACGTTTTAATACAGAACTGTTTTAGTTATGAGGGCACTGCCCCACAAATAGTAATGACTCTTGTTTTTGCTGCAGATAGAGCCAGTGTTGAACCTACAGGATAAAGCAGATTTAAAATAGAAATTGTGGAATCTGAGCCCCTTGAGGTAGTTCCATTTTAGCACTTTGTACTGTAGGAAGGCAAGTAGGTTTTTACTAAACAAAAGAGCAAATTTCTTTTGCTGTTACTATTAATGTAATGTTCTTCAATAAACAAGAATAATGCCTGGTCTTAGCCTGCCATTTAAATGTAAGAATTGAGGCAGGAACTAATTCAGAATAGCTCTTCTTAAGGGTTGATTTTACTGTCAACAAGCTTGTCATGCAGATATTCCCATTCGTTAACAAGATTCCTCTGGTGTCCCAATAAGGGAAAATTTCCATCTGCTTCACTGCTAAATATACTTGGGAGGAAAATTACTTGTCAGACTCCTGTTTGGCTAATAGTTGGCAAGCTGTGGAATGCTCCTTTAATACCTCACATCCTATATTGGCTCCTCATGGGTGAAGTTGAGTAACTGTACCACCCTTCCCCCTATAAAAAAACCTCAGCCTCTTTGCAACACCTTTAGTTTCAGAGAATCTTTCCTTTGGAGTTAGAAACATGGCAAGTGAGAGAACTTCATGACTTGAGTAAAGGGCTTCGTGTCATAGGGTAGGGACAGTCACTGATACAACTCACATGATGTTTTGAGGCTATGTCCTTTCACCAGCATGTCTGGTCTTTCTGCTTAACTCTTGCTATGTGGAGAAGGAGATTTTATCTGTAATCTCCCTCATCCTGAAGGCTTAGGTTGGGAAAACAAGAAATAAACTATTGGGCTATTGGAAAGTTGTGGTTTGCAGAGGGTTTGCATAGGTGTTTTTCCTTTAAAAAAAAAACTGTTAATATTTCTAAGGCCAAACATTAAACACTACCTAACTGTGTAAGTATGAGCTAAAAAGCATTTCTCTACTGAGACGATAATATTTTCTATAAAATTGCACCATTATAGTAGCCATGTTGGTTTGGATTGTCTATGGAGGCTGCTGCTTTCTGGCCATTTTGGGATTGCTAGCCAAAGAGTCTTTTTTAACAACTAAAACAGTCACATGATTTTAACATTTATGATTTCTTTAATTGCAGGTTGGCCTGGTTTACATGTTCAATCTCATAGTTGGGACTGGAGCTCTGACTATGCCAAAGGCCTTTGCCACTGCTGGTTGGCTTGTCAGCCTCATCCTAATAATGTTCTTGGGGTTCATGAGGTAAGAGTTTTCTGCATGTCAGTTTCCATTAACAATCTACTGGGAACTTGTAAATCCCAAAGGTGTCACTTGTATCTAAGTAATACAGTCCATTTGTCACCCAGCCATTGTGGTTTCAATAAGAAAGTTGTGCCTTGGCCTTGAGGGAGTGTTTTACATAAGGCAGATCAGACAGTATTCTTACCTAGTTCATTCCCCCACATGTGCTGAAGAGTAAGAATGCACTTTCCTCCCTGCCTATTTGGCACATCAGCCCTTGCCTCCATTGCCACCTTACATCCATACATAGGTGTTCTAATATGGGGTGCATTTGCTCGAGTTCTGTGGTCAGACATTGGACATTTATTGCACATTCTGAGCCCATACATGTGGCACATTAAATGTGAACACCCTGTTTGAACGTTATGTACAATAGCATCAGAGGCAAGACAGGTGATGCTTGGATGGACAGGGAGCAGAACTTGCTCTAGCTTCCTGCCACGTGTAGAGTAGCAATCTGGGTACAGTCTGAATTTTATCCAGTGAGGCCTAGCATCTGTCTCACGGATACCAGAAATTACTGGATACCTGCCCATTTAAGATGGTACGAAAGAGAGTTCTCTCTTCCTTCTATCCCATTTCTGAGTTTTCTGTCTGTGGCCAAGTCAAAAGGACTTTGCTCTTTTACGTTTCCTCACACTTGATGTTGTTATCTCTCATGGATTAGGATTGTCTTTTGCTCCTTAGAGGAATTATGTTTGTTAATAGTAGTGAAAAGCTGATGAAACTTTAACATTGCAAAAGTCAAACCTCATCAAAACAACTTTGGTTGTAGAATAGGAGGTTAACAGGGACTACTGCCAGGCTTGCTCCTTGGCATCTTCCTCCCAGGCTTCATAGGAGCATGATTTATTCAGTAGCTGGATGATCTGAAATGGGTTGCTAGGTATCTTGAGCACAATTAGAAAAAAGATTTGTGAATCTGACCAAGCACAATATAGAGGCCAGTTGCAGACTTTTGAGGTGGTGGTGAGGGTATTTCTGCCTCCTTACCACTATTGGGTGAGCTGAATTGTGTCTAGCTAAGCTTTTCTTGGTTTTTTTTGTTTGGTTGGTTGGTTTAGGTTATTAAATTCAGGCTCCTGGGCAGGAGCAGCTACCCTGGTGTGCAGAAAACTTGTTTGTTATGTCCTTTCCCTTTAGCTTCTGAGAACCAATATATAAAGCTGATTATTAGCTGATAGTGTGTAGCATATGCTCCACAATACTAAGGTGTCATTTTTCTGATTAAAGGTAAAACCTTGCTTTAAATTTAAAAATAAAATAAAAAGTGTGTGTGTATCATCTTAATTGATAATCTACTATCCTGAATGTCAGGGATCCACAAAAGTCAGCTGATCTGTAGGGACCACAAGTCTCTCTTGGGTGACCTCCTTCTGTATGTCCAAGATTTGAGAGACCATTTCCCCCCCCCTTGTGTTTCCACTGGGAAAGGGGTGCACTTACTGCAATTGTGATGCGGGTGGCGCTGTGGTCTAAACCACAGAGCCTAGGGCTTGCCGATTGGAAGGTTGGCAGTTCGAATCCCCGCGACGGGGTGAGCTCCTGTTGTTCGGTCCCAGCTCCTGCCCACCTAGCAGTTCAAAAGCACATCAAGTGCAAGTAGATAAATAGATACCACTCCAGCGGGAAGGTAAGTGGTGTTTCCATGCGCTGCTCTGGTTCTCCAGAAGCGGTTTAGTCATGCTGGCCATATGACCCGGAAGCTGTCTGCAGACAAATGTTGACTCCCTCGGCCTATAGAGCGAGATGAGCACTCAAGCCCAGAGTCATCCGCTACTGGACCTAACGGTCAGGGGTACCTTTACCTTTACTGCAATTGGGAGAAACAGACTGTATCCTTCCTTTGAAATCTGACACCCAGGAAATTGCATAAGGAGGGGTCAGTCTTGCATATTTGTTGCAGCATGCTTTGGGGATGGACAGAAGAAGCAAGATGCTCTCTAAAACTTGATGAGAAGTAAAAAAAACTGACCCAGTCTCCTCTGTTGCAGAGGGATTGCTGGTGACACAACTAATGGTTATCTACCAAGGCCAGCCTAAATTTTGTGGGCTTCCGGTGAATGTGCCTGCTGCTTTAATTTGTTGCAGTTATTTTATGTACTTTACTGTTCCATTGTAAAAGTATTGCCTTTCAACATTGGACAGGGATACTCTCTTCCATTGCCCTTTTACCCTGGGTTGAGACTGGATTGCTTTCATGTTGAGACATAATCTTATAAATTGCTTAACATCTGTGGAAGGAAAGGCATTATAAAAGTGTAAGTTCTGTTGGATGGGAAGCATAAATCCTTGCAGTACCAGTGACTGAATTGCTTCTGAGGCTTTGTAAAAGAGATTATTTCAGAACCTTGAAGCCTGCCTGTAGCATTCTCTGTCTCATGCTTTGATTTCTTTTCCAATTCATTTCTTGATGCTGTTGGGATATGGGTTGGTTTGCAATTACTGTATATATTTTGTATCAGCCTTGAAATGCTGCCCACTGGTGCCAAGTCGTTTGAGATTTTTTTACCCTGATCCTTCCATTCCTCTGTTTTGCACTTCTGGCTCCCTAATATCCTCTGGAGAATGCTCAGTGTAGTAAAAGAACATAGGGGAAATTATCCAGGCCTCTGGATGTTGCTGCTGTGCTCTAATCCTAGCAAAACTAATTTCTTATTCAAACTTGATAAATGAGTTCAGTTGGTGAAGCAGTAAGAAACAATTTTTGTGGTTTAAATAAGATTGATTGTAGTTTTTAGTAAAAATGAGAGAGAAACCTTAACATGGTCATCTAACTGGGGTAATGGCAATTCATTTATAAGATCAACAAAGCAAATGGTAATGGGGAATGGGGACAACTGATTGATCACTTGCTCTCAGCTATCTTCCTGGCAGCTCTTGGAAAATGTTTTCAGTCCTTCACTTTTTAAATCTTTTAAGTGGTTCCTCTAACTCTGTCCAGCATTAGGTCTTTGAGTGCATTTGGGTACCCAAGTGATCAGTCTTTTAGACTGATATAGTTCTGTCAGTATCTTATTTGTTTATTTAAATAATTTTGCCCCACTTTGCACTATGTATCTCAAAACAGTTTGTAGAAAAAAATAAACATATAGTATGCAATGAAGCTGAATGTCGGACTATTCAGAACAGGCAAAACAATGTATTTCTCCAAACAGTGCATAGTTAAATATGGAATTCATTCTAACAAGGGGCAGTTACGGCCACCAACTTGGATGCCTTTAAAAGATAATTAGACAAATTCAAGGCTATCAGTTGCTACTAGCCATGATGGCTATAATTTGCCTCCAAGGTCAGTGGAGTTGCTGGAAACCATAGAAGAGGAAAATGTTTTTGTGTGCGAGTGCTGCTTGCAGACTTCCTTAAAGCATCTGGTTGGCACTGGGAGAGCAGGATGCTGGACTAGGTGGGCCATTGGTCTGATGCAGCAGGGCTTTTCTTATGTTCTTACCTTGTTCAGATTATTTATTGGCCCTCATCCAGCCCACTACTGTGTCCAGGCATTGGTCCAGGTCTGCCTTTCCTGATTGAGATGCAATAGAAAAATATAACTGGTTATCAGCATGGTAATGACACCTTGCCTCAAATTGCCTAATGACTGATCCCAATGGCTTCATATAGATGGCAAATAACATAACAGTGGAACATTCTTCCGATGCTGGTCTCTGCTTATGACCCAAATAGAAATGGAACCACTGTGGCATAGTGCTTCTGATACCCATTCCACATCACCGGCCCAGCAGGATACCACGGTCACTGGTTTTGAAAGTCACCTAGAGATCAAGTAGAAGAAGAAGCGCCACACACTCATCATGGCGACCAAAGCTTTTTAGTCCCATGCACCTTAGCTGCACCTTCCATCCAAGGCACTAAATCTCTTACAGCTACCATGTTGCACCTTATTATAGATAGCGGAATTGTCCCCCATGACTGCCCATGATCATCCTGGTGTAATTGATGTATAGTGAGATGTCCTATGAAATGTGCTTATCCTATAATTTATTACTCCAGTTAGATTCAGTTCTGTAATTCTTGACATTTGGGGATATAATCCACCAAGATTTGTTCAGCAGGAATTCCATTAAAATGAATGGGAGTAACATAAGAACAGAGACATGAATTTATGCAGCTTTTTTCATTTCAGTTAAGGTTGTTCAGAATATGCTCCTGGTAGATGCAACACTTGTGCACTAGTCTTTCTGCTTTCTTCAATGCTGCCATGCATGAGAGTCTTTGCTCATGTTAATTTTCTTTTGCCATACTGCTAAGAAAATGTCCAGACATTATGGGGGAGCAAGCAATTGTTCTTTTTCAAGTGTCTACACCATTCATGAACAGAGAACAGGGTAGAGAGCATTTCTTTAACATTAGATGAGTCCTCCAGTAAGGGGAGCTGAGCCTCCCTCCTAATTTGTCTTACATTTCTGCACTCCATCACTTTACACACTTTTTGTCCAACTCAGCCCAGCCACAGTACCATAAGTGAACTGGATTCTAGTGGAAAAGTCCCTGAAATGATGGAGGACAGGAAAATAGAAGTGTCTGCAGCAGTGCAGCATGGGGAGAATAAGACCAGCTCTCCAAACCCATTTGACTCTTTTGATACAAAAATTAGAATCTCTTCCATGCTTTATACATAAACAGGACAGATGCAACAACAACAATTGTGTGACTGCCCATACTGTGTACAATCATGCCCTTAATCCCCAATTTTGTTTACACTTTGCACCTTAGAATATATAGGTTAAAGACTGTGTAGGTGGGGATGGAATATTGCAACCCATTGTTATTAACCAACTGGTACTTTTACCATTTTCCCGCCAGCTACATGACCACAACTTTTGTAATGGAGGCCATGGCTGCTGCAAATGCCCAGCTTCGTTGGAAGAGAATGGAAAAGCACAAGGTTTGTATGGCATTTCATTTGGTTGCTAATTATTTTTCTTCATTGCTATAAAATCTCAGTGGAGCAGATCTGTTTTCATTTCATTTGTTACGTGTTTACCTTAAAATCTGGCTGTAGATTCTGCACCATGTTGCAAAGCTTGACTCATCACAAACTTAGCCATTTTGTCCCTGGCACTGGGATGGATGCTCAGCCTTTTGGTGGACCAGCTGAAGCTATAAGCATGCCAGAAGGCTTTCGGCTGGAGAGGTTTAGTCTTTTTTCCAGCAAGTAAAGACTCCTCTTTTTTACCTTTTGACATTCTGTTTCTTGTCAGAATTCTGAAATTATTCTATATTTTGAACACTTATGCTTATTTCTTACTCTTCTAGGATGATGATGAGGATTCTTCATCTGGCGTTTCTGATAGTGATGTTCTTCTTCCTGAAGGCTACGAGCGATCAGAGACACGACCTATCCTATCTCTTCGTAAGTATCTAGCAAGAAACTTTTCTCACTCCTATGAGTTGCTCTTCAGTGCAGAGAACAAATGAGAAAGTTAGACACAGCCTACTTTCCCTGTGTCTTGTATACACATGCACATGTAGTAGCTTTCTGAGAAACACAATACTAGCATTTTTACAATTCAAGAAAATTAGTTTATCAAGGTATCAAGGTATCAAGCCACTGGCAACCCTGTTTTCTCCCTAGCCTTGCTTCCACAGGGTTTCAGTGACACAAAATGTACAACTGAAAACCACCTGAATCTTTTTTATATGAAATCATTTGTGAGTTTCCTTTCAGACCAAAATGTTAACTCTGAGCCAGCATCTTAACTTACAACAACCTATAGCCTTGCAAGTAAAATCCCAAATGTAATAGTTTGCAGAGTTTTATTTGTCCTTCTGCCTTGCATGTACAGTACCTAATTTGTAGGGGGGAGGGAAATCTCAACTGTTATAAAGTTTCCTTTTCTGGTCTCCTGCAGGCAATTATTGTTATAAGCAACACAGGAAAGTGTTAATTTACATGTCTGAGCAAGATGGAGAGAGAACAGGTTGTGGCTTGAGCGGGACCCATCTTTGAGATGTAGGCTAAGAGTTTCCTTCCCTCTAACCCTGCAGAGAGACGAGGAGCACCTAACGTTTTTGAAATCACTGAAAGGGTGGAGATGGGTCAGATGGCATCCATGTTCTTCAATAAAGGTAACTACCTCCAAGCCACGAAGGCTTATGTATATTTGGTTGTTTTTTATTTAACCTAGCTTTTGTCAGAATCTCTTAGTAGTTGGTGTTTTCCTTGAGGAATGACAGTTTCAAGTGAAAACTACATGTGCGAACCATAATAGGAATCACCCACTTTTCCAGAGTGTTTCTGAATGGTTCCTAAAGCCTAAATGCCAAGTTTGACACCCCACCCCATGTGAATATATAACTTCTTTTAAATAGGGATATTTAAGGCTTTTTGTGGTCTCAAATCTGCTTGAGATACTGAATACCTACTTCTCCTGGCTACTAATTATGTCTGGAGGTGGAGAAACAGGTACCATCTTGTCTGTGTGTTCATGTATTTTGGCTTCGAGAGACATAGTCTCACTTAAAATAAAGTTTTAAGTGCTTGTAGTTTTAAAGAAAAGATTGACATGTGACACTAATCTATCTTTCTGTCTCAGAGTGTAAATAATTATCTTTGATAAGGCTTGAATTTTTTTAAAGAAATGAATATAACACATCTGGACTGGCAGTAGAAAGATAGTCAGCTGAAGAACTTTGCTGTACATAAATGCCGTATTAAATAGTCTCAAAATGTTTACTAATATGTATTGTGCTCCAGGTAACAATTTTTGCAGTACTGTTAAAGGTGCTGAACATTTTCCATATCCCTAATGTGCTGTACTCCTCATCCTGGATAAAAGCAAATAGTAATTTAAATTGCATCCTGCTTGCACTTTTGCACTCTTTCATTCTCAAAGAAACCACTGAAGTTCTTAAGCAGTGGTAGAGCTACTTGACATAGGAGTTAGGGTTTGGGAACTGGAGCTAGCTACTATAAAAATTTTTTTACTGTTGGGTGTATTTCAATATGACAGAAGGAACTTGGTTTTGGGTTTGGTGTTAATGAGGCTTGTTGAGAGCAGTACAGATAAAATAAACCTGTGAGTGACATCCTAGTGAGTGGGTAGGTTGTAAAGATTCAGCCCAATTACAGATTCATTTAAATACTTAGCCCAGATTGAACTGCTAGAGATATGAACCGCTTGCCTTGAATGGTATGCTAGCATTCTGTTTTAATTGCTGTGATGGATAACTTCACCCAGCAGAGGGTGCTCAGGTCACATGTGTGAATTCAGAACAGTAGTAGTTGAATATTATTTAATTATTTAATTATTCAACTTGTAATTCACACAAAACCTTCATTCTTTAGTTTTCCCTTTACCATAAGTAGACCATGCTGTCAAGTTCCTTCTTTTAGATGAGAGAATGTGAATATTGAATAATTACAGGAGGTTTGGTGAAAGAAGGCCCCCCCTCAAAGTCATGGATACCTGTATTTCCATGATCTTTGCTTCTGTTCTGTCTTATGTATTAAGTGACATCTTATATGTTATATGTTAAAGTGACATCTTGGTGCTCAGAGTTTTGAAAGCATCATGCAGGTTTCACAGATCCACAAGTACCTTGACAGTAATGGAAGTTAGCTTTCTGAGGATCTCTGAGCTCTATAAAACAACTAGTTTCTGTATCAAGAAAAGTTGTCCAGAAAGTTTTAAAATGTGTGGATGGTGTCTGTGAAAGATCTTGAAATGGATTTTGATCTTAAACCTGTAGCCTCCATTTGTGCCCTTTAGGTCTGATATCATTCTCATTTTCTTACCTCTGCTGCATCTCTTTCCTTGTCATAACTGTAATGCAACAGTAAGTCATCAATTTATGCAAATTTGGATAGTACAGGAAGATGAACTTTTTGATGGATCACAGATCCTTGACATGTCAAGAAAATTAGCTGTGCATTTTGGCAGACTGTTTTTGTACACACAACTTTTATGGATGAGCTGAAAGCCAAGGTTTAATTAAACATGTATTACAGCAGACATAGGCAAATTCGGCCCTCCAGATAATTTGGGGCTACAGTTCCCATCATTCCTGAACACGAGTCCTGTTAGCTAGGGATGGTGGGAGTTGTAGTCCCAAAATATCTGGAGGGCCGAATTTGCCTATGCCTGTATTAGAGTGACCAGCTTAGTGTTTAAATCCTAGAGATTGATTTTGAAAGACAGGGCATTCTGATTGGCCAGACTCTCTTCGGTTTCAATCAGCACACTATTGTGGCCCCTTTTAGAAGTTGCTCGAGTCACTTGATCTCCTTCAGATAGGTGGTAGTGAGGATTTCCATAGAGAGCCATTTCCCCAAACTTCTCAGGTAATTTTAAGAGGTTGCAGATCCCACAGATCATTTGATAGGCAAGATATTTTGATACTAGGCTTGAAGAGCCCCTTCATTTTAAAGCAGAGTTGGACAACCTGTGCCCTCTGGATGGTGTTTTAGTACTACTCCCCAAATCCCTAATCACTGGCCATGCTAGCTGGGACCAATGGCAGATGAGAGTTCAGCAATGTATGGAGGGCCACAGGTTCCCCAACCCTATTTTAAAGGCACCAAGTAGGCCCCATCATTCTGCCCAGACACTGAGGTCCAGTGCCGAGGGCCTTCTGGCAGTTCCTCGCTGCGAGAAGCCAAGTTACAGGGAACCAGGCAAAGGGCCTTCTCGGTAGTGGCGCCCGCCCTATGGAACGCCCTCCCACCAGATGTCAAAGAGAAAAACAACTACCAGACTTTTAGAAGACATCTGAAGGCAGCCCTTTTTAGGGAAGCTTTTAATGTTTAATAGACTATTGTATTTTAATATTCTGTTGGAAGCTGCCCAGAGTGGCCAGGGAAACGCAGCCAGATGGGCGGGGTATAAATAAATTATTATTATTATTATTATTATTATTATTATTATTATTATTACATTAATGGTTTCTGTTTACTACCATACATCTCCTGTTCTTGCTTCATCTATTCATCTTTGTTTCTGGGCAGCTTGTCTGGTTTGTGTAGAAGCCTTTCTCCTCCAGTTGGTTTGGATGTCTTCGCCTCCCCTCTGAAGTGCCAGATCTTTTCAACTGTCTTAATTCCCTAATCCCATCCCTTCAGAACTCAACCAGGCTTACTGCAGTTAAGCATAATCAGAATTTGCACATGCATTCTTCAGTGAACTATAGCAATTATTTGCTCTTAAGGGAGAACTTCTTACTGCCCCATTCTGTGTATTATGTTGTTTTATTTGAACCCCCAAACAAGTCTGCACAGTGACTGTATGCTAATGTTACACCCCGACCGCAACCTGGCAGGTTTGCTATTAGGGTCATGAGATTTATGCAGTACAGTCAATGAATAAGGCTTTCAGAGTTTCATGGCTAGGTGAAGATGTGTTGTGGCTCTGTTATACCTTCTTTTGAGAGTTATTGGCCTGTTAAAAGCAAAATCCTTGTTTTCACTGTATTCTTTGCTCATTTCCCTTGACTATCTTAACAATTTGACATGCTCTGGATCTGCAATCTTGAGCTGTGAGTTGAGTTGAGCTGTGTATAAATCTTCCACCTCTGACTTGTCTGCTTTCTGTAGGGAATAGATTTGCAGTCTTAACTCTAAGGAGAAAAAAGGGCCTCTGGCTGTGAAGGGAATCTATTCTGAAGGATAGCTGGGTGCTCTTTATCAGGGATCCAGAAGTCATTTATTGTAATAATGGATTCAAGGCACATACATCATGTACCATCCTTGCAGGAAGTCATTGATCTTCCTGTTTTGTGTCCAGTAATGAAAGCATTGATCAATGAAGGTTGGTGGCAGTTTATAAAACAGAAACAACACTAACGTCTATCTGTAGGTGGAGAGGGTGGAGGCTATTGGGTGGTGCTTTCACCCCAAATCCTCAGCTGAGATCTGTGCCTTGAATAAACAACATAGAAATGGGTCTGAGATGTTCTGCAGAGGACAACAGGATTGGTTAAAATGTTGTGGTTTCAAATTGTTAGAAGCTTTAAAATATTTAAAATACAGATTATCTGAATATTTTAAATGCTCTGAGCCACTGTGGCTAAGGCACAGGCCTTTATTTTGCCAAACAAATGAAAGCAGTACATTCAACTTTTGTTTTCTACAGAGTTCCTAGTGTAAATTAGATGTAAGAGGGTTGTAGTCAAGTGACCTAGCAGCTTGGGAACCATACCTGTTGGTCTGATGGCAACAGTGAATAATAGCAATTCTTCCTTCCACCCCCTTCACTGTGTCCTTTTACCGTGTTCATTTACAAGGTACTGTTTAGGCATTGATTGATAATCATTTGGGGAAACCAATCTCTTGAGTTGTGGTGACCTTTTCAAGCATTTGTTAAAGCATGCTTCCTTTCAGCTTTTTCTCCATAGATGTCAACACTTTAAAAGAAAGATCTCGCATCTCTTAAGACAGAATTTTCCTTTGCTTGCTAGCATTCCATGAAGCCCAAATGTCATATGTCTTTTTACTGATGCTGAAAAAAGTATATACTATATCTTTTCTGTTTTTTTTTTATTTACCTATATTTGTTGGTAAATAAAAAGTTGTGTAAAGTGAGTATAATTTCCATATTTTATTTTGTTTGATATTTACTTAAATTTGACATTCTGGATGTGACACTTAAAGCTGCTATCCTTTACACAGTTATTTGGGAGTAAGCTCCATTAAACCTATTGCATCTTATTTCTGAGAAAACATGGTTAGGATTGCTGTGTTGGACTTGGTGTCACTTTGTATTATGAAAAACTAGCTGTGGACCTAATTTTGGAGTCACTACTGTGGATAAATGACGGCACGACTCACTGCACTGATGTACATACATATTGGATATGATATGAGGACACCTAATTTTGTTAAGCTTTCTTCACCCTTTTTCTTCTGTCCCATTTATCCAAGTAATGCTGAGATACTCCTATTTAAATGTAAGGAATAGCTGTGATCTCATTTCTCAATCTTTCCCAATATGAAATGTGTACTCTTCCGGAGGCTCTGTGATGAATTAAAGGCACTATGAATGTCTTTCTGAATATAGGAAAAATATTTTCGGCTGCAGTCTTTTGCGATCCTCTCCTTGTAGTCAGTTATTGATGTAGTGTTTTTGGACTCCAACTCCCATCAGCCTGAGCTACTATTGCCAGTGTTGATGGGAGTTATAGTCAGCCAGCATCTGAAGGGCTACAGGTTCCTCACTTCTGGTGTAGTGAATAATTGTTTTCTTTACTTAACAAATTATTTCCCTCCCTTGGTCAGAAGGTTACTGCAAACTGGTTTGCACTGTTTTCTTTTCACATGTTTTTTGAGATATGAATTTGTGTTAAGGCTTTGACATTGTAACTTCCAGGACATGTGAGTTCTCCCTTGTGTTCAAAGCAGAATTCTCATATCTCCCCCACAGATATTTGCACCTGTAGTTCATATATCTCACTGTAGGGGAAGAAATAAAAAATGGTGATCATATGGATCTTTCTGGAGACTTTGGTTCTCTTTTAAATGGCTAAACATGAGGGGGGCTGTCCTTTAGGTCATCTGGGATCTGTCACAGGGAAATTCTTTGGATGACACAAAGAAACTCAGAATAGGAATGGCAAGGCACTTCTGCTCTCCTCACAGATGGCCACACCTAAAGTTGAGAGCCAGTGTGGTGTAGTGGTTAAGAGCGGTAGTCTTGTAATCTGGGGAACCAGGTTCACGTCTCCGCTCCTCCACATGCAGCTGCTGGGTGACCTTGGGCTAGTCACACTTCTTTGAAGTCTCTCAGCCCCACTCACCTCACAGAGTGTTTGTTGTGGGGGAGGAAGGGAAAGGAGAATGTTAGCTGCTTTGAGACTCCTGAAGGGGAGTAGGCCTCGTACTGTCATAAAGCACAGCTGTGAATTGCTCTAAAGCTTCTATTTTTTTAGTAGCAGTGGTGCCACAACAATTTAGGTCTCAATATATGCTCTGTTCTGTTGCCAAGCTCAAAATCCTGTGTTAGATTGCATCATAAAACACTCCACCATAACAGCTGAAGCATTTTGTATGGTGGAGCTGCTAGTGTAATGTGCAGTTAGAAGTTGTGCACCAAAATTCTAGACTAGATTAGTATTCCTGTCAAGCTCCTTTATTTTTTGCTTTCTTACAATATTCCTGTCTTCTCTCCTTTTATATGAAACAATGCATGTTTTGTTTCCTTGTCTCAGCGGCCTTTGGAAATGAAATCTGTTCAGATTGAGGCATTCAGTTCTATTTCTTTTAAGTCAAGCTGGTGCATTTTGGCATCTCTTTATCCTTATTGATTTCTACTCATCAAAGCAGAGTTTGTTTGCCTCCCGGTAATTCTTTTTGTCTGTGAAACTATAAAGTCTGTCTCACCTGCGTCCTCTAGAGCAAGGGTATGGTGGCAGTGAATATTTTCCTTGATAAAACGGAATATAGGATAGGTAACATTTTATGGCGGGGTGGAGAATATTTTTCAGTCTGGGGGTCGCATTTTACTTGTATACATTAGGTTAATTTACGCTCACTCACATGCCTGTATGCCCTCCAGCTAGGCCAGAAAAGGCACTGTTAAATGTCACATTCCAGCCACGCCAAAGCACTCAAGGAGGGAGCCAAAGCAGAGTCTGTGAGGGACATGGCAGGGGAGGGGGTGTCACATGAAAATAGCCAGGTATAGTGGCTTGGTGGGAGGCATTCTTGGCCCCTGGGTATGAGGTTCAGCACTTCTGTTTTATGAGATGCAAACTTTGTGGAAGTAGAATTGCACCTGGTTTTTAAATGGAGCTACTATAGAACTGGTTAGGTTAATGCAGGCATTTGATTACATATCTGCAGGGTAAGGAAGTCTGAAGCAGGAAAGGCCAAGTCATCTTTTCAAAATACCTTCCTTCTGACTAATATTGGTTACCATTGTTTGCTGTGTGATAATGGCTGGTTTTAAGCACCTTGTTTGTGCTCTTACATTACACAATGCACTGTATCTGAGCTTGCCCCTAGGCCTAGCTCAGAAGCTCTAGCTGGTACAGAAATATCTGCATGGGCTGCTCATCATCAGGGCTTGCCAATCAAAAGGTCGGCAGTTCGAATCCCCGCAACGGGGTGAGCTCCCGTTGCTCGGTCCCAGCTCCTGCCAACCGAGCAGTTCGAAAGCACGTCAAAGTGCAAGTAGATAAATAGGTACTGCTCTGGCGGGAAGGTAAATGGCGTTTCCGTGCACTGCTCTGATTTTCACCAGAAGTGGCTTAGTCTGTCTGCATACAAACACCAGCTCCCTCAGCCAGAAAAGCGAGGTGAGCGCTGCAACCCCAGAGTCGTTCACGACTGGACTTAACTGTCAGGGGTCCTTTACCTTTTTTTATTAATTGATGAAGGGCTCAACACCATAGGTCCAGGGTGCCTCAGGGACCACCTTGACCCTTTTATTTCAGTGCAATCACTGAGATCATATGTAAGAGCATTATGTGAGATGGTGAGGCGCATTTGACGTAGACACAGAACTGAGCCTTAGAGATTCAGCAGGCACATTCTATACTAATGTTTCAAATGTTTGCTGAAAACTTCTCTGTTGCTAGGTTTATGAAGACAGTTAAGAAACATTTCCCCTAATAGTGAGATGGAGAACTGTTTTAATTTGTGTGTGGTTTTTATTGTATTATAATTGTTGTAAATGGTTTTGTTATCTTTTATGAAAATACAGTATACAAATATTTTAATAATGTTGAAAATGCATGCTTATACAGTTACGTTAGTCTTAAACAACTGGACTGCCCCTCAGGAACACTGTCCTAGCAATTGGTAGGGCTGATTTTTTTTACAAATGAAGATCATTCTACTAGGTGAAATGAACAAGGTGTTGCCAATAGAGTCGTGAAATGTTTTCCCCAGAAGCCTTTTTGCAGCACAGCAAGTTGAAGTGGTGATCCACAACAGGTTCCTAGATAGATCCTGGTGTAAAAAGTGAAACTACAGGAACAGACTGGTCTAGTCTAAACCTATGTTTACTATTCCCTTTATTTACAGTGGGAGTCAACTTGTTCTATTTCTGCATAATCATCTACCTCTATGGTGATTTGGCGATATATGCAGCTGCTGTCCCAGTTTCTCTCATGCAGGTGACCTGGTGAGTGTGCTTTCGGTGGCAATATTTTGCAAGCAGCAGTTTCTTGCTGAAATGTCGGAGGATTGCATAACCATTTCACATTGATAGTTCTGGCAGAAGATTGACTTGCTGGTTGTAATTAATAAATTTAAAGTATTTCTACCTCACACTTCAAACTAATTTTCCAGAGTGGGTTACATTGTTCTGATGTAATTTGACAGTGCTTAGCATATTGACAAAAACTAGGTCTAGGGGCTAATTTGTGAGTTACTTCTTTATAGGGCTGCAATGCTTACTTGATTGATTCTTAGACTAGATTATCAGAAGGTGCTGCTGACTAATTGGGCAGCAGATTTTACAATGGTCTAAAATAATTTTTGTGCCTGTATTTACAAAAAGCATGAATGACAGGTGCCACTATAGAACATACATTCCCCCTTCTATCCCACACAGCCGGGAATGGGTATTCTAAGACTAGGAGCCTGATACAAAAATAGCCTTTTCTTCAATACTGTTGTTGATTCATACACAAACTAATCTGGCTTTAATCAATGAATTACAAGTTATATGATTAAATGACTACTATTTCTTTAATCAAGAAACACTTCTATTTTTAAAAATGTCTACATATACCTTACATGCCAAATCTATAAGGTACAGTGTTGAAGAATGTGGAGTTCTTGATTGACCGAGACTCCACATGGTGTGTGCTGTGTAAGGGGAAATTCTCCATCATCCTTTAAAAAAGTGTGGGGAGGAATGGTGGCTGGGGTTTGCATAGGTGCATGGGTGTAGCCAGGATTTATGGATGGGGAGAACCTCAATTAATTAAGTGTTTTTAATGAGGGGCAGCTGCTATGCCCATGCACAGGTGCATTAACTGTGGTCTGCTTTTGCTTCTCCCTCTTGTCAGTAGTGTGACGGGCAATCATTCATGCAGTGTTGAAGATGGTACTAAGTATAATGACACAGACAAGTGTTGGGGACCAATCAGAAGGATTGATGCTTATAGAATTTATCTGGTGAGTATCTCCTGCGCCTGGGGGAATTTTACATCCTTAATTAAATAACTGATTCTGAAGGGATGCTTACATGCTAAGGGTGATACCCAGTATTAGTCATACCCATTGAAATCTGTGAACTGCTGAGTGAGATCAAATGTAGCACAAGCAGGCATTCATGTATGCAATGGGGTTTCTCCTTCCTTTCTTACACCCGGAATCTGCTTTGCAGGGTTGGGGGCTGTAGGGGTTGAAAACATGCCAGAAGTCCCATTGCTCAAACAAGCAGACATCATAGAATGCCACCTATAGGTTTCAGTGGGTCTACCCTAAATATGACTTTGTTTGATTTAAATTTTATTGGTGATAGCCATCTACTCTTGCTGATAGCCCCTTCCCTCTCCTTTTCCTGCTGGACACTTGTTACCCAAATGTTGAAGATGGACTTAGTAGCCTTCAAGGTTTGTCATTCTTGTCTTGAAAAGCAGTCCATCCAACAGTGAATGGGTTCTTGTTCACTGTGCTGCGAAACAAAAATGAATTTGACATTGCTGCCATGTTGTGAATTCTGGCTGTACTTACAGTATGATGTCCTGTTTAGTTGCTCACTTAGATTCCCCCCAATAGTTTTCCTCCTGCTTTGCTGCTTTTTCTGTGTGTTGCAATAAGCAGCTGCATTGCTGGTGAAATGATGATAATCTTACAAGAATTTATAGTTTGTATCAGAAATCACTCTGAAGAATCTTAATCCTTGTTTTCTTTCAATTTCATGGTACGTGTATGTGCACAAGATTAGATGCCTTTTACTTGTGAATGCTTCAAGCGTTTATGTAGTTCTGTGTCTTATATGTAGGCAGATTCCTCACAAATGCCTCTTTATCAGGAAACGGTTCTTTTTTAATTGACCTTTTATTAGCCTTTTTTTTAGTAGTATTTCAATATACTACTAAATTCCAATAGAATTTTCTCTGTTCTGTGATAGAAACTGCATGTTTTAAAGCATCCTTGTCAAAGGAACTTGCTTTGACATAAGTGGCAGATAGCTGATTGCATCTAGCCACAAAATAATAATAATTGGGATAGGAAGTGGGGGGCAAGGACAAGTAAATTAAAGGAATTCTCTCTTACTGAACAATAAAACCAACCAAAGTCCTGTGGAACTAGAGTTATGGATAAAAATAAATATTGCAGTTGAAGGCTGAAGGTAAACATAACTGCTGGCAATGAGGAAGTGACCCAGAGCAATACATTCAGTTTTCATTTGACTGTGCATGTACATGTTGGGGTTTTTGTGAGTGCCTACTGGATCAGTTCCCTGAGCAGCACACTTCTCCTCCCCCCCGCCACCACCCAGTAATAATGTTGAAGCAGGAGTTAGGCCTTAGGAATATTAGCAAATGTCACAGCCTGGTTAATTATTTAAAAGAAATATTATTGCTTTATTAAATTGCGTCTAGGCCTATTTCTTCAGAATTTCTGCATGATTGAAGATTTTCTCAATGAATTTCAATAACTCTGACCCACCAGAAGGAGCTCATCAGGAAAGGCAGACATGCATTAATTACTGCCTGTACCTCCCATTTATTGCACCTGTAATTCATAAAGCCAGAGATTTAAAAAATAATAATATTGTGACTTTTGTAGAAACAGAAGGTTTATTGCTCTGGGTGTGCAAATTCTATGACACAATTTTGGTGTCTTTGTTTTGGATTTGAACAATACTTTATTATTTGTCAGTCCCTAGCAGCATTGATTCTTTCTCTTTTAGTAGATCAAAGTGTCAGTTCAAATTTACCAGTGTCACATAGCCTGGTTGTCATTTCTGTATTCTATGTAGTGTCTAGCACATCGCTAAATGAATGTGGAAGAATAATCGGAAGAGCTGGTAAACTGTAGATCAGCAATAGGTGCTTTACTCTGAATTTGTCTTTCTTCTGTCATTTTCAATGTCTCTGCCATGTCACTTAGACTGTTCAGATTACTCTACCCCAGCAAACCCCACAACTGCTTTGGAGATGGGCCTTGGGTCTGACACATAGGAACTTAAGAAGAGCCTGCTGAATCAGGCCAATGGTCCATCTGCTCCAGTATCTAGTACTCGCAGTGGTCAACCAGATGCTTAAAAGAAGTCCAGAGACAGGACCTGAGCACAACATGGGGCTGGGAAGGTGGGGTTGCTAGGGAAATGGGGAGAAGAAGTTAAAGAGGCAGCTGAGTGATAGAGACAGAAGGTGCTCTGGACATCTTTTAAATTTAAACTAACAGTGGCATGAGCAGCAATACTTCTCTTCCCCCAACCCTAAGAAAGAAAGAAAGAAAGAAAGAAAGAAAGAAAGAAAGAAAGAAAGATGTTAGCTCTGATCTAGAAAGCACTTTGATACATGAAATGACTTATAAACGCACTCATTTTTAAACTGGCAGCAGTTGCTTATAGTGGGCTGTTACTGAGGTTTCATCCATGTTTGTATGGAGACTCGGTTGACTGCTTGTTGGATGGCATGGAGGACCACATCTAAAAATAGCAGACTTGGAAGCCCTGTCATGAGGCTATTGAGATATGTTTATGCAGAAAGTGAGAGTATGTAGGGATGGACCTCAAAGCTTGGCTAAATTCTTGAATTATTTTCAGTCTGCATTTTTTTTATAATATGTCTGCTCTACTCAAGGCAGCTTACATAAATTAAAATAAATGTGATTATTTAAGTAGGAAACGAGGTGGTAAGGGAACACCTAGTTACTATAAATTAATTCACATATCCAGGGCTTGATGAGCTGCAGCCAAAGATACGAAAGGAGCTTGCAGATGTAATCTCTGAGCCTCTTTGTACAATGTTTGAGAATTCTTGGGAAACAGGTGAGGTCCCTGCAGACTGGAGGCGAGCAAATGTTGTCCCCATCTACAAAAAACAAAATGAAAAAGAAGACTCTGGTAACTACTGACTGGTCAGCTTGACACCGATACCAGGAAAGGTTCTAGAACAGATAATTAAATGGTCTGTCTGTGAGCTGTGATTACTAAGAATCATCATGGGTTTCTTAAAAACAAGTCGTGCCAGAGGTTAGATAGCTATCTGTCATGGATGCTTTAGTGGAGAATCCTGCATTTTGGGGGTTAGACTAGATGATCCCCAGAATCCTTTCAAACTCTACAATTCAATGATTCTATGATAAAATAAATCAAAAGTAGAAGGGAAAAAACATCAAAGTATATGCATTGACCATTCACCTTTTTGTGCATGTAAGTTTGTTTATGGACTGAACATTTGCAGAAGATAACTTGCTTTCTAAAGCATTTTCCAACAGCAGCTCTCATATTTTTTGAACTTCTTCCATTGAATCTGTTGTGTAGAAAGTAATAGAGCCTTTTAAGCAAGCTAATTCCAGTATGGGGAGAGAGAAATATTGAAAGACCAATGCTAAAGTACTTTGATATTCCATTGAGTCTGATGTGATTTCCTTCCTTCCTAGTATACTGTGTAGTCTAAGATAAATTTAACTTCCATCTGAAATTACAGGTTTATTAAGGACTGTGGAATTTGTATTCTCTCTTTCTGTGTATTCTCTCCATTGCTCCCTGTGACCTTTAGAATTCCAAATGACACTGTGATAGATTATTTGAATTTTACATTTTATGCATTTTCCTCATCTGTTTGGATTATGTATTTTTCTCTTTATGTACTGTAAACCACCCTGTGATCGTCTGATGAAAGGCAGTATATAAATTAAATAAATATTAATAATAATGCAGCCAATAAAATGGAAAAGAAATGCCACAAGATCTTTGCATCCTTAGAATTATTTGCAGTTTTAAAACAAATCAGTGGTATCCACTGATACTGGATTAATTGGGCAATTTTCATCCTAGAAAAGCCTTCTGTCTCCCTCCCGATGTCCCTGTTTGTCTTTACTCCCCTCCCTTTCAGTGCAGTAATAACTTTCAAACACTGTATCTCGGAGCTGGGAAAGAGGAGGAGTGAATGACTGACATAAAGTCCTGTTTCATGGTTTAATGTCCCAAAAGTCCTCTGGAAATGGTCTCTGTTCCCGTGCTTCAAGAATGGAAGTTGAATGCCATGTACGTAATGAGAATATTTAGACAGATTAAGTTGCTCTCTGATGAGTTGCCTGCCTGTGCAGCATTTTTAATATTGCTCTGCAGACTCCAGCACACCTAAATGGCTACACTGTCTGCACACAGTCTGTGGGGCCTGCGTTAACCTTCGTCCTGCACAAATTTTACTGTTACCTCATCTCTCTTGTAAATTACCTCTGAAAGTACAGCCTTGCAAAATAAACAGGCAATGGAAAATGTTGTTGAAATGCTTAAATCAGTCTCTCCGCCACCCCACCCCGCAGCCCCGTTATGTTATTTGAGGCTCTGCTCTGCTTCTGTTATTTTGGAAGACAACAGAAGGGTTTTGAAGTTGAACTATTCATTCATGGTACATTATCAATATGTTATTTGTAATTCAGCTAGGAGCTTGGGTGACAATTATATTTCACCCAGTACCATGGTAATGTGAAATGTTCATGGTTTAAGCAAATAACTTACAGTCTCACATTGTTTTCTGGTAGCTGAGTCTCATCCTCTAAAGCCAACATGATATGATTCTCTTAATTGTCCTGTAACAAGAAAGGTTTGCATGGCTTCATTGTTCCTTACATACCCTTCTGCATGTTCCAGTTGAATTCCTTTTTTAGTGCAAGCCACAGTTTGAAACATGATTAGAAGCTGGTTTGCAATACTGGTTTGTAGGTGCAATCCATAGTTTGTCAGTTTGAATATAATGCTGACAAAAGTTTGCCCCATAGAAGAAGTAACTGAATGGTTCTGATCAGGTGAAAGCTAGAGCATGGCTTTCTTATGTATTGCCAAAGCCATGCTTTGATATCTTATCTAAAGATCCCCGAATTTTCATAAACCATGTTCTGGGTCTAAAAAGGATATAGACTAGTTGTTTGGTAGCTCAATCATATCTTTTGAAATGCCACACCCAGATCTTTGCTACATGTTTCTGAATAAAGTGAGCCACTTGTATTCTGCATAAGCTGGTTTTGATTTGTGCTTTCACCGTAATAATGAAACTATGTGTGTACTGTACATTATTTTATACATTCCATGGATTACAGATGTGCAATAGCACTCATATTGCTAGAATAGAGACAGTTTTAACTGGAGCAATAAGTAGCCATCCAGAGGGTTGGAGCCAGGATGCAGCACAATAATTGCAAGCATCACCTCTGCTCTCCACCCAAACAGCTTTGCTTTCCCCCTCTGCTGTTCATCTACCTTCAGGGCACAGACGGAAAATGACTGAAGCTCCCAAGGCAGGGGAGGATAATACTGGTTTGGAAATAGGCTTTGCAGAAGGCACTCTCTCCCTCCTGGCTTTGTGCTGTTTTGAGACGTTCTGGTACATCTGTTCTTTTAGGGTTTGGGCTGAGACTGTTTAGCTAATCAGGACAGGAACTGGTATCTGTGCATACAGGTTCACAGATGCTGCAGCGTTACAGGGAGCCCAGCGGGTGCAGGCTGAGCGAAGATGGGAGCACAGATGGTTTAATGGAGATTATCCCAGTTGGACACATGCTAGTGCAGTGAATAAAATGAGGGCTCGCAAGCACTTACTGATTCTCTTCAGAAAGGGACAATGTCACCCTAACCTGAAACTGATTGGAATACTGAGCAAGTTTAGCCCCGCCCGTCTGATAAAGAGGCAATCCTCGGCCCATAAGAACCATTTAGATTCAAAATGTAATCAGAAAGCACCAAAGCTGAACTGCACTATTCATTAGAGAAGCATTTTGCTCATTATTTTCGTCTCAGTAGGGTGCTTCCTGCCTGACACTCCCAGGACAGAAATACACCTGCAGACTGCCATCAGTGTCTTCACCATGTGTTTCTTTTTCATGGTTCCCACGACTGTCTCCCAGCACGTCACTGAGTGATATCTCTCTCTCTCTCTCTCTCTCTCTCTCTCTCTCACACACACACACACACACACACACCATCTGGAGTACAGCCCTCAACTAGGTACAGGTGCTCTGCACCATAAACTTCAGGATGCGCTGTGGAGCAGCAATATGTGGGACCAAACACTTCCAGGCTTATGGCCCCATTCTTATTGCAGATCGATAGATAGGTCTGTTTCTAGAACATGCACACAGTCCACTCTTTGGGAAGAACCTACAAATTTTATGACCCACCTGTTTGATCACAAGCTTGTTAATATATAGTTTCTTGAGATCAAGCAGTAAGGCTGCCAAGGATTTAGATGTTGCCCCGGATCATGGAGCAACCATAGTTTACCACAACTTTTCTGTTGCAAGTCGATGCCCTGCTCCCTCTTTGTGATGAAATAAGACACGTGGACACAAGTATTTTAGGTTAATGGGCTAAAAAAGGCCACAACTTTATTGTTTACAGAATGTGACTGATATTGGCTTAGGCGTTGGATCCGAACAGACTATGCTTGACTCCTGCCTGCTCTGCAGGGAGTCACACAAGGGTTAACAACCTGTAGGGGGAGCTTGTTGATGTGAATCAACTGGAAGCTTTCCCCTAGAGTCACCGGAGGGTTGTGCCATGGCCCTAGCCACCACCTGGGCATTGGACATGAGAAACTATGATTACATAGTTTCTCACTATGGTTGGTGTATCTAGCTTTCTATACTGAAGCTCTGATTGAACTTATGGAAATCACATTCGTTATGCCTGAACTGGTAGAGAGTAAGAAGTGTGCTTGGTTGTTGTTTTTTCGTATTTATTTTTTTTAGGGGGCAAATGTTTCCCAAATGTCTCTGACATTTGAGCCCCCCTTCTAAACTTGTTGTTCTTTCTGGGTCACCTCATCCCAGCAACATCCATGTGTGCTGGATGTGTGCAGATCTCCTGGTGCACATCTGCAAACCAGTAACAGTTGTGTGAAGATCTCTGGGTTGCGATGAAAAGCTGTGAAAGATCTCCCAGCCAACCAGTCCTTCCCTTCATCAACTCCTGTTGATGCCAGTACAACCAACCCTTTCACACAAACCAGCCCTGGTGAAAGTGAGATGGTGGAGGTTTATATGGATTCTAGAAAAACAGATAGAATTGCAGAAACGTGCTCACTCCACCCAGGTCATTGGGTTCTGTAGAGCTTTCTGCAGGGGCGGGGAAAATAATGGGGCCATAGGAATGCATGAAAATACTGGTACTGTACTTAGAAATGGTACAATCTGAGAGACAAAGAAGACTCTAGCAGGCTTCCTTAGTCAGGGTGTCATTGTTTAGTTTAGTTACTTTTGTATGTCTGGTCTCTCCTTGTTTGCTTACAGACTTGTAAAATTTCCTTTCCCCCTCTTTGCTTTATACAAGTACAAGCCTCTAAAGGCAGTCTGTCTTCCTTGCATGTTAATACTAATTGGTATGGTTATTATCACTATTTAACCCAAATGGCCTTTGTGCAGAGGGCAAGGCTGGTTGAATGAAGTTTGTCCACAGGGACGGATTTTATAGCAGCTATCCCATCTGGCTCTGAGCAGTTCATACACACACAAAAATTTTTTGATATGAAGAGAACAGAGGCTGCCTTATACATTCAAAGGAGTCTTCTCTATTGAGATACCAAAGCTGAATATGCCAGGTACTTTCATTGTATGAAAACATATTTAAAGGATTCATATACACTGGAGCACCATGATCAGGATAGGGACCCACCTAGTATCAAATATAGGTTTAGACCATAGCGATCAGTGAGAGCAAAAGATGTAGCATATTTATGCTGCAGCTCAGTAACATCTTATGGGCATTTTTATAACAGAAAACATGCAGGAAACCCTCTTTTGGGAGCCTTGTCCATTTGTTCTTGTCTCTGAGCAAATCTTTTCTGTGTACAGTCATACCTCAGGATGAATACGCTTCAAGTTAAGCATTTTCGGGTTGTGCTCTGTCGCGACCCGGAAGTAACGGAGCATGTTACTTCCGGGTTTCGCCGCATGCGCAGACGCTCAAAATGATGTCATGTGCGGAAGCGGCAAAACCAGAAGCGCAGTTGTGTGTTATGTTCGCTTCAGGATGTGAACGGGTTCCGGAATGGATCCTGTTTGCATCCAGAGGTACCACTGTATTGTCAGAGTTGCATGGGTCTTGCAGTGCAAGGTGGCGGCCAGCATGCATCCTGAAACAATGAATTGTATGTATAATCAATTCTGTTGTGTTGGCATAGATTTTCATTCTGTTGTCATTAAATGCCAGAGATCATCAGAGTTGCAAGGGCCTTATAATTAGTTAAGATAATGCCGGTAGTTATGCTTCATGTTAATTTATATGGATATTTGCATGTACACATCAGTATGTGTTCTCTTGTATTTGCACTGAGTTTGGCCTGGAAAGTAGTGAATCCTGTTTAATGTTCATAACTGCAAAATCACAATTTAAAAAACACACCTGCAAACCACCATTTTGAATTGTGTGGCCCTTGCAACTCTGCCAGTGGTTGTTATTTATGTATTGAGTTAAGGGGACCAGACGAGCATCTGACCAAATTTCAGCTTTACCTGATCAGTTTCAATAAAACCACCAAAAAAATGCTTGTGGGCTAGGTGACAAGCAGCCCTCATTCCTGACCTTGCCCAAAAATGACACCATAATGAAGTACACAGAGAAGCAACCACTTTGTAACACGTTGGTAGTCTTGGCTTCAGATAATATTTAACAGTTTTTTTGTGATAGTTAAATAAGCATCACTTGACTGGTCAGTTTACAGTATTTGATGGTTCACTTGACTGGTTGTTGACTCTAGTTTAGGCATGCTTAAGCCTTGAAAGTGCTCTTTGTTTGTTGCCTTTTAATAATTGCAGATTTACAAAAGTTTTGGAAATAGAAGTTCTAGCATAACTGCACAAAGTAACGTGGAGTTGAGGGAAGTGTATGCACACATCTTGATACAATTTTGACTAGAGCAGGTGTGAGAGGCATGAATGTCGTAAGGCAGGGGTGCCCAAACTTTTTTCAAAGAGGGCCAGATTTGATGAAGTGAACATGCATGCCAACCAAAGTTATTAAGCTTTTTTTAGGTTTGAAGTTGTTGAGCTATTTTTACAGTTTTACCCCAAAATTGTTGAGCTTTTTTTTGGGGGGGGGGATTTGGGGATTTTACCCAGGACATATACTGCCATGGGGGCAGGATTAAATTGACCGGCCCCCAAAATGGAATTTAGGCATGAAAGGATATTTTTCGCTCCATAAGACACACCTGACCATAAGGCGCACCTAGTTTTTAGAGGAAAACAAGAAAAAAATATATTCTGAACGAAACAGTAGGTGTATGATTTTTGTGGTTCATGCTATGGCCACAGACATGTGATTTGACGGTGAGTTTGGGGTAGCCCAGTGCAAAAATCCTGAGAATCCATGTGGATCCATGCTTTGTAGCCACGTTTTTGCACCATTGCGGCCCCATGCAACAGTGGGTGCGTGATTTTTTTGGTGCAGGCTGTAGCCATGGACATGCTATGTGATCTGATGGTGAATTTGGGCTGATCCAATGCAAAAATCCTGAGGATCCATGTGATCCATGCTTTGTAACCACGTTTTTGTGTCATTGCGACCCCAGGAAACAGTGGTTGCGTGATTTTTTTGGTGCAGGCTGTAGCCATGGACATGCTGTGTGATCTGATGGTGAATTTGGGGTGAATGAGGAACCATGGGCTTTTACCTCCCCCCTCCCAGGCAGCCTCCCTAGCGTCCCTTATCTCTCTCCTGATCAGCTGCTTCCTTTCAACACTCCCTTCCCTCTTGTTTGCCTTAGTGTCTTTTCCTTAGCCGGAGCAGATTTTTGCTCCTCCTTTTCTTCTAATTTCTCTCCTCATTGATTTAGTCTTCCTGTCTCTTCTCCTTGCAAGTTTGCTATCTTTACCTCCCTCTTCCCAAGCAGTCTCCTTTATTGCTAGCGTCCCTTATCTCGCTTCTGATCACTTGGGCTTTGTTTCAACACCCAATTCCCTCTTTTTTTTTTTTTTTAAAAAAAAGGCATGATCTGCTTTTTGCCCCTGAGCAATTCAGCTCCAGGGACCACGCATTCACTCCATAACATGCACAGACATTTCCCCTTACTTTTTAGGAAGAAAAAAGTGTGTCTTATGGAGTGAAAAATACTTTAAGTAATGAGCTAAATGCCCACAACTAACTGGTTTTCTTTGCCCATACCATGATTTTGAGAAACTGATGAGTTGTCACTTGCTTCAACCACATTAGCTTTGAGAAATCTGCTTGATTGCACTTTGCAAGCCCAGGTTGCTCCAAACACTGGGATCACCATCCATGTGATTCTGTAATTATTATTCTCTCACCCTCTGATAGTAGAAGAATGCAGTACCTTACTTCTTGGTGTAGAACTTAGCATGCAGGCCTGTTAATATGACATTCCCTTCTTTCAGGGCCATTAGTCTTCCATTAACTTGGTAAATTCATTCTGTCAATTGCCTGCTTTTCAAAGACAACTCAGTCCTACTATTTTATAGCATTTTTCTTTCAGCCTATTATTTCCAGCCTGAACCCAACGTTGTAGACAGACAAATGACCTGTTTGAGCTTTTGCTTAATTTGACATAGCTGAGATAGTGCAGATTTCCTCTCCTCCTTGTTCTGCAAGTAAAACCTCAGGGTCCTTTAGAATCAGCTTCTGAGGGGATGATTTGATTTGTTGTTTGCTTCTTGATGACACTGTTGTGTTGGGACAACAGAAAGCTCAGGTACCTTAGTGCTCCAGGGTGGGAACTGATCCTTGGATCTACATTGAAGGGAGACTTCAGGAAAATAGAAACTGCTGGCTTTAAAGGATTAGCTTGTCTCTCTTTACAGAGAGATCGATAACACACTGGACCTGAATGTGTTCTTTGTACAGAGATGTCTCTGTACTTCATGATGTGAAATTTTTCTATTCTTTTTAATTGAAGCCTGGATTATGCTGTCACTCATTCTGACTCTGAGCTTTTCTGGAGGAATGGTCTTAAGAAAGGGCTTTTGCAATCAGCTGTCCCATTCCAAACACCATAATCATGGCCTATACAGAGAACAAATATTTGTCTTGCATTGCTATGCCAAGGGGCATAGTTTGACTACTTACTTAAGAGGCAATCCAGTCCAAAGAGCTGCAGCCAGTGGCGTAGCATGGGGGGTGCAGGGGGGGCCGGCCGCACCGGGCGCAACATCTGGGGTTAGGGCAAATCCACGGGTTAGGGGGCGCAAATTACTTGCCTTGCCCCGGGTGCTGACAACCCACGCTACGCCACTGGCTGCAGCTCAGCTGCAGCAGTTGGGAACATATACTGAAAGTTTGCCTTGCTAAACCACAGTGTGGCAGCCTTTCAACAAAGATTTGCTGTCCTTAAAAGAATTTGGTGACGTCAAAGTATATCTAGATTAGCCAAAAGAGGGTAATTGTGTATTATAGCAATGAGTCTTATGAAGCAAGTGCTTTAGATGAAATTAACTGTTTTGATGGGGCTGCACATATTCTATATGTCTGAGATCAGGTTTATTGGGGGGGGCTTTATTTTTTAAAAAGTGTGGGTACTATCTCCCAGCACTTTAGATTAAAGAATATCTACAGTTCTTCATGGGCATCTCATTTGAGTGACTGGAGGCAAATGAGGACAGGTCTACTCTGGTTTTAATATTTGAGTGCATGAGAGAATTTTGGTACATTCAATAATGTCAAACGGGGCAAGAAGCTGCAGTTACTGAAAATTTTTCTTAGTTGATATTACATTGGTTTGCCAGGTCTTTGAATTTAATGTTCTCTCTGTTAACAACTAATTGTATTCACTTCTCATGGTTCCTTGGAATTGATCCTTCTTCCATTCCAAAATTAAGTTGCTATTTCACATTATAGTAATAATAAATCTGAAAAGCTTGTGTTATGTGACTTCAAACCTTTCTTTTTGAAAAGAAAAGAAGTGACACAATTTTGGCATTAAAAGGGTACTCAGCTGTTAAACCTTCAAGGATTTTGAATTCATGGAAATCAGAATAACTGTTTATATCCCTTTTGCCTTCTTACTTGTGTGTCATGGCTAAGATGAGATTTGAATTGGAGGCTTACAGCTTATACACTTAAACCAGAGGTTTTCACCCTTTTTGAGTCCATGGCTCCCTTAACCAACTACATTCTTTCTAAGGCACCCTTGTGGGGTTCAGGAGCCCAGTTATGTCACCCCTTGCCTGCAGAGCTGGCAGCCTCTCACCCTTTTGCAAACACCCTCCCTTGTGAAGTGTTCCCTCAGCCTCCTCTCCTGTCTCCCCTCTTTGGGAGTCCTCTGGGCAGCCCCAGTCTCTGAGCTGTCCCCCCTGCCCCAAAGAGGAGGTGCCTCCCAGAGGCACCATTCGCCTGTGGAGCTTATAGCCAGGGCTGCTGCAAGCCTTTGGGAGGGCATTAGAGGATGGAGGGAACGAATGAGGGACAGAGGCCAGTGTTGCCTACAGCACCCCGACCATCATTCACGCACCCCAGGGTGCTGTAGCACACTGGTTGAAAACCACTGTCTTAAACTTTTGCAGTACAGTAACTATATCGACAGAGGTGCTTCTTTATTTTACTGGATTCCCATACACCTATGTTTAAAAAAGGGATTTCAAAGCAGCCTACAGTTAAATTATATTAGAATAATAAAACAATCAGGCAAACAAAATAAAACCTGAAAGCAAAAAATAAATTAGAATAAAAGCAGCAAACTAAATAAAAGAGCTAGCAGTTAAAAACACATTGAGGTATTGCTGTCTTAACCTCCTTGTGGAATACTAAAAGATATGGAGCCAACTTCACAGGTATTGTGCCCTCAAAGTGAGGTTGGAGAGGAGAGTAGGATGAAAAATAGATGAATACTTAAATGGTCTTGATACATGCAGACCCTGAGGACTGTGAGAGTGCTGAGCTACCAAACAAAATAATTTCTGTCCCAAGGGAGCAGCTGTTCACCAGCCAAATAATGGGATAAGCCTGTGAAGGCTTCCTTTTGGGGAGCAGAGTTTATTGAGTTGTCTAAACTTACTGTGTGTGGTAAATACACTGTACCCTCAGTGATGAAGAAAACCGACACCTAAACTTTGTGAGATCTGTACTTGACAATGTATGTTAGTAATCATAAAATAATTTGGGGGGGGGGGACACAAATTTAGTTTTTTCTCCCGAATGCTTATTGTACAAGTGCTCATCAATAAGTCACATTCAATTCATTTTGCAATTCTAATGGCAGTGGCAGATTTGGATTCCATCCCTGCCAGTGGCATGGTCTAGCTTGGGTTCAGACCAGTGGCACTGACATTGCTGGTGTTTGTTTGGGCAGGCAGTGGCCCTATTGGGGCCACATAAGGGCACCAGGGGGAATATCAATGTCAGTCCAGTGCTCTTGCCACTACAAGTGTGTGGCCCCAACATCACTACTTTTCTGCCTTGCCTCAGCCCTGCCTAGGTAAGTAACAGCAACACAAGGTAGCTGGCTAGTTCCACCGTAGCACATGCACCACTGCATGTTCAGACAAAAGAACCAGGGAATTATCTCAACCCAAATAAACAATACAGATAAATCATTGGCCATACTGATATTTGTGATAGGGATGTGTGAAGCTGAGGTACAAAGTTGGAAGACACACACACAGTCCTAAAAACCAAGAAATTGCACTTAAATAGCAAAACCAATATCCTTCCCTGTAGTTTCACTACCTGTGGGGCAAACTCATATATTCATTGAATTAATTATTACCTTTAGTCCACTGCTGATGCAAACTTTAGAGAAACATTTTGTCATCTTTTGAGAGCAAATACAACTCTTGCAGAGCAGACTTAGGATATTGTTATTATTCATTAAATTTCCATACTACCTTTCATCTGAGGATCTCAGAGCGACTTACAATATAAAAACACAAAAATATGTAACATAGAAAGAAACAAAAACACCCCCATGTGTTGCTCTGTACAGTAGAAGCAGTTTGGCACATTTCAGCTGTTTTCTTGTAGTCATTTGCTTTTCTTCCCTTCCCCCTCTGTGTTGATGTAATTAGAAGATACAGAATGGAGAAGGTTGGAAGCCAAGGAGGCGCTAAAGTGATTACAAGATACTGCACCATAAATACTCAGGCAATGAAGAATTAAACAGTCACCTTAGAAAATTGGCAGTGTCTGTATTTCTACACACACACGTAAAAAATGACAATGGAAGCATATTTGCACTATAGATGCAAGCTTGCTGTTTGCTATGACTTTGTTCTATTAGTGCTAGGAACCACATTCCTTTTGTCAAATTGCTTTCTGAAAAATATTCTGGGTCTTTTAAACATAGCAAGGGAGAAACAGGATGCAACTCACTAAGTTTAATAATTTTTGTTAAACTATATCAGGCCTTGATAAAAGCTGGTCTTTTGGTTTCTTAGCAAAGATGACATAGTTGACAAAGACAATTCATTCTTTCATCATAATATTGCACTAATGTGAGCATTCCTTAACTGTGAATGAACACAGCAGTTCATTATCTTCAAATGATTCAGTTTTTGTCCCCTTCTTTCATTGGAAAGAAAGAAGAAGCTGAGGCTAGGTTGATTAGATTAGCAATCTAATCCTTACAACAAGCTTTTTAAATCAAGGCAGGAGTATGTTTCCCTAGCTCTTGGTACTGGGTTCAATTCCAAAATTTTAATTACTTTTAAATCCTTTATATGCATAGGATACATATTCTAAAGGTTCAGAAATTAATTGGTAGCCCTATTTATACCTATTTCGAAAGTTAACAAAAACATTTGTCACTTTTGAGCCTAAGAATTATAATCATCATAATGCTGAATAGGTGTTTTTAAGTGTAGCTAAGCATGGAATAAGACAATTGTATCATAAACCATGCAGTATGTACAATGGAATCGAGAAAATTGATTTCTGATTATTTATTTCGCTATTCAGCAAAAATGCCATTTAAAATCCAGCTTGCATCTGAGCCTTCTTGGTGAAGCACATTTACTTTGTCTTTTTTTTTTTCATTTTTAAAAGCATCTTCAATAACTTGCAAATTACAAAATTGACATGCTATTTTCTTAGATATCAGCATCATAACAGCTATCATATCTTTTAATTTTTATAATTTAAGCCTTCCAAAGGTTTTTGGAGAGTGCTGCCCAAGCGGATGGAATCTTCTGTTTCCTGTGATTTGTATCATAAAACTGTGAAGGATAAAGCTTAGATTTTAGCTCAAGAGCCATCTGGTGCTTTTGCTGAAGATCAGAATTCATATGAGAGGGAGAAGCATGTCAACTGTCAAACTGCAAAGACAAGACAGATGGCATGCAAGGTTCAGGAAGGAGTGTTCAAGGGAGTGTTGGCCATCAGATCAAGAGGGGACCTGGGCCCCTTTTCTGCTCCTGATATTTGCAATTGATTGGTTGTAATATCAATGTGTGCGATGCCGTTGCAGTGTTCACAGCTTCTGTAATGGGGGCATAAGGACAGTAGTTGCTGGGGGTTTTGTCATAAAATTACTCCACCAGCTATTGCTAATGGCCTTACAGGCTGAAAACAGATAGACTAAACCAGCAGTGATGACTAGTTTTTGGAGCAGTAAATAGAAGCGCTATACTTGAAATTGTTTATAAGGCGATTGAAACACTTTTATTGTGATTTGAAGCATGTTAGTACCTCCCTAAATGGCCTAGTGCTTACCAGCAACTAACTCCAGAGCTTGTTACTTAGGCTGTTAGCTACCTTGTGAACTCTGGGTCAGTTTGCAGAATGGGCAGTTTAAAAAAATCTAAGATGATTGCCTCTGTCAGCAACATAACTTTGCTTACTGGCTTTATTATTGCTTACACTTCTACCAAGGATCTTATTCAACCTTCAAAGCTATCACAACATTTTAATGTCCTTTGTCGAAGAGATCTTCAGCAGAGCTGTTATTTATCCTCTATTGAAGGACATTCTGTTTTTCTGCTCCTTAAAGTACACGTTTGGTTTTTACTGCCCCACACCTCGCAGCTGTAGGCCAGGCAGTAGCCTTGCCAGTGCAGGCAGTAGTATTTCTCCATCCCCCACACAATTAAATGACATTGGAAAAATGTGAGACTCTATACTGCTCTTGTATGGAAAAAGGGCTGTTTAAAAATAACCACATTTCATTGGTAAGAGTAGGTAGGGTTGGTGGATAAATTTGATTCAGTTCGTATTTAAAGGTAAACTTAGCAAATCTGCATTCTCTGAAAGCATATGTGAAACTAAAACACAGCCTTCACTCAAAATTTGTACCTCTCTGAATTTTGCAATGCAATTCTGCAGCCAAATAAGGTGTACAGAAAACATAAACTAAGATTAAGTGTGCATATAAATGCATGTATTAGTGTAAATAACATACAAAAATACAGCATATTAGGGGAAATTGCATACAGAAATGCGTTAATAAAAATTCACACTAAAAGACTGTTGAATTTTCATGAAATTTTTAAAAAATAAAAACAAACCACTAATTGCTGCGGAAGGGTTGAGAACTGAATTTTAGATTGGAAGAATAAGTAAACTACATACTTGTAATGTAACCCTTTAAACATTTTATGTCTGGAATTCTATTACTAACTGCCTAGTCTTGGTGTTTGCAGCAAGATCGTTCAGCTGAGCCCAAGATATTATATTGTTATCTAATAAAAGAATGTAATTTAAAATATTGATGGCAACAGATGCAGAAGGTGAGATTCTGAATTCTGGTACAGGCACGTAAACGAATGTTGACTTTGGGAGGTAATAACAGACTTTAGTACGTCAACACTTTTCCAGCTCTGTAAGCTGGCCTGCTGCTCATTCTCTCACTAGCCTGGAGGCAATTTAGAGAGATACCGTATTTTTCGCCCTATAGGACGCACTGTCCCATAAGGCGCACCTAGTTTTTTGGGGGGGAAATAAAGGGAAAAAATTATTCCCCCCCCCAGGTGCGGGGCTGGGGCGGGGGAGGCCCGCCCAAGCTTCCCCCGACCCCAGCCCCCAAACAGGCAGCTCTCTGCAAGCTGTAGGAGCCCAGCGCTGGCTCCCGCTGCTTGCTGAGAGGTCCGCGAAGCCTGGACGCGCTGAGCTCAGCGTGCACAGGCTTCAGCATGCAAGCAACTCTCCGCAAGCAGCGGGAGTGCTCCCGCTGCTTGTGGAGAGGTCCGTGAAGCCTGGACGCGCTGAGCTCAGCGCGCGCAGGCTTCAGCACGCAGGCAACTCTCCGCAAGCAGCGGGAGCGCTCCCGCTGCTTGCGGAGAGGTCCGCGAAGCCTGGAGAGCGAGAGGGGTCGGTGTGCACCGATCCCTCTCGCTCTCCAGGCTTCGCCGAAAGCCTGCATTCGCCCCATAGGACGCACCCAGATTTCCCCTTCATTTTTGGAGGGGAAAAAGTGAGTCCTATGGGGCGAAAAATACGGTAAACTGTGTTTCTTCCTCCTCCTCCTCTGCCTCCTGGATCACCTAGCTACTAACTCTGATTGGAAACAAAATATTCAGCAAAAGATACAAAACTGTTGCCATCTCACTCTATTGTGTGCTGGGTTGGTCTAGTTTCATATGCAAGATACTTATAAGGAAACTGACTTCTTCATTTTAGTGCAGAGCTTCTAGTTGGTTACTTCAGTAGCCTTTGATCAATGTTTGTCATTCTGGAGCAGGGGTGAGAAACTGGATCCTGCTTGGTGAGCAGGATTCAAAATGGCCTACATTCTGCAGGTCACTTAGAGTGGGGAAGGGGCTTCCATTACCTGGTGTCAGGTGATGTGACTTTGAATCCATGGCATGCACAAGAAGAATTAGGAGTGCACTCTGCATGCACTCCAGATTATGAGTTTCTTCTTTTTCAGCCTTAGCTTACATTCAAGCTACAGCTGGAAAGAAAGATTTAGGAGTTCATTTTAGAATTCATTCCTGAGTCTTCCTTTTAAATTGGCCTGCTGGTTTACCTGTGCCTTGACATATGATTTCATGTGAAGGGTGTGTGGGTGTGCTTTGGGCCAAACCAATGTCATGGGCCAAATAGGAGGCCCTGGTAGGCCCATGGGTTAGAAGTTCCCCACTCCTGCTCAAGAGAGAGAGAGCAATGAATAGAGCTTATAGGAGTTTTCCTGTAGATAAGAATAACTGCCTTGCTTGATCTTGGTTTAAAAATATTCTCCTTGCTAACAGCAAAGGATGTAATAAATGGATATGCGGCTCATGATTGAAAAGCAGGCATAATTTCTTATCTTGTTCAGTTTGATATGAACCTTTCTTCTGAATCGATTGTTGTCAGTTGTAAACCACCAGGGTTAAGTAATGTGCTCCAATTTGAAGATTTGCCTGTTTGTTCCGCCTCAGGTTAATTTGCTAAAGCTTAGCAGGCAGGGTGATAAATGCCTTAGATATTTCTAAAATAGGTAGCTTGGGATGTAAGCTGCCAATTCCAGAACTCTTGAAGTGCCAACTAGGATTCTGTGAGTTTAGCTACAGCTTTATAGCTTGAAAGGTTTGATGCTTAATATTTATTGAGCTAGTGCAGACAAAATATATTCTTTTTCTGAAGAAAAAGTGAAGTTAAAACCTTAAGTCATGTCAGGAACCCAACCATGAACAGGATCCTTGACTTTTGACTCCACCTCAATATTCTTGAACCCCTTCAGACCTTGGACCCATCTTTGACTACTACTTGGAGATAAACTTTTATTTTTAATTATATATTGCTGTCTTCCTTTTTTTCTCTCTAAGATGCTCAGTTGCATCTTAAGAATACAGAAGGGAGTACAGAAGATGAGAAAACCCACTTCTTTTGAAATTCCCTCTTCCATGTAAATTGTAAAAGTGCAGGGGAGCTGCCCATATCTGCATCTGGCCACCCTTTCTTTGTTTTCTTTCTTTACAGCCCAGTCCTAACCACGTCAACTCAGAAGTCTTATTGAATTCAGTGGGGCTTACTCCTAGGTAAGTAGGGTTAGGATTGCAGCCTAAATCATTAGACACAAGATGCTAATTATGTCATTGCTGCAACCTACCTTAAATAGGAGTGTGGCCTACTTCTGTCCATGAGTATAATGCACATCCTGTAAATTATTATTTCTTTTCATGATCAGAGTTGCTGTATGAGCGCCGCAACCCCATAGTCGCCTTTGACTGGACTTAACTATCCAGGGGTCCTTTACCTTTTTATAAGGGCTCATCCACACTTCTTTTTTATTTAGTTTTTATTGTCCATACTTCTGCTTGTCCTGTGCCTACAAAGCACACATCCAAGTGGTTTTCTGCTTGCCCTATGCTTTCTAGGCATGGGTCCAAGCAGTTTTGCCTTTTCCCTGCTGCTTTCCCCTAGAGAACCTATTCTTTAGTGCTAAATCGGAGCAAACATCAATCCATAGAAAACCTGATTGAAATTTGCTCTGATGCCACAGTAAACAGTGGGTTTTCCAGGGAGAAAGCATCAGGACAATTGAAAGTGTGGACAAACCCTAGGTTTTCATACACTAATGATTTGCTTTTTAACACGAGATAATTAAAGTTCATTTGCTTTTCATTTCCCTGATAGCAGGATGCAAAAGTCTTACTTTTAGAATATTTCTGTTTCTGAAATAAAAATTATGCTGGTCTTCCTATTTGTGAACTATTCACAGTGTATTTTATTGCAAAACTAACAATCATTCCTTAGGAAATGGTTTTAATTGTTACCTGTGGTTCATTCGTCAATCTCCCTGCATGTGAGAACTTTATTTTGGGACTGTACTTTTTGCTGGTTTATGACAGACATAGCTCCACTGTGCCTGCTAATGGCAGTTAGTGACATGAACCCCTTTTGAAAAAAATGTTTAAACATTTCTACCTCCTCTCTGATTATCCTTATCTTGGGGACTGGACAGTTAGAGAAGCAAATTCATCATGCCTTTTGGCTCAATTTGGGACTCATTAGAAGCAAAATATATATTTTCTTAATCAAAGGGATTGGGAAATAGATCCATAGTTCAGGTACAATGATTTATATGTTATTTCTCTGTGATAATCAACTGAGTGAAGGAGAGGGTGTATTTGAAGATGTACTCTGAAGCTGATCAGTGGGAGAGGATTGTTGGCTATTTGCAGTATGGTAGCGCTGCAGAGAGCTTGCTGGGGAGATCATGCATTAAAAAGAAAGGGACTCAAAAATAACTTAAGCAAGGTTTTAATTACAAAAAACAAAAACTCCTTATACACTAAATACATTAACAACAAACCAGACCCAACCACCAACCCAACCCCCAGGGTAATGGGAGAGCTAGGTGCTGCTCCTTATATACTACATGCAAATGCTGACACACCTTAATCAATGCAACTCGGCAGCACCTGCTATGTTTCACAGCTGTAAAGCTGGGTCTCGTTATCTTGCTCTGGCCCTTGCTCTGGCCCCTTAAAGACATACACATTAGGTGGAACAATGATGAACCTTTACATTTAAAGAAACCATTCAACATTTCCCCTGCGGTTCATCATTGTGGAACAAAAACATAAAGCATACTTTGTACATGTTTTTCATGTGTAACCTTTGGAAGTGCTTTTGTAAAGATGTCTGCAATTTGATTATCACCTGGGACATATTCAAATACAATCATTTCGTCAGCAATTAGTTTCTTTACAAACTGCAAACGTAATCTTAAGACTCTGGTGCGCTGCGTATTGGTTTCTGAACATAGGATAGCGAGTCCACTCTGGGAATCAAGGTAAACTTTTACTGGTAGTGTTACTTGCATCTGTAGGTCTGCAAATACTTGCAGATACCATTCTACATCACGAGTGGCCTGAACGCATGCACATAATTCACTCTCGGTTGTGGAGAGACAAATAATGGTTTGTGTCTGGGACTTCCATTCAAATGGACAACCGTTATAACAAAACACCATACCAGACACACCCCTGCAATTATTTTGTTCCACTGCATGAGATGCATCACAGAAAATTTCAAAACCTTTGTCAATACTTGACGTAAACTGCAACTTATAATGTTTGGTATGTTTAAGGTACATTACCACTCTCTTAAGAGCAGAGAAACATTGTGTAGTAGGCTTTTCCACAAATTTTGCCAGAAAGTGAAAAGCATAAGTTATATCTGGTCTTGAGATTCTTTGAATGAAATTTAGCTTGCCTATGGCAGAACGATACAGAGTTTTATTAGAGAATGGCTTATCTTCACCTGTAAAGGTGAAACCACACACCATAGGCGTTTCCTTCCCATTTGCATTTTCTAAACGTAGCATTTCAACAAGGTCATCAATTTTTGCAGTTTGATGAACCAGAAAAGATCCATTTTTGCCTTGCTCAATTTGCATTGATAAGTAATTTTTAGCTATGCCTAATTCCACCACATCAAATTTCTTCTGTAACTGTGAAACTACCTCTTCATATTCCTGTTTAGTTTTTGTAGAAATTAACACGTCATCTACATACACACATATTTTTGTTACAGAGTTTGCCCCTTCCTTTATAAACACACAATTGTCTGCCTTTCCTTGTGAAAAACCAATATCCAGCAATTCTTTTGCTAAAGTTTGGTGCCAATTCCTTCCACTTTGGTGCAGACCATAAAGGGATTTATTTAATTTGCATACCAAACCTTCAGCGGCGTCTATGCCTTCAGGGACACGCATAAAAATTTGTTCTTTTAAATCTGCAAACAAATATGCAGTTTTTATATCTAGGTGATAAACAGAATGTCCACGTTGTGATGCATCTTTTAACAAAAGCTTAACTGTTTCATATTTTACACTTGGTGAATAACACAAATCATAATCTTCGCCTGGAATTTGTTGAAAACCCTTAGCAACTAATCTTGCTTTGTACCTTACAACTTCATTTTTGTCATTCATTTTAACTCTATAAACCCATTTTGAATCAATAAGTCTCATATCTGGGGTTTGTGGTACAAGAGACCAAGTGTTATGCTCTTTTAAAGAAGCTATCTCAGAGTTCATAGCTTTATACCAATTTGCAGCTTGGTGCTTAGGTAAATTCTGAACATCATTGTAGCTTTTTGGCTCAAAAACCGCCTTATTGGCACACACAGTATTAAAATATTCATCTGCAAATCGTTGTGGCTTCTGCCTCTTTCTATCTGATCGTCTCAGTCCGGAAGGAGAGTCAGACTCCTCAGACTTAATAGGACTAAGGGAACCACTAGTTTCAGGTTGTAAATCATCATTGTCAGACTGAAGAGGTGCCTGTAGGCTAAGCTCACGGTCAGAAAAATCAAGAGAATCTAACCTCCCCTCAGGTGCCTGTGACTTTAAATCATCAAACAAATTATCAGATTCAACAGGCTTTTTGTCTTTTTCCATTAATTCAGAATCACCATTTCCTGCTGCTGCTGCTTCTTCCTCTTCTTCCTCAGTACTATCTATACCGTCAGTATCTTGGAAAACAGCAACTCCATTCCAATTTACAGTTTGTATCATGCTTCTGGTAATATGAAATTTGCCAGTTGCTGGTATGTAAATTCTGTACGCCCCCTGCTGGTAGCCCATTAATTTTCCCTGAACACTACGCTCACCCAGTTTCTGCTTAGCGGGGTAATGCATAATTACATCTGAACCCCAAATGCGTAGGTATTTCAGATTAGGGCGTTTTTTAAACAGCTTCTCATAGGGGGTGACATCTAAACCAGAATGATAACTGCGATTTCTAACATAACAAAATGCATTAAGCGCTTCAGCCCAAAAGTCTTTGGGCAGATTAGCATCGTGCAGATAAGTTTTGACCCCTGCTTGCAGATCACGCTGCACAACTTCAACAAGCCCATTTTGCCAGGGACTTCGGGGGCAAGATAACTCATGAGTAGTCCCCTGCGCTTCCAGGAATTTCTCAAAATCCTCAGAAACAAATTCCCCACCCCGGTCAGAAAACAGGTTCTTAATTGGTTTGTTAAAGTGCGTTTTTACCCAGTTGCAAAAAACTTTGTACTTCTCAAATGCTTGGGACTTGTCAGCTATTGCATAAGTCCAACAATATCTACTATACTGGTCTATGAGAGTGAGCCAGTACTTTGAACCTCCTAATGATGGTGGGAGTGGCCCAACTAAGTCACAATGTACACGCTCAAATGGCTCAGTTACTTTCCTATCTGAGCATCTACCCTTGCGTGCAACCTTAATCTTATTCTTGCAACAGGATAAACATTGCATAAAGAATTTACATGGTTTTAAGTTGAGGCCGTTAACAATATTCTTCGTCCTAATTACATCAGCAAAATTCAAGTGTCCCAGAATTCTGTGCGCCTCATGGACACACCCAGAATGTGGCCTTACATTCCTCAACCCCTGGCTTGACTGTGCTGCTCTGCAATTTATAGGCGATTGGGAGTAGGTGCGAAAATACAGTCTATATAAACCATCAGAGTCCCGGGCATACAATAGACGTTTGTTCCCCTCAAAAAACTCACACATTGAATTTAAGAAACGCACACTTATGCCTTGACGAGCAAAACACCTTACTGATAATAAATTGTCCACTGATGGGCAGTAAATGCAGTTCGCTATTGTAATATTTAAAGAGTCAAGATTAACAGTACCTCTGCCAAGTGACTGCAAGACTTGTGAATTGGCTAAATGTACATTACCAATTTCCTCTTCGAAAGAAATAAACAAGCCTCGATTGTTGCAAACGTGGTGAGAAGCTCCTGAGTCCACAATAAAAGAATTCCACTTGGCACCTTTAATTCTTTTATGATCTGCAGTCCGAGCATGAAAAGCTCGCGGCTCATTTCTGTCTTTACGGTGCGATGTTGGCTGCTGAGATGACAACCGTGACTGACGAGCAGAAACAGGCTTAGGAGTACTTTGCTTTCTTTTGGATCTGCAGTCCTTTGCAAAATGTCCTTGCTTATTGCAGAACCAACAACGCTTTGCAGCTTTAAATGCAGTCGCATCACCAAAAGGTTGCATATGGCATTCCTCATTACTTCTGGAAATAGGAGTGCTTATGGCACAAGCCTCCCTTCTATCCAACTCGCCCATTAATCTTGCCGTCACCCCTTCCACAGTTAATTGTGCTGGTGGGATGGCAGATATCTGGCTAGCTGTACCATCAAAGTCCTCATTAAGGGAACAAAGAATGATAAAAACATACTGAATATCAGGTATGTCCATGTCCCTTCGAATTAAGTCGCCACGTATTGCCTCCAGACGTCTCAAGTGTGCTGCCAAATCACCACCAGGCTGCAACTTCGTCTGGTACAGCTGCTTGAAAAACGTCAATGCAGACGCTGACTCCTTTCTAACATGCACTGCTGCAAGACTGTCCCACATTTCTTTGGCAGTTTTCTTATTTCTTATATAAACTACTTGCTGGTCGCTGACTGCCAAATTAATTATCGCCCTGGCTTTAGCATCTCCTTTCGACCAAGCATTAGTTACAGGGTCAGGAGGGTCTTCAGTTACATAGGTCCATACTTCCCTAGAGGTCAAAAGCGCCTCCACCCGAAAAGACCATAAACTATAGTTCTCATCTGTTAGCTGTGGGAAGACCAGAGCCTTCTCAGCTTCAGGAACCCGGTCAACCATTCTGGAAATCTTCCAGACCCACAAAAACTACACTAACAGGAGAAGGAGTTTTCAAACCTTTCTCAGAGTCCAAAAATATGCAGTCATCCACTCAGCAGCTGGGCCCATAACCAAAGATGTTGGCTATTTGCAGTATGGTAGCGCTGCAGAGAGCTTGCTGGGGAGATCATGCATTAAAAAGAAAGGGACTCAAAAATAACTTAAGCAAGGTTTTAATTACAAAAAACAAAAACTCCTTATACACTAAATACATTAACAACAAACCAGACCCAACCACCAACCCAACCCCCAGGGTAATGGGAGAGCTAGGTGCTGCTCCTTATATACTACATGCAAATGCTGACACACCTTAATCAATGCAACTCGGCAGCACCTGCTATGTTTCACAGCTGTAAAGCTGGGTCTCGTTATCTTGCTCTGGCCCTTGCTCTGGCCCCTTAAAGACATACACATTAGGTGGAACAATGATGAACCTTTACATTTAAAGAAACCATTCAACAAGGATATGGTGGTGATTGAGAATTTATAACCATGTGCAAGTAAGATTACAAAACTGTCTCAGAAGGGTTTACTTTAAAACCCTTCTGACATCTACCCTCATAGCAACTGATCAGGCAGCAGTTTTCTCTGAGTTTGCTGCTGCAAATATGTCTGTAAACTAGGCTTTCCAGACAGGCCTTTGCACCCTGAAGCAACAATTGATCTGAGGCAATTACAGGATTCCAACCCTGTCACCTCGTCCATTGGGGATTCTCCGTCCTTCCTTCTGCTGGGCCAAGGTGCTGTTTTTGCCAGTTGGTTCTGGTGTGTTCTAATTTGCAGAGAACACCTGTTCCTTAATTATCCACATCCCTTGTCTGTCTCTTTGTTTCAGCTCTTTTTGATGTATGAGCTAATCATCTCTTTTTGAAGGGGGTTGTGTTAATTGTTTGACTGTGTGTTCCTAAGGAAGAAGGGCTGGGAACTGAATAATAACTTCCAGATTTAAAAGATGGCTGCTCTTCTTTTGGTACTGATGCAACTTTTCGATCTACTTGCTGTGGTCATGTGTTTTGGGGTGCACCAAATAATCATTGTTAATAGAACAGTGAGAAAGGGAAGCATATGAGAATCTTAACTGCAGTTGAGCATATTGTGCTAGTATTGCTTCTAGATTGCCTCTAAACCAGGCGTGAATGGGAGGGGACAACCAAAGTGCTTCTGCTGCGACAACCTAAGTGTTAACTTCAGTCTCCATGTCTGTTTGTCACTGATTCCCCAAGCTACCATGCTTTGACATTGAATTGTTGCTGGGCAGTAGTGAATTGTATTGTGGGGCTGTACCACTTACCTGACCTCCTTCTTGCTGAGTCACTGCTTCATGGGGGTAGGAGGACGCAGTGGTGAGGTCAGTGCAGTACTAGCATGCAAGTAGAACCAATCCTTTGATCCAGCTGGTGCTGACCTTATCACATCCTCATTCTCGGCCCCCCCCCCCATCTCTCCATCCTGATAGGCAGTGCCTTCGCCAGAGGGAAGTCAGGTAAATAAGACATACATACTGTGCCATCAGCTACTGCAGCTAGGTAAAACAAATTAAAACAGAAATACAGCCCATTAGATGTATGCTTTCGTCCCATAACACTTTCCACTTTAATTCTAATTGTGCAAGCATAGTTACGGAAGTTTTCACTTATTCATTATATTTAGAACTTTGATACAGGGAACAGAAAAGAAAACATAAGCTGAATGGATCAATGTATCTCTTTATTAGTAATCTTTCCCCCACCCTTTTCCCTTGCCAATAAAAATAATCCCTCTGGGATAGGATTCTATTTCACTTAGCTCAGTCCACGCTCACCCACATATCAAACCTCTTGACATTCTTTGAGTGTTCTTTAAAGCCCTCTTCTCATTATTATATAGCTTGGTTAATTAGAGACTTTTGGTGGAGTAGTACTTCATTCCCCGGTGATAGCAAATCAGCATAAAGAGGTCACAGCTCCTTCACATGTTGTGCATTTTCTCTGATCCTGTTGTATTGCCTGGGCGGTGAAGGAAAATTGCATAGATTAAATATTATTCTTGGCTTCTAATGCTGCATTTTGTCAAGGGTCTCTGAATGGGCAGGTTTTCAAAAGACAGCTTCAGGATATTTATCTGAGCCTGTTCACATCCTCACATTGCTTTTAGACCAGTAGTTTTCAGCCACTGGTCCCATTGCCTCCCACTGGGATCTGCAGAAAGAGGGCTGGCGTAGAGGAGGAGCTATTTTCTGAAGCAGCAAATGGAGAACTTTACTGTCAGCAGTAGGTCATAGCTGTCTGGTTGGTTGTTTTAATTAGCAGGCTATTTTCTTGCATAAATGTGCCCTTAGTGGCTCACAACACAATAAGAGTAATACATCTCAAAAAATCATTGATTAAATGAGCTGTGCCTAAAGCGGCTTACAGCAAATGTCCAAACATCGAAATACAGAGCATTGGAAATACAAATATACAAAATACAAAACATGCCAGTAAATTAAAAAATGATAAAAATCAACAATTTGGCAAACACAGAACAAGTTCAACAGTAATTATCTAGGCTTAAATATGTAAATTCAAAGAAAAACAAGAGTTAACAATAAAGTTTTTGGTACTGGTCTTGCTGCACTCCAAGGAGCCTGACTTAAATACAATTCAGAGGAGAGGGGTAGATGACATACAGCTGGCTCCCATATCTCTCCTCCAGGGGAGACTGACAGCATCGAAAGGCAAATGTCAGAGAGGGTGATGATGGTAAGTCTCTTCCTCAGCATCTTGCACATGTCAGCTGCTGATGCAGGTCTTATTGCCCTTCAAAAGCCCTCAGTATCATGGCTTAAATACAGTACAGAGGGGAAGGGTCCCCTCACCAGATCGGGTGGCATTACGATATAAATAATGTAAAATAATAGTAAATATTGCATTCCAAACAACCCGCTCTTTTCAGTGTCACTTTTATAACATTTTTAAGTTGATACAAAATTATCAGTCATTTTGTATCAATAGTATCAGTTGATACTGTTGAAATACACTAACCAGTCACAGGAAACGTTCTAGTGCAGCCACATAAGAAATTGTATAACTGGTGCGTCAAAACAGAAATGCTTATAAGCTTGTTTTCCCTAAGAACTATTTTAGCAAACCTCAAGTCTTAATTCATAAAACGTCTATGTTATTTGAAAACCACCCCATGTCTAAGCTAAGTTCCATGCTACCTGCAGGTGTTCTCAAGGAGACACAAGGGAATTTTTAGGTTGATTGGTAAAAGGAAGCCTTATAGAAAAATACTTTTGCTTGGTGGTACTGAGAGTTTAACAGGAAGGGTGGATAAGCAGAGGGTTATACATGATGTCTTGGCTGGAACTCCTTCACCCGGCCCAGCACAGGACCCAGGGAAGCTGGGGTGCCATTATAGAGGCATACTGCTAATTCTTTATTTTATTTTTAAGGATTCTCAATCAAGGCAGGAGTACTAAATTAGATGTTATGATGTCATTGTTCTTTTTAGCTTTGTGAACTATCCTGCAATCAGAACATGCAAAAATTAGCATATAGAAGAACATATAATTGGATAAATCAGTGAAATAGTGAAACATTTGCTATTATGATCAACTATGACTCTGAAGAAAAATGAGATTAAAATTTGATAAAACTTAAATGTGCAGAAAGAACTGAATTAAGTAATTGGGCTTAATGAACTGGTTAATTATTGATTTCATGCAAATGATTGTTATTTCATTTGTAATATGAGGCTCAATTTTTAACGAATTAGCTGATTTATTATAATGAAGAATCCCTTTAATGAATTAGTGGATTAAAATAATTAGGAAACTGAATAATAATTGTTTTACCGTTGATGGACTTGATGCTCTAATTTGAAAGGCGAAAATATCTTAACTAAATAAAGAAAATGAAGACAAACAAAATATTCATCCAAGAGATGCATTAGAATTACAGGTGTGAGATTATTAGATAAATCAGGAACATATGGAAGCAGTCCCAGAGAGAGAAAAGGATGCACGAGAGATTAGAAAAAAATATTTTTTATAGTTTGAATCCCTAGGGAAGATACAATTTTCCTCAGATGTTATCCCAGATATAAAAATATATATTTTAGAATGTCTATGAAATGACTCTCATAAATCTTTCTTTGGAAAGCATATTACAGAAATAGATGCTTTTCAAGAAGGTGACTTGATTATATGATGTGTGTGTGTTATATATTAATTAAAATATATTGAAATTTAAAACCTGAAAGTTGGATTCTGTCATTCTGTGGCATACTTTACCATACCCTGGTGTTGTTGTTTTTTTGTTTTGTTTTGTTTTGTTTTTGCAAGTGTTTAAAAATTAAGAATAGTAATAGTAATAACCTAACTCATCTGAGTTAGGTAATGGCTATGTATTTGAATAGGTGACTTCAGTAAAGGGAAAACTATCAGATATTCATAAAGCAGTTTAAAGATGGAACCATTAAATATTTTAACATTTTACTTTGGACCACATTTTTCATATTCTCCCATGGACAACATACTTGCTTCAACAAAGCATAACTCATCAAATTATGATTGGTGGAATAATGTTGCAGGAAGTTTCAAATCATACCACTGACAAAATCTAGTCCAGTAGATTGAAGTCTATTATATTATGTGTATATAACCGTCAGAAGTGCAGAACAATGCAAATTCAATGGTCCAAATGGCTTTCTCCCCCAGAACTTTATAAATTAGTAACTTTACTTATACAAAATATTTTGAATTTTGATAAGTGGATGTTTGTTGTAAGAACATAGGGGGTATTTTATGGACAGGAAAATTTGTATATATAAAAATGTTATCCCCAAATTTCATTTCATTAAGCAGTCAGCACTACTGACTGATGGACTGTGATTAATAAAAGCATCTCATATGGCAAATAATGAGTTTCTCACAAAATAAATGGAGAGCGAAGATTTTGAAATATTGAACTGTATTACAAAGCTTCGGTATTGTTGCACCGTTGGGAACTTCTGAGAGCTTTGAAAAATATTAATGGCTTTCATTGGAATGAGACTGAACAGGCTCACTGACTACCAGCTTTATATAGGAATTAATAAAGAACTGACATGTAGAATCAGGATTGCAGCTAAGGTTAACTTGCCCTTTAACTGTTGGATAAATTCTGCCTCTTTCTTAGTCTCTTTATCTTGCCATTATAGGTGATTACAATAATACTAACTTTCCTTGTTTTGGTGTTTTATTTACAAATTTTGAATGAACAAGAGAAGAAAAAAATATTGCTTGTCTAGACAGTAGAAATAAATGGAAATTGGGTCTAAAATTAATCTTCCAATATTTTATCAATATTTACAAATTAGACATTTTAAAGAAAGGTTGACATTTAATAGTGCTCTAACTATTTGAGTTATTAGACTATCAGTGTAATGGATCTATAGGACTTTTCCCAGCAGTTTTATTATGTGCTTTTAACAAACTGCTTTGCAGAATCAGCTTTACTGTTCCTTAAAAAAAAAATGGGAACAGAACATTGATATAATTACACAAAATAAATTGCAATATCTATTAAGACAAAGTGTGTCTCAATTTGTAACCTTTAATATAAAAAATCGTCCTTGACACCCATAAAATTGAAGAGAATCTATATTAGTAATGTGAAATATTGAAAATCTGGCAGTTTGAGGGCTGACATGATGCCCTTTTGTTTGTCACACTGAAAAATTAAAATGGTCTGGATAAATCTTTTCAGTGAAGAGACAAGACATGTGTTAGGGGGATCTGAAATTGGGTCTCCGGCTGTTTTTTAAAATAAAAGTTCAGTAACAGGTGAGGGGAGACTAGAATCTTACTGGGACATCTTTCTGAATGAGAAATCATTGCCTTCTCCTCCCCTCCCTAGCTGATTATTTGCCTCAGGGGGCACCACATACTAGTATTACAGGGCAAAGACTAGCTTGGGGTGATTTTTTGTTGTGGCCAATGTTCCCGTTCAATATTGTGGTCATGATTGGATACAGCCTCTCTCTCCCCCAACCCAGGGGCCTGGTAGCCACTACAACTTTTTTTCAGTAACATAACAACAACTATAATGGTAGAGAATCTGACAGCATTCAATATACTGGCTCTTCTGTTGGGTTATTTGAAGAGAGTCCACAAGAAGAGGAAGTTGAAGTGATGTAAAGCATAGTTGTGCTGGCAAAAATGGGGATGTGAAGAGATGGAAAACAAAACTGTGTGTGTGTGTGTGTGTGTGTGTGTGTAATGTTCGACTTAACAAGTTTGGTCTCTGTTACAAATTGAAGAAGAATGAACAACCATTTAGAAGTGGGAATCTTCTGTTCACTTTCGATACCTGTAGAGGGGTCAACCAGGAATAATTTTGGATGTTTTAGCACCTTCCCTAAATTTATACTGATTTGCTCATCATTTTTTGTTAATTATATGCTAATTCTCCCCCCCCCATGATGTATTCTTTGTATGGGGTGTTTAATATTGACATTACAGTATCTTTTATTAAAATCTAGAGAGTACTAAATAGGTTAGCAAGAACAAGTATGCAAGCCTAAACAGAATATGGGCAAAGAATGGAAAATAAATATTTTGTAGAGCTACGTAGCAGTCATAGCAAATATTTATGAACCAAAATTTCACAAATGTTCTAATTCTGCCCTAGTCAGATGTCAGTCAAATGGTTTGACTGTGAAAAAGGTTTGTTTTCATTTTAAAACAAAAGAATGATTATCAGTAATTGAGACAATTTATGTGAGTTGTACATAGTGAGTTTGCTTTTAACTCCATTATTTTCTTGACTTTTTGTTTGTTCCTTATTTCAGGCAGCATTTACCATCCTCTTGGGCCCATTCACCTTTTTTAATGTGCAGAAAACAAAGTATCTTCAGATCCTGACATCACTCATGAGGTGGATAGGTAAGTCCATGAACAACTGCTGTGCTGCACACACATTACAAATCATGATATCATTGTGAGTTCCTCCTCTGATCTTACAATAGTCATGTCATTAGACTGCTTTCAATGAGTAGTTTTTCATGCAAGTGAGATGGTAGCTGATAGGCAAGACTGCCAACAGTGCAAAAATTGCTGCATTGCTAGCCTTTGTATCTCCCTTGGCCAGGCTGCAATTGTTAGTTTGTATGTCATGAACCTCTCTGATTCTTAGCCAGGAGACTAGGGTTTGTTGCTGCAATTGCTAGACATCTTGGAAACCTAGAGAGAATAATAAACTTCATGAGTAAAGAGGGAACCGCAGTATAGAAAGATAGATGCATTTTATTTAAAGGTGTAATTGAATTTGAAGCTACATTTGTATGTGTTTATGCGCCTCACACGGCCGAAAGCAGTTTTTCATGAATCTAATTAAGGTTTGGGATACATTTGTTGCAGGCAGCATACATATAGGAAGAAGACTTTAATGAGGTATTGAGCCCAAGATTAGACAGATCAACAAACACAGGACATGCTAATAATATCCCAGTTATCTTTTAAAAATGGTTGGCTGGGTATTTGGTGATATTATCACCCTAACAAAAGGGACTGCACTTATTATTCTAGCGTTCATAGGTCTTTTTATTACACTTTTGTAACATCATTTTTCAAGTCTGTTGTAAAAGCAGAAATAGATACGATGTTTAATCCTGATCATGCACCATTAACTCTTTATTGGGAATTTAAAGAGAAATCATCACCTATTTGGCAGCTACATTACCTTTTAAAAGAGAATTTTCGTGCGCTGCTCTGGTTTGCCAGAAGCGGCTTAGTCATGCTGGCCGCATGACCCGGAAGCTGGACGTCGGCTCCCTCCGCCAATAAAGCGAGATGAGTGCCGCAACCCCAGAGTCGGCCACTACTGGACCTAATTGTCAGGGGTCCCTTTACCTTTGCCTTTAGTCTTCACTGCAGAGTAGGTGGCTGGAGTGGTAGTGAGATTCTAATCCCATTGTTATGGATGGATCATGGATCAAGTCCTCCCAATGTCCCTATCCATGAAACAAAAATGGTATAAGCAAGAACAGCATTTGTTTTACAAACAAGAGATTCATTTTGTATCCAGTGGTGCTCACTTTACACAAAAAGGCAATCAAAGACAAATGCAAAAAGCAAGAGCGCTCAGTCAACAAGTACTGAAGAGTCTTCAGCTCTGTGTATGCTCAGAACAGATGAATGATTATGATATAAGTTAAAGCTACCCACATGGGGCTGTGTCTGAAGCAGTTTTGACTCCTTCCATATCTGCTATAGTGGCTGTGCCATATAGTTCTCATAACAATAGATGAAGTAGAAGCCTTCAAAGTGGGTTGTCTGATCAGGCACGCCAATCAATCACATGGTTTTGTTCATGAGTAGGCAAACTAGGGGCCGGATTCAGCCCAATCACCTTATAAATCTGGCCCACGGACGGTCGAGGAATCAGCATGTTTTTACATGAGCAGAATGTGTGCTTTTATTTAAAATGCATCTCTGGGTTATTTGTGGGGCGTAGGAACTCGTTCATATTTTTTTTTCATATAGTCTGAAGGACAGTGGACTGGCCCCCTGCTGAAAAAGTTTGCTGACCCCTGGTTTTGTTGCTTAGAGATCCATGGGAGGGACCTCTTTGCCATAGCTGTATTCGGGTTTAGGATTGGCTGAGTGATGCAGAAAGCTGATTGGCCAGAGAACAGGAGATTGGCAGAAATGCCTCTAAGTCCAAGGAGGCATAAAATGTGTGGGGAACAGGAAAGTGTGTGTGGATTTGAGATTTGGGGGAGGAAATGTTTTAAAACTCCTTGACATACTCAGTGGGAGGGCTGTGCCCCAGTAGCCCTAATGAACCAGCCTTCACTGTCCTTATCACACCATTTTTACCCTGACCATATAAAATCTTTGTAGGCTCTGGCTTCCTTGCTGGAAATGGTGATCTCATTAAGTGGTATTAGGAATGAAAACGTAATTCCTTCTCAGGTCACTGATCCAGGGCTGATCACTCAACTTTCACTCTGTGTAGTGTGTAAATATATCATGCTGATCTCATCCTGTCTCTTTGAAAACCTGACAACTGTCTTTCCTGAAGTTGTAAGATAATGAAACCTTAGTACACAAGCCAGGCTTTGCCTCTGAGTGCTTGGTGAAGATGAGAAAGGTGAGAACAGTTTGGGCACAATGTAGGGAGAAACCTGTTCATTAGTTTAATTCCTGTTCAAGGCCAGTGGAAGATAAGCTGCCCCCATGTAAAATTTAATGACTATGGCAATGCCTTACTGACTATTCAGTGCATATGATTTTCAGTGAATTTTTTTTGAGAGAAGAAGGAAAATAAGAGCTTAGTGATCTTATTGAAAAGTCAGAGCTGTTGTCATCCAGGGCAGTATCTGTTTATGCAGGGCAGCAGTGGGTTCAGATTCTTACCAGCACCTAATATCTTCCTGTTATTGTCTGAGCACACACAAGCTTTGCGAATTCCATGCTCATTGGAGCAAGTGGCGATCTTATTAAGTGGTAATATGAGTTTGAAGAGCAATCCTTTCTCAGCTTGGAAACAGAGTTATTTGCTGTTAACAACTCTCTCACTGGCCTTAACTTAAGCAAATGAACTCGCCTCCCCACCCCTGTTTTGCAGACTCCATCCACTTGGACTCAAGAGCACAGATAGCATTTCCTGGCTCATTACAAGGCAGTGGTGCCAAAGGTGTTTCTGGAAGCACCCTTGAGCTTTCATGCCAAACTCTTTGTGTTAGGCAGACAGATCCTAATTAGTATTTTGTACTGTTAACAGGCATGCATCTATTTTTTTGTTTCTGCTACTTACAGGATTACATTACACTGTAGCCTTCTCCCTCTGCTTAGTTTGGTTAATTCTCTTTGTGGCACAATGAACTTGGCAAATCAGAGATAAGAATCTCTTTATAATGGAGCAATAAATTTGAGGGAGCCGACTCACCTTAGTAAACTATGATTTTTAAAATCTGGCACACAGTATGCCTGGCACAGGAGTTGCCTTGCTGTGCTCAGTGGTTTCATTCAGGCTGGCGGACATTAGTCTGTTCTGCTTCAGGTGTATCCTAAATTAAGATGACCATAGAGCAGAGTGATCTTGACAACAATGCTACATATGAAGATCATCTTGGGGACCTGCATTTTTCAGTGGTAGTCCCTTTGTTTTGAAGACAGCCACCTACTGAAACATCAGGCCAACAATATGGCATAAGAAATATTTGAAATCACCTAGGGCTTCAGAAAACAAGTGTGATAAAGTCAGCAGCTCCCGACAGATGAGGTAGAATCTGTTAGCCTTTTGGGCATGGTCTGGAAACAAAGGCTGGCATGATGTAGCAAACTCCTTGTCATAACAAATAAGAGGAAGAAGGGCACTGGGACACATTACCTGAAGTGGAGCAAGCTCCAGATAAAAGCTCCTCTCAATGCAGATGCCTGGATCCATATTGACTCCTCTAGGGATCCCTTTTCATGCATTCATTTAAAAAATATTTTCAAAATGCTGATCTTGTTTTCATATTAAAACGCATTCTAGCCTCAGTAATTCTGCCACTCTGGCAAGTGCGTTAATAGAATTATTGAAAATAAGCCTAGCTATGGCCCTGTTATATTGCTGTTAGCTAAAGCAGTATGTGCGAAAGCTTGCAGACAATGCCTGGTGATGTGTTAGAGGCCAGAAGGAGTGGTTGCATAAGATTAAGGTAAAGGTAAAGGTACCCCTGCCCGTACGGGCCAGTCTTGACAGACTCTGGGGTTGTGCGCCCATCTCACTTAAGAGGCCAGGGGCCAGCGCTGTCCGGAGACACTTCCGGGCCACGTGGCCAGCGTGACATCGCTGCTCTGGTGAGCCAGAGTCGCACACGGAAACGCCGTTTACCTTCCCGCTGGTAAGCGGTCCCTATTTATCTACTTACACCCGGAGGTGCTTTCGAACTGCTAGGTTGGCAGGCGCTGGGACCGAGCAGCGGGAGCGCACCCCACCGCAGGGATTCGAACCGCCGACCTTTCGATCGGCAAGTCCTAGGCGCTGAGGCTTTAACCCACAGCGCCACCTGCGTCCTCAATGCCTTACCTTGCTCCATTACTAGCAGAAGCAGATCTGTGTATAAGAAGCAAATGTGTCATTCAACTATATATACGTAATATAATTTGTGTCACTTCATAAAACTGAAATAATGTTATGTAAGTTGGCTCTTCTTAGCACAGAAAATGGTGTCAAGATCTTAAAGAGTTTCAGATAAGCTAATGTAGCTTTTTACTCAGAGATGATCCCAAGGCAGCAGTGATGAATGTATTACTGGATCACAGAATTCAATAAATAGTTGTGTTTCACCTCATGCATTGGTTCAAGAAGTGCAAATCAGGTAGGTTTGCATTAAAATACAAACTGAACACATTTATTAACATGCCTAGTTAATTCTTAAATAATCTGACCATAAACATTGATAAAAGAAATAACTTGTACTTCATATTCATTAAAAAGTTCTTCTACCACTTCTCTGTTTATCTGTTTCCCACTTTAATAATTATTGTTTATTTTATTAAAAGAATTTCTAACCCACTGTTCATTGAGTAATCAATGAGGTCCTTTTGCTCTTTGTCTCTCCAGCTGCTTTACCACACATCCAGATTAATTCACACATCCTTATTGTATAGTGCTTGTCCTCCAAAATAACTTCATTGTCCTCCAAATTTGTTTCCTTTTGGTTGAATCCCATTGTCAGCTCCAGTGCCCACAAGATTCCCAAATATCTAGTCCACCAATTCATTCAGTGTGTGCTTGTTACTGCTAAAACTTATTTAAATGGTCTCTTACCTCTCTAACTTCCCTGTTGCTCTTCTACTCCTTCAGTTCAACTTTCCCTCCCATCTCCGCAACTGCCTTGGGAAGCTAAATGAGGTACCTGAACCTTTCTGTTGGACCTTGATGGAGTTGTGTGTGTGTGTGTGTGTGTGTGTACGCGCGCAGTTATTTTAAGCTAATATGGCCCAGACAATAGGACAGAGTCTTGGTTGGATTGCTGGATATTATCTGGTCTCAGAGCCAAGATGTCCCAATTATGAATCTGCTCCCAGATGAACCTGACCACATGGCTGGTCTAAACTAGTTCCAGTGTTGCCTCTTTGTGTGTGCACATGTGCATGACAAACAGCCATGGAGGCTGCATGCAGCCTCAGTAAACTGGTTTGGTTTGGGGTAACATCTGCTCCCAGGAATATCTGTGAATGAATGTTACAGATAGGTAACACCTTCTCACCCCTTGCTTTTTCCTGTCACCTTCTCACCCCTTGCTTTTTCCTGTAAGACCTATTGCAGTCGTTAAGAGTCGTCAACAGGCTCATCACAGCTATCTGCCAATCACCCATTCCCACCACCCTTCTGAGTAATACCCCTCCCCACCTTCTCACTATATAGAAGGGTCTGGTGACTTCTGTTTCAGTGTATCTGAAGAAGTGTGCATGCACATGAAAGCTCATACCTAGAACTAACTTAGTTGGTCTTTAAGGTGCTACTGGAAGGAATTTTTTTCTTTTATTTTGTTTTGTGAATGAATGATCGCACGGGAGTTTTCTATTCATTGCCTGTGCTATCATCCACCAACCTGAGCCGACTGCATTTTTAGACTGGATAGATCAACTCTTGATCAAATCTTAATAAAGCCATTCTTAAGACCTGGAACACATAAAGGTGAAGTTGTATTTTGCCTATATTGAGCTTGGTCTTCTGTGCTTGTCTATAATTCTGTTTCATAAGCTGGAGGGAACTACTTATGCAGTGTGATATTATTCCTTTTTGCCAGACAACAGCACAATTTTTATTTTTCTTATGAAGGTTGTGTATTCTTGCTGGTAGTGTGTTTTTCCCAAAATTAATGCTTAAAGGGCTTTCATTAAAAAAGAAGGCTGTGTTCCCATTGTCAAAGAAGGAAGGTCGGAAAGTAATGTGTGTAGGTTGCAATGGTGTAGACAGATTTGGCAATAAGATATACTGTTGCTTACTGTAAGAACAAATGTTACATGGAAATTATTGCCAAATTGCTCTCTGTGTAGATTTCTCAGTGGGTAATTGGATAACAATACTTCCTGTATGACTGGGGATTTATGTATTTACAAAATATATATATACTATTTTTTAGCCTTCAAGCGGCCTTCTAAAACTGTGAACAGGAAAATTTTAGCCCCACCACTTATTTAAAAAGCAGCCTCAAGAGAGGAAGATATAACAACAACAACAACTCCCACAGCTTGTTTGGATAAAAATAACCACCACCTCCCTACAAACCAGTAAAGATGGGGACAAGTAAACCTGTCTCAGAGTTTCATGACCACAGTGCTGCCACTGAAGAAGCTCTGTCTCCTATCACTGCAAGACATGTCTCTCTCAACAGAACAAGCAATAGGGCTTCCGATGATGGCCGCAGGTGACAAGTGAGTTATTATGGGAGGAAGCAGTTCTTGAGATATCCTAGCCCCAAACCATTTAGGGCTTTGTAGGTAAAACCAGTAGCTTCAAATGCACCTGGAAAGCAGTGGATCTTGCCTCTGTTCAGTTTTAATTTAACAACAATCCTCTGTCTGAGGCTTCATGTTAATTTTGTGATGAACTGACATGCTGAAAAATAGCTGACAGGCAGTAGCTTATATTAGTTCTTTTACAACCCCTTTCAAAAATCATATTGAGAGGGCAGAGTATGATCTGTTGCTCATCCTGTTTTTTGTATAAACGACATGCCGCCTAGATCTACTGTGAACTATGTATAATGGTATTCTAAATGTAGTTATCTGAAACATACTTTTCAGGCTGCCACCATCACACAAATCCTTCTTTGATGTTCAGAGCAACTTCAGGTATACATGATGATAGGATATCATGGCACATACTTTTCTGATCTTCACAACAAATACAATGGATAGGTCATCTTACACACTGGTGGCAAAGCTGTGGCTTTCCAGATGTGGTTGAGCTGCAGCTCACAGCAACCCCAGTCAGTTTATGACCAGGAATTATGGTTCAGCAACATTGGGGGGGGGCATAGTTTAGCCACCCTTGGCCTAGAGCCCGGCATGCAGTGCCTCATTTTTTCCATCCAGCATTGTAGAATGTTTAATTGGTCAATCAATTAGTTTGTACTTCATGTGTTGGGAAGCATATATTAAGGGCTAGAGATCATAGGAAAAACACAACAGTGTGGAAGAATTCATCATTAAACATTGACTTTGTTAGCAGCTAAGGCATTTAATTGCAACTTGTTACAGTATGAGACTCCTAGCAGGCTGCAGAGCCAATGCTGAAGAGTTTACCCAGCTAGCCCTCAGTCAGGAGCAGGTTTTGTTCAGTTTGTTACAGATGCTATATCTGCTATTATTGGATGTTGTTATATTTTAATAATTATGCCTTCTGCAAATTCCCCAGAGTGCTTGCTTTCAGTTTCTCAGTCTAGTTTTCTTTCAGTGGTGCCCTCAAATTTACTCATTTCAGGAAAATTAGCATGTTAGTCCTTTGTGCAGTCTTCTTCCATGGGCTGTCACAAACACTTCAGAAAGGTAGTGCCTGGATTTCTGCTCTTCTAACAGATAAGACCACACAAAAGATGGAGGCTGAAATCTTTTGCCCACTTACTTGGGAGTAAGTAGCTTTGAACAATTGTAGGTATATTTATTCAAAGATAGGTGCATCTAGGTCCTATAGAAACACTGCAGAAAAACTGACAATAAAACTGGAGAGTTCTGCTTTGCACATCTATGCATGTTTTTTATTTTTATCCTTTGACTCTCATTCAATTGCTTTCCAATACAGAATTTTGGAAAGTTATTTTTAAGAAAATGGTTGTGTCGATACAGTATGCCTTGTTTCACTAGTGAATAGATTAGGAAATCAATACTAGTGGCAGATTCCCTACATACATACAACTGGAAAAAATGCTCAGATTAAGCGGTGCCTCTGATGGAGAAGTAGCATGTGGAATGGTTTTCAAAAGAGGCCCTTTCTGCAGTATGGTTCCCATTATTTGTACACATTTAACAATTTATATAATCTGTTGATAAATGTTTTAGACAGTAGTGGTGCTTGAACTTGGGATAAGAATGAAAACTGGGTATTATAACCCAATTTTGCATGGTGGTTCCTGACATCAAGAGGTTTTTGTCTTTATGGATACAGTTGAACACCATTTTGAAATAAGATGGTAGAATAAACCTTTCAGGACTGTCCTGATTTTAACCACTGGTTTCAAAACTGTACTGATTTTTTGTTTTCTTAGAATTCCCAAGCAACACTGAGTGTGATGCTTCTAGGTTTGAACTTTGGATAGTCACTTAATGATGTGTTCATTTCCCCTGATCTTGAGAAGATCCAGTGAGCTGCTCCTCTTTTTGTTTTATTTACCGTATTTTTCGCTCCATAAGGCGCACCGGACCATAGGGCGCACCTAGTTTTTAGGGGGGAAAATAAAGAAAAGAAAAATTATTCCCCTCCCCAGCCCCAAAGAGCAAAGAAGCCAAGACAGCGAGCAGGATGGATCCCGCTGGCTGTCTTGTCTTCGTTTTTAGCCGCGGGGCTGGGGACGGGAGAAGCCCGAGCTTCCCCCGACCCCAGCCCCCAGAACAGGCAGCTATCCGCAAGCCTTCCGAGCGCAGCAGGAACTCCTGCTGTGCTCCGAAGGCTTGCGGATAGCTGCCTGAAGCCTGCATTCGCTCCATAGGATGCACACACATTTCCCCTTCATTTTTGGAGGGGAAAAAGTGCGTCCTATAGAGCGAAAAATATGGTAAAGCATATGATGCATTAGTTTGCTACACAAGTGAAAGAAATTAGTTCTGCATTTCCAGAGAGCCTCTCTCTAGTGTTGCTCAATTCTTACTTAGAAGAAATACCTAAAATGCATGTGATTTTCTTCTGTGGTGGTTCATCTGTTACCATTTGCCTTCTCTAAGATGAGCAATTAGCCAAAACAAAACAAAAGAACCCTCTTTTTCTGAGCGGCTGCATAGATTCATAATTCCATACAGTAGTATGGCTGTCCTGCTGCTGTTTTTAAATTAAAATGTAAATTCATCCAGAGATTCCATCTCTGAACTAGTTTTGTTCCCACTCCTAAAATTTGACAATTGCTAATTGTGAAAGGGGACTGGGGGAATACTTCAATTTTTTAGAGCCACGGCTTGTACAGAGGTTTAAAAACTCTTGCTATTTCCAGTCTCCTGCAGTGAGATTAGTATGTCAGCATCCTTCCCCTCTAGACAGGCACTCTTCTTCTGATAAAAGGCTGAGCTTACTGTGACAGTTTACGATAGGCTCATTCAGACTTCTTGCTCTTTCGAGTCTGTTTTACACACTGTACAGGTAGGATGGGTAAAATTCTGAGCCACAAGCCATTTCATGTTTGTTTTAAGGGTATTCAAGTGACGTCCTTATCTCACCAAGTTTGTAAAAGTGCATTTTCTTTGTTTCTTTTAAGGGAGGACAAGAACAGCTGTATAGTGGATAAATAATGCACTTAGAAGGGAGAAGAAAATATATTTACAACGACAAAGTTGAAATACCATGCTTCTCCACAATCTCATCTCTTTGTGAAACATCTGCTGAAGAACTAGTTTTTAGCACCGTCTGTTGGGGGTGTGGGGTGAGGTAAAGTGGTGCCGTTTTGAGTCTTAGTCCCTTGTTAGTTTCAGATAAAAAATCAAGAATGATATAGAGTGCTGTATCTGGCTGTTGAAGATCTTGCTAGATAAAATGAGTGTTTAAGAAGAGTGTTTCCCCCCCAGACTGGAAGTGAAAGTTGTGCCATTTGCATGGGCCACTTCAGTTATGTTTAGCTGTGGCATTCAGAGCAACTCTTTATTTCAATTTTGTGCTACATCCAGGGTAGAAAGGAGGAGTAACCCAACATGCCTTAATATCTGTAGTAGAGTATTGTAATGGTTCTAGGGGTTGCTCGTGCGTAAACCGGCGCCACACCTGGCTGAGTTGCCTGAGTGAACCTCTTCTGTCCGGACAGCCACTTGCCTGTGGCTGTCTCAGTCGCTGGCAGAATCCGTCAGTGAGCGTTTCTTGAACTTCTTCCAGCAAAGAAGCTCTTTGACGCCTAGTCTCCTCCTACTCTCCCTGCGCGGAAGCCTTCTGTGCAAGGAGGGTGTGGGCAGCGGAGGACCCTTACTCTCCCTGCTGGTCCCCGGCAAGGAGTCATGGGACCGCCTCGCTGATTCCCCCATCTGCCCCCCTTCTCCACTGGTGCTACGCTGATTCCCTTCCCCAGAAGATGGCTGCCTCTCCCCATCCTGGGACGCTCTCTGGAATCCCTCTGGAGCCCGCTCTCTCCCTCCGGCCCTGATGGTAGTTCCCTGACAAGTATTTTGTTGCCCAGGCAGTTCTAGGAAATTGTGGTGCTTCATTGGATACTAGACCCACCAAATTCGAGAAGTTTTCTTGTTATGTAAGATTTACATCTTGTTCATGACATGCCCAAGTTCTGTCCAAATATACATTGGCAGAGCTGGTGCTATAATGAGGCACATTGAAACCATTGTCTCAGGCAGCAGGCAAATGTGGTTAGGTTAACAAGCATGGACTGTTGCTCCCATGCCTCATTGTTGCTCCACTCTCATATTTCTCCACTCTCATTATTGCTGTCTTTGCCACTACCATTCACCCAGCTGCATACTGAGCCTCTCCAACACCCACACCCTCCTCCTCTCTTGCTCTAGCACCTGAGGAAAGGCCCAAGGAGCCTTTCTCAGAGCAAGGCATTGTGAAGTGTACTTCTAAAAATACCTCTAAGCGGTAGCCAGAAGACTATAGCAACAACAATGCGGCAGGGCACCTGCACTGCCATAGCTCAGAATGGTGCATAAATGTAGGAAAAAGTTTAAAGTTATGCTGTTTCACCTTGTTCCTTGTTCTTAAGCTTAAAAAACATTTCTAGCTGCTACAGCAGTGTGGGCCCTTTCCCAGTACTTACACATCTTTACCACCTAAATGCACAGTATTCTGTCATACTCAGTTTGAGGGATAAGATATCATCCTTTTTCTCATGGGGCGACATAAGTGAATTTCATAAAGTACATTTAGTTGAAATTGAGCAGCGTAGCAAGTACATAGTTATGCTAGTGCCCCCAAATTGTGGAGTTTTGCTGTCTACAGGATGAGAATAAATTAGGCAAAACAGCATTCCCATTTTGCTGACTAGGTGCCTGCAGTCTTTTTTTATAAGACTATAATGCCTCCCTATATCTTGCTTGGTCTTCCCTATCTCCTTACAGGCTGACCCTCCACATTGCTCCTGTGTCCTCTTTTGGGGACACTTTTTTCCAGAGCCTGCTCACATTCTGAACTTCTTTGTCATTTCTGTTGAGTTCTTTTTCCTAAGAGTGATATATTAATGATGTATTTCAGACATTGCAGTTCTTATAGTTTGTTATTCTTGCCACTGTTGTGTACTGGAATATGTAATAAATTTTACGAAAGCTTGCATAGAATGAAGCCTATGGCTCAAATAAATGTGAAGAAGAAGACGGTGCCACCTGCAGGAGAATTGTTAAATAACTTAAAACAAAAAACAACAATCCATGAAAGTTGCACCGGAATGAATTTGTTAGTCTTTAAGGTGCCACAAGACTATTGTTTTTCCTGTTCCTTCTGGAAAATTTAAAAAAGTTGATCAAAGACATGATTACTTGAAATTAAGGGGAACTGAAATCAATGTGGCTTACAATATACTTCTTTTTTAATCTTGGTGTGTTAGACTAATACTAGTGTTTCAGTATTGTCCATCATTTACCCTCTGTTTGCTTTTCTCTTGAATCTTACCTCAGAACCTCTCAGTGCCAGTGTTTTGCTGGGTCTCTAGGCCATCATCCTAACATTTTACAAGCCTTTGCTTATACAGTGGTACCTCGGGTTACATACACTTCAGGTTACATACGCTTCAGGTTACAGACTCCGCTAACCTAGAAATAGTACCTTGGGTTAAGAACTTTGCTTCAGGATGAGAACAGAAATCATGCTCCGGCGGCATGGCGGCAGCAGGAGGCCCCATTAGCTAAAGTGGTGCTTCAGGTTAAGAACAGTTTCAGGTTAAGAATGGACCTCTGGAACAAATTAAGTACTTAACCCGAGGTACTACTGTACTAAGGGATCTTGACGACAACTGTCTAGGAGCATGTGCAACTGTGAGAGGAAGAATCTGCCCCTGAAGCCTCTCCCACCTTCAGAGGGACTGCAATATCCTCTCCTCTTCCTCCTCCTGTTTTCCTCCTGGTGCTTCCTCCTCCTAAGAGTCTATCCTGATACTTTTTCGATGAGGAACAAAGCAAGAGGCATGTACTGCAAGAGGGTGATTCATTATCATTATGCGCTGGCGTATTGATTCTCCGCTTTGGGAGGAAAGTTCTGTCACGCCATCAGCTAGGACTGATGGATAGCTCTGCCAGAAATGTGTCAAAACTCTTGACACAGTGCTTGCTTAAACAAATAGTTCTAAGTAGATTGAGGGAAGGAATGGACTATGGGCACCTCCTATTCTGTCAAGATGGTGGGGCAGAATTTCATGCTCTCATCTGCTCTGCATTACTTGGAGAAGTGAAAACTGAAAGTGTCATTCATGCCTTCTAGTGGCATTTGATCAGTGTTGCTCAAGGCTTTGAGCTTAAAGAATGTATGGCTCTGGGGAAGGTAGAATAACTGAGTTGCTGGGAAATGGGAGACCTCAATTTACACCTCCTGTTCTGTGTATATCTCCTGTTGCATGCAATTAGAGAGCTTTTCTGGCCAAGAATTTCCAGAGTAGTAGTCTTTTATTACTCTGTTGCAGCAGAACCAACTAAGAGCTTTGTGGCACATGGAAAGAGTTAGAGGTACTTATACACATGGTGATGGTGGGAAGTGTTAACAGTGAGGATGGAGGGAAATAAATAGTAATGATTATGGACAGGATACTTCCACTTGTGCAACAGTACTTCTTTTCCTCCTTCCATGCAACTCCCAAAAATTGGCTCTGTGGGGGTTGAGAGAACCCTCAGCACATATGAGGGAAAAGTAGTGGGATCTGGCAAACTGTAATGCTTGCATATACAGAAAGATCGTAAAAGCAGGATGTTGAATTCTACTGTGTTTAATTAACTGTAGACCTTAACATATCACAATATAAAATCTTTGCTTTTGTCAGCAAGTTAAATATCCTTTATCTTGATTCAGTCCATAGGTGAATTATAGCATATTAAGAGATTTATTATGAATTGAATTGAGACAAATGATTTTTATCACAGTACACATATTAAAGCTTAGTAGTGTCAATATGTTTATGTTATCAATAACTGGTTTGTGGATGTTCATAGCAAATTATGTAATTATCACTGTCCTTTTCTGCATTTCATTTCCCTCTGACCTCAATGTCGGTAATTCCCTCACCAACCATGTGTGGAAGTCAGGATAACACTTGATGATGTGAACTGTAGTCTGGACCAAATGTGTTAGTCCTTAAAGTGCCACAAGATCCTTTTCCGTTTCTATCTGAGAGTGTATATAAAAAGGTAAAGGTAAAGGACCCCTGACAGTTAAGTCCAGTCGCAGATACAGTCATATAAAATTGCTCTTGACTTTGTTGCCTTGCAGATACCTAGCATAGTTATCCACAGTTGCTGAAACGTTGCTTGATGTGCTTGACCAATAATGCTTAGAACTGAAAGTCAGCATTGAAACAATTAGATATAGTCAAATTGCCCAGAATAACTGCTAGATTCCAGATCAGCAGAACAAGAGCCAACACATTTTAGCTCCGCAAGTAACATGAACATTACATTTATGAAAATGGAACGTAATTGTATAGGAGTGCCATTTGATATTTAGGTATAGTTTTGAATGAGGTTTCACAAACCAGGACACATAACCCAAAAGTATAAACATCCTCCAACAATTGTCAGCATAAGAACAAACAATTAGCATGAAGGCAGAATGATCTAGTAGTGACCAGTGCAAGACTCCATAGAAAAACTTAACATTTCAGTCCCTGATGTTGTTGATTTCTTCTTGGTGGTCTGAAGCCTCTGTTGGCCTACACTTGCTTTATGTGTGACAGGAGCACTCATTCCGAAAAACTTCACACTTTCTGTCAAACAATACTGATGAGCTTGGGAAAGCTAAACTAACTTTTCCGTGTTCCCTGTGGAGATCCGTGTCCTTATCTTTCTGCCACAAATGGAATTTTTAATATCCCCAGGCTTCCAGGCTTTCCCTAAGTACCAATGTTTAGATATAGGCTCATACATATTCATTCCACATCTGGCCAGAAGAACAGTTCCCTGTAGCAGAGTTGTCCACTTCTCTAAAATCAACATCTTCTGGGTCAAGTTGGGCAGACAGCATTTGTTTTCCTCACAGCAGGTCTTGCAAGAGGAAGTCTTCATCACTCTTGAGTTCCCCTTCAGATTTTCTCTTTGTTCCAGGAAAGGGGCAGGGAAGAAAAAGACATTATGTGCCTTCCTTGCTGCTCTCATGTGTTAAAGGCCTGGTCATATTGTGTAGGCAAATCTTCTTTTAGAACATGCTTTTAGAGCACCTTGAGCAGGAAACCTTGGCTTTCTTTTCCTGACTACTACCTTAGATAGACTGTGACTTCTGGGACTTCCGGAGGCAGCGCGAACGGCAATGGCTGCCCTCTTCTTCTTGTGAAGGGGGAGCTCCGCGGAAACAGGTCGTCCGCTACGGCGAAGCGGAGACCCGCACCGAAAAACCACAGGCAGCAAGAGCCTGTGGCCGTGGGACTCGGCGGGCGCCAGAAGCGCCCCCCGAAACGGCGAAGGGACTTCGTAAGAGGTCTCCAAACGTGGAGGGGGTATCGCGGCGCTGTGAGTCGATCGCTATTCCCGCGGAGCGGAGCCGCATAGCTGCTGTCGGTGAGCGCTGACCTTTCTTCCTGGAAACATCTAACTTTGAAAAGCAACAACCCGTGAGTAACAAAAGACAATAAGAATTGGAAAATAAATTGCTATAAATTTGGCTGAAAGCGGGAGACGTAAACAGGAAGTCCATCTTCCGCTGCTACTTAAGATTTAAAGCAAAAAGACTTTGATGCCTGGAGCCTGTGAAGAGGCGTTAAAAACAACTAATCTGTGCATCCATTGAAGTTGCTTTTTGCCAAATCGGGATTTAACTTTTTTTTTTTAAATGACCTTTTCTTTTATGGACTGTGTTTTACTTTTTCCCATGGAATTTACAACTTTATTGAGAAACCCAGGTAGTGGATCTGCCTGAGCAATAGAACTGTCAGAGTGCAGACTTTGATACTTTGTAATTTGAGCTTGTATCAATCTGAGTCTCTTTGGATTTGCTACATTGAAACATCTTTTCTGGCACTTGCTGAGACATTGTAGTGCTCCTTAAACCAACTCTGCTAACTACAAGAATTGAAGGTTCTTTGGAAACTAATTTTGGACTGTGGAAAATAACTGGATTTTAACAATTTGGCCTTTTCCCTTAAGACATACTTGAACTCCCCCTAGAGGCCTTTGGATTATAGTTGTATGTGACTTTACTTTCTATTTCCTTTCCTCCTATTTGACTGTTTACTCTCTGGGCTGCTGGATTCTCATGGGAACAACTCAGTTTGACCTTGACTTGTAGACAAAACTGGAATGAGTGGCACCGGGAGAACAAGAGCGGCTAAAGCGAAAGCTAGACAAACAACCTTAAACTTAACTTCACAGCCACGTAGATCATCTGTTCCTACTGTTTTGTTAGCAGAAGAAGAAGAAATTGAGCAGTTACCGGAAGATATGGCTGCAGGAGCATCTGGCTCAGTACTAGAGAAAATCTTTGAAAAATTGGAAGCTCTGGACAAGAAAGCGGATGAACAAACGGCTAAGATTGAACAAAATACAGCCAGTGTAAATAAATTAACTGAACAAGTCGCTTTGAATACCCAATCAATTGCAAAGTTATTTGAGACCACCGCAGAAAACCGCAAATTGGCTGAGGAAGCCAGCCAAAAAGTTGAAGAATTAGAACAAGAGGTAAAACCACTGCATAAACTGGTTGGTGAACAGCAGGCGTATTTGTCTATGATTGAACTGCGGAATCGGGAGAATAATTTGAGATTAAGGTCTATACCAGAACTGGAACAAGGGAATTTAATTGAGTTCCTGACAAAAGAATTTTCCAAGTTTTGGCCCTTGGAGAAAGAAAAGGATTTTAAAATTGTGACTGCTTTTAGGCTTGGAAAAGTAGCAAGGAAGGACAGGCCCAGAGATTGTTTGATTACTTTGAGATCTAAGGAGGAAAGAGACAAAATACTAGGCCTACATTACGGAAAGTCACTGGATATTTCGGATAAAACAGTTGAAATTTACAAAGACATCCCAAAACAACTTTTGGACCTTAGATCCACCTATATTGAGTTAGTGAAACTGCTGAGGAGCAACTCAATTGTTTTTAGGTGGGAATTTCCCCAAGGATTATCCTTTACATTCAGAGGGAAGAAGGTTAAAATTAAAACAGCCGAGGACAAAGACAAATTTTTGAGTACCTACGGAGAGAACCTTCAGAAAGGGATTGAGAGACCTTCAGGGTCTGGACCATCATCAGTACCTGCACCATTGGGACCTGAGGACTCGGAGAAGAAGACACCACCACCAGAGCAATAACAGATTTGTTCAGGATGTCTCTGCAACTTCTGAGCTGGAATATTAATAGCTGTAATTCCCCGGAGAAAAGGAGAAGAATATTTCATATATTGAGATAAGAACAATTGGACATTATTTGTTTGCAAGAAACACATGTGACTAGGCTCCATAGGAAAGTGTTAATAAACAAAAGATTAGGACAAGAATTTATTTCGTCGGATCGAGTTAAGAAAAGAGGAGTGGTGATATATGCAAAGGAGAGCCTTTCACCAAAATTTTTATTTAAAGATGAGCAAGGAAGAATTTTGGCAATTGAGATACAAAACCAAGGAGAAAAGTTTTTGATATTAGAAATTTATGCACCTAATGAGGGGAAATCGGAATTTTACAAGAAGCTGCATGAGATAATGCTGGATTATCTGGACTATGACAACATCATTATGATGGGCGATATGAATGGGGTGGCGTCAACCAACATGGATAAGTCCCAAAGCCAAAATGTGACAAAAGATGGCAGACTACCTAAAACTTTTTTTGAACTGACTGACAATATGGATTTGATTGATATCTGGAGGACAAAGAACCCCCTGGGAAGAGAGGGAACATTCTTTTCTGAAGCCCAACTGACATGGACAAGAATCGACCAAATATGGATAACTAGAGGCCTGGCACCTAAGACGAGAAAAGTGGAAATCTGCCCAAAGACCTGCTCCGACCATAATGCCGTAAAGATGGACATGAGATTAATCCCAACCGGCTCCTTTAGATGGAAGATGAACGACAACTTGTTTAGAGACCAGGAGATTATTAAAAAGGCCCAAAAAGTCTTGAAGGACTACTTAGAGATAAACTTGAACACCAAGGTGGAAAAAAGAATTATCTGGGATGCAAGTAAGGCGGTTATGAGGGGGTTTCTGATACAACAGAATGCTGTAAAGAAAAGAGCACAAAATGAGAGAAAAGATAAGATTTTGGAGAAAATTAAAGAATGTGAGAAGAAGTTAAGATCGAAACCGAAGTCAAAGGAGATTTTGAAAGAAATTAAATTTTATCAAGCACAATACTCCAAATTGATAAATCAGGAGGTGGAGTGGAAAATTAAATTAATGAAACAAAGATCATTCAACTCGGCAAATAAGTGTGGAAAATTGCTAGCATGGCAGTTGGAAAAGAGACAAAAATTAAACACGATCACCAACTTAGAGATTGAAGGAAGAAATATTCAGAACCCTGTCGAGATTAGGAAGTGCTTCCAGAGATATTTCAAACAACTATACACTCAAGGGCCGCAAAATGAGGTGGAGATAGAACAATTTTTGAGAAAAAATGGACTACCAAGGTTGTCTCAAGAAAACAGATTAATCCTGAACGGTAAAATAACACGACAAGAGATTGAAGTTGCCATCCAGAATATGCAACTGGACAAATCTCCAGGGCCAGATGGGCTTACCTCCAAATACTACAAGATATTGAAAGACTACTTAATATATCCATTAATGGAGGTTTGCAATGAGATTATGGAGGGGAAGAAAGCACCGGAAACGTGGAAAGAAGCTTTCATCACATTGATACCTAAATCAGAATTGGAAAAGACACAACTCAAGAATTACCGTCCCATCTCCCTTTTAAATGTGGATTACAAAATTTTTGCAGACATCCTAGCAAATAGACTTAAAAAGGTGTTAAGCGAAGTGATCCATAAAGACCAGGCAGGCTTTCTCCCAGGAAGATATTTATTTGCTAATACAAGGAACATTATTGACATTTTGGAACTATTACAAACGAATATTAATACTAGAGCAGTGTTAATATTTATAGATGCGGAGAAGGCCTTTGACAACATTTCTTGGAAGTTTATGAAGAAAAATCTGGAAGGGATGGGAGTGGGACGGGGATTTGAAAATGGGATAGACGCAATATATTCAGAACAAAAGGCTAAATTGATAGTTAACAATGTGGTGACAGAAGAGTTTAAAATTGAAAAAGGAACACGACAAGGTTGCCCAATTTCCCCTTTGTTATTCATTTTGGTCCTGGAGGTGCTCTTAAATATGATTAGAGGGGACCGGTTGGTGGAAGGGATTCAGGTCGGAGCGAAACAATACAAACTTAAGGCTTTTGCAGATAACCTAGTTTTGACCCTACAGGAGCCAGAATCTAGTACGAAAAGGGCATTACAATTAGTTCAAGACTTTGGTCGGGTGGCGGGTTTTAAATTAAATAAGCAAAAAACTAAGGTATTGGAGAAAAATTTGACAGTTTCAGAGTCAGAAAGGTTTCAGAAGGAGACAGAGTTAAACGTGGTTAAGAAAGTAAAATACCTAGGGGTGAACATAACAGCAAAAAATCTGAATTTATTTAAGGACAATTATGAAAAGTGCTGGTCAGAAATTAAGAGAGATTTAGAAAGTTGGTCAAGACTGAAACTTTCCTTGTTGGGCCGAATTGCTGCTATAAAAATGAATGTACTGCCAAGGATGCTGTTTTTATTTCAGACTTTACAGATTGTGGATAAAATGGAGTGTTTCGGGAGGTGGCAAAGAGATATCTCTAAATTTGTCTGGCAGGGCAAAAAGCCAAGAATAAAGTTTAAAATATTAACTGATGCTAAAGAAAGAGGGGGGTTTGCCCTGCAAGACTTAAGGTTGTACTACGAATCAGCAGCTTTTTGCTGGCTGAAAGACTGGCTGCTTCTTGAAAACACTGATGTTTTAGATTTGGAAGGATTTAATAATGCTTTTGGATGGCATGCATATTTGTGGTATGACAAGGTTAAGATTCACAAGAATTTTAAGAACCATATTGTAAGGAAAGCAGTGTTTAATGTCTGGACAAAATATAAAGACTTATTAGAAAACAAGACCCCAAGGTGGCTTTCACCTATGGAAGCTAAAGCTGTGAAAAGACCCAATATGGAGGTCAAATGGCCGAAGTACTGGGAAATATTAGAAAGAGATGGAGACAATTGGAGATTGCAGAGTATGGAGAAACTAAAAGATAAAGTGCGAGATTGGTTACATTATGCTCAGATTAAAGAGGCTTTTTTTTTTTAATAATATTTATTAAATTTTGTATAACCAATAAAAGACATTCATAATAACATAATATTTTCCATTATCCACATTTCAGTCTCAACTTTGGACTTCCTCACATCTCTTGTTCCTGCTTTCTAAACATAAATTTTACCAGCAAATTATTAACTTGATTTAAATCATATAATATAATTTTCCAATATTTAATATCTCAAATTTTGGGATTTAACATACTCTTATTGAGGCTTAATCATAAAATATTAATTATCCCAAATTTATCTTTTCATCTTCCGATTAAATTTAAATTTATATTCTTTATAACTAGTTCGTTGAAGCCATGTTTTTGCTAATCTTACATCTTTCTTAGCAATCATACAATTTACAATATTTTTGTAGATAGTCCTTGAATTTCTTCCAGTCTTCCTCCACCCAGATTAAAGAGGCTTTTAAATTGGATAAAAAGTTAGGATTCCAGGTGGAAAAATCGAAACGAAACAGAACTGTTAGAACCTAAGACTAAGGTACTTTCAAGAATGTATAACTTGTTGCTGAGGTGGAATACACAGGATGAAACGGTTAAATCAGCTATGATAAAGTGGGCACAGGACATTGGGTATAACATCATGTTTGCTGACTGGGAAAAGTTATGGACCACCGGTATGAAATTTACGGCATGTAATGCCTTGAAAGAAAATGTTATGAAAATGATATATAGGTGGTACATGATCCCAGTCAAGCTTGCAAAAATATATCACCTGTCAGACAATAAGTGTTGGAAATGTAAGGAAACTGAAGGAACGTTCTTTCACCTCTGGTGGACTTGCCCTAAGGTTAAGGCTTTCTGGGAAATGATATATAATGAGCTGAAAAAGGTATTCAAGTATACCTTCCCCAAGAAACCAGAGGCCTTCCTTTTGGGCATTGTTGGCCAGAGGGTGTTAAAGAATGATCGAACATTTTTTATGTATGCAACAACAGCAGCAAGGATACTCGTCGCTAAATACTGGAAAACTCAAGATTTGCCCACACTGGAAGAATGGCAGATGCAACTGATGGACTATATGGAGCTAGCAGAAATGATTGGCAGAATCCAAGACCTGGGAGAGGAAGCAGTGGAAGAGGATTGGAAGAAATTCAAGGATTACTTACAAAAACATTGTAAATTATATGAGTGTTAAGAAGGATGAGGGATTAGAAAATAACAGGGCACCATAAAGATTGGTTAAAAGACTATGAGACTGAGTGAAGTTTATGAGAAAAATAAATTTTGAATAAAGATTATGGTAAAATTAGATATCTAAGATTTAGATAAAAATATTCAAAGTTTGGGACAAAACATTGGAAATGTGTACAATAAGAATGGAAATAAGGAGATAAATTGCTGATTAAAGTTTTATAAATTTGGAAAGTAGGAGCGAAAGGCGTGAGGAAGTCCAAAAAATGAAGGAAAGTTGGCTATTATATGATGATAAATTTTATGTTTGTTCTTTTTTTTGTTTTTTCTTTGATTATGCTGTTTTTCTCCGTTTATTGTATTAAAAAACTCTTAATAAATTTTTTTTAAAAAAAAATAGATAGACTGTGACTTCTTTGTAGATCCTTTTTAAAAAAACAACTACATGAAGACATCATATTTAATAATGGTATGTGTCGGGCCTTTCCCTGACTCTGAGGTGGGCTGCAGATGGGCTTTGTCTCAGGCATCAGATCAAGTATAGTAGGGTCTAAGGCAAATGAGTTTGAGCCAGGCAGAAAGAAGAATTCCAGGGGTTGAAGGGCCAAAGGCAAACAAGTTATGATCAGGAGACCAGATGCCTAGACAGGCAGCTTGTACTGACAAGGCTGCAAGGGCTTTTGGGGGCTTGGTGTGACCTAATTGACTTGGAGAGACAGTTGACATTATTGGAGGCACCACCAGGTTTGAGAGGGTCTTCCAGTGCCTCCCCTCCCCGGTCACTCCATTTCCACTCCTGGTTCTTCACTCTTCTCTTTACCCTGCCTATTTTTTGTTTTTTAGGTATAGGTATCAGCAGCGGTGGTGCTGCTTTTCACCCTCCCTTTCTCTGTGACTGGGTAGGTTGCAAGCAAGCAAGGCAAAGCTGCTTGCCAGCATATACCAGATCCTTCATGACTCCAGCTTACAAACATTTTCATTAACAAAAATTCAGAACCCAAGGCAGGGGTGGCAGCTGGCTCAGGCAGTAAGACACTAGCTTTGACACTGCAGAATTGTTGAGGATAAAGGGCATTGGAACACTGACTCTTGGAAACCTTGGTTTGAGACCCCCTCAACACTTTTCCGTGTGGCACAGAATGTGTTAATACTTCAGTAAAACATGTATAAATTTATTATATAAGTTGCCTCAACATGATCCTGCCATTATGCGTCAATTCATGATACCAATGTTGTCTTTGCAGAATTTGCATTTCTTTTTGTTGGGGATTTGTGCTCCTGCTGATTTCCCAGTTGGTAATGTTGTATAGACTTGCCAGAGATCCTCATTTTAACAACTCTAAGGAGGTTCAGTTACAGATAGGTAGCCGTGTTGGTCTGCCATAGTCAAAACAAAACAAAAAAATTCCTTCCAGTAGCACCTTAAAGACCAACTAAGTTAGTTCTTGGTATGAGCTTTCGTGTGCATGCACACTTCTTCAGATAACTTCTTCAGGTATCTGAAGAAGTGTGCATGCACACGAAAGCTCATACCAAGAACTAACTTAGTTGGTCTTTAAGGTGCTACTCTAAGGAGGTTGTGACTTTCAAGGACATGTTGGCTACATGCTCTGAGAAAGTCTTGAGAAGTGCATTCAGAGGCCTTTCGCTTCCTTCAAGGGTCACAGACCAGCCTGAGAACATCCCAAATTAGCAACTGTTGCCCTTTCATATCATCTTGATCATTACAGCATGTGTTTGCCAGTGAGAGAATAGGGAATGGAAATAACCATCCTATTTCCATTTGCAGAATTGCACCAGGATCTATTTTAGTTCTCTAAACAGTAGCACAACACAACATCCTTTGTTATCCATATCAAAGGTTGGTTATGTTCATGTGGCTTATGTATGAATAGGTTAGGGATTCCAATGCTTGAAGTAGGACTCCCAGTACTGCAGCTCACTGGGCAAATCACATTTTCTGTGACTAAGCCACCGCACAGGGGTGTGAGACTAAACTACCAAACTGAGCTCTTAGGAAGAAGAGCTGTCTTTAAAACATAATCCTCATTCCCTATATTTTGCCTTATGTGGTTTCTCTCCATTCATCACCTCCACTACTTTTTCTCTCTTGTGTTTCCACAAATGCCTCATGAGGGTCTGTCCTCAACTATCCAGGAGCCATGTGTAGTTCCAGAGAAATTTTGATCAGCCCTTGTTTTCACAAAACCTGGCTTCTTACACTCACTTTTCTAAATACAGTGGTACCTTGGGTTACATACGCTTCAGGTTACAGACTCCGCTAACCCAGAAATAGTACCTCGGGTTAAGAACTTTGCTTCAGGATAAGAACAGAAATCGTGCTCTGGCGGCGCAGCAGCAGCGGGAGGCCCCATTAGCTAAAGTGGTGCTTCAGGTTAAGAACAGTTTCGGGTTAAGAACGGACCTCTGGAACGAATTAAGTACTTAACCCGAGGTACCACTATAAAATGATGAAGGTAACTATTCAGTAATGATAAATGAGCCTAAATAGATGGGGGTAGTATTGCTTTATTTTTCATTTTGCAGCTGTAAATAGTGCTAAGTGGGCTGTGCACTGGGGGAATTTTTTTTTAGTAATTAGTGACAATAATAAAACCATATTATAATTTTAACAAGTTTGACTACCACATATTTTGCCTTTGCTTCTTATTCTCCTTTATCAGATGTCTCCATTTCTGGCACATTGTCCGTGTCTCTGGTATCTCTGTGGAAAAGGTAAACTTGGCCACTGATGTTCTTTAGCTGTAAGAGACCTTTATTTGAGCAGGAGCTGAGCAGCTGAGAAAGCCAATGCTGGAATAAAGGGCATCGCTTAGAGCAGGAATGTGGAACCCCTTTCAGCCTGCGGGCCATATTCCCTTCTAGGAGCCGCAGTGGCAGATAATGACCAGAGACAGAAGTGGACGGAGCAATTAATTTGAACATTACCTTTGTATAGTAGGCTGATAAGTGCACACACCATCTCTATCCAGGCAGGCAAGAGACATTATCAAAGCTTGAGCATTTCAACCAGGAAAACACTCAAGGAAGGTATAAAACAGGGCTGGTGAGGTGTGGCCTTGAGAAACCCAGAAGCCAGATAAGAGAGACCTGGAGGGCTTCCAGGTCTGAGGTTCCCCTTCTGCTTTAGACTACCAGAGCATTTGAGTTGTTGTATTCATCCTCATTGCCTTCGTTACATGAATACAGATACGTGGAGCTTCACATATGCCCACAAAACCATCTTCCCTCCTGGTCTATCAGGAGCTATCTGTTACAGACTATCACCCTCTCTTCGTTTTGATTTATCGCTGGACATAACTGGGTTTTGGAGCTTTGTCTTCATCTTGCTGCCACATAGGGACAGGAAGATAAATCTAGTCTGTGAATGTTTAGCTGTACAGTTCCAGCAGCACAAGGGAAAGGGATGTCCTCCTATATCCCCTTGACTAGGAAAATAGATCTGCCAGGATAGCTTTCGAGTGTTGAACTTCACCAGATCTTTGTGCAATGTGCATTGAAAAAATTCCATGTACTTCAAAATAAGAAACTCGGCTGAAAGCGTATGATTTAGGAAGGCAGATCAGATCTCTGCTGAAAAAGGAAAAATAACTTATTATTCCAAGTGCTGGTACAGTTCTCATAAAGGACAATCTGTATATGTGTTGCATAACTATTGATAGCTTTGCAACGTTACAATCTTCCATAATGGAGAAGGTGCCTGAATTTCAAAAGTACCCATCATCTTACCCAGAAAGTAAGATGATACTCCTTAAATATCCAGTGTGGGATGGGAAGAAGAGGTCATTTCACTGAATTCAGTAGTCAGCAGACCAGGCCTTGCACTTTCATCACAAAAATAACTTGCTTTTTTAAAAAGGGTGAGAGAAATCGACCAATTCACAGGATTAGTTCTCTACAGGAAGGCAAAATCAGGTCAGCTTTTCGCAGTGTAGGCTACCCTTAAAGCACCTGCCGGTTCAGAAAGGAGAAATAGCCAAGCTCTTATTCCACCATGACTTGATGTTTGTGTACCTGTTGGTCTCTGGCTTGTAAAACCATCACATCCCATGCGGCACAGGGATGGCATGTTGGACTGACTCCTGAAGCAGGTTTGGAATGAAAAATGTGCCCTTGCAGGGTCCCCCTGACTAGCAAGCAGCTACCTGTTTTCCTTAGTGGAGTATGCAGAGACATACCAGCTGACATAAAAGGCATTAAATTCAAGAGTCTGGAAAGTGTGGGTGTGGGAAAGTCTATGGGGTTCATGCCGATAGCTTCGCTGAAAGGTCAGCTCCTTCCTATTTAAATGTTTTGTTTGTAAATAGAACGCATTTTATTTATAATTCTTATCATTTATACGAAAAGAATTACATTAAAAAATGTAAGTATTTCTCGATCAGTGTTACCCTTGGGCTTGATGACCAGAAACAAGCTTTTTTATATTCCTCTATTGCTGTGAGGAATAACCAAAGATCACCTCTGTCCATTATATAAAGGTGATTTCGCGTGAGGCTGAGTAACTCTTGCATTCAGCAACGTATCTCTTTGTGCAGTAATACTTGCATGAATGCATGGAGAGACAGCACCCTGCACACTTAGCACTGCTGCAGCCGCACAGCATTGGTGTGCGGAAGTGGGAGGGAGAAGGAAACGGAAGCAATGTTGCCGCAAAGTGTGCATGGTGCTCCATTCATTGGGAAGCACAGTCACTTCTCTGTTCACTCTACATCTTTGTTTTCTTTTCTCAGTCACTTCTCTGTTTTTTTCACTTCTCACTTCCCTCTGTAGCTCCCTAGTCTCATGCCATGGCCCACCATTTATCCAATTTCTGCCTGTGGCCCCCTTGGAATATCATGGGGGGCCCCAGGGAGGCATATGGCCCCCGGTTGGCGAGCACTGTTTTGTTAGCTTGTGGGCTTGCAGGTTGATTTTGTATGAGCTCTCTGAGACACTGGGCTGAAGAGCAGGACACACATGAATGAGTAAATACTAAGAGTGGCTTGCATTCCTTAAAGTACATGCTGCTTCTGGTGTGGAAAAGAATGGGTTAAATGAGCAGCCTGTACCTGATAAAGGAACTTGGCAAGGAAATAGGTCAGATCTTCACCCTTGATTGAGCAGAGATAGTAGAGATTTACTGCTTCTCTCTCTGCAGGGGAAGAGGTGCAGAGGTCTTGCAGTTAAATATAGTTAAGCTATGGCAGAGATACAGGACTGGACACCACAAGTCAAATTATTTTCCCCAAAGAGAAAGATCTGGATATCTTCTGCTTGCTTTTTCTGAGAAGAATAACCTGCCTTGCTTGTTCTTTCTTGAGAGCTGTCTCTTCCATGTCACTCCTGCTCTCTTGTTCCTTTGTTCCTGTCAGAATGTCCGAGCTCACAATTCTCTTAAACTCTGTTGAGAATATTTGGTGTCCTTGGGCAGGTTCTAGATGACTTGAAGCGCTTTGTACCTTTGCTGTGGTGGTTTGTAGTTTTTCTGTATTTGTCATTGATAGAAGAGATATAAGGAGCAGTTCCAGCTGCTTTATGATGAATCTTTGGTCCCCCCCCCCCTTTTTGTGTGTCTTCAAGACAGATAATTAAAGGAAATTCTCCAGTAAACAAAGAGGTGGCAAATGGTTTCTAACAGCTTCTGCTGTACAGAACATCTCATGGCGGTTATTTTTGATTGTTACTATGTTATGTGTTTTTATATTTTAAACTGCTCTGTGATCCTTGGAGGAAGGGCAGTATAGAAATTTAATGAATCCTCCTCCACCTCATCATGATAGTAATATGCACTGAAAGCCTGTCTGGTCCAGTGGATAGAGATAGACTTGTAACTGGAAGGCCCGCATGCCTTAAAATTCCACCCTTTGAGCTATCTTTTATTATATATGTAAAACACTATTTATTCAAGGTTCCTATTTTCTCTTTATAGTATTGATAATCTCAATCTCAACTTCTTTTCAGTCTTCCATGTGACGGACCTTGAGATATTTGAAGATGGCTAGCATATGTCTTCTCAGTCTCCTCTTTTCCATGTTAAATATACCCAGCTCCATCGACCATTCCTCATAAGGCTTGGTTTCCAGACCCTTGATAATCTTGGTTGCTCTCCTCTGCACACATTCCAACTTGCCAATATCCTTTTTAATTTGTGGTGCCTAGAACTGGATATAATATTCCAGGTGTGGTCTGATGAAAGCAGATCCTTGAAAAATTGTGGCAATCTGGTGATGCTTTGCCGCAAAGAAGCTTCTCTTTATGAGGACTCTCCAGACACTTAATGGTGATCACCAAGCAGTACAAGAAATGGTGGTAGGATGAGAGCAACCTGTATAAATTGTTCAGTTCTTGTTGCTTTGGGTATAAAAAAGTGGAGTCCTTGAAATATATTGTCTATAAGATTTTTCTGTGAGCATGTCAGTATTCAAATGATGAACTGGAAAACAAAATAGGTTTTGACATGTTAGGCCTGCTTTTCATGACAGTTGACTGCTTTTATATAGATAGAGTTACGTTGGATGCTGGGAAGCATATGTGCCCCTGGTACAATGAGTGATCTTGTGGTTCTGCATAGGCAGCTACAATGGAGGGAACACATGACTCGAAGTGCACTTGAATTTACTGAATATTGTATCTTAGGTTTGATCCCATAATACTCATAGGCAATATAAGTCACTACTCAATTTACAGGGGGACTGTCTTCCTTTTTGTAGCTACTGTTATAGGGCCTTTCAGAATGTGCAGCTTGTCGATTTAATTGAGAGCCCCCTAGCATTTGTTCCATAAGCCCAAGCATTGCTGTAAAATCTGGATTTAGCTGGGTTTTTGTGAGTGGCCAGTTAATTGGGTGTTTTCTGGTAGTCACCCTAGTTTTTAGTCCCTGTGTCTCCTCTCTTGGTTGCTGTGCTGTCAAAGTCCGTCTTTTTAAATGGCTTTAAATGTTCTGTGCAGTGGAAGTGTGCATTAGCATTCTGTGTGTTACAGTATCTGATTAATTGGTTTGGGGCTTCTGTTTCTCAGCCACAGCTAAAGACAGTTTGTACAAATGCCAAAACAGCCCATCTTGGCCCATTTGTTATCCTAAGCAGCCACTCTCCCCACTGAATACACCAAGTTGAAGCAGGGAGCAGGAGACGTTCCCCTTTCAAGCACAAAATGGCCAGTCTCTGGAACAAGCATGCTGGCTTGCCCCCGTGATTGAGGGGGCTGGTGCCGCCCGCCATGTGCATCTTCCGTGCGACTCGCTGAGTCATTTCCACATGCTGCGCAACATGCTGACGTGTTGTGAGCAGCATGTGCAAGTGATGTCAACATGTTGTGCAGCATGTGTACATGGTGTGCACACGGTCACCATGGAATTTAGAGGTTGCCTGGCCCCCTCCTTGAAAATTGGAGGGGGGGCTTGGCCCCCTGCCCCCTCCAATGATGCCCCTGTTCTGGAACACTATCATGAAGGGCTGTAACCTACACAAGAAAAAAGTTAGCAATCAAAATGATGAGGGGCTAATGAATGAACTAATTTTTTTCAACCAGTTCAGGTTTGGGTTTGTAAAATGGTTGCTTTCTGTTTTAGAGGCTGTTATGATCGCAAGGTTCAAGAGGTCAGCATAAGAAACTGAGACTGGAGAGAAAAATTAATTTAACAGAAATGAAACTTAAGCAGAAATTTACTAAATGGCAGTGGCCGCTGGTGCCCATTAAGACTGGTAGGGTGGAAGTCAGGGAGAACAACAGTAGGTAGAGCAGAGCCAAAGACAGTTAAAGCCAACTAAGATTTGTCCCTAACCCCCTTCCTACAAAGTTCTGCAAAGGCAACTCTGAGATGGAGGAGGCAGCCAGCAGCCAGGGCCACCCCCTGGACTGGAGCCAAGAAAGAAGACAGGCTTAAGGTGGTGGTGGCAGACTGAAATTGGTGGGCAGCACACTAATTGCTCTAATGGATCAGTCACAATGTCACTGAGAAGGGGTGGGGCATATTTGGACCAAGTTGATTGAGAAGAAGATCCCACACTCCTATTAGTTAATTCATTAGAGTTTTAGGAAACATAATGGAGCTGAATGGAGTGCCCAGTGGTCAAGGAACAAATCTTCAAACTGAAGGTCCTTGTGCCCTTCATCATAATGCTCAACTTCCTGTTCAAGCACATCTGAGGGCCCTATTTATTCTTTATTTTAGCTCAGTAAAACTGTTTTTGTTACTATCACTAACATTTAATATATGACATTAGACCTGCTTTGCCTTGCCCCAGCAAATCTTCTTTCGGCAAGCAAATAAACAGCATTATATGTTGCTGTTGTAGTAAATGTCAAGTAAGTGGCGCTGTGGGTAAAACCTCAGCGCCTAGGGCTTGCCGATCGCATGGTTGGCGGTTCGAATCCCCACGGCGGGGTGAGCTCCCGTCTTTCGGTCCTAGCTCCTGCCCACCTAGCAGTTCGAAAGCACCCCTAAGTGCAAGTAGATAAATAGGTACCGCTTTCTAGCGGGAAGGTAAACGGCGTTTCCGTGTGCTGTGCTGGTGCTGGCTCGCCAGAGCGGCTTCGTCACGCTGGCCACGTGACCCGGAAGTGTCTCCGGACAGTGCTGGCCCCCGGCCTCTTAAGTGAGATGGGCGCACAACCCTAGAGTCGGACACGACTGGCCCGTACGGGCAGGGGTACCTTTACCTTTACCTTTAAGTGTGTGCTTTATGCCTGCATTTCAACTCCAATTTTCAGTGCTTTCTTTTCAGTCCCTGTTAGACCTTCTCCCAATTGAGATTAGTCCCAGGCAGCTTGTTTGGCTGTTTCTTATGCAGAACAATGTCAATGTGTTATTTACAAATACCCTAAATTTAAATATAAGCCAGTTGCAAATATTCCTGTCTGTGTCATTTATGTAAAATACAGTCCCACTCTCCTCAAACAAATGCTGTGAAAACCAAAGGGCATGAGCATTGTCGCTTGTGCGCTCCTGTGCTGCCGAGAAGCAATCTTTCAAATGCCCTTTCCACCAAAGTGGTACATGCTCATGCTAGGAAATGTCTTCAGTGCACTTTTACTAACATGAATGAGACTGGGGACCCTGGGGTAAAGAGAAGGTGTTGAGTTCAAAGACAACAGTTTTATTTTATATTTCTTTGAGGACTCAAGCAGCAGCTGTGATGGGTCAAACCCATTTCCTACGAGGCAGATGCCCCTGAGAGAAAGTGTGATTGCTGGATAACCCTGTTTCAAAGATAGCCAACTGTACTTTTGTATTGGAGTCCCCACCCACAGTGTACAGCCTGGTGCTGAACACACGTATTTATCTCCTTGTAGATCTTTTCTTTGTATGCAGCGCTGCTTTCTCCAGGGAAGCAAGTGTCCTCGTCCCCTTATCACTTGCACTATAGACTGTAGTGATCCAGCACAGAGATTAAAGGTAAAGGTAAAGGTACCCCTGCCCGTACGGGCCAGTCTTGACAGACTCTGGGGTTGTGCGCCCATCTCACTTAAGAGGCCAGGGGCCAGCGCTGTCCGGAGACACTTCCGGGTCACGTGGCCAGCGTGACATCGCTGCTCTGGCGAGCCAGAGCCGCACACGGAAATGCCGTTTACCTTCCCGCTGGTAAGCGGTCCCTATTTATCTACTTGCACCCGGAGGTGCTTTCGAACTGCTAGGTTGGCAGGCGCTGGGACCGAGCAGCGGGAGCGCACCCCGCCGCAGGGATTCGAACCGCCGACCTTTCGATCGGCAAGTCCTAGGCGCTGAGGCTTTAACCCACAGCGCCACCTGCGTCCCTTTTAGCACAGAGATTAGAGGAGGAAATATATGTTTTTGTGTGTATAGCTTCTGCTCTGACTTCAACATGTTCTTTTTCTCTCTCCTTCCCCACCCCTTGTCTTCCAGCATTTGTCGTCATGATAATTATAGCCCTTCTCCGGATTTCCAAAGGGAAAGGGGAAGGTCACCCTCCTTTAGCGCAACTCTCAGGGATCCGCAATCTCTTTGGGGTGTGCGTTTATTCCTTCATGTGCCAGCACTCGCTGCCATCTCTCATCACTCCCATCTCCAAGAAGAAACACGTTAACAAGTTGGTCCTGCTGGATTACACCTTAATCCTGGGTTTCTACAGCCTCTTGTCCTTCACTGCTATCTACTGCTTCAAGAACGGGACTCTCATGGATATGTATACGCTCAACTTCACCAGCTGTGACATTGTCAATATCGCCGTTATCCGCTACTTCCTGGGCCTCTTTCCTGTCTTCACCATCAGCACCAACTTTCCTATAATTGCCGTGACTCTGAGGAACAATTGGAAGACGCTCTTCCACCGGGAAGGGGGAACCTACCCTTGGGTAGTAGATAGGATTTTTTTCCCAATCATTACACTCATTCCCCCCATTATCGTGGCTTTCTGCACCCACGATTTGGAGTCCTTGGTGGGCATTACTGGAGCCTATGCTGGGAATGGGATCCAGTATATCATCCCTGCTTTCTTAGCATATTGCAGCCGAAAAGACACTCAGCTGATCTTTGGAAATGGCACACTCAATAAACATTTGTCCCCTTTCCGGCACACATTCTGGATTGGGTTTGTCCTACTCTGGGGACTTTTTTGCTTTCTGTTTGTGACTGCAAATATCATATTGAGTGAAACTAAGCTCTAATGATGGAACGATGCCGTTTGTTATCAAAGAAACTGGAGGTGACTTCTGAGACTTCTTCTGATCTTGCACCTCCTAAGAACCTGCTAATACCGTCTTGAGCTTGGTGCTCACTTTATCAATTTTGGGTTCAGTGCTGCTTGTCGGGTTCTGTTCTTAATTCAGATTTTCCCCTTCAAAGTATAAAACTTTGAGTGTGGTCACTCTACCAGGCTGCTGTGGCCGCACAGCATCTCTCTATATTTGCCTTGATCACAGATTCCCATACAAACTGTCTTCCTCTCTTGTCCTATGATATGTCAGAGGCTGTCAGATATGCATCTCTCCCTCAAGAGTGATGGAGGGGTGAGCCTTGCTGAAACCAGTCAAGCAAGCAGCCAATGAAAGCAAGCAATGATTCCTTATCATTCTCATGTCCCCTGAGGTGACTCTCCTTTTTCCTCAACTAACAGGGAAGAATCAAGAGAAAGATGGACACAACTAGTTGAATCAGATTTCATTGAAATGTTCCATGCCGTGGGGTCAGCCTACACTGAAAAAAATGAGGGAGAAAATGCCCAGGGGTAGATTCTTCCCACTCCAACACTACTGTTGTTTCCTCCATTTCTGTTACAGTCTTTCCAGCACACATCTGCCTTGCTGCATGTAATGTGGGATCAGATGCATAGATGTTACTGTGGATTTAAATGAATACTTTTCATCTGGTGAGCATTTTGCTTCTGTTCGCTTTTGTGTTTTCTGTATGTAATGCCCAATCCCCTCCATACTTGATTCTATGCAGAGGGTGAAAAGGAGGTTGCGGTTAAGTCTGGGTGGGTGCCACCAAAGCCTTATTTCATGAAGCATTGAAGGGAAAGCCTGTTTCCACAGTTCTTTTTTGCTGCTGAGTCGCTTCAGCATCACCGTGGTCCTCTGTTTCACACCAGTCCTGAGGCAGCAGGGCAGGCCCTGACTGCAGCACTCTCCATCGCAGGCACGAAGGTACTAATTACTTGCTGGATGGGTAACATGTAAAAGAAGCACAGTTCTCATTTCCTAGCACCTCACCTGCGTGTTGCCAGATGTGGAGGGCAGCCCCTAACCGTGTCTTTATGAAGAAATCATATGAGTAAGTGTTACCAGAGAGAATAAAATCATGAGGGGAAGCTAAAGCAAGAGACATTCATGAAGCCATTGTTTTCTGTTTGAATATAAAGGCAATCATTACTTCCCAAAGCACACTAAATTGCCAAGAGAATTCACTCCCGCTCACTAAAAATTAATCTCCCACCTCATCCCAGGTTCATGGTGGTTGTTTTTAAGGTTCCCACCACTTTGCCTTCAACATGACCTCTTTTTCAGTTTATGTAAATTTAAGCTACATCTGACTAGTACTGTGCTTTGAAACCTGGGTCTGCCACAGGTAAATCTAAGAGATGTGTGTGAGGGGGTCTTATGTTAAACATAAAAGAAATGCAGATTGGAAGGGGGGCTATTAACTCCTTCCTTGCCTGTGCCTTATTTCCCTGTACTCTGTCCCCTAATGTCACTTTTCCCTTGGCCACGCTGCTATATCAGAAGTAAGTCAGTGTGAGAGACTCCTGGTAGGGAAATCTGCAGGGAAGCTTCTCTCTTCACCTGCACATCCCTTTTGATCTTTAAATTATCCTCATCCTCCACCTCCCTGCTTTATACATGATGGGGAAAGGTCTGGATTTAAAGACACAGGTCTGCTTCTAATTGCATGTAGTTCGGACTGTGGGATCTTTGCCGACAAGGAGTACTGACCATCATTCTGTGATGAAATCACAAAAAGCATTTAGGAGATTGCAGAGCTTAGGAGGGGTCATGGGTCACAAAGGTTTTAATATGAGGGAAATTCAACTCTTTTCACTTCAAATATGTTTAAACTGCTTTTTCTATTATTAAATTTCATCTTCCAAACCCCCGGATTATACTTGCCTTTTCCATCCTGGTGTAGCTGTGATATTAAATTTGACATTTCATCAAAGTGAGTTAAGAAATTCAGTGGTTTTTTAAAAAATAAAATTACTATCAAGTATAATTATAAAAATCAAATTGGTTTTGCTGCAAAAAAACAGATTGTTGGAAGGTGTGTTAAAAACAAACACAGCAAATTTTGTAACACAACTCTATTCATAGATAACAAAAGTCCTTGATATGTTGCATAAAGCTATGTTTGCCGACTAGGGGGAGTTTGCTCCAGGCACAATAAAACCTGATGACATCCCTCTCTTCTTCATCTCAAGCTGTACTTGGCAGTCCTTGCTGGTGCATCAGAGTCACCTATACAACCTGAAAGCTTGCAGATAGCTGATGCTGCTCCTTTGACACCAGGTTTCTGAGAACTGTCTCTGAGTGAATTGGTAAGGAATTACACAGTGCCCAGGTTGAGGGGAAACAAAATTACAGATTTTAAGATTCTATGTGCACAATCCATTTGAAATGGGAACCGTCCTGCCACAATTGGTTCAGAAGTTTAACAACTGATTCCTTCTGTCACTCTTTCTCATCACTGTTATAAGACTCTTGTCAGACTGGAAGTGAGAAAACAGAGCTGTCGCATGGAGGCCCAGCCTGACCTTATGCAATATGAGACAGGCAAGGATAGTATCACTGCTGGCATTTTTGCAGCAGAATGCATGTACCTGAGAAATGACCTATAAATGTATGGAAATTGCACTGTGGCAATCTTCTCTTCTTTGGCTGGCTGTAGAATCTGCTTAGCTGCTGCAGTGCAGGACATCTTCGGGAGAAGATAAGCCTGAAGAGGAAACCCTACACAAATCTGAAGTGGAGTCCCTAAGGCTGTTGGATGACATTTTGTATGCCTCCCTCCAACAACCCCTGCAGCCAAGCTGGTGCCAAACGTATTGCTCTGCTTTCCTTTGGACCACATCAGTGAGGCCGAGCGGGGGCAGCCTGGGACCTTCATACACACTGCCCAGGCTTGCCCCCCACCCTGGGAGGACACTGGTGCTGTTACTGCAGCTAAAACAATATGGGAGGCAGCAGTTATGAGTTATGGTTCTCTGCATCAGCAGCAGGTGGTTTAATTCTCTAACAGTTTGATTTCACCCCAAGAGAGACCCATTGCCTCTTGAGACAGACTGATGCCAACAATACAGAAGGTGCTGAATAATGCAAGCACTATGTCTACTTCAGCCCCATGGAGCGTTCACTGAATTTTTCTGTGCTTTTGACTTTCAAGATAATATGGGTCACTTAATGCACATCTTCACCTGCAATCTTCAAAGAGGTTTCTTCTCTTGTGACACACCTTTTCATTTTCTCCACGAGCCATCTCAGAAGAACAGAAAGCACTGGGTTTCACAGAAAGCTAAAGCTGGACAAATTGCTAAGGTTACAGCCAAACAGCAAGCCTATTCTGGGACTTCTACTACTTTAGCAGTTCTGTTTTCCATCTTGTCGAAGGTGTACTACAAAGCACAATTATGCTAATTGCCTGTATTGCACAAGAAATGTGTCCTTTGGACAGCCTCCCCATCCCCACCAGCTCAGCTATACGTTGTCGTTTGGGATTTCTCCCTTCCCCTTTTATCTAAATCCCATGTGGCATTATGTGCCCTTTTGGCTTAGATTATATCTTTTCTCCTTTATGTTGCTCCAAAGGTTATAAAATGTGAAATTTCCTCTTTGATTTCAAAAGAAACTTGACAGTCAGGGATGACTTTTCTCTCTGCATGAATAGGAAGAGCACTTTTGAAATGGCTTGGCAGTAGTACCTTCCATTCCTCTCTCACCTTGAAGAACTTCCTTTCCTGTTTTCTGATGGATTTGTATTGATGTACCTTCCCAGGTGCCTTCAGTATGTGAGCAGTGGAGGTGTCTACCTCAATTAATGGTGAAAGCCCTACAAGAGGAGGGAAAGTTTGATGCTAGTATCACAATATGCCTTAAAACATGAGAGAGATTGAGATTGACCAAGATGGATAAAATGTATGTTTGTGTGTGTGTTTATTTTACTGGCACTATTACAAGAACCCCAAGGGATGGGGTGGTGGTAGAGTCTCTCATTCCTTGGAGGTTTTTAAGCAGAGGTTGCATGGCCATCTGTCATGGATGCTTTAGCTGAGATTCCTGCATCTCGGGGTTAGACTAGAGGACCCTTGGGATCCCTTCCAACACTACGATTCTATGAATCCAGGGCTCAACCTGGCTGAATATGATGCAGTGGCTGATACCTTCTCCCATCTGGTTTAACATGAGACAATATTTTTAATTGCCTATTAAAATGTAACAATTCTTCACTATGGCACTTTGCTGCTCTGTGTCCTCAGCTTGTCCCTGTATGTAATTATTTTTCAGAAAGGCATAAAGAAATAAATGCAGATTATGCATCTGTTGTGGTTTGGCCTTTTCCTGCATACATTAAGGCAGTGTATCTTGAATTAGTTTCTGTTGACGGATCAGTTGGCAGAAGTAGCAAAGGGGAGGGGGGCATCCATGCTGGCAGCAGCTCGTGGAGTAATCCTTGTCTTCTCTTGTCCCTCCATATTAGCCTCCTCCTTCCTGTAGCACTAGGTGTTCTCCGAAAAGTCAATTAAAACAGCTGTACCTTACCCGACTCAATTACATTTCCTTGTGCTTAAAAACTAAACAAATTGAATCATTTTGCTGCCTCAGGCAGCAAATGAAGTTTCTTCTGGTAAATTTATTATCATCATAAAGCACAGCTTGATTTATGTTAAAATATTAAAAGGCATCTTTATGATGGAAATAAACAGTTTCTACTTTCTCCTTCTGTGGCTCACACGTTCTTTCCCTCAGGAATTAAAGTGTGGTATGGGATTTATTAGGGAAGTGGACTGTAAATCTGAAATCAAAGTGCCACTGGAGCTTAAATCCCTTGTCTTTCTACACTTCAAAGACCATGAGGAGAAAGAGCCACCCTTAAAAGTGAGACAGTTGGAAAAGGGGCATCAGGTTTGAGAAACAGACTTTGAGAAGAGGCCTTCGGGGGGAATCATGAGCTTCACCTGTAGTGTTATACTAGTTGCAGTGAAGCTTCTGGAAGTAGAAAAATGTCAAATGTCAGCATGGCTCAGTGAGTCCAGTCTCTAGTCAGTTCTTTAAAAAAAAAATCCCTAGGTAGCTTAGGACAAACCATTCACTCTCATATTTTGGATCCCTATCTGTAAAATTGGATGAATAACTCTTTCTCATAGGATTTTCTTTTTAAAAATAATAATATAAGGATTGTAAAACACTTAGCAAATTGATTAAAGTCCCATGTAAATAGCCCTGAAGAGGTCCCTGACTGCTCGATTTGATCTGCTTAAAAAGTTAATACAGCCAAGAGTTGAACTTTTACTTAAAGCATCAGACTATGTTCAGTGGTTATACACAACAGAACAGACTGCTCTTTCGGCCTAGTTCTCTGTGTCTAGTTGAAAAATACATGTCTCATTTGGATTGGGAATTCATAAGATAAAGTGCCCAGTATATTGCATATTTTGAAAACCACCCACCACAGCATGCAGATAAGCCTTGTACAATCCTATCTAGTGAACTAGATGGCTCAAAGCAAATGGTCTAACTAAGCAAGTGATAGAATGCTAGTCTGTCTTACTGGATTTTTGTTGTTGTTTTTTAAATATCCGGGCCTTTTCCCAAAGGAGCCAAGGGCAGCAAACAATGTAGTAAAGCAGTACAGTTCAAAACTTAATTATAACACATTTATAATGACAAGAACATCTAAAAACATTTGAAAGCAGTCACATACCCTCAGAGCTAATAATTTAAAATTGCCAGGAATAATACCTCTCAGCCATTAAATGCCTGGTTGAACAAGAATGTTTTAAAATCCCTCCTGAATGTCAATAATGTGGGAGATGGAGCACCTCACCAAAGAGGGTCTTCCGTAATGGGGAACTGCCACCAAAGAGGCCCTGTCATGGGTTAGCACCAATTGAGCAGCATCTAGTATAATGGACTGCATCATTGCAGAGTGGGGTCACAAGTTTGAATATTTAAAAAGCTTCCTGCAAGTTGAAAAACCACACCACTGGCAATAGTGAAGAGAGGGCTGGGATAGAAGTTTGTAATGTGTTGAGGGTGTCAGAGAATTTACAGGGTGGCTTTGCATTTGAAAAATCTCCCCCCCAAATAGTGTGTGAATGCCCCCTATGTGTAGCCTGGCATGGTGCAGCTCACCTCACCGCTTCTAGCTGATGTTTGTACAGTGGTACCTCGGGTTACATATGCCTCAGGTTACATACGCTTCAGGTTACAGACCCCACTAACCCAGAAATAGTACCTCAGGTTAAGAACTTTGCTTCAGGATGAGAACAGGAATCGCACGCCTGTGGCGCAGCAGCAGCAGGACTCCCCATTAGCTAAAGTGGAGCTTCAGGTTAAGAACAGTTTCAGGTTAAGAACGGACCTCCAGAATGAATTAAGTATAGGTACCACTGTATAGACCAGATCTTAGAGAAGCGTTTTTTTAAAACAACTTACTCGCAGACCAGGGTCGTACTGTAAAATGCCACAGTTTGAGGCAAGGCATTTGTATTTATCTCCTCTTCCTAGGCGGCCCTCATTTTTTCTGCCCCTATAGAACCATTACTTTTGAACAAGCAGCTCATTTCTTATTGCCGTGTGACAAGGACCCTGAATGCAGGGCAGCTTCTTTCAGCGGCTAATGACTGGAGTCTGCCTTCGTGTGTCAATGATGCATTCGTGTGTGGCAAAATCTCTTCTGACACAGCAATAAGATTTGCTGGTGCCCAGATGCTTAGAAGAAAAATGGCCTGTCTAATCAAGAGGGTGTGCCCAACACTTGGTGTGAGGTGGGAAGATCTGTGTACATATGTGCAGTGTTCTTTTGGACAAGTCCCTGCCACAAACTCTGACTAGTCCATCTGCTTCAGGAAGGAGCCCGATTCATCCTGCCAGCACAGGTGCTAATCCAGATAACAAAGATAGAATGAACAGAATCGGTTGGCTCCCACTGCACATAATCCCCCCCCCCTTTGATATGTATGCTGCTATTCCCTTCTGCCACATGGCAGGTGTGTGGGTAGGCTTTTCTTGCAAGGAAAAAGAGAGTTTTGACACATTCTATCAGGGTTAGAATGGTGCTGGCACAAGTAGATCTCCCTGTTCTCCCCTTGCTTAATGGGGTAGACTATGTCACGGGAAAGGTATATCGCTGAAAATCGGGTGAAGGCAACTTTGCAAGCCTTTTTTGGGAGGCTGGAAGACTCCCGTGGGGAGAAGAGGGCATGGGAGTCAGTTTGTGCCAACCCCATTATGCATTTTCAACTCTGAATCCCTGCCATTGTGTTCTGCAGTTAGCACTGTGTCTCTAGCTGTATGTATTTATGAGAGTTGGAGTCAAAGGAGGAGGGAAATTAGCTTCATCCCTATCCTATTTATTTTCTCCCCATTTCTACTGAGGATACCAGCTGTGAGGTTTTGGAATGTTGATGCTCCAGTAAGAACCTGAATGACATCTCAAAGTCATTGAGCACAGCCCACTGACCAGACTCCAGATGGCAGCAACTTTTGTCACTTTCATTCAGGCGATTTGCAGATTCGCACTCTTATTTTCAATTAGTTATTCTGGGGAGGAAGAACTCCCTGCTTCATTTCTCATGGCTAACAGAGTTGGGAATCCTCACTGTTACCATTTAGAATGCAGCCTCATGAGAAGCTAATGGTTAACTCTCCCATATTAACGTAACATTTCAGTGTGACTCAGTGAAAGGCTGCTTATGTATTTACTCCTGAAATCTCCCAGTAAAATTCTGGCAACAATAGGATTGCCATATTTCAAAAAGTGAAAATCCAGACACAAAAGTTGTTGAACCTTTTCTCTTTTTTCCAAAGTTGCTCAGCTATTTAAAAAAAAATTTTTTTTTAGGAAATTCACCAAAAAATCAACACTTCCAACATGGGTTGCTATACGCCAGGGTTTTCCCAATCTTCAGAAATTCCACCCAGACATGACAAGTGACAAATGAATCCCAGACATGTCTGGGAAATTCTGGACAAATGGCAATCCTAGGCAACAGGAACTTAGGATCTGGTTCTATATTTACATGCAGTGTTTCCATGCTGCCAGCATCAGTTACAAGGGAAAAATGTTCATGGGGACAAACCTCAGTGGAGGAATAGTGTTGACAACATCAGAAAACAAAAGGAAATCAAAGCATTATGCAGTCAAATGTGAAAGAATCCTGAGAACTGTAGTTTTGTAAGGAGCTCTGAGCGAAAACTACAGTTCCCAGGATTCTTGGGGGGGGGGAGGGAGTCATGTGTGCTAATATGTGTTGGATATGTTTTAAATATATGGTATGGATCTGCCCTCAGTGCCCTCTGGAAACCAGAGATTTACGTTCTCTAGGTTTGCCATCTTCCCCTATGGCAGATCATTTATAGATCTTCTGCAGATCTCTAATTTTTAATCAATAATATTAATCTGACAAGCTTTTAATCACACTTTAATAATGGCCAAAGCAAGTTGTGGTTACAGTCACATTGCTGTCTGTTGAGCCGCTTTATAAACCTTTCAACTTTTGGTTAATAAAGAACAGCAGTGAAAACTTTAAGCTGCCACCATCAGAGCTTCCTCTTCTGTACCCTAGATGTGACTATGGCAGCCTCTCTTACTAAGGGAAAAGAGGTGGGTTGACAGTTAATTACACAGTGCCAGTTAAAGTAGAAGATGGATGGAAGTCTAGGATGTACTGCCAAGTGGTAGAGGGTAGTCCTGGCGTGATGCCACCTTTTACCTTATAACACCTGCTTCTGGGGACGAGGAGCAAATCTATGCAGTGGGGGGCAGGGAGAGAAGCCGTGAAGGTGGTGGCCTAAAAACTAGGTCAAGGCTGTATGATCATCAGTCGCAGCCACCTTGGCAGTAGAGAAAGTTTGCAACTCTTAAAGTGCTGCTTTGCACATTCAGACATATGCATTTCTGAAAATGACTATCACTCCTGGTACCAAATCGCCTGCCTGCTGACTGCGTAATGGATAACCTTTATAATCCCAATCCTTTTTCAACACATTGGTTGACAAGGGCAGCGCTAGGCAGTGGGGGCAGATCCAGTTGAACAGTTCCTATCTTGGGCTTGTAGGTCAGATTTTCCGTTACAAACTGGTATCACTTTATCCATCTGAAAGTTTTGTAGAAACTTCTCCCAATGTAACAGAATTAGGATTAGCAAAAATTGCCATTCCCACCATGGAAATCATTCTTCTTAGTTTTCTAAGCACCAGTGGTCAGGTGGGAAGTGTGATTTGGGGTAGGTAGGGTCTGATGAGAGCCAATGTCTAGTAAAGGAAAGGTGGGTCCTCTAGAAATCTCTTAAGTGCTATCTAATAATAGTGACTTTGATCTCATTTTGGAGCGCTGACCCAGGATCTATGGTTCTCTGAGTTCATCAAACTATTTCCAAGCAAAACAGCTTTTGGCTCCAGTGGCATCTATATTCATGGGTAGGGAGTCTCCTTTTTTCAAGCCGTGCTTTAATTAGTTCTTTGCATATGCAAATAGGCTCTAAGTCACTTAAGCAGCATACTTGATAGAAATTTCCATTTTTGAACAAGGTCAGCTGGTACCTTCCAATTGTCCAGTGACTCCTGATTATAATGCAAACATTCACCCCCACCCCATGATATTCCTCCAATTAAAGTTAGCTTTAGGCAATTGTTCTAAGTAGACTCTAAGCTGCTAAGAGAGACTGTCAGAGAGACCTTATTGAAAGAATATTTGGCTCATGGAAACATTTTGTTTAAAATTATTGTCCTTATTTTTTAATAAGACCTTTGCCTGTTGCTTCTAATCCTGAAATAGTCACCTCATGTTGTTTTGGCTGCCCTACATATGCGCAGTAAGCTCACCCTAGCTCTGCTGTAAACATATCTGTTTTTTTGTACCAGTGTTAAGTATCATGGCTTCACCTAAGGAATCCTGGGAATTAGTTTGGTGAGGGTGCTGATAATTCAGTGTTAGATGGCCCTCACGCTTGCAGAACTACAGTTCCCTGGGAACGGGGAATGGCTATGGCTGTTGTTGTCATCTTGCAAAGAGTCTTTTAGCACCTTAAAGGTTAATCTGTGTTCATACATCTGATAAAGTGGATTCCAGTCCATGAAAGTTTATGCCATAACAATTTTGCTAAATGATTACAAAATTTAAAGGCTTGCAATCTAACAGCCATGATTTAAAAGGGAAAGGGGAAAGTAAAGGAAGCTAATTCACTTACCAGTTCTTGCAAGTTACTTAGCCTCAGCAGTATCACCTGATGTGGACAGGTGGGCCTTCCTGTCTTTAAGTAGAAATACACACCCACAACCCAGCTGCCCTTAGTCCCCTGGCTGATGGCAGAGAACAGAATATGCTTCAACTTCAGCTGGAGATGATTGTCCTTTTCTGGCAGGGAGAGGGCAAGCTAGTGCCTTGTATCTGCTGCCTGTCTGACCTTCCCCTTGCTGTGAGCTTCTTCCAAGGAGGCAAGAGGCCTGCCCATGGCCCATTAAACCAATTTAAGTCCTTGCCTTCAGTAGCAAGCCCAAATTGCCAAAGACATGATGCCATCGCCCAATGGTAAGTGCTTGGGAAACGGTTCAACTAAAATGAAAACTTTTTTTTTGTAATTTCCCCTTTCTTTTCATTTCATGTGTGCTATATGATGGCCTTGAGCAATAAAGTCATTAGGATTGTTGCTGAGACAACATTAGGAGTGTTGCAGAAAATGTTGCAAACACTTTCGCTATTGCCAGTTTGAGAGTGACTCAGAAGTGTTTTCTAGTGTACATTGTAGTTTTGGAATCAGGGTAAGAGCTTCAACAAGCACAGAAGGAGGGAAGGAGTGACCAGCTGGAAGAAATGCCCTGCTGACCATCAGTTGCCAAATCATGCAACTGCTTTCTGGTGTGTCCATCTGCATATCCAGGCTTATTTGTTTTCCCACCTCTGGTACTATCTGATTTGAGTTTAGAAAAATATACACCTAATGAATTTATCTGATGCAAAACTCAAAGGTGTTGCCAAATTTGCAGTGAGGATTTTTGCTTCTAGTGGGAATGTATTTTGCTTCTTTTATTCCTAGCTTGTGATGAGTTCAAACCAGTCCCTGGTTCAAAGAACTGTGGGATACAGTTTTATTAAGCAGATGCAAACAAGGTGTTAAAGGGCTTCATGAAAGTCAGTCAGAATTTTGCAGTCTGTTTTTGCATCTACTTACTTGGATTCTCTGAGGTCTCTGAAAAATTTCCATTGATTAAAGGATTTCTCTAGTGCCTAGCATCAGCTCAAATGCAGTCAGCAAGATTTTAGTGCTGGGAATTCCTGAATTAAAAGTTTAAAACTTGCAAATTACCAGTTATTAAAATACAGCAAAATCATTCAAAAATATTGTGACCATCATCAGCATTTTTGCATGATGAAAATGAGAGGTTGACTCGTCCTATAGGAGGTTTAGGTTTTGATTTTTGAAGTTCAAAAATTGAATTAGTCTCCACTTTAGGTTTAATCCAAAGTTGCTTGCAATGTGTAATATCCTGTGAAAGCAAAATACAGTGAATAATTTCTAAAGCAATCTCCTTGCACATCAAATTAAACTTTCCCTGTGTGCCCCTTGAGGCCCCTGCATAACTTGTTTTCATCTCAGCTCATCTTTGACTTCCGTGCTGATTCTCATCATTCCTTTTATTCTTCTCTTGCTGCTTTGCAACCATTTGCAGGCTGTTTGGAAATCTTGGGTTTTGCTCTTTTTCCACAAAAACAAATTTCCAGCGGTGTAGCCCTGTTAGTCTGTTGCAGCAAAAACAACAGACTTGTGGCAGCTTAAAGGCTTTCTGGTCTAATCACTATTAATTATTGTTATATTGAAATAATTATAATATAATAATGAGTGAACTCATTGCTCAAGTACGGATTCTTTGGTCGCCAAAAACAGCCCCATTCCTGCACAAAAGGGAGGCAGCAAGGGGACATCAAGGTTTTTGAGGGTACACAAAAAGGTACTGGTCTAGAGTTGTAAACCTAGGTACCCTCATTTTGGTAATAGACCCACTGAACGTGCCCTGCTGAACATACATAGAGCAGTGGAAACCTAAGCAATATGGGTATCTGTTTCTTGCTCCATCTAGGGATTTTGTATCTGTGGCTAGCTTAAAATCTCTGCCCTTAAATCCATAGATCCTTGGGCATTAGTCATCATTACTCTAAACTACCCTTTTCGATCTCCACAAGATGATTATGTTCTGGCTATAAAAATCGGTGTCTCGGGGGAGCTGAGGGTTTCATTACCCAGCAAACATTCTGATCTTTCTGTTCATTGTATCTGCGGGGTAGCATAGCTTCCCCCACCCCCTGAAAAAATACTTTTCCAGTTTCTTTATTGTTAATGAATTATTACAAAGACCAACTGGTGGGGAGGGGAGAGTTCATTTTCTCAGGTACTGGAGTCTCAATCAAATGAATTTGAAAATGGGTTTTATGAATTGCCCTCAGGGTCAATGGCAAGGGAAGAGTGATGATTACAGATTTTAGACACATGGAAACCAATATTAAAAAAACCAATATTATAAGTGCTGTACATACTTAAAAGATGGAATTGGCTACAGCAGGATGTTGCAAGGGCCACCAGTTTACATATCTTCAAAAGTGATTGAACAAATTCATGGAGGGTTAGGTTACCAGTAGCGTTATATATGATGGCTATATGCCAGTGGTGGCGAACCTATGGCACGGGTGCCAGAGTGAGCCATGCAGAGCCCTCTCTGTTGGCACACGCCATCACGCCAGCAATGCCATTGTTTGGGGATTTCAAATTGGGCAGCCGCTTCCCCCCATGCCACCTCATGAGTAAACTGCTCGCTCCCCACTGGCAGCAGCTTAGAGGCAGTTTATCTCCCCAAAGCAGCTGTATTCCTGCCTCCCCGCCCCCCCCCCCGAGATTGGTGGGATTTTTTGCAGCCAGCAGGTTGTAGTTTGTGTGATTGGTGGGTTTGTCAAGGGTTTTCGTTGACTGGTTGCTGCCTGTGATTCTTGAAACTGTGTTGTTTCTGCTCCAGAGAAAGTGTTTATAATGCTTGTGAGTGTTCCCCCCCCCCCAAAAAAAAAAAACACCTGTGATCCAAGCCACTCTAAAAAGCTCTGCTAGTCTTGGTAATCCCCCCAAAAAACTCTGGGCAATGCCCCCACAAAAGCTCTATGTGTTGTTTCTGCTCCGCATGCCATAGGAAGCATTTGTAATTCGTGTGAGTGTTTTTCTCCGCCCAAAAAAACCACAACTGTGATCCAAGAAAAAGATCTACAAGTCTTGGCAATCCCCCCCCCAAAAAAAAAACTCTGGGCAATGCCCCCCCCAAAAAAGCTCAACAACTCGGGGCATCCCTACCCCAGCTCATTTTATTATGGTATATTACCATAATTATTATCCCATATTTAATTGCCAGGTTGGCACTTTGTGATAAATTAGTAGGTTTGGGGTTGCAGTTTGGGCACTCGGTCTCCAAAAGGTTCGCCACCACTGCTATATGCTATCTCCAGACTTCTGAATACCAGTTCCTGAGAAACTACATGGGAGAGGGCTGTTGCTCTCACATCCTGCTTGTGGGCTTTCCAAAGGCATTTGGATGACCACTGTAGAAAACAGGATTCTAGTCTAGATAGCTCTTTGGTCTAATCCTGTCAGACTCTTCTTTTGAGCAACAACCTGCTCTTCATAGTCCTAGCCAGCCTGGTTCTTCCATCAACCTGCAGGGTGGAGACCAGTTGAGGATATTTCAAATATTTACTTTCTGGCCAGTTTGCTAAGAGGAAGAACACTTACGGATCTCTAGCGACAGCTCTAGGAATATGTGCTTGGTGAAACAAATCCAGATTTATTTGTTTATTAAGAGTATTTTTATACCACTTTTCAGGAGGACCTCACAAAACTGCTTGCTTTAGGTTATTACAACAATAAGCACCATTAGAAAAGAAGAGAAAAGACAACATGTTTTCTTAGGAAAAGCTCTCCTTGCTTCTTCTCCCTTCTCCCCAAGGCAAGATGGTTCTTCAGATAGACCCATCTTTCCCCACCTAAAATAAAATGTGGTTTGAATGTTAGTAGCCACATTCTTGTGCTCAAGAAACCAAGTGTTTTAATATTTATTTTATTAATTCAGGTTTTTTCTTGTTTTTTCTTTATTTCCCAAGCTATTAGTTTCCCTGGCTTGTTAGCCTGTTCAAATTGCTTCTGTTCCAAATATTAAATTTCCCATTGTGTTTCCTAATTTATTATCATTGAATATTGCATTTGCAATAACTTAATGTCCTATTTCACTATCTCTTTTCGTGGGGAATTTATTAATGCTTTTTCTTTTCTTTTGATTTCTTGTAAGATTTCTTGTTTTTTCGGCTCTCTTTATCTTTCTTTGGTACACACCTTACTGTATAAAAAAGCCCCGCATTACCACTTTACTCGCTTCCCAAACCACCTGTTCTTTGCTTTTTTGATGCACTGTCAGCATTGCCAGAAGCATTTTCTCTTTTATTTGTTTAATTTATTTTTAATTCACACCATTATAACACACTATTCTCTCTGCCTTATTTCCTTTTGATAATTTGGCAGAAAGATAGGGTGGAATCTGCTCCTTTAAAAGCTGCATGTTTTCTGCGCTGCATAAACGGAAGCACTGTGTTACGGCACCTGGTGTCCTATGAAGTGTGTGTTTTCCTTTGAAAGTACCCTAAGCATCAGCCACCTGTGGGTTCTTTGCTTCTAGCCTTTAATGCCTGACTCAGCTGAGCCACTGTTAAGCAGGTTGTAATAAATATAGCATGTCTCTGAGTTCTTTCTCCCTCCTCCCCACCAACTAAATAAACCTCTTTTTAAAAAAGATTGCCTTGAATTCCCTCACTGCTTGGGAGAGGGATGTGTGTGGAACAGGGTAATCCCCTTTCTCCTTAAGGCAGGGATGGGGAACCAGTGGGCATCCAGATGTTGCTGGATTGACTGTGGTCAATAGCTAAAAGATGCTGGAAGACCACTGCTTCCCCATTGCTGCCTTAAGTGATTGAGGAGTTTTGAAGCAAGATTCGCTTGAGAGTCAAACCTGGTTTTGCATCCCAAATAGGATTTGTGTTAGGTAGCTAAATGCTTCTCAAACCCCTACATTTGTGAATGTGTGGATTGTCCTTAGTCAGCGACTACAGCTGTCTCTCCCCTAGCCTCAGAGGAGGACAAAAATCCCAAGCACAGACCAAGCAGGCTGTATCTCAGGCATCAGATAAAAGCCCGTCTTCGAAGATCCTTTTATAAATGTGTGCGCTCAGTCTCCTAATTAACAGAGTTCCAAGCTTGCTTTTCAAGTCTGTCTTTTCCCAGTAGTGCTGGATGTCAAAGTGTAAGTAAAGTTGTTGTGTGGAGTTTTTTTTTAAAAGGAACTTTTCCAGCAGTTCTTGATTCGGTATGACAGAGGGTAGCAGGAGTTCTTCCATGACAGGCACGGCTGCTGCATTTCTGATACTGCTCTTTTTAGAAGAGAGCTGGTTAGGGTTGCAATATTTATCACATTTCACAGTGGCTCCTGTTTTTGTTCTTCCTTGATACATCTGCCTTGCTGTTTGACTTTGGGAAACTCACTTACCCTCTTCATGCCATCTGTGAGGTGTCTGATAATAACACCTTCCATGCAGGGGTGCTGAGAGGCTTAATTAATGTTTTCAGAGCATGGCATGTGAGCGTTTATTTTTTAAGAAGCTCTGTGGAAGGGCAGCAAGTGATTGTCAGTAAAAGGATAGCATATGTCATGGTGTCCGATGCTCCCCTGTTTAAGAGTGGCTGCTAGAATGTGTCACCCAGCGAGTGTGGCTTAAAACGGGAAAACCTCCTTATGTGCCGCTTGGACTCTGAGCTGCTTCCGCAGTGGTTTGGGGGTGATAGTTGGAATTTGCACAAGACAATTTGAGCCCCTTGTTTCTTCTTAGAAACAGGAAACTAGAAGAGGAAAAATCAAATCTAGAACAGAGTCCTGCTTTGGACTTCTGTGATTCTAAAGTCACGAAAGGCTTTTCAGCGTGTTCCCATTTTCCTAAACTCCCTGGGACCTCTGAAGTTCCAGGGATCCCTGTTGGCAGCTGTATGTTGATCCTGAACAGCGTTTCTCCCAGAAACATATGGATGATCCCTTTCTCTTTCTCTAAAAAAGAGCTGATGTCATTTGAGCATAATTTGAAAGAGGTCTCAGAGGAGCCAGAATGAGGTATCAAGGGAGCTGGTTCAATAGTACACCACAACTTACCTAGGTTAACATTTCCAGATTAGGGAGTCTTTTTTCTTAAGCATGAAAGATAGAGCTATCTCTGGAGAAAATTCCGCACCAGATCCATGTGCACTTCCCTCCTTCCCTCCCTCTTCATTATTTTCTTAGCTGGGACAGAAAATTGCTTGCTCCTTATCAATGCTAAGGTCACATGCCCCCAATCTGTCAGTGTTATGGGCCTGGCCAATCAGAAGCTCTTAGCAGGACTGATGCAATGATGCAATGGACTGGTATTAAGCAAGCATTTCTCCAGGTTGGCTGATTGCAAGCGCTGCAGGGTGCAGGTGGGGTGCTCATCCAGAACAGAATGGTGCTACGGTTGGGCTGAGCAAGGCACTGGGTTGTGTGCGAATATATTTGCAGCAGGGGAAAGAGGAGCCGACTTTGCCTCTGCCTCCGTATTCTGCCGTCTGGCTGATTAGCTTAGAAATTCAAGCAGAGGAGATATCAGAAGACCTTTTGAAGTTAAATTGTCTGGGTTTGCCCTCTTGACTCTTGGGACTATCAGCCATAGGAGGGAGGCTGTCATTTCTGCATATCTCATTCTGCAATACTCTCGTTTTTTAATTTAACTCTTCAGTCGCTTTCAGTGCTGGTGTTTTTAGTTCTAGAACAGAAGATTTGTGTGGCACAGGGAGCTTTCCTGAAAGGAAACACCACAAACAGACTCATCTGGCTCTTTTAATAGGAACAAAGAGGTCACAAAGCTCATATAGACTAATCCCTAACCTAATCCCCAAACTGGTCTCATTAGCTTAGCTCTGACTTGATCAAACTCACCCTCGGATATTGTGAAGATGTGTGTGTGTTTTGATTCTAGGGATGGGGCAAGAATTCAAAGCACGGTCTATAACTCTGTGACTGTCCTCTCGCCTGCTTCAGTTGTTGCAAGCAGAATTTGAAGTGGGCACGTTGCCCATCTTGAGTAGAGCCATGCCTCAATTCTGTTCACGTTCCACAGCCTTTCAGTTACCCTGTGCTGCAAATCAGTGGAGAGGACATCTCCATCAGTGTACATAAGGGATGGTTTAAGTGCTGCTGCTGGGGGGGGGGGCGAAAGGAGGAGTCAGCTCACATGGGGGATCCTTATACTTGCAGACTGGAATATCCACCCCATTGTACTTTTTGTGGGGCAGAGTTGTTTGATTACCTTTAACAGCTGAAGAGCTTTTGCAAGTATTTAAAATGAACATTCACTGGGAAAAGTGATAGTTTTGAGCTTAACGATTTTGTCTCCTTTCTTACTCAAATCTTAAAATGCAGGTAGGGGAAAATATACCAGGTGAAATAATCCATCATATCTGCCCCATGCAAGATACTTTACATGCATCCATGGTAAGCCAGCCAGTCAGTCTCTTTCTCCCCCCCCCCCCCCTGTGTGTCCATAGATGAGTGTTTTTCTGTTATGCCATACTAACTAAGGATGGGGGATAAGTTCAATTAAATTCACATTTAAAGCCACATCTATCAAATTTGCACTTTCTGAAACAACACAAGAACCAAAACTCAGGCATCCTTCAAAATTTACACTTTCCCAAATTCTGTGATGCAGTTCTCCAGCCAGTGTTCACAAAAATGCATATCTTAGGGGAAAGGGTGCATAAAAACAAACATATGAGTGAAAATAACATATAAAAATTCATTGATTGGTTTGTGTTGCTTGATAAAATGTGTACGTTAGTCAAAGCTGCATACAAACATTTCTTCCTTAGGAGAAATTCACACTGAAAGGAGGATTTAAAAAAAACAAAAACCCCACACAATTTCAAATTGCTGGAGGAATGTGGAGAACTGAATTTACCATTGGAAAAATGAGAAACTGAGAAAACTGAAACTGGCAGCTCCTCCCATCCTAATATTTACCCAGCTCATCTTCATCTGCAAAGGCAGGGTAGGAGCTAGGAGAGGAAGAGATGGTTTTAGCAGGAGCTGAAAAGAAGACAAAGGGGTGGGAGGGGGGGTAGCAAAAAGCATGTTGAAGCAGGAGGGCTCCAAAGGGGTGGAAATGGGAGGGAGGGAGAGCTGGCATCCAAGAGGGACCCAGATGCCTTAGATAGGATGTAGGTTTGACTGCTCAGGAGAGTGAAGGGACGGGAAAAGAACGCAAACTGCCTTCCGCTGGTGCAGTGAGAGGGAGGAGAATGATGCATTACCCAGGAGATATGGGGAAACGAAATGGGAAGGCATATCCTGAAGCACTTTCTGTACATGATGACATCTGGTAAATGTGAGTGATGCAAAGTTGCTGCACTGTGCTAATGACATTGTTAGTGCTTCTAGTCGAGTGGGTCTTTCTGTTCTTGTGCAAATGGCAAGAGTCCTCAAAAGCTGCCTTACGTTTTTGCTGCCTCTTTACTTCTGCAGTCGCTTCTGCAAGTGCAGGTCAGGTGCACCCATTCTTTTTTTCAAAAAGCAACATCCCAACACCTTCCTCATCAAACAACGCTGCTCTCATAAATAGCAGAGCCCTTTGAACACCAGGCTATCTCTATGACTC